>NC_054872.1:21082768-23482768 GCF_018320785.1 Cheilinus undulatus | reverse complement strand
AACTGGAAATCCTGTAGCTTAAATAGACCACTGATTTGGAGGATGCTTGTAGGGTGAAATGATAATAATGCATGGGAAATCAATAAAATGAATACCTTTTGCTTGAACTAGCTCACATACATCACTCCATTTGTGTCTTGTAGCTCAGTATGGCGCAACTGTTTGTTTACCTCAGCAGACATGGAAGCAATGCGCCTCAGGTCAATGCTTCCTGCGAGGACGTTTCTGCGGAGCCCAGGGTTCTTGGGGTCCTTTAGGTTGCTGATGCGGCTGCGGACCCTGTTTTTATATTTCATATCTGTGGCCTTGATCTCCTGGTAGATATGTGTCTTCAACATTAAGGAAGCTCATAGACATAAAGCAGAAAAAGGTCAACTGAATTTTGATTAAACAAGAATTCTCAAGAAACTCCCCACTAAATCAACGAATAAATAAACAAACAATCTGAAGGATATGATCTTCAATCTCTGCAGCCATGCTGTCACAATTGCTTCCAAAATCTTTGTAGTCATCTGTGAAGAGCAGAAAACACATGTAGTTATCTGCTGCAGTGAAATCTTTGTGTCTTACATGGATCTACGGTGTAATCTGTTTCTGTGGGTGCATTTAGAGGCTCTCCACTTAGATCCTCACTGTCTGTGCGCAGAGCAGCTGCCAGCATCTCGATGCATTTGTCTCTGACTGAGTCTCCAGTTGTGAGGTGAGGAGATAGAGGACCCCCTGCAGAGCTGAAGCTGGGTGACATGGGGCTGGTCGGGGTGGTGGGAGATTTAGGGGTGTCAATCTTGCCCTTTCTGGAAGACAAAAAAAAAAAAAAAAAAAAAAAACAAGCAGAGTGAGAAATGATTTGATCCAAGTTTCCTGTTCAAACCAGATATGAACTAAGAGAGCAGTTTTAAAATCGTGACATGATCGTCTGCTTAATGAATGAATTAAACTAAACTTTGAGGCATTTTCCATATGTAGCTGAACTGCATTCATCATTGCTAAAGCTGAAAAACATATTTGTTTGCATTTGTTTGAATTTTATTTACTTGATCCTTTTTGGCCACCGAGAAAATCCATGTCCAATATTCCTCTCATTTATCTAAAAAGTAAGTATAGTTGGTCTTAATTAACAGCTTATGTGTTTGGTAACAGGCAGCATGTGTACCATGGAATAACAAGTGTCAGGGCTTTTCTTCAAAAATATCTGGAAATAACTGAAATAAAATGAACAGCATGTTGTAGGCATTTAAACAAAAAAAAACCTGAAAGATGATAAAACAGTTCTTAAAGCTGAAAAGAAACAGCTGACTCTTCAGACAAATCTGTAATACATGAACATTGATCAAAGATGTTAGAAAACTTAACTCTTTACCTAAAAACTGGAGCCACTGCCTCATACCTTTGCAAGTTACAATTGTTTGTCAAGAATAAGGGCTTGGGAATCTTATTTTCTTAAAAGTGTAGGTGCATTTTTTGTTATCAACATTGGATTACAGATCTACTTTAGTGTATGGGGGTCAAATCAATACTTAATATAACGACCTTTGAACTCAAAAAATCAAAGCAGTTTACCCTGAAGTTCAAGTGTAGGTTTGCGCGATATATGGCAAAGTTACACTTGAAATACTTTCAAGCACATTCTTGAAATACTGTGCTTACGAGATTTAAGCTTACAGTGACTTTGGCCCTGTACATCCAGAAAAAACATCTAGAATCAGTTTTTACTTGAGTCAGGGTGAATATTTGCACGAAGTTTGGAGAAAATCCTGCCAATCACCTCCAAAACCAAGTGAGCTAATCCTGGATTTGTGCAAGTTTGAAGAAAATTATTAAAAGATTCCTTGAGATATCATGTTCTCTAAACATAAGACTTATTACGTCAACCTTTAATCCCCCCATAAAATACAAGCAGTCTACCCTTCAGTCAGAGTCAACATTTTTGCAAAGTTTAAAGGAAATCTTACAAAGATTTCTTGGGATTTGAAAGCATGCGATGGACGTGAGACTTATGACCTTGAAGTCTGACCTATGACCTCCAAAGTTTAATGCATTCAGCCTTTAGTCTGAGTGGACATTTTTGCTGAGTTTGAAGAAAATCTCTCAAACCGTACATGAGATATGCAAGGAATGGACATGAGGCCCAATAACCTCGACCTCTGACTTACAAAGTCTCATCACTGTTTCCTGAAGTCAGAGCAGATATTGGTGCCAAGTTTGAAGAAAATCCCTCATAGTATTCTTGAGTGATTGTGTTAACATGCAAAGGATAATCAATACACCCTTGACTTGGAGTGAATTTGCGCCAAGTTTGAAGAAAATCTCTGAAAGCCTTCTTGAGATGTTGCTTTCATAAGAATGGATGGAATAACATAATGCCTTATGCCATGACTATCATCTGAGGCAGAGGCATAAAACACTGTAGGCTGAATTTGAAAAACCTAATCATGTACTGTGACAAAATCTACCTTGATTAATGTTGGGAGAAAAAATGATGAACTATTGAATGTACTTTTGATAACTTGTTGATAGAACACATTATATTGAGTTTCTTAAACTATACCAAGTGAACAGAAAGATTTAAATGAGCCTACATTTTCTGGGGGCTCAACTTAAATAGATGACTTCACTACTTTAGTTAAGCCAACTGAATAATATATTTCTATAGAAAAAATGTCTGCCAACTTGACTATGTTAGGTCAACTAAATGAAGTATTAGGTTGGGCCGTCAACGCAAAAATGTTATGAAACTTGTTGCTTAACTATTTTACATTTGGTCCTCAAATTTGTTTACCAACTGCACAGACTGTAATAAACTTACTCATATTGAAAGGAAAGTCATATAAAATACCTTTCATTGCTGTCAGTGGAGGGTTTCCTCACTGGAGGCTGAGAGGTCTTTGAGCCGTGAGATTCTCTCCTATTAAAACCAAAAAGTCAGAAATCCTGATCAGCAGGCAGACATTGAACCTGACATGAAAAATACTCTTCGTTTCTCTTGAATTATTCACCTTTCAGACGTTAGCTTCTTTGCTGGTGGCGAGCTGCTTTTCTTTGAATCAGTGGACTCCCGTCTACAGCAAATAATGGGAGACATTTTTAGTAAATCTGGTTCTTATCAATAGTTATGCCTTCATAGGTATAAGTGAGATTTTAAGCAATGCATACCCGACCTACCTGTCAGGTTTGGAGTCTGTGGACTGCCGTTTCACAGGCTGGCCAGGCTTCGAGTCGCTTGAGTCTTTCCTGCAATGAAAGAGGTTGAAAGTTTTAGCTCTGGAAACATTCCTCTTCAAATGCAGTGTAGGAAGAAGGAAACAGCAAATATGAAGTCACATAAGCAATAAAAACTGAGAATAAAAGAACTGAACGTCCTGCTCCTGCACACCTGTGTTTCTCTTTTTTGACATCCACACTGGGCTTTTTCAGAGGAGGTGCTTTAGAGTCACCTGAATCTTTCCTGACAAAAGACCAGGTGTCAAGAAGAATCAAACTAAGCAACATTTTAACAACTTATCCATTTTTATGTTTCCTTTCAAAAGCTTTTCACACTCATGCCTCACCAACCTTTCTCTTTTGGCTTCATCTGAGTGTTTTTTTGGCACTTTACCATCAGCTGAGTCTTTCCTGTAAAGAAAACATGACCTGTGATAACAAACAGCGCACAAACACCAAACGGTGATACTATTTTTCATACAAATCATAAACAGATATTAAAGACTGAGATCACTGATCCTCCAACGACAACTCCAGCATCATTTAGTCAAGGATGAATATGTGACAATAATTTCCAGATCCTGGACCTGTCTTTCTTCATGATCTTTTCCTCTTGATCTGACGTCTTCTTCTGTGGTGGAGCTTTACAGTCTGATGACTCCTTGCTGTTGCAAACAACACAAGGATTCAATGCAGAGAGGGAAAAAGGCCAGAACAAAATCATTGCTTATTTTCCAAAAATAATCCAAAGCAGTGACAACATGCAGGTTGAAGATGATCCAGACCTCTCCTTTTTTCCATCCAGAGAGGGACGCTTCACAGGAGGAGGGGGGTGAAGATGAAGAGGAAGTGGAGGAAGAGGAGCATTTGGGTCAGGAGGCTCCTTTCTGAATGAAACACACACCACAGAGCTGAGCTGAATCCCATTATGACGATGTTAATAAAGTGAGGCTGTGCAGCGAGCATGCAGATGCTGACCTGGGTGGAGGAGGGTGGAGGTGAAAAGGAAGAGGAGCGATGGGAGCATTTGGGTCTGGTGGGAATTTCCTGATGTGGAAATCAAGACTTGTGTGAGAGAGAAACTCACAAAACTTGAAAATTCCATCAGAAATGTGCATTGGAGTATGCCTGACCTCTCTTTTTTTACTTCCAGAGAAGGACGCTTTGCCGGGGGAACAGTGGGTCGAGGTGCATGAGGACGATGAAGCCGGGAGGAAGAGTCTTTAGTGTCCTTCCTGAATGAGTGTTAGGACAGTAAGTCAGACGCTCAAAAGTACTAAGCTATGAAGGTTGCTCTCTAGCTAAATGCTAATAAAAACACACCTCATTGCCCATCACTGCATGTAGCATGTACACGCACTAGTCCTGCCATGCCGTTAGAAGTGTTATCAAACTGCAGAAACAAATATGAGTGCAAATGATGTTATTTCATGCAGTATTGTTTCAGTAAGTTGTGCTTTTAGACCAGGTGAGAGGAGGCCTGACCTGTCTTTTTTCTGGTCCAGAGAAGGGCGTTTGATCAGCAACGGAGGTCGTTCAGGTCGAGGAGGAGAGGGGAATCTTGTGGGATATAAGATGCTGCTGTCCAACACTCCTCGTCTACAATAAATCAATCAATGTGAAGATGTGTTTGATGTTTTTTTGTTTTGTTTTAACCATATAGGGTTACCACAAAACAGAATTTTTGAGCGTTGATACCACACTAGTAAAAACTAAGAAGATTATTACCTGTTTCGGTACTAAGGCATCAAAAACAGAAGTCTTGGCACTATTTGTTCAATTTGGAGAGCTTTCTGTCTCTGATTAGTGGTGGCTTTGGTTTAAAAGTACAAGTAAGGAGCTGTGATATTAAGACTTTCCAACACTTCACTTAACTTTATGATGCTTGTTCATCTCCAGTACTGAATTATGCTGCAGGGGTGTTGGGTTTGAAGACTATGGCAATGTAGATATGGGACAGAACAGAGCTTTACGATGCTGTTGAGTTTGTAGATTTGCTCAAATCACAGCAATTCAAGGAGACAAGTGTTGGGTACCAGGGCAGTCTATAAGAAAAATAATTTCTTATCAAAATATCAGTAGACAGAATCAACAAAAAATATTCAAATGGATAAAAGCAGAAATCCTCCATGGGCAAACAAGTGTTAACTCACTTAAAGAGAAGCCCTTCATTAAGCATGAATGAAAATGCCTGAAAATGTTTTGACCACACCAAAACTAAGGGCATATGTGCAGATCAAACTGAATTTTATGCTTGAACTATTCCAAAGATCCTTGGTTGCATGGTTAGATTTGGTATTTTTCCTCTGGCCAGTGAGGTTGGTCTAAAATATTCCAAGAGAACATAGGATTTGTGAGTTATGGGATCTGGTTGAAGTGGAAAGTTGGACCCGTTCCCTCTTGTACCATTTGTACCGTACAAGATGTGATGGTCTAAGAGAGTTACTGCTTCATAAAATGGTTTGGCAACATCCTGACATGCTGCAGTGGTCTGGTGACTAAAAACTGAAATGGCTGTTTAAATTTATTGTATTTAGGCTTATTAATTTTGACTAAAAGCCCAAAAAACACACTCTAGTCCTGGAAAGCTCATTAAAATAGCAGCATTTGTATAGATTTAAAAGATGTGGTATCAAAAGTTTTAAAAACTTTGGCATCCTTGTTTCCATGTAAGAGCAGCTCTCGCCTCTCTCACCTTTCAAATAACGGCTTATGAACGTCAGCTGGTTTCTCATAAGACGGTTGCTCTCGATGCATCGTGTTCATCGGCCTCTCATGTCGAATTTCTTCTCTGTGTCTCTCTTTCTTCAGGTAGTCTGCATAGCTAATCTTCTTCACCTCCTCTGGCTGTTTCTCTTTCTTCACTTCCTCCACTAGTCGCACCTTTTTTTGCTCTTCCAGCGGCCTTTCTCTCTTTGGTTCCTGCATGTGTTTCTCACTCTGAAGGTTGTGAGCATGCTTTGGCTTCTTGTTGTCGATTTCTGCTTTGTCATCGTCTGCATCTATTTGTTTTTTCAGTTCTTCTAAGTGCGTCTCTCGTCTGATCTCCAGCAGATGTTTCACTTTTTGGGGCTCCTCCAGTTGCTTTTCATCGCCATGTTCATCTGCGGGTCTCTTTTTGTTTTTGTGTTCCTCGTTGTGTTTTTCTTTTCTGTTTTTATCCGAGTCGGTTTTGTCAGGTTCTGCATCCTGTTTTAATTTGACATCCAGTCTCCTGTGACTAACAGAAACAAAGGAAGTATCATTTTTTACTTCAGTCCATGAGCCAGACAAGAATCAATGACCAAATTTATTATTAAAGCACAACATGTGCCCCATTCAGAGATGATTAAATTACAGGGGGGAGGCACCTGATTTTTCCTTTAGATCCCTTTAAAGCCATTCTGAATAGCTTTTCTTTACTTCATATTTTAGTGTATGATTACATTTTTTTTTTGGCATGATATAGAGAAAAAAACGTGATTTAGGTTTAGAATATTCAATATAGCAAAAATGAAGTGAAATAAAAAGTAAAACAGAAGTATGTTGGCTTTATCTCATTTCATGTTTATCTGCTGTCATTCATGTTTGGGCAATACCTGTGTTTGCAACATGTCTCTTGTGACTCTAAAATAAATCCTTTTTTTTTTCACAATTAAATTAGCATGGATTAACCCTTATGAGTTCCTTTACTGTTCTAACTCATTTGTCTCTAATGACAAAAAATATCAGCTTCCCAAAAACTGCAGCAGAATTAGTTTTTTTTTTTTTTTTTAAACATGTCAGTCTTTAAAAAATACTTAAGCCTGAAATATACATATGACATATTAATTACATTTTAGGGGGTTTTAACCTCTTAAGAGCCAGTATGTTTACATAACTTATTAGTTTTTTAAATTAAAAAAAAAAACCTAAAATAATAAATAATTTAAAGATCTTGTAAGGGTTAATCTGAGGGTAGCTGATTGCTAGCTTGAATCTCATCTGAATCCATCAAATGGTGTGAAAGCATAGCCATTAAACCCTGGCCTCCATGCAATCGGTAAAACGCATGAGGTGAGTGAAAAAGCACTGCTTATTTGCTTAAACAGCTTCTATTAATATGCTGCAATGAATTCAGACTGTGATACTGAGAGTGCTCTTACTGGGATAGACTGACATGCTGTTTTTTGTGCAGCTCTAATAAACACAATTCTAAACTTTCCCTTTTCATCTCCCCTGCAGACGTAAATGAATCCAGTCTTAATGTTGCTCCAGGGGAATCTTTAAGGGTTCAGATGTTCATTACAGGATATCACTATTTTAAGAGCACTAGTAGAAGTGTTCCATATGCAACACACACAGTTTGAACTGATTACTTTTAGGTGTCTTAGAAGGAAATAGAACAGAAAAATGGGCCTTTTATGGCTATGAATCCTCAGATTTTTCATTTTAATAATATACTCCACTTAGGCATGTTTATACCTCCAAAAGAAATGAACATTGATACAATTATGAAAAATGTAATCAATTGGCAAAACATTTCATTTGACTACCATGCGCACACACAACAGTGGACACTGGAAGTGCTGGTGTTGATGTTGGGCTAATGTGCATTTTAGCTAATACTTGTACTTGAGCTATAAATGAGTTTAATGAGCAGAGTCTTCTTGAGGGAGCTCACAAACAAAAGAACTTGAGAAGATCGACTTGAAATTCATTTTGTTTCTATGTATGGGCATGAAGGTTAAAGCATACAAAAGCCTTGATGCTACCGAGCTCTCCTTATGTATACCTCTTTGTTTCATTTATCATTCATTGTCAAAATGTTCTCATTAGCCATTTATCTAATGGAAAGCTACACAAAAGGCATCTGAGAGTAAAACAGGGCCAGTTTTCAGCTGTAACATCAAAATTTGCTTGCATTGGTGTTTGCTCATTCATTGCTTCTGTTGCAAATGAGATGTTGCTATGAGATATGCGCTGTTTCATTACTATTCTATGCTTTGTTTTTCTTTTATAATAAAATAAAATTAATATATATACATAATAAAATACTTGATTTGCAGTGCTTCCCAAAGTGCCCACTAGTGGGCCCTAGAGACTCTGTAAGTGGGCCGTGAGGTCATTTACAACAGCTAAAAATCATGGAAATTTAAAAAAAAAAAAAAAAAATCATAAAATACAGGATGGCATTTTAATTTTGAATCTCAAAAGTGACAGAAGAAAGCCAGAAGTCTAAAGTCATATCACCTTTTTATCATTTATTTTGATGCATACAACTGGGGTTATGGTTAAACTGGTGTTGGAATAACTGGTGACACTCTGTTAAACATTCCAATATGCCACTCTCTTCCCGCTTGATTTAAAGAATTTATAAGTGTCTTTGGAGACATTAATGCTACTTGGAAAGAGTTTGTTGGGCCACAAAGTATGTGTACAGAGACAAATGGTACACATGTGGCACTCCGTAGCAGAGTGAGGATGGAGAAGAGAAGAAAGCTGACTGTAAATTGAAGGCGTGATTCTGCCTTAACAGTTTAATCCAGGGGCCCCGAAAATAAGAAAAGGAGGGAAAGGGTCAGAATGAGACGAAACAAGTCTCTCTTTGGGGGCCCAAAATTCCTACTTATGCCCCTGCCATGGCATGTTCAAAGTCACTTAAAGACACCTTTTGTTCCCACTCTGATGCTTGGTTTAAACTTCAGCAGACCATCTTGATCATGTCTACACGCCTCGCTGTATTGGTTTCTGCCATCATGCTATTTGCTGAAGATATTTGTGTCAATGAGTATGTAATGAAGTGGTCGGTGAGTATACATTTTTTCTCCTTTAAAAACTACTGCATGTAAGAATGATGCAAATTCAGTCATCAGTAGGTAGAAAATTATACTTCTTCAAAATAAAATGCAGATGAAAGACTTGTTAAGAGATGAAAACAGGCAGATTGAAGCACAAAAACATAATTTGTCCTTACATAATTTTTCGTCATCCTGAGAAAAATATTAATTTTCCTGCTGCAAAGTACTCCCCAGAGCAGCCAGTGGTTTGTAACTCACAGAGTATTTGGTTATATGACAGAGCTGTTGCTGAGTGAGGCAGATGTTTGTATTCACATGCTGTAGTTAAGATCGATACATGTCTGAACATGTACAAATATTGTCAGTTCTGAGTTGTCATACAAAAATGATCAGTGTGGTGTTGTTCAAATGTTTCCCTGATCCACTGAATCCATAAACCAAAAAGCAGCAGGTCACACACTTCTAGGTGGTTTTCCTGCTTCTGTGTTTCATATCATGAGGCCTGTGGAGAGATCACTGACCTGCTCTGAGTCTCAGAGGGGGAGCTGCGAGGAGATGTTTCTGTCTTACTGGAGTCCAAACCGTTTCTCATTTCTGCCGGTTTATCAGCGTGAGAGTGGCCCGAGTCTGTGGGAGAGTTTGGAAGAATCACATCAGCAAATAATTCCCTGATGATGTATTTACTGCACAAATCACTATGAAAGACTTCAGTAACTCATGTATATTCAGGTAAAGTCTGCTTATCGTCATAGAAGAGAGTACCAAGAAGTCTTTTCCAGTCTTTAATTAGAACCTTTGCCAAAGCAACGACTTCCTCGTCCGTGCAGTGCTTCCTGATGCCGTTCACAGACATGCCAATTCTCGTTTCCTTAAAACAACAGACACAAAAACAGTCATTGATTTATGTTCATTGATATCGTTAGTTTAATCATGCTTCTATGTAACGTTTATGATTACACTGCAGTTAGTTCTGTTCTGTGATTTGGTCACTGAACTGTTGCATAAATACAGTATCACACGCTAGGTCAATGGTTCTGAACTAGTCTAGCCTCAGGACCACCACCACTTATGCAATGACAAATCACAACCAAAAATCTGGACATTTTTTGACCACTTAAAATCATTTAACAACTAATATTGAAGCGTGCACCATACATGGAACATAACACGACTGAAAGAAACAGGTCAAGCATGTCATAGAAAATCTAAGCTGTGCATGAATACATGTATTTATCCTATGCCCTATGGTAAGGCAAAAATGTTGGTTGTTTTCTTGAAATTTAGAAAAATAACTTAATGAGAAAACCAGTTTTATTCCCCCCATAAAGGAGTTAAATTATTAGGGATTTGAGAAAACAACCAGAGTATTGTTGTTATCATGAAAAACAGAGTAAAACATAAATCTGCTTAGACCTTCCACACTTCGTGAACTTTACGCCTCAGGTTTTTTTCAGGCACACCTTTGAGACTAGGGGTCGACTGATATTGGTTTTCAGGGTCAGTATGGGAGGCCGATAACGGATATGTGGAACTGATGTGTATTTATTATGACGTACAAAATGTGCTTAATGTGGAAAAAGTCAAACTGCATGATCAAAAATGAAGATTTATCGGCATGAGAAACTGCATGGGGCAAAATAGAGGCAGGAAAACAGGAAGTGCTTCCATACATTCACTGTATCAGTGGTTATGACTAAAACTCACATGGCATCTAATCAGTCAGATTGTGTTGTATACAGGACATTTGGTGAGACTGTGGAGAGTGAAAATAAAGCCAAAGCTGAAGAAAAATAGCACACTTTTTGTTTAACTTTATTGATTACTGGTAAAATAAAATTGGCCAAATGCGAAATATTGTCGCAATTATCCATCAGGCCAACAATTGGTCGACCCCAATTCAAGACCCACGAAAAACTGCTCTGCAACCCACTTTTGGGTCCTGACTCACCAGTTGAGAGCCACTGCTCTGGTCACTGTGTTGTAATGGATAACAACACTGCTGCAATTATTTTCAGCACTCGTGCTGAAGCCTCTCGTCTACAACTCAACACACCTTTACTCCTTTTTGTGGGATATTGCTGATTTACTAGGTATCCTTTTTTATCTTCAGTGGTAAGAAAGCTGCAGCTTTGAAATCAAACTGAACAATATAAAGAATAATTAACTCTGAAACATCTAGTGTTTCATTGCTCCAAACCTGACGATTGTTCTCATGCAAAAGTGTGATGTACTGCTCGGTTACACTGAGGTTTGTGTGTTGTTTTGTAGTTTATTCTGCACTGTTTAATAAATATATTTTAATCAAGAGCTGTTGTAAGTTGACTCTTTAAAAAAACATCAGATGGCACATTTATATTCACTTTCGGTCCCTTAACAAAGAAACAAACCAAAAAAATAATATTGGTTACAAAACAAGCTTGCATAGCACAATGACGCCTACCTGGAGTAGCTTCAGTGTCATATTGAAACCTTTCAGTTCCCTGAGCAGGTCGATGGCTCCTTCCTGCAAAACAGCACTTATCATTCAATCCTTTAAACAATGAAAATCTGTATTTGATAAATGTAATAACACTGTAATATACAGATGTAATAACCGGCAAATGTGAGAAGTTAAAGCCTCTGTTAGCTGGATATGAATCAGACTGATATTAAAATTGATGCATCTTTGTGATCAACAGGACGAGCAAGACCAGCTGAGTATTTCTGTGTGGTTATATTTTAATACCTGGAACTACAGCTGGAGGTAGATGTCAGATGAAGTAATCGTGGGCATAATATATGGAATTCAAAACATTTATGTTGGAGGTATCAAGTACATCCCAACCAAAAATGTTGCTAAGTATTTATTTTCTAATAGAAAGTGTAAAGTCTAAATCTACAGGCTTGTTGTTCTCAGCTCATATTTCATACTTTTTAAAATTCTTATGACATGAAGGAAGAGCCCCGTTCACTCAGGGCTGTGTATGTAAAGGCACATTGGTCAAATTTTGTCTGAAAGGCTTTATAAAAGTACAATTGTAGGGTGCAAATTTGAATGGAGACCAGTCTGTCAGACTTGGCTGGTTAGCTGAGGGAGCAGTTGGGAGGGTATGCTATTTGCTTTGGTCTCGTGTAGAAGCTCAACATCTACTCTCAAAGTTGCATATCACATCTTCTACCCCACACTGCTGGAATAGCCTGTTTTGTACCATTTCCTTGGAAAGGATTCTTGATCATTTATAGATTTTACTATTTGAATAAAGCAGGGTATTCTTAAATCAAAACATTATCTTTGTCCACATGGAGCACCAAAATCAACACAACACAAAAGTTCTCCACAGAAGCTCAGCTTTAAGTTAGACAAACTGATGAGTACTGGTAGCAAAAAAAGTTTCATTTCTGGTTTTAGATACTACAATAAAAACGTTATGAGTCCAAACACTCAACGATTGTAGACTAATATACACTGAAGATGAATTTCTATGTCTGTTTTCTTAAATTTATCTGATAGTAGTTTCCTCAGTTAGTGCTGACACCTACACTTTGGTCTGTAGTAACTGTTACTCCAACTGTGCACGAGCGCCATGGATCAACGTCCTGTTTGCAGTCCGTCACAACACACTCACAAAATACACGCATGTACACACTCGACCTTGGCCGCGTTGTTTACTTTCTCTTGCATGGCTAACTGATCAAACTCAACATGGCAACCTGCAAAAGTTTTCTGTAAACTTGTTGATAAGAATCCTAAAGTTAATCCAGAAGTCGCTGCAGACTCAGAAACGTCATGAGAGCGAAATGTGTGCAAACAAGCGCCAAACACCTGTCGAACATTAGTTACAGCACTGTCAGCTTCACATTACAACCATACACACTCTTCGAATACACGCACTCAGAAGAAATCTAACTTTTACGTACTGTAATCTGGAGTAAATCGTTTCATTTCAACATGAAGCATTCACGGGCCTTCTGCACAACACGAGGTGGCAGAATGACGGGCCACCTGTGGGTGTCAAAATATGGACTCACCGTGTTATTTCTAGACACCATCTTGTCCAGTTTTTTGGCAATCCGGATGAGATCTTCCTCTCGCGTCATCGCTGCATTTAATCGACTAAAACGAATCGATTATGACAATAAAATGGTTGTAAACCTTAAATTAAGTTTTTAAAAAGTGTGTCGGCTGAGGTCGGGCTTTACGCACGGCGCGCTCCATTCAGCCCAGAGGCGTGTCCTGCTGCAGGGTCCCAGCTGACCTGCTCTACACATGACAACAACTAAATATAGACTCAAGTAGACACCGCACCACTATCTAAAATACCATTTTGTATTTTATTCAGACTTCCTGGAATAGAACCCTGCCCTTACAACACTTCCTCATCTGTACAATCAGGCCTCCAATCAGTAAAGCTTTTTACATCAAAGCTTATTTATTTATTCCCTTCTTCAGTCTGACTGAAAGCACTTCAGTCAGATGTGTTTCTTTCAGGCTCGCTGTTTCTAACAGAGAACTGAACACGAATTAGCTACCTGCTGCAGCTTTACCTAACAATCAGACTTACACTGAATGCATCATTGTCCACAAGCATACCTGGCTGTCAAATTCAGCTGTGGGTTACAAATATTCATCAAATGTTACTGTTAAGCAGAGAGAGTGATGATAAGGAGCACACTTCAGGTCGGATTTCTGATAAAGCTTTCAAAAAGCTGGGGGAAGTTCTGTTCCTTCATTTTAAGTTTACGCATTTTCCACCAGAGGGCGCTGTGATGCAAGTCTATGAGCTCAGACCATGCAATGTATTTTACAGTCTAACAATTACACAGTTCTCACATTAAATCATGTTATATCTTTAGAAAACTTCCTACTTTTGCTACCATTTAGTCCTCTCAGAAATGATACACTTCAGCACTTCCACATCTGCCTAGAAAGACAGTGACAGAAAGAAGATTTAAAATCAGATGGAGATTCAGCAACCGAATATGAGCTCTGAATCTCCTGCATGATGATCAAAGTAAAGACTGCAGAAATTTAAACCTTACTGAGTGTGTGTGAGCGTGTGTGAGAGAGAGGCACAAGGACAACTCTGTTGTTTGAACTGGATTAAGAGATGGAAATCAAGGCCTAAATTATGAAAAAGAAAAGCCTTTTCCATCTTTTATGTGAGATTTTTACATTTAAATAAATGTTTTAACAACTGAAGATATTCTGATGTGTTTGCACAGCATTCATTAGCTATTATGTTTCGTAGTCATAGGATCCTGTGCTGCCTGGGTTCTCATGATGCCTGCTTATGGTGATTCTTTGCTTGTTTGTTTAGGTTTTTCAATTGTTGAGCTTCTGTTGATGTTGGATATGTGCCTCTTCTGCACATATCCCTGCCAACACAGTCTGGCTGCAGACCTTAGATATCAGATCTACACAGAGGTGCTATAATTTGCCGGTTCAATGTATTAATTAATTGTAATTGTAATTTTCTTATGCTCAGGCTTTTGAAATGTTTTTAATTTAACTGAATTAATCAACAAAGTCTGGCAGTTACACTCATAAAATGCCTACATTGCAAACATTGCAGACAAGAAAATTTTCAAAATAAAACAAAAAAGGTCAAAGGTCTAACCCAAAGATAAATCATGTGTAGATCCATTTTGTCAGCAGATATGCAACCAGTGGCTCATTTTAGCTTTGATAGCTTTTACTCAAGCTATGCTAGCTTTGTAGTTAACAGTACTATGTAAGCCAATGAAGCTAAGTAAACAATGTGAGAACAGCAAACAGAGATAAGCTAACGTAGCTACGTAGATAATGTTAGCTCCCTTAGTATAGATATCCATGAGTTTTGTAAGCTTTGGCAAGTTTGGCAAGTTTTTAGTTTTGGCTACAAAGCTTGGTTATCTACACAGCTTATGCAGCTAACGGAGCTATGTAAGCTACCTTTGCTACATTAGAATGTTTTAATGGAGGGCGAGCTTTCTTCCTGTAAGCAGACTGTTTAGTTGGCTTTATTTAACTTTTAGAAATTCAGTTTTGCAGATGAGGTTTTGAACTTTTGGTATTCTAACCCTTACTTTAACCTTTGCTTTAACCTAACCAAAAGATTAATCCAGTCTTATTTTGAAATTTGTAGTGTGTGTTTCTATTTTGACAGGTGTGCCATCTTTCAGTAACAGTCTGCGAGAGGGGGCATCTGAGCTCTGTCTGCAGCCAGGGTTCTGAAGCTTCTGCACATGTAAACGCACTTTATAAACCATTGTTTTCAAAAGTGCTTCACAAATGTATTACTTATTATTATTGTTAGTAATAGTATAGGTAGTAGTAGTATAAGTAGTAGCAGTCGTAGTCAGTAGTAGTAAAATGACTGTTAGTAGTGGTAGTAGTAGTAGAACTGTATTAACTGGGGTCTCTCCTTCTCTCCCACAGTGAATCACATTGACAGATTTGTTGTCCTACAAAGGAACATCAATTAAGTGATTTGTAATTTGACTTGTTTCATGATATTCAAGTTTGGTCATCAATCAAACATTTTTTTCTGTCGTTAATTTACAATTTTAAAGTATGTCCTGTCTTTGCTGTGCACTAGTTCTGTTTGAAAAGCAGTTCTTGTTTTGATAGCTGTCCTAAATGAACTCAGAGATATTTCATTGACTGAAGTAATGAAAAAAAACATGCTATTAAACAAAGTTTTATGCTTTTTGTGAGTTTTTTTTTTTTCATATTTCATCATCAATCCATAACAGCTACCCTTTTTCCGTGGTAAATTTCATGATTAAACCAAAGAATTGTCAATAAAAGTAGGTTTGTATCCATACAGGAAACAGTAGAAAAATCAAAATCTACTCTAAAATGGTTTAAAATGCAAAATAGTGTGAACAAAAAGGGTAAGATTAATTGCAATTGAACACATACATTCTGGGATTAGTTGCAATTAAAAAAAAATAATCTCTTGACAGCCCTAGTATTTATGTATACAATCATCACAACAGTTGGAAGGCAGACAACAGAAGGCAGACAGTGGCAGACTCAGGATGTTTGAGGGGCAGAAAATGATAAAAAGGAACCTAAATGTATGCAATGGGGCAGCACAAAAAAAATTGTCAGTATTTAACATAAAATTGTCAGAAAACCTGGGTAAGATTGAATAAATAAATAAATAAATAACACTATTATGTTTACTATGACTCTTTAAAAACAAATGAGGAACTATGGACTGTTTAACCATTGGTCATTGATTATATCACTTGTTGTTCACTGGAAGGGTAGCACTGAGGGAAATTCATCATGTATTCTCCATTTAAAGGTCATCATTGAGGGAAAATTTAGTCCACTTAAAGGGAACTTAAAAGGGCACTTTCAATTTCAGTTTTCAAACAGGGCTCCAAGGTGGGCAGTCACCGGTGTAATGTCAATTTCTGTTACCTATCGAAATGTGCTACTTGTGCTACACTGCATTTGTGCACAAGGGTAAATAGTTAGTTTGAGGACTGGGATTAAACTCGCACTGTGGTAGCTTTTTTTGACAAAGCAGCAGAAATCATCAAAACTTCCTCTCTGAGTCCACCAGTGGCTGCCTCAGAGTGTTGGTGTACGCTGTTGTCCTGAGCTTCTACCTCTAAATAACCTACTTTTTTTTTTTTTTATACTTTGTTTACAGTCGTTGCACCAACAACAAGTTAAACTCTATGATTGTGTAATTGTTCTTGGCAACAAAACCCTGAGCCTGATTGTAAAATAAACTCCTCACAATAAAACAGGTGATATTATCAATAATAAATCCAGATCAGGCGTTATGACATTAATAATTACGGTGTATTCATGAGATGTTTTTAACATTGATTTCAATGGCTGAGATTATGAAAGTGCTAAGAGGACATGCATTCAAACTGTTTATTTTTATCAATTTTTATGCAATAAACAGTTGATTAAAGTCAATTCAAGAAAACAGCCCTGTTATGTCAGAAAAAATGACATAAAAAGTTAAAATCTCATGAGAACAACTGGTTAATGGAAAGTGCAGTGAAATGATATGTGAGGGTGTGTGTCAGCTTAGAGCTTCTATACAAAGAACGAGATTTTGAAAAAAAAAAATGTATGTGTACTCAGGATTTTTCCAAGAACTGCCCCATAATTTGAAGTGCTAATTGGAAATATTTGATTTCAAATGTTTTGATGGCGTAATTGTAGAAGTCTGTTATGCCCACACTCCTGCCTTGACTCATCCACTGTGAGCAGGCGGAGGTCGGTTAAACAAACATTCACAGAAGAAAAACTCCGGCAAGTGCTTTCTACAAGGTTCTGGGTATCCTTGTAAAAATGTGCTTATATATTATCTCTGACAACTTCTTGGAAACAATCACTTACAGACTGTTTTCATAGGAAGCCTCTTGCAGGGGGGAAACACACTCCCTGAGCTGAACCCATGCAGGCAATTACTCCCACAATCCACCGGGAACTGAGCCTCGCTGCAGGCCAAGACCTCTGAGACGTCCCTGCTGCCGGATGTCATGGCATTTGTGGGAAGCAAGGACATGGGAGATGCAAGTTGCCACATTTGAGTTGTTTTTGAAGTCAGATTAAATATCAGCAAACGAAGACTTGAGGTTGTAATCGGGGTGGATTACTCGTTCTAGAAATATAGCCAACAGTTTATATGGACATCGTTTATGTAGACAGAAAGCTCCCTCACATAATTGCATGTCATTACAGAGCAGGATTGGCTTGAAAACTTCACAGTCTGCCTTAAAGGTAAAGTTTTCATACAAGAGTGCATGAGTTCAGATTTAAAGGCCTAAAATGTGGACCATGCCCTATTAATCAGGGATCAAAGGGTGACACTGATGTTTGCTGTGAAGGGATTTGAAGATAACTGTGTTAATGATGGCAGGTGAAAGTACAGTCTGAAAGCTTGTCTTCAGCAAAGAGTATTATCTCTTTACTTGCTGTTACACAACAGACTGAGAGTAGATCCTGGGCCTGGAGGCTGCAGTGTGTCTGGCAGGTAGAGACGGCACTGTCCAACTAGAGAAGTGGGCCAGGCCGTTGTGAGGTAAGAGAGGAAGCAGGCCAAGAGGAAGAGCCAGTGATCAAGACTAACATCCTTTAGCTCCTTGTTTTAAAACCTACAACTCTGGGTCAAAGAAATGAAAAGCAGAGGGTGAAGGAGAAGAGCTCCTCCTCCTTTCTTCAACCCCTGACCTGATTCCCAGAGGCTCAGGCTCAACAACTTGTCTGACCTCGTCTCCTCTGTGGGAAATATCTGTGTACACCTTGTCACAGTTTTCTTTTAAAACCTAAATTAAGCTAAGTCACAAAATATTAAGATGAGCAACACTTTCCTGCATATTTACCATACTTCTCAGCATAAATTACCTGCCAGAAAACTGTATTCAGAACTGTCTAGCTACTGTTCTTGCTGTACACACTGATTTGGTCTGCTAGCAGCAGACAGTATGTAGACTAGGGACACAGGTGCTCAAGTCCTCAATGTAGCGGTCATTACTCCAGTAATGTTTAATCACACGTGCTGTTTTAAAGCTGCAGTATTTGAACTGACGTAGAATTGTATGTGTACTCAAATTTTCCAGGTTGGTAATTATGATTAGTAAGTTGAGTACTCAAACTAGCAGGACCGCTCCTGGCCTAACATAGCTATGTTAGCTTAAGCAAACATGGTATAAAGTAATATAGCCTAGTTAGCTGTAGCTATGTTAGGTAAGTTGCTGTTTTACGTAAATAAAAAATATGTGTTTATGAGATTTTTAAAACAGTAAAAGGTGTATAGTCTTCAGCTACATAACCTATGTAGGTTTCATACCCTATGTAGCTTCAGTGGATAGCCTTAGCTAGGTTAGCTGTGTTAGAGATTCATGGAGGACAAGCTTTTTTCCTTGTAAGCAGACTGCTTACCTTACTATTTTGAATGTTCTGTAATTAGGTTTTGCAAGTAAGGTTTTTGACTTTTAACTTTTGGTATCCTAACACTTACCTTGACCCTTACCCTAACTTGAACCAGAAGTTAAATCCAGGACCAGTTTGGGGATAAATTATGTGTATACCTATTTTATGAGTAGACATGTAAACAGTGGCTTGCTTTAGTTTTATTAGCTTTAGTGAAGCTATGCTAGCTACATAGTTAACACTACTATGTAAGCTACTAGGTTAGCTTTAGCAATGTAAGCTTTGGCAAACTGAGCTAAAGCTAGCATAGCTACATTCTTTAGCATAGATATCCATGAGCTTTGAGAGCTTTAGTTTCATCTACGTAGCTCTGTTATCTTCACAGCTCACACAGCTAATGGAGCTATGTAAGCTACGTTTTCTACATTAGAATGTTTTCATGGAGGACGAGCTTTCTTCCTGTAAGCAGACTGTTACTAAATGTTTTGCAATTCAGTTTTGCAGGTCAGGTTTCTGGTACTCTAACCCTTAGCTTAACCTTTATTCTAACCTAACTGAAAAGTTTAAGTTTAATTTTAAATATTTGCATGGATTTTTCTTCTGACAGATGTTGCATCCCTCAGTAGTTATTTGTAAGAGAGAGTAGTGAACTGCAGCCAGTCTTGAATTATTCTGCAGCTGAAATGTTGAAAAGACAGGTGTATTTAAATCATATGAACACTATATTTGCTGGCAGGATTAGGAAAGTATTTTTAGTTCTTCTGTCTATTGTAACCTATAAAGACAGTGAAGCATTTACAGCATTAATCTGCTGATTGTTCTGCTCTATAGTCAAAACACTTCCTACTACACAGGGTTGAGGAGAAATCTTTTTAACCTTGCAGTGATGATTGCTTGAGAAATCATATATTTTCCGAAAGTATCAGGCCTTGATGTTTGATGGAGACAGTGGATCTCCCTGGCTCTGGATTCCTGGTGGCTCTCGTGGTTACATAAGTGCATCTTGTGTGCATTCCCATACACTGAAGTGAAGAAGCCTGAGCCTCGGCTGCTGATCATAAAGTCTATCATTAGCCCCTCGGCTCTGACCACATCAAGTCCCATCATGTCTTTGCTTGCTTTTCATGCAGACAGAAGAAAGTGGTCCTGCACACTCCACACTGTGATACTGTCTCTTAACACAGAAAAAGAGTTAACCCAGATCTGACTGGGAGCATCCTCTGGCCGACTTTCCTCTCTTGTACCTCACCCAGAGCTGGTGTCTCTGCTAGTCACAGACCAGAGACGCCAGGCCTCGGCAATTATGGCAATTTTTGGATGACATCAGACCAGAAAATGAATGATTTCATTTAGCTGTCAATTTTTTTTCTGGATTCGGTGTAGCATGCAGAACCTGCAATAGAGCATGTCAAAACAGAGTGGGAGAAGTGTTTAGACGTTCACATCTGCAGCCGGCTGGAGGCTAATCCCAGCCTGCTGCGTCTGCTAATAATGACCACTGTTCACCGTTGGCACCAACAAAAAGTAGGCTGAATCTTCCCGAGAGGCTGGACCACCCAAAGACTTTAAGGACATCCTTGTGTCTTCAGCTGTCTTTAAGTCTCTATTTACAGCCACACACACACAGACACACAATCACAGACACCAAATCTGCCAGATCCTAAACAGTTTTGGTGGTGCCACTATTTTCAGCTACCTATGCCGAAAATAACCGGTGTTGCCACAGTTAGACAAAATCCATCCAAAATAACTAAATGACCGACCAAAGAGGGTCTGAATTATGCACCAAGCAGGAGGTGTTTAACCCAATTCTAGAAAGCAGAAACTACATTTACTGTAAGTCTGCCTGAGTTAAGATTATAGAGAAATGAGACATAGAAAATCATATAAAGATACCTTAAAGGACGAGGGGAAAAAGCCTCAAAAGGGATATGTAAAATATGTACTATAACTTTTCACAACCATCAATTACACATTGGCACATTGGATGAACTGAGTCATTTGTGTAGTGTGTCTACAAAAAGAGTCTGTGGTTCTTCCAAAGGCTGCGATTTTGATCTCTGAACTCCCTTCGTTTTGGGCTTAAACTTCACTTTTATGCTGACAAACAAGTGTTCAACCTCTTTGGCCTGAAGCTGGGGAAAAAATGCTTCCATGAATTTGGGTGCAGAGCTCAAAAAGCCATTTAAATATTTTGCATTGATACAATCTAGTCAGAAATCAGTTAACAGTGACTGCACTCAGTGCAAGATGATTTGTTAAAAATTGTTTACAAACAACTCCCCACACAAATCCTTCAGATTATGCCGCGCTAATTGACGGAGGAGAGTTCTTATGCTTTAAGGACAAATTGTGTTAGTGTGTAAATCCCCTCTTAGTCCAATTTCTTTTTAACTGTCCGCTAATCCTTTTAGAGCTCCGTAGTTTAAAACCAACAACTATTTCCTCTTTGAATCCACAGCTTTTGGATTCTGCACAGGTTACTTGTGTAAACACAGGAACTACAGTGACTTAGGAGGTGGGGATTGGACTCAATCCAGAAAGGGATAAAAAACTGAGCTAAAACTGCACAGATTTCACTATTTTTAGCTTGTATTTGTTTAAATGAAGACATGAAACTGAAATTTAACCCCATACTTAGGGCAGTCGTTCCCAGTTTTTTTTCTGCCTAGCCACTTTGGCAGATGAAACTATTTAAGGCCCCCTACCCCTCACCGTACATATCAACATGAAAAAATATGTAAATCTATACCGGTTATGATTTTCCAAACAAATTCCTTTTTCTTTTAGCTGGATCGTAAAACTACAAGTTTTGCAGAAATAACAACAAACATTGCTGTAAACAGAGTTTTAAAAATTTGGCTCATTTACATTTGGCCCTGTGGCTGTTCTGGTATCCCCCTGTCCTTCCATGAGCCTACTTGGAAAGCATCAAACAGGAACATAGCATGTTATGGCCTTTCTATGCCTACAGGGAAAGCCTGAGGCAGGGAGTGAAGCAGCAAAAAACCCTGCACAGATTAGACATCAGTGACAATAGAATGGCACAGATTAAGTCCGAAGTGGAATAAAGGAGGAGCTGGGGTGGAGGGAGGTTGGAAAAAAGCAGCTGAAGATAAAAAAATTCCCTGAAAATAAAAATGTAATGAATATATCTCAAGATTTATACTCCCAGTCTTGCAACAATTTCAGTGACTTCTGCTGGCTTATTTTTTTTGCTACAGATTAGGGTAACAAGAGTGATTTATTTTCATAGTAGAAGTAGCACTTAACTGTAACAGTAACACCCATAGAAAATTTCCTGTTATATTTAAATGCACAGTTAAGGCCTAACGAGGAAGAAAAGTGGTTAAAAAGTGGCTCCGAACCTTGCAGGGTTTGTGCTGTTACCTACAATGAGTGGGGTGAATTTTCAGGCATATTAGGTCACATTCAGCATGTGACGCTGGTAGCTGCATGCACTAGGGGGATAGCGGTGTATTAGTTGCTCCAGTTTATAATTCACAGCCAACTTTTAAGGTGCAGAAATAGGTATCAAAGTGCTAATACCCCTGATTTTTGTAGTACTTTAGATCAGTGGTTCTCAAATGGTTTGGCAAGGCACATGGCTATCTTGAGGAAAGTTTAGGTCTGCCTCAGGAATTTGTTAGACTTGACATTATGACTACAACTGTGAAACAACTACCTGTGCAACAATTATAGACACTACATTACTTTTTACAGTGGCTATTTTACATAGATATCAATATGGTGTGGCTTGATGTTAGGTGGGTTTGTGGGGAAAAAAATATTTGAAAAGCTTTAGATGACTAAGGTGTGCATTATGAATGTTAATGGTCAGAGACCAAATAAATAATGTAGCATGTAAATAGATTTTGATTATCAAAAGAAGGAGAGCCCCAGCAAGGTCCAAGCCCCCAAATGTCCTCATATCAAGCTGTTAATAGTTAGGTAAAACCACTTTGTCATACTGAAACATTGATGTGGTGGATTACAGAGTGAAAATGGAGTGGCATAAGAAAGGTTATTGTGCAATAATGATCATATATAGTTTATTTTTATAAGTAACAGCTTGGCTGAAGACATTTCAATATATTCATATGGTTCATTTGACTACTATTTGCCATTTAGGCACAGTGTGTCTTGTTGTTGCTAAATGGAGGGATGAAGAAAGGCCTCATTATTGGTCCTTGTGTGGGGCCTCCAGATTACAAGAACTGAAACTTCTACTTGCTCATCCTGTGAAATGGATCCATGTGAGGAGACAAAAAAGATGTTACACTTCCTATAATCCCTCATGCCTCATCATTTCATCAGTTTTTAATCAGCTCAGTAAAGAAAAGTTGGCAAAGACTTTGGACAACCCATATGACTTTTGTTATTATTAGATATGTGGCTTTTTAAAGAGGAATTCCACCACTTTTATCAGCATCATGAGCTAATGCTAAATCTGTGAAAACAGCTGTTAAAAGTCTTTTGTCACTCAGGGGAGCTTTGTTAAGTCTGACTAAATATTCCTGACAATATAATAAAAGTTTGTCCCAGCAAGCTAATTCTAAACAGCTGCATGAGCTTTAACCAATCAGTTCTATAAAAAAGGGGTCTTTACAAGTGGTAAATAGAATGATAAAAAGCATTTTACAACACTTCACTCACAGTTTGTTACATGCCATGTCTCCTTAACCCTCATTCACAAACATTAGTATGTTTATTTTTACACCTTTGAAGATATTTGAGGTTCACTGTACTGCTGTATGGTACTTTATTGAAAGACGAATCTACAGCTGAGCCACAGCCACTCTTTACATCATATATTGTGTGATAAATAAGCTCCAGTAATCCACATGTTGAAGTGTCATGGTCATAGAACCCCAAAGTGCCTGATATGAATGAATGGGATTAGTCAATACGGACAGGCTCTTTATAGGAAACTTGGAGTTCAAAGTTCTTGTAAGTTCAAACAGGACGACTGTTTCATTTACATTCATTCTTTGATTCATTAAAAACCATTAACTCACTCATGTGTCTCACTGTATTTCCTGCTCTGCAATGCAGCTAACATGGGCATCTTCCCACTTAAAATTTCAAGCCAATAACCTTCTGCCCCACCCTCTCTCAATCCAATCAAGTGCAACCACTGCAACCCTACTCCACCCCAGCCACCTCCATCATATCCCATGGGTGCTCTGGTCCAGCTCCTGCATGCATCCTTCATCCCTTCATCGCTAATTCCAAGTCATCTCATCAGTGTCTGGGTCAAGATTCTCAGAAGTCCATTCCTCATCTTACCTTATTCTTTCTGTTATCGCTACCAGTGAAAGCCTCACATTCAAGCTCATAAAGACATCATGATGGAGTCTATTTGTCAAGACATTTCACAATTTCAAACATTTCCAAACTTTTAAAATAAATCATTGTTAAACTCTTACTGAGTCTCTCCTGACTGAAATACTATTAGTACCATCAGTGTGTGAATGGCTACAGGTAACATGTAGAGTTTAAGTGCTTCAGCTTTGACCACTTTGATCAGTCACTATACACTTACATGTACAGTAAGGTGGAGCTTCACTTCAAACTCAGTCAGTATATCTAAGTGAACGTCTGCCCCTTGTCCCAGAAGCCATAGCGTCTGTCTAAGAACAACACACAGTGTTACACTCCCATCCTTCTGAATTTTAAATGTCATTCAAAAAGAAAAATAGGCTAGGAGAAAAAATCCTTTAAGAGGCCACTTTATCACTTCATGAAACTTTGATAACCTGCCATTGGGTGTAGCTCAGGGCTACAGAACTGTGCAGTGTTCAGTGTGTTATGCAGCTTATGTGTGGCTCCGGGGTAAGAATTCTTTTACTGACATAATGAGCTGTTGTAACCTGTAAATGATGGCATTACTCCTTTAATACTCATAAATGATTACCTTTTACAGCATGTCAAACGTCATCATGCTGAGGTGAAATCTAAGAATACATAAGATAAGATGATTTATTTGTGTAGATTAGTTTTAATTATATAATTTCTTATATGTTTTTGTGCCTGATGAGGTTTTTTTTTTTTTCTTGGTCAAAATGTTACATAACACATTGAGAGAGACGAACCTTGCGTGAACTTTTGTTTTATAGCTTTGGACTTTGTCTGAAAACAGAAAGCTTTATAACTTTGTCCATCCACTGTTCACTGCTTTCCTCAGCTGGTTCTCGTAGGACTGACTGAAAACAAAAACAAAAATAATCAGGAAAAAAAAAAAATTCTAAAAACAAGCTAATGGGAAGAAAAGAAGTAATGAAAGAGACACATAGAGCTGTCCAAAATCTTTTACTGTTGTGTTTGTTTCAAGTTTGTGGTGATTTTTTTTACGATCACATCAGACTGAAACAGTCCAAAGGAAACAAGGAATTCTGTCCAGGAGCCTTCCTGATGGTCCTGAGGGTCACCCCAAGGTCGTCACAAGCAGAACTGTTAATGCGCAATGGATGTCATGACCAGGTGGTCTCATGTGGTGATGTCAGGATACATACAACTGCCTCTCCCTGTGTGTGTCAGAGAGAAAACATGCTCTGGGTGTGCTTCTGTGTCTTTTTTGGGGGGGTGGGGAGGATGTTTGTTTTTGTTTCTGTTTCAGTTCACTGACAGCACACAGATCCTCTCTGTCTACATGGGGCCCAGGAAATGAAACAGTCTCAGAGCAGAGGAGGGGTCTCCTGTGAGAACGGGATTCCTTTACTCATCTGCTCAGGCTTCCTGTGAAAAGATCACACAACAGTGCATATGTATGAAGCACATTGTCTATTTCTACAAGGAAATGTTATGCTACAGTTCAGTTTTTGTTTTATTTTGATTAACATAACCCTGAGAAAGGATATTCAGCATTTAAGTTTTTAAAAAGTAAGTAAAAGCTATGAGATCCAGTCAAATCTTTTACATATCCGTGCCTACAGAGCTATGAAAATCAGGTTATTGGGTTACATCACTTGGAGAAATTTCAAGTTCACTGTTGGACGCCACAAAAACTTGAACAGGGCGATATCCCTCAACTTAAGGTGAACAGGAGTTGGCACTAGGGTAAATGTGTGAGAAGTTTGTTGCTTTATTTTTTCTTTTGTTTGTCATGTCTTAAGTCTTATTAAAGATATGTGTTTCAGCCTGTTTTAAGACAGGTGAAGAGAGCCTTTGTTATACACATACATTATGCCCCTTATTTCAAAGTTAAAGCTGCTCAAATATAGCTTGAAGTCCATGCAGGCAACACAGCTGACCTCACACAAGCCCTCATCAGCTGATTTGCTCTAAACACGCAATCAGCTGCTCATACTCATACTGCCATATTTAAACTACTCTAACCTGGCTATGCTTTGCTGCTCCCTCTGCAAGCTGCTTCATGCAACCGTCCTCCACCCCAGCTACTCCTTTATTATGCTTGTGACTTATCATGTTGTCACTGATGCCTGCTTTACTCTGTTTCTGTTGCTGCTTCTCCCCCTGCCTCAGGCTTGTAGGCACAGGAAAGGCAGGAACATGTGCCGATCCTGCTTGATGGTTTCAATGTAGGCTCATGGAAGGGAAAGGGGCTTCCAAAACAGCCACAGGGTCAAATATAGATCACAGGAATAGGTGCAAACTAATAACAGCTCATAAAGAGAAATAAATACCCCAAATCATGTCTTTCTTGACAAAGTGGTCCTGACTGAATTTCAGTTTCATAACCTGAGGACACTACTCCTCATAAGAGTCCGCCTATTTCCCTTCATTTTGCCGCAGAATGCTAATGTTTGTTTCTGCATGCAAATTAGCTTAGCAATTTACAACCATGGTCTATTGAGTAGCATAGCCAGCAGAACTGCAAAGTGTAATTTTGAAACTTGTGGTATTTTACAATCAAGGGGAAGAGTGGAAGATGCTAACATAGTCTATGCTTTGATATTTTTGAGAGGAGGTTGGGATTATGCTCTGGAACATCTCTAAGCCTCTGATTTGACCAGCTCAGAAAAGTTAAAATAAAAAGTCCAAACACAGAAACTAAAAAGAAATTCTAAAAAATCTGATTGTCATTAAGTCAAACACAGCATTTTTTCACATTCACAGCAATATCTTCCATCAACCAAGCAAAAACCTCTTAGTTGAAACAACAGATGCAGCATTAGATTGCATTATTGGCCATTATGCAATGGCTGATTGGTGTATGGGTCAATGTCATGACGCATGTTTTAAAGTAGCCGAAAGTTTAAAAAATATCTAAAAGGAGTGAAAATTATTAATATTCATACTAATCCCTTTCACTTATGCCCATTTTACTGCCCTAGTCTAAATTTTCAGGTTTCAATCAACTTTGAGAGAATAAACGGGCAATTTAGGACAAAATGTCAATGTGGTGTAACCAAAAAAAAAAAAAACTGGTACAAAAAAAAATCAACTTTTTTGAAAAAGGTGAAAATCCCAACTAAACACTCTATAAACTGTCCGGGCATAATATTACACTAGTACTGTTGAATATTAGATAAATGTCTTGAATAATTATTGTTTTGTGTATTTTTGATAGTTTGGGGAATCTTTGGAGTTCGGTTGACTTCCTAAAATGTCAACGCGGTGTAACCACCATTCAAGGGGCCATTTTGCTAATATTTTTAAAAAAAGACATTTTCAAAGGAAATTATGTCACAAAGATAAACATCTGATGATCATAACTGGTAAATCTCAGGGTTTGTATCTCTGATTAAAATCTGAAATAATCTTTGTTAAAAAAAAAAAAACATTATTTACATTAAAAGTACTCTTTGACATCTTTATACCAAGACCATAAGCTTCCACAGGTGTCCGTGATAATGTCTGTTAAATTTGATTTTAGAGGGAAATGTCAAATGGTGTAACCGGTTACACCATTTGAAACCTATTAAAAAATCTGTATTTTATCAATAAGCAGAACTTTGTGATGCTGATTAAAGATGTAGTAAGAAGTAACTTGCTGTTAAGAACCATTTTCAAGAGTTAATCACGGAATATTTTTTAAATATGGGATTTATTCACAACTGTATGTGATTTCTGTTAAGCTAGGATAAAATGATTTTGTTGAGTAACCTTTATGTCTGTTCGGTGTTAACATTTCATTCCCTGAAGGAAATAAGAAGTACCTCTATGAGTGAAAGTATCAGGAGTAAGGCCCTGACTGTTGGTTTTCCTCACACACCAAACAGCAGTTTGGAGTACACAGCCTTCTTGCAGTCTGGGTGGGGTCCTGGAGTGAGTCCAGCCTCTGGATCAGACAATCCTACTGGGGGGTGTTAACCCTCATTTGGGCAATGATGAAGAAACTTTGTGGGGTGATTTGGAGGAATGCTGATCTGAGTGGTGTTCTGTTGTTAGACTTCTCTGCTGGCTGTCCACTGCCCATACTAACTCTATGTTTGACCACACTAGTCCAGAGACTGATGATGTAGCTGTCTTATCAGATCTGCCCCTGTACGTCTTGGAGACTGAGGTGAAGAAGGGAGAAGGGCTTTTAGCTGATCACCAACAGTTGGATCAGATGGTGGAGTAGGCTGTCAGACAGACCTGGTAATCCTGAACAGGTTGTGAAATGAACTGAGACCTTCAGGTGGAGGTCCCTGCCTAGAAGATTTTTCAACTCCCATCCAAAAGAAGTTGTCGTGCTACCTGGCGGAGGTTGGGGACATGGAGTCCAAGTGATATTTAAAGCTCCCATATTGGGAGTGGTTGCATCAAGAAGACCATTGGTGCCTGTCATGATAGCAGCCTGAAAACCCACTGATGGAGGTCATCAGGCTGAAGAAGGAGACCTTCTGGGCTTGGCCTACTCTGGAGTCTCTGAAAGCAGCAGACAGGATGTAATCCTGTAATCCCAATTTTATTGGGAAAACTTTTAGGGTTCTCCAAGGATGTTCTGGAAATCTAATTGTCTGGGAGAACATGTTCACATACAACATAAACATGTTCGCAGCAGGAGTGGAGGAGTGCTGGTCTGGACTGTTGACGCAAAGATCACTTTGAGGAACTCCGTAATCTACCTGCAGAAGTCCTACAATCATGTTCCTCTAAGGATCATGTGGAGAGTACCTTGGGAATATGAACCCTGGGGCTGTTGCTGTGAGCCATCCTGTCTCTCATAGTAGATGTTATGACTGTGTCCAAAATTACTCTGCATTCACTATATAGTGCGCTACCTATATAGTAAAAACACCATTTTGTGTAGGTGTATGAATTCTGAGTGAGCACTGTTATTCACTACATAGTGCACTAATTCTGTCCCACAATGCATTGTGTAAAATAGTGAATAGCCGAACCATTTGACATTTTCAGCTCATTGTAGGCTAACTTTTTGACAAAAAATGTAAAAACTTTATTTTAAAATACCTGAAACCAACTGAAATACAAAATTTACATTCTGACAAACCAAATGGATGCTTTAAAACTAGTTGTTTAGTTTTAGGATTTTTTTATCTTGACAAACCTTGTTTTTAACTGACCTGTACACAGAGACATTTCCCAAACCAATATAAGGATCTCCCTTATTGCACTGAACAAGTTTTTGGTCATGACATAATACTTATAGCCTGTATATAATGCAAACACAATGAGGCCCAATACTGAGCCTTTGGGAACACTGCAGAAAACGGTAGCAAGAAACAAATGAGGAAAACACCCACATTTTATCATTTATCCTCTGAAAAAGTAGGGGGTTTATACTGGATGTGGGATGACACAAGGGTTGAGCCATTTGTTCCAAATAAACATTGCGGTCCTGGGCTTCCAACCGGTCAGGGTAAAACCAGTGACCAACGTCAACACACTAAACTGAAGAACGGAAATCTATAATATTTTTATGAATAAGAAAACACCGCTTCAGCTGTGTATCTGAAATTTAATAGTTGATAGTACGTGTCTTGTTCCTATCATATTAAAGAAAAATAGTTTTGTTTATTTTACTTGGAGTGGTGTTGCCTGCGCAGTCTTTTATCAATAAACTATAGCGCTTTTGGTAGACAGGCAAAATGATTTCATGAGAAAAGGAACTGCTAAGTTTTATATCTTACTATTAAATCTGACTGACAGAACAAGATTTAAAATGATCAATGAAACAGCTGGAACACACCAGGGTAGTTTAATGCTCCTAATTTACTGCTTGTGGCTATTTAACAAGCATGGTTTAAATCTTGGAAATGTATTCTAGTAGTTAATTAGAAATCCATTATGTTCAAACAAGGGCCAACTGAAGGTTTTCTCTTACTGTGGAATTTTTGTTGTGTGCCATCACAATATTAAATTCCAAGGTCAAACACTGGATTTGGTTCAGTTGTTACTGTTTCATTTTAAATTAGTTTCAAGCTAATTATGAGATCCTAAAATGCACCTGGAATCAATTCACCTCTAGACATTCATTCCCACAAATTAAATTGATGGTCTGTACAAATCATGGATAGAAAAATAAAACAATCTGTCATCAGCTAATACAATAAAGTTTCAGAATCTGTTTGTGCTTTAGATGCAATGTTCAGTTTCACAACAGTGCTCTGGCATTTACTTTAATCCTTCATATTAAATAGAAGAAAAAATATGTCACTTATTTGTTAAGGCAACCATAATCTGATATTTCATGTTGATGTATGCTGCAGTGGAACATGGCTTGGATTAAAAAACATGCACATTTCCTAAGTGAAATTCATAGTGGTAGAACAAATGACTGATTTATGTGTTTTGATTAGGCTTCATTTTCCATCTGATCTCACTCAAGGACAGGGAAGAAATGCTGTTTGACAGAAATTTTGGTTTCAAGTGGGGAATTTGCCATATCCAGAGGTTTTCCAATGATCTTGGAGCAACATCAAGACATGGAGCGTTTAATGATTTCATTCAGATTAATATCAGCACACAGCCATGAAGTTTTAATAACCAGATTGAGCCGATGTGCTCAGTGACTTGGTAGCCAAAAACTGGAGTCACACGCAGCAGGAGGATTGTGGGGGGTTGAGCAGCCAGCCGACCTCGGGGGTGAAGAAAAGTTCTGGGACATGGGGAAAAGTTAAAATGTGGAACAATGACTTTAACTGGACCTCAAGTAAACAAACCCACATCATCTTGGCCTTTGGTCCTCACTCATGAGTCACCACCATCACCCGTCTTTCAAAAGTGGAAATCTTCAACAATTCCCTCCAAATCAGTGCTGATGAAGGGCATAACCAAGCCTTTCTCTTAAAGCAATACTTCCTGTCCTGTTCCAGGAATAGAGTGAGGGGGCCATCAGTGAAAGAGGCCTCGGTGATGGGCCCCTAATGATGTCAAACCAGGGAGAAATGATCCAGAGGGCAGCATCACAAGGCGACTGTAACCTGAGCTTCTGAAAACACCTTAGATCACTTTTCAGGAAATTTCCTGGAAGGTTATATTACACTTCCTCTGAAAAAAAAATAAAGCAAGGTCTGTTTCGAGACATTCTGGGGCTTTTGTTATTTTCAAAGAAAGATCCTGTGAGAGTGAAGTTAGGAATTGTCATGTAATTTCATGTTTAAACATTTCAATATCTTTATCCACTTAAAGATTTTTTTTTCCACTGGAGGTTATAGAACAAATTCTAAATCTCAAACATTTAGGTTAACCTGTTAAATACAATCTCTAAAATCAGATCAAGGGGCACAGATTTACCTCTGTCTCCATAGCAGGTGACGTCTTTAAAACCCCCAGAGTTTTCGCTAGAGCTAGCTAGCATTTATCAAAGCACCACATTAAAATGTATAGTTTAATGTGAGTTTCAAATCTCATTTTTGATGAAGGAATATGGAGATCTATCAGAACAGCTACAACATTCAAAATAAAATCTGATTAAACTTTTGGTAAGGTAAGGGTAAGGCTTAAGGTTAGGTGAGGGTACCAAAAGCTACAAGTTAAAAACCTGACCTGCATAACCTAATTAGCCTACAGAACAGTCTGTTTACAGGAAAAAAGCTTGTCCTCCATAAAATTGTTAACATAGAAAGCTTAGGCTATGTAGCATCCATAAGCTGCGTAAGCTAAACTGATAACATAGTTTTACAGCTAACATAGCTAAAGCTTTAGCTCACAAAGCTCATGGATATCTATGCTAACGAAGCAACAAAGCTAAAGTTAGCTATTTAGCTATGCTATCTATGTAGCTTATGCAGTTATGTTGCTTTGGCTAAAGCTAACGTTGCTACACTGGCTTACATAGTAACATTATTGATGTAGCTAGTGTAGCTATGAAAGCATTAGCTAAAGATAATGAAGCCAAAGCAAACCAAGTGTATTTAAAAATGGGTCTAAACATAATTTACCCCCTGGTAATCCATTTACCAACCTCCGACCGTTTATTCTGTTTAATTTATGGAACGTGCTTAGCCTGAAAGGTTTACAGTGTTGCCACTTATTTCATGTTTGTAATTACCAGATTTGTTTATGAATAAAGTTGAATTTTAAAAAATCTAAAACTGTAAATTCATTGTACCAGCAAATCACAGCACTTCCACTCTGACATCTCATACTGAGGTCTACGGTCTGAGGCCAGACTGTCTTGTTAAAATGAGAAATAACAGATGAGTTTGTCAAAAGAGATGCAACCTATGATGGAGCTACCATCTAAACATTCTTAGATTGACTTTTGCAACTCCGGACCAGACCAAAATTACTGGTATCTTGGACCCTTTTGAATATTTCTCCCCTGTAGCTAATGGTAATTTTCCCTGCAACCCTCCCTTATTTAATGTATTTGCCTCTTGCCACTAGGAGTGGCATAAGGGTTATATTGTTAACTGTAAGCTAGTTAGCTGAGCATGCTAACAGCTGTAGCAGCCTAACAACTTTCACTCTTGTTTAAAGAACTTTCCTTTTGTTGTGCTGGCAGGGTAAAAAATAAATACTCAGAACACTAAATTTTTGGTATTCCTCTTAATGCTTCACATTAGCATGTTTGACAGGGACTACATGGGAAGTTACAGTTGCTACGCTGTTCAAAGGACAATAAAGAAAACAGCGGATTCCCTAAAAAATCATTAGTGTACTTTTTTGTCCCAATATGAGAGTACTGTTTGAATTATGTGACCCAGTTGTTGTTCAGTTTAAACATGTGTGTCTGTGTGAGTGTATGATGCTAAATTTGCAGGCAATAGTTTGATCTTTGCCACAGAGCCGAGGGTGTTGACCCTTTGTGTTCCCATAAAATCTCTTTTATAGATGAAGGAGGCGGATGTTATTCTGTGCTTGCAAATCTATAATCCCAGATTCCCGACAGGATTTTTTTCCCCCCATTTATAGATGCAGACGTGTGCTTATGAATCTGGCAGAACTTTTGAACATGTTTTTGTGTAAATCTTTCAGCCATGAAACATCGGACATCTGGTATGGCAATAATAACAATCAAATTAAAAATACTGAAAGGATGACTTGTTCACATCCAAACACTGAAGATTATACAATTTCATATGTTGGATTGATGGTTCCACTTTGGTTATAACAGTGTTTGGATGGGGACAGAGTGGAGGATCAGGGAGGGCACTGCCCCCCTTAGAGGGTAAACTCTACACACTGCAGCCATTCAGTTGGCCCGGCTCTCTGGATAAAGTTAGGATTGTTTGTCAGCGAGCTGTAATGCCAGGAATGCTCAGTGCTGGCTCCCCCTGTGTGCGAGTGTCTCTCACACTTTATTTTGCCTCTCCAGCAGCCGTTTGGATCTGTGGTGACACCCCCACGCTCCCTGAACTCTAAGCGAAATAACAGATTCTATTTCTCTCCTGAAAGCTATTTTGGTAAAACCCCCACCCCCATCGAGTTACCCCACCCTCTGCCTCCCTCCCCACCTCCTGAGTAGAGACTGTCCTGTCTCTGCTCTGGGCTGACATTTTCTAGCATGTTCTATCCGGCTATCATGACATCACTTTCTAAATGAGTAGACACATGAACCTGAATGCACACAGACACAGGCCTGGTGATTCACCGCTACGTGTGTCCAGCTGCATCCAAGTCCAACTGGTCTCTGATCTAAATCTGCTGTTTGAGCCTTTTAAAGAGATTCATGAAGTGACATCTGCTCCTCAAAGAAAAAGGCAAAAGGTCATCTTTTTGTTCTTATCTCTTTGTTTTTGATTTAAAACACAATTCAGGCACACTTCAGAAGTTTATGAGCTGTTACTAACGACTTTATTATGAGCTGATATGGGCTAATACGTGGTTTATTAAGACTCTTACATTGTGGATTCTTTGTATTTTACAACACTTTTAATCACCAAGGACAAACACAATTTTTTGATGATTTTAAAATTTTGTTTAATTGACAGGTATTTAAGGCTTAAAACATCTATCTAGTTCTTTAAGAAATTTGCTGTTTTTAAATAAAGGATCTTTTAGTTGATGAAGAAGTGTGCAAGTATTCTACCACCTGTTGTGTGGACTAACATGCACTTAACATGTGATGTAGCTGTATACGTCTGAGTGAAGTATTTATTTCCACCACCCTGGAAGCTTCTCGTTCAATATGATACGCAGATGTTTGGCATGGCTGGTTTTAACCGTAAACACATAAGAGTACACAACATGGACTAAGAGTTGATGTCTACCAGCTCTAGAGCTGGCAGAGACAATTTTCCAGTGCAGTTCAGCATTTTCTGTCCAATAAATGCAAAAACACCCTTAGAATCAGTGAAGTTGAAAAAGTTCACCTTGTAATAATCAGAATCACTTTTCCATGGCAAATCAAATTCAAGAAAGGGCAGGACTTCTGATATTGTCCACAAAAATTGAGGATAAACTACCAAACTCCTCTTTTTGAGGATTTTTTCCAACTGGTGGCTCTGGACCCAAAAGTGGGTTTTTGTGCCTTTTCAGGGCTTTAGAGATTTCTTCAGAACTCTCCAGCGCTTTGTCTTCAACCATTTCTTGGTGCTTTTTGAGGTGTGTTTCGGGTCATTGTCCTGCTGGAACACCCATGACCCCTGACGCAAACCTAGCTTTCTGACACTAGGCCCTATATTGCAGCCCAAAATTTTTTGATAGTCTCCAGATTTCATGATTCCCTGGACACAGTCAAGGCACCCAGTGCCAGAGGCAGCAAAACAACCCCAAAACATCTTTGAACCCCCACCATGTTTGACTGTAGGTACTGTGTTCTTTTCTTTGTAGGCCTCATTCTGTTTTCTGTAAACAGTAGAATGACCTGCTTTTCCAAAAAGCTCTACCTTAGTCTCATCTGTCCAGAAAATGTTCTCCCAGAGGGATTGAGGCTTACTCAGGTACATTTTTCCAAACTCCAGTATGGCTTTTTTATGTCTGTTTGTCAGCAGTGGGGTTCTCCTCGGTCTCCTGCCATAGTGCTTCATCTCATTCAGATGACCACGTATGGTCCAAGCTGACACTTTTGCACCCTGAGCCTGCAGGACAGCCTGAATCTTTGTGGAAGTTGACTGAGGATGTTTATCCACCATTCCAACTATTCTGCGTTGCATTCTTTTGTCAGTTGTTCTATTCTGTCCACGTCCAGGGAGATTAGCCACAGCTCCATGGGTTATAAACTTCTTGATTATATTACACACAGTGGACAAAGGAATTTCATGATCTCTGGAGATGGTCTTGAAACCTTGAGATTGTTCATATTTTTCCACTGTTTTGCTTCCTAAGTCCTCAGACAATTCTCAGCTCTTCTTTCTCTTCTCCATGCTTGGTGTGACACACACAGGCACACAACACAAAGGTTGAGTCAACTTTTATACATTCTAACTGGCTTCAGGTGTGATTTTTATATTGCCAGCACCTGTTACTGCCACAGGCGAGTTTAAATGAGCATCACATGCTTGAAATAAAATGATTTACCCACAGTTTTAAAAGGGTGCCAATTATTTTGTCCAGCCCATTTTTGAGTTTTGTGTAAAATTATGTCAATTTTGTCTTTTTTCCCCTGATTTTTTTTTTTGTTGTTGTTGTTCCAATGCACGTAAAAAGGCAATAAACATGTGTATACCAAAACATTTGAAATTGCAACAATATCTGGGAGAAATGGTGTATTTTCTGGAGAAATTCCAGGGGTGCCAATACTTTCGTCCATGTATTCACTTCTGCTGGCACTACTTCACCACTGACCACGAGTCCCCTTCTATTAGCAACAATAGCATAGATGAGAAGCGCCCTGACACTGAGTTTTTAAGGCGCTGCAAGTACAAAAAAGGTCAATAAGTTAGTACATTCATATGGTTTGGCACATTCATGGCAGCCACATTGCCATAACTTTTCCTCATTTTGATAAGTGTCTGATCTGGAGCTGGACCAGGAACATCTGTCAGAGCAAATAAAAACATGAGCTCACAGATTTGTCTGGTTCCCAAGGTAGGACATATGTAGAGACTATATTGTTTTTTTTCCTCTTTTTTATTTCAACCAGTGATCAAATGGGGAGTTCTTTCGTACTCTGTTTGACCTCTGAGTCAATGGAAGAAAGCTTTAACTCGTCAAGGCCAAACAGGATTTATTGCTTTGTTCCTGTCCATATTTTTATGCTACCATTTCTATCCAGGAACAACATGTATCATCATGTTTTTATTCTTTCCATGTTTGATATATTCATCTAAGTTGATATAATGAGATTATCCATGTCAAAACTAAGCTATGTTCAAAAAGGCATTAAAGTAAAGGCATCAGATGTGTTTATCAGCACACATCCCTGTATAATTTTATTGACATATCCAGTATAACCGCCGGCTTTATGTCTCACATGTGGTCAGTGTGAGTTTCTTCAGCCTAACATACAAGCTACTTAGTTTGGCCACAGTTGTTCAGTCTTGCCTTCAATAAAATATGAACTTCTTAACCTTTGCCGGTCATGTGCTCCAGCTACAAACCAACAGAGAGACAACAACCAGCACATCTCATCCAGCTGAAGCTGCACTGTCAGCCTGCTCAACTAAAACATGTGTTTCCCCTTTGCAATCTCTGGATGATGTCACATCCACAAAGTCATGTGCTCCCCAAGTACAGCTTAATTTAAAACATCTCCATTTCCTGACTCAATGCGGCGTGATCTGGATCAAGCCTCAGAAGTTTGTCTCACATTGCAGGAGACACTGAATTCCCCCCTTGGGGACAAATAAAGTTTTCTGAATTGCGTTGAACTGAATTGAACACCGAGAGAAAGTATGCGCCCAACAGAGACACAAAGCGAGAAACTCCCAGTGATAATGGGCAAGTGGAACATTATAATCGCCCCTTTGAGTGAAAAAAACCTTTTTCAGGAGAGGTAATAGCACAGATACCAGGCCAGCGTGAGTTTGATTTGTGTTGTGGCGTAAAATTGTGAAATCTCTGTCATTACTGCATCTCTGTCCTGTCATCACCCTCTTTTCACGCAGACGTGCACAAAAGTTCAGCCCACACACACAAGCACACATGCACATTCCCTGCAAATGAAAACTGAAATTAAACGTCTCTAAAAAACGTAACCCGATTGTGGTTTGGATACAATATCTGTGTCTACCATGTAAGCTTCCATTTACCTCTCACAAAGTGTAACATCACTGTACCTTTATGCATATAAGTGCATTAGGTTTGCTGCTGAAGTGGAGGAATCTTGCCTGTCTAATGTACATAAAGATTAAATATTGACCTATGACGACCTACATATTGTGTTTCAGGTCAACCTATGTGCAAACATTAAATAGAAGGTTCAGGTCTCTTTCTGTCCTGCTTTATGCATTGTAGTAATGATTTGTGCCATAAATAGCAAAGCCATACACACTTTACATCTGACTGTAGGACTTCAACCAACCTTCAAAATGCTAATGGCTAAAATGCACTCAAAATAAGTGAGCAATCCACAACATTTCAGTGTTCACAAGATTTTTTCTCCTTTGTCGAAGCAACATGCTGTTTCCTATGCTTGAATAAATGGTAATCAGGTTCAGGGGAGACCGCCAAACAAGACGATGAATAACAGGTAATAGAATAAGTCAAGCACTTAAAGTTTCCATAAACTATGTCTCAGTGCAGTCAGGTAAATAGGAAAATTGTATTAGGAAACATACGCATCATGTTAGTAATGTACAAATAAGGCACTGAGCAGCATGAAGAGGCCATAACCTTGGCGAATGTTTAGTTTATTAAAGTCTACAAAATTTCATTTTGGCACCAATGAACCAGCAAAATTTAAAGAAGAGTGAATAGCTCAACTGTAACAATTCTAATAACCTTTAATTATGTTCAGGTGTTGTGTTGAATTTTGAAAGATGAAAATGAATCATCTGCCAGCCCTGAAAAATAAAACATAATCTTCATGTAGCCTGGCTTTGAGTACCAACTAGGGGATGCATAGACTAGACAGTTTGTTGACTAGTTGGCTTTACTGCTGTGTGATGACCCTTTTTGCTTGAAGATGACTGCAACCAGTAGCAGCACATTAGGTGTGTGGAAGTACTACATTGTAAACCACATTGATACCAAATGTTGATGCTGTATTTACTCTGTAAAATGTTTGTAAGCTGTCTGTTGTTCACAGTCTATAGAATATGATTGGCAAATATAAACTGTTGGTTGTTCCAAACTATTCCCTTTTCCTGTGGATTTGTTCATGATGTCATAAATGACAACTTGAAGTCGACTCAACCTTCGTCATGTGACTGTTGAAATTCATTGGTCGGACTAACATCCCCCCGGGCAACAGCCCATGTATGGTGTTTAGGAATGGCAGAATCTTTTAATTAATCTTGTAAGGTGATTGAATGAACGTTCTGTCCATCACGCTCATTGCAGGCCAATCACAGCAACAAAATGCAAGACATAACTGGCGTGTGCAGGGAGAGTAACATGAGCTTCATAGGCAGCTGCTATCATGGTTAAGTATCAGTGGAGCCAGTTGGTAATTTACACTCCTGTCCAAGCAAGTCAGGAGAAGAGTCAAAGCATCTTTTCCTCCTCGATAAGCTCTTCATTGTGGTTCTTTTCCCCAGTTATTAACACACTTTTTTTTGCCTTTTTTGTCAAGAACTTGCATTACCCTAGCCCAAGTCAAGGTTGTCCCTCAAAACAAAACACAGCTGAATGATGGTTTTTCTATTTACTATGAGATTACCAGCATTTTTTTAAACTATAAACATTTTCTATTGTCAAAAATTCAGCTGGGTCAGGCCTGGGTCCAAGTCTGACCTACAGCTCCTTTCCTTTATGTATTTCCTCTCTTTCTCTCTTTCTCTCTCTCTCTCATTGCCTTCTCAATTCCCTGCTCAAATGAAGGCATAAAAAGCCCAAAAAAGGAATCTAAAAACATCCCATAGTTCAATTTAGCCCCAAGGAAAGCTGATTTTATCAAGTCCAGATAGGATGGGATTTTTTACATGTGACTATTATGACTCAAGTTTTGCACTGTGCTCATGGGTAAAAATCCCACCAACAGATTGGTGGTTTAGAAACAACCCAGCAAAAATGTTAATTTATCACACCATAACTGATTTGGTTCAGAAAAAATGATGACTAGTCTGTTTTTGACCAAGCATTTTAGAAACACCAATTTACACAACTTTTTCACACGCTGAATGGTGAACAGAATGACTTTATACAACTTTTTATGTTAAATTGGTGGACTGGCCCTTTTTAAGAAAAAGATATTTGGATTTTGTATGAAAAAAACAACAATGGCATCTGATCAGTCTTGTGTTATCAGCTTATGTTTCACCCCTGTTTGGAAAAGCCCATTACTACAGGTTACATACAGTACAGCATCTCCTACATATAGGCAATGTTTTAGCAAGCCACCCAGGTATATTTGCAGCCACCCACGTATACATTCTGACTATTCCTTTCTTTCTTTTCTTTTTTTTTTTGTATATAATTCTCATCATGATGCATATCATAAACCAATCAAGGGTGGCTTATGGGGCTTAAGCCTCGAATGTTGGGCCTTGCTAACCATAAAATGAAAATTAGATTCTTTAAGCCAAACATAATTTCAAGATAGTCTGATCTTTCTACCATGAGCAACTTATGCAACTTTTAAAAAATACTAATATAAATACTAACATTGATCTAAAAATAGAGTTTTCAGTATTTTTGAAAATAAATTAATATTTGTAACCCCATGTGTTGCTTTTTTATGTTATTAGTTTGAAAATTCATAGCTGCAGTTATAAACTTGAACACCAAATTCCTACCCTACCCTATCTAAAACAACTTCAAGAAATAAACATCACACATTTTAAGGAGGCAGACATGAAAATAATTGAACTTCAACATCTTCTTATTTATAATGATGAAACTTGCAGCTCAATTAGATAAAACATTTATGTAAGCACTGCATTCTTTTCCAAAATGAAGTATAGATTTGTTGCCATTTTTTCTAAACTTGTGTTTACTACTGCGTAAAAGAAAAAGTGCATACAACTGCCCAATAAGCAAAAACTTTTTGGGAAGCTGCTCCCTGGACGGTCCTTTGTTTGGGCCTAACCCTGAATGTTTGACATGTCAGGTTTTGCCCCTACTGCTGGTGTCATCCTGTACTCCTGCACTGTGATACCTCATCAGCAATAAGCCTCTAAACAAGAAGATCATCTGCCATCGAAATGGAGTGATGTTATTGCTCAGTGTACTTTCAGTTTCTTCGTTGAAACAAGCCTCAGAAATCTGGAGAAACTCTTGTTATTGAGTTTTTTCATGTTGCCAAGAAAAAAAAATGAGCTGTTTTCCTGTTTTGTTTTGTTTTCTCATTTAATATTTTGGCCTATTTGACTTACACAATACAGAAATATTTTTTATGGTAAATCTTATGGTGAATTTATGGACTATATCATTATTAGAAGAAAAATAAATTGATATGAATAAGTAAGTCTGGAATGCTGCAGGTATTTATCCATGTCCACAACACAGATCAGATTTTCATATCAGGATTGTTTTGTTTGGTTGAAAGGTTTATTCAAAAATATAGACTTCAATTAGGCCTATTAACACAATGGATGGCTATGTAGGCTTTTATTTTGACATGGAGGCATTTATTTGGAAATGTTCACCTTTCCCATGGGTCACATGATTTCCTTTTCTTCAAGGCAATCGTCAAAGCAAGAAAATGAAGACACAAAGTTAAAAAAAATTGTTGGGCCCATTTTTTAAAATTATGTTGTGATTTCTATCGAAAATTGACTGAAATGAAAAAAAAAACTGAACACCGCCGGTTTTTCAGTTTCCTTTTTACAGGAAAAAAGGGAAAACAGCTCCTTTTCTTGTTTTTCTTTTTCTTTTCTTTTTTCAAAAAGCAAAAACCAGAATAGCTGGAGTTTTACCTGATCTGAGGCTCGTTTCAACCAGGAAATGGAACTGCCTGAAAGTACACTGACCCTTATCTGAATGTCTTTATACAACACACTGTAAATGAATTTCATCATAAGGAAAGAAAAATAAAATATTTTACACACAGAACAGACCGGACAGGATGGCCATCCCGACTGCTTAAGTAATGTCTTTCTGTGGGACTGAAACACTGTAGCCCATATGTATTATGTAGGATGTACTGGATATACTGGTCTTATGGTAACTTGGAGATGACTTGGTTCATACAGTAGACAGAATGGTTAATCTGACCATGTGTGCAGGAGAATATGACACCAAGGTAATGGATTTAATATTAAGCATAATTGACTTTATATTGGCTCCAGTACTTGGTACTTTGTTCTAAGTAAAATACCCTTGAGCACCACCAGTGCCCCCAAATTTAACAGATGTAAGCAGAGATAAGGTTGTGAATGTGTAGCCTTTAATAATTCCACAGTTTTGACGCTGTCTTTAGTGCCAGACTTAAAAGTCTTGTTGGAGTTCACTTGAACGGATGTGACCAAATCTGTCAAAATAAGCTTTTTATCTGCACGGCTGATGTAAATATCAGCTCAAATGTGAGTGTTTGGATTTTTCCAGGTCTGCTTTAAATCTCTGTGAGCAGTCTTTTGACAAACTTTACTGTTTCAGCTCTGCCCCGTATATTTTTGATTTTGACTCAGACAAAATGACATGGATATGGTATCAGTCAAGCAAATGGTGCTGGGTTTCCAGTGGTAACATGGAAGGGAGAACAGGCCAGCCTTTGTTAAAAAGCTTTAGTATCAGTGAAGAGAGAGAAGCCATTGTGCTTGAGAAAAGCCTCCTTATGGTTCATGTCCTCAGATTGTAATGGATCCTCGGCCCCAGTTTAACAAACAGTACTCACTCCAGACGACAGTATATGCATTTCATCAGGCCTGTTACTGGAAATGAGGGGCCTTGTTGTCATCAGATTATCGAGTATATGGAACAAACCTTCATCCATCCAATGCTACAACAGACAAAAGCTTCTCAAAGGGTCAATAAAGACCTGCTGTTTATGGAGCAAGTGTGACGATACAACTTATAATCATGAATGTTGAAGCAAATTTCAGATAGTGGCCCGTTTAAACGGACTGCAACCCATTAAAATGCCAGCAAGGGCCAAGGTTAAAAAAATGACCACAATACAAAAACACTGTAGTTTTGCCTTTTTTAATCTGACAAAAATGAATGCCTCTGTTCCTGAAAAGAGAGACAGACATGTAGAAAACACTGGGTGCCCTGCCCCTCACTTTACAGATGGTTTCAAAACATTTCATGGTTCATTTTAGGCACTTGGAATCATAAGAACATTCCCTTTCTGAACAACAAATACATCTTTGGTCCGGTATGTAATTAAAAATAAAATAAAGCCAGAGTATGAAAAAATACCAGCTTCAATGTTTTTTTTTTATCTTCCTCAAAAATGTATTTTGGACATATATAAAGCTTCATAAAGACCTTTTAATACTTAAACATGATATTATCGCTACATCTCAGAAATGACCAGCAATCTTACAGATGTTTTGCAAGACAAAACAAGTGAGAGAAAAAGTGTCGGCTCAATCAGGACAGCAGTACAGGATTGTTAAGTCAAGTCACATTCGGCATACATGGGTTCCTTTTGTTTTGTCTTTTTTTTCAGTCCATTTCCTTATAAGGATAAAGAGCATGGAGACACATCTACCTCTCTTGAACAGTTCAGCTACAGGGCAGCCACGTCTGATATGAATTACTGCACGGTGAAATCTGTGGCTGCTGCACATGTGCTATATAATAATTACTGAAGTTGATGTCCTGCACATACGGAGCCGGCTGGTAATAACACGTGATATTCGTTACAGTGGGGATGGCGTTCTGCTCAGCTAGCACCCTCAGCGCCAGCATGGAAATGAGGCTGAGAGTCTGGCGGCGTTCATGGCCCATCAGACACACGGTGCTCTCGTTCACTACGTGATGCAGAGTCATCAGGCACTCGTACCGTTTGTGCTCCATGCCTGCAAAGTGGTTCTGCAGGTAAGCCTCCAGCTTTCTTTGCTGCTCTCCTATGTCTGAAAAGTCAATGAAGAAGCGCGAGCACATGTAGCGCTGCATCTGCTTCATGTCCGCTTCTGAGGAGGGTCTGAACCCCCGCACCAGCAGGTGGCAGTACTTCAGTAGGCCGCCCCCTCTGATCTCCTCAGGGCTGCGTGTGGCTATGGTCCTCTGACAGAGGTGCTCCATAGCCTCCATGAAGTCTCCGTACACGCTCTCCCCAATCACCGTGGGATGAAAGTTCTCAGACATGGGTGTCTCTGAGCAGCGGTCAAACAAAAGCAGCGAGTCGAGGCAGATCTGGAAAGAGTCCACGCTGAATTCAAACTGCCGCCGTAAAGAGTCCACAAATTTAAGCTCCACATTTTTGCCAGTGTTGTTGGACAGCGAGATGAGACTCCAGCGATCCGTGTCATTACAGACTTTGACCAGTTTCTGTACATAGGCCTCTTTGAGGGTCAGCGCAGTGATTCGCTCCTTTGAGACCCCGGCTGGCAGGAAGTCAAAAAGGCAGTCCAGCACCACATCTTTCACCAGGCGGAAGGCCTGATCGTCTTTCAGCGACACACCAAAAATCAGGTCCAGGTCCTTGTAGCCTAGTCCTGTATCCTGATGGAGGACGTGGCTGGCAGCCGAGCCGTTCAGTCTCACGTCTTTGACACACACGCCTCGCTCCTCCAGCCTTGCCCGCACCACCTGGACAGGTACAAGACAAAACATTTTGTTAATGACACTCATGAATTCTCCTTTTAAAAATGCCTTGAAAGATGCAGAAAATTACAAAAAGCATCCAGTTAAACCACATGAGTCTAATGGAAATCAATAGTTTGTAATGGCAGGATCAATACTGCTGCTCTCAAAAGTCCATTTCATCATCATCAGCATCAGTGTGAATGAAACTTAAGAGCCCATACAAAGAGCAGCAGAGCCTGGGAGCCTGTGCTCCTCCAGGTCTGTCTCCATCTTTGAAGAATCATCTTATTAGAGTGACAAGATCTATAACATTGAACTACAGCCATAAGAGAGGGAACGTACTGTGTAGGACTACAAAAAAAGAAAAAAAAAAACATTTAAGCTAAACGTTAAAATCCTAGTGTCACTAGGAGTCAGCAGCATTTCCCTTCCTCTGTCCCAGTGACCTGGAAGATGTTTGAAAGTTGAGGTCTCGCCTCAGTGCAGACACACAAGCAGGGGATGATCTACAGCCGGAGAGGGTGTGCTAACTTTTCTATGAGCAGACACAAAGGAGGAAACAGTGACATAAGTCACTAAACATACACATTTAGCTTTACTGCCTGAGGGGGAAAGACACACGCATGTCATAAAGCATTTTCTTCTAAAAACAATGTCCTCAGTGGAAACAAATAACTGCAGCTTCTTAATATATGTGGTGACTCATTTGATTTAGTGTACACCCATCAAGCTGACTTGATGCTGTCATAGCAGACGGTGACAAAAAAAAGCCTGACATATAATCATAACTCTAAACAAATGAAAATAATGTATGCATATTAAACAGTTGAACCTACAGAGTGAATTAAAACTGTCACACATTTGCATACAATCTTAAATCTCCCTACCGGCACTGACCTGTCAGATTAGAGTCTGTTAACTCTCTCTCCCATGGTGATCAGATAACAAGCCAGCTCTATTTATACACACTGGGTCAGGCTACAGGCACATAAACATTTAGAGGCAAGTTGAATAGAAGCTGCATGATAAGTGGTGAGGAATCAGCTATAAAGTGATGCTGGTTGGGATCAATATCCAATCAGAAGCAGGAATATTTGTGCTTTAGAGCCAAATAGAGGGTTAGGCTTACAATTAACACCTCTCCATTTGCTGCCCCCTCACTACAGGTATGCTGTCGTTCATACCTGAATACAGGTGAATGGTATAAACTCACCTTAACAAAGTTTACCTATGCAACTCTTGTGCAATGTAGTGTCACTTTTTCCCTTCCAGTTGATAAAATTAAAAGGGAAATGTAGTTATGAGAACGCATATTTTACCAGGTATTATAAAATGCAACAATTTCATATAGTTTTATGGTGAGTCCAATGGTGTAAAAAGTACCAAAACTTTTTACAAACTACATCTTATAAGGGGGCTGACTATGTTAGAATTTGCAAGCAAACTACCTACACACTGTATAAACTGCACAAGATAGTTGCAGCTTTGTGGAACTAATACAGTACTTATATTTTTGCAGCATGTGGGAGTTATCTTGTAATTCTTGATCATTTGATCAAGAATTACAACACTTACTACACTTACTAGGGCTTTTGTTGCCTTTGTAATGAAAGAGGTAGCAATATCATTTGATTTTTCTAGTATAATATAAGTTTAAATTCTGATACAATGGCATCCCTTATTCAATGGGTTTTTAGCTGTACAGCAAAGAATAGAGGGTGTTGTTATCTTCCATCTCAAGTTACGACTCTGCAACTCTATGGACTTGTGACGATGCAGCAGGACAAAGGTTCTCCCCCTCTGATGATGCAGAACAGCAAAAGCAAGTCTTTATCTCATGCTAAACAGTGTCACTCCTCACCATCATGACAGGACATTACCTACAGATCAATGTTCAGCCAAGGAAGCATGTTTTAGTATGATTAAACTGCACAGGGTTTCCACAAATCCAGGGGAAATGGAGTCCCCACATTTGGGATTCAAACCTGCATTTAAAGCTTCCTGCACGCTCAATGGAGCATTCATCTTTCCACAACCACAAGCATGAAGCTCCCGGCTATGCAGGCTGGCTGAGCTCATCCTGAATATGTCGGTGTGGAAATAGGATGGGATTAGACAAAAGTTACCCAACTGGCAAGAGAAATAGGAACCCGCTATTTGGTCGGTTTTGATTCAGTTAGTGTAAACTTTGCACTATTTAAGGACATGTGATAAAGTCACAGAGAGGATGGAAGTGGAGGGACTTTGGCTCTAAACTTTTTAATGATAAAGCTCCTCTCTAGATTTCCTCCAGGCTGTTGTTCATATGTGAGACACTCATTCAGATCCTCCCATCTCTCTACTTGGTCTAATTAGAAGAGCAAACTACTTGCATCCAGAGACACAATAGTGTCATGGATTTGCTACAGATACAAGTGGGTGCACATTTAATACAGCAAGCCTAAGCTGTCATGATGGAAGCTTTTCTCAAAAAGGGGAAGCAGTTCATACAATATGATGATGTAATTAATCACTGACTACAACTGGACATTAAAGGATTACAAAAACTGGATCCCTTCTATTCTGGGTTGGTCACAAACTGGCATTTGGAGACCACCAGAGATCCTGGACAGCTTCACAGGAGAGTATCAGACAAGCAAAGTGTACTTCACTTTCATATCAAGTCCCTTAAAGTGAGAGAGTATCACAAAATGACTTTTTGACCCACGAGTTGAATTATTTCCTCTAAAAATTAGTTAACAGTGTAGTTATCTCTCTTCAGTTTTTCTGTAATGTATAAAGGTTGGATGTGATGTTTAGTACCTGGACAATCTGGCGTGGTTGCACGGACAGAGTGGGAAAGTTTCCTCGGCCGTGGATGGGCACAGCCTCCCCTAGGATCGAGTCCAAGCGCTGCACCTGATCCCAAGACAATACACAGAACCTCCGACTCTGATCCGAGGCATCACCGCAAGACATGTCGAAGTTCACTTTCAGCCCCCCTCCCCAAAATAAATGCAATACGGAGAATTTAAAACGGCGTTTCCTTTTTCCTCCTGTTGCTCGGCTCTGTGTCCTCTCTCTTAAGCACCAGATATATTCCTGCGGATGTCAGATCCGATTAGAAATGTTGGAGTGAAGAGTAGAAAAGTTAGTGGAGTAGGACTTGTGGTGGTGACAGTGGGATTGTACGCTCCCTCTCGTGTGCGCCGCTAAAATCCGGCCAGTCTGCAAAGAAGCGATTCATCAGAGGGTTTAAATCCTCCTCATTAGCATGTGCGCTCTGATTGGCTGCCGTGTTTGGCCATTGATTATGGACGCCCTGTCTGCACGGAACACCCTTCGTGTGACGCGTTTAAAGCCTCCTCCTCTCTGCTTGCTATCTGCATGCTCGCAGGGTTTTCCCTCACACCGGCCTACTGCTCCACTGCTCTCATGATCTGCGTAACCTCTGCTGCAGCAATTATCACAGTCAGATTAAATATTTATCCATTTGTTCCTGATGTAAAGATCTTTGAATTATTGCAGAAATCAGGTTACAGCTGAGTAAACATGATGTATTTACCCTACCGTGATGCTTTTCTTTATTTACTAAGGGAATGTTTGCAGAGCATGCAGGATGTTTTCTCCAGCCACATACTGCGTCACAGTCATACTATGAAAATTACCACTGTGGTTTTTTTTAATAATCTTAAATAGAAATTTTATGGATGTAACAAGGACCTTAAGATACCTTTCCAAATTAAAATTAGCCTGTCCCTTGACCTGCCAGTAGTTGGAGCAACAACAACTATCAATTCAGAGGATTATACTAACATTGCCAGGCTAAATAAACATGACTGTAGGCATTTTTAGAATTTGATAACATCTATGACACAGCTGAGGTCTTAACTTTAGCTACTGAACTTAAATCAACAGAAGTGCCACCTATGCAGTCTGGCAGCAACATTCATGAAAAAAGTATTGCAAACATTAAAGACTACATAACATTTCATTAAAAACAAAACAAAACAAAAAAAAAACAAAAAAAAAAAAAAAAAAACGAAAAAAGGGTCAGAGTTGTAATCCAGGATTTAATTATGTGTAAAGCCAGTTTGAGAAGTCGGAACAGGAACACCGGCTAGCTAACATAGCTATGCTAGCTATGTAAACCTGGCACAAAATGTGTGTTTGGTAGATAATTTCTTTGTTCTAACAATGCTTCTTGGCAATAAATCTTATATCACTGAAAGCCTGTTTATTTTCCTTTAAAATGGTGGCACATTTGAAAGGAACATGCATTTGTGGGATGAGCAGCAGAGCTGAGTATGTGGGTTGCGCCCATGAAAATTTGCCAGATCTTCTCTGCCAATGCCAAATAGCTCATTTTGCTATTACTGTTCACCATCAGGCCAATTTGTACTGGTGTCTGCAACACATGTACTGGAACCTGATCATGTGGAGGAACATTATGTTTAGCAATCCGTCCAGATTCTGCCTATAGCAGTCAGATCATAGGGTCAAAGTTTGGAGAATGCTATGCTGATTGATGCACCGATAGAGTAACATGTTTTGGTGCAGGCAGTGTGATGGTGTGGGGCGGCATCTCCCTCACTGGAAAAACGAGACTTGTCATCATTGGAGGCAATCTCAATGCAGAGAGATATCAAGATGAGATTCTACAACCAGTGGCAATCCCAAATCTCCCCAGTCTGGGACTGAACTCTATCCTCCAAGATGACAATGCTCACCCACGCAGAGCGGGGTTTATCAGAGACTACCTCCAGAATTTGGGAGTGGAGAGGATGAAATGTCCTGCCAGCAGTCCTGACCTCAACCCCATTGAATACAGATGGGATCAACTTGGGCATGCTGTTCATGCCGGAGTGACCAACCCAACCACGTTGGCTGACTTGCAACAAATGTTGGTTGAAGAATGGGATGTCATCCCACAGCAGTGTGCGACCAGGCTGGTGACCAGCAGGAGGAGTAAGTGCCAGGCTGTTATGGCTGTGTATGGTTCTTCCACACGCTACTGAGGCTCCTGTTTGTTAAATAAATAAATTGTGAAACTGCCACTAGTCTTGTTTCTTCAGACTTCAATCATCCAATCCACTAAACAAGAGTCAATGCCAGAATAAGCTGTTTGGCATTGGCAGAGAAGATTTAGCAAATTTTTCATGGGTGCAACCCACATACTCAGCTCTGCTGCTCATCTCACAAATGCATGTTCCATACAAATGTGGTATCATTTAAAAGGGAAATAAACAGGCTTTCCAGCGATATAAGATGAATTGCAAAGAAGCATTGTTACAACAACAAAACAATCTACCAAACATAAATTTCCTTACTTTTTGTGCTAAGTTCATAGTGTGCATAAGCCAATGTAGAGACATTACCTTTAGCAAAGTGAGATTTAGCAAATGTTGCTGAAGCTAACTTAGCTACATAGGTAACAGCTACATACCTACATGAACTTTAGCAGCTATGTTAGCAATGTAGCTATGTAGCTCACATAGCTAACGTAGTTTTGTTAGTGAGGCCCTATCTATGTTAGCTGCATTAGAATAATAAGCTTTTTTTATGAGCTGACTATTTACTCAACTTTATTAAATGCTCTGTTTTTATGTTTTACTGGTCAGGTTTAAACTCGTAACTTTTGACATCCTAACCCTTACATTAACTTGTACCCTTACACTAACCCTAACTGGAGGTTTAATCCAGTTTTATTATGAATGTTTTGAAAGGTTTTCCTTTTTGACAGAGGCGGCATTCTCCAGAAGTGGTCTGCAAGGGTCTGCAGTCAAACTGTCTTGGAGCAGCTACTACTGTTGGGTAATTTTTCTCCTTTTGGATGAGCTGTTGTATGTCCTCATCCACTATTCATGTCAGGTTTATCAAAGTCAAACATTTTACTCAGATAGGCTAGTCACCGTCACATCAGCAGCTCTATGATATAAATCTTTCCTGCAATAAATCCCATGATGTTATTGATCTCAATTTCTCCAGGGCATGCTTATTCCCTTTTAAAAAATCAATGATTGATACCTTCTTGTGATTTCTTTTTTCAAAGTGTCTCTACTATCATGGTATATCCACATCCTTAGGTTTGCTGAAACCACTCTGACTGAAAGGTGATTTTTCAATTTGACCACTTCACTAACATCAAGTTCAGAGACTTGTGAGTCCAATCAATGATTTACAAGACATATGGAAAATATTGACAGAGGTTAGATTTTTTATGGCACCGTTTCTCATGCTTTTTATTTTTATTGTCTATGTTACACTCTATTTTTATCTCCATTTTGCATTTAATAAATTACTCCTCTGTTCATTAAGTCACTGTAATCACATGAAATCTCGTTGGCTTCTGCAGTATGGCCACCATTGCTGCAAGGCTAGGCTAGTTAGCTTGTAGCAGGACTTGTTTATCTCTTGCTAGTCTGTTCTTTATTATGATTTAGTCTAACATCTGTCTTGTATATTACAAATGTAAAACACACACTTGCTGTTATTGAATCAGTTTAAACTGAAAGGAGGCAAAAGTGTGAAATCTCTTCAGCAATGGCTAACTCGCTAGAACATTAGCTAATGTACAAACGAGTTATTTTCAACCTTTGTTACCTAGACATTAGAAAGTTGACATGCAGTTTTTCCTCCAAACATGCAACTTTCTACAGGGGAATGCAAAAATATGAATGTTCTACAAACATCACAGTATTAGAAAAAAATATCTTTCATTACATTTATTCAACCAGGAAAGCCTCATTAAGATGACGAATCTCATTTACAAGAGTTTCCTGGCCAAGACAGGCAGCAGCACAATCAGCAGAGTTACAGACATCACACATGACACATAGCAGTTACAAACACAGATCAACTGACTCTATGTCACAGAGCACAAAGCCATTAGTCAAAAACATCTATAACCTGATGCATCTTCCTTCAGTCTGCTTTTCAAAAGATTTGAGACCAGATCCCCCAGACACAAAGTCTCCTGTAGCAGAACGCAGGCAGCAGAAGTGGCATACTTGAAACTCCTTTAGCCCATTTCAAGACAGACTTCGGGAACACAGAGCAAAAATATGTCTTGTGACTGAGTCACAGATCGAAGATTTCCAGAACTTTTCACCTGAATAAAATCACACATGAGGTAAGCAGCCTTGTAAATATGTTTTAGCCTACAAGTGGTCAAAGAAGGCCAACAAACTCGATCATGCAGAATACAATGATGGGTCAAAGACTTTAGACTAGCTATAAACCTCAGTGCCTCATGCTACAGAGTATCTAAAGATTTAAGGCAATGAGAAGATGCAAGCATGTACAAAACATCACTGTAATCAATAAGAGGCATGAAAGTGGCAGAAACAAGTCATTTCTTAGCAATAAAGAAAAACAAGACTTATTTCTGATCCGGCCACAACTTTTACTTCTCTACAAGTTGCTCAATATGAAGCTTAAAATATAAAGAATCATCCACCAAGAATCAAAGGTATTTAGATGATGAAACAGACTCAGACTTTTTGAGTTTGAAAACATCATGAGTTTGGTTTTGTAAGGATTCAGAACCAATTTTAATTCACGTAGAGAGTCCTGAATCAAAGGCTTCTTGTGGTTAAGTGACAGAGAGCCTGAGTGGACTGTGTCATTCACATACAAATAACAATTTGCATTTTAAAAATTTTGACAGGCCTTTAATTTTTAACCTCAAGACATTTAGAAGTAACATATGTATCAAGCCCAGTGTGACAATGCCATGCCTATTCGAACACAAACATTTGATTTTCTCTATACTATGGTATTCCTTTCCTTGTTTTACATGGAGCATTAAAACAATAATAACCGGTGATTGAAGATCAAAATGTTGCTTGTTAATTTAAGAGTTTTAAACATCTATATTTTCTCAAAGCAAGTTTTAAACTGAAGGTGCTTTACCTAAGCAGAGGGTCATTTTGTTTTAAATATACTCCTCTTTAAGTTATTTCCTTAGTGATGGCAAAAAGTATTTTTATAAGATAGAGAAATGTCCCTTGTCTATACAGAAATTCATAAGCCAGATAACAGGTTGCCAAAGACCTAGTGGTAAGGTCGTGCCCAAGGTATGGAGGCTAAAGTCCTCCAAGTGGGCTGCCTGGGTTCAAGTCCATCCTGTGGCTCCTCTCCAGCATGTCATTCCCCACTCTGTCCTTGATCTCTTACTGAATCCACTGTGTCTGTTCCTATACACACCACCCCAAACTTAGATGAAAGGTCCACATGCCTCAAGGGGCTGACACATTAAATTAGCCACTGTCCTGTTATCTAGTATCCTCATTTACGTGAACCTCGCCTGAATTTCTTTGGATAAGGTAAATAGTCACATCATTCCTGTCTTTATAACTCATTGTGACCTGTACGCCGTCTATTATGTGTTTCAATGCACTAAATAACCCATAATGAAAGACTTGACTCAACAGCAGACATTACTCACAATAGCAGACATTACACTTTCTGTGCTGAGAAGGCCTAAAGATTGTTCCACCGTGTAATTTACTAGTAAACAATACACGTGAAAGCTTAAGTCATTTCCCCTTTTATTATGGCCCAAATATGTCAGCCTTTAGGAAATAACTAACTGCTCATAGCACTTGTAAAATTTTTATAAGAGAGGAAAGTTCATTTTGTGATTGACCTGTTTGTTTTTAGTGATGCAGCAATAAAAATGGCACAGAACCATAGGCCTTTAATGTTCTCTTTAACGTGTATATTTAGTTCACATAGCTCCTGTCCAGGGTCCACAACACACAGCTTGAAGCTGACAGGGTCTAACAAGCCCCCCTGGACGTCATGGCACGGGTGTACCGTGGATTTTCTCTGCCGTGAAAGATCACATCAAGCCTTGTGATGTCAACATAATCCTGTTTCTCTGGCAACAGCAGCATCCGTGGTTGTCGGGCAGCTGGGCAGTGGCGTCTCCAGCTGAGGGTCCTGCCAGGTGCTGCTGTGAGACATCTGCGTCATACGGCTATAAATAACCAGGCGTGTGGCAGCTGTGCATCCTGGGAGAGGAGCCACCTTACACCTGAATTTGAAACACTCGGGGGGGGGGGGGACAATGACAGCCGATAAATGTCATTCGTCACTTGACATTCTCAGGTTCCTGCGCAGCCTCATGTCTGAGGATGTGAAGTCAATAACTCAGTTAAGACTTAAAACATTCACTGCTTTTTGTGTGACTCCTTTTGTGATCCTTTGTTTATGAAGGTGACATCCTGCTAAAGCCAGGGCTGCTGAGTCTGTGAGTCTAATAGGCGCGGTGAGATAACCACTATTTAAACACACCTTAAACAAATGATGCAAAAGACAGGCCCAGCCCTAACTATAACTAAACATTGTTAAACCATTTGGTGTTCTTGGGGACATTACAACAAATGAATCAAAAGAAAGTCTGTTTTCTCACTGTACTGTATAGTTGAAACTATAAGGTGATTTTATTTCTTTGTCAGGTGTCTTGCCTCAGTGTGAGCAAGGAAGAGGAAGCAGGCAGAGCTTTTCTCAAGTGCAGGGACACGAGTGGACGTCACAGCGAGTTGTAAAAGCGTGGCTGAAAATCAATGTCTCCAAAAAGTGTCAGAGTGATCAATTGTGTGAGGACTGATAACACCATGTCTGTCGCACAAGATTAGCCGTGAAGTCATCACTGGTGTGTCAGGGTGCTTACAATTGAAGTGAGTAATTTCCCCTCAAAAACACTTCCCTTATCCATCACTGAAGCACATTCAGACATGTGAAAACACTTCACTGTTATTAGACCGTATGTCATAAGTCACTCATTATATAGGTGCTGCTTTTACATGTCTGATCTTTAATGACTTAAGTTAAAGAATAAAAAGTTTGATTGTTCCAGGCTCAATCTTCTCTGGCTCTTGATAACCTCCCTGTAGTTCAAACAGGTTGAGCTGACCAGTCAGGATACCTGTGCTAGTGAATATGTGATAAGAGAGGTAAATTTACTTTCCCTGATTGCTCCGGATGACATATCTGTGAGACAGAGGAACCAGGTTACGCAAGCAGCCGTGCCTCTGACGTCAGACTCCCTCGTCAGCTGTCTGCTTGATGGATTACAGTAGTGTTTTAAAGAGCTGCTGGAAAAAACAAACACGTCAAAACACACTGAATATCCAAGAGGCGTTTTACACCGGCTCTTAATTCTGTACATATGAGCAGAGTTGAATGGAAAAATACTGTATTTATGTTGCTATGTTGTTAAACTGTTGTAAAGACCATCTCTACTTTTGTTGTTTGATTAGTATGCAGAAAAGAAAAAAAAATACGTTTGTGGGATGACATAGATACAATTCTTTAAAAAGCCACGAGATAGTAGCCCTAAGTTTGAATAATTTTAAAGTGACTCTACATTAACAATGAACATTCCCTACACTGAGATGAACAATAATTATCTTGTGGCTAAGCATTAATAGCTTATTGTCATGTTAGACTGGCAAAGTACAATTATGAGGCTGATTTTGGGCCAGATTTTGCCACACAACCACCAACATCAACAGATGTAGGGGCATGACCTGATTTGAGGCCTTTTACACGCAGCAGTCTTATGGATCATCCACACCGAGACGACTTCAGGAGTATCCGCAAAAGTATTTGATCGTATCGATATTTCATCTACATGGAACGGCCATTTTGGGAGCCTGACAACCATATTTTTTTAAAATCAGTCCTAGAGTGAACAAATCTGTGTACGCAAACCGTTTCGTCTCTTGTGTACAATCAAGCACATCTTTCCTGAAACATTTACGTCATAGCCCACCTGACCTGCTTGTGCAAGCCCAGCTAACAACAGCGGTAAAGGCAGATTACATGATTGTGTTCGTGTCCTCTGCTCCTCTTCTACTACCGTTTGAAACAAATGGTCATGGAGAACGGCGTACGCCACATGTTCTTAGTGGTAGAAATAGGTGAAGAAGGGCAAAAATGTGATACAACTGGAAAAGAAAGTTCAATAAAGTGGTGCAAAATTGGTGACAAGTGGCAAAAAATGGTTAAAAGCAGCAAACAGATGTGGCAATAATGCATGGAAAAATTAGTTCAAAAGTACCGCAAAACAAATAATTGAATTATCAGTACCCAATAACAGTTGACGAACTTTTCAGCTCTAACATGAAGTAACTGTTAGCAGGATGCTAGCACCAATGCTACTGATCCAATACACATGCATTGATACCATCAATAGATTACAGCTGGAGAGGGCCCGGTCTTTCAGTTTTCTAGGGACCCAGCCAACTCTGTGGGCAGACCGTTTCCCCACACAACAGGATTCTTTACAATACATATTGAACAAGTTTCATTTCAAGACTGGTGAGTGGCACTGTTCATCTACTGAACAGCCTGCTGTGAGAAAGATCACTCTTACTCAAGATAGTCTTTGCAACCATCCAGTTATTGGACCTTTGCTGACTTTGGTCTGAAAGGGCAATCTGACCCATTTGGCAGGGTTATGTTGTGTATTTTGCCCTGCTTTACTTAACTTGTGACCATGTGTTATTATCTCGTGGCACTGAGCCATTTTTCATTTTTTATCTTTATCACTGTACAAGCTCCACAGAAGATTATGCCATGAGCAAAACAGTCCTGCGAAACAAAAACATAGTGTGCAAATCAGAACGGCTTGTGCACCACAAAGTTTTCACCACTTTTTTTTTTTTTGGTTGAACTTAATGGTCTTTTCACAATATGTTTGAACCAGAGAAATCTAAATGATTTTCTGTGTGCTCACAACATTTTTATGCATATGAAAATTTGTGAGCACAAGAAACTTTATAATGAGCACAGACTATTGTGTACTAGACACTTTTCTTAGTCCAGCGGTTTTCAAAGTGTGAGGCGGGCCTCCCTTGGGGGGCACCACAGAACTTCAGGGGAGGTGCGGAACCATAAACCAGAAAAAAAGGTGATTTTTTTTTTTTTTTTTGCTAACTTCTGCTGTGCATGGAGCAAAATAGTTACTATAGGGACTATCAAATAGAGTCACCTATTCAAGTTAAGATTTTCCTGCATTGATCCTGATGATGCTCAAGTTACAGTGTTTAATCTGCAAAGATGTATGAGGTAATGACAGCATAAGGCTGTGTAAACCTTGGGGTCATCTTAAGACTGAGCAAAAAGTCTAAAAAAGATGAGTAAAAGATGAGTTCTGTTTTTTATTCTTTTGATTGACTGTAGTTCTATGTAAGAACGGTGGCTTCATTTTCAACTTTTTTTCCACAGGCTCTGCAGGTTCGTAGTTGTGTCATGGCTTTGGCAGTATCTTGGGATAAGATAGGCAGTTGCATAGTTGAAGTGCTCTGAAGCTCAACGGTCAAATATAGTGTTAGCTGTTATGTAAGTCCAGTTCACTTTACTCTATCAACAGAGGAAAAACCTCTGAGTCAAGGTACAGTTGAGAAGAATGAAAAATTCTTTAAGTAAGAGAACAGATTTAAGTCCAGTAATGACTGATTTTTTAGAATTGTGATCTACTGAAGTGAATATGTCATGAAAAGATAAGAAATTCTTTTAGAAGGTGTGATAAATCTCTTCCCTGTAAATTCAAAGCTGATGTGCAGTAAAACTGAGGGAGTTGTGTGCACATTTTTCCCCAAAAGAACATATTTTTGTTTCTTTTTTCTTCCATCTCACAGCACAGCACATGTTCATCTCAACACGTGCTATTGGAACATATTGCTGCTTATAGAAGACCTCATGTAACAGAGGAATGTATGGCCCAGGTAATAAAACACCCTCTCCTCTCTCTGTATGTCTGAGACGGCCTAACTTGGACAGCTTCTTTAACTGGAGCTTAAATCATGTTATGCAACGCCCCCCACCCCCACCAGGACATTTAGGGTCCCATGTTGTACTTAAATTTCCCTGTCAAATGCTACACTTCCCAGCTTTGGTGTTGGTGGATGAATGGCTCCCAAACTGGTCTTATTCTTCTCTAATACCCCCAGCATGCACCACGGAGATGTAGACACAAAACAACAGCTGTCAGCAATGTGCAGATACTGCTGAGTCAACAAATATGGCTGTAAAAGCTTGTAAAATAAACAAGTGCTGTAATTTTCTCAACACATGTGTCTGGTGTGGACATTTCATAATAAAAGCTACCAGACATGGCAAGAGTGGTGCTCACCAGACGCGAGAGAGAACCCCTATTTAGGTCCAAGATCTGATTTCATTCCCAGAAATGCTGCTCCTCCACACCCCGAATCCAGTAGCTGATAGAAAAAACTTCACCAAGGGGGTGATTTGGAGTGTTATGAGGCAGAGAGTGATTGTGTGAATTAACTGGACACATTTGGGGTTAAGCACAGCTGAAAGACACCACAGGTTCCTCAGAGACGATGTCTGCTAAGGTCATGATCATACCAGCACAGCTTGACTCCTGTAAGTGATACTCAAAGTCTGGAAACACAAGGGCCGGCTTTGTCCAACTGTATCAACCCCTTTCTCAATGAGCAATCAATGAATATAATTTAGCAGCTCATTTCTCAGATAAACAATCCTGATTTTTTTAATCCTACCCCTGGAAGGTTTAAGGGATTGGACAAAAGTGTATCCCATCATGCCATGGGTCAGAGAGAGCCAGCTGGAGGTTCAAAGAGCTTCAAAGACCTTTATGATAGCAAAACAACAAAGACAGTTTATTAGATTAATTCATTTATGATCTTTGAGCTGCATGTCCACATTTGTGACAGCTGTTGTTGAATATTGATAGCTAAACGAACGTTTGAGCAAAAACAAAGCTGGCTTTTTACACTGTTTGAAAGATTCATGTGATTCCTGCTGGTGAAGGTTAGATTTATGTGGTGTTGTAACTGAAAGCAGGCAGGAGGCAGCCAGCATGCTGCACACATGGCCCAAAGCTGCTCCAGGTTACAAACTGTGGAAGTACTGGCTTCAAGAAACCGCTCCACATTCAGTCCAAACATTTTACTCTACAATTAAAACGCCTGTGTGGCCTGTGTTTCTCTCTCTTTGCTACCTTTCTCCCTTTTACATAACTTCTTTTTAAGCAACAGTGTAAACACGATAAGCCTTGTGAAGCATTTAACCCTTTCTTTCCTCACAGAGCTGTACTGTGACCTCTGCTGTAAGTTAGACATGCTGGGAATACGTCTGGTCATGCCCTCTCCATGATTCATCAATGCTCTCTATCTGTCCGTCACCTTGTCCCACCTCTTTTTCTCTCTCACTTTATCAAGAGAGAATATAAACCCAGGCCATGGCCAAATCTATCAGGTTCATTGGCCTTTATTGGTGATTTCACAACCATCTTCTATACATAACTACATTCCTAGATATCATATATAGTAAAAACATTTAAGGAAGTCATGGAAGAACTGAGAGACTGTCACTGAAGCAAACATTACTCATCAAAAGTAACAAAAAATGTTCTGAAGATGTACAGAATTTAAAGTAATACCATTTCAGGTGTCTGTACATCATTATAGATCGTGTAAATAATATTTTATAATGCCAGATATTATGGAATATTATGGATGCATTTACATGCAGTAACAGTTTTACACTGACACAAGCTGCATTAGCATTACATTTTATCTACTTTTTGGTGGTTTCATTCAAATTACTATATTGCACTGTAATGTAGCTAACATCTACAGCTTTAGAAATAGAAGGGTATTTTATGAAATCTGTCCCCTCTTAAATGTTTAAGTGTTAAACTGCATACAATTGAATTCCAATGTAACATGTTCGAATTATTGCTACTCCACTTATCCTTGGCTTAGTCCAGTGTCAGATTGCTTTACATCACTTTATCTGATGCTTGGCAGTGGACTTGGTGATGTGAGGCCGCACTGTTTTTTGTGCTTACATTAATGAAAACAGAGAGTTCAGAACTCTTCAGCTATGGAGTCAGCACCATGACTTTAAGCACCATGCACCTTTGCACTTTTGGTCTTCTGCTTTGTGGCTGAGTTGCTGTTCTTTCTGAATGCTTCCACTTTCTAATAATATCACTGACAGATGACTGTGGAGTACCCGCCAGGGATGAAATTTCACATACCATCTTAATGCAAAGGTGGGATCGATCACAGTACCACGCTTGAAGTGAATAAGCTCTTTGGATCGACTCATTTTGCATCACAAATGGAGACTCAACAGAAGTGCATCATCTGCAAAAAAGCAGAGATACAATTTTGAGGTCCCTAAAAATGAAACTTCCTCTTGCTGGAAGAAAGAAAAGCAACAACTTTAATTGATTAAATATATGTATATATTATCTTGCATTAAGGGAAAATGAATTTAAAATGACATTTTTTTCTTATATCAACAGTCTCTCATAATTATCTTTCCCTCTAAAATTTCAATATGAAGCATTTTATTATTTGTTAGGACTTTGGAAAATTGTGCATAATAAGATATCAGTGGGTATCAAGACAATCAGAATATGACTGTAAAAATTAGACTGTGATTTTTTTGATCTGTACATGATGGTTTATATTAAAGAAATTTGTGCATATTTTTGTTTTTCTGTCCATGTGCTAATTTTTCTTTCTCAATTCAAGGAAGCTAAGCCATAAAATTGATCAAATTCTTAGAAAAACAAACAGTGATGACGTTCTGACTGACAGTGAAGCTTTGATATAATAAATTATTATCTGTCGGCAACCAAAGCCTTTTCCAGCAGATATATTGGGGCCGTATCAAACAGCATAGATGATAATGTGTGCTGTGATAAGGTCTGACCCTGTGGTACCCTGGTACACTAATCCAGCTCCATGGCACATATTCAGGTTTCCATGGGATCTCTTTCCACCTCACCACACGCAGACGATGTTTTTCCACTGCAAGAGTACTGAATGTGAGGGGGTACGTCATGCCTTTTTAATTTGATGACCCATCCTATATGTGCACTGAAAAATCTCCAAAAGAAATGTTGCAGTTTAGCAGTTACTGAAACCAGGGGAATTAAAATAGTATTTTGTGGGAGATAAAAAAGATATTAATCCATAGTAAAGACTAAGAGGTAATGACAAACTAATACACAATTAAAAGTTTTTATTTAATTATCTTACATCTCACAGTAACTGTACAGCGTAACCTTTATAGTGTTACGTTCAGCCTTTCATGGACTTTAATCTTTTGATAGCCAATAAATTACTAAACAAACTAACCAATACAAGATATTAAAGTGAGCTTATCCATCCCTGGCTTTATATATTTAGAGGATTTCAGGACTTTTTAGGTGTTCACACATTCACCACCAAACCAAACACACTTATAGTCAGATGTATTCGTGTCCCACCCATCAAGATCCCTGGAGAAGAAGTCTACAAACATATGATTAAGTGCTAACTAAAGTGTACACAGAGAGTAAAAGACACAGGGACACTCCCTTAACTATGAATATTCTCTATAAAATCAGACCTAACCAGAGGACCAAGCAGATGGAGAATAAGATACATTATGTCATGACGTGATATGGGAAGATACAGGATAGGGTTTATTTAAATACAAAAAAAATGAAAAAAAATATTGGTAGCCTGACTTGCCAGGTAGACTGTTTCTTATATCCATTGCATGAATATATTTCACATTAATCTGGAAAAGTTCCAATAGAAAGTGTTTGGGAAAGGCAGGACTTTTCAAAGAATTCTTAAAAGGTAATTGGAAGAACTTCCTGTCTGGACGAGACAAAATGACATTGCATGCATGCGAATAGAATTGATGCCAAGGCCCATCAGGAGACATGCAAAACTATTTTAAGGTAAGGTTTCTCTTTGCTCTTGTGGACCATTTCCAATTAAACTGTGGCTTTCCTACAACTACATCTGAGCTTAAAGCTACCACTGCAGCAGGCACTGGCCAACCCCACCCATAACGATCACAAACTCATGCCAAAGCAGACCAGAAGAATGAAAACATCTTTTCCGTCATGATAAGCTGTCAGTGCCAGTTTCTGCCCTTGCTTTAATAAAGACATGTCCAGTTATGACAAAAACTGCCGCTGTGGCTATGTCTGAGCTAATCACTCCCTAGCAGCCACAGACACAACTACTCACACAACAACTAACCCTTAACTATCACAAACCCAAACCAAAGCAGGTCAGCAGAAGAACGAAAGCATCTTTCACATCATGAAAAGTTTTTAGTGTTGTCTTTACTCTTTATTTCATATAGAAACCTGACCAAAGCTGCCGACTCGTTCTCCTCAAATGATGCTGATTGGTCCAAACAGTGTTCGGTTCAGCACAAATGTTGTGGATTGGAGCTTTTCAAGCTGGATTTGGTCTGACGTCAGAGATGGTCTGGCAAACCCATCTGCTTTGCAAGGTCAATAATTTTGTACAGTAAGATTAAGATTATAACACATTAAAATACACAATACTATATGCTCCTACACGATGAGGTATGATCAGAGATTAGACTTTTGTTGTCTCTGGTCAAAAATTTCCGCCATTTCGAACAACTACCAAACATTTGCTTTAACATTGTTTTGCTGTATTTAACAGCAGCAAAACACATAAATCTGAAACTATCTTAAATTTTCAGCTGACATCTGTTATCAGAGTCAGTGTGCACAGAAGTTCTAGTGTGCAGACTTAGAACTAGACCAAAATAACAACAGAGGAATAATCACACAGCGGGGCATCAGCTCTGTTCAAAATGGATCTCTCCTCACAGAGAGGAAAACTTAGTTCACACATGTCAGTTGACATACAGTACATGCACATTAGATACATTAGTACCAATGTGCATCATTGGCTGCTGTCGCTGCTCACTTGTGGATATGTAAACACAGAACAGAATCACTTTTGAGTCACAATTGAGAGCACACATATATCAACAAAGTCCTCAGTAATCATCCACAACACTGACATGGTTCATCAAAGGACAATGCACTGGTGATATCTCACTAATTTGACAGAAAGATTGTTTAACTCTTATATGAAACCAGTGATGGCATTCAACTCCATGACTAGGGATGACCTCTAAAGGAATCTGGATCTTCACGAGATCCCATTTGAAATGTGCTGACTCCATCTCAGACTTTTTCCTCGTTGACTCTGGGGTGAGTCAGGACTGTATCTTCGGCCCTGCACTCTTAAGAACCTGTATGGACTGAATAATGAGGCAGGTCTTGATGCATGCCAAAATCTGAGTTTTCTTATGAGGCATGAAAATAGGTAGGCATTAGCAGAGTGAAATTTTTAAAATTTCGTATGGCTTAGGTTGGGGGTGTCTTTAAATGGCTCAGTAGAGAATGGGTGAGAATGGGTTTAGTTCAACAGAGGATAGAGTGTTCATTGTAGGCACCTGTGAGGTATGAGAGTGGATGAAGAAAGACGAATGAATATTGATTTTTGATTGAACTTGAGGGACAGTTTTTGGAAGTGGACATTTTTTGTCCTTAGGGACAAATACGTTATGATATGAAAGTAACTCAAGGGGTAAGGCCCCTTGAAAAACACTTTTTTTAGTTGGTTGAGTCAGATTTTTGTGGACATTTTGCTGAATGCGTCCACATGAGTGTGCAGAGCAGCAGGTAGTGTAGTGGCTCTATTACAATCCAACACTCAAGCTTGAGAAATTCTACCCATCATCATCCGCATGGCACTCTCACCATTCGGCTGTTTCATGTTTCACTGGCATTGAGTGGCTACATGTTATGCCTGTGGGCAGCTGGTTGCTCAGCACAGGGCTAATTATATCCAGCTTGACTGCCCGGCACATTGGCCGCACTTTTAGCTCTTGAGAATCAGTGATGATGTTGACAGCAGCACTGACTGAGTCACCTGTTCTTTTCACACAGAGGTACTTCACTTCTGCTCCGGGCAGGCCAGCGAGCGATGAGGAGAAGACTTGTGAGAGTGTGACACATGGCTGCACACATGACAGCAGGGCTAAATGTGGGCCACTGAAGAGGAACATTTAAGATGAATCACAGAGGGAATGGCAGCCGGAGATAAAACGGCAGAGGATCGTTCCTTCAAAGAGCTGGAATTTATTAGTTTTAAGTGAAATGAATGGCTTTCCCAGCTTTATGTTGCTCAGGAGTTTCAAGGAAAGACAAGGAATTAATGAAATAAAGATGTCACTGAGCTATTCATTTATTAGGATGAGAACAATTTAGGAATGCCCTTCCCATGATGTCTACTAATGTTCAGAGTTTTTTAAACACTCTCATACACTATTAAAGTCAGCTGTCATATAAAAAAAAGCACCCTGTTATTCTGAAATCTATTAGTGAATTAGGCTTACTGGGTGGCCCTCTCTTGTTCTCTTTGTGCCACACTAGTTGGGGTAAAAGAGCACGTCACACTCCAGCAAGAGAATAATCACCTGCAGCCAGGATCGACTAAAAGCCACCGACACGTAAAGCCACTACACACTCATGACCCCGTTCTTTTTTAGCTTTTCTTTAATTTAACTCATCTCCAAATTTTCTCCTTCCTTTCCCTTGGTTCTTCAAGGCCGTAAAGTCTGAGGTCAAAATGCATCGCAGCTGCTGCTGCAGTCATGCTTTGGCTGCCTCCTCCTGCCAGACTCTGGGAAAGAAGTCTGAGCATCTGTTTCAGGTTAGGTTAAAGTATATAGGTTGCTATTCTGATGGGCCTGAGTGACTTAAAGTCAAATGAGGTAAGGTATTAAAAAAATCTAAACGAATACTTTATGTTTTTCTGTTTTCATGATGTCTATGTCTTGCAAGCTTCATGCCTTGCAACCATAAAATGCTTCTATAAATGTTGTAAGCCAATTTTTCTTAATCTTGTTCATGCTTTTCATGTCTTTCATCCCTTCTTAAAGTAGTGAAATGGTTAAAGTGTGTTTCTTTTATTGCTTTGAATCCATAACAACACTCAAAGTAAAAGTAAATTCTCTACAAATGTGTTCAGGTAACTTCTTCCACTTTAAGACACAAAATTCTACACATGGAGCTTTAACTTACAGCAACACTTTCTTGCAGCAAGCAGTGACAGCTGGGTGTCAAACAGTCAGCCTCAGCTGTCACGGTCCATCCACCGTGATCACTGGCCTTCAGAATATTTTTCCTCCACTTTTCAATACCAATAATTACAGGCAAAAGGTTTAACCCTGAGGACACTGTGTCATCAGCAGAGCCGAGAGAGAAATTTACAACACTCTGAAAGATATCTGTTTCAAAAGGCTGTTAATAAGGTGGAAACAATATCCGAGCAGAAGTTCACTCTGTGAACTGTGCCACAATGTACGACTAGTGTACCTTACATGGACTGTTTGTTAACAGACGGGTTATCCTTTAGTAGAAATTTATCCTCTCCTGATTGAACTTTTGCTTCCTTAAAGAGGGGGTATTATGCCTTTTCTTCAAGGCTTTACACCATCTCTCTGATACCCACGTAGTAGCTTCACATGGTTTACAGCTCAAAAAAACTTCTCATGTTTCTCACACTGCCGTCCTGAAAAACCCTTATTTTAACCTCCGTTTTCGCTGCTGTCTCACCCCTCCACAGGCCTGCTTTCCTCCGATTGGCTGGTTTTCCAGAGGCTGGCCGGTGGCAGGACTCAATGTTTTGTGCCCGCCCTCTCCAATGTGGCTATGTTGCTATGATAGTACTTGTAAACTTTGAATGAACCGGTGAGTAAAATATGGCAAATTTTTATATAAGTCCGTACGTGTTAGACCGGGAGTCTGACCCTGATAGTTTAGAGAGAGAGGGGGAAGAAAACCAGCAGCAGCAACGAATAGAGAAGGACGTATCTGTTTGGTAAGTGTTTAATTACTGTGTTTAATAACTGGTTTAAATAATGGTGGACTTATCCCTCACGCATTTAGCAGTGTATTTATTCATCTCTGTTCATCTGGTGGGGGCGGTCTGTTCCGCTTTGCCGGCAGCACAGACAAACCAGTCAGGAGATCCTATTGCGATGACCTCATCAGTTCGCTCCATCGAAATCTCATCTCGGGAAGATCACGGAGAGATCTCAGAGAGATTCCCAACAAACCGTTTACATCAGTTTACACTCTAATTACTGCCGTACTGCTGTATTTTTGCTAAACACTCACCATGCATTTCTTCACTGTTTCCATGCAGTCACCTCCACTAATAATGCAGTGTACGATAATACTACATGGTACTGATGGAGTTAGAGAGGAAGAAGATAAAAAGAATACTTTTAAAACTTAGTCTTTGTCTTTAGATTAGTCGTTTTCACTCTTCATTGTTTTGTTCTTGATTTAAATGACAAAAAAATATTCAAGTCGATTTTAGTCAATAGAAGTCCTAACATTTCGTTATTACTTTTAGTAGAAATATTTATTCTCTTTGAACTTATTTCATTTTTAAAATTAATAGAAAAACTCCCATTAATTCACCATCGGTACTTGAATAATGTAATATTAAACTGATAAAAATACTGACCTACCATTTTGTCATATTTAGGACCCTAGCACCAAGAGGTGTGAGGACCTAATTGTATTTGCGAGGATCATGATAACACATTTTCCCTCATTGCATGGGCTTTTGAGGCCCTGAATATATTCTGATTGTAGGAAACTTTTGCATGTGCGTCTGGTCTTGCAAAACACTTATTATTTTTGTGTCTCTAATGCAGCCATTTAGAGTTGCCTTAATAGTGCCCCCTATCAGTTTTCAAAATTAAAGCACCCTCCTTTGACTTTGTTGTACTTTAATAATATTGTAAGGGCAGATGCGGCATAAGATTGTCAAAAAATGCCTCTTGAGCCAACACTATCTCCAACAGGAAATCCACCATTTTGAATTAAACATTAAAAAGTTGACTATTTTTGTCCATTTCTAGAAGTCATTTCTGGATTAACTAATCCTCAGGATTTCACCCAATCCACTTTTACTTTGGCATACAGCTAGAGAAGGCATGGATGATGAAAAGTTCTTCAGGAATTTAGCCTCCATCTAAAGGTGTGTCTGTGGTTTATAACTCAGCAGTGGATTGTCCAATCTGAGGCGTGCTTCTCAGGTAGACTAAGGGTCTATGCCTGCACACATTTATGTGGCCATATTTTTTTACAGATCAAAATGCCCCCAGGTGGTGACAGGAAATGTCAAGGTTTATACAGTGTAAGATGCTGTTTCAAGATGATTTCATCAATTTCATCTCACCAAAAATTCAGAACAGTCATAAATCTGGTATACATCATCATACCTGAGACAAAATTCATGTGCTTGATAACAGACAAGGCCTACACACATTCATGTTTGAAATTTTGATCAATTGTGCTGCTCCACCATTCAGCAACAGGAAGTCACTGCTCCTGAATTTCCCATTCCAATCCCTACTTGGTTGGCCGAATCATGCTGAAATTTGCCCTGAAAATTCCCAAGATTTTGACCTTACACATATTTGATGGTCAAAGGCATACATCAAAAGATGTGGCCATGGAGATTTTTTGTTTGCGAATCTTTGGTCTGAACTGGGATTTAACTGTGTTTCTGCGTGCTGATGACGATGTCTTCAACATGATGACATCAGCTTGACGCACCAGAGGGAAAAAAAAAATGCCACGCAGCTTGTCTGCTGGCGATCAGACCCAGGTCTGCTGGCAATGGGAAAGGAGTCACTTGCCGATTGTTAGCAGGTTTACCCGCATTTAAAAACACCGCTTTTACACGCTAATTTTAGTGGGAAAGTGGTATTAGACAAGCAGGACAAAGCAGGCCATTGGCAACAGAAACACAACAGAAACAGAGTGCAAATAAAAGTAGTATTGCAAGAGCACTAATAAATACAAAAATATGGAATAGAAAAACATTGACTTACAAATTAAAAATAGTATTTACAAACAGTTATGTCCTCATGTTTCCAGTATTGTCATTTTCTGTTTTATTTTGGTTACTTACCTTGTGTCTCTTTCCCAGATCACTCCTTACCTGCCCATCCCTAACTGTTTCCCCGCGTACTGATCACCCTTATGCGTCTCACCTGTGTTGACTGTCTGAGTGACTGCACCTGGTGATCCCCAGCTGATTGTCGTCCTCCCTGTGTATTTAGTCCATTCACTCCCCATCCTCTGTGTGAGATCGTCTTGTTTCCTTCATGTGCATTACTTTCTAGCCTTATTTCCTGACAGACCTTAGTGATTATTTAACCCAGTTTCTAGTTCTCAGTTTCCGAGTTTAGCCTGCCAGTTTTGTACCTTTGCCTGTTATCTTGACCTCCTGTGTACCAAAACTTTTTGATTAAACGAACTGAGATCTTCCTGGTTGTATTGTGTAGGTGCATCATCCTGTCACTAATGGAGCTCCTTTGTGCAGTGAGCGTGTGTTGGAGGGCATGGGAGTTGTTGTCCATCATGGAGGACAGCTTGGCTATCATACTCCTCTCCCCCACCTCCTCCACAGGTTCTAGAGGGCATCCCAGGACAGAGCTGGCCTTCTTTATAAGTTTGTCCAGCCTCTTCCTGTCAGCCACTGTGATGCTGCTCCCCCAGCAGACCACACCGTAGAAGATGGCTGAGGCACAATAGTGTCATAGAAGGTCTTCAGGAGTGCCCCCCGCACCCCAAAAGACCTCAGCCTCCTGAGCAGATAGAGTCTGCTCTGACCTTTTTTTTTGTAAACTGCAGTGGTGTTATCAGTCCGTTCCAGTTTATGGTTCAGATGAACACCCAGGTACTTGTAAGACGTAACCATCTCGTTGTCCCTTCCCTGGATGTTCACTGGGGATGGGGGGGAGTGGGGGCGCTGACGAAAGTCCACAACCACCTCCTTGGTCTTACCCGCGTTAATCTGGAGGTGGTTCCACTGGCACCAGTCCATAAAGTCCTGGATGAGTCCTCCATACAACCGGTCGTCCCCATCAGTGATGAGACCGACAATGGCAGAGTCATCAGAGAACTTCTGCGTGTGGCAGGTGGGAGACAGGTGGGAAAAGTCAGCAGTGTAGAGGGTGAAGAGGAATGGCGCCAGCACTGTTCCCTGGGGGGCTCCTACACTGCAGAGGACAGTCTCTGACACACAGTCCCGGGTCCTCACATACTGTGGGAGGTTGGTGAGATAGTCCACAATCCAGCATGTGAGGTGTAGGTCCACTCCAGACAGCTCCAACTTGTCCCTCAGGATGTCCGGCCTGATGGTGTTGAAAGCACTGCTGAGGTCCAGGAAGAGGATTCAAACAGAGCTCCCATGCGACTCCAGGTGAGACAGAGCTCGATGGAGGAGGAAGATGATGGTATCGTCCACTCCGACACCAGGCTAGTATGCAAACTGCAGCAGGTCCATGGACGAGCTCACCAGGGGGCGCAGGTGGTCAAGGACCAGCTGCTCCAGGGCCTTCATGAGGTGAGATGTTAAGGCCACCGGCCTGTAGCAGCTAGGGTCCTTGGGATGTGGGGCTCTTTGGCACGGGTACCATGCAGGACATCTTCCAGAGGTGTGGCACCCTTCCCAGTTTCAGGCTCAGGTTGAACAGGTGTCCAATGATCCCACTCAGCTGGTCTGAGCAGGACCTGAGGAGCCTGGAACTGAGGCTGTCCGGTCCTGCAGCCTTCCTGGTCTTTATTCTCCTCAGCTGGTTCCTCAGCTGGTTCCTCACCTGGAGAGGTGTGAGGGACAGGTTGGAGCAGGGGGGCTGTGGGTCTTGGGGAGTAGATGGGGGCCTGGAAGGAACAGTGGGGGGAAGAGGTGGTAGTGAGCTGAATACTGTGGGGGGGTGGGCAGAGTGCTGAGAGATCAGAGGAGGGGGGCTGCTGCAGGGCTGACACAGCTGGGGGAGGGGCAGATATCTCCTCAAACCTACAGAAGTAGGTGTTTAGTTCATCTGCCCACTTTTGATCCCCAGCTGATTGGGAGTTTGGCTCCTGGTGGCCTGAGATGGTTTTCAGGCCTCTCCAACTTCCCTGGTGTTGTTCTCCTGCAGCTGTTCCTCCATCTTCTTCCTGTATCTATCCTTCCCCTCCCTGATTTTTCTCCTCAGCTCCTTCTGAACAGTTTTCAGCTCCTCTTTGTCTTCTGACTTAAAAGCCCTCTTCTTCTCCTTTAAAAGAGCCTTAAGGTCAGGATTAATCCAGGGTTTGTTGTTGGAGAAACACCATACAGTCCTGGTGGGTACCATGTTCTCCACACAGAAGTTTATGTAGTCCGTGATGTTGTCTGTTAAACTGTCAATGTCCTCCTCATGAGACTTGCTGAATATTTCCCACACTGTTGTTTCGAAGCAGTCCTTCAGAACCTCTTCAGCCTCCTCAGACCACTTCTTCACGGTGCAGGACACAGCTGGTAGCCTGTTAACAAGGGGCCTGTATACAGGCAGGAGATGAACCAGGCTTTGATCAGCTCTTCCCAGAGGAAGGAGGGGGGATGAGTTTTATGCCTCTTTGGTGTTGGCATAGAATAAGTCCAATGTTTTATTGTCTCTGGTGGCACATGTGACATACTGGATGAATTTGGGCGGAGTGGAGGACAGAGAGGCATGATTAAAGTCCCTGGAGATCAGTAAAAGGGCCTGAGGGTTCTGAGTCTGCAGCCTGTTTACCGCGGTGTTGATGACGTCACAGGCTACGTTGGCGTTAGCAGAGGGGGGAATGTAGACAGCCACCACAATGGCGTGTGAGAACTCCTGTTGTAGACAGTACAACTCCCGTGGTAGATAGTACAATGTGAGAGTGGCTTATTGGCTCAGTGGCACCCCCAACAAATTTTTAAAAGTTCAGTCCCCAAAGCAAGTTTAATGTAGGAAAATTGGTATGTATCATGTCAAGATGAACAAAAAAAAACAAAAAAAAAACAAATGTACTGTGTTTTGACAGGAAGTGAAATCATACCAGGTATAGGTCAGTTTTTGGCTGATTTGCAATGTCACATCTGAAGGATCTCCTCTGAAGGATTTCCTTTTCCTCATTCTAGACAAGTTGGAGATCTTAAGGTGTGGTCCACAGGCATTTTTGCAATCGGACAGGGCAGTTGCTTGACACCAAAGTTGGCGGATGAATCTTGGAACTGTGTCAAAAATACAATTCATTACAACTTTGCAGTGCTGATGTATGTCAGTCATCATGAAACTTCACACAGGTTAACCCTTCCAGCTTGAACACATTAGTGTTATATATTTTTAATTTTGGCTCAGCACTCTGTGTCACCAACAGGAATTAACATTTTTGGATTGTGAGTTCTCATTCCTACATGGTTGGTCAGATCATTCTCAAAATTGTTGTGGGACAATTTTTACACTTTGGTAGCAATCCAGGGCAAAACGGCCTGCCTCCAACCCTGTTAACATGGCAATGCTTTGAAGGCCATAAAACAGGAAATAGAGTTTTAAAGACTTCACATGCTCATATTGTCATCAATTTTCATACACATGCAGAGATGTCAAATAACTAAGTACAAATACTTCATTACCTTACTTAAGTAGAAATTTTGGGTATCTTTACTTTGCTGGAGTAATTATTTTTCAGCCTACTTTTTACTTCTACTCCTTACATTTTCATTCAATTATCTGTACTTTCTACTCCTTACATTTAAAAAATAGCCTTGTTACTCCTATTTCATTTCAGCTTGTTTTCATTCCGGCTTGTCATTGTTCAAAAAAACACAAATAAAAAACCCAAAAACCTATCCAGATAAATCGTGCCATCTGGATAGAGTGAATATGATTGTGGTTGGATGAGAAGTATAAACATAATACCATTCCGACACTCTACTGGTTTGTACACGATCCATCGCACCTGCACACAACACAAAGCACGTCACACTCCAGCAAGGAAATAAACGTATATAGCCTAGTACAAAGATATCCATGGCAGAGACTCAAGAGAACTCGAGCACCAACCTCCTCGCTGGTGCTCAACCAAGCACCAGCGAGGAGGTTGGTAGCCAGGAAGACCAATACTTACAGGCAACTAGTCATCATATCCTGATTTTCCTGAACACATGGTTGTATCTTCTTAAAAATTTTCAGGTGGGACCAAAGTTTGGGAATGAACCTGTCATGTAAATATGTTAATACTGCACCCCCAGATGGCAACAGAAAGTCACAAAATTTGTCATTGTTTTCACTCCTCTTACTCTTCAGTGCCTCAGTTATGCTACATCTGTCCATAACTCTGGCAGGGTTCATTAAAGGTCTCAGTAGAAATTGCAAATATTTTTCTGTCTTGCCATCACACAGGCACATCAAACATCTGATTTCCTTCAAATTTCACAGGTATGATCAGGTTCTGATCGCAACAAACTGTCACGTTAAGAGATCTGCTAACTGTAAAAGGCGTGTTATCTTCAGCTATGTTACCTACGCTGCTTATGTAGCTAATGTTGATTTGTTAGCTTTAGCTTTGTTAGCTGTGTTAGGGCTTTAAAACAGACTGTTTACTCGGCTTTCTTTAACTTTTTTGTAATTAGGTTTTGAAGGTCACATTTTTGCCTTGGTATCCTGACCCTTACATAACCCTTACCCTTACCGAAAGTTTACTCCAGTTTCACTTTGAAAGTTTTAGCAAGAGGGCTTCTGAGAGCTGGGGTCTGTAGCCAGACTATCGACATTTGGAGTCATAGTTTTAGCCAAGGGAATGAACACCGCTTTGTGGAAAGATGAGACAAAAATTTACATTTTCTTTATGTTACATCTGAACACATCATGATATTTATTTATTTATTATATCATTTATTTATTCACCATGCCTTATTTTCATTGTAGTGAGACCAGCACTGAATGCATCATAATGTAATTTATCGCCTCCTTTATTTAGCTATTGAAATTTTATTCTGCTGACTAAAACAACGATTAAAACATTGGAATAATAGTTTTTTAATATTATACATGGTTCAGGTGTGTTCAGCACATGAGGACTGTCCTGCAGCTGCAGCCAATATCATGAGTCTGAATGTTACTATCAGCTGCATGCAGAGCAGAGATTTTTCAACCAGGTATTGCATTTTGGTTTAATTTTAATGCAAATACTACCCCTGACATACACTGAGGAGCTCTGATTAAACTTACCCAACAGCTAATGCTCTCTCTGACACTGCTGACACTTTTTCCCACATCTCTGCTTGTATTTAGATTAAAACCCAATGGTGAAACCTTGTGGATATTACATTTCCAACAGTCCAGCATTGACATTTTAGTCTCATTTGGTCTCCTCAATGAAAACTATACAAACTTTTTTGTCAGAGTTTTAATTATCAAAGATCTGTTATAAGCTAGTCTAAGTCCAGTCTTTTCATGGGAAGAAAGATTGCATACAAATATTTTTTAGTCATGGTTTTGGTTGATGAAATAAACACTTGTCTGCAGCACAGAAAATACAAGAGAATCTCCACCTAAGTGTTTCTTAAATCAAAGGAACACCTTTATAAAACAGCCCAATGCAACAGCAGATTCTGAATGCAATGTAAAATCGTTCTCCGGCTATATGCTACTGACCAACACATGGATGATTAAACCAAACTTCTGGCCTGTTTACACAGTAGCAGTAATGGATGCTTTGTGACATACTAGAGTAAAACTAATCATTAAATTTAAAAAAAAGCTACTAGAGTAGCTTTTTTAAATTAAAAGTATAAGTTTTTTTCCTTACATCGTTGACACTCGACAAAAGAAATTTGAGTCAAAATCAACAAAACTGATATTTTTATTGACCAAATGTTACAGTTCCACTGTTAAATCCTACAAAATACAAACACGTTTGTTCATACAAGCACTGCTTGTAATAGTACATGACCTCCGGGTCTTGATGCAGACTGATAAATTATCTACCTGGTGACTATGGCAAAGTGACTTCTCACAAAGTCCTCCTATGTACAGCTTTAACACTCAATCACAAAAAATAAATCACCGAAAGGCCTTTCTTTAGATGCTTTTCTGAGTTATCATCAGTCTAATCAGGTGCTGCCCCCTAGAGGCACAATCCAACTACTGCTGTTCACTCTCAGATAAAGTTTCACACTGTAAAAGGGAGGTCATGAAAATGACAGCTTGACCTGCATGTAAAGAGACCTCATAATCAACATTCCTAAAACATTATGCTGCTTCACACAGTCCACGTTTGGCCTGTGATGTAATCACCAACACACAGATGACAGACAGCATACAGTCAAATAAAAAAAATAAATTAAATGGACAACTACTCAGACTGAGAACATTCCAGGTCAAATTCAATAAAACAGAGCATCAATTCTGAATGTTTCGGTCCATGCCTTGCTGAACAGCAGCAAATCTGACTTCAATTTAAATTAAACACTTGGTTTTGACATCCAACATTAAATAAAGCAATAAAGTGGATGTCTAAATGTGCAGAAACTAAGGCTACTCATTTCAGACAGTTACTCTTCAGTCATTAATAAGAAACATAAGCAGACAGTCATTCAGCTCTACCTGTTTAAAGTCTCCTAAAGTGACAGACAATGCTTAAAGATATTTACCACAGCCTTGGTTCATTTGATGTACAAGACACAGAACAAATTACAACAGCAACCTCTGTGTGCACACATTAAAAAACAAATCTTACAACTCATCGCCCACCTTCAAACTCTGATTGCTAATACATCTACCTGCTGTCATGCTGGATCCATCTGATGACACTGGGATGATGCAGATCTAGATGACAGGACATGTAATAAGGCTAACTCCCTATCCTGAGTGTGCCACTTCAGCAGATCTTTGCTTTTTCTGTTTCTTTTGCATCCAGTTGAATTTTGAGTATTTCCAGATTTAAAGACTTGTTTGCATAAATATTTTATCTAGAACTGATGAAACACTGTGGCTATGATGTATGGCTTGAGGTTCAGTGGTATGTTGTGGGTGTCTTTGTCACAAGGTGTTAAAAAAATATCTCTATATTGTGCTTCAAAGTATTACTAAGATTTACCTCCATTATGAAGGAACCAAACTGTGAAAAATCAGACAGTGTTGATAAGACTCAGAACATAAACACCCTCGGAGTGAGCGTGACATTTTGAATACAAAAAGAAACATATAGCATGACCCCCATGGTGATAAAGTTTGTACTGCCAGAGCAGCAGCTCTTCCTGTCCTCAAATAACTAGGGAAGAGGGATAAAGCCGATGTCTGGTGCATCCCCTAGGATCAGAGTGGTGCGACTCAGTGACGGGGAGGGAGAAGCCAGACGGAAAGCTGGGTTTATGGAGTGCAGCGAGTCCCTCTTACTGCTTCTACTGAACGGCGGGCAAGGAGCGGCCATGGGCTGGCCATCAAGTTGTCTCAAGCAGCCGACAGAGGGTGAAGCTTCTGCGGAAGGTGCTGCAGCGCTGGAGAACTCCACGACGACAGGACTGGTCTTTGGTGTGCCAGGGGGGCACAGGCCATTAGAGTCAAAAGTGTGGACCATCCTCTCCAGCACGTCTTTGGTGCTCTGAGTGCACTGTGTCAAAGGACAAAGACAGGAAGACAAGAAAAAAAAGGGAAACTCGGGTAAATCACCAGATTGTGCTGCAGATGGAAGGCCAAACATGACACAATAATTTTAAAATTCTGTAATGTGGTTCAAATGATTAGTTAAGAGCTCAACAAGCACAGTAAAAGCCATGAAAGCACCAATGATGGTGTTGATTCAAATGGAGAGGCATGGAAGAAGTGAGTTAGTTGCACATGAAATCAGCTTTTTCTTCCTGTATTTCCTCTGGTTCTGATAAAAGTAGAGAGCAAGATACAGTTTAAGAGGGCTTGGTTTTGCTGACTTCATCCAGCATGCAAAGAAACAACCCACACATAGCAACAAAAACATTTTATCCAGCTGAAGACAGCATGAGAGATCATCAGCCTTCAAACAGGAGCTTCATCCTTTACCAAGTGAGAGTGAAGGTTAGTGAAAGGAGAATGAATGGCAGTGAAGCATGCATAGTCACAAGGAAACACCAATCACAAGATCTGCCCTGTATTAGTTAGCATTGATACTACAAATATTTTGATATAACTGCTGAGAAAAGTCTTACTCTAAACCTCCACATGATAAATGTTATGAAAACGAAACAATGAATGAGAAGTGAAGCGATGTTGTGATTGGTTTCATATTCAACCCTACTCTTACCATAAACCGTCTACATGAAGCAGTGCCCTTCAGGCTGTGCAGGACAAAGAAAAATCCTGACAGTTCTCCTCCTAGCAGGGTGGGATGGATACAATAAAACACTGAGAGTCAGATTAGTCGTCTTATAATGAAAGGTACAGGCATACAAAACAAATTACCTTAAAATGTTAATCAGACATACATAAAAAAAAGTTACCCATTGAAATAAAACAAAAATCTCACATTAAAACTGAAATCATCATGAAAAATAAAATGGCAAAATAGACTCAAAAAAGAGACCAGAATACAAAAATATTTTTATTTATAATATAAATGAACACTGAAAGAAAAGTAAGTAAGAATAAAATGTTTTTTTTTTTTTAAATAAGGCAACACATTTTAAATATACCAATTAAAGAGGGGATTTGATATGACTTGATAAAGTGCTGAGAAATTAAATAAAAAACACAACCTGCATGTCCCATTTAAAGCAAAAAATAAAAAGTCCTTTGTGTTCACACATCTTCACACAAAAACACAAGTAAACCCAGTGGTACAGTAACAAGGAGGTAGATACAGCAACGTTGATATGAAGGCAAACAAAAACAAAAAATAGGTGCAACCAGAACAATGCCACACCGCACCAAATCATCTTAAGATCTGCAGCAGCATGGCAAGGTCACTCAGCAACTCTACTTTCTAACACATGATTACAATTTTTAAAGTAAAAAGTCTCTGCTAGGTTTCACGTGTTTTTAACCACTCAAAGGTGCCGAACAGTGTTACAAGTGGTTTCTGGGACATTTTGTTCCTCTAGATCAAAGACGAAATGACACAGCATTTTTATTCCAGCGTGCTGTGTGATAAATGATGAATTATGCCTCTTCTGTCTCTTATCATCTTTACTCCTTATGTCTAAATCTGGCTCCCAATCCTCCAAGCTCCTGGTAATTTCATAACAGTCAGGAATACTTTTAACATTCATTATTTGAAAATATCTTTCATAAAACTTGAAACAGTTTAAAAGTACTGCATAATGGCAGAGCAGCTTGAGATACTGAGGCTAGATGTCTAGAGGAGGACTGTGTGGACACACAAACACTTGAATGGATAACACGCACGAGGAGCTGGTTAACAACCACAACACAGGAGCTATGGGACAGTCAGGACTCGGGAGGATTGCTTCATCCTACCATGTGTGCGTCGTTCTTGGCAGTGAAAGGTGGCAGCTCGATCTCCGAGGCAGACATGGTAGGGATCGCTTCATCGGGAGGAAGGAAACCTCGTCTGTCGATCAGACTGGAAAACAGAACGAAGGATTATGAAGAAATTTTGGGCTGGTTTATGACATGTTTTCACTGAAACTGAATTGAGGGAAATATTTACAGACCAAGCAAAACTCAGTTAACTTTGCAAAGGATATGTGTCGCATTAAAAAAAATAATCACAGTTAAGCTGATGGGGATTTCTCCTCACCTAGGGGGCATGGGTCCACATAACGTCGCACAACAGTTAGTGATAATACTGTTGTAAGTGTATGGATTCCCAGAATCTTCCGCGCCCCGTTTACTCGACCAGGAGCCCTTAATCTGCACAGTGAGAAATACAGTAAGTGGTCAGTCAGAAGGCAAGATTTATATTAACAGTTATGAAATTTAGAAGAGACATTTCTACGTACATCTTCATTTGTTGTGAGGTTTGAGGCCACTAAGTATGTATGGAAGCCTGAGAGGCCAAGAATAGACCAGATTGAGAAGAAACAAATCACCAGTTCCACCACAGTGCGCAAGGAAGAGTTAAGGCATGATAGCATAACCGTTATCATTTAAAGCAGATAGATGTAACAACTCATCAAAAAAATCTACAAAAAGCTGTGTGTTAATGTAGCAGTCATAGACAATCCATGAAATCGTTTATAATTACACTCTCTGATCACTTTTTAGAAGAAAACCTGTTCGTCTGGGGTTCAGTAATACTGTTTATCAGTTAGGGTCCGGACCTTGACATTTTAGCACAAATTCAAACAGCAACAATTTTCTTGAAAGATTTCTACTAGCTGATTGTGTGCAAAGTGACATATGTGGTGGTGACTGTCATCACCACAGAGCTAAACAATAACCACCCACTTTTTCCACAACAGTTAACTTCATCTGGCTCTACCAATCATAAATATTGCAGTGACACTCTAGGATTGTGGGTAATGTGCTGGTGCCCACGGTTAAACATGAATAAACCGAGTCTTTCTTAAAACAAGGTCGATAGAATACTTGCTTGTGTCTTCTACATGACCATATATCTTTGTTTCCCCATTTAAACCACCAACTGTTAAAAATGATTGGGGCACAGATGCAGAGCAGTTGGGTTGCACCCCATGTACTCCTTTCCCACGTCTTTCCCCCAATTCTCTCATTCCTGTTTGCGGCTCAATCCACAGTCCTCTTCTCTGAATAAAGGCCTTAAAAACCTCAAACATCTTTAAAAGTGACCATTATATTCAACAGTACCCGCAATGTGTATGTCCAGTCCCGCCCGCTCCCGCAAAACCCTGAGAATTCATGCCCACACAGTAATAGAGATGTATTGATTTTGTGTCTTCTCCCGTCCCGCAGGAGAAAACACGTAATTTTATAGGCCATTCAATAAAGATTCAGACCCGGTGTTGCTCTGGCAGTAAAGGGGAAACAAAAATGTCAGAATACATCAAAAACGAAAAAGAGCGCCTTGTGCAAAAACTGGCCAAGAAGATCATGTGAGTGCAAACAACCTTTTAATCTAAATGATTTTAAAAAATAATCAGCTGCAGAGAAGCATGTACAACCACCAATCGACGGAAAGCATCTCTCTCCCTCAGTCTCTCTGTGAGCAGCACCTGTCAGTCAAATCTGCCACGTTTCAGCACCAAGGTCAGCTCATTTCGCAACTCTAAGCATAAACATTAACATTCACAACACAAAAACTGTACTTATCTCGTCATTTAGTATTCAGTAGTAGATATTAATCTGTTATTCCATCAGAGCTTGTCTGCATTAACAAAACTTGTCAGACTTGCCTTGTTTACTTTTTCTGTTGTAAAGACCTTGTTTGAGCTTCTTTTCTACATCATTTGTTGACTCCATCATCCTTTTGCTAGGCCACATCCTGATCCCGCAGTGTTTTTTTAGCCGTCCGCCTGCAGCAAAGTTCAAACCGCCCGATCCCTCAAGATTCACGTCCCAATGTATGTATATTACAAGACATGAGACCATCATCTTTATGCAAAAATAAGTTACATTACACACAAAAATGTACACTATTTAGCTACTAAAGACACAAGCTTTTTATCTACCAGTATTTTTATTCTTGAGGTAGAAATAAATCACATGTAGTGTCAGTTTTCAGTGAAACTCTACCGTTAATTTCGATCCTCAGCCATTGTCATCAAAATCTATGAGCCATTGTTGCTAAACATTTTATTTGCGAGACGGAAATGACTTTATTTCCCAGGGCCAGAGAAGTGTTCGAAATCATTTTTGTGATTTGCAGTTGAGTCCACTATACAGTCAACTACATGCCGCTCACTGTATAGTGGATAGGGAGTAGGAAATGAGTGAGTCCATGTTTTACATGAAATAGAGTGGATAATATATTGCATGAATGTATGTCCTCTACGTGACCATATAACATTGTTTCACTCTGCGATAGCTCGTGGTAAGTCTACCTTGAATGGTTATGATATTATGTTATGAATATTGTGGCTGATTAGAGACAGTAGGGAGGAGGGAGTGGGATGTCAAATCTCACCTCCCTCTCAGTCCTTTCCATGACATTACAAAGAAGTTTTTGAAACTCTAGGTTAGATGCAGCTCGGTTGAAACTCTGGAGTTTTGTTATTCTTCATTCTTCAAATCAAAATTCTATAAGTTACAGGCTTATAAAACTTAACTAGATTATCTGCTCCATGAGATCATGAGTAAAAAGCAAAGAGTTCACAAACACACGCTCTAATGTCAGAATATTTGATGTTAGCTCATCATATATACCATGAATAAATGAGATCACACCCTGTCTCAATATCCAAACAAACCACACTGCAGTCATGCAGTCTATATTTGTCTAGCCACTGACATCATCACTCCAGGACATGAGGCAGCAAACCTCCCATTGGAGAGCCATCAGCCTAAAAGCACTGCTTTGCTAATGCTAACTCTCTGATCCTATTAACAGACTGAGCTTAGGCTGAGGGGGAGCAGTAAGAAATGCAGTGTCAACAGTGTTACTTGTATTCGTTCTTGGCGCAATATAGTAGCAAGTCAAAAAAACAAGGTTGACTATAACACTTTGGTAAAAAAAGGATATCTGGCAGGGCTCTCTTGAATGGCTTGAACAATACTGTTGCCTGCTTGAGTTCCTGGAAAGAAAACAAAGAGTAACAGAGAACAAAAATCTTAAATTAATTCATTATAATGTGACAGACAACTGTGTCTTTATACAGAGTAAGAATTCTTACGTAAAGTGATGTGTGTGATGACACAGCCAAATATAAAAGATGTCAGAAAAGACAGAGAGATGATGAAGCTGTAGAAAAAGCGGTAATTGCGTTTGCCCACGCAGTTCCCGACCCATGGACAGTGGTGATCAAATCGCTCTGAGGAAACAAAAGCAGCACACATAACAGTGATCAGAGACAAAGTACAATAGTATATAACTTAATAATTAATACATGGCTTCTTAAACCTTTATTGTATTCAGCAGCCAGGTGTCCCTCTAATCAATACAGCCTATGTGTTTGTAATTTGTTTACAGTGTAAGTTATGAAAAGACTATTCTCCCACCCTTGGATGTGTGCTATAAAAAAGCCTTGTCTTGTGTTACTTTGAGGCTCAAGAAGTAAAAGCAGTTTAATCAGCTGGGTATCTTCCAAACTTACAGACTTCAGTGTGGCACACCCTTCCTGTGTTACTATCCCTTTGCAAATGACTAGCAATTAAGAGTCTGCTGGGGTGATACAAAACAGAAATTTTAAACTAAAATTGTTTTGGTTTTTAAGTAGGCATACTCTGTATCTGATTTCCTTTGACTTCAGTTGATTGTCAAAGGGTATTTTTTCTATGACCAAAGTCAGTAAATACTCTTTACCATCACGTCCTATGGCTGAAACCTAATTGTTTATGATACAAACAGATTGGACTGCTGCAACAATAAAGACCTGAAAAAATGCACTAAACTACATCTATGAACACAGCAGACCTCTACATTTGCCAAGGGGGAATCACCAAAGTCTATGCCTGCAAATAAGTTTGCGACTTCTTGCCAAGTGGTGTTGTAATGCTTTAAGAGACTGTACACTTTAGACTGCACACACATAAATTGCCTACATCCTGCTACAAAGGGAGGCATGAAGCAAACTACATCACCTGTGTGAGGTGCTCTTCTTGTCAATCATAATGAGTCGTTCAGAAGACAGGATAAGCGTTTACATACCCACACAGTTGTCACACAGGCTGCAGTGGGAGGTCCGAGGAGGGCGGAATGTTTTACAAGTGAAGCAGTATTTGAGCTTTACCACCTGCTGGTTGATGAGGATCTCCTTGGTCCGCGGAGGGGGGCGATACGTAGAGGATCCTGAGGTATCTTAAAATAGAGACACGCATGGCGCAAACTCACTAAGATTTCATGATCAAAACAGTTCCTCTTAAGGCACTAATCAGGGCACAAAAATACATGTTTCTTGCACTCTTCTCCTTTCATTGAGAATAAGCTGCTTAGGTCTTTGTCCACATATCAACAGCAACACGTCCCTCAGAGACCCCCCCCCCATATGGCAAAGCTCTTTTACCCCATCTGGCCCACAGCGAGTATGGTGCGTTTCCATGGTTTGCCTTACCTATCTGCTTCTCTACGTCTGCTGCTTCATCTGGGGTCGCCCTTGGTAAGATGCCTGGATCTGTACAGCTGGTTCTCAGCAGGGACAAAACCACAAAAACAAAAAGTACCCCACCGATTACAGGTATGAATACGGTCAGATGCTTCACCAGGAATGGGCAACTGTAAAGAGAAAGAAAAGGATTACGACACTGAAGTATATGCCAGCCAAACCAACACAAATCTACACATAAAATGCCAATAAACCGTTTAAATTTCTTAAAAGATGCGGCATTATGAATCTGTAATTCCTGTATAAATACTTGCTCAATTTACTGATGAATTCAGGACTCACTGGAAAGAAAGCTTTTGGGAAAATGTCTAGATACTCACTCGAATGCAAAGAAAAGGCCACAAGTGACAACAATAAGGCCCAGAGTTAGAGGAAGGACACCGCTTTGCCTGGCCAGGATGATCCGTCCATCGCAGAAAAACCTGTTCTTCCCCGGGAATACTTCCCATTTCCTCCGCGGACGCTGCGCCGTCTTTTCGGCGTGGTTTTGTGCCGACGAGGGCAGCACCGACAGCGCCCTCGGGTCTATCTGCTGGTACTCACAATTCTTCATCGTGTAAACGGTATCCACGCGGTTTGGAGGTAGCAAAAGGCACAAAAAACTATCCTTTCTAATCGCGTATTTAAAGCGTAGTCCTCTCAAAATTCAGTCATTGTACATCGCTTTGTGGCTTGTTCGGTTAGCGTTCAGATGCCCATTCTGAAAGCTTACGCTAGTTAGCTAGCTAGCGAACCAGCAAAACCATTCTTCTCCGTTGCAGAGTTTTCCCAGCTGAATCTGTTCCTGAGTTGACCCTGGGTTAACTACCATGTTTGATGTTTAAATTAAAGCCATTCTTGAGAATATGTCGTCATAAAGTTGTGACCTATTATCAACAATTACTCTGTGAGACGGGCTTCGGCTCAAGCTTCTTACAGCACTCACATTTCCTTTTTTATGATCGTCAGCCAACGTACGTAACGCTTGGTATGATGACGTATACGCCATAGGTACACGCCAAGAACGCACTGCTGATTTGTAAAGGCTATGGATGGTAAAATCATATGCGCCGTGCGGGGAAATGAGTTGTAGATCCACGAATATGCTACCTCTGCAAATCTGACTGGCATATATGGTAAGCTGTTCTGACATTTAAAGCAAACCCTGTCCTATCAGTAATAACATTTTCCTTCAATATTTTTTCAGAATAACAATTCCTCTGGAAAAACAGCATTTTCACAGAAAAGAATTACAGTCAAAAATATTCGATATAGCATTCTCATAAGGATGAATTGTATTTAGGATGTCTACAACCATATTTTGCCTTTCCAAATATTTTTTTTTTTTTTTTTTTTTTGCATGCTTAACGTGTGTGTGTGTGTGTGTGTGTGGGGTTACAGATAAGGTGTTTCATGTCATGAATTTCCAAGTATCTATCTATCTATCTATCTATCTATCTATCTATCTATGCATCCATCTAAATTTAATTCAAAAGCATGGAATGGAAATCAATTGGTGTTATTGCCAAAGCAGTTTACAATTTTAAATAAAAAACTCTTTTTAAAATGAATATATATATATATATATATAGATATGGTTATTTATTTTTTTATTTATTTTAATGGTGGTGGTGTGGGGACTAAGGATCAACTGCTCATGTAATGTGCTGCAACATTTGCAGTGCTGACCTTCACCCAGCCGATATGGAAGCTTCTGTTCATTGTTCATCCCAGTGAATTATTTGTGTTTGCTGGTGAAGAGTGGAAAGAACCTGTTTCTGTTGTTAATGCACAACAGGCAATTGGTCAGAAAGTGGAGCTCCATTTCAACCTCCTGTTGGCTGCAGTGGGTGCAGTCTTTCCTCTTTTGGGACCCTATCTAATTATCTTTATTTAGGAAAACTGATTAAAGATGGAACTTGTGGAGAATTACCTAATACTACTTACTCTCTGGTTGTAACTTTGTAAAAACAGGGTGGTGTCTCACACATTCTCACCATACATTTGCATTTTATAAGTATTAACCAAGAAACACATCTTTAAAAAAATAATTTAATTCATGTATTGCTTAAACCAGATATATAGTTTGAAAATTAGCATATTTCTAGAAAGGATGGTTCCAGAGTTTAAAAAAAAACAGACTTTTTAAACCATTTAGCAACTGGGAGATAAATCTTAGGAGGTCCCAGTGCAATGCTCTCTGAGGGCCTGAGTATAAGCAGGTGATGGCTCCATGTTTGACTAGAATGGCAGCACCAAGTTTATATCAGCTATGACATTAATCAATGTGATGCAGATGTGTCTGCATGTAATACGTAAGATAATAGACCATTTTGTCTGCTAAGTGGGAAAAGAGTTGTCAGCATTAATCAATTTAATTTGTATGTTCAGTTTCATTGGAGTGACATGGGAAGTGTTGTTTTATCCCACTTTAGTTTTTCTAAACCAACCCTCTTCTTTTAACCAAGCTTGTTTAGTAACTGAGAACAGATAAGGGACATGCCCATTTGAATCATATTTTCAGTCCAGCTATTTGCTTTTTAGGAAAATTGCTGTGCATCAAATTGTTTCATAATATATTTGGTTTCAATAAAATAGCATCCATCTGGCAAAATGATCTGTCTGTAAGTTAAACAGTAAAGAAACAACTAACTGTTGATATGCAGTGTAAAGACATGGATTTTGCTGTGAAAAAATTGCACTGGTTTGAGAATAAATCCACCCTGGCCTCAGATTATCACATTATGTTAAACTTAATATTAATGTTTGAAGAAAGACTTTTCATACATGAAAAAACACAAGAAGGAATATTCAATAGCAGCAAAAAAGTTTATTTCCTTTTTTCCCACAAGTAATACTCAAGAGTCCTAAAAATGTACCTTGATTTTTTTTCCAAACATGCAGTGCAAAATTAACAGAATAAATAAAAAAAATGCCTTAAAAGAAAAAAATAAATACATATTTATTTTTTCTTCAAGTTCAACCATAGTCTTCCCAAGATTTACAACTTAACAGTGTTTGATAAAGTTTCAAGTAAACTGATCATTTGAATTTGATCTCAGATTGTTGCAAATGAGTCTAAAATAAGGATATGTGCCAATCAAAGTTGTTTGCTATTGCATGAATAAATTGGCATGTAATAAAACCCTAATAAAGTCAGTGAGTTCTGTGCAGGACGGGGTGATATAAGACCAGGCAGAGTGTTGATACATTTCTCTCTTATGATGTTTTAACAAAACTGGTAACAGCTATTTCATTATTTTCTAAATAAAGACAGAACTGGAACAACAAAAAGGGGGTATTGATGATGAACCATAAAAACTACTGGTATCCTTCTGAGAATGGTGCACAGCCCAGTCCTACAAAGAAATATTGCATTGAAAGCTCAGAGTAAAGTCTTACGTCCAAGGCAAGAAGTTACAATGCAGAGCAAGGCCCAGCACCCAGTAGGAAAGGAAGTATCCCAGGATGCTCTGTGTGGTAGGAGAGCAGGTTGTAAAGTGTGGTAGCAGAGCAATGATGGGGTTTTGAGGTTTGTGTTCACATCCGTTTTTGGAGTGTGTGTGTAGCTGCACGTTAGGATGTGATGTTTTCCTTCGATGAAGGAGAGGTTCATTGAGGAGGAGCAGATGGGCACTGATCCAGAATGGCACAGGAGATGAGGAGGCCATGAATCTGGTCAGAACCTAGAAATAGAGATGAATTAAAATGTTTTTTTTTTTTGTCAATTACACAGAAAAAGGGGACTACAAGAAGATGGTTTGAAGTTTGACTTACCTGCACATGCATGCACAAAGTCCCAAACACCAGAAGAACTGTTGAGTGAACAACATACACAAACACACGGGAGTTGAACATTCCCGGTGTAGGTTTGTCAAGGCCTTTATTTGCGCTTGTCTCCCATAGCCCGAGTCTCAGACACAGCCCTGGGTTAGCTTGAAAGTATGCATAAGCTGCCATTATGCCAAGGTTAGCCATGGGCAGAGCAAGGATAAAGTTTGGTATCTGCCTCAGCTCAAAGTAGCGAAGAAAGCCCACATCCCAGTACACGTCCTGAATATGAGAGTAAAGCAGAGGGAGGGGTCTCATGCACCATAGTGGTGGTGGACCATTTTCATCTGGGACCCGGTAGCCCTTTTGTTCAGCAAGCGACAAAAGAGCAGGGGGAATCTGCTCCAAGGAGACTGATGGTGTGCAAAACGTCCTGTACCCGTAATACTGGAAAGCACAGAAGGGAATGGCGATTATTGCAGTTCCCAAGAGGGAGGTGAGCAGGAGGCGAATGATGACCCAAATATAGTGGAAGACTTTACTGTGGCCTTTTGTTGTTGCTCGATACACACGGATCTGAGTAATAGCATGCAGAGATGGAAGATAGAGTAGAAATCCTATGTTAACAAGTCCATTAGATCGAGCTGCAGTGGCTATGCTGAGGGCCAGGCAGGCTCGGAACGTAAATCCTTTCTCCAGGAGGAATAGACCACCAAATGTAAGCGCTGCAAACAGGCTCTCTGAGTATCCAGCAGTCATGAAAACATTGGCTGGTGTGATGCAGTAAAGCAGGCTAGAGAGCAGAGCAAGGCGTCTGTCCTGTAGAACGATTCTGCTGAGCGCATGCAGGGCAACCACACTCAGCAGAAAAAGAGCACTGTTGCCCAGAGCCACTGCCACCAGCAAACGCCCCCGCACACTCAGCCAGCTGCTCAAGGGCCACAGCAGTGTCTCAGCCAGGCCTCGGAGGACTATGGGGAAGAGGGGGAAGAAAGCAAAGTTGTGCTCATAAAGGTATCCTCTCTCAGCGATGAAGAGGAAATGCTCCGCATCCCAGTGAGAGAGGCCACCAAACAACCACTCTACTGTAGAGTCCAGGTAAAGGGGCTCCTCTGTCCGAGGGGGCCTGAATGCATCAGCGTCATGGTCAGGGATGGCAGCATTCAAGACAGCCTGAGAAAAAACATTTAACAGCATTACAATCATTGTCTCACAACAGCTTCTACACAGTAACTGTTGGAAAAAAATACTTTAATCATTTCTGACATTAATTTTTTTATATTTATTTTATTGTTGTACAGTATCAAAAAATGCAATACTTTAGAAATGCTGATCTTTAATCATGTCTTCAACCCAAAGCTTCTGCGAGACAGACACAGAGCAATGTCACAATGTCATACAACCCCAATTTTCATATATGTGCAATTTAGACATAGTAAATAAGTTTACTTGAGATTTTTGTTAATTAACAAACAAGTAACTGAATGTTAGGTGTCTTAGACTTCTACTTTAGCTGCTGTGGTATTGAAACTGGTGGGGCTTTAATTTAACTATTTTTTTTCTCTAGATCAGATCAGACTTTTAAAATATGGTATTTTTTGGAATGGATACAAATGAAGGATATGGGCAGATACATACATACATACATACATACATACATACATACATGCATACATACAGATATGTGTGTGTGTGGGGGGGTTGACAAGGAAGGAATTGCATTATTTTATCAGTTATAATGCAACCTTTAAAAATATATTTTAATTACATTTAATCAATAAAATTTAATTTAAAAGGATATTTTAATTTTTGCTAAAAATAATAATTGAAACAATTAACTATCTTATTCATAAATTGACTTAACGTCATGAATATATAAATATATAATAAATTGAGATTAAATCCTACCATAACCCAGTATTATGGCATATATCATGTTGTTAGTTATGCTTCATCCATAATAACAATTACATTTCAGTCACTTTCACTGCAGCCTACTTAACCATACAGTATGTTTTCCTGCTGGGCAAAGGCTACCACATACACCTATACTATTGCTAAGGAGTCAAAACATCAGCAGCAAGGACGTTAAAACATGGATTTTGCACTAAGAAACTTGATTTAATGCGGTGAAAGATCCATTTCATTCAACTAATCTTAATCTTACCTGTAAAACCAGCGACAAACCCCTAGTGACCGTGGCAAACTCCACCACTGCTTTGACATCCATAATCATTGATGTGACGGACCAAATGTGAACAAGCCGGTTATGACAGGCCTGCTGAGCATTGTCGCTGCTAAAAGACACACACTGCTGAATTCGTCATATTTCCCATCAAACATAGCTAGCGAGGAGATGCTATTCGGTACGTAACATGCATCAAGTTACGCTTTTTTACTGGTTCATGGAATAAAAAATGCAAACAAGTTTTGAAATTAAATAAACACTCGACTTCAGAGAGGGTGAGCTTTCGCTCAGGTGCAATCTTTGTCCTCACATCCTCACTCTGCAGCAGCCTAACTCGTTTTCGAAAAGCACGTTTTACTTCCGGGGTAACTAAAGAACGTATTTTCAAAATAAAAGCCGAAATAATTGTTGAACATAATTTCTGCATTTGACAACATGGGTGACCAGACTTTTTCCACTGAGGAGCACACACATAAATATATAAGAATGGCGGGGCCGCTTTCATATCCCCCACCTTAAGGAAATAAAAGTTAGTAGAACTTTTGTAATTAAGCTAATGCTTAATGACTGGGTGTGCTTTAATATTTAATGGATGTCGTATCAAATAACCAACCATTTTCTGGATTTTTAATAACTTTTACCCTACCTATTACTTTAAACTCCTATTAACCGTTATTTTAATTTTGTATTAATTTATCCCTTTAATGCTTGTATTGCTCAGTGTTCTCCTTCCTCACAATTCATTCATCTTCTCTCGTCTGGACTACTGCAACTCACTCCTTTCTGGTATTACAAATAAATCACTGGTCCAGAACACAGCAGCTAGGCTTTTAACTGGTTTTAACAGACGACATCACATCACCCCTATCCTTGCTTCCCTCCACTGGTTACCTGTTACTTTTAGAATTGATTTTAAGATTTTACTGATCAATTTTAAAGCACATATGGGTCTAGCACCAGGCTACATTTCTGAAATGCTGACCCCCTATGAGCCACTGCGCAGCCTTAGATTCTCAGGCAGGGGCTTCCTGGTCATTCCAAAGTCGAGGCTGAAATCTAAAGGAGACAGGGCTTTCGCTTTCAGGGCTTCTCGACTTTGGAATGACCTGCCCGAAGAGATAAGGCTGGCAGATTCGGTGACATCTTTTAAATCACTCCTTAAAACTCACTTTTATAGACTTGCTTTTATGTGATGTCCCTTCTAACTATTTATCTATTTCATTACTTTTCTTTTATTTACACTACTCTTCTTATTCTTTTTATTTTATACTCTTCTCATGTTCATTTTCTTCTTTATCTCGTGTTTCCCTGCCTAAATTTTACTTATCTGTTCTCATCTCTACTACATTTCTGTGTTGAATCTAATCTTTGTTTTATCCCCACTGATGTGATGCCATCATTATCATCATTATCTTCATGTATTTTTTTGGTTGTTTGTTTGAATATATGTATTTAACTCTCTCCTCCTCCCACATCCTACTATATCTTTTAGAATATTATCATAGGAATCATTGCTTTTCACTGATGCCATTATATTTTAGATTTTACAATCTTCTACTGTAACTCTCATTCAAGATCTACTTGTGTCATTTCCATTTTTGTTATTTTTCCTTGTTACATGTCCACATTATGTTCTTCCCTTCGTGTTTGATTTTACAGAGCTCCTATTCTGCTCTGATTGTTGATGTTTATTTTTCCCTGAGTTTTTGCTCTTGCTGTATGTAAAGCACTAGGTAAACAACTGTTTTTAAAAGTGCTATATAAATAAAGTTATTATTATTATTATTATTATTTATGCTTACTTTCCATTTGTTCTTTGTCATCCTAGCTCTCTAAGTGTTTTTACTTCTTACTGCTTCTCTTTGAATCACTTCTTAAAATTTGGGTCCTTGTGGTCTCGGGTTTTGTCGCTGGGTTCCTGTGTCTCTCTCCCGTGTTGGCTTGGTACTCACGGGTTCTGATGTCTTCGTTCTTGGGATGTCTTTGATCTTGTGAAAATCCCAAGATGTTCTGGAACTGATGATGTCTCATTATGTCTGGGTAAAAATGTTGTTTGGGTTCAATATGTTGGGGTTTTGTTTAGTCTAGATTCTTTTATCTTTAGAGTTTTCTTGATGTTTGGGTACCTGGAGTTGTTTTGCAGTCTTTCTCTTTTATTTCTGGCTCTGCTGCATTTGGCCCCCTGGCCATAGTTTGGACATCTCTGGTCTAGGAGGACGATGTTTGTGTTTGTAATTATTAAATGATAATTATTATTAGGTTTGTTTGATTTACTTGCTGAGTGCATATCAGAATAAAACATAGCGTGATTGTTTAGTAGTTAATATTTATATTACCGTTTATTCTTAATGTCTTAGATCTGTCTTTGCGCTGCCATAGGTGATTCTTGTTTGGCTCTTGTTTTGTCATGTTTCTGCTCCAGGACCCCTTTAAATTGCTCCCTGGTGATAAACCTTTTGAAATTTAAATTAAAACTGTTGTCTCTATTCATTTCATTCGTTCTGCATATCCCTCTCCTCTGCTCTCCAAGCTTGGCAGTCGCAGGAAATCGATGTTTACATGAACCTGGTAAGGTTCAGGCGTTTAAAAGGAGGCTGCGCTTGCTTTTCCAGATAAATGTCTAGTTCAAGCAGGATTAACTTCTGGTCCAATTAGAAAACGAGGAGGTCTTGACAGATGTCTTGAGACAAAGTTACGATTTTGTGCTATTAGAAATAATCACTGAATTTTAAAATTCGCTGTGGAAAATTTTGTGCTTAATTGTAGCTCTGTTTCTCTCCAGCAGGTGGAGCGCCATGGTGCTGTGAGCGGTTTTAAACTGGGGCATGTTCCCCCCCCCACCTTGTGAAAACATCATGATCTTGTGGGTTTCACCTTTATTTAAAGCCCCTGTTAATAGTGTATACCTTGCTCTGAAACTGATTCAGGTTTTTAATGTGGCCACTTTAGAGCAACAAAAGAAAATATGACTGCAATATGATAAACATTTCCTGTTATGTATTTCTTATGCCTGTAAACCCTGCCACTGGGTAGGTGGTAATTTACAGCACAAATGTGTTCACATTTTCCACTGCAAAGATTTACACTGAACAATGATATGTTGATAGAAGCAGGTTCAACATTTATGTTTAAAAACTATTTATGTATGGGACAAAATGTATCGTTTAAGGCAGAGGTTGGAAAACTTTCGGGGGGGTATTCAAACTTCTCTTGATGGTATAGCCCTGAGTAGATATTATATGAAATGTGCTACATCTATTGCTTTATCATTTTTGCTTACTTTTGACAGGATTCTTTTAAAGCCTTTTGTTGTGTTGGCTGAAAAACTACTCTTTAAACATAACAAGACAAAAAGCCACAGCAGACAGTGAATTCCTTGTCAGTATTAAGGACCACAATATTTTTTAACCATTTTCCTAAATACTTAAGGCAAGGATGCACATATAAAAGACACTTTTAGAACCCAATCTTTAGTGAATTCACTATTTTGTTCATTCTGTTTGTCCAAAAGAGGTAAATATTACCAAAGAACAAAACCATCAAACAGCTTACGAAGATTTAATGTACATTTATTCTTACCACGTGGAACATATAGTATAAAGATTTCATACTGAATAAATGATATTCATTGAGCCAAAAAAGGGAAAGGGAGGAATTTACATGTTGTCTTAGCTACATAGTCTGAAATACAAATATGCAGAATTCATGACTGAAGAAAAATTGTCAAATGTGTAGTTCATCTAGTTTATTTTTGTTGTACCAGGAGATAACAGGTTTGAGCCGTGTCTGCTGCACTATGGAGCTGTGGAGAGACCAGAGGTGTAGGTCTAATCAGCAGGGACTGGAGGTCACAGACCAAACTCTCATGTCAGCCTCAATCCCTCACTGATAATAAGTGTGAGAATAGTGACACAGACAGAGACAGACACAGAAAAGGAAGTGTAATGTACAACATTATATATACACCACAGCAAAGCTGTATTTGCAGTTGAAAACCAGTCCTAAGAGGTGATTTCTTTTCATAAGGGTATTCATACAATCAAGGGATAAGAGGAGGTAAGGGTGTTGTAGGTTCTCGATACTTTGGGGAAGAAAGCCATTTTCTGTTTAACACCAAACTAAAATGACCTCAAGACTCTAGTAGAGCTGCATCTCCTGCCTCTGTGTGAAACGTGTGTTACAGAATGCTTACACTCAAGAGCAGTACGGTACAGAAAATGTCCTACAATCTACTGCACACTGCACAGGCCTCCCTGGTGAAGGTGTCTATTGACAGCACTTTGCGCACCGTCGGGCTGACTGGTGAGATTCCATCTACAGCAACTAGAACCAGTAGGCCACTTTGTCAGTCTGCTTCACCTCTGAACGTCAACCAGTTACAGACTCACTGTGCCCTCGAGGGGAGAGCTAGGGCACACTGTGTCTCCCAAACTCACTGTAAACGAGACAGCAACTTTGGTAACAGTTTTTGTTTTTCAGCTATTTATTATTTATTCATTTAGTTATCTTTATTAAAAAGTACTTTCCCCCAAGTGCAGAACCGTCTCCCGACCGTGGTGCTCTGCTCCATGTCGTCCAGTTGGCATTCATGATGCAAGTAGTGTCACTTTGTGGGCATCTCTGGTTCATAATCCACCACAGCTCTGTGATTACTCTCCTCCAGCACGGACAGCCAGCGGAGAGCTCAGAGAATGGAATCTTAAGGATTTTCATAAATTAAAGACAGTCACTTGAACTCTTCTTGCCCTGTTGCACACATAAGCCAAGTTTTCAGGGAAGAGGGGATTTGGGGTTAAACCCCCTCCACACCTCCTAAAAGTGGAGCCGCTGCTCCCTACAGCTGTCATGACTGGCCAATCAAAAAGAGTACATCACAGATAACATGAGAAACCAGTGAGTTCATTAAGGGGGACACCGACAGGTCTAGGAGGCGGGACTCGTGTAGTGTGAACTCTGAGTGGTTCTCCTCTACCTTGGCTAAGGCATGCAAAGCCCGGGCCGCTCGTCGCATCATGTCCGGGCTTGTGGGCTCGAAGTGCATCCCCTGTAGGTGTAGCAGAGAGCTTTGGCTCTGCTGGAGCTGTGTGGCAGCCAGACTATCCTCCAGGAAACCCAGCAAATTTCCCACACTGCCCTTCTGTACAGCAATAGCTCGAGCCGCCATGGTATCACCCTGGGCCAGATTTGCCAGCAAGACCACGGCCATCTCCCTGCAGACTGCCACCTTCCTGTCTCCGATCAACCGTACAAGGTTCCCATACAGTTTCTCCAAACGACTGAAAGGCGGCGTGGCCAGGATGAGGTCCACATTGTTGTCTTGGATGCTTAGTTTGCTTAGCGTTTCTAGGACCAGTCTCTGAGGGGACAAAGCACTGTGGGGGCCAAGGGTGGGGAAGGGATCCTGAGCCTCTGCTGAGGGGCAGACCGCCCAGTGAAGAAGACCGTCCAACAAAGGCAGGCAGATGCTTTCTGGGTAGACAGAGAGGTCCAATTGGCCAGAGATATTTGCCAAAGTGACCAGGGTGTTTTCCCTTAGGAGCCCCAAACAGTCCCACCACCACTCGTCCTTCTGACCCACTCCCTCGTCTGAGTCCTCGTCCTTCTCATAGGTGAGCGGGGCCTGTTTGCGCTCGGGATGCCTGTGGTGAAGTAGGATCAGGCGTCCCAGCAGCAGAAGGAGCCCTGGGTGTTTGGACATTTCATGATCGTTGCCTGGCACGAAGGAGAGGCTTCGGACAATGTTTGAGACACAGATGCAACGTCGGGCTAAAGAGTCCTGCCAGTTAGCCAGCGTGATGAGTGGCCCCTCGTCTTTGCTGTGAGGCTCGTCCTCCAGGATTGTACCAGTCTGCTTTGCCCTCGGCATTAAGATACTGCTGGAGGACAGAATGGGTCTGTTATTTTCCTGGTGGCTTTTTGCATCTTTTTCAACCATCTTTGCGTCAGAATCCGTTTTCTCCTCTTCTTCCCTGCTGAGCGTTGGGATTGCCTTCTCTGACTCTGTTGTTTTCTCTGAGGATGACGTCTCGTTGGGCCTTTCTTCTTCTTCCCTGGGCTTCAATCTGTCTTCTTCAGCTAGCAAACAACTAATCTGGATCTCATCTTCTGGGAGTCGTCGCCTCAGCAGAACTTGAGGCACAGGTAATCGCTGTCGTGGTTCCAAGAAGTCTTTGCGTGGTTCAAAGTGAGTCTGAATGTGCTCTGTCGAGTCTCCTCCTCCTGCGCTCCAGTGAAGCAGCCCACTGTCAAACTCTTGTACTTTGCCATGATTGTTGGCCTGACCAACAAATGGGTCTTTCTTTCGTACCACTTTCAGGGGAAACTTGTCGAACTTGCTGGCCTGTTTTGGCCTCTCCTGATCAGCCGGGAGAGATGAGCCCATCTTTTCTGATGAAGAACCCTTGCTCTTTTCTTCAGTCTTCTCATCCTGACCCTGAGACTCAGAACTCTGCTCATCCTCCTCTTTGACATGAGAAGGCCCCTCAGTTTCTCCTTCCTCCTCTTCATCTTCATCCTCGTCCTCTTCTTGTTCCATGTCCTCTGCCTGCAGTTCTTCTTCCTCCGTGCTCTCTAAATCTCGTTTCAAGGCATCAGGATCAAGTAGTGTCCTCTGGCCAGGGTCTCCCACCTCATACTCGCGCAGAATGCCAAAGATCTCAATGAGACAGTGTCTGAAATACTCGACCACCAACTCAAGAAAGCCCGGTAACTGAGGGAAATAACCAAAACAGAGAAAAATATGAGACATGATTTGTAATATTTAACTGTTACAGAACATCAATGAAGGCTTAAAGTTTAGACTCACCGTGTTGAGATCGAAAGTAGAAATAGTGCTGTCATCATACAGGAGGATGTTAATGGTATCTAGGGCCCATGTACTCTCAGCCAATAAACCAGACTTTAAAGACATCATGACTCTCCAGGCCTCTGGAGTTCCTTAGATAACACACAAAAGCACAATTATTTCAAGGTACTTTCTAAGTAATATCTTCAAACAATAAACAGAGATAAAGCAACAGTAAGCAGAGCAATCAATTGGCAAAAAGGTCATCACTGCAGGATGGACATACCGATATCTTTAACAGTGAGTCTCCGCCGTGGTTTCAGGACAGGATGGCTGGCTTCTACAGAGCCAGGGGGAAAAGGCATGTCTCGCCTTATGAGAGGCGACTGCACTGGAGGGGGCACTATGTGAGAAGCAGGAACCGGAGGGCCAGCCTTCTGCATCTTCATGACTCCGTGCATGTAGGGAGATTTACTGGGCGATGTCCTGCTCTCCATGGGGCGGGTCATGGAGGCAGGGCTGGACACCTGTGGAATGTGGTTCTGCACACCCTGAGGGGGCTGGTAGTTGGACTGTACCGACCGAGGCATCGGCTGACCGGGCCCTGCTGGGCCGTAAGGAGGCTGCCGCGGTCCCATCTGACTCCCCCACTGGCCATCATGATTCATGCGCTGCTCTGATGACATCATCTCCTCTGAGCGGTTCATGCCAGGATAACCTGGTCCCTGGGGTGGACCCCCGGGGCCACCCTGCCGGCTCTGGTAGTTCTGATAATTCATATCGCGTGGTCCCTGCCACATGGCTCCCTGAGGACCCTCTGGGCCCGACTGCATCATCTGAGGGGGCATGTTAGGCTGAGTGTTGGGCCCTCCTGCTCCCTGCATCCGATCACGACCAAAGGGGAAGGGGAACTGATTGCCTGGGCCAGGTGGGCGCCGATCAGAGCCTGGGAAAGGCCCACTGCCACTGTACTGATTGTACGACTCCTGCTGTCCTGAAGAGGGAGCAGAGGCACCTCCCTGCTGTTGCTGCTGTGGAGGTGGTTGCTGTCCACCGTGGAAAGGCCCGCTGTACTCCGACTCATGGCGTTTGGATGGAGGATAACCTCCTTCAACGGGACGCTTATAACTCTGCACATAAAAAGTACGAGACAAGTGTGTTTCACACCATTTCAGTAAAAGGAAAAAAATCAGACCAACACACGCAAAAAGCTGAAAGCATGATCCTCAAAAGATTTTTTTATAAAATTTTTTTAGAGATTTTTAGATCAAATTTTATTGATAATTGTTAACAGAGGGGATGTGCAGTGCTGATAGGTGACTGACCTGTTGCTGTTGTGGGTACATTCCAGGCTGCTGATTTGGGTAAGAGCCAGTAGGGGGCGTTCCCTGCCCAGGATACTGATTACCATAGGAATCATGCCTGCATAGATGATGGTTTGTCAGACTGACCATGAAAATACAACGCAACTCTCTGGATTATAGCAAAGCTCACCGTTACACAAATAAAATCAAATATACATTCAACAAAAGACTCAGCATGTCTTTGTTTCAAGTAAAAACATAAGACATGAATCGAGAAGTATAAATCTCCATTCATGTAATTCATCATTTTCCTTAAAATGTTCTTTTATCAAGCACTCAAATGCGAATTTGCAACACAAATGCCCTGCTCTTTCTCAGGATTATTATATTGTTAACTGACACCCTAAAATGAAGAAAGTGTGTACACATTTCAGCACAAAGGAACAAGAAGTTTCAGTGGCATTTTGGGTAGATAACTAACCACTTCTAAAAATATGACACATCAAAAATTACTGTCATTATCACATTACAATAAAAATCTAGTTCTTAAAGAGGGATCAGTTTTTATGGACAACAGCTTTAAACCCAAAGACCCTAGCAGATATGTTTTAAGTATACTGACCGTGGCTGCTGTGGTGGGAAGCGATTTGGCGAATACATCCCCGTGTCGGCATTGGCAGGCATCATAGGGTTTGGCTGAGGAGCGCCGGATCCCATGTTGCCCTCTGGGCCCATTCCTTGCTCCGATCTGTCACAGTCACAAAACACATGGTATGTTTTTCAATTTTGTTTTTCACATAAACATATTAATCATGCTAGAGCTCACTTGAAGATAAAACAGGCTTTAAATGTTAAGGTCACAAAACTTTTAACATGTGAGTGTAAAGCACAGTAATGATTCTATTTTAGAAAATCCTACTCCTCCTAACTTCGCCCACAACTTTAACAAGAAGACGCTTACTTTCAGACAGCCTTATTCCTGAAGCCAGTGTCTCAAAGAATTCACAATTTAAAAATGTCTTGCAAAAGCTAAACCTTGAAAATGATATTTATGAGGGAATATTTGTTTTCATTTCCTGCTTTGAGTACAGAAATAAACAGTCAATATGAAATTATAAACATATTTTGAAGGTTAACAATGTAATGACGGTGTAATGAATAATATCTTCTGATGAAGTCCCTGGGTGCATTTACATCTTTTATCGATCAATTTTTCCTGATACTCCAAAACTCCTGTGCATTCTGTATTTCTTGGGGAAAAACTGTATTTAAACCAAAACCAATAAAATATTTTAGTTCTTAAAAGCATGAAATATTAGTCCTCTCATGCCAGTGTACCAGTCATTCTTATCATTGAGCACGGCAGCCCAAGCTTGAGGCAATAACTTTCTTTATTTCAGATCAGATCAGCTTTTGATTATATTTTGTTGGCGTCAGGCCAAAACCTCGTATCTCCGAAACCACTATTTTTCAGGGAATGATAATAATGCTGTTTTTTTTCAGTTAACTTCACACTGAATGGTCATAGTTAGCATCTTTTTTTTACACTTTTTACAGCTTTAAAATTTGTTGAAACCCATTGACAAATGTAAGGAGTCACCAACAACACTGCTATATTAAAAAATAAATAAAAATTAAGATACTGAAAAATGGTGATACAAGGTCTTGGCCTGATGCCAGCAACTGTTTTCTTTTTCCAGACAAAACAGTTGAAAACTATCTTAATGGGGATGCTGCTGGTTATAATCAATATTGTTCCCTGATAAAACTAAGCTGTCTGTCATGTACTGGTTCTTACCTCCTGTCGTAACCTGGTCCATAAGGATACTGCTGTCTGGGCCCCATTGGCATCGTCCCCATGGCCCCAGGTGGCCCCCTGTTGAATGGTGGCTGCTGTTGCTGCTGTGGTGGTTGCTGCTGTTGGTCGCCCACCACGCTGTTAGGACCCTGGTTTGCCGGAAGAAACTGCTCCCCAGCTGAAAATAGGTTCAACATTGTACCTCATTAGAAGTTTAGCTTCATTATTAGATTCTAGGATAACAGAAACCATTCAGTGTGCCCACCTTTACGCATGTTACCAAAGGGGTCCTTGTTGGGTTCATAGCCACCCATTCGACCCTGCATGTCTGGTGTGTTCATGCCTGTTTGATAGGCAGAGTTTGGCGTCATGTTTTTCCTGGGGAAAGCAGGGTCACCTCCTTCAGAGAAAGGGTCTTGCAGGTTAACACTACTCCTACAGAGAAGGGGAGGTAAGTAGGAAAATTAATAGATAAGTTGGAGGAAGTGAGGGCTAAAAGAAAATAGTTTGCCAATATTATATCAATCAAAATCATTAGTTTAAAGAGCATCACCTGGAGCCAGGTGGCATTGGAGGCATCTGGCTATGGGGGGTGGAGGCTGGGGTGGGCGGTTTTAGATCTCCCCCCTCAGCCATGGAGCTGCTGGTGGACTGAGGTGTTTGAGGACCCTGCAGAGAGCCAGACCCAGCTGTAGAGCAGAGGGAAGCTTTGGTGTGAAATAAAAGAGAAGGAAACAGACATGTAACGTTAAGTCAACGACACTGAAACAGCAAGTTTGACATTAAAGTGAATGGATGTGTGTTGCTAAGTCCTAAGTGAAAAAAGTCTTCATCTGAGAAAAGCACTACTCTTACCTGGAGAAGGGGGCTGGACTTTAGCAGCTTGGCTCTTTTTGTTATCAGTGAAAATCTCCGGTGGAGGGTCCTCACCACGCTCAATCTTGCACTCGAAGGCGTACAGACACTGGATGTACTGTTTCTTTAAAGAACTGGCAGCACTGCTGGATGTTCCCACATTTAGAGAGGTGGCCAGGTCACGCCACTTCTTATTCTTGTTCACCTAAAATTACAAAGACAGCATTAGAATTGAAAAAAAAAAAACTCCAGGGGACAAGAATTAAATGTATTTTTTGAATGTATGAAAGATTATAAATGTTTTAACCTGGGTCATGCCTCCAATCTCTTTTACTGACATGTACAGGCGGAAAAGGTCGAGAGGTTTTCGACCTACAGCAGGCAGGTTGGTCATCCCCATGGCTTTCTCATCAATGAAGGCCAAATAACGGTCCACCCACATCTTCCTGTCCGGCTCTGGTCCCAACTCATATAGGCGAGTTATATTTTCATTGGTTGTGGTGGAAGAGTTGGACTTCTGCTTGGTCAGATATAAAAAGAAACACATTTTAAAACCAGAAAAAGATTTTAAAAAAATTTACTTGCATAGTTCTTTGGGGGTTTAAACAATAGAACAGTTTATGATGGGCCACCTTAGATTTTGTTTCAGGCTTGGGTGTTCCAGTCCCATCCACTTTGTTATTCATCTTATTGTTCATTTCTGGGCTGGGGGCCATACCTAGACATAATAAGAAAGATGAGCCCCGATATTTTAACATTCAAAAGAAAAAAAGCAAAGTAAAGCCATCTCTTTGTTTCTTACCGCTTGAATTATTGGCCATGTTTGGCCCCATTGGGTAAGGGGATCCACCTTGAGTGTTAATCATTCCAGGCATGTTGTTCATAGGAGGACCATAAGGTGGGCCGGAGCCCATCATGCCCGGAGACATGTTGGGGTAACCTGGCATCCTGGGAAGAAACATTCACATCTCATATTTACAAAAAATCATGTTTGATTCAAGTGTGTAATATTCATGCATAAATAGAAGAAAATCTGAAGTTTATTAGAGGTGTTTAAGACAAGCATCCTTTGTAAACTGACCTGTTATGCATGGAGTTGGAGGCAGGGTGCTGCATGGTTGCAGGGTCCTGGGGCTTCCTGTTCATGCCAGGTGGAGGACACATTCCTGAGCCTACCTGGGTTGGCATGTTTGCCATGTTCGGAGGCATGTTAGGACCCATGTTGGGGCCCATATTTGGACCCATATTGGGGCCATAGGGACGTGCCCCCATTTGATTAGGAGGCATTCGTCCTGGAGGCATGCCAGCATACGGCGGACCCCCAGCCTGTCCTGCCATGGGGTTCATTGGACCCATTCCCGGCCCAGGGTAGTTAGCATTGGGCATGTTGCCATAGCCAGGTTGCCGGGGATAACCTGAAAAGAACACAAAAAATAGGTATGGTAATCACTTAGCTGGAAGTGTACATTTATTAGGAAAAGATTTAATTGAACCACTCCTAGCTTTTTTCTTGTTCTATAGGAAAAGTAGATATTTGTAGCTGGGACACAGTCTTTTCTTTAAAAGCTGTGTGAGGCAGAGTTTGCCCCCCCCACAGTGTGCTAGCAGAGAGAGCTATGCACCCTGAGCAACAAGCCTTCGTCACAGCCTCGGCTCTACTGACAGGAGGCTCTGCTACGTCAGCTGACTCTCTGCTTCACAGCTATAAATAGCTGCACCAGAGTCAGAGGGAGGGACCAACCATAGCATGCTATTCCTCTGAGGCAGAGAGATATACTCCATATGTGTGTCTACTGGGAAATGTACAGTACAGAACTTCACAAATAGATGATTTGTTTAAAGTAAATCCCAGATAAAACTCTCAAGCTTTAAGAAAATAATCAACAGAAGCTATTTCATCAAATCTTTTAACTAAACAACAGAATTTCAAAACAATAAAGGTCAATCTTCTCAAGGCAAACCCAGAAAGAGAATTAAAAGTCATACCTTGGGGACCATACTGTCCTCCCTGCTGTCCATAGCCACCCATTGAGTTGTTCTGCTGATATGGGCCCATCCCAGGATGTATCTGCCCCCCTGAGGACTGACGAGGAGACAGTGCAGAGGCAGACTGAGGGGAACCGTAGGGAGGCATCTGAGGGTTTCTCTGCATAAACCCTTAAAAAGAAAAGAGACAGGGCTTAGACTCTAGGGCTATGAAAAACATGTTATTCTTTATAAAGTCTTTGCACATAGACTGAAGCACACCTCTGTCCTGGGCCATAGGAGACTGGCTCATGGAAGGATGTAGACTCCCATCTGACTGCACACTTGATGGCCTGGGGGGCATCTGGGTCCCTAAAATGATAATACTCACATTTAATTTTTGCCTGATAAAGGTAGAAATTAAAACAAGCTTCAAGACACTGGCCACAAAATAAAAATAATCAAGGGCTGGTTAAACAAATATGACTGTTTTACATTTAAGTATTTGCTTTATTTTTGTGTCAAACACTTTGTCAAGCATGCCAAAAATGTTACTTTTCAACCATCTTCAAAGCCATTCGAAGTATCTTTAGCCATGTTTCAATCTTTTAAGAGACAGTTTACACCCTGAAGTGGTTGAGGAAAACAAAATAGGAGAAAAAAGATGAAGAGGGGTGTGATTATACAAAGCAAAACCACAAAAGTAGAGATTTGTAGAGTTTAATGTCAGTAAAGTAAAGAAAGCAGAGAAACATTTTGGTAAAGTTTGTGGATCTATGATTTGATGACTTTTTCGACTTAAATGTTCATTTCCAACATGCAGAAAAAGGGGGTGAAAAGGAGTAACTGTACATATTCATAGAGACGAATAAAAAATACATTAATGAAAAAAAAGAACAATAACACCAAATGGATTAGATTACACTGTCCAAAAGGAGTGGAAAGAAGTATAAATTGATCTAATCCCACCCTTATACATGGTATCATACTTCCATATTAAAATAAATCCATATTATAATTCTTTTCATTATTCCAACTCACTTTACTACGTATTAATATAGTTTGTATCGCAACAATGTATCAATTTTTTACAAAACAAATTTCTCAATCAAGCTAAGAAACTATATATTAGCACCTTATAAAAAATAGATTTTTTTAAATCTATTCTTCATCAAATACATAAATTTGTGATTTGATATGAAATGCAGGATATCTTGAGATTTCATTCCACCACACTTTCGAACCCTTTTATAAAAAATAAAGTCAGAAATGTTTATAATACCAAAAGACAACATGTCCTGAAACTGAAGTTGACATTTACAGCTGAAAGAAACAACCAATCAATTACAATAGTTAATAAAGCAAGATCTAAAAATCAGAGTCCTGAATCAGGACATTAGGAGAAACAGTTGAGAACTTGATTTTTTAATTGCGTGTAAAATTAAATTTCTGCCTTTTATACTTTTTATCACTTATTCAGGTAATAATGCAGAACTTGATGATAATTAAGATGCTTTAAAGTGTATATTCCCTTTGAAATACCAAAAACCCACATCTTAAGCTCAAAAATCTAAATGTTGTTACTGATCAAGCTTTGTCTTGAGACAGTGTGGAAGATAAGCCCACCTGGCATGTTGGCTGGCGACAGCGGCCCTGTTCTAGGCGTGCCGGCGCTGGCAGGGGAGCCAGCCGGAGAGGGTGAAGGTCCGCGGATGCCTGGCAGGTGGGGAGACGTGTGAGGAGAGAAGGGTGACTGAGCCTGGTTGCTCTGTTCACCCTGGCTGCTTGACACTCCTGACGTGCTCACACCAGGACTCAGGGCGCCCTCTGTACCTGTCGGAAGGTCATCGATGGAACCTGACAGGTCCTAAAAACAAAAAAAGTAGAGCAGTGCTTAAGTACACAATAGGTAAAGGGAAATGGCAGAGTTGTAATTTAATAAGTTCCACATTTTTATTATATCAATCCAAATAATATTTGCTTTTTCTTTCTGTTTATTTTCTATAGTCTTGCCTCTGTTGTTCAGATGTGAGTGGCACACATTCAAAAACTACACACATAGATATACACACCCACAGACCCAGAGGCCTTTGTCCTTATTTATCTTTTCAAAGAAAAAAATGAGTGCGCATTAGTGCCAGGGGTTGTCATGGTTACCAAGGTTTGTAGGATGCGAGCTGAGTCAGCATGTAGCAGCAGCCTTGCCATGTGATCTCTGTACACAAACAAACTCTCTCGTATTTATCTCAGATTTATCCATTTACACAGCACCTTTTTCATCAAGCACGAGCCTCACAGCTGTCCGTGGAAAAACAACCACTGACATTCAGCCACACACAGTCTAAAATCGTCCAGGAAGCCAAAGAACAGTAGCCATAATATAAGCATGCAGAAAAAAGGAGATGTTTTGGGTCTTACTTTCATACATTCAAAAGGTATTTACAATGCAATAAAACCTCTGCTGCCATACGTTATATAAAGATTTAATTGTTATGATCTCTGCGATTAAAACTACAAGACATATGAGGCTGAAAAGAAAAATCACAGTGTGAAAAAGGCTGCATCTGGGACATAAAAAAGCAGAACTGACCGGAAGGCTGGAGGGGCGGCCTTGGCTGTCCTCTGGGCCAGATTTAGCCTGTGCGGATGGAGGGGCGTTGGACTGAAAGGAGTCTTGGGAAACCTCCTGAAAGATATCAGAACCCATGCTAAAGTGTACAGCAGAATTGAGGAGTATGTGTTTGTGATAAAACAAACAGATAAACATCATGACTGATGGATACTAGCCCAGACTGAGGGTCGTACCTGTTGTTGTGGAGGAGGAAAGCGCTGATAAGGTGACTGTTGTGCTGGCTGCTGCTGAGGATTCTGGGAGTATGCTGCAGGTTGGCCCTGTGGGTGTTGGCTGTGCCCTGGTGGTTGCTGTGGAGGCTGAGACTGTGCCTGCTGTTGCTGCTGCGAGGGGGGCTGCTGAGGCCCTTGTGTGGATCCTGGGTAGTTGGACTGGCCCTGTGATCCAGGGGCATCTTGGGAGCTTGGCTGCTGCTGGCCCTGACTGGGAGGGCCCTGCTGCTGGCCGTAGAGAGACTGAGCAGACTGGGGGGCTGATGTCTGGGAATAAGGTGGCTGGGACTGTGGGGGCCCTTGGGGTTGGCCTGGCAGTGGCCCCTGTGACTGTGGGGGCATGTGGGGCTGCTGATAGGATGGTCCTCCTTGAGGGTGTTGGGCAGAATTTGGCGGAGGGTGGGGCTGCCCTGGGTAAGGTGTCTGGCCACCCTGCTGTCCTGGTGGGGGCTGGCTGTAGGGAGTTTGCTGCTGGCTCGGGTGAGGAGCCTGGCCTGGCTGCCCGTAGTAGGGTGCCTGTCCCTGGGGGCCGTAGCCTCCTGGTCCCTGCTGTCCATAAGATCCCATCTAGACAGAAGTAAAACAAAAACATGCAGGAGATTAAACACAACTGAAAGTCAACATAAGGACAGGGGAAATTCACTAGTATACAGTTTGTGGATTACCTGTGGGCCATAGGGCATGCCACCCATGCTTCCAGGCGTTCGTCCTTGCATTCCCACTGGATACCGCTGTGGACCTGGAGGGCCATAACCCTGACCAGGGTAACCAGGCCCTTGTTGTGGACCTGTAGGAGGCCCCTGTTGTGACTGTTGACCGTATGGACTGCTTGCTCCATATGGCTGACCTCTCATTTTTCCCATCGGATCCATGGAACCGGGTGGCTGGATAACGAAAAACATGTTAGGGTCAAAGACAGGATAGTAGATTATCAAGGAGTCAAATTGAAAGTCAAATGGTTCTTGCTCTGACACAACTTTGTTACACTATTACAGTGTATTTTCTAAGTCAACAAAAAACTTGGCTGCAGTCTGTAACTTTCACAACGCTAAAAATGTAAAAACAAACTTTACTGAATGGGGAAATCACGCTTTTTTCACCTAATTTCCCACGGTCATTACTCTGATTTTTTTCACCTCTCTTTGCCATGGTTTCGGAAGTCAACAGAGCTATATATATCTTCTTTCAAATGGAGGGCAGCCTGCCCAATCTTAAACATATCCCAGCTGTGCTCCTGTTTTGAGCCTGGTCCAAGTAGCTTTTTTTCCCCGGGAGAAGGCAGTTTGGCTCTGGATGAATGACACCAGAAATGAAGGAAGTACTTTCACAACAGCCGGAGAGTGAAGAAAATACACAAGAGCATACTCCGTCTACAGCCCAGCAGTTAGTATAAAAATCCTCTCAGGTAAAACTCAATGCTATACCGCCTCATTTATGATCCAATCACTCCCTCACCACCTACTACTATCAGGCTTTTAACGAGTCTGAGATTTTATGATAATTTCTTCAAAAGATCATCTTCAAACTATAAGTAGTCCCCTTACATTACATCAAGAGAATTCCCCAGGGTGCACTTCACTGAGAAGAGCCTCCTTGGCTTAACAACAGCCTTTTACAAATAATATGCAAAATGCCTTGTGTGACATTTTGCAGATCCAAGATAATGAAGTGAAATAAATAAGAGCAGCACATGGCTAATCTGCATAAGACAGAGAGGAAACTCCCTTGGCTGGTGAGAGATGGTGGACTGCCTTCTGATTGGCTTGGGGGGAGGATTGGGGGGAAATTCTTTTGCAGTCACAGTCAAACTTGTGTGGCATGTCAGACACAACAGCAACACACACATCCTCAAAGGCAGAGGTCATATTTGTCTTTCAATACTAGTACCTGTTGGAACATGAACAGAAACACAAAGGTAACTATGGTTTTATAAAAAAGGGAGCATCAAGGATAACAAATATGGCTGTATGAATATTTTTACAAGAAAATTAATATGGGAGTATGTTTTCATGGGTCATTAAGTTGCATGGCTTTTTACTTAGATTAGGTGCTAACAAAAAAACCTCTGGTATGCAATGATGCTGCATGCAGCTATAGTAGTGCATGCTTGAACCTAAAGGGGTGAGCTATAACAATTTGCTCTGATGCAGCATCACATATATACTGCATTCATGTTGAACAAATAGCTTATACTTGCAAAATTTATCTAATCTTGCAAACATCAATTTGCATATGGAAACAGATAACCCAGTGGATCCAGTACCGACTTTTTAGTTAAAGATAAAGTCTGTAGCAAAGAGGGGTAGTAGCATAGCAATACCTCTGCTGGTCCTGTGATGACTTAATACTGTGTGTTCTTATCAGCAACTGTTGCTCGCATCACATGTAATTATAAATGGCCATGAGCAGCGGATGAGGAGCCAATCAGATTTCAGCTCGCATGTCAACCAAAGACCAACTATCTCCTGGCTTTGACAGCAGGATTTTACCTCCACAATTCAAATCCCAGTGCAAACTGCAATCTGCAGGCTGCAGCCACTCACTCATATGTGGCTGTCCTTTCTGTTTACAGGCAGCATACATTAAAAGTACGGTAGCTTTTAAATAAATGTCTGACCCTTTATAAGTTTAACTGGTTGGTGTGTCACAATTGACACCATTTTAGCACATCTTTCAGGATAGTTGAATATTTTAAACTGAACTCTAGAGAGCCTTTTAAAAGGCCATGAGAGGGTGATTCTCCATGCAACACATTCCTTCCGTTGAAGCCGCAAAAAACAGCTTAACGCGCAGGAAAGCTACACGAACCACACTGTATTCACAACTTTTACAAACTAATGACTGCCAACATAATACCCTACATCAACCAGTGTATTTTTTACGGCATTCCGAGCCGAATACGCTGAAAGTTTTACATATAATGCGTGTAGGAAAGCTAGAAAGGAACAAACTAGCCTTGCTCCTCGGTGTGTATTTTCGCCCCTTTTCAAAGTCGGGCCTTCTTAGCTCTCTGAACGTCCTTACATTGTTTCAACAACTCATATCTTCTTAAAGCGGCACTCTCTCAAAGCTACATGCTGTCAGAGATACATTTAAAACACTAAATATAAAACAGTTTGGTGTAAAGGAAAAAAATCACACGAGAGGCAGCCATTTTAGAGTCTTTGCGAACTAGTATCAGACAATGGCTGGCCTGCTACGTTGTGAACTAGCTAGGAGGAGGGAAGGAGACGTGCTAATGCTCACATCATGTTCCTGTTAAATTTCATTTTACCTGGCTTCTAGATAGCGGCTGCCCGGCACTTCCCGGGCTCATGGGCGACGGGAGATGGCTTCTTTGTTGCCAGCCCGGGTTGCTCCCTCCATACAGACCGCTGCTGCCCATGTCTGCTGGTCCCTTACTAGCTCCTTCAGGGCTGCTGTAGTCACTGGACGGGTAGTTTGGATAAGCCCGCGTTGAGCTAGGGGAGGTTAGGAGCTTATTGAGTGTCGGTGTGGATGTAGGCTGAGGGGTTCCAATATTATATCTCTGGTTATTGTAAGATCCAGCCATCGCCGTGGGTCCTCCCGCTGGTGGCTGCTGCTGCTTCACGTTAGCTGGCTGCCCCCCAGCTGTCGGCGCCTGGCTGCTGCGAGGGGAGTTCATGGCGTAAGCCTGGCCGGGATAAGGAGTTCTGTTCGGGAAAGGGTTGTAATTGTTAAATTGGTGGTTTGAAAAGCCATGGTCGTGGGAGTTAGGTTGATACGGCTCCATCATATTGCTCGACTGCACGACCGGACCCGCAGCAGCTGCCATGCCAGGGCTTTGTTGTCCGCCATGTTGATGAAAAGGGGCCCGACCGTAGTGCTGACTGTATCCGTACGAAGGTGGAGGAAAAGCGGGGCCGTGGTGATGCACCAAGCCGGGATGGATATTTCCCTCCGGTCCAACAGAGTCATTCTGGTTATTATTGTTAGCCCTGGGCGGGTTCCCATTCCCGTTCTTCATCTCAGGTTCCCCTCCTCCCCCTGCATTTCCACCGTCGGCCCCGTCCTGCAGATCCCCCCTGCCCGGTGATCCGCCGTCCAAGCCCGGCTGCTTTATCTCAGACTGTTTCTCCCCCGGTACCGGATCCTCCTTGGGCTCTCGATCCGGCTTTTTGAGTTCGGAAGGCGGGCTAGTGTTTAGAGTGGCGGCGCTGGCGACCTGAGCGGCCATGATATTCCCCCCCACCACCTCTCTCTCCCTCTCTCGGCGAGTCAGTCACAATCAAAAGCTAGCATTGAATATAAATAATTGTTTATAACCATTTATCCTTGTGGCGATTCATTCCCACCCCTTAAACCGGACCGAATCCGGCTGCCATCCCCCCGGTTCCGGTTCCGTAAACGGGTTAGAGAAACGATGGAGGCTCCATACAATGCGTAAAAAAAGCGACAGAAATTGTTGTGGGAGTTGTGTTACTGAGCCCGGGTAGAGGCAGGGAGCGAGCCCAACCAACACGAGGCTCCGCTACATACAGCCATTTTACTGAGCCGCACGGAGGGCTGCAAGACACGGAGCGGAGTTGCTCCAGTGCGGACTGGACTTTTTTCTTCCAACCTCACATCGTCTTTTTTTCATTATAGGAGGAATATTTTATCTACATGAGGCACATAGCTTTTTAAAGTTGTGTTAGCAACATAAAAACAAACATGAATGTTGCAAATCATTTACTAATTCTGAAGTGGATATTATTTGTGAAGTTGAAAAAGATGCGCATCATACGCTGAAATTGGTTTTAAACGCATAGATTCATCATACTTGCCAGAAAAATAGATTTTTCACATCGCATAAGAGTATGTTAAATTATCCCCACTTTAAATATGCCTTTCATCACTGGTGCTTTCCCCACTAGTGTTTCTGAGTGGTATTCAGGCAAGCAAAGGCAGCACACACTGGTTTTTCCAGAGCAGAAGGAGGAAGCCTTGCAGCAAACGAGACTACCAATTCACATTCCCTCTTATTCCCTCCCCTGCCTGCTCTGCTCTCCTCTACCACCCCCTCTCCTCTCCTCTCTGTCTGTCTCTCACTCCAGCAGAAACACTCCTCTGCTGAGTGTGGGGGGATGGGTGCGCAGAGACTTCAGCTCTCTCTCACCCTCTCTCTCTCTCAGCCTGCTAACATTGAACTACGCCGTACAGAGGAAAGAAAAAAACAGCCCAGACCTTATCTACCAGACAGAGGATGCATGAACAGTTTCAAAGTCTCACAACAATTAGGAAAATGGAGCATTTGTCCCCCCTTCGCTCTCTATCCTCAGTCAAATGAAGCTGACATTTTTGGCAACCACAAAACGCGCAGGGTGTGCACACATCCACAGCTCAGAGGAGGGTAATGAGAAGTGCTCTGTTGAGGGAGTTTTTGTTTTAAAAAATTAATACATTACAAGTTAATGAGACGTTAAATACTTAGACATGGTAAAAATTAAGAATTAGGTTGCAAGTGGGACGAGATTTCGTTTCGTTTTCTCTCCCCACTATTGACACAATCACACTTACGCACACACACGGAAACAGGCTATCGCGCGCTCTCTTTAACACATATGCGCGCGCGCGAACGTACACGCGCGCGCACTACCTCTAGGGGGCTTGAAAGGGGAAAAAAAAGACAGGAAGTACCAGTGAGAAGGCATACTTGATCACATGTACAAACATCGGAACACAACTTAACATTCAGCCTGACACACCCCCCTAATGCACGCAGAGCATACAGAGCTCTGCAGGCAAACAAGCAGTCCACATATAATTTCACAGCCACATCACACCACACAGGGTTAATGTGATTTCCCACATCAGTGCGAGCTCGTGAAGTGGATCACGCTTTATTTTAGTCTGACTACAGCATTGCATGAGACGTGCGTGCGCTTACACGAAGCCTCGTGATTCAATATGTGCATGAGGGCGTCTAGACTTTGTTTGTCAGTGTTGGGTTTTTATATAAGTAAATGAAGGTTTTCAACTGGGGCTTTAAGAAAAGGAGGAGTACAGAGAATGTAGCAGGAGAAAGTAGTATTCTCAAAGTTCAAAAGAGAGTTTTAGTTGCTTTTAAGAAAAGAAGACTGTCTTCCATCCCAGAGACCAGACACAGGGCCAGTTGTGCAGAAACAGATTTAATGTAGCTTCCTCTCCCCGCCTGACTTAATTTTTCTGCTCTGACTGCTGGGAAAATATGGAGCAGATTTGAGTGGATCAGGGAGGAGGATCTGTCAGTCCAAGTGCCACCTGCTGGACAAAATACCCACCCAGTTTGTTTTAAGACTTTTATTCAAAGTCATCTCTACTTTTATAATGCATCCGTGAGGTTGTTGAATCACTTCATTAAAACTCATGAGGAGTTTTAAGCATCTTATGAAACAGATTCAAATTAACTTTGTCACCTCTTCATAAACTAAAGAAGCAGACTAGACTTTCAGCACTAAAAATCTTTAAAGTTGTTTTAATACCTGCGAACACTGTTGCAGAATAGTTAGGGCAAAGTATGTTATATCATGCTGCAGATAAAAGATTTTATGTGAAAATCCAACAGCAAAAATTAACAGTGAGTGATGACGTTTGACGACATTTGTTGCTAAAGGAACTACTTGCACATGGACAGGAAGAATCAGATTTTAGAAGTAGTGTTTAGTCTACAGAGGCTGATAAAATCAACATCAACTGAAAGTTCCTCACAAGAGCCTCAAGAATTAGTAAGTTATAGTTAATAGTTAGCAGCAGATGGCTGCTTTAGATTTATAGGATTAAACATATTTTCATTTTTCAAAGCAACAAGCTATAACCATACAAAAGAAGAGCAAATATATGATGATTTAGCATAATTGTGCTGCACTTACAGCATTTATATTTAAAAGAAATGATCATTTTTCATTAGGTTATCTATTTAAGGTTATTTACCTGCAAGATTACAAAAGAGTATCTGTAGGCATACAGTATCTCTGCTAATATTTACCAATCTGCTTCATGCACAAACATTCCAACTTGCATCTCTGAGGCACTGCTGAGTGTCAGGTCCCATTATATTCCACCATATATCAAAGGAAATATCCTGTTCTCTGTATCTTTGTCACTAATATGAGCAACAAGCAAGAGGAAATACATAAAGAAAGTCCTGCTTATTATCAAAGCCAAACTGATTGTCAGCAATAGCCAAAGTAAAGGGAAAACACTTTGTTAATGGTATTTTGCACAAAAATTACAATAAACAAAGTGGCATCTGTATGTGTCACTTAATTGTTCAAGGATGGGTATGGCTATTAATTAGAGATGTACTAATTCACTGAATATCTGATGTATTGTAAAATATATCATACATACTGGGTAAAGAGGAATAATGGAAAATACTTTTTTTTTCTCACTGATTTAACCATTTCATATTTGTGTATACATTGGCTTTTGGTGTTGCACGGTATGGTTACATCCCTGTGATTAACATGTGTTTTCTCAGTAATACATTGACGCATCACAAAACTGGGACAGAATGCTTTTAGTTTTCCTTATTTTAAAGAGAAATTAGATCAGAATCAATGTATGAATAAATATGGTACAGTTCTCTGAAATATCAATTAAATGTCCACTTAATACCTTATAATATACACTTTATAATATAATCTGCAGTTTTTAACGTAATAATCCCACAAACATAATAGCAGTTGCCCATTGCAAACATTGTAACAGATTTTCCATAAACATAACGATGACATTTGCAAGGATTAATTATGTCAGTGAGAAGGTAAAAATCTGTTAACTTGTAATATAACCATAAAAAAATGAATGTTTGTGGTCCATGTTGTCATTTGTTGTAGCCTTTTTACAACTGCCAGTGGGTATAAGTCAGCAGTAGGAATGGCAATGTTTTTTTGTTCGCCATGAAACAGGAAGTAGTTTTGATCAAAGTCTGAAAATATGGGCGGAACCAGGAATCTTACAATGTGTCAAAACACACTAAAGAAGAAAATAATAATAAAAACATATAGAAAAATTGTTCACCCAGACAGTTTATGTTTTACACTAACTCAAAATCCCCATGCACTCAAAATTTAAGTCTCAGAAAGTTTGTTCCCTGTATGTTTAAGACACAGTAATTTGCTTCAATAGGGAGCAATGTTGAACTTGGCAAGCCAGCACAGCCTTGTCCTGAGTTTTGTTCAAATGCAAAAAAATGTTTCTCGTCAGCTCTCTATGAACTGTAAAATTGCTTACATTTTGATGAGATAAACCTCCTATGAAGGCCTAATTCAAGAGGAAAGCCTTGAATTTTGCAGAATCTCCCTCTCCTTTTGTCAATAAAAAATTGTGCAAAGATTCATGGTTCTACCAGTGTTTTCAGAATCGAACAAAACTACTTCCTGTTTCATGGTGAACAAAATAAATGCTGTCTACATTTTTTAGTGAGTTGAGCTTAAGCTGCCTTGAGCACACTGGCAGTTGTAAAAAGGCTACAACAGACAAGGACTACAACTTTCATTTTTCATGGTCATATTACAAAAGTGGGGAATTTAAAAAAATTTTGAAAGACAGCAATTTTTACCTTCCCACAAATGTAATACATCCCCGCAAATGTGAGTTATTCCATTTGCTGTAGGCAACTGCTTTAACTGATAATAATACATATTTGTGTTGTATTTATGTTTAACTTGTGTTTGTGGCCACGCATACACATTTTACGAACAGATGGAATGAGACCTTTAAAAAGTAGAACAAAGAAATATGTTAATCTTTATTAAAGATTTTCTTATTTTCTTCTTCAGAGATAAAGAAATACAAGCATCACTTTCATTGTTACCTGAGGAGAAGCACAGCACTTATCCCTTCAGTCCACCTCACTGTGATTTTTTCATGAAGTGTGGTACAACCTTGAAGCATCTACAACACCCAAATTTAGTTCCCATCTCTCCACCAGCTTTTGTTGAGAGGCCCAGAATTCAGGCCAACTGAGATGATGTTGCCAAGACTCCCCTGGTGTGCTAGTGTGCTGGTGCTAAAAGGGCAACCACTTTAGTCCTTTTATTTGCAATTTACAGGTTCATCATTTCCTCCTCCACAGTCTTTCCCCCAGGTTTTAGGTACCGCTCCTGCACCCCAAGAGTGCTGAAGAACTGCTAAGGAAAACAGAATATCTGAAATACTGTATGGCATTTTTTTTACTTTTATCAATCCAATGTCATCATAAACAAAAAAGCTCTCAGTTTCTAAGCCACCTCCCGTAAATCTTTAGCTTTGATTTGAAACCAGATGAGTCACAGTGAGTCACCACAGTGAGGAGGTAAGGATACGAGTCAAACTGGAAGTCTGCCCCCACAGCAGCTGACATCATGGCCTGCAGATTCCTTTCCTCCAGGTCTCCAAAGCAGTAGCCGTTAGCTTTGTCCACCACTCGCAGGACCTGAATCATGCTCTCTTTGTCCTGAAGACAGAAGAGAAAAAACTGTCACGGAGAGGGGCTTTCCCTGCACAAATTCACTGAAACTACCCAGCAGCCAAAGATTGCTAAAAAAAATCCCACTAAAAACTGTGGAAAAAACAAAGAAGACAACTGTATTACTGTTTTAAAAAGGAAAGCAACACTGACTATATGAATGGAAGCTCAAAGCGAGCATCCATTCATCCATGTTATCTACTCAGATTGTTTTCTTATGATGACATTGTTTTGTCATGGATTTTCTGGTTACATTATAAATCTAATTTTCTTAAGATAATAGTGTTTGACTTCTGCTGTTGGTTGGTACTTGCAATCTAAAAGTAACAATTATAATAAAAACAAGAGGCTGATCACTGTGAAAGAGCAAACCATATCATGATAAGTTGCTACAATAGTGAGAAAAGTTAAGCTCCTTTCTGTTTGGTGTTCTTGCATCTCTGGGTGGGAGATAAATAAGTCCAAATTACTAAACACTACAGGAAAACTGTGTAAATTAAATATACAGATGCATGTCGTTTAGGGCTTCCATAGCATTTAGGGGCTATATGTAACCTCCATAGCATGGGACAAAAGAACAAAAAAAAAAAAAAAGAATTGAAGTTGATTTTCCCCCATAATAAAACTAACCGTGCCAGCCTGCCACTTGAGTAAGCCACTAGCTGAATGCACAATGATGGCACAGTGGCCTAGACTCCTGTCTCCAAATCTCCACACAGGATCACATCAGTCTCCATAAAAAAACATAGTCATGAGAGGAGTACAGAGTGCAGAAAGCCCACTCCCTTTTACCAGTTCAATCAATCTGCACCAAATCGATCCAGGCTTCAATTCCAAATGTTAAAAATGACTGATGATTTCCTTTTTGAAGAGATGAAATGTGTGGTGAGGGACTTTTTGGAAACTGTTGGAAAGGAGCCATTTTGGCAGGAGGTGGATTAGTATTGGAGTCTAATGTGTTCAGATCTGCTCTTAGGCCGGCCACACACTAGATGATTTTTTAATCTGAAACGATTTTAAAACCGTGAGAGACCACAGACTTCAGGACAATTTCCAAAGATTTTTTCATCTTTAATCCTCTGAACGCACACACTAGACGACTCAGCCAGACTGTCAGATCACTGGAGACCACACACCTGCCGACCTGCCTACGACCTCGCGTGATCACGTGACTTCAGGAAAAAAAAAAAACACAAAACACGGATGTCTGTCGATACCGTTTTGCTGTCTCTCCACAACAGGCTGTCCTGGCATGTGTTACAGGTGCAGCAACAATCATAAACATGGGAAAGACTCAGGACGAAATCCTGACTGGAATTAAGGTACTGTTGTGTTTATGGTTGTGGGTGGTGAAAGTACGTATGATTCGTCTGGTGACGCTACCGGTGTGCTCGATCTCATTGGTTGTTGTGGGTACGCCGTCAGCGGCACTACGACCTAAAATCGTAAATATCAAACATGTTTGATATTTACGATTTAGGGTCTGGGAGGCTACGACGTGATCTGCAGCAGTAAATGAATCGTGTTGACACCACACACATGCAGACTACTCAGACAAATAATGGTTTGCGACGAGGCGCCAGTCGGTATACGCCCCCACGATCATCGGGGGAGGCAAATCTTGCCCCAAATCGGGCTTAAAATCCTGTAGTGTGTGTGGCCGGCCTAAGAAGCGAGAAAATTCTGGAAGATCTACATAAACTATCTGACCAAATATAACAAAGGAATTGCTGTTCACAATTAATTTAACAAACGATCATATATCAAACACTAGATACAATACCTGAGGATTAAACAATTATGTTTGGTTTTTATATATATATTAAAAAAATAGTTCTGATAACATGAAGACCTATTACCATTTAACTCTGGCGACATATAAATTGGGCAATTGATGCACAAATTCTAATCATACCAGAGTTATATTTGCTAAAAAGGCAACATCCCACCTGCAAACTCTTATTTATGTTTGGGGCAGACTTGGCATTTATTTTTAACTGATCATTATCAAAGAAAGAGACTCCCGTAAGTTCTCCAGCTTTCATGTTACGAAATAACCATGCAGTATGCAAACAACAAACTCTGAGAACATATTAGAGTAGCTCAAATATTAATAGCAGTATTAAAAATGCAAATGTAAACAATTTTTAATATTTAAAAAAAGATTTGATGATAAAATGAATCATTTGTCATCAAAAACCATTTCTTTCTTCAGCTCATGTTGAACTTTGTAACATCCCTGGGTCAACTGTATGTGTATAGCAGTGACAACTTGTTGAAGCTGAGATTGCAAAATTCTCTTAATTTGGCAATATTTCCAGTGTCCGAACAGTAAAATTACAGTAAGATAGGATTTTGTTTTTAATGGTAGCTATTGTGTTTCCATACAGGATACTGCTATACCTGTACAGATGTAAATACCTGTATTTTTTATAGTGTTGGACTGATCTAGGTATGCAATATTGGAAAAAAAACCCATTTAGGATTTAAATCAAAATCAGCTACAGGAAAATATGTATTAAACATTTTTAGAGAAAAAGATGTGAAATTATATATCTAAAAAAGGAGAATCTAGCTTAAATGGTTGGTAACAGCTGTGCCCTGTTAACCGAAAGTCCTTTTTTGAAAAAGGAAATCCCCAGTGGTTCCAGTGTGAAGTGATAGGGTAATTCTCATTAAAATGTAGCCCCAACATTTTCAAACACTTTGAGTCACAGAGGATGTACGCAAAAATGTATGCAAAACAGAAACAAACATAGCAGTCATACCTGGACATTAAGAGGCACAAAGGACACGAGGCTGTAGTCTTGAATGACCTCAGCCAACTTTTCATTGAGATGGTGGAATTTCTTAAAGAAAGGGTCTTCAGCCAGGTGATCGAGGAGATACGTGAGATCCATGACCTCTGTGTAAAAGTCAAGGTTGAAAGCTGTACAAGAAAACAAACAGGGAAATATACTATGATTATTTGAAGTTTAAATTCTAAATACATGACAAACAAATGGTGTATGAAGGTTAAAATGTTACAAAGCATCATCTAACTGAGTGCATAGTGCTCTCTAAAATGCATTCGCCTGGAAACAGAAATGGGCCATGTGGTTCAAAGGGAGTTGGGTAATTCATTCCACCATTGGGGGAAACCAGAGGAGAAAAGTAGAGCTAGTAACTTGGGGCCCCGATGTGATGGAAGTACCAGGCACCTTTAGCTGGCTGAGCATAGTGGGTAAGAGGGAGTGTAGACCTGGATGAGAGATTCCAGGTAAACAGGAGCAGTTTTAGTTATTTCTTTGTAAACAATGAGTTAGTTTTGAATTTGATACAAGCTGCAGCTGGAGGCCAATGTAGAGAGATGAACAGCTGAGTGCCATGTGTAGTCTTAGGTTGATTGAAGACCAGACGTGCTGCTGCGTTCTGGATCATCTGCAGAGGTTTAACTGTGCATGCAGGGAGGCCTGCCAGTAATGAGATGCAGTAGTCAATGTGTGATACCACAAGAGCCTGTACCAGGAGCTATGTTGCATGCTCTGTCAGGCAGGGTCTGATTCTCCTGATGTTATAGAGGGTAAATGACAAATAACAACTCTAATTTTTATGTATTTTTGTGTGTGGTGGTATAAATTGTTTTGTTCTACTAAAAGCAACAGTCTTTCACATACCCAGTTTGCCATACTGCTCAATCAAGTCCATCTTGGAGAGAATGTTGACGTGGGGAAGCTCCACATGAAGCATGGTGGACAGCGATGTACACAGCACAGAAATGAACTTAGCTGGGTCAGCACAGTAATGAGAGTCCACAAGGTGCACTGCTGTCAGCTAAAAGAAGAGAAAGTCAGGGACACTCAAAACCAATAACAGTCTCAAGAGGAAATAAATTGTTAAAAATAGGACCTCACCCTGAAATTCCATTCTCCCAGCTTAGAGAAAATATTCTTCACTGAACTCTGATGTGTGTAAAGCTCTACTTGCCCAGGACAGTCAAACAAAAAGTAACAGTCACTGTGTTGTTTCAGCTTGTTCTCCAACCAGTCCAGGTTTGCTTCAGCATACTCCATACAGTAAAGGAGACCTCCGTTAGGGCCAAGCTTCAGTCCCTCCATGACATCATCCAGAGTGACCAACTCTGAGATATCAACCCCACACGAGTATGGCAGTCCTTCATTAGCTGGGTCCATGTTCACCACGACCACCTTGCGTCCCAGGTGAGTAAGGAACTCCTGCATGCCTTGGCAGTAGGTGGTTTTTCCTGAGCCTGGGGGTCCAATGACCACCTGGCCAAAACGTAGAGAGTGTTTACCTGCAGTCTGGCTGGACATGGTTTCAGCTCCAAGGAGGCTGAAGAGGATCACATTAGATGATAAATGGATGTCAAAGGAGTCACATGTGATGTTTGTGAAGGGTTATCAGCATCCAGACTGCAAACTGACAATTCATTACGTTAGTGAAAGACATAGGCATGAAGGAAGGCTACGTTTGCCTTGCTTAAATCAGTTACTTAAATTTACAATAAAAAAGCTACTCACTACAATGGATAGGAAGCCGCAGGCGTAAATAAATCTTGGAAATATCAATAACGTTACTCTCAGTGAAGTTAGTCAAAAGTACGTGTAATCAAAGTTTCTCCTAAAGTAACTAATATTGGTGGTCGATAATATTTCTATTACTAAATAACTTACATTTGTACATGTATCACGTACTGACATTAAATCAGCGTCTGCCACCGTTTTGTTGCATGCATACTACAGTATAAGCTAACTGGCTAATGCTAACGTATAGTATATCCGGGTTAAAGCCGTGAACTGTCAAAATAAAAAGAGGCTTCTTCTTCTTCCTCCTCTTTTATTTTTTATTTTTTATTTTTATTTTTTTCCTTTGGCGGGTGGCAAGCAGCGTTAAGGTGCATTACCGCCACCTACTGTGTTGGAGTGTGGGCCAGAGTACCCGTGTTCAACTAATAATAATGAAAATGATAAGCTAAATTAAAAATAACTAGAAATGAACAAATAAAATAATAAATAAATAGAACAAAGAAATCCTTAACTCTTTACATTAAACTTGTCTCAATAAGGTACTTGAACAGCCATTTTTGCCCAACAGTAAAAAGATTTTTAAGTGTCATCTCAACTCCCAATTTCCTGAGTTCTCTTCTCAGTATTTCTTGCTTATTTTCATACTTTTGACAATGAAATAATACATGTTCAACTGATTCCACAAGGCTGCACTGTTCACAAAGTCCTAAAAAAAGAGGCTTATTCCACACGACGTACATGTTTTTCTATCCGGATCCGTCTTTTCCTTTTGAAAAAAAAAAAATAATAATCAGTTAATGGCATCTATCAATTTGTTCTACAAAACGTACTTTGTTTGATACAGAAGAGGATTAAAGCCACTGAAAGAAAAAAAAAACATTTTGAGACATACACTTTTTTCGATTGAGAAAAAAAAAATCAGAATTCTGACCTTCATAATTTGGACCTTTTTCTCAGAATTGAAAAAATAAATTGCATCTTAAAATTCCAGTGGCCCCAATTTTCTTGTGTAGTTTGGATATATTTTCATTATATTTGAATCATTAGTTTGATATTTTGTAGTCTCAAACTCTAAAAATATATCAGGTGGTGCAACTGTCCTAGTAAATGAGCAGATTAACTACACCATTAAAATGGCATTGTAATTGTGAGAAATTCCAATTAGAATACTTTGGCCTGATTTTTTGTTTAAATCTTAGAAATATAGAACTTCATTAAAATTTATCATTAAAAAGTCAGTAAGAACACTGAAAAACATTTGCCCTAGAATTTTCAAATTCTTAAATGTAAGGGCAGTATAACCGTAATCATGGGAATTTTATTTTAAAATGAAGTGATTAAAACTAATTGTAGCCTAATTTAGCATGTATTTGACTCCAGCTGACACACGAAGCCAAGTGAAAGGGTTTAAAGACCCTTTCAAAGTACAGATAAAACCTGATGAACCTAATGTACAACCGCTACAAATGTGTTTTACCATTATTCTTGTTTTTATTTTGAAAATATGTCAATTTCCTAACAATAGCATAACCAACAATATGTGTTGAAGTACTTGTCGGTTTTTTTAATTAGTTACCAATGTCAGGTGGCCCAACCAGTGTTTCAGGTGGTTAAACTACAGAAAGTGTCTATATATGAAATTAAAAGCATTATTTAGTTTACTTCTAATAAGGTAAATGAGGTATCACATTTTTTTCTGTTTTTTTCAGAATTTTCCTTAAGTGAGCAGGTATGCTTTCCACATTAGGTGTTGCAACCAATGTAAAACAGCTAAATATTTTATAAGAATATATGTCCTCTTTCCAGCAGGAATTAAAAAAATAAGTATTTGCCCATTTAATTTGAAATGAGTTGCAAATGCCAGGTGGTGCAACCACAGTGAATAAAGTCTTATATATCACTGACCCATACACAGAGCTATTTCCTAAGTTCTATTCAAAGTTAGCCGTAATTTGACATTAACTTGTTCTGCAATAACGAGTCAGCAATTACAGATACTTCTAGACAAATAAAGAGAAATAACAAGATTGACGCAATAAGTACACATGAAATAATAAAAAGTTTGAAAATGTTCTATTTGCACATGGATGAAAATACAAGATATAGGCCACAACAACTCAATGAAATTGATTTAAATTAATTAAATTACTGTCATCTTTGCTGTCCTATGCTGCCACCTGGCTGCCAGCCTCTGTATTTCATACTGGTGTTTGGTTGACGTCTCAGCAGGGTGTCGCCTTTATCAATGTTTTTAGGTTTATCATAGGCTGTAGAAATGTGGAAATCTGTTTTGGTCTTTTTTTCAGGATGCAAGTTCAATTTTTCTCCATGATACCTGCAGAAAAGAAAAGAATAACATCAGTATCCTCTCACTGGTATACCTTATATTAATGGATTTATTATTATTGTTTTTTAAATAAGTTAATACATACCCAAAGCCTCTTTTACAATTAGGATGTTGACCCTCATTCTCAAGGGCTTCAGGCATCCCAGTCTGACTGTTTCCCAACCCCTCACCATCCTTCCAGCCCTGCTTTTCCATCACACGACGTCCAAAGCCCTAAAAAGTAAAAAAAACATAAACACTTAGAAAACACTTATGGGCTGTAGTTTTAAATAAGTCAAATCAAATTAAAGGGCAATTTTCTCACCTTTGTGAATCTCTCAAAGCTGCCAATAGACTGACTGTGTCCAGATCGATCTTCAAGACCCTCCCTCAGCCTTTTTTCATAACGCATTCGGACATAGTCACGGGCATCCATGTCACCTCCATCTTTGCAGAGAGTCAGTCGAGTTAGAAAAAATCTCTTCTTCAGGAATTATTATACATTATTAATGTAATTAACAAGAAGCAGGAGATACCTTTATCATAGTAAACACTCATATCAACATCCCAGTCATCTGCTGTTTGTTCATCAAAATCTAAAAAAGGACAGAGAGAGGCACCACTGTAATTAATTTTTCATAAAGGACATGCACCTTGTTTAGAGCTAGTTAAAATAATATGACTGCATTTATGCTTTGAGCTTTATTAAACATAACATTTGTTAAACATCTTTTTATTGACATTTCCAATGGTAGAGTGGAATTTAGCTGTTTGTTTAAACACAGAAACTTTTATCAAAATTTAAAATAAGAACTAAGAACAATCTAATATACTGCAAGAAAACTGAGTTTCAGTGTATAAACATTTAATCATGGTATACCAGTGGTTTCATGTAATTCTAACAAATATGCAATTAATGTTTTGGTTGCATACCTCCTTCCTCCTCTTGCCAGTACTGCGCGTCTGTGTAGAACACCAGGCCTGAGCCACCCTTCTCCCACTTCAACTCGATCTCCTCCTCGAACAGCCTCTCCTTGCTTCGCTCCTGGCTCGTTACATCCTCATGCAAAGCCTCATGGCGCTCCCACTCTTCACAGCAGTCATCATCCTACAGCCAAGAAAAGGACGATTTATCACAGTGATGAGATAACCACAAGATTTTAAAAAACACTTTTAAATGATTTTATATTTTCAACGACTAGTTAAACCCACATCATCTTCATTTGACTGTGCATCCTCCTTCTCCTCCTCCATTTCTTCCTGTGGTTCATCTATCTCTGATCCTTCTGTGTGTATGGGGCCTTTTCTTCGTCCTGAGGGTGAAGCAGACAAACCACCAGGTCCTGATATTTCGTGTCCAGCAGCTGTTAATACGGTCTCCTCTGTGGCTGGAAGTGTCAAAGAGTCCTGATACCTGAAAGGTACATTTCCATAACGGCGGTTGGAGCTGGTCTTGGGGAAGGTAAGGCCCAACTTCCGGATGAGGCGTGGAGGAAGTCGGCAGGACTGGATGAGCTGGAGGAACACTTTGACCGGTGTGCCCACATTTCCATTTTGCATTAGGGCAGGTGGGTTTAGCTCTGATAAGCTTTTGAGGTCAGCTTCTGTGAAACACTCTGTTAAGGACACCCGGTGCCGCTGCTCTTGCTTCGTTTTATAGGGGAATGACCCATCATCTGAAACAAATACAAAAAAAGTAAATCAAAACAAGGAAAAAGACAAAAGATTTCTTGTACTGAACTAAGGCCCCTAAACAGAGGTCTTCATACATGTAAAACAGGGTTGGAAAGTACATTTACTCAAATTACTGTAATTGAGTAGTTTTATGGGTACTTGTACTCTGAGTAAATTTTTAAATCAGTACTTTTACTACTACGTAAGTAAGTTTTAACCAGAGTAACTCTACTTTTACTTGAGTACAATACTCTTGTAATTTTTCCACCTTTTGACTACTCAGTAGCAGCAAGAGAATGATTCCCATCTCATCCCAAAACAGCTGTACACAGCGAAAAACTGTACAGCTGTTTTTGATGTGAGACACATTTCCACCATGTGTGAAGTTATCCACTGAGTTAAGAGTTCCTGTCTGTGGTGGACTCTGCTTTCTTCTTGCCAGAGGAGATCCACCTTACCACAGATTTGCAAATGTTACTGCTTCTGTCATACTGTAAAATATTTACAACACTTATAATGTAGTCTGACTCTATGTAGTGTGGACTATTTCAGACACTTTTAACAGTCACTTTTTCTGTGTGTTTGACTTTATTATAGAGGTGTGACTTAAAGGTACAGTGTGTAAAAATGGGACTATCAACATCTAACAGTCAATTCTGGAGTGTAATGCTCATTTCTCTGGTGATAACTGTGGGAACCAGTGAAGTTTAAAAATCAATACATGCTTAACTGTTATTTGGTTCCTTCTATGTTGCCTTAGAAACAGGCAAAATGCAAAAATCCAAGATGGCAGCTTCCTTGGAGGGGACCCTCCCTATGTATGAATAAAAGGCTTATTCTGAGTTAATTTAAAACATAAATTTAAAAAATGTGTCATCAGATGTCAACACTAATTTAGCTTAATCTACTTATAAATGTTATGTTTCATTTTAACCAAGCTTGTTTTGCTAAATGCTAATAGGCTAAATATTACACACTGCACCTTTAAGCTGAACAGCCTGGTTGGGAATCTATTCTCTTCTTGTTTTTGCCAATAAGGAAAAGTCAGATTTTACTTTACAACTCTTCAGTCACTACTCAGCACTTAAAGTACATTTTAAATTAAATATGATTTACTTTTACTTGAGTAGATTTATAGATCACTACATTTTAACCACAGTAACTACATTTACTAGAGTACAACAGTTGTGTACTTTTTCCTCCTCTGGTGTAAGACAAGATAATTTCTATGAACTTCAACTCACTAGGAAGTCACCTGATTGACTGACTGAAAAATGCACAACTGCTATATGAATCCTAAATTGACTAGGATCGATTTTGATGATAAAGACAACAGATGTCACCATAAATCTCTATTTCATTTGTACATACTAACTAAAAGTACATGAAACATTGGCAGTTTTAAGGCAACACAATAGGCCCTGATATCAAAACACGTTTTATTCTTGTTGAGGGAACTGCAAGTATCTGAGATTCATAAGAGTCAAAATCAAACGAACTAAAGCTAAGTATCCTAATATGTAGTCCATCAGTTGTGTCAAGCTTGTAACACCTGATACCACTATCCCCATAATATATCCACCTATAGCCCTATTTAGTTTTTAAAGCAGGTAAAATGTTACAGCTGCGTATTCTTAAACCCCCCCAAATACTTACTTTTTAGAAGTTCCCTCTAGCACTAAAGAAGTAAGACCACATTTAATCTTTAAATTCATAAGATATGTATGATTATGTCACTTTTTATGGAACACGTCTTTGTTCCACGAAAATACTGACTATTTCATTACAGACATGTAGAATATAATAACAGATAACGTGCTTTTAGCGAACCTTTGTCTTGTGAAACCTTCACTCTTTTGATAACACAACGTTTAACCATCCAGTTCCCCTTTGAGTCAATCCAGTGATTCCCCGCGTACATCCTGACGAATCTCTCCGCATCCATAGCGTGGACTGAGACGATGCAGCAGCAGGACTTCCCCGGCTGTTTCTTCTCAGAGCTCTGTTTTGGTTCTTGGTCAGTCTCCGGAGGTTTGGAGCTGCCCTCCGCCCCATGTTCTTTACTTTCAGACTCCCTGAGGACCTCTGGTCGATGTCTGTAGTGAAAACACTGAAAACCTCCGCTTTCGATGAACTGGCTGAAATAATTTCTCAAGTCAGCGGAGTGAAAGGTTACAGGAATGTTGCGAACAGCGAAATATGCTAGAGCAACGGCATCAGAGTCCGCCATGATTGCTTATTCCATGTCCATGAAACGTCATCAGCACGGTAGTTACAACTTACGTCACATCCGCTTTGTGGGCAGAAAGGAAAACAATACAAATGTGCACAAATTAATTTAATCAAATACGCTTTTAAAAATATACTTTTTACTTCTTTTTACATTTTTAATATATCACTCTTTTCTCACAGCTTTAAACATGAAAAACTAAAGCAATATTTTTCGTAGTTTAGCATATTCTGTCTCAAAAGGAACTTCATAAATTTGGAAATAACCTAAACAGGGCCATATGGATTTTAGGCAAACAAATAAAGGTTTTAACATGAAATTTAGTCATCACTTATCAGATAAATACATGCCGCCCCCTCTTTGTTTTGTTGTGTTCATAAAAATTCTTTCTATTTAACGCCTATACGTGTCGCTATACATTTCTGTGGTGGCTTGGCCATGTCTGAAACTGAAATCTGAAACACGTACAATGCGTGAAACAAGTAAGTATGACTCAAAAAATTTTCATATTTCATAAAAATAACATTAACAAAACATTTTAACATATGACAAAAAAAAAACAAGTTAACAAAAAAGTATTACAAAACCTTCAATAAAAAATTTCGAATTGTGAAACACAAGTGTTTACGACTTTGTGATTTCATATCGGACTTTTTTAATTTGTTGAATGTTTTGTCCAAGTGTTTATAACTTTGTAAATTTATACTGTACTTTGTAAAGTTGTTTGATGTTTTGTTAAAGTGTTTCAGATTTTGAGATTTTGTATTGGACTTTCAGGCCACCTTAATTTTCTCATTTTATAGATAATTTAAAAAACTTACACATGAGATTTCCATGTAGGTATCCATTTATCCAGGTCATGATAATCCAAAGATTTGTCAAAAGGGCACTTGGGCTTGACTAAGGTTCAAGGACTGTAATCAAGTCTAGTTGCCCTTTTGGTAAAGATTTGGATACACCTTTAATATTTCCATGAGGACTTGCACATAGATTATCTCCATACTCAGCAATACTCTTATATTATGGTTTATAAAGGAATACATTTCCCTCATTTTTGACAAGCAATCTTGTCAAAAACAAAATGTAAAACAAACTTCAGACAGACTGACAGAGATTTAATTTTGTTGATGTTCTTTAGCTTTGATAAAACTGCACACATTAGTTGAGGTATTTATTTACAGGCACCTGTCCCAAACAATTATTTTATATATGCCTATTACTTAGGCTATAGATGACAAAGGACAAATGTAAAAGTTTTTCAAAAAATATTTTTAATTTTCATGTTATATATTCTCTTCTTTGAGAGAAAACCAAGAAATGTGTTCAGAGGGAGTTCATTAACCCCGAGGCTGACTCTCCCTCTGGCCTTCACCTCAGCGTTTATCGTTGTGTTTTGATAGGAAAAGGTAGTAAAGTGGTCTGGACCCAGATATCACTTTACACACCATATTCAACAGTCATTAGTCATGGCCTGGCTTCACGATCCATTCTAATTATCATTAGGTCATATTTGTCTGGAAATCCCACATGTGGGTATAAAAAGAGGGTCAGAAACTGGACTCTTCAACAGTTCAAACTCTTCAAACTTTCTTCCAAGCATCACAAGCCACTTTTCAGTACGTCTTTGTTTGGTAAACTTGCGGTCAGTAACCCTACAGTAGTGAAGTTTAGCAATATGTTAGTTTAGCATGTATGCTTTTCCAGGTATGCCTGGGTCAACATCAGAGCATGGCCTCACACCACTGTATGTCAAAGTTAAAATTCATGATCTCTGTATTTCTTAGCAATTTATTCACTTGGTTTAAAACCAGCAGATACAAATAATGAGGGGAATTTTCATTGTATTCTTTGAAAATGTTCCCCAGGCATTCTGGACTTCTGATCTTATAAACTGCATTTTCATGAGGGCTTGACATGCTGCCAAATGCCAGATTTACTGTAACCTTTAAATGAACGCCTCTCTCCAAGTGTACCTGCGCTGTATTAGCAGCAGCTCAAGGTGAAGTGAGATGTACCAGACACTTTGCCCATCACACACAGAGAGTTCAACGACCTGTAAAACTGAGAAACATTCAAGTCAATATTTGATGACAACCTTGGAAGAAAAGCAAACTGTGGTTCAGTTTGTGAAGAATATGTTGACACAGTTCTCTGTCAAGCTATCCAATGACTGTCCCATTAAATCTCTTTATTTTATCTCACCATTTTAATGCATTTTTAAAGTTCAGATTTTAATGGTAAAAAAGTCCTGTACTAGTGCCAGCCATTACATCATGCCTCATTAAACCTGGATCGCATTCCTGCTTGATGTCAGAATACAGCAGTTGTTCCACTTATAGACTGAAGGACATTTTATTTTTACTGTCCTGGTTGGAGATAAGCGTCTGTCCTCCGTGTCCGTCTCTGCCTGCTCCTAACCTCCATAAACACACACCTTATCACACACATTTACAACTGTCAGCGTGCTTCATGGAGCCTAAGGACTGCTGGGTGCATTACAGGTCACTCTGTTGAGAGGATCACCTCCTTAGAGATGCTGTTTTTATCAAGTATTGCAAATCCATTATGACTGGGCTGAGCTCTCATGACTGTACATACAGTATGTCATATCCTAAATGAGTTATCACTAGAAAGTATCAGAATGACATTACTGTATGAAGAAAAAAAATCTAATGGAGAAAAGCAGTGGTTCTCTGGTCTATCCTCAGGACCCACCAACACGTCCTTGTGGAAAATCACGACCCTAATTTATAAAAATGTACAACCATCAAAGCCTAAGGGAGATAAAGTGGAAGCTTTCTGTGGCCCAACCAGATGGGGTGCCCATGGAGGTAGGGAAAATCATGGTCCACTGTAAAGTTAAGCTGTGATCACATTATTTTATTCTTAGCCTGAATAATAGCTTCTTTTATTAAATAAAAAAAATAATTTTAATAATTTTTGCTGTAGTACAATATAGCTTTTTTCAAAATGTAAATCCCTTTCTTTCAACAGAATTATATAAAAAAAAAATTCAATGTGAATGGGTATAATGACTAAACTATATGAAGTAATGTTAGACTTCTTTGCTAAGAAATGATGTACGATAAGGTCTGGATGCCAAAGAATGAAGAAGAGGGAACTGAAATAACTCTAAGGGAAATATAATGTAATAATTGCGAAAAGAGATAAAAAAAAAAAGTTGAAAAATTTGCACAAAAAGGTTAAAAGTGGCAAATCAGTTCAAATTAATAACAATTGGAAAAGATATAAGGTGTCAAAAATGGGCAAAATTTGGTGTCTTAAGTTGGGAAAAGGGGTTAAAAAGTTTCAAGAATAGGTTAAATATGGCAAAAATGTGCAAGCTGTGGCAAACAGTTGTTAAAATATGCAATAATGGGTTAGGGAAGGTTAAAAAAAAGGGTTAAAATGGCAGAAAATTGTGAAAAGCAGTTAAAAAGTGGAAAAATGCTTAAAGGGCCTATGAAAAGTGACATAAATGGGTGTCTTTTGTAGTGAAAAGCAGTTAAAACATGGCAAAAAAAATGGTAAAATGTGAAAAAAGAAATGTGGCAAAAAAATGGACAAAAACAGTGATGAAACACAATTAAAAAGTGGCAATTATGAGTAATTTGAACAGCTGAACTTACAGCTTCATACACAATTCAGCTCCGGGATAAAGTAACTGCTCGCCAGGATGCAAGCACTGATGCTACTGGTCCAACAGACATGCACTGATATCAATAACTCTTAATCGGGTAGGGCCCATTTTCTGGGTTTTCCAGGGGCCCAGCCAATTCTATGGGCAGGCCTGTTAACCACTCACATTCATTTAAAGAAAGAAGCTGTAGTTTGGACTTCATAGAGCAAAACAATCACTGAATGAAGAGACAGGACAAAAAAGATGTTTTAAATGTGCATCATTACAAAAGCCCCGGGTGGACATGTATGTGTATATTTTATCTTAATAATTTAACACATAATTATGGAAAACTACCTTTCTTGTCAGCAGATGACATGATCTAAGACCAGAGCTACAGAAATCATCCAAAATGTGCTTGTTATCATGCCAAAGACAGAGAAAATAAAATGAATGCATGTATCTTTCATACATAATGGATGTTTTTCCACAATATTTATTTCCCAGCAGCCTCCTGAAAAACAACACTTCAACATCCTTTTCGATCCCAACCCACCAGCGGAGAGCCAGTGCTCTAGTCTAGAGGAAAGGATGAGTAAAGACAGTGATGGAGTAAAACAAACACTCGGTGACTGGTGCTGCCAGTAGTGTCTGGCTTATAATCTCTTTATTGCGGTCATTCACTTCATGCACTGACCTTGACTCCAGCGCTCTGTGGTTCAAGTCTTCCTCTGAAACTTCCCTCCTGCGATTCTTTCAGGCTTCTCGGCTCAGAAGAAAAGCACATAACATGTTATATATTGTGTCACCTGTCACTATAAAATGTGCTAAACATTCAGGCTGGTTCATAGTGAGCCACTAAAAAGGAGTGCTTTGTTTATATGTGACAATAATAAAGTCATTTGCTTATCAGTGTTAGTCCTCCGTGCCAGGCACCGTGGAGATAATGAATTAGGGTAAACTTATTTAAATGATGACTGGATCATTGAGCCACTTGTTACACACACCATAAAACTATACTGGAATTCCATTAATTTAATGGGACAACTTTCATTGTTTCAGACTCAAAGATTTCTATCGATTCACTAGGTTTTAAATATAATAAATATAAATATTTAACCCTGTGGCCTTAAAAGACCACTTTGCTTTCTTAATATGATGAACTGTCCATTTTTTACCATCCAAAGAATACACAGAGAACTAGCAATTTAAGAAATTCTATAGCCAAGGACGTTCAGAGGGTTAGGAAGAAGGATTTTTGGATCACTCCCACCCACAACACATGTTCACTGGTGGATCTCTGTGCACTGATGCTGTTTGCTCTGTGTTTGTGTATTGGATGTTATCCTATTGAGTCAACTGTAAGTGGTATTATTGGAAAGTGGAAGTGTTTAGGAACAACAGCAACATCATTTTAAACCCCGATGCCTCAGCAAATGTCTTCAATGGTGAACTATGATAACATTTCTCTGTAGCATTGATTTCATTCATGCAGAGAGAAGTGTTTTCCTGAAGACGAGTTTTATTCCAAAAATTAAAACAGGGGTGCTGATATCCTTCGTGGTCATGTTTGCACACCCACTGTTGTCCTCAAAACTGGAAACCTCACGCTCCTTACCTGCATGTTATTCCCCATGCTCTGTCCCCACTTTCTGACCAAATCACTGTCCTGTCAATGTAAATAGAGGCAACAAAAGCCTCCACAAAAAAAAATCATAAAAAACACAACTGCAATTAAAACATTTGGACATTAACCCTTTAAAGCATGAAACTTCAAATAGCTGGAAAATTCAAATTGAGATTTTTATTTAACCTTCTACTGAAATCCCAAAAAAGAAAGAAAAATAAATATCACATATTTTTTTCCATATCACATTTAATGCATTAGACATTTCTGGTAATTGCTTATCTGCAAGAAGGTACTTTTTATTATCAGATTTTTAAGGAATTTATTGATCATGCTGATTGGACTGAGGTCTCACAAAATCGTGTTTCAAATATGATACAACTGGCTTTAAAGGGTTTAGACTAGGGGTGTCCAAACTATGGCCCATGGGCCAATTGCAGCCCATTGTTCATTTTTGATTGGCCTGCAGCAAATTCTGGAAATAAAATGATATATGGCCCCCAACAAGATGATGAAGCTTGTGTTCAACTGTATTGTACTTTTTAGTTTCAGTGCTACCATGTTGATTCTGTAAACAAACATTCTGATGAGAAGAGATATTGATTAATAATGCCTTGATAGATTATTGCAGCAAAAAGCAGCACGAATAGCATTTCAGAGGCAGAGTCAAACAGGGCCCCCAAATTCTGAAAATGTCTGTTTGCCTTCTTAGCCATTAACAAGCCATTTAGGTGCATTCAGTCGCCAAGCATAACTTACACTGGATTCGTCATACCCTCAAGGCAAGGAATATAAAAACAGCCCCACCATTCTTATATATTTCTGTATGTGGCCCTCAGGGGAAAAAGTCTGGACACCCCTGGTTTAGACCAACCCCTTATAATTATTATAAAATGTAATTTTCTAAAGTCTCATCCCTTTAATTTCCCACTGTTAAGCCAATATCAGGTCATGCTGATATTTTGAAAGCAATCATTTAACTCTGTTAAATGGTGTTAAAGTATAAGGAACCTAGCTTAAATTAAAAAAAACATAGTAATAAGATGATGGATGCCTTATACAGAGGCAGTGCTAGGCTTTCTCCTGTACAAGCCTGTATTCTGACCATCTGGAAATTTAGGAGGTTACCACGCTCATTAACATATACAGTTATTAAGTAAACTTGGTCATGTTACAGTGGCAGCAAAGCGAGATGTAAATGATCAAATGTAAACATTTGTGTGGATTATGTTTTTTTTTTTGTTTTTTTCTTTTTACTTTACTTTAGAAAAACACCCAAAACAATAATATGGTGTAACTTTTCTTTGGAAAAACTATTTCTTGTAAATATTATGCAAACATATCATCATATAAGTATATGTCTTTATAAGTGCTGTCAACATTTTTGATTAATTTTGATTCATTAACCACAAGAGTGAAAAATGTATGCTGATTGGCACTCTGGTACTCTGGACTGTCTGTCCTTGGTCTCCACCTCTCCTGTTTCAAAAGCTGAAAAAGGTTTTCATTCCATTCAGAAACATGTCCTTTCTGCTTGTTTTGTTAGTATTATTATTATAGTACAATGATTAAAAAGAGGGGAAACTTTAGATATAGAGATCCCCATGCCTGTGTTCACCTAGGGCCCCAAAATAGCTAAATCTGCCACTGACAATTTAAAGAAATAGTCTGAAAGGGAAGCAGTCATAGTTTTTTTTTGTTTCGTTTTTGTTTGTTTTTTTAACTAAGCTTAGTTTAACGTACATTTTTGGGGGAAAAGAGTGTCCCATTTCTGTTCAAAATAGTGAAGAAGAGAATAGAATGTAAAAAATACATAATCTGAGTGACATAATCTATTTGGTTACTGTAACTGGATTTAAAGCCAATCTTTGGTGGTTGCTATATTGAAAACAGCGTCCCTAATATCCCATTACTTATCCTTAAAACCAAGAGACAAGCCAAAACAATTTAACCCCATAAAGACATAAAGACATAATCTTTTCAGTCCAAAATAGCTTAATCTAAGTAAATACATTGTGAGTTTGATTTCTGGTATTTGCCATTGAAACAAGGAATGTAAGATTTTGTAACATAGGGTTACTGGCCACAGGCTAATAGAGTATGGGGGTCCTTTGTATGGCAAACTTTGAGAACCCTGCTTTAGCCAAGCCTTCATTATTTAAGAAATATTTTAATGATACTGCAGATTTAAAAAGCCGATAGATTGGGCAGTTAATGACACAAAAATAGGCTTTTAACTCTCCTGTCTTGCTCTTTATCTAAAATAAGATGAATTTATTTTTAAAAAATGAACAGCTTCCACCTCTTCAGGACATAACTTGTAGGTCAATGCCCTCTGTCTCTGCTCTGGCCTCTTTCCAGCGGTGCAGGTGTGAGCTGGCAGTGTGCAGGGACACAGAGTGGGGCTGATTACCTCTGAAGTCCTTGGTAGCTTGGTACGGCCTGGGTTAATGACACCGGCTACAAGATAAGGCCCAACCCTCTTGATATCCAGGCCTTACTCCACTGGCTCCGCTTCATTGAGAAAAGCTTATCGGTTTCCCGGGGTTATTCCAGCAGTCACCTGGCAGAGCACATGGTTGTTTTTCACAGAGTATTGACAAGTCAAGGTCCACTTTGCAGGCTGGGCTGGCTATATAAATACAGGAGCAGGGAAGGAAGCAGCAGAAACTCATAAGAACTCGTACACTTAACCAAATAGCTCTCTACAAGCTATAAAATGGATAACAGATGTCTTTGTGCAGCCAGCGGCGACAGGCTCTCCAACCCTATCCTCTACAACATCCTGAGTCAAATGGATAACAGCAAAGCAAGCCAAAACAGCTTCAACTACACTTCAATACCTCATAGATGCAACTGTGAGCAGCGGAGGACTGTGTGCTTAAAAAGGCCATCTGAAGTCTGCAAAGAAGCCTCAGCAGTCCTGGTGAAAACTGTCCACTTTATGAAGAACTTACCTGCTTTTAGCCAGATGCCTCCAAACGACCAGTTTGCGCTTCTCAAAAGCTGCTGGGCACCACTCTTTATCTTGGGTTTGGCTCAGGAGCGTGTGGACTTTGAGGTGATGGACACTCCTGCAGACAGCATGCTGAAAAAAATTCTTCTGAACAGGAAGGAGAGCCCTGAGATGGAGAGAGAACAGCCAACCATGGCCGGTGTCAGCAAGCTCAAATCCTGCCTCAAAAAGTTCTGGAGTTTGGATTTGAGTCCAAAGGAGTACGCGTACCTCAAAGGGACCACAATATTTAACCCTGGTATGTATTCATCTTGTGTTTTCAACAGGAAACAAAAAAATCTCTCCAAAAGGAACAAAAACTTTGTTATTTAACTCTTACTTATTCTTTTTGCATTCAACAGATGTCCAGGATTTAAAGGCAGCTTTGTTTGTCGAAGGCCTGCAGCAGGAGGCTCAGCACGCCCTCAGCGAGGTGGTCCAGCTCCTTCACCCAGGGGGTAGGGAGCGCTTTGCTCGGATCCTCCTCACAGCCTCCATGCTACAGAGCATCACGCCCGGCCTCATCTCTGAACTGTTCTTCAGGCCTGTGATCGGCCAGGCTGACCTGCTGGAGCTGCTGGTCGACATGCTCTTCTGCAGGTAGAAGAGGACGTCATCGGACTGAAAAAAACTTTATTAAAGACAGAAGTGGTGCAGAAATGTGTGTATGGTGGACTGCTCAAAAAAGCACTTAGTATATCCTTAAAAAACTGTAAATAGTTAAATTTGATTTTATGGAATGTCTAGCTTTACATTCAAGTTCAGGTCACTTTAGCCCAGACTGAAAGATTGTATCCTCTTAAGTGGAAAATGTGAATTTTCACATGAAGACAGACTGTACCTACAGTTCATGTGCTCTATTTTATGTTTAAGATGCTTTCTGTTGTGAAAAAATGCATGTCTGCATTTTGTGTTTGCATATTAAATAAATATATTTTTGTACATAAAAGTCTCTGTCATTTCAAAAGAAGCACCTCAGCCAAAACTAACACAACATTTCTTTCATGTGCCGGGCATTAACCCCAAAAATGTCAACCTGTTCTGAATCTCCTCATCCTTTTAGTTTATTTGTTGGGTTGTTTGTCAGGAAGCAGGTATTTCCAAAGATTGAAAATGTGTCTGCGTGGATTTCCTGGAATAATAGAAAATGATCAGGTGAAATGTTATCGTGAGCATTGCAAAACAAAAAACAAACAAACAAAAAGAAAAAAACCTCATAGTGACACACAGCTATTTAGTCATGCACTGTTCTTGTTTTACAAGATATTTGACCAAAGTTAACTGATTTTGTTGTATAGCAGGACTTATTCTTAAACTGTACACCTAATAAAACATGTAAAAATTATACAATTTTACAACAAGACCCCACTGGTAAGCTCACTTTCCTGCTGTGAGTGTGAATTTTTTACTACAGCTTCTCTCAGCTGTGTGAGCTTACTAATAAAGCTTTTTAACCTATATATTAAATGTTTTGTCATGATTTTAGTTAGTATTTGCTTATTATAAAGTTGTAAATTTACATGAAACGAAACTCAAAACAATGGTTGGTAGCCCCAGTTTACAGAAATGTCTCTTTTAAGTGTAGAAGAGAATGAAAATGCGACAATTCTGGGCTGATAGTGTAATTATTTCTTTGTTGATCAGTCCCAACAAGAAATGGCGTCAACTGTATGATTTTCTTCCATTAATCAAAATTTAATTTGACATTATAAGTAAAAAAAAATCTACATTTTGATTCAAGTAAAAATACAATTTTTAAATTTACTTCTACAGAAGTTTTAAACTCAAAAATGTTAAGGTTTTTTTCTCTAAGTTAGTAGATCCTCTTCATCATTGAATCTTTTAAAGTGGCGCTAATACACCATTATAGTAATGGATAGTTTTTTAGATCTCTTGGCAAGAATCTGTTACCTAGGTAGACCCATTATGTAGGGATTTTGTCAATGAAATAAATCAAAATTGATATTTAATTTTTCCAAGTGTGGCCTGAGCTTTTCTTTGATTCAACTGGTGGTGGTGGTGGTGGTGGTGGGGGGGGGGGGGGGTCGTCTAAGGAAAAAGGCTGGTAACCACTGGTGCAGAGATTGATGATGAATAAAGAAATAGACTTAAGCTGATGTTGGCATGTCTGCCTGGCATAAACTCCACTGGCATATTCACAGCTGATATAGGGCAGATTTTTACAGCTAAAATATTAGTCGCAGATATCGGCTAAAATGTTCACATCTGCCAATACCAACATCATGCTGATGATATCGTGCATCCTCAAAAGAAGACGTCAGTATTGACTAATTCAAATCATGACACAGCAGTGAAGGCAACTGGGTTAAGCGTCTTGCTCAATGACACATTGATACATGACTGCATGAGCTTGTGATCGAGTCCTTCACCTTCCAGCTGAGAGATGACTGGCTCTAGCTAATGTGCCAATGTCACCCCACAAATGAGAGGGTTTAATGCTCTTTAGACCACTTGAACTTTAATTTGAAATCTGAGCCAAAACACCTCAGAAAACTGTTGGCTTTAGTGTCCATGTTACCATGGCACTTTGGCGCCCTCTAATGGACAATAATTGAAATCATAGCCTCACAGAGGTACTTCAGATGTTTGAATGACTTAAATTTCCATTAAATGTGCTTCACATATTAAAATATTACAAAGTAAAAGCCAAAATGCTAAGCAGTCACATTTTCCCCTCACAAAAGCATGACAATGAAGGATTTATATGATCAGTAAAGTGTGCTAAAATAAATCAGTGCTTGAAGTTTACCTCAGTGCTGTTTTTAATGTGGTCTGAGCTCTTCCTATATGGTCTGTGGCATGTTAGTTGTGAAACAGCGAGCCTCTGCATGACACCTCATACAGGTAAAACAGGAATGTGCTGGTGGGGGCAGAGAGCCAGAGGAAACGGGGTTACACAGGGCAACTGAACGCACCACAAACAGCATGACTAAGAGCAAAACATTTGGCAGAGAGAAGCTCAGATGATGAACTCATTTGCAGTTCACCTGGTAAAATTTCATCTTGTGAAACAACTTATTGTTACTCTCAGCACAGATCACACAGTTTTAAGATAAAGACACATTCTAGTGTGGCTGGCTATCGTTTAAGGGGATTTTTGTTTAATTCTGAAGACTTGCTAATAAACAAGACACTTTTTCCTTCTGAGGAGCTCCTATTTCTTTTACTGACTGTTTTTAAACTGTTAACAAACGACTCTTGAGCACTGAAATCTGCTCGCTGAATGTGTGTATTATCGCATGTACAATTAACAGCCAGCCATCTTTAAAAATTGAACATTTTAAGTACATTTGGTTAATTTGACCCCAAATTTAAACTAGGACTTTGGGATGAGTTCCTGAAATCACTCTGGGTTTCTGCACTGCTTCTTCCTTCTGCTATGAACGACAAAGACAAACCCCAGGATTTTATTTCCTTTCTGCCAGAACCAGCCAAACAAGTTTCTTCTTTTTGCTGAGGGCAGAATAAGCCTGCCTGCTGCAACACAGTGACCTCGGGGAGATGAGCTTGACAACAATAATCCAAGAGATAAAGAGGAAAAGTAGGCTGAAGAGACAGAAAGCAATGCGACAGAGTGACTCAGTGATATACGAGAGCAAGTGATTAGGTGCACAACACATGAAGCTTTTAACAGTCATACAGCTTAGATGTGATATTTTAGCTTCTGTCTATGGCATGAAGCTTAGTATATTAAAAATGTTCATCTTTGCAGTAGATAAAAAGATATTTCCTTTGGTTATAAAATGTGAAAAGCCATACACAAGCATGGATATTTTTATTTTGTTAAAAAACAGGGCTTATCTTGAATAAAAAAAACTTTTGACAACCAAGAAAGTAACATTTCCTTGAAATATGTACATCAAAATATGGCTTAAGAAAGCAGTTTTCAGGTCAAAATATGCTCTAAAGGAGTCTAAATAGCAGGAGTCACATACACACAGTACATCAACAATGGCTTACAACAACAATCACACCGTCAAAAATGAGGACGGTTATGTTTTGGTATCAGTTTCTGTCCTCTATTCTGACTGTGAAGATTGTGCAGAGGAGTGTAGTCATGCCTCTTTAAACACTGAACACAAAATCGTCTTTATCTAAAAAAATAGTTTCCTCAGAGGGTCATCTGCTGAAGAGATTAAAAGTCCATGAATTTAAGTGACAGCAAACATCAGCCAGACCACTAAAGAGTCAAGTATAGCAGGCTGTTATAAAGGTGCTCCAGTCAGTAACAGTGAAAAGAAATGACAGAAGAAATGCAGTGTCCATCTGGTTCCCTACATCACTTTTGTTTGTTTTCAGAGAAGCAGAGGAGCACCTGAGGAGTCTGTTTCAGTGTCATGATGGTAGGCTGAATATGCTGTGGCTGTGCTGGACGAGTATGCTGCAGGAAAAAAAGGAGAAAAAAAAATTTAACCCACTGCAAAGAAAGCACATCACAGTTTTATTTCATGCAAAAAAAAAAGCGTGAGGGTAGTGAAAACACAATGTGTTGCATCCTCAGTGTAAGACATGTAACAAGACACCCTGTCCTTTAAACAGCCTCTTTGCAAAACAACAAACTTCTGCACAGTAATCCATCTGTAACCCAAGTTGTTCCCTAAAATGACATAAGACCGTGGCGTATATTTAATGTGACTCAGATGGGCGGTGTAGCATGACCGCTGAGCTGCAGGGAAGAATGGGGGGCAGATTGATGGGTGGGTGTAAGGTGGCAGATGAGGGGAGGAGGCAGCTAATGAGTGAGGGATTGTAATATGTGGAGAAAAGGGCAGGAATGCAGGGCTTTCACTGCGGAAAGAGGTGGTATGTTTGAGGAAAGTGGAGAAGAGGTGAGAAACTGCCTACAGCTGCAGCAGCTACAATGGACTGCAAAGAATGAGCCTCACATACGATTTCACAGAGGTGGTAATTACATCTCAATGCCCAGGACCAGTAACGCTCCATCAGTGTACAATTATTAATAAAGAGTGCAATACTTTTAACCACCAATTATACTCCTGTGAACCTGAGTCGTCTTTATTCTGGATCCTATTCAACTCTTGGTACCTCTCATATTCATTTATTTGATTCAAATTAAGGTGTTACAGAAAATCCCCACATGCACTCACTTCTTCCGCTGTAGTGTCTCATTTTCCTCGCCAGCTCATCCGATGGCGTCTGCTCTGACACTTTGACCTCTGGAACTGCGGCAGAGCAGAAACAGACAAAATAAACAAAAGAAGACATGTCAGCAGACACAAACACACTATAGTTTTAAAAATAACCACTTAAACTCTGCTGGTGAAACATGTTTATGAGGGCTGCTTCTACCTGTTTCAACTTGTCTGGGATTAACCAATTATTATTATTAGGTCACAGCCTGTAAAATGCCCGCTGTCTCTAAAACTAAAAGGCGAACAAAAATTCCAACAGACTATGAGTCATTTAAGGAAGCAGATCATATGATCAGGTATGGTGGAGAAAGCAGGGTGGTATCTTATTGTTTGAAAATAATGCATGATGGTCTTACAGTCACTACTAATGAAAGTGTTGGTCATGGTTTCATTGCCGCTGTCAGGCAGGGTCCCATCACTCCTCCCGTTAGGCCGCTGCTGACCCGTCGAATGTGGGCTCTTGTACCTCTTGCCCTTCCTCGTGCTGATGCGGATGACCCCATGCACCAGCTTGCACTCAGCCTCCTGCTCCTCCAGGTTGTAGTCCTGGGCGATGCTGTAGATGAGCTCACTGATCTCGTTGGTCTTACGGGAGAAAGAGGAGTCAGAAGTGCATTTGGCCAGCTGGTCGATCTGGTGCAGGGCGTAGAGCTCCAGCAGCTTCTTGGTGATCAAAGAGTCAATATCTGTGCCCGTGTCGCTCAGGTCGTCCAGGTCATAGTCCTCACGGGATAACAGGCTGGTGTTGCTGATGGGTCGTTGGGTTTCCCCCTTTCCAGGCGTGCGGGTCCGTTTAGGAGCAGGAGCTGGATAGCGAACGGTCTGACCTGCAATGCGGACATCTGGGTAGCGGAAGCTGTCACTTGTGGGCAGCTTAGAGACTTTAGGAGACTTCCTGGACTCCAAAGGGACACCACAAGTGGGATTTGTGACAGCCATGCCATTAGGAGGGTGAGGGTGAGGGTGAGGCTCAGTGACTGCTTTAGGGGGATGGTCTGTGGAGCTCTCATTAACAGGCAGGCAGGGCTCTTTGGTGCCATAAAATCCACAGGTCAGTACACAGCAGATAAGAGCCTTACAGCTGTTCCAGCCCATGGACGCACAGGAGCCACAAGTATGTCTACTGGCAGGCGTGCTGTCTGCCGACCCGGGAATAAATCCTATCGACTCCGAGCCTCGTCCTGTCCCATTTCTTGGATGGCTTCTGCTGCGACTGTACTTGTCCGAGTACCTGGGGTGGTCATTGTGGTGCTCGTGCAGATGCTCCCCATGAGGGTCCTTGTAGGAGTCTTGGCTGGCTGCACTCTCCCTAGATATAGTCCTGGTCTGGCGGTACTTTTCTGCTCTGGAGTTGGAGCTGTGGTGTTTGTGATGGCGGGAGGACTGGGGAGCCCCTGTGTTGTGGCCAGGCATGGCTCAGATGGCCTGGGACCTGATAAAAGAGGTATGATTACATAAAAAAGACAAAAGAAAAAAGTTATCCTCATCCCGTTTCAACACTGCTGAGGTAAAACACTGAAACCTTCATACAACCTTGTTTGAAGACGTGAGAAGTAAACTAAGCTTCCAGATAAGTAGCCTCCCTCAAGTACTGAGAATGTAAATAACCGAGTGCATTGATTGAAGCTCTGATAATACTTTTAGCTCTTTTCGTCGCGCCCTTGTTTGTCTCATATGAAGTTTCACACCAAAACTCATTCAACGTTCAACTGATTTCAATTTGACTCACTTACCGCATAAGAGGAAACACTTGTTGCTGTCTTTTATCCCAGGTAACTTGTTCAGCGAGCAAACCGCGGAAGTCTCACACAGAAACCTTGAGCTCGTGCCTCAAACACATAAAGAAAGACTCGAATTTCGACCGCCCTAAAACCTCCAGGTGAATTTACATCCAAAACCCGAGTCATGCACACCTGAAGACGCCTTCGTCGACCGAACTACACAACTTGGTTCATACGTGTCCGTCACCTTTTCTGTGAAACTCAGTCGAGTAGCTGAGAGTCTCCCAATGTTTGGCTATTACCTGCGGCTACTGCTAATCCCAGAATCTACACCCACCCACAGGTGAGAGGTGACGTCACGCAGGGCGGTCATAAAGCACAGAAGCAGGGAGAAATTACATCCATATTAGTAGGCTATGTTTTGGTTGGATGGAGAACAAATTTCCAGTCATCTGACTGGTTTAAAATAACATTTAACAGAAAAAAATGAGAAAAACTTAAACGACATAGTTTTGTATGGGGGGATGTAGACAAATTTAACTAAAATTGACAAGATGAAAACAATTTTAAGGGGAAGAGTGCACTACATCAAACAGCTACACAGACTAATAAGACAAAAAAGCTTAGAAAACACTGAACAGCAAGGAAACCTTGATTATATTTTAAGGATACATGATATTATCTGCATCACGTCAGTATCAGCAAATATTAACTGATTACAAAAATATTGTGCTGGCAGATATGATCATTTCTGTCTATATCCATCTACCCATCCATTATCTATACCGCTTATCCCGCTCGGGGTCGCGGAATGTCTCGATATTTACAGGGGATATATTCAGTGAAGTGTGCAGGGCCCTAACACTGACCCGTCCCCATTTAAATTCTTATGTTATCGAAAAAAGTACTTCTTGTCATTTATAAAACCAACCAAAAATGAATGATTTTTTTTGTTTTTGTTTTTTTTTTCCAAAAATGAATGTTTTTTAAATAAAGAAATGTCAGGTAGATTTTAAATGCCCATCTGGAGACTCTAAATGGACATCTGGTAACCAAATGACATCAAAGCTATGTAATAATACATTTAATTAATGTTAATCTTGATAACAAATTACAATCTTTTTTGTCATGTTTTAATAACCAAAACTTCTCAAAAAGAGGCCAATATATATTTATCTGATAATTTATTTGTTTAGCATTTATTATAAATATTTGTTAAAGTAATACAGTTACATTACATGACTTGTTTTGTGTTTTCTAAAGGAAAAAAGAGTTGTTAAAAAAATGAAACAATTTACACAGATATTTAAATCTCATAATTAACAGTCGCCTTTTATGCCACTATAACATGACCAGTTTACTTAATATTTTGCATTTTAATAAATGTGTTCACAACTTAAAATTCCAATGTGAATATAAGCGGGTGCAGTAGAAAAGGGTTTAAGTATGTGTTTCTGTGGCCCCAAGCAATTGCCTGTCTTTGCCTAATTTCTAACATCCACCTCTGTATATATTGGGCGTACATATCAGCAGTATATGGACCTTAAATATTGATAAAATATACGAGTGCATCATCAGATATGGTTGCCCTCTCAAGGAGGCCTACCGTGACTCCTGAACATTTTTAAAGATGTCCCAAACATAAAATAACTATCAGACTCTCCCTGCTCCACTCTCAGCTCCGTTTGATTCAGCCTCTCTTTGAACACCGGAGATACTTGGTGTTTTTGAAACAGAAAGAATTTGTTTATATCAGTGTAAGCTAAATGAGTTTGGAAATAGTAGCATATCAGAAACCTGCAAAATTCCAATATTGTGCATCCCTAAATATGTTTTAATATATTGCGGTACCCCTAGGTTCATATGGTGGATTTAGAAAGTATTAGGGCCCCCTTCATTTTTTTAATTTTGATGTTGTTTTTGCAGCCAGTTTTAAAAAAAAAAAGGAAAAAAATTACATCTCATCAGTCTCCACTATGTACCCCATAATGACAACGTGAAAACAGATGTCAGACATTTTTGCAAATTAATAAAAAAAATAAAGAAGAGAAAAACATTGATAGAAGTATTCGTACTCTTTGCAAAAATGCTTGAAATTTAGCCCAGATGCCTCCCATTTCTCTCAATCTTTGCTGAGATGTTCATGCATACTAATATCAATGTGATATTTCATGTTTTTTTTCCTTTTCATAAATTTGCAAGAAAAAAATGTAATAAAATTCTGTTTTCACTTTGTCATCATGGGCTATGAGATATAGGCCAATGAGAGAAAAAGTGTTTTTTAAAGCTGTAGCATCAGGTTGCAACATAAATCATTGAAGAAAGTAAAGAGAGTCTAAATACTTTCTGAATGCACTCTATGTGTGGATGATTTAGCATCTGAGAGGAAAAAAGAAAAAAATTGAGATAAAAAGGGAAATGTCTCGAAATATGACACAAATAACATAAAATGTAACTGATACTGCAGAAGTCTAATAAACAGGTAGAATGTGATACAATATAACTACTGATGGCCAAAAACTGAATTCTTACAAGACTGTTTCTTTTATATGTAAACACACATACATGCTGTAATCAAACACACACACATAGTTGTATAGTGTTGCAGGGCCAGCAGGTGTTTTCCTGAACAGTATATTTCATTCTGCCCTATTTTCTCCTCTATGGAAACACTTAATCACCCAAACTGTGAACTGAAGTAGTCAGGTCACCTGAAAAAGAAAAAGGTGCCTGTGCAGCTTGGTGTCTTGTGGTTTCACTGCAGTCACAACAAAACAGGAGAACAAGAAATCTGTCAAAATGTTATTTTATTTTAATCAATGTAAAGGGAAGTGTAGGATACTTGAAACATCTACCTTTTTAAATTTAGTAATACAAATGACATTTAAATTCCAACACAATGGGCACAGGGTTGATTCAAGTTAAGGAGTTTTCTTTATACTTCAACGAAGCGTACATGGTCTAATCATTCCTACTGTAAAGTGTCTACAGTCTCTAACAAACATTTTTCATGCCATCTATGTCATTTCTTGTGTAAGGTGTGTCTATCTGGTTATGAAACAAAAACAAATGCTGATGCCTCTTTATGAGCTACTGAACACCAGAATAAGATGGGTCTATATATGTAAAGTTATTTTAAAGCCTGTAATTGCTGCTGCAGGGTACCAGTCTGACAAAGTAAGTTACAGCATGCTGCAGAGACAGCTTTTGAAATCTTCCATGGCAAGGATTCTAAATTATTAATACTTTTGAGAGAAAAAGAGAAAAAGTGTGATTTACATTAATCACTACATGGACACGTTCATGACACAATCAAGAGCTAAGAGGTGCTGCTTTGTCCACAGGGAGGGCCACAATCATCTTAAACCAAACACTTCTGACAATAGCGTTAAACTGGTCTAAGACTAAACACCAAAAAGTAAAAAAAGATTCAATTGACAAAATCAAGATACTATTGAACTAAAACAAAACAAAATACCCAATAATAAGGTTATTATATAGATATAATGCTCTGGTGCCTATATAAAAAGGCACTTTAAGGTGAGGTTATAACTGCTATGTATATACAAGTGACTACCAACATCTTCTATTTACAAACCTAATCTAATTCACACTTTGTTCTGGCTTCATAGGCTCGATGGTGGAGAGGATGTCACGTGTTTGACCTGTGTGTCAGCAGGAATCTGGGTGATACTGCTGTTATTTGGCAGGTGCTTTGATGGGGCAGATCCTAAATGCCCCTGTACTCTGCTGCCCATATTACCTGGCGGGATGTGCCCCAGCCTAGGGTCTGAGTCAATCTCATACCGGTAGTGATACCCCTCCAGCACGTCCCGACATGCATCTCTCATTTCATTTATCCACTTCTTCATACCTTTACGATTCAGATAGAGCACAAAAAGAAACACCATTCCCACAAACCCGAGCACCAACCCAAGGAAGACATAAGACGTCTGCAGGGTGAGGTCGGCCACCTCTTCTGGGGCTAGAACAACACATCCAATGGCCTGACTGCTGAGCCCACGCACCTGGGTGTCACTTAAGCTTCTTGGGGAGGCACACCTCACAGCCTCTATGTCCACATGAACTCTGGATTCATTCAGCCAGGACACAAACTCACGGATCTCGCAGGAGCATGTGTAGGGGTTGTCACCAAGAAGGATGCGGATGTTGCCAAGTTTTTCGAGCTCCTGCAGGGCGTCAGCCCTGAAAGTCCTGAAGTCATTGCTCATGAGGTCGAGCACCTGAAGATGGTTCATACCAGAGAAAGTCCCACTGTAGACAGCCACCAGGGAGTTGTTGGAGAGGAAGAGCTGCTGCAGGTTGGGGAGGTGGGAGAACATGCCAGGGGGCAGCAATGCCAGGTTGTTCCCAGAGAGGTCGAGGCGGAGAAGACCTCCCAGGCCGCCCCAGCGCAGAGCTGTAGTGAGGTCTGTTAGGGCGGTGTAGTTGTGCAGCGAGCGGCTCAGGTTAAGCTCCTGAAGGGGGCTGCCAGGTATACTGAGGGCTTCTGGGTGGATGAGAGCCAGCTGGTTCCCACTGAGGTCCAGGAAGCGCAGGTTTAGGAGAGAAGAAAAGCTGTGGGACGCCATCTCTGTGATCCTGTGAACATCACTAACACTGTTTAATGTGTGGTCGCATAGTTACTATTATTTTCATGTTTTGATAAAACTTTCATACCTTTTTATGCTGTCGAATAAAAACACATTTAGAGTAACAGAAATAATTTATTTCTGAGATATACATCAAGAAAGTTAGCCAAAATATCCAAATATGGCTCAATAAATATCAATGAAGCAACAAAAAAACCGACTGACATTCTCACCTATTATTGCTTAATATGATGTTGGTGACATTCTCCAGCTCTGTAAATGATAGAGGTCCAATCCGGTGTATATTATTCCCTGTGATGATGACAGTCCTTGAAAATCCTGGAATATTTTGTGGCACTGTGAGCAGATGCGTGGAGACACATTTCACTGTGCGAGTCACAAAAAAACACTCACAGCCAAGAGGACACTCCGAGCACCGGCTTGATGAACACAGGAGGATTCCCAAAAAAGCTCGGAATGTGTAAGCACACATCTTTAAAGTATTGCAGATTAGAAATGAGAATTAAAAATGTAAACACAGAGCACAGCTGAATGGCAGGAAAGCTTTTGTCCTCACAACTAATCAAAATGCTGCAGAGGCGGCAAAGAGCGCTCCAGCGTAAGCTCCACTCTGGGAATAAAGGTTCCCTTGAATTGATGGAGTTCATAACACGCAGAATCTGCTGGATGGAAAAGGTGCGTGGTTCCCTTAAAGGTACAGAGGACGACCAGCCTGTGACCTACACCACAGTTTGTCAGAGGGGAGTGTGTGAACAGCAAATACTACACTAAGTCATATAAAACACATTTAAACTGATTTAGACACATTAATAAATAAAAGTGTTCAAAGATCACATCAAAAACAAACCAATAAAGTTCACAATAATTACTGTGATGTAGCATTGCTCATAGTTTGAATAATTCTGCAGTTAAAGTGACATTCAAGCATGAGGATGCAGTTAGACAGCATTTAAATTCTTTCAAATAATATACAAATCAGAAAAATACACTCATGTGAAATAAAAAGCTGTACGTATTTTCTGTATACACTGGAGCAGAGAGGGTTTTTACAGCACAAAACAACTATTTATCACATATGGGTCTTACATCATTCTATCTTTGGTAGCAGCTCAAATCTCTCAAACAATTATCTGATGAATACTTTCAGATTTCTTAAGCCAAGTTGGATAATTCATCACTAAAATGTGTATCTGCGGCTGCTGCTCTTGAGAAATATAACTCTGGTATTGCTCAGCAGGAGATTCTCATGTCCCTTCATATACTGCTGTATATAAGCTCAACACAGAACCTAACGTGAAAAACAGTTAATTTTAGACAGATGTTTGGTAGATACTAGAGTTTGTAAAGTCATAAATACTGATTACAGACAAAAAGCAGTTAAAAAATAAATAACTGATAATAAAATGACTCACAAACAACCTATGTCCTTAAATACCCTCCAAGATACTAGACAACCAACAGACACCAGAGTCTTTCAATCTAAATTCTTTAAACAAACATCCCATCAAAACACATCATTCATGTTAATAGTGTAAAGTCTGTGATCATATTTGGGTGAGCCGCTTCATTACTGCAGGTTGAACGTGAGGATGAACGTGGCAAGGACCCCGCTGAGCATGAAGAAGGGGAGCCAGGTTTTGAGGAACGCTGCCCAGCTGAAGGATACAGAGAGGGTAATGTGTTAGAGAAACATCTGGAAAGAGTGGGTGTGTGCAGCACGCTCAAACAAGGGCATGCGAGGTGTTGAAGTATCACATGTTCCAGTCTCTTTACTCCCAGAGGCCCACAGCTACCCTCTCCTCTCCCCTGAACGCACCCCAGCCCACGTTCTACTGTCCTCACCACCCGGTCTACACAGGGAGCCTAACCAGAGGGGTGACCTTCAGTGGTGACACTGGGGGAGCACTTGCTGTCAGTGATGAATTACTCGACTCCCCTCTAGTTTAAAAGGACTCCTGTGCTGTGGGAGCATATGAGCGGAGGCAGTACAAACTGTGACGCAAGCACTTCTCTATGTGGGTCAGCGGAGAATAATGAGGGGGATTCTCTGAGCCATATGTCTCTTAATGCTCACCAGTGAAAGCAGCAGTTTTTTCAAACAACGGGATCGTGTTAGTGATGAAGATGCTTCAGGTGTGTTTGGCTCAGAACCCTCAGGATCTAGCTTTCCCCCTACTTAGGGCTTTTGCCCCATCTCCCATTAAAACTTTTCCACCAAAGGTTTTTTTCTTAAGATGTTTTCACTCATGAACAGAACTCCTAAAAAATCCCTGAAAAAATGGGGGGAACTTCCTGGATTTTTGGTGTGCTGCATGCCGATTCCACCCAGACATTTTTCTGCCAGCTTTCCAGGGAAGAGCTGATGTTAGCAGGAAATATTCAGGAAATTTCACTGCAGGTGGACAGGGCAAGGACATTTAAATAGACAGCACAATCTTGGTAGTTCAGACTCTATTCAGCTTGCCACTATAATTTCATCCCATTACACGTAGCGCTGCTATACAGTGCCTATAAAAAGTATTCACCCTCTGGGATGTTTCATCCACTTAATGTTTTTATAAATCAATTGTGGTCAATATAATTTGGCTTAAAAAAACAAACTCTTTAATGTCAGGAAAAACTACAAAGTAATGTCAATTAAACAAAAATATGGAATGTTAAATAAGTGACTGCATAAATATTCACCCCCTTTAAAGTGACTGACCTAATTCAACAGAGATTTAAGCCAACTGGTGTTAGTAGCCTCAATTAGTCAAACTGTGATCACCTGAATGCAGTGAATGTATCTCAAGTGATCATACTGTCAAGACTCAGGCTGTCTCTTCAAGTCAAGGAAAGATCCTCGAACAGCTGTATGTGGGGGGAAACCACATCAGTGAGTGCTGCCGGAGGACTGTTCCAATGTCGAGGATCCTCAAAATTTTTCAAAGTACTGAGTCCTTCAAACAGAGAATTTTCAAGGATGCAGATATGGATCATCCACTTGCAGGAATTACCCACAATTCAATTTGCACCGTTTTCCTTTTCTTCAACAAAATGCGCAATATCAGAGGGAAACCCGGCCCTTGAGTGCTCAACACACTTTCAAATGTCCCGTTTCCTCGGTAAATTTGTTGTCATCATTACTGTATGGCTTCAAAGTCAAGCTGGACGGGCGGACCCTTCCTATGATGTAATTATGGACACACTTGCCTGTTCCAAACGTTTGTTCAAGAGTTACCAGGGAGGACTCTGGCCTTGCCTCCATGGGTCAGAGGATAGATACAAAAACATTTCAAAGGCACTGAATTCCCCCAGGAGTTCTGTTCATCACAAATTCATCACAAATTGTAAGGAATATGTAATGTGTGTAAATCTGCCTAGATCTGCCAAAATCACTGATCAGGCCAGAAGGAGACCAGTGAGAGGCCACCAAGACAGCTATGACTACTCTTAATGAGTTACACATTATGGAAGAGTGACAAATTACAGCCACCATTGAATGAAACTTATATTAAATCTTGACTAGAGTTCACCCAAGGCATCTGGGAGACTCCATGGTCAAGTGGAAGAAAGTTCTTTGGTCTGATGAGACCAAAATTGTGCTTTTTGGCCATCTAACAAGACGCTATGTTTGGTGGACACCAAACACTGCACAGAAGAGTGGTGGCAGCATCATGCTTGTTGGCATGCTTCTCGACCTTGAAAGGCTTGTAAAGATAGAGGGTATAATCTTATTTCAGTCTGCAAGAAAACCATGGCTTGGGATGGTTTAAAGACAACAAGTTGAAGGTTCTGGAGTTGCTGGGTCAAAGCCCAGACCTCAGTCCAACAGAGAATTTATGGCTGGACTTGAAAAGGGCTGTTCATGCCTGATCCCTGTGCAAACTGAAAGCTTGAGCAGTTTTTCAAAGGAGAATGGGATAAAATAGCAGTGTCCAGATGTACAAACCTGACTGAGACGTGTCCACACAGACTCAGTGCTATGATTACAGCCAAATGTGAATCTACTAAATACTGACTTGAAGGGGGTGAATATTTATGGATCACTTATGGATGCACTACACATTTTTATTTAATTAACATTACTCTGTATAAATCTGTTTTCACTTTGACACAGAGTTTTTTTTTTGTCATTACTTTTTGGTCAAAAACATCAAATAACATTGGCCATGATTCATTTAAAAAATCAACTAAAGGATAAAACATCCAATGGAATGAATACTTCTAAGGTACTGTATGTTTTCAGTGACCCTCTGATATTACAACTCACTTTCCATCCTGTTATGCATAAGCAGCCCATACATCATTTCTATGGCTTGGCATCTCTACATGTCATGTGCAGTGAAGCTGTTGACAATACAAATGTACGGCAGTGAATTAGCCACAACTGAGAAGCTAATGGTGCCTCTTTGACAGCTTTTATCCTTCATTTTGTCATAAATGTGTTTTGAAAGGAAACCACTAAATGCTATTTAGCAAATTAATTATTTGGGGTACTGGTTTGTGTCAACTGATTTCAACAAGTTAAATTATGAGGGGATTTTGATGACACTAGCACATGAGCCAGTTGGAGCTAAATGTTATGTGTATGATTGTCCCACGACACACGTAAATAATGCCATGCTTTTTGTTTACCAGCAAAATATCACATATCACAGCAGCTTACATGGCGGTCTTTAATGACATTACATGTCAGTGAATTAAGATAAAGGCATCCCAGACCAACGCCTTATGCTGTCTGAGCTATCAAATATCAAAAGTTTCAGTACAAATTAAGGAATTTCCACCCAACGAATAAAGAATCACCGCTTAGTATTCAAATGCCCAAAGCAGATGTGAAGCAATGCCAGTGCACTGTATAAATGGGGTGTCAAAGTCTCCTGCTGTGGTGCGTATACATGAACTAGCAAGTCAAGTCAAGAGGATTTCAGGGTAGCCTGTCCTGAAATTCTCTTGAAATTTTCACAAGGGAAAAATGCATTGCACAGATGGGGAGTCTACTGATGGAGAAATGGGAATGAAACCAGTTCAAGGCTATATTTTGATTTTTTTGTTTGTAATTTGTGCCATAATTAAAATCAACTTGGATGAAAGACAGAATGACGAGTTTGTGTTGTTTAACCCCTTGTAGAGGTGATGACAAAGATGTTATAAGGAACCAAGCTTAATAATGTCAGAGCTAACAGGACAGAATTGTGCTCTGTGTGTATGAATGTGGAGCTCTCAACAGTGTACAACTTAACTTCCATCATGCCACAAAGTGCAACCACAGAGTGGGCCAATGATATTACACCCTAACAGATGCAATATGTACATACAAAGGCATGATGATAGCCACTGTTTTAACTGCATTCTGTAAACAGCTAATGTGGTGAAAAGAAATAATGATAATTTGAGTATCAAAATTTGCAGACTCACTGTTTGGATATTTATCAAAAGTTACAAGCAAGGAGTTGTCTCTGTTACCTTGTACATCTATTTTAATACAGCACAATAAAAGTACTTCAACTTTGGTTGACAAAGGTATGATATTTAAAAAATCTGATTCCTCTTATCGGATTGCATAATACTGGACAATCAGCACCCTTTTTGCCAAAATTTCTCAGTGTCTCAGTGTTGTTAGCTCTTTATACTATGAAGATTTCCCTGAGATTGGAAGGGAAAAAAAGCAATTTACCAGTGCTGCTTTTTGACACGACAGGTCTAAAATAAATCAGTCATATTCTCCCAGACTCACTTCTGCCCGACTGTCTATTAAAACAAACAGCACAAATTATCCTTTAAGAGGACAACTTCATATAAACGTATTTATAGTTGACAAAGGACAAAGTGTTAAAATAGTTTGTTGTTCAATCTTACATGTCCTTGAACATGACACTCAACACTAAAAACATCTGCCAAATGATTGCAGTGAAATGATTACATAACATTAAATGGTACCAAAGTGACTTGCTTAAATGTCATTAGTATAAAGAAACACTGGAGCAAAATACAGCCAAAAAGTATATAAATAAAGACAAGGTGCAAATCTAAACTCTGATTTTACATGTGTACTGATACAAACAGCTGAATAATGTTAAAATACTCACCTGACATGTTTGCCATGAATAAAAGACAGCACACACAGGTTCACCATGTTCCATGATGTGCTGTTGTCATAGCGCATGAGGTTGAGGGCCATGGCAACATGGGAATGGCAGTTATCCAAGCACAGATTGTGCTTCAGACAAATAGGAAAGAGGTTGTCAATGTTATTCGATGAACAGTTTGTAAATACTTAAAACAAACAAAGAAACAAACAAAAACCAACACTGTCATACCGGTCGACACTTGTACTCTTCAGAAGCATCATAAACTGCTTTATCCCATGTTGCAGCACCATTACCACACACTTTGTCCACATCAAGCTTCCAATACCTGCAATGGGAGATCATAATAAATAGATGAGATGATTTGTTTTAATTATGATTGATGACACACTTTCAAAATACAATAGTTGATAAGAGTAAACATACTTAGTTGGTCTCCCAAAACCCATGTTGTCCTCCTGAATGGACCAGAAAACACTTAATTAGTCATGAAAATTAACTTTCCGCTGTTACTCAGTAGGATTATATATTTCTCTAATAACGAATTAAGTGGTTACGAGAAAATCAATGGAAGTGACAGCTCCCATTCATCAAACATTAAACTGTTTCTGCACTACACATTTTCATTTTTATCTTCCTGCACAACAGCATGTTTAAAAGATACGTCGGGGTGGATGTATGGCTTACTTAAGCTTTACAAAAGACACTCACCGAGACAAAATATGATCCTGCAAAATCCCTTATGATTCCAGAGGAGGTGCATATACCCATGTGACCAATGAATGGGAGCACCCACCTGCAGTATGCACACAGCACAAAACAATTACATTACATTGATACACTTGTGAATTCAGGAGCATTTATTGTGTAACAGAAGAGATATTAAGTGCATTAGTAATGGAGTAAATAAAGACAGACTCAACTAACGGCTGCCGTTAGCTAAATAACAGCCTGCCACAATAACGTAACAAGCTAAGATAGCAACACCAGGAAAAGAAGACGTGTTAGCTTCTTACGACAAAATAGGAATAGGCGTCCAAACAATGCAATAAGGATAGCGACTGTTTTTTCTGTCGTTTTTTAAGAAATCCCCGTGGTAGCTCATCATCACGTCAGTCTCATCTACCTCCGCCATCACTGCCCGGAGTGATGGAGTACGTTAGTGACGCACTTGTACGGAAAGCCAATAGGGGCAAAACTTATCTCCCTTTCCCAACCTGATTTAAACGTCGCCTACCGTCTATCAGTGTCTGATACCAACAGATGACCAACAAAGCATAAAACTACAGTTTTTTAAAAAACAGACTTTTGAAAGTGTCAGTAAGCATTGAAAAGATGTTCAGTTGTACACTGGTGGCCACTAAGTCGTGCTTGCAGTTGTTCATTTCAGAGAGCATCATGTGCTGAGTTATTTAGATGAACTTGGAGTGGGGTCTGGCTGCAGACTATACGTCTCTAACAGCCTTTTTCACAGACTGTTCTCGCCTTATCATGCAAGGCTTAAAGGTGCAGTGTGTAATATTTAGCCTAGTAGCATTTAGTAAAACAAACAAACTTGGTTAAATGAAACATGATGTCTATAGGGAGGTCTATCCTAATTAGTGTTTATCCACCTGAAAAAATGTGTTTTATTTAACTCAGAATAAGCAATCTACTCATACATGGGGAGGGTCCCCTCCACGGGCACCGCCATCTTGAATTTTTTGCATTTTGCATGTTTCTCTGATGAAAACCGTGGCAACCAGTTGAATTAAAAAAAAAAAAAAGCTTCTGGCGCTTCTGTGGCACCACCCACAGGGCCCTGCCGCTGAGGAGCTTTTTGACCACCTCGGCCCCAGAGAGAGGAGAGCCCACACCCGAGCCCCCAGACTCTGCTTCTTCATTGGAAGATGTGTCGATGGGATTGAGGAGGTAATAAGTTTGCTTTAGCTAAGGCACTTTATTATGGGAATACCGGCTAACATACTGTGCTTAAGGGAAGAGACTACAGGTGAATACAGTTATGTGTATCTAAAAATCTGTCGTCAAAATCACCGCATTGATAGCTGAAAATTATGCGCTATTTAATTAACATGCATACTTTTGCCAAGGCATTGCAGGTGAATAGGATAAAAAATGAACTAATACAGATCACCATCGAACTTCCCCAGTTAATTACAAGATGGTATTTTCCCCTGAAATGTTTAAATATATAGAGGAGCTTGTTTGGAGAAATCTACAGATGCAGAGAGAGGACAGTAAAAATAAACACCATCTATGTTCATTTTTTTAAGTTTTCCTTCTTTTAGAGTGAAAGAAGACATGCATGCAAAATAGACCAAAATCTCTTAATTGACCAGAACATAAAAACACAATGTTTTAACCTGTAGAGTTCTGTCTGAAACAACTACTGCATCATTTTGACTGCAGGCTCCTCATCTAACAACTATTCACTCTACTAGATATTTAATATCTGACAGACAGACAGCCCTCCTTCAAAGATCAGTGAAAGATTCACTGAAACTAAGATCACTTCACCATCAGTTAGTATGTGCTTGGTTGGAGAGGGCATAATAATAACAATAGAAATAATAATAATAATAATAATAATAATAATAATAATAATAATGGATCATTAATATAAGGAAATTCTGTATTATGATGCTTGGCTATAGAAGTTCAAAACATTTACATTTTAATCATGTCTACAGCACAATGCCATTTCCATTTTGTCAAATTTTTCTGCAGTGATCATCAGTATTTCTGCTGTTTTTTCCATTAAAATTAACAAAGTACGAAGTAGATGCTCTAAGCCTTATTGTTGCAACTAATCATTGGTCTAATAGCAGTTTGGAGGGTAGTTTGGCTTGCTTATTTATGTATAGAACAGTCTTTTTCAGTTTAGTGTGAAGGCTCCAGCCCCCCCACGACCCTGAACGGGATAAGTGGTATAGAAAATGAATAGATGGATGGACAGTTTCAAATAGGACAATGAGGAATAAGTAACTGTTATGTAGGTTAAGCTGGTACATTCAAAGGATGTGGGAGGAACAATGCAGCTGGATGATATTACAACATTGCACAAAATGGCAGCCTACAGGTGAATATTTTTTATTTACTCAAGTATAGACCTATTGTGTTTTTTCATACAACATACATAAAGAAGACACTACTGTTAATTTAATAAAGTCAACATGCCTTTACATGTAGGGTTCCTTTCAACATCTGTTCAGTTTAGAATATTGATTCAACTTAATTTGGTTGGCATTTCAAAGTTAATTTTTGCTGCCCAAACTCAAAGACTCAGATAGCTTTACTGCCTGCTCCCAAAGCTGGGTCACCTTGTTGCACTCACTACATGGGACTAAGAAGCTCCCATAACTGCTCATGCTTGGGTTGCACTGTGCTACCAGTTGTTGAATAGTCAGCAAAAGCAGAAAGTAGAGCAGGCACTGATGAATGAGCAGGATACCAGAGTCTCACCTACAGTATATTTTTCTCACCCTAATTAGTAATGTGTCTGTTCTTCTGTATCTGTTGTGTAACTGTTAAGGGCAAACAATTCATCATTTTTACTGAGAAAAACAGAACAGCAAAAAAACAAACAAACAACAACAACAAGGGAGGTGTCTGTTAATTTTATTCTTTCCTTTTTTCAACAAAGGTTTTTGTAGGACTTATCAAAGAAAAAACAGATAATCTCAAATTAATGAATGCAGTAAAACACATGGAAGCCTAGTGTTGCATGTTGAGAGCTCATTCTTGACATTTAACCTCATCTGGGGAGAAATTAGATGTGTTCACTGAGCAACAGACAGAATGGCTCTGTGTCCTTTTGTTGCGCATGACTATGGTCAGAGAAGCCCCAAGCAAGCAGGACTGAAACCCTGACTGCAGCAGAGGAATGGTGATAGACCCACACAGGCTGTAGGCAGGGACAATAACGCTCCTGTCTATCACCACTAAATACTGTTTCCACAACCACAAATTAGCATCTGCGCCTTATTTATACCCAACAGAACTTTCATGTCATTTCATGCCAAATGAAAGTCTTGATTTCAAACTACAGAAATTTTTTTAGATTTTTTTTTTTTTTTTTTTTTTTTTTTTTAACAAAATGTCTTTGTTGATATTTTGTTGATCTTATCAACAATCTCTCATTGTAAAACCTCTTAACTAAAAGGAGCACAGTTTGCCAAAATCATGTTTCAGTGAAACAAAGAAGAAAAATTTGAATCCTTGGCCATTTAAATGATGGATGACAACCTTTGGCAGAAGAAACCACTTGTTTTTTCTGACAATTATAAACCAATCAAAGCTTACAAATACATTCCATTTAAGCAACACTTGCAACTTTCAAAACTTTGACAATTTGTTTTCAGGTTCCTGTGACTAAATCTCCAACTGAAAATCAATGACTTGGGTGTGCAGCTTTTCTGCGATGAGCAAACACTAAAACTCTGAGCTTCAGCTATAGCAGACAGGAGATGCAACCAAGCACTGTCTTCTGTCTTGTGAGCTGATCCTCTCACAGAGGACGCTGTGGTTGTCTGGCCACCCTGACCTGAAAATAGGTCACCTGACCAACAGCTTCGCCTTCGACACGCTGTGTGTCTCTCCAACATAATCCTGAAGAGGAATAAGTGCTGAACTCCTCCATCTTAGTAAAAAATGGGGGGAGTGACGTGGAAGGTGCTCTCCTCAAAGGTGTCCCCTCTGCCACTGTGGGACGTGAAGGGTGATACTGAGGTGTTGTTGGTGCTCTGAAGGGGTGAGATGCGTATCTTCTCCACCCTCCAAAATTCCTCTCCCCAAAAGTGGTCTCTGCCAGTCCTCTCTTTGGACAGGGGAAGGCGATGCATAGTGCAGAAATGTGACATGACATTCACTCAATGTTTCTGTCAGACCAGGGATGGGGGTGGGGGATTAAGATTCAAACAGGAGTTGGGCAGGGCGAGTGCTTTTTGCTTCCTTGGTCCATTCGATCGAATGGATGACACTTTGTTTAGCTTGGCCGACACTGCACCTGTCCCTCTGAGCTGTCCTCGTCATCCGAGCCTTCTGGGCCAACGCCACGCAGGCCTGTGATGCGATAGCCCATGTTGAGCAGCATTACCTCTAGCGGGTCAGCATTCATGCGCCGCTGGTTCGCCTGAGCAGCACCCTCCATGTCCTCTACCACCCGCACATTTTCACACTCCGTCTGTTATACGAGAGAGAAAACAGGAGGAGGAGAGCAAGAATCAACTGAAAAGGATGTGATGTTATCACTGAGTTTTGTAAAACATTAAGAATCAACTTTTCAAACCCAAAAATATTTACACAAAATTAAGCCAAAAGAATCAGCTTATGGGTTCTACCTCTTTAGGTTGTAAACAACAGTAGGAAGTTAACAGAGTTCACAAGGGTGAAAAGGTCACTTTTAATGAATTTGATTTAGTTCAAAGAAAGAACAGGGACAATCAAACATTCCTGTCATCATCACAAAGCCTGCAAAATGTCATACCAATTTTGGTGAAATTGAAGCAATTATTATTGAGGTATACATTTCTATGTTATTTTTGGTGCCCCCTAAGGGTCAGGATTGGAATGATTTTTACAGTCACAAATAAAGATAACTGTAGGTTATAGACAGGCTTTCTTAGTTTTCACTCGTTGAATCTGCGAGTGTATCATTAAATAAACCAGATAATCTTTAGTTGAGCTATTATAATTATGAATAAATCTTTTTCAAATGTTCAAGAATCAGAATTATGTGTGAATTTTTTAATAAACCAAGAAGATGATTACCTCTGGTCTAGGGTTCCATAACCTCACGACAGGGTCGATACCACTAGTAGCCAGGAAGCAGTAGCTGGGGTGGGGCTGCAGGCAGTTGACTATGGACTCGTCCCCCTGCAGGATTCTCACAAGATTAGTCGTTTCCTTCTCCCAGATAAAAAAGGAGCCATCGTCTGAGCCACTGACGATGTACTGGCCTTTGCTATAGAGAAAAGATAAATGGTTTCAAACAGTTGAAAGAATTTCAAGTCTTTAGTTTTGTCTCAGACTTTGCCTTGTTTAATGACTTGGCCATTGTCAGCAACCAATAACAGCATTCTGTCCAGCAATAAACAGGAAGATGCAAACTAGTAAACAAAGAGGGGAGATAAATGAGAGAGCAGTTCTCCTGAACTGTGAAAAAAGGGGAGAAACGTGGAATTTCCAGTAGACTGTGGCAATTTCTGTTCCCCTTTTTCCCATCCACTTTCTCCCATGGTACAAAGAGGAGGACATGGCAAAGTGGTATTCTTACTTTCTTAACAGTTTCTCCTACTTTTTGTTTTTCTGCTCAAATGTACTTAAAATTTAAGTATATAAAAGTACAAAAAAATAATTACAATTGTATTTTATCTTGTCATTCTTAATGTTGCATATTTGAGAGCTGATGAGTGCATTTTATCCTGTCATATCAGCACTCAAATGTTTGTAAGAGTGCTCTCCGGTGTTCTTAGAATTTGTTCTTAGCTAATAACACATCACACTTTGTTTTAAAGTCTCCCTGTAGCTGGTTTTTGCTTTATTTATTCTTCTGCAGATACAGTGCTCTGTCTAAAGCTTCAGAGCTTGTGACTGCTCCCTTGTGAGGCTTAATGGAAGTGTGATTGAGATCTGCTGACCTTCCAAAGAAGTTGGCCTCTTTGATATCTGTGGTGGTGTTGCAGTGTCCGCAGTATCTGTGCTTGTAGTCAAAGCTGCGCTCTCTCAACACCAGCTCATCTTCAGGGATAGACTCCTTCCGACTGAAAGAGTGGAATCTAATGGAGCTGTTTGCCTTTTTATCATCTGATAGGGAAGTAAAAATCAAGCGTATTACCAGAGAGTCATTCTAACATTTTAAAAAGCCTGCAAGTTATTTATTAAATGTGAAATAACAATGTAAACAAGATTGTTGATTTAAAGTAGCCATCTTTAAACCAAAAAATGTTCTCTTTCAATTCAAATTCCAACTGTGTCGTTTGACAAATGAAAGATACAGAAAATCAGATGAGTTCCCAGTTCACTCTGTCTTACCTGATTCTGTCTTGGTGAAGAGAGCGGCCTTGATGTCTTTGTCTAAGGCGTCACAGGCACTACTGTGCGCCTGCTCAGGAAACTTTCCTTTGAAATCATCCAGACACTCCAGAGCTTCAGCCACATACTTCAGCTCAAACAGACAACGTGCCAGTCTGAAATGAGCCTTCAGATGGCCGGGGTTTAGAGTAAGAGCCTTCAGACAGTCCCTGAGGGCATCATAATGATCTCCATCCCTGTGAATCACAGACAGTAGGAAAGATTCAAAACATGCTTCTACATTCATCTTCTCATTGTGATGCAACAAATGCTTACCACTTGCGTTTCATGTAAGCAGCAGCTCTGTTCCCATACAGCATGGCGTTACTGCTGGCATGATGAATACCTAAACTATACAGCTGGATGGCCTGCGTCCACTGCTGCCGTGCAAAGGCATCATTAGCTTGTTGTTTTATCTTTTCTAAGTGAGCAGGGAGCTCGGTAGAGCTAGAACAAAAAGAGAATAGTAAGCATAACTCAGCTGTTAGCATACTCTTCTTAAATAAAGTCAATCTGTAAATAAATAAATGCACGTATCGGGGTGAGATAATAACTACCTTAGGTGCATTCTTCCTTTAGCAAATTGAATATGGCTGGTTGGTAAGTGGATTCCATTGGAGACGCCATTGGTTGTCTTTCCATTCTGGACGTCTCCTGTGAAGGCAGAGTTTCAGAAATGATGACTACAGCATAAGATCTGATACAGTATTCGCCTTTAAAAGACACCATTTGAAATCTCTTCTCATTATAACCAACCTGTAGATGATTGGCACTTTTTTGGGAGCAAGAAGGTATACGGCCTCTGTTTAAATGTCAAGTCAAACAGATACACCTGGAGGAAAATCATGAATAAGCAATGAAAGCAAAAGATTAGCCACCAAATCTAAAAGTGCCTGCACATAGACATAAAACTCATAAAAAATAAAAATATTTTTCAGGGTGAGCTGCATGTGTGAATGTGACTGGCTATATTTTTCAGCCCAACTGTACCCCAAAGTTCTCCTTGACATCCCCTAATAATATTTCTGCTGCTCCGTTTTGTTTTCTGTGATTAACTTACTCAGGAAAACTACTGTTGACACTTTGATCCTGTGGGTTACCTGTTCTCCACCCATGTTAACCAGAAGCTCTGTTCCATCTGGACTGAAGGTGACATAGGTGGCCACCAGGACCCTCAGGCGGTTATTGTAGTCTGGGAGTTTCACTGGTAGGTGCCCTGGAGCAATTGAAGACAAGTTTATGTAATACAAAGTCACCTTCCAGCAACCTTAATATTTCGTCTTGTATACATCCATTCAAAAAAAGTCAGAAACCAGAAAAATCAGCCATGAATCCACCTGCAACATAATACTGCCCCGCGCCATCTGGGATGGGCTTCTGCCTTTCACAGAATGTGTGCACAGCTGCTGACGTGCTCTGACTCATTGATTTCCTGTGAAAGAACAAAATAAAGTACATTGTTGATTTATATCTTTTATGGTGAATGTAGCACATTTGCATGGTTGACGATTTTTATAATAAAAGACATATGATGTAACCGACCTGTAATTGTGAATCATTCTAATGTCATAAAGTCGGACAAAAGGCCCATTGGCACCCACAGCCAGGTAGTTGTTGTCCCTCGGGTTGACAGCTAAACACTTCGCCTCGACCAGCTGACCACAGAACTCTGTCAGGTCAATCAGCACTTCAGAGCGTTTACTGCTCTCCCTCAGGTCATACTGTCTGTAGTGAACATCAGCAGTGAAACATGAATACAACCTCAGTTTCTTTAATGTTGGGACGCAGTGTGAAACAGAAAACAGAATTTAATGATTAGCAAACATCTAAACCCTGTAACTCAAATACCATAAGAGGGCTATAAAATGCTTAATCTGCAAATTTGTACAAATCAACCATCTTTAACTATCTCATCTATCTCATGTAAATCTGCCCACATCCTTGGCTATTCAATTCTTCTGATCATGTCTAGTCAGCATTCTTGCAACCATACTATCAATGCACACTGACTTGTATATACTACTAATACCTACAAGAGCCTGCTCATATTTAAATCTTTATTTCTTATACTTTTTTCAGTTTTATTAATTTTTTTGTATTAAATATTTAATTCCTGGGGCGCAGGTGGATGCAGATGTCCCGGGTTCAAATCTGGCCTGAGGCCCTTTACCGCATGTCTCTCCCCCACTCTCGTCCCTGTTTGAGACTCTATCCACTGTCCTTGTCTATCGAATAAAGACACAAAAAAATGTCCAAGTAAATCTAAAAAAAAAAAAAAAACATTTATTTATATATATATATATATATTTCCTTCTTCTTTTTTTTAATTCCTGTACACTGAGAGCAAAGCTAACCAGAGTTAAATTCCTTGTTGCGTAAGCATACTTGGACAATAAAGCTGATTGTGATTAACTGAATAAAAAACACAACAATACATCCAATGTCTAAGAAGTTTGTATAGTTTGTATAGTTGTTCTAAGGATAAAAGGCCTAGTTTGAATTTGATGCAAGCAACACATTTCAAATAAAGTTGGGAAAGGGTCAAGTCTACCTTCCGTAGGGTCACTTTTCTTTTACCAACTCTCTGTAAGTGTTTGAGAACAGAGAAGAACAGTTTCTACAATTTTGAAAAAAGGATTTTTTTGGTCATTCTTCCTTGATGTAGAATTTCAGCAGTTCAGTAGTTCAGGGTCTCCTCTGTTTCATTTTATTCTTGGTACTCAAAACATTTTTAACTTCAGATAGCAGTCTAAGATTACTATAGTTAACTAAAACTAACAAAATAACTAAAACTTAAGTGTAAAAATCTTTTTACAAAAACCAACTTAAACTGTATTCTGTGCTTACAAAACACAGAAAACCTCCTTAATTTTTGTCTTTGACAGCAGCATGCTGAGTGACATGGACACCCAAGCCTGGGGAGTGTAAAAGGGCCAGATATGATTGAAGAAGTCTTCACAAAATGCTCAATTTTTGGTTCTTGAGTTATATTCACATATCAAATTTGAATACATAAAATGAAATGTGAAGAGTATTCTGTCTAAATGTGTTTTAAAAATTGTACAATGTTTATGTTTTCTGACCCTTTTGGGTCTCACCACTGACAATTTCCCTTTATTGCTAAAAAAAAAAAAAAAAAAACTAAAACTAACACTAAAATTAACAAAAACTAAACTAAAACAAAGCATTTTTGCAAAATAAAAACTAAACTAAGAAACCAGCAGTAAAGACTAATAAAAACTAAACTGAAAATGTGCAGGCTATATATGCTATCACATCACATATGCTGGTGTTGAATTTCTAAAATGAGCACAGTTTTACAAAAACAATTCTAAATTTCAATATTCATCATGTTTTCTTTGTGCTATTTTAATCAAGTATGGCATTTCAGTGATTTGAAAACCAATCAAATTCTGTCTGTATTTATATTTTGGACAACATCCCAACTTTCTTTAAAAAAATGGGGCTGTGTTACCGGGGCATAATAGAGCAGATTATTTTGTTCATTTCTGATCCCTGGGTTCTAACCTGATTATTCCATCTTCAGCAGCACTCCAGAAGGTATTAGGCCACATTGGAGCAGTGGCGATGCGTTTAACTCTGTTGGTGTGATCAGAAAACATGTGAATGGTTTCCTTCACCGTCAAATCATGCACATGGACCTTTGTGTCAGCTGCACCCGTGACCAAGATTCTGTCCCCGGAGTGAGGAAGGAACTGTAAGAACACAGAATAACAGCAACATGAACTGATAAATACACACGCAATGAGTTACCATAATTAAATGTGCCAAAAACATCTATACATACATATACATATACATATATATATATATATATATATATATATATATATATATATATGCTGATGTGTCATATTCTGATTTAAAAAACGCAACTTCTCCTTATCTTTCAATATCAACATTTCTCTCCAGTATTTTCATTCTCAAGCTTTTGGTCATGAAGCTCCAATAGTTTTCCAAATTATAAAAACAGATAAAACACAACCAAACATTTACAAGTCTGTTTTCTTCATGCCATTCAGTGGGTGGCCAACAGCGCCCCCTAGTGTGCAGACTACAGTGTTTTTGTATTTCAGGAGAGCAATCCCAGATCGGGATGAAAGTAGAGGCTCTAAGTTCAACATAATAAAAGATTTACGTTGTTAAATTGTTCTTTATTTGCAGTTAAATAGCGTACCACACTCAACAGTCCACATACAAGCATAACCCGGATACACCACATGGGCTATAATGTTTTATTTGGCTTCATCTAACTTACATTTCAGCCTTCACTACCTTCAGCTGCATCTTTCTGCATTGACAGTTTAGAGTCACCTTAAAAGACATCAGCATGCCTTCTTTACTGGAATTCAAAACAGTCATTCCTCCTTACCTTTACAGAGAATATATTTGCTGCATGACCCGTGTGCATAGTTGTAAGCTTCTTGTGCCTGAATGGATCCCAGATGACGGCATGCTGATCATCTGAGCCTGAGGCAAGTAGACTAAAATTGAAAAAAAGGAGAGAATAGGAAAAGGCAATAAACATCTGATATTGTTCTTTATTATCAACACTGCTTGTCATACAACATTTTAGGCATATCAGATATCCAGTAGCTGAACAACTGTAAACATGTGCATTGAAATTTTCACATCAGTAGAACAGCTGATTTCTTTGACTTGGACACATCACCTGCCATAATAATCTGTCTCTGGAAATAACTTGCATATCACAAACCTTGTAGTAAAATCTTTGATTTTTTTGTGTGTGATGTAACTCAGTCATTGATCCAAGGTCAATAGCTATAAAAGTATGTAAGGTAAGGTTTTAGGTTGTCAAAACTTACTCTCCTCGTTCATTCCACTCCAAACAGTTCACACAGCCTGTATGACCCTGTTAAGACAGGTAGTTTAAGATAAAGACACTATGATAAAAAAACAGAATGGAGTACTTAGTCTCCCTCCCCTCTCCTTAGTGTACACACAGGCTTACTGTCACTGACCTGAAGCTCAGCCTCCAGTCCAAGTCTTTTGATGAAGGGGTCCGTCACATGATAGAACCTTTGAAAGGCTGGCGCTCTTTTATCCTAAAGATGTGAATCAAATTCCACATTAGACTTGAAAGTCTGCATTTTAGAAAACATATTGAGGGGGGTATAAAGTAACTTTAGATTAGGGTCTTCTTAGGTTATAGTTAGTGTTTACCAGTGTCTGATTACATGTACGGTATAATGTCCTTCTTGGATGCTCTGTATGTACTCACTCTGATCTGCCTGTGCAGAAGATCTCTAGTGATGTTGACAGAAGTCATGGCCTCACCACAGAACATAAAAACAGGGTCTGGGCTGGTGGTTCCAGGGGTCAGAGCTCGGATGACATTTACTCTGTATTTGTCCACAAACAGCTGCAAACAAGTTAAAACAATCAGCAGTGTAGATAGTATGCGGAGGCCACTTATCATAACCATGATAGGTATTTTTCGATGGTGTATCACAGTACATTGAGGGTAGATGGTGTTAAATGGTGAATACAGGATTGTCAGAGGGCCTTAGTAATATTAGCTCACAGTATATCTGTTAAAACGGCTCACACATAAGTATATCATAAGCTGTTAGCTGGTCTACACACTTTTGTCACTACATAGACAGTGGCATTGCTCCCGTCAAACAACATAAACAAGACGACTTCATAAGCTAACTAGCCAATCTTAGCTATGCAGCTCTGTCAGTATTTTAATCTTGTGACTGTTTCTCAAAACACAGACAATTATTCGAAAACAAAGAAACTATTATGCTGTCACAATCGCTATCCATATTTGCACCAGGCCTTTAAAGACCTGTCGTTTATCAAGTAGCTGGCGTTAGCGTATCTGCGTTACCTTGTTAGCTAAACAAGACGTCCACTTCATGTAACGTCAACATTTGCAACCATTTCATTACAGTTTAAGACTGGTAAAGAGATCTCACCGCACTCCTCGGACTAAAAGCGCCTCTGTCAGGAAATGTCCATTTAATAGACGTAAAGATTCACACTCTCTGAGTTTGTTGACAGGATTCACGATAATACCTTCTCTGACTTGAACACAAAACCCCTCCCACTGACAACGTCATCACGTAAAGGGCCAACGTAGACTGATACTTCCGGTCGTAGCTAATTTTTTTAAAAAAAAGCACTCCTACAAAGTAAAATTGAACCATTTACACTACACCACAAAGAGTTTTATGGTGAATCCAAAAATCAACGGCTTCTTTATGATATAGAAGCGTACTTATTATCAAATAAATCAGTAAGAAAAGGCAGTCGCCTTTATGCACGATTTGCAGATAATTACAGGTTCTTGTATAGCATTTAGCCAGATATAAAGAGGATGTAGCTCAAAGATCTAATCTGGCTTTACTTGGAAGGTAGTTTAGAGATGCAAAGGTAAATCTAATAGGCTTAGTCTGATCAAGACTTAAGACCGTAATTATGTTTGGGCGTATGGTTGCATTGAGAATTGGGCATGTTTTTGCTGATTAGATGTTTCTGAAAAGAGTTTTAGTGTTTGGGGATATATTTATTGAACAATAGTGTAGGAACCAAGGTTAACAAAAACTAAGTAACTAAGTCAAATCATTTTAGTTAACTGAAACTAAATAATACAAAGTAAGCTTTAAGAATAAACCAACTAAAACTCAATTTCGGTGCTTACAAAACTAACTGAAATTAAATTGGGGTCAAAATCTCCTTATTTTTAGTCTTGACAACAGCAGAATGGTTGACATGTCCTGCCAAGCCTTGAAAGAGTAAAACCACCAGATTTGATTGACAAGAACATCACAAAATGGTCATTTCAGGCCTGGAGTTGTATGCATCATTATTGAATAAATAAAATAAAAGTTAAGAGCTCTTTTGGGTCTTGCCCCTGACAGGTATCTTGTATTGCTGAAAAACTTAAAAAAAAAAACAAACAAAAAAAAAAACAGAAAAAAACTATTTAAAAAAAATACCTAACTACTATCTATATTACAACTTTGGTAGGAATCCCTCACAAAAAATATTTATACTAATACTACTACTACCACTACTACTACTACTACAGCTGATAATAATAAAAAATAATAATTACTACTATAACAATACTACTACTACTAATAATAATAATAATAGTAATTATTATTATTATTATTATTAATTAAATTAAATTGAAAAAAAATGGTAAAAATGTTGATATAACCAGTAGTTTTACATACATTAGTCCAACCATTTAAAACAGGGAAGCCTCCGTACTGTCCTGCATGAATAGATATTCATAAATATTTTGTGATTAAAATATGATTATTGACATCTGTATCATTATCATTGTACAATTACTAACATGGTTGCAGTTTACAAGCTTAAGTCTTAACAATTCCCTGCCATGACATCCCCTTCTAATATGTATGTTGCTGTCTAATAAAAGTTGAAGGTATATACTTAGAGTATCAGAGTACATTGACTACCGTTTAATGTCTTTTTAGGAAAAAATACCTGTCTTATCACTTTAAGGGCCCTGAACTGTTATTTTTGTTTTTAGCATTTCAATATTTAGGAAGATTTTTTTAAAGTGTATCAATTAATAATTCAGCTTTTATTTCACACAAAGCCGTGTTTAGGCAGTAAAGAAATTGCACAGATGTTGCAAGTGTTTTAACTATTGCAAGAGTAACTTCCTACAACGAAATGATGTCAGCATTTGTGGTATTTTCACTTCTTAGTCATTTGAAGCTGTTCCTCTCTTGTGAACCGACACCCACATTTCGTTGCGGAAGACGATATCTGCAAAAGTCACTGGCATCAGGATTTGTTAAAGCATGATGTAAAGCTAACATGAAATAGACTGTATTTCCCTATTACTCATCTCGTTACAGTTGCAAGTTACCGTAAAATTGACATACGTTTTTGTTAAATCTTGTAAAATGGAATCAGTCCCATTTGACAGAGTTATTATTTATAAATGTAATCATAAAAATGCTGTTAAATCCGTTTAACTTTTGTTAAAGCCTTGTTTTCTAAGCTATAGTAGCATCTAAATGTATCTTGGTTAGATGCGTTTGTTTTGGTTGTCAGCAGTAGAGCATTGTCACATGACAGAGTGAACGCAGTAGCTTATTTGCTAATTCATTAGTGACATTTGAGGAAGAGATTTGAAAATACTGCTGCCAAACTTGTTGGGCTGTAGTCTCCAGCCCTTACCACGGTGGTTGTGCTTACTCGGTAGACAAAAAACTCTTCAACGGTTTCTCAGACAACACCAAGTGTCGCAGTTTAACGGGCGACGCCGAGACCATAAACGAGCGCCCATTCAGTCTTTGATGGGTTGTCTGCCATCAGAGGGGATCTGTTCAGTTGGCTAGCGGAACAACAGCAGCAGCGGATGGCACGGATTCCGCGTCGGTTGCCATCATCAAACCGAGATTTATTACTGTTTTTGTGTTCATGTGAAACAAAAGGTAACCTACGTTTCTTGTATGCTCCGACAGTTAGCCCGGCTTCAGTTATTAAAGTAGGAAAGCCAGTGGAGATTTGTAACGTCAGTTTTAACCCAAGTGGCTAGGCAAATGGTAACGTTGTGTTAGCTGTTAGCTAGCTTGTAAGACGGAAACGGTTTTGTCATGGATTAGCTAGAATGGGTAACGATGTAGAGCACCTCAGGTACGGTACAACAAAGTGAGCTTCGCGAAGAGGACAGATATGGAAGTTAACGCTTAAAACCAATGTGTTCAATTTTTTGTCGTCTTATTTCGCTAGCAACACAATATTTTAACAATTACAGTTTAGCAATAGGTCACGTTTAGCCTCAAGCCTGTCCTGCTTGCTTAAGTGTGAGCGAGTAATTTCCTTTATGAATTCGCTTCTTAAGAGGATTAGTGACAACCAGACCACATCTGAGGTTTCGTGTATCAATCGATAATCTTGGCACAAGTATTTTACAAGTTCCTGTAACCTCTTAGGGACATACATGTTTGTATAACCCATTATGTAACGCTAATACATGTGCTCATGTTGTTATTTTAGTTGCTACTGAGATCAGTCTGGCGAGGCTGTTTCTGGCACGTTGAAGGGCAGATGAGTTTGATAGGTGAACAAAACAGTCGATAGCTGAAAGCTGCTCTTGGTCATTGACGTTTAGTACAAATATTATGTAAGGAAAGACACTTTGAGGACAAAATTGTCACACATTTTCTGTCACCAGTCTTTTTCGCGTCAAGTTTATCGCCATAGGATGAGAAAAGATACAGAATCAGACTAGCAGATCAATGTAGTATTCAAAGAATGGGGCTGTGATGTTTTGGCCTGTTTGTTTATCATAGCAACAAAAAGTACATTTTTAGTTTTTAATTGTAATGCAATGGAATTTCTGTCTTCATCTCAACCAGGTTAAATAGTCTTGTATGGGATGACAACTTCACAGAGATATATTGAATCCAAACCAGCGGGTAAGTTGAGATCCAGCTGTCAACATGTGCAAACTTTGTATTAGTTCAGTATTTGTTGATGATTCCCTTCTCTGTTGCTGTTGTCTTTCCTTCATAAACATACATTAGCTCGCTTTGCTGACATGGAGTGGCAGACGCCAGCTGTGTCAGAGAAGTTCCAAAGCCGTTTTGGCCGCCGGCCTGGAACATCGGACAGTGGGGACACTGGTCTTGGCACCTCGGCATCTGACAGCACAGAAGGTGGTGACTTGTGCTTGTTCTTCCATTCCCTGTAGTGTGTTATGTAACTTTGTTATGAAGTCTGTGTGTCAGTCTGTGATGCAGCTTCAGTTTTCACTTGATATACATTCCACATATACATGTCAGCATCCAGTGAGGTGGTTTGCTATTGATATACTTGACTTTCAAATTGGTTTATAAGTTAACTGGAAAGTTGCGATTTTGTAATGAGAGAAGCCGCACACGCCACTGAATTTTCCCCAACTCCTTCTATGTGCTAAGAAAAGAAAATGCTTTGCCTTCTCATTTGTGTGGTTGTTTATTGTGCTTTTTAATTGAGCGATAAAAAATTGTATGATCAACTGTTGGTGTTGTAGAAATTTGCAGATGGATAAAGTCAAAACCAAAATGCAAAAGGCTCTGCTGCTCCACTTAGGTGTAAAGGTTAATTGGTAAGACAAGTTTTTGGGAAGCCAGGGCTGGGCTGCTAAATGGGATCTGAACCTTGCCTGTGGCATGAAATGTCACATTAAAAGACATTTAACATGATTACAGTAGAAACTATCACACTAAAAAACAGGAATCTCTTTGGGGATGTCTGGGGTGTCTGTGTGCTATATTTATGTGTTTCACACAGAGTGGAAAAGATAACAGACAAGTGCTATCAGGAAGGTTCCATGTACCGGATAGACAGATGGGCTGCATGGCCCCATGTCCTAAAGGAAACTTGAAAAATAATAGTGGAAAAATCATCCCTAGACTATCAGCGCTTAAAGGTAAAACTTTCACAAAATGTTACTGACTTCACTTCAAATGAGACAGCAGTTACACATGTGTAGACATCCTGCAGGTACACCTAAGGAGGATGATTTATTTAAAATGTATCAAAAATCAGCAGAGTTTCATAACTCCTTCAACTCCTTCTGCACAAGTAGTGTGGCAGCATGTGTCTATGTGCCATATTTAATGCAAACCATGCATACTCTTGTGCACTTACAAGACTTCTGCACTCCTCCACTTACCTGTCCAGTTAAACATCACTAAACCTGAAAGGGTAGGTGTAGTTAACTGTCAGTCATGGTAGTAGATGCATATCTTTCACTATGTCTATTTAGGCTCAATCTTTAGGTGTTCTCCATGTTTTCTTACATGCTTTGAGCACACTGTTCGCAGAAGGCCTGTACAGCAGCATTCTGCAGAGGTTTGAAGCTGCCTTAAGCAAATTCTGTCTTGGGTGGTAGTGGATTTGAACAGTTGTTAAATTTGCATGATTTTTCTACACACCTGTCTGTCTAGTGTGTGGTATCTTCATTGGATTTGAATGTATATCTGCTGTCTATATGTTTCCTTTGTTCTTAGGGATCTACTACTCACTGTTACAACTGTGAGGCACACTAGTATTACCTGTACAGCTTTGCCCTTGCGCATCAAATAATGTTCACACCTAAAAACATGACAGTTAGCCTCAGAGGACCTCTTGAGGATCATAATGTACAGCAAGTTGTAAAATAAGCAGCTTTAAAATGCAATTTTTCGCATCATAAGAGTTATTTTTGATGTATCAGCCTGTTGTTTATCGGGACCTTCAGCTTTACAGCTGCAGGTAATTTTTCATTTCATTATATACTGTCAGAAGAAAGGAATGTTTGTAGTGCTAACATCTAGTAAATCTTCATCTATCAGAGTAGTTTAGACTTGTTCCAGCCAATCTTATGTCAGTGAAGCCCTGAGGCTTCCTTTTTTATCAAAGTTTTTTTTCTTCCAATGGTGGATTTTTACAGTCATATTCCCACCTTTCTACCAACTATTATTTTCCTGTATAATTGCACAGAGTTTGTAGGTAAACAAAATTTTGGTGTAAACTGAGCATACCCCTCAGTTTTTGACTTTGGAGGCACATGTGTGTGTGGGTGTGTGTGTGTGTGTGTGTGTTTTGAGTGGGAGGAGGCAAGGTGCTTAAATAAGCGGCACCCACAGATCACTTCGTAACTTGAGAGGTGGGCTATAAATACCCCTAACCTTTCCTGTGTACGCCTGTTTGTGTGTTGGCTCAGAGCTTGATGCAAACTGGTCTGGCTGTTCGAGGACAATACAGCTTTGGGCACAGGGTCGGTCGGCTGGTACGCTAACTGTCTTAGCTTCAGAGGTTTATCCGGTCCAGACATGCAGAGGACAAATCGTTTGTATCTGAAAACGTCTGTAGCTCACCTCTCCTCAGTTCAGTTGTAAAAAAATGCCACAGCTAATAACATGTTTGTTGCGTTCAAGTGAATGCCGGATTTCCAGACTTCAGCAGGTCTCTCAGGTTTGTAAATCTGTTGGAATAAGAGTTATGTAACATTGAACTGTGTTGGGGCTTGCTCTGGGGAGATGTTTGTAGGTTTGAGGTGATCTTCAGTGTCATAGTGAAATTCTTTCTAAGTATAATGTGCTCTCTGAGGTTTCCAGATGGAGTCTGTTCACGTTTTTGTGCATGTATCTGGAGTGGATTGGGTGTGTACTCTGTAATCTCAGGGTGTTTTTCTTTGTGTGCTGTTAAGGGAGTAATTATAAGGTTTATGCTAATTAAAATAGAGACGCAGTCAGCACTTCTATCACAACATTAAAGTGCTGCATGAAAAGTCAGGGACAGGGCAAGTAACACAAAATTTTATCAATGATTTGCAGCAACATACTGTCTTTTTTTAATCTTGTAAAACTAAGCTTTATCCTACTACGCATTGGTTTAAGTCTATTAAAAGCTTATTCCCTGGGTTGAGTCAGTCAGAGCCAGTTAATACTTTCAGTGGTGACACCTCATCATTGAAGTAGGCCACCCATAAACCCTGCTGCATCTACTTTACATCACAGCCTGAAAATAGAGGAAATGGCCTGCAGTAGTGCTCCAGATACTGTGCACTGATTTAATAAGGTCTGTCTGTATATTTAATTCTGTGAGAATAATATTCAGAGAAATTTCTAATGGCTCCTCTTTTGTTCTTTAAAGATTTCTGCAGCACCAGCAGCAGCAGCCCCCCTTTCCAGCCTATCCGCAGTCAAATCCCTATCCCCACTGCACATGTCATGCCATCCACGGCCGGAGCCCCGGCCTCCAAGCCCCAGTCTTGTCTCCAGGAGGACTCCCTGTCCTCTGAGGGCCACAGGTCCTCCTCTGGTTCAAGAACACCAAGCGGCTCCACCTCCAAGTCTTCCTCTCTCTCCAAATCAGCTTCTTCGCCCAACTTGGATGCTCAGGCAGGTGTTGGAGGTGATCTCGTGGGGCCAAAGCCGGACTGCCTGAGTCGCTACCGGAGCCTTGTCAATGGACTGGACCACTCACTCTTCCCTACAGATCTCACACGGGTGGATGAGGGCCAGAGGTTTGACACTCCTGCTGTGGAGCCTACGCTAAATCAGTCAGCCTTGCTGGGGGGGTTGTGCCCCGATGTCAGACTCCGATTACAGGCGACCGGGATTAGAGACTCCTCAGACTGCATGTCTGATGCCTACAGAGGAGGCATGGAGCACAGCTATAAGGTTCTGCCTGAAGCTAGGCCTGGGGTTTCTGGCACAGCAGAGACCTGTAATCAGAGGGGAACTCAGCCCAGTGCGGCTGGTTCCCCCGGACTTTATGCAAACCCTCTGAGCCTGCAGACACAGGCTCTGCTGAGGGAGCACTCAGCCTCTAAGGGTTATGAGCCATTGCGGCAGGACAGATGTAGTGAACTCTCCAGCTGGCAGCAACAACAGCAGCATAAGCAGCAACTGGAGAGTTTACGCCTGCAAGTGGAACAAATGCAGGTAAGCATTTACCTTAAACAGAATACAATAGTACACCAGAGATTAAAAGTAACACAAAGATAGAACAGCAGAGTGTTAATAAAAGGTTAAGGTAGAGGGGATCTTTTTCTCTTCTTAGCCATCAATCTTGATGGAGTAAATGTCACTGGAGTAACCATTTGGGGCGGCCTGTTGTCTGTGCACATTGAAATTTGACCACTGACTCTATAATATAGGTCAACAATGGCAAGATAACGTCCCACTAAACAAAGCCTGAGGCTGTGCAGACACATTGTCCTATTTTATAGCAGGGTCTGACCAGTCAATAGATTGGATGTAACTCGTAAGGACTTCTGAGGATTTTCTGGTGTTTGCTGCTCTTAGATTCAGTTAATAAGTGAAATTTCTTCACATATTTAAATCAGAAGGTACTATACTTACCATGATAACAATCATAATAGTGCTAAATAGCTTGTTGCCGGGGCCCATTCACAGCTTGAAAAAGCTGTAGCAAATGTTGGCTGTTGCTGGCAGATGCTGAACCATGTGAAGTGACTGTTGCTACTTCAATGTTCCTTGTGTGGAATCATGAACTGACATCACTCATTTTGTCATTTAAGATTAGGAGACTGGGAAGAATTTTCATATTCAAAAGCTAATAGGCTCCCTGAAGGGTTTTTTAAATAGAAGCCCATTTTGGATATCTTATAATTGTTAAGATATTCACATGAACTACTTTATTAGTAATTGCATTCATGATTTTTGGGAAGCGTCATTCATTCATTCACCGTGCTAAATTTATTCTTCAGGGTACTAGAAGCAACATTTGGCAATGCTTTAAGTATGTTGACAGAAAGCCTTAAGAAAATAACACAGATAAAATTGCAGTCTATTTTAAAGAGACGTTGGCATGATCTGAAGCCCAACAAGTTTTAATTTATCATTTGTGGAAGCTGTTTGAAATCCACAGTGATGGGGTTAACAAAGTTTCTGGTTACTTCGTTGTCTCATGACTGCTTTGGTATCAGATTATATGATCTGGTGTCAGGCTAGGCAAGGCTAGCAGTGTTTACATTTTGTTCCAAGGTGGACTATTTATGTGTTAATGTCAACGCATGTATTGTGTTCATTCAATCTATTCTGTCCTCAGGTAGTGTTATGAATTAATTCATTTTAACATTTCATTTATCAGTTGTGTCATCACCATTGATTATTTTATCCTTTAACTTCTAATTTGCTTGGTTTTTATCTTTCTGCTACAGCTAATGAGTGCTGGAGTGGGTCAGTACCCGTCTCTATACTCAACATCTGTTCACTCTGAGTCAGGGAAATGGGACGCTCTTGTAAAAGCCAGTGAGAGTCTGCTGAAGGAGAAGGAGCTGATCATTGACAGGTATCACTCATCAATGTACAGCTAATTGAGGATATTGACTTCTGTGGTGTTGTACAACTTACACTTGTTAATTCCAAGCATAATTTTTGTCACCAAAAGAGAAAAAATATCATTCTTAGGATAAACTAAGTGTAGTTTTTAAGTGTTTGTGTTTGTAGTCCACCCCCAGGGCTTGTTCATTACTCTAAATAGATTTTAATATTCCCACAGTACTGCCTGTTGACTTAAGTTTTGTCCTTATTTTGCAGACAAAAGCAGCATATGGCCCAGCTGGAGCAGCGTCTGAGAGAAAGTGAGCTGCAGGTCCATGGAGCTCTCTTAGGTCGCGGGGCTTCCTACGGGGATATGTGCATGTTGAGGCTACAGGTCATTCCTCCAAACCACACTGAGATCCCTTTCATGATCCCAACAAATCTTTCTAGTCAATAATCTGTTTCCTAATTGACATATCATATGGTGGCTTTGCAGGAGGCTCAGAGGGAGAATGCGTTTCTGAGGGCACAGTTTACCGAGCGCACTGATTGTGCCGCCCTAGAAAAAGCAGAGGCAGAGCGCAGACTGGGGGCCGTCGAGGCTGAAACACGGCGGCTAACTGACAGCCTGAAGGAGACGTGCGAGAAACACGCAGAGGAAATGAAGAAACAGGAAGAGAGGGTTAGTGCTCGCATAAGATGGTTTTCTTACAGTATTGTGAGCCAGCTAAGCACAAAGTAACATGAAAAACTAGATGTATTGAGAAGTTTAAAAGATTATTTTTGCATCTGGTGATCACTTTGCTTCTGTTTTAGCAGTATTGATGCATGAGGGAGGCTTTAAAAGTTAGTATTTGTTCATTTCTGTAAACATAACAAAAACCATTAAAATGCAGTCAAATTTCCTGCCAAAGACGACTCATAAATATGAAACAGAACACTGCAAGAGGAACTCCCCCCAGGAGCTGAGATACTGTTGATATAACAGCTTTTTATTTTGGATTAAAATAGATCCTGACGTTTGCATAGTGAAAAATTAAAGATTTTAGCATGTGATGCTGTTGGTAGAAACTGTTTATCTTTCATTCATTTTCTCTCCTTTCCTTTTGCTGCTTTTATTTTGTTAACTTTTGAGCATTTTCCTATTCTGCTAAACATACTTGCCTGAATGTGCAGATTCGCAGCCGAGACAAGCACATCAACAACCTGAAGAAGAAGTGTCAGAAGGAGTCAGAACTGAAGAGGGAAAACCAGCAGAGGATTGAGACTCTGGAGCGATACCTAGCCGACCTGCCCACCCTCGAGGACTATCAGAGCCAGAACAAGCAGGTGAGAACAGCTCTGATTCATGTTCACCATGGTTATTCATGGAGTCTTAAGAGTCTTCAGATTAAGGGCTTACATTATTATTAAAATTAATAATTATTAAAATTTAAAGTTTCTTCTGCTTTTGTGCATGGTTGAATAATTACCATATCATAAATGTATTGAGTATGTTATGTGTTAAGTAGGGGTGTAAAGGTACGTGTATTCGTACTGTACCGATTTGGTATGGGCCTCTCTGTACGGTACAGACATGTACCGAACGGATACATGTGGAACAAAGCTCATACACAGACAGAAAACCAGAGCGCAACTCACACTGTCCTGGTGACTGCTTAACCACAGCAAATGACAGCAACAGCCTGAATATTCCCAGATAACAGTGTCGTGTATAGGAAGACTTTGTTTCCCAGTAAAATACAACAGTGGACAAAGACAACAACAGTAGGGCTGGCATTATTCAGCAGGTGTGTCACTGACAGCACGTTGTCCAGCGGATCAATCAAAGCATTTGAAAAGGTTCCGCTCAAACAAGAACGTCACTGTCACGAGGAGGAACAACAAAAAGTCTCATCAGCCAGTTGGCCAGTTCAAGTTGGCTGGGAAATTTTAGTGTTTAAAGAACAGATATAAATATGTCAATATATCAATGAAAACAACCTAGTAATTCAAAAATGTATTTATTTAGTAATATTTTTATTCATTGAAGACCTTTTGGAAGGAGATTGCGGCATTATAAATAATTTAAATATAATGTATGCAGCCTATTTTAATACAATTTGATAAAGCACAAAATAAGAAATTCTGTCATTTATTCACTTAAGTTACCATACCAAAAATGTACTGAACCCTGACTTCAAAACCGAGGTAGGTACCAAACCAAAATTTTCCTGTACCATTACACCCCTGGTGTTAAGTGTTAAAAGTGGAGTCTTAGGCCAGCCACACACTAGACGATTTTTTAAATCTGGAAAGATTTTTAAACTGTGGGAGACTACAGACTTCAGGAAAATTTCCAAAGATTTTTCATCTTTAATCCTGTGAACGCACACACTAGACGACTCAGCCAGACTGTCAGATCACTGGAGACCACACACCTGCCGACCTGCCTATGACCTCGCGTAATCACGTGACTTCAGAAAAAAACAAAACACGGATGTCTGTCGATACCGTCTTGCTGTCTCTCCACAACAGGCTGCCTGGCATGTTACAGGTGAAGCAAAAATCATAATACAAGGGAAAGACTCGGGATGAAATCCTGGCTGAAATTAAGTTAAAGTTAGCAGCCCTAGAATCGAACTATCAAACGTGTTTGATATTTCGGATTCTGGATTTTCAGAGGCTATGACGCAATTTGGAGCAGTAAAACAATCGTGTTGACACCACACACATGCAGATTACTCAGACAAACAGTTGTTTGTGACTCCTTCCAAAAAACAGACTGCCTGTTATATACCAGGGCTATTTACTGTATATTCTGGATTTTACAGTAGTGCAGCTGTTTTTAGTACCATGTAGTGAGTCTGTTTACTATGACCACTAATATGGTGGAGACTCCTGTTGGATTATAGTGGAGATCGAAAGCCCATCCGTGGAGGCAGACTGGCCAAACACTGAATGTTGGGACAAAATGATGTGACATCTAAAGAATTAAAGATGACAAGATAAAAAAGTAAACAGGACAACTAAGCAGTTTTGTTTCTGTTTAAACTTTTACTCACTGTGGACTAAGTTTTTCACCTGTTAATTTGAATATATTAAAGCTTAGTTGGGAACCTTGAAATTATGCTTATGTAAAGATGCCCTTAAATTTAACTAGTATGATTTTTTCTGTGCTGTTTTAAGTTGTATGCTTACTTACGTTGTCAGAATTGCTGTGATGTTTACCCTAAGTTTGATTTTAAAGGGTCTCATGAAATCTTAAATTCAACTGAGAGAATCTCGGGCTACTCTGTCACGTATTTTTACTGGATTTGTGCATGTCTCCATCAGCTTCTAGAAGCAGAGCAGAAGGTGACTCAGCTACAGGAGAAAGTACGAGAAGCTGAAGGCTGCCTGGAGACAATGCGCTCCCAGCTGAGGGAAAAAGACACACATCTTGAAGATCAGAAACGCAGGGAGAGAGACCTGCTGACCACCATCACTGAGTATGACACACAGTCTGACAACGGAGCCATTTCCTCAGTGGGAGTATGAATTCAAACTGTGATAACACATCACTAAATATGCTTTCTGTGTTATTTTATCTCATCAGCATGCAGCAAAGGGTTCAGCAGGGCCTGGAGGATGGTGCCAGACTGCCATCCCTGGACATCGAGAAACTCAGAGGAGAGAACAACGCTTTAAGAGAGGAGCAGCAGAGACTTAAAAAGGTCCATTTGTTTGTCTATGTTTCTTTTAATAGAGATTTTCTGGGTGCTTGAAATAGTCCCGGGGCAGCTTTTAAATGAATACATCTTTTATTCAAAGGTTCAGAGGTGTATTATATGTTCTGGTTTTGTTATCTGAACCCGAATGACTTTAGCCTGAAAAAACATCTGAGCAAGTGAGCCTAGAGGAAGTGTGTTTTCAAAGAAGGTGAACAAATGAGAAGTTCTGATTTCCCTGAAATTGAGTTTATGTTACTTGTGGTTGACGCTTGTCGCAGCAGATGCTCCGGCAAAGGGTAAATCTACCTTTTTAATTTGTATTTATTACCTTGACTTCTAGTCATTGTTAGAGTTTAGTGCTCTGTTTATGGCTTCTCTGCACCTGCTGCTTAACTTAGTGCTTACCTTTAAAGCAAACGGTGTTAGTCCTTAACAAAAAGCATTTCAGAATAAAGTCAGATTCTCCCTTCCCTACAGAGCAAAAAGGCAGAATGAATGGGTTGTAGAAAGTTGTTTATAACTTCTATTTTTCTCTGTGTAGGTCATTGAGAAGCAGCACCGAATGATGGAACAGCTTGGCTCACAGATTCAGGTGTTTATCCTATCATGTTATATCTTGATGATTTGTGTGGTTCCTCTTATTTGTGAGTCACCAACTGTTTGTGTGTGCAGGCATTAGAGGAGCAGATATCTCAGGAAGAGAGCAGCTCTCAGGCTCTCAGAGAGGAGGTGCTGGCCAAAGAGCAGAATGTGTTGGAGCTCCACACAGCCATGAAAGAGGTGAGATGGACCAGTCCCCTCAAAATGATCCTTATTCTTTGTACGATCTGCAGGAACTGAGAAGTTATTAACAATGACAAAGTTAAAATAGTGATATTCTGTTTCAGCTGTCAGCCCAGAACCAGGAGCTGATGGAGCAGAATCTGACCCTGCAGGAGCAAATGAGCGACCCCGAGCAAAGGAGCACCAACCAGGCCTCCTCCACCATGCAGCCTGCCGGGGCTCGTCTTACACAGAGGTTGCATGTAGAGATCGCTTCTTGCCTTAGCGACCTGCGTTCCCTGTGCAGCATCCTGACACAGAGAGCGCAGGGACAAGACCCCAACCTGTCCCTGCTGCTCGGCCTCACATGTAAGCACTGTTTGTTTTTCATCTCTTGTTTATAGGAGCTAAAAACTGATTTTCAAATACAAAATATGGGTTTCACCAACTATGGGTAAGTTCAAATGTAGCTTAGTTTGAACCTAGCTTCTAACTTATGACAAAGTTAACACTCTAATAACATTTAAGTTAAAACGTAGGTTAAAATGATAATTTACACTGTCCGCTGTTAAATTATCTCATGCTGTAAACGTGAAAACACTGAGATCTACGTGTGACTGAATGTTTAATTTAGACTGTTGGAAAGTTTTTCACCCCTTTCCTGGTTTGGTTTTATTTGAGCAGGGCAAATGTAAAAGCCCATGACATCACCAGTCTTGATGGGGAATTTTTACCCCCCCCCCCCCCAATGCTACAATGATGTAGAATTACAGAACAGTTCATCTCTATACAGTCTGTTGTTAGACGATGTGTTTGCCTTCATTAAAAGTTAACAGCCAGTTACGTTCTGTGTTGTTGTTCACTGTGAGATAAATTTCCCAACACTATCAGCCACTGTGGCTCACTGGTCATTAAAACTAACATAGCAGAGAGATTTGTTCCAGAAAACAGTAAATTTAATCCTCAACTTCTGTCTCTGCTCTGGCACAGAGCCAGGCAGCTGTGCTCTGATCAGAAGCACTTTTTTAAGTTTGAGAGAGGATGGTATTTCTCTTGAGTCGTTGTGGCTTCAACTCATTTATGGACACGCCGATACCATCCTAGAGTAGATTTTACTGCCTCACTTTTATGATTTGAAGCTTAATTTTTAAAACTTGGAGATGTTTTTCATGCCTGAAATTTGGCCTGGTGGTTCATAACACAGTGGCCTGTCATACAGCAAACCTTAAACACAGATTTTTTAAATCACTTTACAGGGACTTTAATTTGATTCATATTTTGTTTTTTACCAGCGCCTCCACCTATGGCAGAGCAGCCAGAAGACTGGATGAGCCCTGAGGTCCTGCAGAAGAAGCTTGTTGAAGCTCAGCAGCTGCGTCGTGATGTTGAGGAACTACGAAATGTGATATTGGACCGTTATGCGCAGGATATGGGAGAAAACTGCATCACCCAATAACCTCTGCACCCAGATGATGGAATAAACTTTACAAAAGCCCAGTTTCACCTCTGGAGACTCTAAAATGGGCTCGTCTTTCAGTTACTGAATGTCAGAACAAGGACTGGATTTTAATCTTTTAAAAATGAGGACAGAGGAAAGCCCAAATGGTTTAGCTTCTCCTTCTCTAGACTGACAGTACGTCTATCTTCGAGCCGCCTGCCTGTAGCTCAGAACCCCCCCATCCCCTGGTGAGTTCATCTATTTCAGTCCAAGGGCTAACAGGAAATAACTTACCTCTAATACTTGATCCTTAAGCATTGTGTGCGTGTGTCTTTTTGAATAATGATGACATGATAGCATCAGTAACCAAACAGTCTTATCCTTTTTGTTCCACTCTAGTGGATAGCTTTTTGTTTAGAAGTCCCACATATATAATTTATTTAAGTGTTAATTTTCCTCAGCAGGGGAATTATTCAAGAAGTGGTTGACAATCAACTGAAAGTATTTAACTCTGTGCTTTGAACTGCATTAATGAGGAAATGTTACTAACATGCCATTATTTAAAATGGTCAGCTCTGTAACATTTGACTAAAAAGCTGTACAAATTGAAGGGTTTAATACCAAAAATCAGCTTCTGACACCGACAGGCCTCCAACAGTTTTGATACCAAAGAAAAACTCTGGTCGAGTCTGTGAATGTTTGTGAATGCTCCTCTCTGCTGCAGGCCTCGTTCTGAATGAACACCAACATGTGCCTTTCTGTCACGTTTGCAACCACGATGCTAATTCATTTTCAGACCAACCACAAAGGGCTTTTTGCAGCAAGCTCTTCTAACATGACCTTTCTCTCAGCGTAGTAGGATAGTCGATACATTCCCTGACTCTGAATGTAGCAGATCTCTTTGGAGCTAGTGGAGGCCCGACACTGTTTTTGTTCCTGTTAGATGAGTGAGGTTGGTTGAAACTCTTCATTCTGTGTAACTTCACAGTATAATGTATATTTCAGGCTGAACTGCATTAGACAGAGAGGTTAAATGTTATATCGGTATGACTGAGCAACAGTATTAATCTTCAGTATTATTTATTTTGTTTGCATTGACAACTCAGTGGGTTGTGTTGCTGTAACAATGTGCTAATTAATTAATGCGTTTGAGCAAACTTAGCGTCCACAGTGTGTAAAGGTCCCATGAAGTGTTTCAAGATTGTAGTTTTCTCCTGTGGTTTGTCCTGTTTTTATGAAATTAGGATGTTTGGTCTGGTTTTAATGTTGGGCAGCGCTAAAAGACTGGAAGTGATAACTTTTCAGAGAACAAGAATTATGCCAATGATGATCAGAAGGGTTGGCTGGTTCAGCCCTCAATCACATTGTCATCAGGCGAGTTTTATATTTGCCCGTGTGTAGGAGAAGCCATTAAAAAACTTGACACTTTACAGGAAGTGAAAGGGATTTTGATACAAAAATATGCAACAACATCCAGGGACACACAAGCCATTTTTCATTTCATGGGACCTTTTTAAAACATACGTAGCACAAAATGTATTTTAGGAAAAAGTCAGGCTCCGCATGCCTTAACATCTCAAATGTTTTTTGCAAAAGGGAAAAGATGTTTATATTTTCATACTTTGGTCCTTGTTTGTATTTGCATATTTTAGAAATAAAGATTTTCTGCTTTTTGTTTTAAAATGTTCCCATTTTTATACAATTTCATGATGCCTGATTTTTGGGACAAAATATAAGAAAAAAAGATCTAATTGCAATTATTTTCCCCCGTATTGCAATTTCAATTTAACATGCAATAGTTTTCTTTTATTTTCAACAAACTAAAGCAATAAATTATTATATATTTTAACCAGCACGATATTAAATAGATACACTAGGGCTGAACTTAAGGAAAGACATATCTTGCTGCAGTTATTTAAACTAAAATTACAAATTTGATACGAATTGTTGTATTTGAAAGGATTTGTAAACAATTCAATAAATATTGGCACTTTAATTTTTTATATGATATGTAGATTGTAACATCTCCACAGCAAAAAAACAAACTGGTAAATTGTTAAACATTTTAGATTTAAAAATATTGCATCTGTCATTTGAAAATTGCAGTAGGACAATTTAACCCAGATTTTGATCAACCTAGGGTTTTGCCCAGCCCTAGTTGATTATTAAACATTGTTTTGCCATTATATCTAATCCACATTCTTTATAAAGGACATTTACAACAACAAAAAGTCAACCAAAATGCTGTACAATGAAAAATGATAATAAAACACAATAAAACACAAGGCTAATGTAAAAACATCAGGGTATAGAAGGTCAGAAGACCGAGTATTTTCCTTCTGACCAGAAATGACACAAAGAAATGTTTCCACAAAAAGACATATTCTTTACTCAGTGCCAAAAACTGTAGTGCACCTATCAGTCACAGTGGAGCCACCAAGTCTGTTTTTAGAAAAGCAGCAATCCCTGTCCTCCTGTTATGTAATAATTCGATCCCAGTGAGTCCCACACAAAGAGCTGAACAAATTTTACATTTAGAAAATCACAGTGCTCATACTCTAACTGAAAATCATCTCATCTGACATCATGTTTGTGGGAAATAAGGTTGTGTCAGGTCATCCATTTATAGTAACAAATGTCAGCTGCTGCTATTAAACATAAGTCTCTCACAAACATGGAGAAGCTTTTAACAGTTTTGTTTGACTTCAGCCAGTGAATGTGGTGGTTTTCTCTTTCGCAGCAGCAAATAAGCGTTAGATGTGAGTCCGTATAACTGGAGTGTGTGGCTGTCTTCGTCGTAGCAGCATTGTGGGTATGCACTGATGATGTCATAACCATGTGGACAAGCCCCTCTGTAATGTAAAATATAGTGATATCAGTGAATTACAGGCTTTTACAGGTAGGTGAAATAATAAAAGGACTGGAAAGAGCATGCTTCTAAATGGCTTCAAAATTTGCGACAAGCATTTGAAACAGCAACATAGATTTGTTGTAAACAAAAAAAGATTACACATTAAAAGATGTATTTTGAAGCTGTAGTTCGGATGATCCTCAGCTCTTTTCTGTTATTTTAAGTATGCAGACAGGTACAGGAGGAGGAGAGACTGAATGCAGATGTAACAGTGTTCATTTTTGGGGTGGATAAAATGATAAAAATGAAGATTAGATATTTTTGGCATGTGTCTTTATCTAATTTACAAAGCTACTGTGGATGGTTGTTTGATGCAGTTAGAGTCCAAATAATCTGCTTACATTTTTAAGTTATGCTATTATTTAATGTGATTAATTATTGTAAATTAATCTACATTTTAGACAAAACTAGTTCAGTATGAAATAGTGTTTCAAGAGATACATTGTCAGTGCAGGGTAGCGTGGCTTCTTCCCACCTATGTTTGTCCAGATACTCCCGCAGGTGGCCGATGGTTTCCGTGAAGCTCATTTTCAGTATGTAAGTATGATTTCCATCTTCTGATTTCACCTTCAGCGTAATAACACCTCTGGCAGAAGAAGGCCGGTTAGGGTTGACTCCCTGCAGTCTGTAAAATTTTACACGCAGACACATTTGACACAATAAGAAAGCTCAGACTAGTCTGAGACTCTGAATCTAAGACCCCAATACAAGCTAACGAGAGCTGGCCATCTGTGGTGACCTGCCCTATTTTTCAGACTGGTAGCACACAGTAATCTGCTCAAACTTTTACAATCAGCTGTTGTGGCTAAAGAGCATTTTAATCACTGTTACTTCATGTAGAACAGTTTCAACCCCTATAACAACATAACAACATAAAACACCAGTTTTGTCTTGTAGACTCTCAATGACTGCATAGATACAAGATATGAACATCATACACATCATTCATCTTAATTCTTTCACTGTCTTCTTGAAAAATCCTTAATGGAAAATGTTATTTACTTTCAGATGAGGATATATTCCAGATCTCTTTGTCATATAGTCATGTTGTGTTTATATTTTGTAATATCTTAGAAAACTTTACATAGCAATATATTTGTCAAGTCATGAACCCGTTTGCTTTTACCACTGACTCTGTTTTACCTCTCTTTCATGGCTTGCAGTGCCGGCGTGTCCACGAGGATCACTGAGCTGCTCTGGGTGTCACATGAACCCTGATGACATGGAGATAAGAGAATACTGAGGTGATGTTCAAAAGCAAAAACATGCACATTTTTATGAATGATCTTCTGTTTTTCAAACACATGAAACCTGTCACTGCTTACCTGTAGGACAGTCCTCAGTGAGTCTCTGATATTAATCACTCGACCAGCTTTCACAGTCATCCTGGGCATCTTATTCAGGAACTGATCCACGCTCAGAGTCTTTCCTAAAACATTTAACATGAATGATTAAAGCAGAGGATTTTAACCTTTAGTGCATCTTTTAAGGAGCAATGAACCAATTTGATACTGATACCAATTTTACTTTGACATGGGTCCCAATCTGGACAGAGCACTTACATTCTACATTTTACATGGGTATGTATGTAATTTCATGTATCTTTCCTTTCAAGTTCTGCCATATTTAGCCTTCATGGTGCTGCTCATTTTAAATGCTTCAGAAGCTCTATTGTTCTACTTATAGTTATGGTGTACTAAACAGGAGTCTGGTGTTTCTGTCCCATGTTGAAGTCCATGTTGATTAAGCTATTTATAAACTTCTTTTAAACCAACTTTGAAAAAAGTTGGAGTGGGTTTAAGATATTGATGCAGCATTATTTTGTCATCCTTCATCATGATAAAGCTTTCAAATGACTGGAGGCAAATGTTGATATTTAAAGAAAATATGGTGGTGTAGTGGTACTTACAGCATCACTACTCAATAACTCCTCAAGGTGCTGCTTAAATAAATTACATGAATGAAGGTGTGTTATCGTATTGTATTGCATTGTGTCATATTGAATTGTATCATGTTAAATCATATGTAATACCATGTTGAATTAAATTGTTTCATAATGTATCATGACATATTGTAGCATGTTGAATAAAATTGTATCAAATTCTGTTACTTCATATCATATTGTATCACATTAAATTGTACTGGATCACATCAGATTTGGGATGCATTATTTTATCAGCATTGATAGCTAAAAAAGTATCAGCAAATATTGCAACTTCTGCTATTTCTAGCTGGTGTATAGGCTGCACATAGAAGCAGAAATCAACAGACCTATCTCGGCTGCTTTTTGTAGAAAAAAGAAAACCCTTATTTCTTGAACTTAATAGTGGGCACAAAACACTGAGGTTTTAGGTCTGAACTACAGAGTTCTTGAAGAATTGACTTTTGTCATTTAGGAATTTCTCAGGGTTTCCTCAGGGAACCAAACTGCAAAAGTGTTCAATATATAAAATTAGATTTAAGGCTCAATAAAAAGGGGCATATTTTTATTCAGTGCTCTACAGAGCTCACAGCTTGTCAGTTACAGTGTTGTTTTAATGTTAAATAATAGTTTACATGTAATCCAAAGGATTTCTTTGTTTTCATTTCTAAACTTCCTGATGTCATTCATGGTCAAACCAAATGTTTTTTTAAACACATACTTTTCTCAGCAGCCTTTTCTCAACAGGCTCCAATGTAGCTGAGAGGGAGGGGATGTTAAAGAGTCAGCTGTTTGTTTTAAAAGTTCTCAAAGCCACCTGAAACTTATGCAAAACTGTTCCATTTAGTTTTTCAAAGTAAAGCAAAGTGAAATATGTTGCCATGCACTTAAAATGAAAAATAAAAGTCTCATCCACATGGTGAGGCAAACGTATTACATTTGCATTAGTAATTTGTACCAGTCATTGTTCAAGCCTAGAAATCAGATGAGATTGGTGTGTCTCTGATATTTGAGAGTAATGTTGGTGTCATGTTTGCAGGACAGACCAGGTGACTGAAAGCTGAAGACATTTGATGATTCATCTTTCTTCCCAAGATCAGCTTCTGTATTCCATGGTAGTCTGGAGCTAAATTCCTTGTCTCGTCTGTCATGAACCTGCACAAATAAAATCTGAATCTGTAGGAACTTAATTTCACATATTTGCTCTCATACAAACAAAAACAAACCTCAAAAGGCACACCATCTGGGAACCTGTCCTGGAGCTCGGATGGAAAATACCCATCCATCAGATCCTGCATGCACTGCTGCAAAAGCAAAAACAGAATTAAGACAACTTTTTTTTTTTTTAAGTGTTCAGATTTTCCCCTCGCTCTAGTGAGCTAACCTTTGTGCTTTGCTCCTGATAGGAGCGGAAAGGTCCGTTAAACATGACAATGCCGTTTTTATACAGACTCAGTTTAATAGGATCCTTCATTGCCAGCTGAGCTCCTGTGGAGGTCGACTGAATGAAACACTCTCCCTCCCCGGCGAGGACGTTAAGCTCCTTGATCCTCTGCAGCACAAGGTCAAAGTTCATGTGGAAGTTCCTGACCTCAGAGGTGTCTTAAGCAGAGAAGATAACCAGCAGGTTAGGGCTTATTTCAGGTAGAAGATACAGTTAATGTTTTGAGAGGATATGCTGAAGCTGTCGGAAGCCACCTGGCTGCCAGAAGTCGCTTTCTGAGTTGTGTAGCTGCTCGCCTTCATCTCCAACCCAGATCAAACCGTAGTCATTCAGAAACCTCTGCAGGACAGCAATCAGATGGTAGAGTGGTAGAATGATCACAATATGAAGTCTAAGAGTTTGATGTGTTATTCAGCTTACCTCCATTTCACACACTTGATTCTGCAGTTCTTGGCACCGTCTTTTAACATCCTCTCTGCTTTCAGTATGACGTGTGCTCTCTAGTAAAAGACAATGAAAAGGTGAAGTCCAAATCAAACACGTGAATGTTAGATGTATCAGACTCGATTGTTACCTGATTCCTTCAGAAGCCTCAGTTTCCCCTCCAGGACAGAAATCCTTTTGTCCTTTAGAAAAAAAAACTATTTTTAGAGCTATATTTGAAAGACTTTAGATTTTTAGTTTTGTCGCAGGGACTACCTTCTGCTCTATCTCCTGTGCTTGGCTCCTCACTGTTCTCTCCAGCAGGGTCACTCGCTGCATCATGGCTGACATGAGCTCAAAGTCACTTGGTGGAGCACCTGGGTGTGAAGACTCGCACATAGGTAAAAGTATCCCGTGCATGCCATTAAAATAAACTGGTTAATGAGTAAATATGTTAAATTTACCTTTCTTTGAAGGGGCTTTTGGCTTTGAAGTTGAGACAAGGTGGATTGGAGTGTTAGAGGTCTGCGAGGGAGTTTGATCAGAGGATTCATCTTCAGCTGCCAATTCTGCCTGAATCTCTGTTATCAGACATTTTTCACATTTAAAAAAGGCTCTTGATGTTTTATCTGTTACTAGGATCAGGTTTATACATCTGTATAGTAGGAACAGCTCTCCCTCTGGTAAATATAAATGCTTAACCTTGGGTACAAAAGGCATGGGGCAGAAAAAGGCATCACATCCTTTGTACAACACAGCTCTGATAATTCAGTACGAATTCAGTTCTTTATTCCAAATGAACTAGCTTGTTTATATTCCTCACATGCAGTTCTTCAATAATGTTTAAGTGATGTATTTGATTGATTTTGCTTCATGTTATTATGTGCTGTCATGTATAGATGTTGACATCTTTGTCTTTTGTCATTCATGTTTTAATGCTCTCAGTAAAACTCTTTTTTTTATGACCCCAACCTTTTAATGTGGTTTAATATAAGAATCTGCTGCCTTTATTATTTCACTATTATTATTTTACTCAGTCTTATTTGTATAAAATAATCATGTCAGAATAAGTACTAGTCAGTACTTGTAATCTCATATAACTCTGGCTCCACCTCTACAGTTTAAAATGATGGAAAACACATTTTGGTCAACAGTAACATTTTCTGCAATGAGAAACAGAGGTATGGACAGCTGGAGCAGAGGCAGGGATAAAACATATCTCTCCCATCTCCCCGTGGGGTGAAAATTGATCATGGAGGGTTTATCAGTAGCAAAGGGGGTAAATCCCACCAGCAAATCGGACCCCGCGAACCAACCTATTCTAAGTAACAGAGCACAAAGCCATTAGTCAAAAACATCTACAACATGGTTCATATTTCTCCAGCACCTTCAATCTGCTTTTGAAAAGATTCAAAAAGACCAGCTCCCCAAGACACAAAGTCTCCAGTAGTAGATTCCACGCTGCAGGAGCAGCATGCATCAAACTCCTTTACAGGGAAAAAATAATGCGCTTCCAACTCAAAAAAGCATCCTTTAAGGCCAACATAATCTATTTTAAAGAAAAAACTGTCAAAAAAGTGTGGCTATCATTCCAAAACCATAATGAACCATTTTGAAGATATAACATTTTCACCTGTTTTACCTAAATAAAGGCAAAAAAGCCAGGTGTTTCTTTTTCACAAGCAAAATTTGGGGTTCTGGACAGTTTTTTTTGTATTGCTGTGTGATCTCTTTGCCTTTCAGTTTGCCTACAAGAATTACATTTCCATCTCCATTTGTAAACTTTGAATGATTTCCTTTGGGATTTACTGATCATAACACTAAGCAGAATAAATACTTTGACCAACCTAAAGATTCAGGGCTTTTGAGAAATGGGGCTAATGGAGTTTAAGCCCCATAAGCCACCCCCTCACTCCACCAGTGGAAATATACATAAAAAGGCTGTAGCCTAAATAATAAAGATGAGGATGTTGAATATTAGTAAGGTACACAAAACACATACAATAGCACCAAAACATTCTTTATTATAATAGGGTATAGTAGGCTATTTATCATAATACCAATAATTAACACTGGTCTATTATAATAGGCCACAAAGGAGGGTGTGGTCTGGACTTGCCCTTTTTGTAAAGCGTCTTGAGATAACTTCAGTTATGAATTGGCACTATCGAAACAAAGATTGGTTGATTGTTTGAATGAATGTGTGGTAATATTGCAAAACAATAATTTTTATATTTTAAATCTGTGGCAAAAAAATGATATTACACCTAAAGTGTTTATATTCTTTATTTCTATTTATTTTATCTTGTCTTGAGGAGTGCTAAACTATTTAGAAGTGTAATCTTTCAGTCATCTTGTTACTTATTTAAAAGGTGATTAGCAAGTTCTGCCTACTCCTGTATTTATGTATTTCGTTGTCTTTGTTTAAATGAAACATATACTTCAAAATATTCATCCTCACTGGTGCCGATTGCTTAAAGCAAAATGGAGGAGAGCCTCATGATGCTCCTTGCCTGGGGCCGCCAAATGGCTAAAACCATAATAAGACAAGAAGACAACCTACCTTTTAACAGATTCCTCCTGAAAGGTACTTTCTCAATGCTCCTACAAGCCAAACACAATTTAATAAATCTACAGTCACACAAAAATTAGCATTTCGTTTTCATGTTCCAGTGAGTAACCTACGGTTTTTCATTCAGAGGGCTCTTCAGAGGAGTGCGCCTCGTCTTCTTCAGCATGGACAGAGGCGAGCTCATTCTACCTCTCAATGGAGGGTTAGTCTAAATATCGCAGACTGGGTCAGGTACTGGCCTGTCGAGAGTAACTTCACGAGTTTCTTTCAGTTTGTTTGGAGTCTGTTGCCCATAGCAACGCAGGGGTTTGCTATGGAATGACATTTGGATGGTTCCGTTTGAGCCGCTGGAGGGCGCTGTTTCTTTAAAACGTCTGTCATACAAACTTTGTAGTTTTTTTATATTTATGTGACCTATTCTTATGACTGACATACGACTGGATGTTTATCCATGTTCATTTTTTGCAAAAAAAATAAATAAATAAATAAAAAAATTGAAAATAAAAAATAACAATACTTAAGACAAGCAGTATTTCCAACAAGAAAATGTATTCCAGTGAAATCGATTATGAAGCTGTAAATATAAAAATGTGGGGTTTTAAAACATTTGAACATATGTCTCAGTATATTGCTATGATAATTAATGAGCAGCTGTCCCTGCGTTGTCATAATCTCATCCTCTGCTACTTATCCGGTCACTTTTAGCCACTAGTCGGCCTCCCGGAGCGGAGCAGCCATACTGTCCGGCTCAGCCTCACTCTCGGAGGGAAGTAGCAGGCATTCAGAGAGGATGCTGAGGCCTGCCAGTCCCGAGACACATCCATCACTAACCCGGGACTGTTAGGCTGGTCCGGGCAATGGCAGCACCCATCGCGCATTTCGACGAAGACTGGCCGATTTTCAGTGATCCGAGCATGGTAGCGGATCAGCGGCTGCTGCTGCCGCAGAAAGGCCGCACAGCCGCCACCGCCGCGGGGGAAGAAGAGGCAGCAGCAGCCCTGCAGCTCCTGCCGGGTGATGGTGATGATGATTTTCTCGAGCTGCACGACGGCAGCTATTCCCCGGGGACGACTGGTGTTTTCAGGTCCATGGAGGATTTAGTGAACGACTTTGACGAGAAGCTTTCAGCGTGCTTTCAAAATTTTGACGCAAAGACGGACAGCATCGCTCCCGTGAGTGTAATCGGCGAGGACACCCTGCTGGAGAAAGACGAGTGAGTGTTTTTGTGTCCACAAGGGTGATACCATTTACTTAATGTGTTGATATTAATGCCGAACTTAGCTGCAGAGGTAAAGGCAAACAAAGAGGAAATTCTGCGGCGAAATAAAAAACAGAAAGCCTACATTTATTGTTGTAAAGGGATAGTGCTGCGGGTGGGACAGCCACCATCTTTAATGAGGTCATCAAAACACAGCGTCTGCTTTAACACTGTCATCACTCCTCTAGCATTAAAAGATAGATGATTTAGATATTCGGCCGAACAAGTGCTCTAATATCGACCTGCTATTGGTATCTGTTCCCTGAATGGCTTTTATCACAGATACCAGCCGATATGACTGTATAAATGATTCATGTTTTTGCTCTGAATAGTCAATTCTAAATTGAAGCTATGTCTTTTAGGTAATAACACAATTTCTCAATGAGGTACTTTTCCTTTATTTTAACCTACTTTTAAATGTTTCAGACATGCACTTTCTATTTGTCATAAAAAACCCTTGAGGGTTAAGCTTTTAAATTTGATTATTTTGTTTCTTTAAGTTTTACACAAATGTTGGCTCATTTGTGGACTTAAATGCCCAGGTGACTCATTTAGAATAAGACTGACAGAGCTTTGGCTATGAAATTCTGCATGACCACAAACTATAGCTCTATTGTCAATTTTATGAAATCCTGTTATCAATTTTACTGCATGTCATTGACAAAAATAGATGGGAAATGTTGAAGGCATCATTCAAAAAGATTGAACTTATTACATAATATTTTCATTTCAAGTGTTAAAGTCAGAATACAGTAATTGTGAGAATAAGACCAATTTCTGCTCAACTGCAAAAGTTGTGCTGAATAGTGCTACCGGCATAATATTGGTACTGGTAGATCTGATTTTTGATAATAATGACACCATTTTTTGTCTGCTTCAGTGTAAATATTGGCCTGTACCATCTGTAAAGATCAGTGGTATGTACAAGTAAAATTTGGAGATCAAGGCAGTACCAACAGACATACATCAGCTGAAGTCTTTCTTGATTCATCCTAAATCCTTTAACTTTTGAGTTTCTTCAAAGGACTCAAGTTTTAGATCAGAACTTCATTTATACATTCATATTAATACTGGTATTGGCCAAAATGAATTTGTAAATATTAACATATTGGACATTGTGGAAAAAAATCAGTGTTGTGCATTAGGGCAGGACAAATAATCGGAAATGAGATGAAATTGCAATACGGCCTGATGCAATTTCTAAATGTCAGATAGTGCAACTGGTGGGTTGCAAAGCCATTTTCACTGGGTTTCAGATGTGTACCAGGAAATATATGTGGTAAAAGTCTATGGTGTGCTTTTATTTGAAAAAAATGGTTCAATCTCTTTGTTTTGCCACATCTTTTGTTCCACTTAAAGTCCAAACTGCCTCATTTTTCATTAGAAACTCTTGGTTAGGACTGAAGAGTTTGAGATACAATATTCTGGTTGCAATTTGTAACTCAGGAGTTAGACCAGTTGAGAACCACTACACACTATGCAAACTTTCAATTGGCTTTAGTTTAGAACAGTTTACAAAATCCTACTTTTCTTATTTTTGCATGTTTTCTTAATCATAATAAGGATGTCAATTAATATCAAATTTGCAATACGATCCAAAATAATCACAATCAGATTTTTTTTTTTTTAAATTATTCATCACTAGTTCACTTTAATCGCCAAGGAGGTTATGTGATCAGGTGGGTTTGTTTGTTTGTTTTTTTTTGTTAGCAACATAACTCAAAAAGTCATGTATGGATTTTCATGACATTTTCAGGAAATGTCAGAAATGGCATAAGGAAGAACTGACTAGATTTTGGGATGGATCCAGATCACCATCTGGATTCAGGAATTTTTAAAAGTATTCTTTACTATTGGGAGATAGGGCTAATGGCGGAGGTCTGCGCTGTTACCACTTTACACCAGGGGATGCACGCCCGGTCGAGGAGATGAGTCGGAGCATAACAGAGCAAAAGACAGCGAGAATACTCACAATGCTGGGAGGAATAGAGGAATATTCACCCTCTGCCATGACTTCCAGTCATCCGGTGAGACCATGGGTGTTTCCACCATGACAATCCACACATAGCGAAGCCAATGCTTTTCTTCACCATGTCTTCACCCCTTCGCAGAGGGAGTAATCGGCGAATTAGATTTTGGGAGTGATCCAGATCACTGTCTGGATCCAGGAATAGTTTTAGAGGATTCTTCACTATTGGGAGATAGGGCTAATGGTGGAGGTCTGTGCTCTGTGAGTGCTTTTCTAGTCTAATACTGTGCTGGTTATAATATAGAAAATTTTTTAGCTTGTGTTTGCTGAATTACACATAAGATGAGGAACCTAAAAATTAGTGCACATTAAATCGCATTGACAATATTGGGAAAAAATATTGAAAATTTTATAAATTTTTTAACCCTATTGTGCATCCCTAAACATTGTAACTGGCGGTAATATATAATCTAGTTTTACATCAGGATGTTCTGCTACAGCTTTGTGTTTCTGTGGTACTTAATGATATCATCGATGACTGCATTTTTTTCCCATCAGTTTCTGTAAGTGGGTTAACCTAGTCTTACTGTTCATATGACTCAGACTCAAAGCTGTAATGTCTAAAATGATTCATAAGAAGTCTTGAAACTCATACCAGTGCCCTTATTATTGTAACAGCAAACATATAAAGTTTAGAAAGGGGTAATAAACTTCTTCTAAGATTAAGGACAAAAATGTTGGCCAGGGGTGCTCTTATATTTTTCTGTATGAACATTAAATGTTTATGAAATCTTTCTTCTATGTGAGGGTGAAAAAGGCAAATAATTTTTTTCCTTAAAAAAAGATTTTCTAAGAAACCATTACTAAATTTCCTATAATGCATGTCATCAGCCCTAATTTTAGCTTCTCTGCCTGGTAAATGCCAACATCTGTCAAACTCCATGCCCCAGTTAACATCTGCCGTTACTTTCTCCAGAGCAACAGAGGACGAGTTACAATAACAGGCTGCACAAAGCAGAGGAAACCGTTCAGTTATATTAAAAAGAGAAGAAGCAAGGCACTTAAAATGTAAAAAGGAATAAACATTTGGAGGGAAATACATGAGAAGCTTTAAAAATCATTTAAAAGCCGACATGTTTGACGATTGTAGACTCTTTCCTGACCTCTCTTTCTGTGAGTCATGTGACTGCCTGTCATTGGTGTCATTACTTTCCCAGTTTTCGAAAGGCGCCTAACACTCAACATTTCTTCCACTTTGACCACATTGAAAAGCCAGTCATACCCTTTGTCTGTAACCCTAAATCATGTTGAAATAATGTAGCATTATGATTAAAACAAAAGTTCACTTTTTCTCCTCAGAATCTGGAATGCTTTGACAAGTAACTACGGTCATGTGATGCCAGTAGACTGGAAGCAGTCTCGGACATGTTCCCTCCACGTCCCTTCATTCAACCTGGAGACAAAAACTGTGAGTGACTCCGCCCCTTCTGCTCCACGTCTGTCCCACTTTTCATTCACCCCTGCCCCCCCCCCACTGTTTTACTTCATTGCCAAATCTGCCTCCCTCCATCTCACAAATCTCAAATATTCATGATGCCAGGCTTTAGCGCTTTGATTAAATTCTCTCCCATCCATCCTGCTCCTGACTCTAGAGGAAGACTGATGTGATGGCAGAGCTGTCAGATGACGAAGAGCTGAGGGAGCAGCTGGACATGCACTCCATCATTGTCTCCTCCCTCGCAGAGGAGCCGCTCTTCACAGCAGAGCAGGTGAGTGACATGCTAACCTCCAGTTTATCCCTGCTGCAGACGCAGAGCAGCAGCTTAATGTGGCTGAAATTAATCCTTCCGTTTCCCCTCACAGATTTAATAACTGATTTTCCCTGGGTCCTTCAGACCATTGCCTCTCTGATATATTGAATCTGTTAATGCTGGGTACAGGTTATTGAGGAGATAGAGGAGATGATGCAGGACTCTCCTGACACTGATGCCGCACACAATCCATCTCAGTCGGACCTCTCGATGCTTTCCCTGGATGTCCAGCGTGCCAACAGCAGTCCCAGCTTTGAGAGAAGTGAGTCTGTATTGATCGGCATCATCACCTTAGTAGCATCAGCAACTTTAAACCTTATGATTTTAATTCACTACCTTTTATTGTTTCAGTTTCCCATTGTACCAGTGGATTCATGTTATCAAAGTGTAATAAGTTATTTTTGTGTCTGTGGTCCAGGGATAAGGATCCTAAGCATGGCAGAGCTGAATGAGCGTCTGGAGGAGACAGAGACGAACATCAGGAGGTTCTCAGAGGAGCTTGTGCAGCAGCTGGCACTCAGAGATGAGCTGGACTTTGAGAAGGAAGTGAAAAACAGCTTCATCTCAGCCCTCATTGATGTACAAAACCGACAGAAGGAGCACCGGGAGCTGCTGAAGAAGAAGAAGAAGCTCAAAGGTGGAGCTGGACCGTCACAGAGTCCAGCTGAGAAGACACTCGGATCAGTGAGTACTTTATCCTTTAAGAAATACAGCAAGCCTTGGTTTGTTTTCCCTATCTTTGTTTAACACTTAAAAATCCTCCCTTCCACTGATTCGTGTATTCCTCGCTTTATTTTCCCAACTATCTGTATTTTCCTGAAATCTCTCCTCTGCTTGTCTCCTCTTCCTCTGCTTTCCCTCCTTCATCCTCAGCGCTTCAGCATGGAGGGACTCTCCTCTGTCATTCAGAACAGCTTCCGACAGACTTTTGGGAGCGGGTGCAGTGAAAGACAGGTTACTTGGTGTTTCTCTCTTGGCTGCTCAGCTTTTTCTTCCTCTTTTCTGTGATTAAATCTACCCTGGATATGAATGTAATAACATAGAAACATTCACCTTAACTTGAGTTCTTAACTCAGTCTCCTTTGATGGTTTTCAGTATTTGACCACAGTCATCCCATATGAGAAAAAAGGACATCCTCCATCACTAGAGGACCTCCAGATCCTGACCAAAAGTGAGTTCTTTATCTACACAGTTCTGAAATTTAAACAGCTTTGACTGATTTAGTAATGTCTCTACTTCTGCTATCTTGCAGTTTTACAAGCAATGAGAGACGACAGTGACAAGGTGCCCAGCCTCTTAACAGACTACATCCTCAAAGGTGAGCTGCACTACTTTGCAGTAGTTTGTGACATGACAGTATGCCTGTGTAGACCTAAAATGATCATACATGACAGATCAATTATGCCTATGCCAGTAAGATTTAAAAAAAAAAAACACTGGCTTTTCATTTCACAACCCATTGAAAGTCAATATCTGTCTTCCACATCTTTAATTGCATTATTTTAAGTATTAAAACTATTGAATATTATTTCCTAAACCTTTTTTAAGCACAATATCAGTTACATTGAGATGTTGCTTGGCATTACAGCTATCAGTTCTCTCATTTTCTCAGGGCCTGATACACTAAGAATGAATTGTGGTGCGAGTAATTCCAAAAATGGTGCATCATATGCTTCCACTTTCTGCTCTAAGGACTATTCAAAAGAAAAACAGCGCTGACAATATTCAGGTGTCGATAATCAAACACGCCCAAAAAGGTGAAACTTTTTTTAGCAGGCAAAGATTAAAAAAAAAAAAAAACTTGCATCCTTATTATGCGTTTAGTTTCAGACTGTCTCCACAAATGTGGATGAAGTGTCGAGCCACCCTGCACTGGTTTGGCTCTGATTGTATGGATGATAGTAACGTCAAAATCATATTTACTTCTTATAAATCTCTAAGTCATACAGAGACAGAACTGTTTTTCTGATCACTGAAGAGTTCAAGACAGTTTGGCTGTAGCCCGTTAATTTCTGATGACCAACATCACAACGGTTTATTTGAGACTATGTACATCTCAGAGCGGAAATACACGCCAAAACTTTTGAAATGTATTTGAATTACACTTCTGTTTAGGGTTAGGGTAACGATTAGGATACCAACAGTTAAGGTCAAAAACCTGACCGGTAAAACCTGATTACAAAACATTTAATAAGGCCAAGTAAACAGTCTGCTTACAGGGAAAAAAAGCTCATCCTACATAAAAACATTGTAATGCACCAAGTGTAGCTTCCATAGCTCTGTCAGCTGTGTAAGCTGCTTAGATAACAGTGCTGCTTATGCAGCTACGAAGCTAACAGAGCTAAAGCTTAGCTCACAATGCCGCTACTTAAGCTACGTATCTACATTATCTGCATAGCTAAGTTAGCTTTAGCTACATTTGCTAAAGCTCCCATTACTGTGTAGTGATGTAATTACATAGCTAGTATAGCTATGTTAGCTTTAGCTAGAGCTAACAAAGCTAAATTGAGCCACCGTTCATGTGACCACTTTTAAAACAGGTTTATACATAATTTAATCCCAGATAAGACCTCTAACTTTGTTTATGAATAAAGTTTAATTAAAAAAAAAAAAAAGCTAAACCTTGTAATACCTTGTACAGGCAAACTGACCAAGTGAAGGTATGGGTGTCCGTGAAAACGCAAATTATTTTGGTGTTTAGCATACTGAACCATACCAAACCATACTCAATCAAACCGGACCACATGGTGGAAACGAGGCTTAAGTGTGTGTCATTTTGACCCATTTGAACAAATTTAGCATGCTATTTTGAAAAACACTCTCTCAGACTTAGTCTGTCTCCAGGCATACAGTTACACTGTGCCGGCTTGTAGTCATATCAGCCACGCACCTACACCCTACATAACTAATATCCATCTTAATACCAAAATAGATGGGTTATAAAAGAATTTACCTCCTTAAAGTGTGTGCCTATGAAGATGGGAACTATCGGAGCAAAAACCAGGTTGTAGACATTCTTATTTTGATCATAGGAATCAGCACTACACACTCAGAGTGTGTAGGTGACTTCTACAGCCAGCCTCAAGTGGAGACTTGGCAAAAAAGCTGAGCAATCTTTTTGCAGATCACACCCTCAGTGTTTGACTGTTTTTACTTTACTGGTGTTTATCCATTTGTTCTTCTGCTTGTTCCTAATCTTGTTTTATTTTTCTCTCAATTACATTTTTAACATCAAATTAATCAAACTTTTTGTACTTGTAACACATTTTTGCAACACTATGGAGGCCCCCTCTTATCTTAATATAGCAGCTTTTTATTGTTCCTGAATGGGCATTTGTTGCTGGAATACTTAAGAGTAGTGAAAAGGTCAGCAGCTGAATCAGAAATCGGAAGTTTTTAAATGTTACTACTCTGAAAAACAGAAACCAGCCTGTGCTTTAAGAAATATTGTATGCATAATTTAAGCCAGACCAACAGTTTGGTTGTCAGGCTACCATTTTTTTGTACTTCCTTTTACTCGTGTTCTGCTTTCATTCTGTCATCTTTTCTGTCTCCACTTCCTGTGATCAAACTTACCGCCTTGCGCTCACTAGCTCTGGTGTGAGCGATGGATGAGGAGGTTTGTGACACCTTCACATGTGATGTGTGCACTGTTGTGGTGTTGCAGTTCACATTGGAAGAGCACCCCCTACTACCACTAAACTGTAGTGCAATCTTACCCTGATGTTCTCTGCTCACTTCCCCCTTTTCCCATATGGTGACACTCTGCAGCATGGTTTATCCCTTTTAGTGTCAGCACTCACCAAAAAAGACTCACATGTTTACCCTGATGTTTATAGTTTAATGACTTTCTGTTATCTAAAAATAACACTGCAAGAATTCACCTTCGTCCTCTAAATTTTAATACCAGTATGGTGTTTTATTATGAAGATATAAAGTACTAACCAGTGCTAAAAGGTACATTTTTACTCTGCTTTTACCTCACGTTTATCTTACAGAAGACAATCAGGGCCAAGCAGGAAAAATGCATTTGAGAGGGGGAGAAATTTTTATGTACTTTAAGAAAAAGTCAATATCAAGAAAAAAAGTTACAATAATTAAAGTTATGACACAGAGTTATAAAAAAAATCTTTTTTCTATTTTGATAAAGAAAAGTTTAGTGTTAAGGGCAAATTTCTAAAGTTGTGCAACTGCTCACTTGATTGATTTTAAACCCTAATTCCAAAAAAGTAGGGATGCACGATATTGGATTTTTGCCGATATCCAATGTGCCTTTATTTTAAAACTCAAAACAGACAAAAACAGACAAAACATTTGATTTTTATCAGAAATGAAGGATGTATTGTTTTATCAAATACAGCCATACACTAATGAAAAACTTACAGTAATGTCTTTGGGTTACATGTGCATTACATGCTACATGTATTTTTAACACTACAGCCAAAGTCATCTGCATCTTTGAGGGCAATAAAAAGCAGCAAAATAACCTGCTGACACTGAGCTCCACAGTGCATAAAAGAAATAGCCTATGCATTTAGATTGTTTCTCCTTATTATTCAGCCAATTTGCAGGATGGCTCCCTGAGATACTCCTGACAAAGTGCTTTAACAACAACAACAAAAAGACAGATTCTTAAATGCAAAAAAATCTAGCTATAGTTCAGAGCTTAAATATGCTTTTAAATTTTTGAGACTGAAGTAGTTCTCCTGATTCTGCTTTAAACAGCAAAAACTAACCAAGTAACCAAGTTTAATGGGCATTTCGCTGTAAACAGCTCTGGAACAACACAGTGACACCCACATCTCCAATGTTGGAGACAGAGCACCTTCACGCACAGCCAGAGCACTTTCAGAGTGCAAGCAGTGTCACTCAATGAATAAATCCATTAAACTAAGTTTAAATATCTCATAAGTTTTTCCAAATATATTAGAATTTCACAGCTTTGTATTCGCTGAGAATAAAAAGGGAGGTAGATGTCTCATGGGCTTCGAAAGCCTTACACAAAAGTAGAGTAATAATGCCTATCATGATAACCAAAGCAAAAAACAAAAATAACTAAGAGTAATTAAAAAAATGTATTTAAAAAAGTGGTTATTAAGATAATACTAATGGGAGAATAAAAATAATAATGAAGATAACAAAATATATGAACAACAGTGTTATTTAATTTATCAGTCCTAGTTGCTAGGCCTATGTCGTTACCCAAGAGAAGTCCCCCATCTATAAACATGCAGTCAATAATTAGTTAACCTCGGGGACACCAGAAAAGCCAACAAACTGGCATGCTGCTTTATAAGAACAATATCAAAAGTACAGAAGATACACAAGTACAACGAGCACAAAACTACATCTATTACAAAAAACATCCTAGTAGGAGCTCCTCATTTAGACCTTTTGGGTGATCTGTTTGCAGTGTTTCCAGAAAACCTCCCTTTGGAGAAATAATTTGTCCCTGTTCCCCCCTCTCCTAGGGATTTTGACCTCCTCAATACCTTGACATCTTAAAGTGCACACTTTGTGTCCCATCTCATTGAAATGTCTGGCTACTGACGATTTATTGTCCTTAGCCGCTTGTTCCTTAAAAGCATCATCAGTGTTACATATTCTCCTGATCCTTAAAAATTGACTGTATAGAAGGCTTTTTTTAAGAGAAGGGGGATGACAACTCTTAAAATCTAAAGAGCTGTTAGTATCTGTCTTCTTCCTATACACCCTAGTTAACAACTGCTCAGATTTATTAACAAGATCATCTAAAAAGGATACCGACTTTTGATTAAAATCTAAAGTGAACTTTATGGTAGGCATTCTTGAGTTGATGTAACTTGCAAAGTCTTCTAATTGATCCTGAGTTCCACTAAAAATGAAAAACACATAAACAATAAAACGGAACCAGCATGTCAGTAGTGAAAGAAAGGGATTATTGTTGTATACAAAATCATCTTCAAACTTGCCCGTAACCAGGTTTGCATAATTGGGAGAGCAGGGGCTCCCCATACTTGCTCTGTGACGCTGCAGATAAAAGGCGTTCTCAAACCTGAAATAATTTCTATGCAGTATCAAATCAACCATATCCACTAACAATTTTGTGGGAGGAATAGGGTCTTGCCTTCTTTCAAGATAAAAGGTCAGAGCTTCAAGACCTTCATTGTGAGGCACACTGGTGTTTAAGCTGGTGACATCCATTGTGCAAAGCCAATCATTTTCATTAATATCCTTGATGTCTTTTATTTTATTCAGAAAATCTGTAGTGTCTTTTAAATAAGAGGGGAGTTTTGACACCAAGTGAAACTGAAAGTAAAGAGCACCTTTGCTCCGCCTGCTCTGAACTCCTCCGTTTTCACCTTATGCAGGCTGGTAGACCAGGAATCGCATAATGAGGTACTCACACAAAACAAAAAGAGACTTTATTCTAACATCAGCCAAGAAGAAAATAAGGCGCTGTTAGAGCTTTCCCATGATGATTCTATTGTGATCCGGAAAGCAGATAAGGGTGGAGTGGTTGTGATACAAAATAAAGACTGTTACAGATCTGAAATTATGAGACACCTAAGCGATAGTGAATTCTATACTCCTCTATCTTCAGACCCTAAGGCGAGATTCTCCAATGAAATATCCTCCTTTTTGAATAAGGCATTTATTGAGTCTTGGATCTCTGGTAATGAACTTGAATTTTTAACCCAAAAGTATCCTGTTCGCCCTGTATTCTATACACTACCTAAGATTCACAAGAGTACAGTTAATCCGATGCCAGGGTGCCCTATTGTAGCTGGAACTTAAACCTTGACAGAACCAATTTGTTAGTATATATACTGATGTATAGTATAGTTTAGTATAGTAGATAGTAGTATAGTAGACATAATAGTAGTAGTATGGTAGATATATAGTATTATATATGATATTATATTGACCTGCATATTAAACAAAACAAAACATTAAACAGTAAAAGAGAGTGGGTACTAGACTGACCTTCATGCAGGCCAGTCTCTAGTGAAAAAAAATTGTTTAGCTAATAAGAAGCACTAAAATACAATAAGATCTCACTCTGTTGGGAAACTTAACCCTTTAAAGCCTGAAAACACAAATAATAAAGAAAATTCTCATTTTTTGGAACTGAAATGTTTATTTAACTTTCTACTGAAATTCAAAAAAATCAAAATTTCCATAAAATTTAACAAATATATTTTTAGTATCTCATTTCATTCATTGAGTGTTTTTGGTAACTGATAATCCTACTTGAGGGCATTTTTATCATTTATCAGATTGTATTTAGGAATTTTTTTTGAGTAATTTATTGAGCATATTGATTAGCTAGAGGTATCATAAAAGTATGTATTAGATATGATACAACAGGTGTTAAGATGTACATCAAACAAGCATGGGAAATGATTCCTCTTTTAATACTTAAATAAACAATGTGTTTAGTCACCAGACTCTTATAAAGTGTTGATAGAAGAAAAATTGTAAATACCATGGTAACATGCTCCTGTCCCAACCTTTTTGCAACATGTTGCAGGCATCCGTTTCAGAATGTGTGTATAAACAATGTGCATTATAATACAGGTTAAAAGTGGTTTGCAAACCACTATAATCTATTTTTATTCACATTGAATTGACTTTTTTTTTTTTTTAAACTGGGTTTGTAGTCGATCCTATAATTTTAACATTGTTGCCGTTTTTTTGACTTTTTGTGCATAACCAAAAACAAATTATTCCTCCTCTCAAACGTCTTTCTCCTGCCTGGTCCTAATCCTTTTCTGTATTATCTCTTACTTTACAATTTGCCATGTCACTGTTGAAGCTTCAGCCTGCTCAGCTCTGCTAATGTTCATCTTCTCTGTTATTTCAGTGCTTTGCCCAACATAAAACCAGCCAGACGCTGCCAGCCGGACACCCTGTAATGGCTTCAGATCACCATGGATGAAGAGGACACATTGTATTTTTTTGGGCCAACATGAAGCACACTTAATTTATTCCTGCATGTCTTTACCTCATGTTGTGACCTTTTTTGTGTCATTTGCTCCTTTTGGTTTTAATTTTTTTGTGTTGGGCCTTGTGATTTTGAAACCTTATGTGTGTTCCTGTGAAGTGTGACTTTTTTACCTGAAGGAGAATTGTAAAAAGAAAAAAAGATGAGATATATGAGGAATACACTCACATAGATGTACCAGCAGAAGAGCTGCACTATAACCTTTACTGGTTGGTTATACGTAAGAGCAGAGCTGCAATGCACAGGGCTTTGTATTTAATTGAGGTGCTAAGCTATCTATGAAGCAATGAAAAACACACTGAGCACGTTGAACACATAAGTGGCAGTCATAAAGAAGTGTAAAAATGTGATTTCTAACGTTAGAATTGTAAACAAGAGTAAAGAGAGATTTTTAAAGGTTTTGTTGATCCCAAGAGGAAATTCAAACTACTTGAGGATCACATGGTCTCGTTTAGAGATAAGAAAGTATGGATAGACAATTGAAACTGTTATATTAAATGGATGTGTGTGCAGACAAAAGGTTAAACCATCATTTATTTCAACACAGCCTTTCATGTAACAGCAAAATCACTGAGCTTCATGCTCTCATTTCAGAAGAACACAACATCCATTATTATGTATGACACATATAGGTATTATTCTATGGAAAGTGGAGTGTTGTAGTGAAGTCTGGACTGAAGTTATCTTACTATGCATTAGAGTGAACACTAAATTCTGATTCCTGCACTGTCTGAACTTTTGTGATTGTGAGCTCTAAATCAGAGCGTCAGCGTGCCTGCTGTGCACAGGGCAGTATGTACGCCATAACTAGGCGTTATCAATAATAATATTATTGTGTTTGTATTCTTGTACAAGAACAAGCTGCCTTTGCCTTTGCCTGAACTTTTGTATACTATAAATGACTTATTTTCAATGAATGTCAAACTGCTGGATTACTCAGAGCCTGCTTTGTTGTTAATTTATTTTGTAAATATGTTATTTCAAATATATTAATTGAATTTAACCCTCTATGTCTGGACATTTTTACCCATCTAACTCAGAAATTTTATCAGCATCATTTAAGGAGAACGAGGCAGTAGCTCCAGGCGGGATTTAGTTGGACTTGAAGCTGTTTGCAATGGCTGCCTCCAGTGCAGTGATATGTAGCTCGGATTTTAGTTGGACTTGAAGCTGTTTGCAATGGCTGCCTCCAGTGCAGTGATATGTAGCTCGGATATAGCTCTAGTATAGCGTCAATTTTACCAGAAGCAGATGCATACAACTTTACTGTGTCTTGTCACCCTGATTGGCCCATCATGAATGTCACAGACATTCTGAACATTCCTCCAATCACCTTCCAAGATTTTTTTAAATTTTTTTTTCCCAAACCCTTCCTATGGAGCTTTCCCTGATGATTGTGAAACATATTATGTGAAACAGTTGATCTGGTGTGCCAGATTACTAAAACATATGCTTAACGGGGAAAACAAAGCAACACAGAGGAAGGTAGCTTGTCTGCTACTGGAAAGTGCATGGTGATGGTATGGCACAGAGGAGAGGGTCATGAGAGCTTTTGTAGTCTTGGAACCCCTTCAGGTCTCCTCCTATCAGATAGGGGAATGTGCCCTTTTCACAACTTGGTGTGTAGTGCTGCAAGGGCTACAGGGAGGATGAGTCCCTAGATTTTTTCTTTTTTTTTTTTTGTCTGCCATTTTCCTACAATTCTACTATGACTCAGGCTTCAAAACTGCCATGTGGTCTGAGTCTTTGTTTCCCACATGGCTGGTCCCAACACTGAAAGTCAAGTGGGTTGTTTGAGGAGTTCTCTGTTGCATAACTTTAATTTGTCATATTTGCTGTTCCTCATAGCTCATAGGGGTTATTTTAGTGCAGTCCAACAGAAAAGAGATTAAACATAAACAAATATTCATTTCCCATCAGAATTTGATCATTATATAAGTCTCTGCCACGTGTCAGCTGCACCCCATCCAGCTGACTGAGGAGATCCAGATGTGCTCTGTGGACAAACCCCAAAACATCCAACCTCTGGCCTAATGGTGCCTCAGTAGAAACACATCAGGCGCTTTGAAGAGAGAAACCCACAGTTCAATTAGCAAGCAGCTCTTAAACGCTGTGGTGAAACTATTTGCATTCTAATGGCTTCATGCTCCTCCAAAAGATCATAGATAGAGAATTAGTTCAATCAGTAAAGAGAGCAATTGATGTAACACGTGATAGTTAGGCACACACAGATCGACAGATAGCAAGGCTCTGCTATAATTAATCAGTAACCTACAAGCATATGGAGCCTAAGTCATGCTTGTCTAAATGCTGTTAAACCCCCTTGATCTTGATCCCCATCCATCTCCCTTCAGTCTCAAAAGCAACACAAACGGCTGCTAAACATCTGTAAAACATTTGTTCTCTCTGAGATAAGATTTCCTCATACAACTCAGAAACAAAACAGTCTGTCTGGCCAGAGCTCAGAGCTGAGAGGGGCATTGTGCTGCTGCATAAACATTGTGTCTTTACAGAGGATTGAAAGAGATTTTATGGCACCATGGTAGTTAGGGGGCTTCTCTTGATGTTCTGTCTTCTCCTGCTGGCACGCGGCACACTCCAGCAGACCTCCTCCAAGAGAAGGAACGGAAAGAAAGGTAGGGGCTGTCCGTAACATCTTTACTCGTACTTAGTTGTTATAAATTTGGCAGTCCTGGGAAACAGAATTCTGGGAGTATATTCTGCATTTCTTTCTTCAACAGATTCAAACAGCGCTGCGATTGAGGAGCTGAAGAGACAGATAAATGACATCATACAAGAGCTGAATTTGCTGAAAGAGCAGCAAGCTTTACAGACAGGTATTTGTTCTGCAGAGATTTCTTCATAAATAACTGATGATTCTGATTTATTTTGAAGGGATTTTTAAATTTATTTTGATTGGCTTAATTTTGACACAGCATTGGTTTTTGCCTCATCTTACATGCAATTTCTCTGAATTAAAACTTTATACTGGGAAATACTTTAACTAGTTAGATTTCTTTGGTTTAAGAATCGAAAAAGGCTGTACAAAGCTTTATTTCAAATTTATGTTTTGTGGGTTTAAAAAGGTCTCAGTTTATCAGATTCTGCATGCATTGTAAAGTCAAGCAAACTTCACTTTCCAAAGCTGAAAACCCAAGAGGAAAGATATTGTATACAAATAAAACTGTGTGGAAGACTGAGAACAGGGACAGACTTAGTTTAGCCAGTAGAGGACTAATGCTAACACATAAAATTAAAGCTAACTCAACATTATCTTAAAATGTAATCATGTACTAAATTAGCCTGCTGTATGGGATTAATGTTGTTCCACTCTATGTTTGTCCTCCTTGGGTCATATTCCTGTCTGAACCTGTACAGAGTCAAAGACGGTAATCCAGCTGCGACAGTAAACCTTAGCCATTGTTTCCCTCTTACAGCCTGCTTGTTAACTCAGATTACAAATTAAATGACCTTGAAAATGACTATGAAGTTATTATGTTATCTATGTAAGTTTTTTAACAAACATAATGAAAAGCTGTTACTAACATACAGGCTGCTGTGTTTAATAAGGAAACAACAACACTTAGCTCTCATTTAACCCATTAGCACATCAGCCACTACCATATAACAGCCAAATAACATCTCCTACAAAAACCCCACCAAGTTATTACAACAAATCGCTAACCAGCAGTCTGTTCTCATCAGAAACCACATTAAAATCCAGCATTTCTTACAAATTAGAGTCTTACCATCCATTTCCTTATAAGCTGATGAATTAAACTGCAGCTGCTGTTAGCTTAAAGCTATTAAATCCAACCAGCGTGGTTAATTTGGCCAAGGACATTTGGTCAAAGGAGAGCAAATCTACCAACTAAGTGAACAAGTGACTAACTTAGCCCATCAGCAATTATGCTCATCAAAGCCCGGTGTTTGAGCTGTGGAGAATGCCTTATCCAGTTTGGGTCCAATTGAGGCTCAAAACTGCTTGTCCAACTTTGAGAAAGTTGATTTAGCAAGACTATAGTCTGAAATAATATGAAACTGTCATTATAAATCTACTTTTGGGTGTCACTCAAGCTGGATAAAAGTATTCTTACTGTATGTCACCATACTGAGTGACTGTTAGACCAACATTCACACCTGAGTCTCTTTTTGCCCCTCAGTTTGTCTGCGAGGCACAAAGATCCTCGGTAAATGTTTCCTGGCTGACCCGGTGAAGAAGAGCTTCCACGCAGCCAGCGATGACTGCATCGCCAAAGGAGGCAGTCTGGTCACTCCTCTGACCGGAGATGAGAACGACCAGCTCTACAGCTACGTCCGGCAGAGCATCGGCCCCGAGGAGCAAGTTTGGCTGGGTATCAACGACATGGTGACTGAAGGCCAGTGGGTGGACCAGTCCGGCTCGGGTGTACGCTTCAAGAACTGGGAGACAGAGATCACCCTGCAGCCAGACGGAGGCCGCAGCCACAACTGCGCCCTCCTCTCCACCACTGCTAATGGGAAGTGGTTCGATGAGAGCTGCAGAGCTGAGAAGGCTTCAGTGTGTGAATTCAACATTGTCTGAGAGGATTTCAGTCCGAGCAGATACATACAGTTGCAAGAAAAAGCATGTGAAGCCTTTGGGTTTTCTTGGATTTCTGCATAAATTGGTCATAAAATATGTTCTGATCTTCATCTAATAGACAAACACAGTCTGCTTAAACTAATACCGCACAAAAAATGATATGTTTCCATGTTTTTATTGAACAAAACATGTAAACATTCACAGTGCAGGGTGGAAAAAGTATGTGAACCCCTAGGCTAAAGACTTCTCCAAGAGCTAACTGGAGCCAGGAGTCAGCCAACCTCTGAGTCCAGTCAATGTGATGAGATTGGATGTGTTGGTTAAAGCTGCCCTGCCCTATAAAAAACACACACCAGTTTTGAATTTACTCTTCTCAAGAAGCATTGCCTGATGTGAACCATGCCTGACACAAAAGAGCTCTCAGAAGACCTACAATCAAGAATTGTCGACTTGCATGATGCTGGAAAGTGTTACAAAAGTATCTCTAAAAGCCTTGATGTTCATGTGTCCACAGTAAGACAGACTGTCTACAAATGGAGAAAGTTCAGCACTGTTGCTACTCTCCCTAGGCGTGGTCGTCCTGTAAAGATGACTGCAAGAACACAACGCAGAATGCTCAATGAGGCGAAGAAGAATCCTAGAGTGTCAGCTAAAGACTTACAGAAATCTCTGGCACATGCTAACATTTGTGTTGACAAATCTACAATAAGTAAAACATTAAAAAAGAATGGAGTTCATGGGAGGACACCATGGAGGAAGCCACTGCTGTCCAAAAAACATTGCTGCACATTTGAAGTTTGCAAAAGAGCACCCGGTTGTTCCACAGCACTACTGGCAAAATATTCTGTGGACAGATGAAACCAAAACTGAGTTGTCTGGAGGGAACACACAACACTATGTGTGGAGAAAGAAAGGCACAGCACACCAACATCAAAACCTCATCCCACCTGTGAAATATGGTGGAGGGGCCATCATGGTTTGGGGCTGCTTAGCTGCCTCAGGGCCTGGACGGATTGCTGTCATTAATGAAAAAAATGAATTCCCAAGTTTATCAAGACATTTTGCAGGAAAACTTAAGACCATCTGTCCGCCAACTGAAGCTCAACAGAGGATGGGTGATGCAACAGGACAATGACCCAAAGCATAGAAGTAAATCAACAACAGAACGGCTTCAACAGGAGAAAACATGTTTTCTGTAGTGGCCCAGTCAGAGTCCTGACCTTAACCTGATTGAGATGCTGTGGCATGACCTCAAGAGAGCGATTCACATCAGGCATCCCAAGAATATTGCTGAACTGAAAGTTTTATAAAGAGGAATGGTCCAATATTCCTCCTGACCGTTGTGCAGGTCTGATCTGCAACTACAGGAAACGTTTGGTTGAGGTTATTGCTGCCAAAGGAGGGTCAACCAGTCAATAGCCTAGGGGTTTACATACTTTTTCCACCCTGCGCTTACATGATTTGTTCAATAAAAACATGAAAACATATCATTTTTTGTGCAGTATTAGTTCAAGCAGACTGTGTTTGTCTGTTGTTGTGACTTAGATGATGATCAGAACAATGACTAATGACCAATGACCAATTTATGCAGAAATCCAAGAAATCCCAAAGGGTTCACATATTTTTTCTTGCAACTGTACTCATGAACACTGCTTGCAAGAGAGAAATACAAGTATCAGGTACATTTATGCAGCTTGGTATAAACTATTGTTCTTCATCTTTCTTAAGCTCACATTTTCTTGGCTAAGCCATTGTCATTATATAAGCTAAACTCATCAGACATTATATTTTACATAATTTTAAAACTGCCCCCCCCCCCCCCAACCAATCCCTGTGCTTCAAGGTAAACACCACTGGATGGCTTTTCTCAGTATTTTTTGTTACCTAATGCAAGTTAAGATTTGTTTTTCTCTTAACTCCTTGATTACATTCTTCATTCAAATTACTTTCTTTAATTAAAGCTTTGAATGTAATGTGGTTCAGCTTATTTTACATTTTGAATGTTAATAAACATTTCTAACCATGTTATTGCGGTGCACTCCAGGGTACTGTTGGTTTTTATTAAAGGGCCAGTCAGATTACATGTTTACAGATGCAGACTGATCACAAACAAAGGACTAGGCTGCTTTATTTTACTTTTGGGGGGTTAGTAGATAGCCAAATATACATAAAATTATACTCAAAGGGTGTTTTGGTGACATATTCCCTTTAACATCTTTACATTAGCTTGTAGTGCTTTGGTTGTAGGGTTCATGTCCTCTAAAATACAAAACTTCAAAATCATGGTCTACAATCAGCTGGGTTAGGGTTAACCTTTATCCCCCGTATGCAGCAAGTAGGCCATGCCTCTTCTTTGGGTGAACACAAACTATACCTACTTGATAAAGCTGTTGTCTCTCTTGCACCTGAAGCCACACAGGTTGTTTCTGTGTCAGCAGGGGTGTTTGTTTACCATTTTTTAAGTGTACTTCAGCTTTACTGGGGCATAAAACACACGCACATTCTTCTCTACTTTATGTCCTTTGACCTGGCAGTCAGATGGTAGACTTTTGCCAACAAACAGGTCAGGTTCAAACAATTGATGGTAAAGTTTGATCATATTTCTCTCAAAAATTAATGTTATGAAAATGTAATAAAGTCCTCATAGAATTACTCAAGTAAAATTGAAATGACTGATTAAAAAAAAACTGAAAAAAAAAAAAATCAAATACAAAATAGTTCATGTAGTGAATCAGCTTCTTACCATTCCCTGTGTTTGGATGATCTTACTCAGGTGACTCTTGTGTGTACATTATAAAAACTACTTTTTGAAATGTAGCCTGTATCAGACTCCTCCATTCACTTAAAAGGATTTCTTTATGAAAGCAGCCCAGATCTGATTTGAAAAGATCTGATTTCAGTATGACTTGTGCTGTTAAGCATGTTGTGAAAAAAATGTAAGAAAGAAAGAAACAAGAAAAAAAAAAACTGAATCAGGTCACTTTGGCCTACAGCCTTACAGTAGCTGTCCTTTTTTAAACCAGACTATATGGTGTTACAGCTGTGTTACACTGCCATTTGCAGGCTGCTGCATGTCATTACATCACAAATGTCAAATGGGTGCTAAGACAGCCTGCAGCCACTAGGGGATGCACGAATAAAAGTGGCTGTGAGGGCCGGCATACAGTGCACAGGAAACATTCTTTATTTCTCAGTGGCTTTCTATGCAGTCTGTTTTGGGAATGTATGATTACTCACACAGCAATAACAAAATATACAAGTAAAGTGTAATATGTGTGCAATCTCACACTTGTGACCCATTGCATGATGTCTTGTATAGTTCTGTTTTTAAATGTCCATGCATTGGGGACAAATACTGTTAGTAGTAGGATATTGGAAAATTATGGGATCCAGTTTTTAAAAGCCCAGCCAATACTACGGACTAAAACAAGAGTATCATACAACTTGTGAGTATAATGTTTACGACGGTATGATACTGAAAATTTAAGGAACAAATAGGAAAAATGCAAACCAAAGAAAAAGTGATAGTTTAGCTTTGTGTCTTTCCACCTGGAGCTTGAGAGTGTTAGATATTTTCACACATTTTGGGCAACAAACACACATTATCTCTGATAGAAATAAGCAGTTTTGAGGAAACATTAAATGTTGCTTGTATTATTACGTGACTATAAAGTAAATAAAAGTTGAATAATGAGAGCAAAAAAATAGCTCCTGTTTATGTTTGTAGCAGAATTTTCTCAATAAAATAATCTAACTAGCTAGACGACTGGAGTCGACTTCTGTGAATAGTGCATTGCAGTTCACTTCCAGGTGTTTACATGAAGACTAATGATTCAGCACAGGTGTGTTCAGTCAAAGGGCAAAGTACCAGCCGTGACTCTGGATGTCATGTAATGCTCCAGTAGGTGGTTTTATAAATCAAGTCAGCAGCTGTCAACGCACTTTAAGCTCTGAATGTCTGAGGCTGCAGTGTTTACTCTGATTACATCACTGTTATCCTGCAGAGCTGAATATCTACTGTACTTTTCATGGCGTATAAACGCTCACTGGAAGCCAAAGTACAGTGTTTGTAATGATCATGAAGATGTGCTGGGGAAGAACAGGTGCTCTATTAAAAACTCTGTCAGTTCATTCTTCTTAAGCTACTATGAGAAGTTTTTACAAGTCACAGAACAGACTGAAAATAATAGAAATGCATCTTTATGAGCTGCAAAAGCAAAACAAAACCATCATAAACCAAGATGACTGCTCACTGTACAAACAGATTTTGACAAAACTGAAACTAACTCAGAGTTCATGTCTCCTTTTAAAAATTTCTTAAAATTACTAAAAACACAGTGAGTCAAAAATACAAACCATTCTTTGTAAGAAGTAGCATCACAGCCTGGAACTTGGTGCACAAAAGGACTTTGCTTTCCTCTAATTACAGTCTAGGAAGAGGTTTGTTTGGTACTTGGAACAATTCATAAAACATGGCTATGCCTCATATTTCTCACTCACTGTGATGCACAAGTGAAAACAGAAACATCTTTCTATGATCAGAGAAAAATTCACATTGCAAGCAGCAGATTGGTTCCAAGGTCCATACTGGGGTAAAAAATATCTGCTGTTTACACATGGACCTAAAATGTCAGGAAAGACTTCCAAGAGTCTTAAATGTATAAACACGAGTGTCCAAATGATTCTGTAAGGCAAATTTACAGTGTGATGATGCCGTAGAAAACTACAGAGCAGGTTAGAATGCTGGGATAAATTATAGAGAAACAGACCCATGCACATAGAGTAACGTTGCAATGTCTTAAAACACAGTCTATCAGCTTTCCATTATGTTTTAAATGTGCAGTGTCTTACAAAAGCAGCAGTCCTCTGTGTTCTGCTGTTAAGTAACAGAATAGCCCACCTCAACATGTAAACTGGACACATGTTTGCTTTGGTATGAGCTGTTGTAATAAGAATAAAATATCTCAAATTAAAAAGAATCATATCCTATTACTATGTTACTGCAAATGGATGATTTTGTTCTGCTCTGAAAACCAAATGTGTCTTCATCTGAGCTAAAACAAGGTAACAGCTGCAGGCAGGTTTGAACAGGGTCATTTTGTTTGCCCAGCTTTTGTGCAAAACAACGCTCAAGAGAAAAAACAAAGGCTTCTGGCAGAGCTGAACATCAGGTAATCACACAGAAGCCAGGGAATGAAAATCTCAAAGTTCACAGAGGTCAAATGGAAAGCAGAAAGCTGAATCCAATCTTCTCCTCAGTTCCCTCCCTCTGGCTCCAGACGTGGCCCCAGACTGGGGGAACGCTCCTCTTTGCTTTGCTCCTCAGTCTCGTAAATCTCATTGTCCACCATGGGGTTGCCTTGGCTTGGAGGCCTGACAGGAAGGGGAGGAGCCTGTTGAGATGGGAACTGAAATGGTCGGTAAGTCCCAACTTGTGCGTCGTCCACACTTTTGTCTTTAGAGACCAGCGGCTTTTGAGAGTCCGTGTGCCCTGCGAATGGCCGGTATGTTTCAAACTCTCCATAGACACCGATCTCTTTCCCCTTCCTCAGCAGGTGTGTGTAGACCAGCGTGTCTTCGATGGAGGCGTACACGTGTGACTCGTTGTCTTCGCGAGATTTTGGGAAGCCATTGTTTCCTGGCAAGAAGCTGGTACCGTTTGGGTTATAGATGGACACCTGATGATTTAGCTCCTTCTTCTTCTTCCTGTTTGGCAGCAGAACGAGGCAGTAGAGTTTTTATTTACAGCTATGAATTGAATTCTTTTAACAGGACAAAAATGTCTACTTAAGAAGAAAAATTCTCAGGATTTACTGTTAAACTTAAAGCAGATGCACCCACCTAATCACCACACAGACCATGACGAGTACGATGACAAAAATGACCAACAGAGCAGCTACCACACTCAGGATGATGGTCAGAATAAGGTCTAAATCAGAGAGAACAGCATTTCATTAATTCATTTGTCATGAACTAATACATAGAGCAATCATTGTAAAGTGCCATTGTCTATTATGTTCTTTAACAAAGCCTGATAATAAACAACGATAACATTCACAAATGGCCCTAGGAATAGCTGCAATATTGAGAGAACTTGATTTTTTGCCATGATATAACTGTTCAGTACACCTTTAAAAGGTGTTTTTTAGATTTAGAAGTCATGTGTGACGGTTTGAGATACATGCTGAAATGAACGTGCTAACAAGTGTGGTGCTAAAATGCTACTGTTTGGCATGACATTGACCATAGTCTTCCATTTATTCAGATTTTAGCATGCTAGCATCTGTTAACTAGCCCTAAATACAAAGTAGAACTGAGAACAGCTCTTAACATCCCATTTACTTAGCACTTCTAGCTTTAGCTAAACCCTTCCAATATTTGTTTCACTAGGGAATAAAAGGAAAAAATTTCAAGACATTGCAAGGTTCGAAACACAAACATTCTGATTGGCAAACTGCGACATTTCCACCTGGCTACTTCATCAACACACTCAATGATAGCTTCGTAATGTGATTTAAATGTCAACAATGGTCAGTGCCAGTTAGCGTATCCGTGCAAAACTGACAATCTTTCCCTTCCCCTGTTATTTATATAAATATAAATGTTACAGACCACTCCATCAATCTTATTGCTAACATCACCCAGCTCATACAGCATCATAATGGGGATTTCTGTTAGATGCAACACAATGAACCCCTGTAGAAACGGCAATTCAACCACTGCTGTGATACGATTTTGGAGATAAGGAAGTCATTATTTTCTTCACTCTTTCAATGAAAATATGAATAATAACAATAGCAGTATAAAACAATAACATTTCTCCTTCCACACTGACGTTATATAGAGCTGTTACTAAGTCTTAACTGCTGCCTCCTGTGTGATGCTGATGTGATGAGAAAGGCAGCCCTGCCTGTGAGCCTGCACTGAGGGCTACAGACCCGGCCTTTACGCTTACAGATCTAAGTACACGCTTATGGATCTGCGTACAAATTGTGCGCGGTACAAGTGTTGCAAAAGTCACGTGTGTATGACAGCCAATTGAGAGGCAGCTTCTGAACCAAAATGAACTAAGTCCACAATTACAAATTGGTCTACATATTTGCAGATTAGTGCACGCATCTGTGGATCTTTGTACAAATTTGCAAAACTTTGCACACATTTGCAGATCTTTACACACATTTGCAGTTCTGTGCACGCGTTTGTGGATTTGTGCACGCATTTGCAGATCTGTACATGCATTTGTGGATTTGTGCATGCATTTGTGGATTTGTGCACAGATCTTTGTACGCATTTAAAGATACTTTTGCAATAATAATAGCTCCAATACTTGACAACTTCGAGGCAAAAATGCACATGTGCCATGTAAACTGCCATTAAATCACCATGCATCAGTATTTTTTTCTACCTTTTCTTTCATAAATCTTTTTAACAACTTCAGACCTGCTCAAAACTACAAAAAATGCAATAATTCTCAGAATTTTAACTCTTTTAATGCCAGTTTGATTGTTTGAAATATTTGATTTTTTACTGCAAAAAATGCAAGAAGTGACTTATTTTTCATATAATAAATAGTAGAAAGATGGGGCTTTGGGGGTTGCCAACAGTCTTGGATGGGTCAAAGATTAGTAACAAAATTGATTTGATTGCATTGTTATTTTTTACATAATGTCAGAAATACCCTCTTGACATCTTCGTGGCAAAAATGCCCCCATTGACTTCAATTAAAACTAAGTTTTTTTAATTTTACTGTCATTGCAGTTTACAATCAAGCACTCTTTAATGCACGAAATTGGAGAGTTTTTGTGTAAGTTTAAAAGGGTTTAAATTCTGAGAATTATTAAATGTTTGGTAGTTTTGAGCAAGTCTGAAGTTGTTAAAGAGATTTATGGTAAAAAGTAGAAAAAAATATTGATGTATGGTGATATAATGGCAGTTTTTTTAACATGTACATTTTCACCTCAAAGGTGTCAAGAGGGTGCCTAATGTTAAAGCTGGCACAACATAAAAAATACAAGCGCAATGAAATCATTTATTTTGCTAATCTTTGACCCATCCAAGACTCAAATTCATGCCACAAGCTGTAAAATTGACAAAATGATCACAAATTTAAAAAAAAAAAAAAAAAACAAACTTGAGAAAAATGTCCAAAAATGCCCGAGGAGGGCACAAGGGTTAAGTTCATGTAAAGAACAACGGGGAAAACCAGTGGGGTTCTCAGCAGCCCCAACAGTCTGACAGACTAACTTTGGGGGGAAAGAAATACAAAACCAAGTTCACAATACACAAACACTAACTTCAAGAAGATAGGCCCTGCATCAGAGCAGACATTTCACAGGACTGTGGCCATACTGGGGATTAATGGCTGGATTACACCATGTCAGAATGGCATAATCTCGTCCTGTCTTGGATGGCAGACTTTCAACACTACAAACAAGCCTTTTTTTAATGCAGTGCCGCCTGAAGGCCTTCAGATCACAAGCATCCAGTACTGACCTTCGGCTTTGTCCCTTATGCACAGAAATTTCTAGAGGTTTGCTGAATCTCCAGGTGGCTTTATGGACTGTAGATTTTGGGAAATTCAAAGTCTTGGCAATTTTACATTAAGGATCATTTTCTTAACCTGACATGCCAGATAGACTGTTTCATATATCCATGGGAAGATGACAGACATGGAGGTTGGCAAATCCATCTGCTTTACAAGGTTACATTTTTCTGAAATTGTTCCACAACTTCAAGGTGCAGATTTTCACAAATTGGTGAACCTTTGTCCATCTTTACTTCTGAGAGACTCTACCTTTTTAAAATGCTCCTTTTATACTCAGTCATTTTACTGACCTGTTGCCAATTAAAATTAATTAAAATTCAAAATAAGCTAACAATTTTTTTATAAAAAAGACAAGTGATAAGTCTTTAATGATCTATTATGAATGAAATATGGGTTTATGAGATTTGCAAATAATTGCATTCTGTTTTTATTCACAAGTTACACAGCGGCCCAGCCTTTTTGGAATGGAGGTCGTACATAAAACAGATTTTCCATTACACAAAAGCAAAGAGTTTAAGCCAGGTAGCAAATACAGTAAGTTAATATAGCACAGCACTTCTTATCAAATATATGGTGGATAGTATAGTTTTGTCTTTATCTTGTATTATCAGGCTGCTGCAAACCAATGCATGTTATGTAAAATTTAAATAATGTTAAAATTGCCTGATTATGGTACAGTCATTCAAAGGTAGGGACTACTTTAGATATTTAGTTCAACTACCTGCTGCCGCAGCACATACTGAGAAGCCATCATAATGAAGGGGCTGCTCCAAGATGGCAGAAAACATATTTGGCGACGTATTTTTAAAGTGATATCTTTAGGTATCAGTGTCAAATCCATGGCAATTTCCAAAAGCTAGAAAAATACCTAAGTGGCAGACTTTTTGACATCAGAAACAGAGACCCATCAAAGTACGATGCTAGCTTGGTAACTGGAGAAAAAAATCCTCTTACTTTGGCTCCCCTGCAGGGTGATCTTGGTGATGACACTGAAGTCTCCCTGTTCAGGCTGGCAATTGGACATGTTGAGGTAGAAGCTCTCAGACACTGTGATCTCTTCTTCAGCCTTCTCATCCTCTCTGCGGCTGTAGTCCTCCTCCTGGCGCCCGATTCTCTGCACTCGGATGTTGGTGTGGCGATTACTGCACTTGGGCTGGCTGAGGTTGGCAAACATTAGGTGAGCCTCCATCTTTGAGGGGACAGAGACGATCCAGGAGACGGTGGAGTAGGACTTCATACCTATTGGCCAGCCAGGAGAAGCCAGCAGGACAGGGGCGTCTTTCCTTGGAGACACTGTGAATATGTATCTTTCTGTGCACAAAAAAGAAAGGGAAGAATTTAAATATCATTGTAAACAAGTTTTTAATCTACATGATGTTCTTTTCAACAGAATCCACTTGATACCTGATATTTCCTCCTTCAACCTTGCCTCCAGCACATGCTTTAAAGACATCTTTGTGGCTTTTTCTTCCAACACTGACACAGTGACAATTACATTGGTATGGATTTGTATCTGCTTGATGGTTCCCTCAGGGCAAAAATGTCCTATTGTGGTGCCATCATCTTCTGTTGCTTTGATAATGAAGCTGTCATTGCATGGCTGTCCAGGTAGAGACTGTTTGAGAGGTCCAGTGGGAGAGGTCAGCTCCACTGTACCGTGCTTCGGAGGACGAAGAGTCCAGGTGACACTGCTAAGAGGAGCAGGGAGGCAGGAGGGCATTGAAGGGGTACAAGGGAGCCGGACCGGAGCCTTTGGGCAGTCTTTTAGGTTACTACACTCTGAAATTTAAAAAAAAAAAAAAAAATGTTTAAAACACAAATTAAAGACAGTCTCTTACTTCAGCTCCAATGAATTTCTTTTTCGCAAAGTGATAAACAGCTGAAGAAAATTTTGCAAATAGAATCATTCATTGACCAGGATGACTGTGGGACCCAAAGGCTGAATATTAAGAAAGATGGAGCAACAGTTTCAAGCTAAAATATTTTAATACTGTAATTTCAGCAATAAAACTAGGGCTGAAAGCGGCACTGATCGGGTCCTCGCACTGTCATGCACCTTGCGGTTTGGAATAGCTGCTAAATGCATTGTTTTAGAGACATCTTTCAAACACAAAATATCTGAAATTCTCTGTGACATGTCCGTTACAGCCAACATGAAACAATAATACGCAGTGTAGCCGACTAAAGCATGCCATAAAATACTGCTTTGTATTAATAAAGGTGGCCCATTGCAATATGCAATATTTCCAGTTACTGAGTCAATTTGCAGCCATGCCCTGTGTACGGCTGGGTTGTATTCTGCACAAACAAAGCAGCAGCAAATCTTCTAGCTGCAGATCAAATTTCAATAGGATCAGAAGACTCCCTGAAGTTAATTCTAGAAGAATCCCTGGAAAAAGTTACCTTTTCAAAATTTTCTTTTTCATTTTTTATTTATTTATTTATTTTAGAAAAATTAAAAGTCAAAATGCCAGACTTCCTGTTGATTTGGTGACATAAGTCAAGAGGCTTTTTGCAGGTCCTGAAATGCTGAATATGTGTACAAAAGTTCAAATATTTAGGTTGTATGTGGTGTGGGGGCTGATTTTTAAAACAAATTATGGGGGGCATCACTGAGCCATTAAGCAACGCCCACAAATAGACCCATGGGTTACTTTTACATTTTTCCCTCTGATGAAAAGTCACAGATGTTTGTACAGACATAAATCCACTTCTCTAGGCTGTCCTGACACAAATTTCATGTAAATATCTTCAAGGGACTTTAAACAGCGGCTTGTACTATTATCGAGTTATAACCATATGAATGTGTGCAGACACGGACCTTTCATAAATTCAGAAAGTTTGAGTCAGATTAGATGATGCATGGCTGATTTATACTCAATTTCCTGTTTCTCAAAAAATATGTAAATTTGCAGGCTTGCCATGGCCATGCCTTTCGACTAATGAGAAAGTCCTAAAGAACTTTTCATCATCCATGTCTCATCTACCTCTGTGCCAAAGTACAAGTTAATCAGATCAAATCCCTCAGGAGTTGATCCAGATATAACCCCTGGAACAGGGCAAAAATACCAAAATTTTTGCTAATTTATTAAAAATGGCAGATTTCCTGTTGGAGATAGAAACATGGTCCCACTGGGTTTTTTTTGTGGATCTGCCCAAGACACATCTGTCCACAAAATTTTATTAATTTATGACAAAGTCAAAGGAGGATGGCTTAACTTTTCAAACTTTTAGGGGGCCCTATTGATGCAATTTTGAATAGGCATGTTGGAAATCAGGTAAATATCAAATTTTTCACAAGACCGGATGCACCTGCAAAGTTTCATAACCTTTTGAATATGTTAAAGGCCTCAAAAGTCCATGCAAATTTTACGTTTTTAGCAAAAACAATAAAGTCCTCACACTCTCGGTGCTAGGGCCCTAAATAGTCTCCTCCATGTTAACAGATGAGACAAGGGCCAAACTGTATAGTTAAAAGATATGTCAAATAAATTTTGTGCAAACTCAGATTCTTTCACAGTAGGTAACGATCATTTTCCTGATTAATGTTCAAATGGTATTTTTACATTTGTTGTAGATGTGCTGATCTATAAGAACTTTGAAGGTAGTCCAATTTCAAATAGCGTCTTTTTCAAGCAGAAGGGAAAGAGGCATCAATTTTGCATCATTCTGTGTACTGTGCCTAGAAAAAGAATTCACCCCCTTAGATGCTTCACCTTTTTAATGATTTTACAAATCAGTCATGGATAATATAATTTGGACTGCATAAATATTCACCACCTTCAAGTCAGTATTTATTAGATGCACCTTTGGCTGCAATCACAGCACTGAGTGTGTGTGGGTAAATCTAAATCAGGCCTGCACAACTGGACACTTAAGTTTTACTCAAGTCTTCTCTGAAAATCTTCCTTAAGCTCTGTCAGGTTGCACAGGTATTGGGCATGAACGACTCCTTCCAAGTCCAGCCGCACATTTTCTATTGGACTGAGGTCTGGGCTTTGACTCAGTCACTCCAGAACATTCACCTTGTTGTCTTAAAACCTTTTCTGTGTAGCTTTTGCTCTATGATCTATGGTCATTGTCTTGCTGGAAATAAATCTTCTCCCAAGTCGTAGATCTCTTGCAGACTGAATAAGAATGTGTCATCTGTTGAACTCTAGTGGAGATGTAATGATCTTTCTTCAACAGTGGCTTTCTCTTCGCCACTCTCCCATAAAGCTTTGACTAGTGAAGATCCTGGGCAGCAGGTTTTGTATGCAGTGTCTCTCCCATCTTAGCTGCTGCAGCTTGTAACTCCTTCTGAGTAGTCATAGGTGTCTTGGTGGCCTCTCTCACTAGTCTCCTTCTTGTACGTTCACCCAGTTTGTGAGGATGACCTGATCTGGGCAGATTTCATATGCCATATTGTTTCTGTTATTTGATGATGGATTTAAAGAAAGAGCGTGGTGAATGTGCAGGTCACAACTTGTCCACGAGAGCGTTTTGGAGTTGTTGGATTGTGTATTTGATGAGTTTGATGAGGGAAAGCCGGAATACCGTCTGCTTGCATTGAGTTGGCACAGCAGGTCCGAACTCGGCAGCGGCGATCTAAAAATAGTTTGCACTGACAACTAAGACTATAGGAATTATGGCAATGGGCAAATTTGCCAAAATGTTGAAGTATCCCTTTAACTGAATTCCAGAGAATGTTAAATGCCTTGCAAATTCTTTTGTATCATTCCCTCACCTATACTTTTCAATAACCTTTTCTCTAAGTTGCTTGGATTGTTCTTAATGGTAGCCAGGAATACTGATTAGCCACTGACTGGATCCTCCAGACACAGGTGTCTTTATACTACAATACCCTGAAACTGTGATACTACTAGCACCAAGTGGCATGTTTTTGTATGATTGACTTAGCTTTGTAGAAAGTCACCCTTGACTTTAAAGAGTTTTTTTTAGTTATTTTAAGGCACAGCTTGAAAGGCAAGTCTGGACATTGCTTTGTTTTATGGGAAAAAACACAAACTTATCCCTATCATGTTTATGCTTATTGATGCACACATATCTTCATTAGGATATGAATGATATCATTTTTCCCAGGGAGGTTTTGCAACACCACTAAAATTACTTGCCTATGGTTCTGGTTGCATGGACCTTTACATCTTCAGGAAGGCAGTCCTGGAAAGTCAGCATGCTGTTTGATGTGACAGTGATCTTCTCCTTCAGCACAGATTTTAACTTCATCTTACAGTCAGAAGTTGGCCTCAGCTTCTCAATGTGAAGAGAAAGGCCCTCCAGTTTGCTCACATCCACTTGACAAGACACCGCTGAAAATAAGAATAAAATATTACACATTTTCTCTTAACGTTTCAAACATGCATACACAGATTCATATATTCAGGATTGAGTATTAAAACTGACATCCTCTTCACGTACAACAGTAATTTGAATTTTATTTGACTGCTAAAGCTGAATGTGATTTCTAGTCAGAAGAAAGGAGTGTTTCCTGGTAATGAGGCAGCTCTGTCATTTCTGATTCAGGGAGTTATGAGGCAACTTCAGAGCTCCCTGAACTAAAGACCTGAGGGTGCAGATAGAGACCCGCTCTCAACGTCACTATTAGTCATTTACAGGGAGGGCGTCTCAAAGTAGAAGGGAAATTTCTGACCCAACCCTGATTAAAAACTTAACTCTTGTTGGAGCATGACAGGAAAACAGAAAATAAAGACAGATCATTTATATTTAGTAATCTGTGCCTGCTGCAACATGAAGAGGAGACAGCCTTAACCCTTTCATTTTTTTCAGAACTACAAAACTCAGCTGAATTTAAACTATTTCATTTTTTGCTTCTTTATCCCAAAACCTGCAAAATAAGCAACATAGGTCAGCTAGCCAATAAGCTCCTGTTAAAGGGCTTATTTAGCAGAACAAGTGATGTTTCAAGGCTGCATGCTCTTCCTCACACTTGCATATATCCGAGAGTCACCATATTAAATACATAGATATGCATTTTGCAAATGTCTGTGCTCTTTAAAGGGTAGTTTTATTTGTAATGTATGTTCATATTGTGTTATTTGAATTTTTGTTTTCCCACTCTTGGTACCTCATTAGAAAAAGATAGACCTCAGCTGTGTTTGTTTATATTTCTATGTATGCAAGATGTCAATACTTCAAGAGCATGTTGCAAAAATGACTTGATGTCACTAAATCAACCCTTTAACGGGAGCTTCCTAGAGCGCAGACCTTTTTTGCTTCAAAAGCAAGATGATGAAGGTCTGCTAACTTTACTCCTCTGTACCTGCGAATTGCAAATGTAGCAGTGTAATATTAGTGTGCCAGTATGTGGATTCACCTTGTGATGAGGCAAGGCATATAGAAGTACAGTGTCACCTTCACTGTTCCCCCTGCTAGCTTTGACATCATACACTGCCACCTTCACCCCCACCCTACTATTACGTAAAGGTGGAATAAATACTAGATTATTGTACTCAAGTAAAAGTAAAGTTATTTTGGATAAAATATAATTAAGTATAAGTAAAAGTAGGAAGCTATAAATTTACTCAAGTAAAAGTAAAAGCCATTTAAAATGTACTCAAAGTGCTGATTTCTGGGTAGCTAATTTAGATACCAGAGGGCGTTATTATGTAAAATATGATCTTTTCCTTATGTGAAGTCGCTACAGGAGAACATGAATCTATAACCAGATTGTTTTTCATAAGGTGAGACTTAACCTAAAGTACTTAAAGAACCTAAAAATGTAGTGAAGTACAATACTTTCCTCAAAACATACTTGTGTAAAAGTAAAAGTACAATAGTGATTTTGAAAAGTACTCAAAAAAGTACATGTACACAAAAAAGCTACTCAATTACAGTAACTTGAATAACTATTACTATGCCTTTGTTAATGCCTTCAGTTGTGGATCCTGGGAAACAGCTTTGCCGCATTATTTCACCTCAGCGCAATTGAAGATGAGGAGTTACAAGGGTTGAACAGCTGTTGTTGTACTGTCATTGCATAAATGCCATTTCTCTGCTGCTGATAAGGTAGTGTGCAAGTTTTTAATCTAAAAAGCTGCCTGCTGGGCAGGGAGGTGGGAGGAAGTCACTAATCACATTTAGTCACATTACTATAACTGAGTAGCTTTTTTGGGGTACTACTTGTACTTTTTTGAGTGCATTCTGAAATCAGTACTTCTTCTAAAGCAACTTTTAAGCAGAGTAACTGTACTTTTAAACTTTTTCCTACTCTGTTGACTGCACAGTAGCCCATAGCAAGAGAATAATTTCACATCACATCCCAAAACAGCTGTTGTATACAGCAAAAATATACTCTGTACTACACCACTGATTATTGCATCTTTAAATCATTGATTAATAATTAAATGGCTCTTTAATAAAATCTCAGCTAGTTTCATAAAAAAAGTACAGTGCCACTTTGTTCCATAAATATTTCAGAAAAATAACATTTTTAGAGGGCCAAAAGATTAACTTGAGACAAAAAGTTAAAACTGTGTTGCACTCAAAGCCAAACAGCAGAATAAGTTCAAATATTTTACACACCTGGTACAGTTATACTTGACGATGTCACCTTGAGGTTAAGTCTCAGTCCAGGAGAATCATCTTGTCTTCTGTCCATCTCACAGTTTCTGAGAATCAGAGAGAAGTTTCCCTGATTCTGCTCAGGCTGTGGGACTGACAGACGCAGCACCAGAGCTCCTCTAACCCTGCTATGGTACTCCACCGCTGCCTCCTTCTTCAGACATCGTGGCTGCTGTAGATTCAAGAACTGAACGCTCGCCTTGTGTCTGTCTGGGATCTGAAAGTGCCACTCCATCACGTCATCATCAGGGAAACTGTCAGGGTAGTTTGGCGAAAGTAGCTCTACAGACGAGGCCCCTTTTGGTAAAATCACTGTTATTTTTGCCAGGGCTATAAGAGAAAAAAATAAAAACATCAAAAAATGTGAAAAAAAGGTCTGAAGCATGGCACATCTGGCAGAGAAGAAAAGTAACTCAAACACTGAAATTTAAAAAAAAAAACTTACATTTTATTTCCTCATCAACAGAGACTTCAAACTGGCCGTTCTGCAGCTTCTGTCCTGCAGGGACTCCTACAGAAAAACTGCCCTGGTTCAGTATCTGAGCACTGTGGACGGGACCCGTTCTGCAGTATTTCCCAACAGTCACGTTCCCTGTGGTCTGTGAGGCCTGCAGGGTGTAGCTGTGTCTGTCTAAACATCTCCCAGAGGAGTTAATCTGTCTAAAACCTGAGCTGCCGAAGTCTATTTTGAAAGCTTTAAAAGAGGAGGCTTTTAGGTTCCAGGTAAACTTGCGGTTAAACTCCAGCAGAGGGGAGGAGCCATAGTCAACCTGGACAATGTTGCTACTGCAGGACTTTGCATTACACTCTGAGGAAAAAAACATACAACAAATAAAACTACAGATATTGTAATAGCAAAGAAGGGTAAGATTTATTTATTAAGACATCATCCAGAGAAAGTGCAGTTTTCTTACCAATATTTTGCACAATTTCCACACTGAACACATCCTGAGGTCTGGGGCATTTAAACTCCAGTGAGACACGAACATTTTCTTTTAGTTCCAGAGACTTCCAACATCGTCCTGGCCCAATGCAGACTTGGCAGCCTTTGGCCTGGCTGCTGCTGATCTTAAAGGTGGTGCCTCGGTAAGGTGTGACAGTCAGCTTCTGGACCGCTGCGAAAACACGAAGCAAAAAAAAAAAGGTCTAAATTTTATTTTGACATCGGAACAATTCGATTCCACTGCCAAGTAGAATATAAAGTAGCCTGGCAACATCTTAAATACAAGATTTATTCACTGTTAAGAAAATCACAATGACTAACTGTGCTAAGAGATGAGGCGGACAGCTTGGCTTTATTCCTCCTATGACTAACCAGGCCTGAGCTGAGCAAACATGGAAATATTACCACACAACAGCACCTCATGTCAACCAGCTATTCTGTCACGTTTCCTGGCCTGTAATGCATCACTGTTCAGGCTTTGTTTGTCTTATATCTAGCCTATACGTTTCATGGATTACTATTTCCTTTCATGTGACTCATGACAACAAAATATGAGCTCTATATGAGATTTAGGTTGAACATACCGTAACAAACTAACCACAGCTAAAACTTCTCTCTTCGCTGTCAGAGTCTAAACTTCAACTCAGTTTTCTTCAACCTACCTTAAACTAGCCAACTTCAAACTGATAGATGATCTACAATTATTTAAGTAACTTAACTCATATCAACTCATCAGCCATGGCAGGAGAGTAAACAACAAAATAACTTAAAGTTATGAAAGAAGAAATTAGTGTCAAATATCAAACAAGCTGGATTCCAAAATAAATATTTTTTTTACAGACAGTAAAAAGTAACTCACCTGAGACACCGAAGAAGAAGAAGAAGAGTAAAATGTGGAGAATTGTTGTAATGGACATCCTGTCCGCCTGAGTTGTTCTTTATCTTTGCTCATTAAGGGACATCCGCAAATGTCTGCTTGTATTTCATTTCTTCTTCTCCCTCAAGGCTTCGACCTTCATGCGCCACATTTTCCTCTCATCACGGTACGTGAGATTTTGTGTTTCTTATGAGAAACAACTCCTCCACTTCCTGTATGTGTCAGCGACAAAAAGAAAAAAAAAAAGCCCCAGGTAATGTAAAGGCGTGGCTAGGTCGGCCATTTTGGCAGGTAGGCTCTAACAACAGTCATTTAAGAATAAAAATAAGGAAGATACTCTTTTAAAAAATCAGGTTTGTTTGGACAGTTTGGTCCTGTAAAATATTTGAAAAATGTCTTTCACCGTCTGTCACTGACTACTTCTTTTATAACAAAAACGCATTTCACCTCAGAAAATTAAAAGGAAAGCGGGGCTTTATGATTACTGAAGCTTAATAACAGACTATGAAGCGCAATGCTAATATATGAGATAAAATATGACATAATTAAGCTTTTATAGCACCACTAGGTAAACATTAGCGTGCAGCTAACAGTCCCAGTAGCTTAAAGAAACATTTTATTGTTTTTTAATTGTTTTTTCACTTTATTGTTTTCTTCAATTACATAGTTGCCACACAGTTATGCTAGCTGCTGGGTTTATAAGGTAGGCTACAGCTAGCAAAAACTGCCACAGTGTAATAAACAGTCTTTTAACTAATAAATTCTTTGGATGGCTGCATCTGGATGTTAGCTTCATTTAAAAATACACAAGTGTTGATTTAATTGTTTATCCTAAATAAGCCTTGTTCAGTTTGTGGTTATGTTTTATTGAAATGTATTGTAAAGAGGCAATAACCTATGTAAACTGCTATTGTATTAATTTACCATAAAGACAGGATTTTTAAAATGTAATTTAAAAATAATTATAAACTACATAAAGCTTAAGTACTTAGCAGTTCTTGAATATTTTTTATCAAATGTGGGAAAACAGAACTGTTTTGAATTACCAGAGCTATCATGATACCAACTTTTGAGCTACTGTTTTCAGGTAAAATAGGCCAACAGTGATTTCATATGAAATCTTTGTCATTTTAACAACATACTGAAACCATATATTTTCTTTGATGTTCAACAGAAACAACACTATGAAAACATTTCATGCATGAAGAAATATTAATTTGAAAAATAGATCTGAGCTGATCATGTTGGACGCTGATGTTTTTTGTTTCTGTTTTATGTGCTGATTGTGCATGTGAGAATAATTGGTCAAAAATGTCCTTAAAATTTTAACATTTGACAAAATGACAACACGAACAGCTAGGGACAACAACTTTGTTGCTATTGCACCTTTACAAATGGATATTTGAAATGCTCCAAGTCTTTGCTAATAATTAAACATATGGTACCTGCCCTTTCTTTATCACTCGACCTCGTGATCCTCACTGATATCACCTCCTCAAACTATAAATTCCATATATCCCATGTAAGGGTGTATATTTATGTGGCCCTTTTTACCTGATTTGGTAGGCTAAAATGGGCAAGCGCCTATTATTTAAAAAAAAAAAAAGTTTATGTTCATTTTTAAGCTTTTTTTATTTTAAAGAAGCTGCTGAGCATAATCTGTCTACTCCCCTTATTAGTTACAGGTCAGTGTTGCTTTGTCTGTCACTTTTTGCATTGTTTGCTCTTTCACTTCACATGAATTTGACACAAACACTGCAAAATGGTGAGCGCTCGTCAAGAAGTCCCTAAACCCAGATTTGCCTCCACAAGTCAACAGTGCTGACAGATGGGCAGCAAGAAGGGGCTGGGTTTCCCAGGGTTGTCGAGTGGGAAGTCCCATGACTCCTCCAAAGGTCACTCCAACACTTTGTCCCACCCAACTAAGCAGCCTCTGGCCAACTGTCAAAAGGGGTTAAAGCAACATTTCAACATCAGTCACTGTGATTGGCAGTTAAAGTTCAGGGAGCCAGGCAGCTCCAACCCTATCTAACCCATTTTACCTGTTGGCCCATTTTAGCTGAATTCATCCTACAGATTTAAAAAGATAAATAAATAATAAGGCTTGATTTCACAACGAAGAACTCCCTCTGACTGCTATTTCACCAAAATGTAAACTTTCAGGATGTTGAGTCAGTCTGACTGTGTCATCATCAGTCAACCAGACAGGCTGCTTTGTTCTTAGATCAAGATGATAAGAGAATCTCTGGAAAAGCACACCGACAAAGAGGTCAAATTACACATATTCACAGCGGTTTCCTCTTTATAAATGGATAAATATCAAGGCTGCAATTTAAGGAAGCAACCAAGTAAATCAACATTTTCTAACAGATTGTGGGGTGCAGCGTTGGACAGAGAAGAGAATTTGGCCGTGGCAATTTTGGTGCAAACTGACCCTTTACTGCTGGTTGAACATGGCCTAACTGTTCCTTTGTCCCCTTTTACAGCCAGGTGGACCATGTGATTCCTCCGAACTGTTACAAAACTAATGATGTTAAAGGAGCAAAGTGGACAAAATATCCACTAAGAAGTGTATAAGAAGTTAGTCATTATTAAAAATAGATAGAATCCTACTGGCCCCAGAGTGTGCCAGCCCACTGGGAAGATGCCCTGTATGCCAGATTACAGCCCTGGTGGGCGACTATGTGATTCTCGTCAGTTACAAGCATGAAATTAGAAACTGGACACAGAGAGACTTTACTAAAAATCAATTTAGCTTTTGATCAACATAAATTTAATAATTCACACTAATAGGTAGCCTCTAGTCTAAATGATAAGCTGACAAGTTTTTGCTTCTAAATCAAGCTGTGATCACTTAAAATAAAAGCCATACCTGAACTGATTTATGCAGAGAACAGGTCAGAGAGGATCTGTGAGTGGCCTATAATCATCCATTTTATTTAAACTGTTGAAACATGAATACAAATAAGCACTTATATATTGTACTGGACATTATAAATCTAACAATATAAATATTGAAACCCTCTTCATCAGTCATAAACAACATCTATTTCTCAGAGTGTATAGGAAAAAAAAACGTGTACATATTACTTTAAACAGGACTATTGAATAAATATGTGACGACACACTTTAGAGTTCAGGTCTCAGTGCAAAAATCCTACACAGGGGATAAGGCAGAAACTTTCTAGAAAGATTTAAAAACTATACAAACACTGTCAAGAGAAAAGTTTGCACAGTTTACGCAGACATAATCTATAGGAAGGCCTAAGAGATTACAAAACCACTTCCATTGGTCCCAGTATAGAGTAATATTGGCTATCATAATCATTTACCTTGGTTGTCCTAATGAGGAGGGGGGCTAATAAAAGGTTAAAGATCCACAAAAACTAAAGCATTGGATTAAAAAGTCCCCCAAAGCTCCTCCATGGTTCATTCAGGTGGACAGGTGAATGGCTACAGTTAGAGTATAGGCAGCACAGGCTGATTAGAATCAGATTCACTGAATTATCTGGGTCTCCTCTGCTCCATCCCGTTAGGCAGAAACCCTGCAATGATGGGGACCGGCCATATGAGAGCAGCAACACTCCACACGATGATCACCAGAGTCATGAAACAAGCCACAAGTGTCGACTCGATCGGCTTCCTGTTCAGCCTCCAACTTTTGTCCCCCTTCAGCTCGTCCAGGCTGAAATCCACGCAGCAGAAAGTGACCTGATCCCCGCTCTGCTGGCCCCGTGATCGGCCCTGACCGAACCTCCTGTACCGGGACATCCCGCAGCCCACGCACAGCCTCAACTCCTGCTGACCCCCGGTGACTCCCAGGTGCTCGATGACTACAGGGGAGATCGCCCTGTTGAAGGAGGCGGAGAAAAAAGCCCTGCCGTGATTATTGGTGGTGTAGATGAGCACATCGCACTGGAAGCCGAAGCTGCTGTCCCAGCGCGCCACCAGCGAGGTGGGCAGCAGTCTCTGGACGCTCACGTTACACTGGGACAGACCCTGTAGGGAGGAGGCGTCGGCCGAAGCATCGCTCTCCTCCACGGACCTTTTGGAGAAGCGCACGTCCACCTCCAGGTTGGCCATGAACCTGTTGGAGGAGTTGATGGGCGGCAGGAGGAGGTCTTCGTCGCTCCAGCTTTGGCATCGCTGGAGGAGTCCGGCCACCGCGGTCAGAGCCAGCAGGAGGGTCGGGGAGTCGCTCAGCATGGCACAGGGCGCGTCTGTCCTGCTCGCATGGTGCTGTGACGATCCGCAGGCGACGAACGAGGCGCGCGCAATGTTTGGAGATTACCAGTCGCCGGTGATTTTTTTTTTTTTTTTATGAACGGGGAGACTCAATTTCCTGCTCGACTGGTGGAAAACGTCCACAGACTGTCACATGCACGCATCCCCCCTCCTCCCTCTGGATACCTCCCCCCTGACTTGTTCTCCAAATGTGCAGAGCGGTCTGTGAACAGGAGGAGAGGCAGGCTGAGCAGCTCTGAGCGCTGCCTTCATCACAGCCTGGAGCTCCTCTCCTCCTCTGACTCTTCAGGTGTGAGCGCAGAGACACAGGGGAGTGATGGTGGAGGGGGAATCCAGTGCGCAGGGACAGGAGTTTAACACACATCCTCCAATAAGAAAGCTCACACACATGCACTATAAAACTTTCTGAATGAAATTAAACAAACTGACTCATTTAAAAACAAAATCTTCTTCAGTCTGACTGATTCTGATCTGTGTGGTCAGTCTGTGTGCAGCACTTTCTCTCCTAATGATAAAAAAGGGCGATGATTTTTAAACAAGAACAAGAGAACCTGTGGCATCATTGCTCTATCACAACCCTGCTCTCTGATTGTAGCTGAGTTGCTGTTTTTTTTTCTAAACAGCCTTTGAGGCATATGGGCATATAACAAGTAGGTCTCATAATATGCAGAATTCCTGACGGGAAACTGTGTCTGAACATAGCAGCCTCTGCCATCAGTGTGTAAAAGTGTGCATATACACACAGGGTGAATGTTAAAGCCTTTCTGAATTGCCAGAACACTGGAAAATAGCTAGTACAGTTAGTATAGTGTCCATGCATCTTATATCCACCACTGTGCAGCCTATTTTTCGATCCATTTGAAATGAAAAGAAGAAAAAGACTCTAAGAATCACGTTGTTAAACATAAATAACATACGCTTTTAGCAAACACCTCAAGGTTGCTACTGGAGTCCATTACTACAGAGGACAGGAGCAGAGCGTACTCAGTTTTGTCTCCAGTTTTGAATATGAGCTGATGAGAAAGCCTGATCAACAATTCCCCTGCTGCAATGAAAGATTTTTATTAGAAAATACCACGTTGTGCCGATAGGCTACAATAATCTGAGAAAAATGATGGGATTTTTGTGACCAAAAGGTCACATCAGTAACTTTTGTTTCATCTGAGCTGAAAGATCAGGAGTTAATCTACATCCCATCCGGGGAAGATTAACTTCTGAACCTTTATGTAACCAGAGTGTGTTCACTGAGATCAGAGCCGGTTAGGACCGCAGACTCAGTAAGGAGGCTGCAAAGGCTGAGAAACACACCTGAGAGGTGGTGATGGAGAGGTAAAGGCACTAGATTATCTCTCTGGATCAAGATAAGTTTAAATTTTATTTTTTAAAATCCCTAGTAGGAGTTTAGACCTGCAAATAAACTCAGACCAAATATCTTTAGAGGAGTGAAATGTCATACAAAGTGTTACCCTCTACTCACTGATAAAGTTTCCCTTTAATAAGCAGATGTCATAACTTAAATACACCCAGTATTCTGTGATAGATCTGCTTTAACGCAAGACTGCACGGGTATATTTTATTGAAGACATCATTAATGTTTGACATTTTATCATTAGTTATGAAATAAGACATGCTTGTGACTGATTGCCGTGCTTTTCAGTAGTAATGTTGTATGTGAAAAGAAATGAGTGTTAGGTTTGTTTATCTCGTAGAATTAAATGTCATTGCTTTGACATGTGCACAAGCATGGTAAAAACAAATAAGAGGCAAATGTGGTAAACTTCATGAAAATGAACTCATATTTTTTCTTTATGGTAAAATAAAAACAGATGACAAAATACCAGCACAATGTTGTTTTTCTTATTTAGACCAAAATGTGTTTTATTTCTACATGTTTATACCAGGGAGCGTTGGCTTATTTCTGCATACACCCACTTTAGGATATAAATCAATATTCTAATGATAAAATTCTCTAACACATATTGTGCATGTGTTTTCAGCAGTCTGTAATCTGTGTGCTTGTTTGTTCATCTGCTCCCACAGCTCTCTGTATGTTTGGCGTTTGCTTCGCTCGGCCACGTTGTGCACTCAGGGGCATCCAGACACATCAATAAACATGTGTCTCCTCTGTGCTGCAGCAGCAGGGGTTTAGTACACATTCAGTATCACCTGGCTTCTGTATCTGAAGCTGAAGAGGACACAATCAACACTCTCCTCCTCCTCTTCCTCCTGTACCCTCCCTTTCTGTGTATTTTGGTCCTCTGCTTCATCACAGAGAATCTGATTATACTTAGAGCTTCGGACACAGCTGCAGTTAATCTCAATTTCATGGAGTCATAATAAAGCTTTAAACATTAGGAGTAGCGGTGGAACACCTGGTCTGTGGTGAAGGGGGGCTTAAAACCTGCAGTCAACTTGGCTACAAGTTCAGTCAACAATAACTGTCTTGCTTTGAAGAAAGCCTTAGAGTCACAAATACAAAACCAGCCTTTGGCAAAATGTCACATTTTTTAAAACTCATTTTCAAACATTTTCATCGACTTATATATTATAGCAGTCCATCATACTGTCAAAATGTAAATAGCTTTGATTTAAGAAAAATGATATTTAGATGAAAGTGTCCTCTGCAAATGGAGAATGAATAAAAGATTCATTTTCTAGAGAGGAGGATCTGTCAGTGTCTCTGTTTAGAAATATAGACTTTGATTTGTCTAGTTCTAGGATTGTTTTATCTTCTGATGAAAAGCCATAGCTGTGATTTGTTTGACTATACTGATGTGACTTACTTTTAACCAGGGCAGGTCTGCCCACAGGCCCCTGAAACACCCAGAGGACCCTCCACAGTTGAGATTTATTGATGATGTCAATGCATGTGTGTTGGATCAGTAGCATTGGTGCTACAGTTACTTCATTTTGGAGCTGGATGGTGTGTGAGGATTTTACTGGGTTCAGATGTTGAAATTATTAAGTTGTGCTACTTTTTGATCCCTTCCACCACTTTCCACCCTTTGCCTGCTACTTCTTGTTGCCATGTTTCACCGATTTTTGCCAATTCTTGTGCCACTTTTAACTTATTTTTGCTGCTTTACACCCCTTTCCCTCTCATGTTTTATCAATAAATGCAGCTTTTTTGCAAGTTTACATCAATTTTTGCCACTGTTTGCCCTATTTTCAACTTTTTTTTCTGACACATTTAACCCTCTTTGACACTCTATTTTGGTCATCTACCCCCCTTTTGCAGCCCTTTAGCCATTTTTTCAATTGTTTGCCACTTTTAAACCATTTCTACAACTATTTGCCCATTTTGCTACTTTAAACCTATTGCTGCCTCTTTTTGCTTTTTCTTTGTCACTTTTAACTCATTTTCACCACTTTTTTGGCCATTTTCACAGCTATTCATTTCTTTCTTCTATTTTATTCTTTGGCATCCTGACATTTGTGGCTCGGCTATGAAGACTGATATTACTTTTATAATCATTTAGTTCAGGGTACCCATCCACATTGTTAACAATAGAAAGATAATTCTTTTTTTTTTTAAGATAAAGGGTTTACATTTGGAAAAAAATGTTACATTATGCAGCATAAATGAATATATATATCTTTGTTACTTTGACAAGAGTGGTTATTATTCTAATGAAAGTAAAATATGGTTTTCAGGCTTAACTGTACAATGGGCCATGATTTGCAGACCTCCATGGGCCCCAGAAAGCTCTCCTATTTATCCCCCTTTATGGGCGACCCTGACCAAGTTTAACAAAATAGTACCACTGGTTCACAATATTTGAAATTACACTAGAATTTATTGAAAATAATTCCTAAAAATTTAAGTCACTTTTTGGTGCATGTAATCTTGGTAAGTAAGCTAATGTTTGTTGTTTATTAGTTTGAATCAGGGCTGTCAAATGATTTAAGTTTTAAATTGCAATAAGTCTCAGAATATTTGTGGAACAGTGCTTCCCAAAGTGTGAGCCTCAGAGGTACTGCAGGTGGTCTTATGAGCTCAATTACAGTAAAAATAAAGCAGAAACATTAAATTATTATAAAATTGATTTTGTGTTGATTTTTTTAACACTAGAATTCAGAAGATTTCACGTATGTGCCACTTTTTTGTAGTTTATTTTGTCTTAAGTACAGAACCAGTGTCATGATTTAACTAGCGTTGGATTAACTGGTGACATTTTGATAATTCTACAACACAGCTCATATCCCAGTCAGTTTAGCAAGACATTTGGCAACATTTAGACATTGCTTGCTTATCTGGACACTACAATCTTACTTCATTCTTCTTTGCAAAAGGTGTGAACAGCCCTTTCAAGTCCAGACACAAATTCTCTCTTGGATTGAGGTCTGGGATTTGACTCGGCCACTCCAGAACATTCACCTTGTCCCCTTTAGACATTTTCTGTTCAGCTTTCATTGAATACTTCAGGTCATTGTCTTGCAGGAAAATAAATCTCTTCTCTAAGCCATAGTTCTCTTGCAGACTGAATCAGATTGTCCTCCAGAATTGTTCTATATTTTGCCGCATTCATTTTACCCTCTACCTTTAAAAGCCTTCCAGGGCTGGCTATTGAGATACATGCCCACAGCATGATGCTGCCACCATTGTGCTTCACAGTGGAGATGGTGCGTTTGTGTAATTTTGTCATTGTTGTTTCTCAAAAAGCCATATTATTTTGACCATGATTAATTTCTAAAATCAATAATAAGGTAAAACAACTAAGAGGGTGAATACCTTTTTATAGGCACTGTATTGTATCTCGTCATGTTGTGTCATATCTGATGTCATCAAGATGTCTGCATGTAGGTTCACAGCGACTTCCTTCTCAAGATGCCCTTCAAAACTGTTTTCCTGATGGTCTAGTGTAGCAGTGTTGCCATTGAAAGTTATGTTTGCTTGTTAAACTGTATGAGGGTTTACCTAATGACATTTTCAGAACATTTTCTGGCCTATGCCACCTCTCATAATGTTAACCATTTTTTAGTATTAATTTTAGTGTTACTGTTGTGCTTTTATTTGATCCCAGATCATTTATTTTTTGCATGTAACATGTTATACCTTGAAATACTGCACACTTTAACACAAAAGCAGAAGAAGATTTCACCCTCCTGAAGAAGCTCTCAATCACTCATTAAAAGGATAAATCACCCACACTTGTCGAACACTTAACTGCGCGTGCATGTCGCTTGTGGTACCTATTTGTAAAGGCTGATGTGACTTTTAATGAGGCAATAATTATGCCTTTAACCCCAGTGGACTCTTTCTATTAATGTATACATAATGCATCAGAAAAGATAACAAGCTATTGACAGAACTGGGCCGTTGACCGGGGGCGAAATCATGATGAATTATTCTCTTTAATCTTTGCAGGCAGGGAATTCTGAACACCACTTGTTTGAATTGTTTTCTTCTGTGCTGTTTAAATGGTGTAATCTGCTCTGGAGGACCGCCTCTGTGTGTTTGATGTGAGGGCCAGCCAAAATGAAAGACGCTTTGGCCTTGATTTGCATTCAAAAGCCATCGCCATGGTGTCTCCATTTGATTACAACAGTGCATCCTGATCAACATTTTGGCTTAAAAACAATCATGTAGTTGTTTAGTTTCTTTAACTGCACTCTTAAACATCTCTCCGGTGCTGAAAAACACTCCCACTTGCCTCCTAACGCTGGTCCCTCTGCATCAGAGCTGCTTCAGACAATGTTCAGAGCAAGAAGATGTAAATGACTTCCTTGTTCATTAATTATGCTATAAAAATGTAAATTGCTTTGGTGACAAAAAATGCAAATGGGACTAAGATAAAAGTCTCTTGTGCCAAAGGAGAGTGTATGAAAGATTCATTTTCCAAGAGAGGAGGACCTGTTAGTGTCTCTGAGCTGGATCAGACACCATTAGTCCAACGGCCAGGCTCACACAGACAACCAGCTTCATTAAAAGGTGAGAATTCACTGTGCATCCTCACAGGAACAATGTTTAAACTTCTCTTTTACATCTGAGCCTGCATTCTGAATCCCCCTGTCTGTCTTTCTCCTGCAGGCCTGTCATACTACCAATCAGTACCAGGACCCGTCACCACGGCAACAAAACGGTGCCTTCCCAAGAAGCAGAGGAGCAGTGGGGTGTCGAGGAAATATACAGTGTTTGGTTTCTAATAGCAAAATCAATGTTATTACTGCTATGTTTGGAGTCATAGCAGGGGTTCAGAGTAGGTCCAGTCTGTAAAGACCAGACCAGCCTACAGACAGATCTACAGTAAAGCTGAATCGCAGCATTCATCAGATGGCCACAAAGCATCAGACAGATCTATAAATCTGTGCCGCACTGTACCACAGACAAAAACATAAATCAGTGTGATATATGTTTGAATTTGTGTTTATAAGCTGGATAAAGATGTGGAACCAAATGCAAGATTCAGAGACAGGATGCAAAATCAAAATCTGTTCAAGCTGAGAGCAGGGTTCTGCTCTCAGGATGTCACATCCATATGCAGAGGTATCCAAAACGGCAGGCAAAGTCCAAAACACAAAAGAGCTGATTGAAACATGAACACAAGAAACACTGAAATGCTGCCCTACAGGAACAAAACTAATAGATACACAAGAAGAGGAGCTAAAGCTATGTCTCATTTCAGGTGCTTAATCCTCCGGAGTTACACCTAAGTGTGTAGAAGGTTGTTTTATTTTGAAGGCCTCTTCAAATGCATCTAACAGATGCATCCATTTTTAAAGAAGATGCATCCATTTTTCCTCAATGAAGGATCTATCTGGTGCATCCTTTGTGGCCCATCACATCCCAGTATCCACTGACAGCTCAACAACAACATGGCTGACACTCAAGCAGCCAGGAGATACACCTCTAAATGTAAGTGCAGATGTTGAGGTTGCTTGGGGACAGAGGTGCTTGGAAACGGAAGGGTAAAGGCAGGGAATGCTGGTGACTTAAACTGGAAACCCTCTATAGACAAGACCGTCTCATTTCATATAAATATGAGCAGTCTACGCAAGCTAGGAAGGCGGGTAACTTCAGACACTTCATCTTCGGCAGTTGGCGGTCAGCATGAGCATGGTTCTGCTCGAGGTTCCTACCAGTTAAAGGGAAGGTTTCCCTCGCAATGGACCAATGTACTTAAATGTGGGAGACGTCTTATGTGTTTGTAAGCAGCTACAGGATGCGGGAAAGTAGATCCATCCATCAGCTTTATTCTCAGCTGGTGTGTCGCTGAGTGGGAAGACTCTGGTCAAAACCTGGCTACAGGGGGCTGGCTAGCAAGAGCAGAGAATAAAGGTTTGGATTGAGTGACGTGAAGCCGTGTTTCCAAAAGCATTACCATGTCCTCCACAGCTCCAAATAAACTACATTATATAGACGTAGCATTATGGGTGAAGGAGGACAGGGAAAATTTGAATATCTGGCACAGGGAGTCATCCGAGGCAGACACAGAAGTTGAGGCTAAGCCAGGCAAGGTTCTGGTAGAAGAGGACAGGGAGGATAAGAGAAAAGCTGCTAAACCGCAAGAGTGCTTGTTGTTAAGTATATGTACGAGTAAATGTACAACAGCTATGAAACAGTTGTGATGAGAAGTAGAATGAGTAAAAAATATTAACTTTGGTGCTATCATGATGTAGGAAAACACAGCAGCTTCTCCGTTTGCGGGTGTGTAATGGTGGTTGGCAATGAGAAACAGACGAAAAGAGCAGCTGTGCTAAGGAAGTGACGCAATACGCTCACTGTACGTCAGCCATGTTGGTGGATGGGGACCTGAGGGGGACAAACATGAAACATAAAAAAATGCAATTTTGGAGTTTTATACAAAATGTATACATTTTCATGATGTCGTCATGCTTCCAGTTTCGACCCAGTACACCCAAGAAGTCCTCTGAGAGGTATGATGACCATTGGAGCAACAGGGAGGTTTGCAAATCGAGACAGGCAGACAGACAGACGGCTCTCCAATTATAGTTAGATACATCAGAGTACAGGATGGATGGATGGATGGTTAACTGGTTGGCTGCAAATGGTTTAAAAATATCACTTTGTCTGCACTGTAAAGTTTCATAAAGTTTAAGAAGAACTGGATTTTCCTCCTTTGTCTGATTTTGTGTGCAGGTCTTTGCACAAACCTTGATTTTTCAAAATCCTTTATTTGACAACAGATCCATTGCCACAGGTGTATAAAATCAAGCACCTATGCATTCTCCATTTGCAAACATTTGTGAGCCAAAATGGGTTGCTCGGAAGAGCTTAGTGACTTCAAGTGTGGTACCGTGAAACCTGTAAAACTAACTTCTTAACCTCATTTTAATATTACAATGTCAATTCTACTAAGCTAATTGTGAGTGGTTCAGGGAATACCCAGCATCTTGTAATTGCTTTTTTGCAAGCAGAAATGACAATTATGCACGTAAAAATGAAGATTCAATCAAGGACAAAACAAGATAAGAATTTAAAAATCAGCATGTTTATATTTTAATGAGATTGCGGTCAGAGACTTGCTACCAGCCAGTTTGAGTGCTTTCAGGAAACCACAGAGGGATCTACTGAACTGAGGAGTTGTTCGCTAATTAACAACATTAATTGCCGAGGCTGCTCTGGAATCAGGCAAAGTGGACAGGGAGCCAGTCAGAAAAATAATTTAAATGTGCATTTTTGTAGAACAGCTATTCTGCTGTTCCGTCTGTCTGTTTGATCTAAAATGAGTGAGGGGTTATGCAGAAGACATGGAAGAAAAGAGGAGAGATCAGGAGGGAGATTGATGCTGGCTGACACGACTGAACAGATTCTGTAAGATCTTATTCCAGATTTGAACCTCCTCATCTCCTCCATGTTTAGGTCCTTGCCTACACAGAGATGAGATGAGTGTAATACACATGAGGGTTTTCAATGTGAAATAGGCCCTGGAAATAACATCACACTTATCAAAACCTCTGAACCTCTGTCAGAGGCGCTCAGAGACCCATCAGCCGACTCCGAGAGCTGAGATGGTGTGCGATTGCTTTCTTATGGCACCACCGGCCTTCTTCTCATCGAGGCGCATGTGGATTGTGAATCACAGACTGGTCCACAAAAATAAAGTCACCTTGGACAGGTGAAGACAAGCCAGCCCTCCCTCCCTTTGAACTCCCCTCGCCTGTTTGCTGCTCTGGGTGGTCGTTTGTCATCTGGTTGTCTGCTGGTGAAATGCAATCGTTGTTCTGAAAACGGGGAAAGAGCGGGCGGGTTGTTTGTCATAGTGGGATTGTGGGAGGAAAAGGAGGATGATTGGGTGCCTTCAAAAGAGATTTGTTTGAAAATCAACAAAAGCAGATTAGACCTGAGACTCAAAACCAGTGAAGCCGTCCAAAAAACTTGAACGCAACCAGAAATAAACGACTAAAAGACTTGCCATAAAACTGCGGAAAGATGCCATGTAGTTTTATTTATTTCTGCTGATTGAAGTAAAATCTAAAGAAATTGGACTCTGAGACTGGCAACAGGATAGACGGTGTTACTTTCACAGAACTGATTCCATGTTTTATTTTAGTGTTTTGTGTCTCCACAGATTTCCAGCAAAGCTCACTCAGACGTTCCCTGAGGACACAGAGCCTCCATCTGCTGCTGTTATATGATACCCATCAGTTTTCCTCATGTGTCCACTGTTAGACCATTATTTCAGAATAATATCGACCTGCATCAGCCAAGAAACCTCACCAAATCTGATGGACAGAGAGCATGAGGTTGTTTTTTCCTTAGGAAAAAGGCTGAATCAGAGATGTTCTCTCATATTCATGTGCATGCACAAGTGTGCAGTATGTGTTGGTTATTTACAATGAGATATTCCTGTCTTTGTGCTTTCCACAGGGGTTGAAATGGCTGGGCTCAGATTGAAAAAGGTGACACTTCTACTCACATATTGTATCTATCTTGCTCCAGTACTTTCACTTTTTCTCTGGATGTGAGATAGACACATAGAGGAAAAGGAAGACATGCAACAAAGACAGTTGTGTTGATGTGTCTCTTCAGTCCACTGACTGCCTGAACAATCTGAATTTAGAAATAATCAAATAAAATCAGTTTGCATATTTTGACAATCAAATCTGATCACACTCAACGATCTTGATGGATTATTTAATAAAGACATCTTTTTTTGTCATTTTGTTGTTTTTTTTTTACCTCCATTTTTGAGACAATCATATGATAAAGTCTCCCAGAGACAGATATGTTTTCAGGGTGTCATGGTGCTCTTCTTGGACACACTGATGGAGAAGGCTGCTATTTAAAGTGAAAAAAGCAGAGACACCAGGAAGCTCACACATCAAGCATTTATTTGGAACAAGTGATATTTCCAGCAAAGCCCAGTTTTTGGATCCAGCACTCGTTCCTCACTGATGTGCATGTCCTATTGTTTTTTAGCTAAAATGCACGTCAGTATAAACCAGTGCTTTCCAAAGAGTGGGCCCACTGGTGGACCCTGGCGTTGTTTCGGTGCAGAAGATGGATGTATGGTGTAGTGTTGGATTAACTTGTGACACCCAAACATTTTACTAGTCCACACATTTCTTAATTCTAAGAATTTATGAGTGCCTTTGGGGGCGTGATTTAAAAAACTAAAGTACAATTAAAAAGATGAAAATTATAAAAGAAAATGTTGGTGAGTTTACAGATATCTGATGAAAAATATGCAGACAATAGTGGCTTGTTAATCGTGCTTGTCACTCTCTTTTCCTTTCTTTATAAAGTTATGTTAAGGCACTGATAAATTATTAAAGCTGGGAAAAAGCTCTGAAAAGGAATTTTTAAAAGTTTTTCAGTTGACAAGAGTCAACTGAATGAATGCTCATGTAATGCATGTATAAGGGTTTGGCTAATCAGTCACACACCTGACTCTGCAGGTGAGTTGAATGATTGCCTCACCTGCTTCAATCAGCAGCAGGAGTGAGTGTCCTCACTCCTCACACTGATAGTTTATAAATCTATTTTGTCAAGACCAAGTGTGTGTTAGTGGGATTTTGCTAATGTAAATAATTAAAACTAATTTCTAAATTTTCCAGGGGGGTTCCTGGGGGGCCTTAGCTTTTCTATAGGTACGAGTAGGGGGGCTCTAAGGAAAAGAGGTTTGAAACCAGAGTTGTAATGGGATTTGTTGAAAAAAATAAATTATATATATATTTTTTAACTTCCTGAAGGCTTGATGCCAAAAGGCGTTGAAGTATGACCATGCCATGATAATAAAGGCATTTTAATGCTTGAAGAGAATGCCTTGGAGTTTTGCCTTATTTATTCAAAAACTCCATGAATCTCTTTTCCAAAGAGCACTCCAAATAAACTTTTTATTGAGTCCAAGAAGCACTCCTTCTTATGTTTTTTTAAATGGGATTTCTTTTAATGTGGATTGAACCTTAAGTTTGTGTCCAGGATGATCAATTTCATTTTCAGTTGTCAAATATCCCTCTAATTTGAAAACAGATGTGCCTTTTCTGTGAGCACCTTTTGATGCTGTTGTTACAACATTTTACAATGTCTTAAGCACTGATGAGCCCTAATGTCTAACAAACACTACACAAAGGTGCCCCCCCTTTAGTGGATCAAACGTGGTAAAGTACCCCCAGAGTGTTCTTTCAGTGCAAGACACCCGCTGTGTACATCCTCAGCTGTGACATAAATGGATTCATAGTTTATAACTCTGTCTTTTTTATTACAGAGGATCTATGAGGGTCAAATATTAAAAGTGATTTCATTTTTGAGCATAAGTTTCATCTTCACTGTTAATGAACATTGCTTTGAACACTTTTCATAGTATATGGAGATTTTGGCCTTAAAGGTGAGTGCTGCACAGGGCCAAAAAATGAAAAATGCTCTTCAAACATGAGGGGACAGAGTCAAATTCCAATTAAATAAATGACTGTCCAGCCTTTTTGCAAATCAAGTTCTTTGGGGGATCAGGGAGCTGCTGCCTTTGTGTTTAAACTGATCTTTATTTTTTGTTGCATAAAAATATTTGTAGGTGGTGACACCTTTGTGTCCAATGATCTTGTAAATACTGCCATGATTATCTTTGATGTGTGTAAGTGTAAAGGAATACTCTATTTTTCTTTTCTGCACACTGGCTTTCATATTATCCACATATGTCATGTGACCTCTGTCACCTGTTGTCTTTGTCTGCCCTAAAGTAGACACATCCCTCTTCAATCAGTTTACACTGCAGACATTCACTATGGACTTGGTATGAAAATAAGATAGACAGTCATTTATGTATTAATCCTGGATCTAACCTTGAACACGGAGCCTGAATAAATCTTCTGTACTGTCTGTTTCAAACGCATTTGAAGCGTTACAAAGGCTGTAACTTTAGGCTTGGTCAGAATCACCTTTATTGACTCAACATACAAAAAAAAAAAAATTTTATGTGTCTGCTTTTGAAATTACACACTTACAACACTGCTGTTTAACTCTACCATAGAGGACTAAAATGAGATGAATATGCTTTAAGTGAAATTAATTCAGCTTTTATCCACAAGGTGAATCAATCTATTTTATGCATCCACTTTTTGCAGAGAATATTACACTTTAAATCTTTCTGTCCATGTTATTTTCAAGGGGAATGAGTCACATTCACTGTCTTTCACTGCTCCTGATCTGTAAAAGTTTAAACATTTGTTGGACTCCAAACATGAAAGCCCTTCAGTAAAGGCTCACCAGAAATATGACCTTTAAGTGAGCCATCTTTTTAGGATTATGCCTTTCAAAATGTGGGTTTACTTTGATTTCTCTTTTTTGAATATCTGTGCTTGTAATGAGTCAGTCATTTAAACGCTGTGGAGAAAGATATTGAAACAGAATTTTGCAGGAAAATGTTTCTCAACAGAATGACTTTTTTTTATATTGCAGTCCTTAATGAAATAATTTAAGAGGAAGTGAGTACTAGATTCATTCATTAGTCTCCCTCTATATCTGCACAGAGATCGTATATGGTGATTTCGTTGTCACAAAACCCATTTCCCTCTCTCATTCCTGGTCTGTAGCCACATCCTGTTGTGCCCTGAGCTCAGGCGCCTCTTTAACTCTGATATACGGCGGTTGGTCAGAGCAGAGCCCCAGGTTTAGCTGTCTGACGTCAGGCTGAGAAACTCTCAATTTCCTGCTAATGATACCCCTCCCTCCTTTCTGTCTCTGACTTCCTCCCTCCTTCACTGTTCTGTCTGCACGTCAGATCAAAGGTGAGAGCTGCAGGGAGAACTCGTAGAAAAGAGGCTCTGATGAGACACGGCCTCCTCCTCCTCCTCATCTGAGGATGAGTGGAGGTGCTCTTTCACTCAGCAATCACTTTACTCTGGAAGTTTGCATCAAAGACAAAGCGATCCTCTCAGAAATCATGTATAATGAAGCCCCTCCTGACGATACTTCAAAGTGCTGCTGGCATTAAATTTGTGTCATGGAATTATTATGCCTCTGTGCCGCAGAGGACTTGGGTTTTGTGTTTTCAGGTTGTCTGTCCGTACAGACGAATGTTCATCCAGGCAGTTCTTGCAAATGAGAGCCCAAGAAAGCTTTGAAGAATTTCTTCTTATATTTCAGAAAGGTCACTCTAACTAAGGATAAACTGATTGTATTTTTGAGGTCAGAGGTCAAGATCACAGGGCTTCATGTTCATTCCTTTCTTGTGAATGTGATATCCTGAGAACGCTTTAAGGGATTTTCTTCAATTTGTGCATTTAGGTCCACTCTGACTCGAAGATGAGTTTATAATTACATTCCTACATAAAACATCCCAGAGACCCATACGTTTCCTTGTAATGCAGCATTATTGAGAACATGTGAGTCCAGAACTTATGATGGCATTTTTTTCCCACCATAAAGAAATAATTCATCCTTTTAAAGAACAAATTTGGAAGCCCAAGTTATCCTTCTTAATTAACGATTTCAAAATCATTACTTAAGAATTGATTTACCATCACCATAAATAAAATGCTCCTGGTGTTTTTAAAGTTTAACTTGTTATTTTAAAAAAGACATTTGACAGTGATATTTGTTTAGTCATATTGACATTTCCAGGTACTTCCAGTTGTAGAGGGTAATTTTTCTGTAGGCCATCTGAGGGCAGTCATTTTGAAAATTAAATTAGATTTTTAATGATCTGTAATAACAAAAGGAGGAGATAAAATAGTTGCTAGGGTAACAAGCAGAGCCATCACTCACTTAAATCAACAACAAAAGCCTGACAAACAGCCACTCATGTGTTTTGCTATTATTGGACAACTGAATCAGACCTATGCCATTGACATAGTTTAACCATCACTAATCCTAACTCTGATCTAGCCGAACCTGAACCACTGAGACAAATTCTGTTTTCTAAAAAATTCTTTTGCAGCATTCATCCTTATTTATTATAAACATATACCTCTCATAGTACTCTAAAAAGGGGCAGATCTTGAAATTTTGAGCCTTTCAGGATGTTCAGTACCGTGCAGAACTTTGAGGCATGTTTGGGCTAAAAACTGTGGCTGAAGTAAGGATGCCTGAGGACACCATTGGGTGGGAAGGAGGATTGTCACAACCCCCAGAGGTGCTCTGGATGTCCTTACACATGTATCTCCAGGGTCTTGGGGAATAATCAGTTGAAAAAAAGCCCACATATTTAGGGTGGAGTAAGGGGTGGATGTGGTGAGTAAGCATGGCCTAGGGCACCATCAGTGTGAGTAGAAGTGTTGCCACAAGCCCCTGGTTGTACTGTGGATGTCCCAAGGACCCGAAAACCACTGGCAGTCTGGCGTATTACCTGACCTGCTGAGCAACACAAGTGTGTAGACATGCCAAGCTTGACTTTGGCTGCCCCCCCACCCGTTCCCAGGTTTTGGCATATTAAATAAATAATAAATCCTTGCAACATATATGCCTAAAATTAAGCATATGATCATATTCTATTTAGTTAAGTTACAGGAAGTGCAATCTATTCCTGAGCAAAGGCACCACAGATATGGATAATTATATTTATTTTATACTTATTTATTGTATTCTATTTGATCTTGTCTTATCTTATCCTGTTTTGTTTTGTTTTGTTTTGTTTTGTTTTGTTTTGTTTTATTTTATTTTATTTTATTTTATTTTATTTTATTTTACCCTGTTTTATTCTATTTATTTTATTTTATTTTGGGTTTTTTTTTTTGTTTGTTTTATTGTATTTTATTTTTTCCTTGCTTCATTTTATCTATTTATTTATTCTTTTATGTATTTTATTTATTTTATTTCGATTAATTCTGATTGGAGACAATATTTTGCCCACATTGAAATAAATGGTCCCCCATAACATGCAATTTAAAAAAAATAGATATATAGCATTTAAAAGGGTTATAGAGGTTCCCCTGAAGATTATAACAGAACTTTAAGTACAACATAGACATATCAGAGCCTCATATACTGTAAGAAATCATGGACAGCACTCGGGGTTCGTTTTTGTCATCCTCTGTGGTGTTGATAAAGTTATTGAAATCCAAGATGGCGGCGCCCATGGTGAAGTCGTGATCCCGGGAATCAGGTCATTTACAGCGAATTTTAAAGCTGGGTTCGATATTTGTAACATGGATTACTGGAAGTAGTTCACCAGAACCATAACGCGGAAATAAAGCAGAGCGAAATAAGACAGTAAGTACCTTCAAACTGAATTATTTTCTCATAAATAGCTCCTGTGTTTCATCCCTCACTAGCTGACAGACAGAGCTGTCAACCAGGAAACAAGAAAATAAAACTAAACGTTTAAATTATAATGTTAACACGAGCAGAGACGTGTTTCTGCCCGTAACAGAGGGACAGCGACGGGCGGGTTCATATAGATGTAATCAATGATGTTAGTCATTTTAGCATGAATCACCTAGAGTTTAACACATTGCTGCTGTGAAGGTTTCAAAAGAAGTGCCAGGTAGTGCAGAGATGCCCCGTTTTAGAGTTTTGCATTGTTTATCGTTACCCTTTTTTTCCCCTCAATGTTTCATCCTCAAATAATGAAACCTCGCCTACTTAAAGCCATCTTATCAGGAGTTATTCCCACACACTTGATAGAAAATCAGGTGTCAGACTGAAAATTTTGGGGTTTGACATCAAAAGATGAACATGAGAGGAGCTCAAAATTTCAGCATTTATTTAAGATGGCACCTTTCTTTGAACCCCCCCATTTTTCACCTGAGCAGAAGTATTGTAACATGCTACTTACAGGTGTGCTTTGTTGCCCAGGTGTGACCTATTACATTGGTTACTGACACAATAAATAGCACTGAATGTATACCCTCAGGTTCACATTTGGATTTTGCCTGTGTGAAGGCAAAGGCCTGAGGGACGGGGGGAAAAACAGTTAGAGCCATTGCATAAACATTGGTCATAGCCAGGACAACCATTTAGGATGTCCTAAAGAAGAAAGAAACCACTGGTATGCTAGGTAATAGATGTCGAACAGGTAAACCTAGGTAAACATCAGCAGTTGATGACAGAAACATTTTAAGAGCTGTAAAGAAAGACCCTAAGACAGTGACATCAGCAACAACCTCCAGAGGGCAGGAGTGAAGGTATCACCATCTACTGTTCACAGAAGACTTCATGAACAAAAGTACAGAGGCTACGCCAGAAGATGCAAACCACTCATTAGCAAGAGGAACAGGAAGGCCAGGCTGTAATTTGCCAGAAAGTACAGAGATGAATCTCAAACATTCTGGGACAAAGTTTTATGGACCGATGAGACAAGATACACCCTAAACCAAAGTGATGGAAAAGCTAAAGTTTGTAGAAAGAAAGGATCTGCACATGATCCCAAACATACGAGCTCATCTGTGAAACACAGTAGAGGTAATGTCATGGCTTGGGCTCACATGGCTTCTACTGGGACAGGCTCATTAATCTTCATTGATGATGTAAAACATGATGGCAGCAGCAACATGAACTCTAAAGTCTACATAAACATTTTGGCTGCCAATTTAAGGAAAGATGCAACCAAACTGATTATCATGCAGCAAGATAATGACCCAAAACAACAAAGGAGTTCATCAGGGGCAAGAAGTGGAAGGCTTTAGACTGGAAATACTGGGACCATAGATATATTAATTTTACAGTTTATATATATATATATATATATATATATATATATATATATATATATATATATATATATATATATATTTTTTTTTTTTTTAACCTCAAAATCATCTTACCAGTTGTTGAAGTTCTATTTTGTAGTCTCTTTGTTGGTCATTTCTGCCATGTTGGTAAGTAAGCTGTTTGCACAGCACATCTATAGTATTCATATCATTCATAACCATGCAGAAATTCATTGTTGACTTTACATGTACTTTTACATGATAAAATTGTAACTTCTATAGAGCTGCTGTGACTTCTTACGCATTTTAAACCAAAAAGAAGCACATTAATAGCCTCCCAGTAATGAAATTATTATCACAGTCAAATGCACAACCAAATTGGAATCAATTCACATCATTAATGCCAGCTGCCAAAATGTTGGTTTAAAATAGTATAAAGGCCTTACAGCAGTCCTAAAACATATCTCCTACCCACAGATCCTTTAATGAAAAGTTACCTCCTTTGCTCGCTGCTTGTAGAAGTTTTTCAGTCACTGTTTAGTGGAAACTTCTGAGTGGATGAGTCCAGTCACCATAGAAACCTTTTCTCTGTCTCTCTCCTCTGCCCACTCACTTGCACCTTCACAGACGCTCACAACCTTGAGTGCTCGGCTCTCCCAGCCTCAGCCTGAGGGAGGAGCGTTGGCTGCTGTGATGCTTAGGTTATACATGAGAGAATTTAGTGAACAAGCATGGGCCTGCAAGCAGGTGGGTGGAGGGAAAGGCAGAAGAATAGAGCAGCACGTTTTGCATTTTTTTCACTTTTGTCGGAAAAACTCGAAGTTTTCCCTAAAGATCTGTCAGCTGGGTAATTTAAAGATTCAGGCTCAGATTAATGATGTGGAGATTTGAGTCCTGCTCTTGTGTGACACAATTTTTCATTTCTTAAAGCACGGGCTTCGAAAAAGTTCTACTTTGTTGAAAACTCCCCCTAACATGGCAGGCCTTTTGATTGATGAAACATTAACTGTACTGTGTCTTGAAATAAATCAGCGCATCAACCCTCCCAGCTTTTTTTTTTTTTTTTTTTTTTACAGGTTTACATAAACAGAAATAGTTTCTGTTTACCTCGTTTACATCTTTGTGTCAGTCTGATGACATCAGAGCAAACAATCCTCCATCCTCCATTCAGCAGCTTTTAAGGTCTCCCCATCTCTGATGCAGATGCGTCACCGCTGTGGAAATATTCTCTCCACAGGTCAGGGTGGCAGCAGTTGTCCTCGCTTAGGGAGAAGGCAGAGACTGTAAGGATATCTCTGGTTGCCTTGGAAACTGTGTTTATATACTTGTGTGAGTTGTTTTGAAAGCAGATTTAGGTCAAATTGTTTTTTCTTACAGTTCATCGTCTGTCTGACCTCCAGTGAGTCATAATGTGAAGTCTCGCCGAACTATCATGCTCATGCCCAAACAGGCATGATTGATCATTTCTTAAAGTAGCCTCAAATAAGTGTTTCAAACTGTTTTTTCAAACAGATTTACCAGGAACTTTAGTTCTGAACTGGAAAAATTATACAACCCAGGAATCCTAAAATATACAGGTTTCAGTAAGATAAAGATAAATATTTGTGACTTTAATTATTGTTATGATTTAAACCTTTTATATTTAGACTTACTGTAATAAAGGATCTGGGCCTCGGGGCAGACATGGCATCTATGTAATCTACAATCATAATCTAATCAAATCCTTGTTTATTCTTTACCACTAATTTTAAATTTGATTCAGTTTCACCCTCCCTGGCCTCAGGATTCATGTGATTAGCCGGCTAAACAGTTAAAGTCAGATCCCTTAGTAGTGGGCATCAGAATTATAACTCATCATCCAGGTCCACAGAGCAGCTGCCCCCCACTAGTAGTTCTTGACGGCCACCGCCTTGCTGCCACAGTGCTTTTTAGTCAGCTGGTGTATAGCAGCTCATGGGAGCAGCTTTATTTAGCACTATTGTGATCTAGAAATGGGAATAAAGTTGTCCAGAGACTGGTTATACTTTCATATAACCAGAGTACTGAATGACAATATTCAGCTATTCAGGAATGTGGACATTATCCTGCAAAGAGAATCTTTGCATCCTTACAGTGTGAAATTGGTTTATAGATGTTATTAACTTGACTTTGACTAATTGACTAAATGCAGTTATAATTTGCATTAATTGGATGAAAAATTACTCACCTAGGAACATCACTGCCATGGACTCATGCATATTATACACTTTAGTGTTGTCTGGTCAGGCCTACGTTAGAATACACTGAGGACATAGGATAAGTGAAAGCAAATCTCAACCATTTACAAATGTTCAGTTGGACCTGCCACCCTCCAAGCCGGGACTGCTCAATGACCCAGGTCCTGCATTTAGACCATGGTTCTTGAAAAAGTTCCCAGTTCTTGGAGAAAGTTCCTCCTCCCAAAAGCACCTAGAGTGCTTGAAATTAATTTTATAAATCGGTCATGGTCAATATAATTGGCTATTTTGATGTCACATTTAACTCTTGTTAAATCTCGACTAGAGTTTGCCAAAAGGCATGGAAGACTCCATGGTCAAGTGGAAGAAAGTTATTTGGTCTGATGAGACCAAAATGTCCCTTTTTGGCCATCAGACAATACTATGTTTGGCAGGCACCAAACACTGCACAACACATCAAACAAACCACAAAGCACAATGGTGGAAGCATCATAATGTGGGGAGGATTCACAGCAGTCAGCCCTGGAAGGCTTGTAAAAGGTAGAAGTTAAGATGAATGTGGGAAAATACAGTAAATTCCTGAAGGACAATCTTATTCAGTCTTCAAGAGAGCTACAGCTTGAGAGAAGATTTATTTTCAGTAAGACAATGACCTGAAAGCTACACAATTTCTGTGGTCAAAATGATATTGACCAAATCAGAGGGTTAAACACCTAAGGGGGAGAATACGTTTTATAGGCACTGTACATTCATAGTTGTAGGGAAGGTTAATTTCTATACAGATCTTCTTAATGTCATCATCCTATCATTTTGTCTTGTGTTGTTCTTCCCAAAGAAAATGTAAAGACATGATAGACATATTCTACTCGCTCGATCATTTACGTGATCTTAGATTTAATTTCTGCAGGAAAATAAGAAACCGTCAAACACTGAAATGCTTTATAGGAAATGTTTTTCTCACATCAGAGTGTAATCACATCACGCTGAATAAAACGCTTATTTAACAACTTCATGCTGGTGTGTGAGTGACGTGGTGCAAAGAACACAGACTGTGAAACAGCAGTGGTGAAGAGGAGAGCTGTCGAGCAGAGCTGTCAATCACTCTGTTTTCATCGAGTGGACTCGAGTGTTTCTCGGTCCCACAGACTCATCTGTGCTGAATGTTGATAGAGAAAGAGTTCAGTCTCCTTCGTGTATGAAAGGCTCATTAATAACCTGTGAGAAAGCTTTTTCTGAGAGGATATTGTGAACGGGATGAACTTGTGCTATGCAGTGACCATTAGCAACATAGATACACAAGAAAGTAGCTAAAGAAACTACATAGGCAATTATTTTATAAACGTGTAGTTTTATTCAGAGACACTAGAGACATGAATGAAAAATCTGTCTCTGATTGAGATGATAATGAATCACAGCATAAAGTGTCCTCTTAATCTGCTCATTTTTATGTATCTCCTTGTTTTAGGTGACAGAACCATGCAGGCCTTTGTGAGGAGCTTTGCCCTGTGTCCGCTGGGTTTTGCCAGGTTGAGTAAAATGAGAGGTGCACTTCTGAGCCCAGCAGCCCGCCTCCTGTCTCCCTGCTCCCGCACACTGTTGAGTGAGACAGGAGTGTGGGAGAAAGACTACAAAATGGAGACGAGATGCAGAGTGGAGGAATGGTGGCATCCAAGAATCATGGCACAATGGAAGAAGGATTCACAGGAGAAGGTAAAGATTAGAGAAGCTTGATTTCTACATGGCAATGAATTAAAAAAAAAAACAAGAATTAAACAATAAGATGTGAGAAATAAACAGAGAAAAAAAAGAAAGTTTCAAATTGAATAAATGATATTCTGCAGTAGAACACCAGATTGGCTGTTTTGTTTGTACTTCTTGTCCAGGTTTATGATCATAAATTGCAGCACTCACAGGTCTGTCAACAATCCAGTTGAAGAAGCAGACAACAAGTGGAAAAATAACTAAACTAGTAATCTGTGTACTGTTCATCATGCAACTAGACTCAAAGATCAGGCCATATGAAATAATGTTAACGAGGATATGTAACAGCAAATTCTCTCATTTACAATACAATACAATACAATATAATAACTTTAATTAAGATGCTCAAATACCAAATATATGATCATCCTAACAACAATGAAGATTAATTTTCTGTTGATGTTCACACAACTTTGTTCTAAAAACCCTGGATTATTCTAATTCCAGCATAGAGACATATTCTGAACAAATTAGAGTAATGAGAAAAGTGCTAAATTGGTCACACATTTACAATGATCTGGGTACTTAAGAAATTTTTCTGTTACACTATATGGAAAAAAGTATTTGGCCACACCTATAAGTTTCTGAATTCTGGTGTTTCAATCAGGTGTATAAAATCAAGCACCTAGCCATGGGCTGTTCTGAAGATCTCAGAGACTTAAAGGGCCGTACTGTGATGGATCCCAGTATTAAATTTCATCCCTGCTGGATGTTCCACAGTCAGCTGTTAAAGATATTAGGAAGTGTTTAGAAACAACAGCAACCAAAAGTCACCAATGCTCTGCTGAGTCCAAAAGTGAAGAGTTATGAACTTCCACTGGCATTAACGTAAACACAAAAACTGTCCTCAGTCAGATGGACCAGTCTCGGTTTGGTGGATTCAGAGAGAGCATTACCTGCCAGGCTGCACTGTGCCGACTGTGAAGTTTATTGGAGGAGGGATAATGATAGGGAGCTGTTTTTTCAGCCCCTTATCTCTAGTGAAGGCCAATCTTAATGCTTCATATCAAGCATATCCAGACATTTTGGACAATGCTACGCTTCCAACCTCATGGCAACAGTTTGTGGAAGGACCTTTTCTATTCCAACATGACTGTGCTCCAGTGCACAAAGCAAGGACTATAAAGACATGGTTTGATAAGTTTGGTGTTGAAGAACATGACTGGCCCACACAGAGCCTCAACTCCATTAAGGACCTTTGGGATGAACTGGGACAGAAATTGTGAGACAGGCCTTATTGGCCAACATCAGTGCCTGACCTGATAAATAAATGGGCAGAGATTCCCACTGAAACACTCAAAAATCTTGTGGAAAGCTTTTCAAGAAGACTGGAGGCTGTTATAGCTTCAAAAGGGGGGCCATCTCCATTTAAAAGTGCATGTATTTGGATACGTCTTAACAGTCCCTGTTGCTATAATAATCAGGTGGCTTAATACTTTTGTCCATATAGTGTATTATGCTCCTGAACAAAAAAGAAAAGAATAAAGGTTTATGTCACCTTTTAAAATGTCACTGAAAAGCAGTTAATACCAGACAGAAATTATTTTATTAAAAGGAACCGTCAGGATTTTTGTTTTTGTGTTGATTCTGGCGCCCCTTGTGGACAAAGAATGTAGAATAGGAGTCCCCATTTGGAGCACTGGCAGACTGCATTTTGTAATTTTTTCCAATTCTTGTTCTGGTTGAGGCTCATCCTTTCTCTTTTTGTCCTGGAAAAACTGGAACCAAAATATGCCAGATTACCTGATTCGTTAAGCAAAATCATGGATATCCAAACCTGGATTGGCTCATAAAGGAAACCTTTGACCAATGTTTGGTACCAATTTGCCTTTAAATATGAGTCAAAGTTATCAGCCTTTTCCTTTGTTTAATTTCACTCAAATGTAACATTTTCATTTTTACATGTGTATTGGGAACCCCTTAGCTTTTTTAATTCAGATTAAATCAGGTCATGATGTATCATCCATATGATCGGCTGCTCTAACTGTCCCCGGCTGCAGCTTATCTCAGACGTGCTGCTCAGACCGATCACACCTCCTAATGGTCTGGGACAGGCTGACAGTGATAAAGTACATTCATGGCAGCCCTGTTCTTAATTAATTTACTGAAAAATTCATGAGTCAGGTTTCCTGTATGCATGTATAGCTGGAGTGTAACCACCGATGCTAACTGTGCTGCCGTGGTAACAGCATATTGTGACTGTAAACCATCCATAATCAGAGCTTTGGCTGCTCAGACTGTGACACTGTCATCAGAGCCTGTTTCAGAGACTCATTCACAAAGTGAAGAGCCATTCTTCCTGTCCTGAATCAGCAGGTCAATGCAGAGTGTTTCAGATGAAGCTCAGCATGAATCCAGACTGATGATGGAGACCAGAGCCAGCACATTGTTAATCTTCAAAGCTAAACTTTGTAATGGTTATTTTCACATCATATTAGTCTGTCTCACAGCTCTGTTCATTATTATTTTGATGATTGTTTCCCTCAGGGTTCCAACAGGAAGAAGTTTTATGTCCTCTCCATGTTTCCGTACCCTTCTGGCAGACTGCATATGGGCCACGTGCGAGTTTATACCATCAGTGACACCATTTGCCACTTCCAGAGAATGAGAGGCCACCAGGTTTGTCTACTTTTATGTCATTTTACCATTTTCTCGTATCTTCCCCGAAATAAGCGAGGCTGATACACTAATGCACCTGACATAAACGTAGAAAGCTCTTATTTTGTTTTACTCAGGAAAGGAAGGCCACAACTTAGAGGCTGTTTTCACTTAAAACATTTCAATTGAGCTTCTCAGGATTCTAATAGAAAACTGTTTTTCCTGCAAGCTTTCAAATAAAAAGTACCCATCAAGCCAGGCTGAGCAGGTGTGTGAACCAGGCATGGATTAGTCTAGAACATTCACTTGAATTGAGTAGGTGGTGCAGTGATGACACTTGTACTAAGCAGAGTTTCTCTGCTTTACTCTCTTTACTACATGCCTAAGTAGCCTATAGCAATTGGCACGCTCTCTTGACCCACCTGACTTTAGATGGACATTGAAAAATAGTTCTGTAGTTACAGCAACACAGAAACATAGCTCAACAGTTAAATCTGTGTCAATCCAAAGAAGAGAAAGACACAAATACAAAACTCTGACTTCACCTCTCAAGCATTATCTTTGTTCTCTGCTTATGTTTTTTATTACAGTTTGTTGTCATCACAGAATACCTCCTACTGACACAGTGGAAAACTAGGTATTCAGCATGGTGGGTGTGAAAGCTTGCCCGACGTAGCAACAGTCACCAAAGGGGTGGGGCTTAGCATAGGGTTATTTGTTACACTCAGGGTCTTTGGGGCCAAAAATGGCAGCATACATACGAAGAAATAAAAAAATGTACATTAATAATTTTTCCAACTTCTTTTGCATTAATTTTTAGCCAAGCTCGGACCTGATTGTACATATCAAATCTTAATTAATTTTGGGGGAATTAACCTATTGCCAGTTTAAGTGCAAAAAAAAAAAAAAATCTTTTTTAATGTTTACTAGATGCAAATAGAATGTCCTTGACAGGGATTGCCACAGCCTTGGATATGTTGATAATGAGCAACAACTTTGATTGTATGCTGTTTTTAATTTGAAGATTTAACAAATTGTTATAATAATAACTAGAAAAAACAGCACGCAAATTCAAATGCAAAATGTGGGAAATTACATTTGGTGACTGTCAGGAAAAATTGCAAATTGAAAGAAATGACTCCAGAATGAAAGCCTAATATCATAAAACGGATTTCAATGGGGCCTTTTGGGACACAAACACCCTAAGTGCATACGAAAAGTGTACAGAGCTTATCCTTGATCTGTTACAAGTTCTGATATTTATACTTGAAAATTCTGTTTAAAATTAACTTATGCTCCAAAATGTATGTATTTAGCATTAAGATAGTCAAAAAATCAAAAATTAAGAAAACAAATAATTACTAAAAACGCCACAAAATGGTCTCAACACCGTCTGTGGGTCAAAGCTAGGTTAAGCTCTGCCTGTCTTAGGATGCAATAATAGAGGCAAAAACAGGACCCATGGAGCCACCAGGGGAGTGCAGTGCTGTGTATGTATGAGGGCTGGGCAATTAATCACAAATTAGATTAAATGGCAATATGACATGCTGCAATATTCAATTCGCAGACCTGAAATTTGACAAAATACCAATTTGATACATTTTTTGCAGCAGAGATTTTATTCTCAACACATTGTGCAAACATTCAAGTGAATTTTTTATTGTAATTTTTTTTTCTTTTACAAAAATTCAATTTTTCTTATTCATATGTGTTTTTCTTGATAGAATGAGAGTAACAAAAAAGATCATATGCTTCAATAGAGCAACTGATATCAAATTTGCCATATGATTTTCAAAACTGTTTACCCCCTGTTTAATTTATCTAATATTGTCCTGGATATAATACAAAATTATTTATTGCCTGAGTTTGTTGAACAACACATGAACTGAGGAACCAAAAAATAATTGCAAATTAAATCACAATCGCAATATTGGGGTAAAAAATCTCAAATCCACAAATTGTTCAGCCCTAGTATGTATCTCCTGCTATTTTGTGCTCTCTTGCCATCCCATGAAACTAAAACACAGTGTGAATATACAGATGGGGACATGCAATACCATGCCATCATGGTAACAGTATATCTCAAGGTGAAGAAGGTGGCACTGTTGCAGAAATACACAGTGAAAACATGTGATGTTGCATTACTCGCTGTTATTAAGTTACTCACAGGTTTTGAGCCTTATGGTAAAATTTTAAATATGTAACAGCCTGATGTCATGATTGACAAAGGAGTCATACTTGAAGTGTTGAGTACAAACAAACAAGTTTAGCTGTGAGTGGCCTAAGGACATAAAAACCTCCCACCTTTTCTGATGCCTTCATGTTTGCAGATCACTAAAATAATTATGAGATACTTTCCATAACATTTCAGATGTAGAGAGGAAGAAAAGGCAAGTAAAAATGCGAACTTTTCAGGCTAGAGGGAGCGAGCTTTGAAGAGCTGCCGGCTGAGCATGTCTTAGAGCATTGGGAGGTCAAGGAGGTAGTAGTGTAAAAGCTGGCCTGACCTGATGTCCACCTCTTGAAATGAGCTGTTTGGAGGAGCAGGAAAATCTTGGGATTACACAAACATACCTGTCATTCATGCTTTTGCTGAGGTGTAGTAAGGACAATGAATGTGGTAACATATGTATGTATTAAGATAAGAACTAGTGTAACAGGGCTCCTTTGAAGTAGTCAAAGTGTGTTTGACTCCAACAGGCTACCTCTGTGAGTGAAGGAGTGAAATCAATGAAAATCCGGACTTGAATTTCTGAATATTGTTTGAATAATTTCCAGAGTTCATAAGATAACGGGCATCAGGACTATGAAATCAAGCAGGACCATAGTTCATAGAATTAATACAAAGAATTGATGAGTGATTAACAACTTTCAATACTTGTTACACTTCCTCTTCGAAAGATTAAAGAAATTTTAGTTATTTACTCTGGTAATTCCCTAAAGTATAGACAAGTTATTGATTGTATAGTCTTAGTTAAACATTAAATAGAAAATTAAGCTTCTTATTAAAACATTAAAACTTACATTTAATTCATATTTTTGTTAGGATATGCAGATGTTATGAAAAAACAAAAACCATTCATACTTGGTGGATTTTTTTCAAGTTTAAGATTTATTTCTTGTTTTTAAATATTGAATTGAGCCATTCTTGTTCCGATATTTTGACTCAGATGTTCATGGGCCAAAGAAAAACAGCATTTATACTTCCCACAGAAGGTGGCCATACCTTTTAGAATAAACAAAAAGAAAGTTTTTAATTTATTCCCTGTTCCGCCTTTATAGTTTGTTATCTGCCCTCACCACAAGTCTTTGTTCTGGGGCTTAAGTTTCCTCATTTTGTTCAGACATACAGTCAATTATTTTTACTTTTCTCCTGCAGAATCAAAAAGGATGTGTCATCCTCAGAAGCACTTTGAAAAACAGATTTATTTGAGCTAGAACGCTTTAATTGAAAACTAACTGGTTTAGTGTCAGTGGCTTGAAGATTTCTTGGAGTTCTTGCTAAAGTATTACCAGTGAACCAATAGTATGGAGACAGTGAGCCAGACTTTTCTCTACATGCTACATAACATCATACACTTCTACCAGATTTATGTTCTCTTTTATCACCTTAAACTCTGTGTCTCCAATCTATTGAGTTTACTGCTGCTTTACATTCCTCCACATGTAGGCCATTATGAAAGATATTATTAATAGCTGCTCTGTTAACACTACTGGAGCCTCAGTTAATAACTGCAATAAAGTGTGAAGCTGCACTTTTCTTAACGAATGATTAATTTAAAATAAAATGTGCTTAGAATAGCATTAATGTGCAGGCACCTTTAGTGGTATTATGAAACATTCAGTGTTTTTTTTTCTGTAAATTGAACTGATTGTATGTCTGTAGGATTTACATGCACACCACATATAATGCTTTAGAATAAATAATATGAATTTTGACTTTTACACACAATTTTTCTATTATTTAGTTGACATTTTGTTGAATATGTGTTTTTTTCTGATACAGTAACCAAATAATGTCATGTTAAACATTCTTTGATATTGGGTGAAACCTTCAAAAGCACGTTTTTGGTCATGTTAAATGAGCTGTAAGGTAAGCATTTATAATGTAACTAAGGACCTTGTAACCTTTGAAGACAAACGTGAAATTTAAGTCTGTTTATTAGCAGAGAATTGTTCCATTTAATACACCATAGGTTCTACACCTGCATTCTCTTTCTCTATAAAGATCCCTATTAGCACTTGTTTAAACACAAGCTTTACTTCCTGAAATGAAAGGTGCACTACATGGATAAAATATTTGACTTTCTGACCAGTACACTAACAGGGACTGTAATTACATTATATTCAAATGCATGTACTTTAACATGGAGTTAGCCTCCCTTTTGAAGCTGTAACAAACTCCACTCTTCTTGGTAGGCTTCCCACAAGATTTTAGCGTGTTTCTGTGGGAAGTTGCGCCCATTCATTCACTAAGGCATTTATGAGGTCAGGCACTGATGTTGGACAAGAAGGCCTGGCTTGCAACCTCCAATCCAGTTCATCCCAAAGGTGCTCATTGAGGCTGAGGTCAGGGCTCTGTGTGGGCCAGTCAAGTTCTTCCTCACCAAACTTATCAAACCATGTCTTTATAGTCCTTGCTTTGTGCACTGGGGTACAGTCATGTTAATAGAAAAAGGCCTTCCTCAAACTGCTGCGACAAAGTCGGAAGCATGGCATTGTCCATAATATCTCGATATGCTTCATATGAAGCATTAAGATTGGCCTTCACTGGAGATAAGGGTACTAGCCCAAACCCTGAAAAACAGCCCCATACCATTATCCCTTCAAAGCCAAACTTGACAGGTGGCACATTGCAGTCAGGAAGGTGACATTCCCCCAGCATCTGCCAAACCTAGACTGGACCATCTGACTGCAAAACAGAGAAGCTTGATTTATCACTCCACAGAACACATCCACTGCACCACAGTCCAGTTACACCACTCTATTCAAAGCTTGGCATTAGACTTGGTGATGTGAGGCTTGCATGCAGTTGCTCGGCCATGGAAAACCATTCCATGAAGTTCCTGCTGTACAGTTTTCATGCTTACATTAGTACAAGTGAAAGTTCAGAACTGAAATCAGCCCTAACAACAAACAATGGTCATATGCATACCTGTAGAATGTGGCATGAGTAGGTAGCAGTAGCCGGTGTTTACCTGTTGTACCCCTGACTGCTGATCCAAGAGAGTTTTTATTGGCTAAATAAGTCCCCTGTTGGACAAACTTTGACCTGTCTTTATGATCAAACAACGAGTTTTACAGTAATTTGGCTAAATTATTTTAGACACCACTATCTGCAGCAACCCTATTTTTCACAATTACATTGCTCATCTCTAGCTGTAATGTTTGAACTCACATTAAAAAGACGGTAAAACTTAATCTCACTTTGTCATAAAGGTATATAAAGCTTTTGTTAAGAGTTGAACTTTTTTCCACTCACTTTTTTCTGTTTTGTCAAAGATAAGGTAAAAACCAATACTCCATTCTGTACAAAACCAGAACATTGCAGTCGATATTCACTCTGTTTAAGTTCAGCAAGCTGCTGCTGTTGATGAAGCTGTGTCTACTGAGATCATGCTGAGTTCTTTGGTTCGTCGTTGTCCTCACACAATCCTTCCCAGTATTTACCCTGATGAAAACTTTTTCTTTCCTCTGGGATTTGATGCTAGTCTTTGTGTAAGTCTCTCACCTGCAGAGAGAAACCCATCTGCTTTTGTCTGCTTCCTCCCTGGACAGAAACAGTTTCACCTGACTGAAAACAACTTCCTGCTCAGGAATGTTTGTTCTCTTAGCATCTGTCAGAAAATAAATGTTGTTCCACTGAATGCACAGAGTCTACCTTATTCACTAGTTAATTAAAAAGGTTCACTCTGCTGACTGTCAAGCGCTAAAGCTGTTTTTGTCTGGCTTTTATTGCACTTTTTAAAATCAGAAACCAAAGCAATGAAATACTCAAACTCTGAGTCCTTCTGTTCTGTAATACATTATTACATTTTGCTGAAAATCATTTAAATAAAGTTTCACAGGCCAGGTGATGGTATGATGCAGGACCAGCTTGTGCTAGGTGAACCTGGAACTTAATGGCTCTTTAAATCATGTGTAGAGAAAGAGGGGATTCCCCCAGTTCTGCTATACATGTATTGTACTGGTAGTATGGTAGTGCTAGCTATTTTTAGCATCAGCTAGCTAGTTAATGCTTTATTAGCAATGGCAGCAGATTTCAATCAAGAAAAAGACATTTAAGGCAAAATATGTTTCGTTATAGCCTAATGTTAACATAAAATGCTAACACGGACGCTAACTCCGCCCAGAGTGTTTCTTTTTGGTCACTTTTGCTGGTCCCAGGCAAAGAATACTGTTTTCTCACCCTGTCAGTAAGACCTCTATCCTCCAAGATGACAACACTCGCCCCCACAGAGCAGGGTTTATCACAGACTACCTCCAGAATTTGGGAGTGGAGAGGATGGGATGGCCTGCCAGAAGTCCTGACCTTAACCCCATTGAACACTAGTGGGATCAGCTTGGGCGTGCTGTTCGTGCCAGAGTGACCAACACAACCACGTTGGCTGACTTGCGACAAATGCTGGTTGAAGAATGGGATGCCAACCCACAGCAGTGTGTGACCAGGCTGGTTACCAGCATGAGGAGGAGGTGCCAGGCTGTTGTGGCTGTGTATGGTTCTTCCACAAGCTATTGAGGCTCCTGTTTGTTAAATGAATAAATTGTTAAATTGTCAAGATGTCTTTTTTCTTTAAACTTCAATTATCCAATCCACCAAACACCAAACAAGAGTCAATGGCAGAATCAGCTGTTTGGTAACCTTGCAAAGCAGATTGATACGCCTGTTTTCTTGTTTTTCCACTGGCGAATCCATCTTGTTAAGCTCCCATCTGAACCATTTGGGCCCGGTTAGAAAGTGACAGGACCAATCAGCAAAGAAGGGCAGTCCTTACAGGTGCAGCAGAGTCGTGACATTAACAAGCAGCAGCAAGAGCTGGTGTAGTTATGGAGGAAGAGACTAGCGTGGATGCTGCTAAAGCGCCAGTTTAATCAGAACTTGACAACATTTTTTTCTTAAAAGAACAACAAAGTACAGCAATGAGTTGTTTTCTTTTCAGAAACGACAAAAGTCGCATTATTCCTCAGTAGCTGCGCACGTGCAGCTCGATAGCAGCTACATCACGTGTTTTGTTGCTCTGATTGGCCCATAGAGACGTGACAGACAGGACGTTCACCCATTCACCTTCTGAATTATTTTCAAAGCCTCTGCCTTTTTTCAAACGTTTCCTATAGAAGCTTTCCCAGATAGATATGTGGAACAAATCCATCTGGTGTGTCAGGTTAGCTGTTTGGCATTGGCAGAGAAGATTTAGCACATTTTTCATGGGCACAACCCACATACTCAGCTCTGCTGCTCATCCCACAAGTGCATGATCCTTACAAATGTGGCATCATTTAAAAGGGTAAAAAACAGGCCTTCCAACTGTATAAAATTTATTGCCAAGAAGCATTGTTACAACAAAGAAATAATTTACCAAACACAAATTTCCTTACTTTTTGTTTTAAGTTTAGTTGGCAGTGTGTCCCAATTTCGGAAACCTCAGGACTAAATACTAAATACTTTGAGCACACATCTGGGCAAAGTGGGCTCAAACGGAGAAGTACATTCAAATGCAGTACTCATGGCACACTCAAAACCATCCAAGAATTGAGTGTAGTACAATGGACACTTTGCCCCCTCAAGTAAAGCCAAATTGGTTATGTAGCAAGTTAGTAGCCTGCTAGCGCGCTAGCTAACGTTAGTATATGCTAGCTAATGTGTCATCAATACAGCAGCACATTTCATCATTAAATGCAAAATTTGTTTGTTGAATTGGAGCAAATACTGTTAACATAACATACAAGTTACATGAACTGTAAAGTGAGTGAAAATAGCTGTCGAATTTGAATTATAATCGTCTAACATCTGCTAGGTGTCTGCTGTTAAAAAAACAAGTTCAAAGAAGCAGAGGTGGTTAAACCATCATCATTCCTGCTAGTGTACTATTTGAGACAGTACAATCTTGCTGTGATTAAGTGCCCTGTTCTGCATTTAAATGTAGGCTACTGTATAAGTATGTGATTTCAGACACAATGATGATTAACTTAGCCTAGCGTAACAACTAGCAAGCACTGTGTCTTAAATCTCATACTTCTGTGCTAAATACTTAAAACTTTCAGTACATCAATGCACAAAGTGCATTTCAGCTGAGAAGTACACTCAAATGCAGTACCACTGGAACACTCAAAAATGTCCAAGTATTGAGTCTGGAATGATGGACACTTTGCGTCCTCAACAAACACCATACTGGTAACGTGGCATGAACTGTTTGTATGCTAGCCTGCAAGCTTATGTTAGCATCGGCTAGCTGGCTAAAGTGTTACAGCAACATATTTTAATAAAAAATAAGCTATATAAGGCAATATAAGTCAATTAAATGAGGCAAATAATGCTAACAAAACAACAATGAATTCAATAGTGAGTGAAAATAGCTGCCAAATTTCAGACTTAACAGTCGTATTTGATTTGACACACATTATAGGTTATCAGTTAGCTGTAGTTGAAAAAAACAAACCTTTAATAAAACTAGATTGTCATTTTTATGCTTAGTATGGATTAGAAAATCAAAACATTCATGCTAATTTTTAAGGTGCTTCTAGGAAGATTTGATGTGTCATGCTAGCTGCTTCCCCATTTTCAGTCATAGTGCAACTCTAAGCTAGCTGTTGGCGTTAGCTACTAATTTGCTATGCAGACATATTGCTGCCTTCAAATGGAGCTTGTAAATAAGTGAGAAGGTATCATTAAGTTGTGTACAGGAAGGGCTTGGCGTTCAGTTGGTAGCAGTGTGGAAACACAGGCAGTGGCAGTCAGTGGGCTCTGAAAATATCATCAAGGAGCTACGATGTTGTGATTAAACATGGCCCCTAGAGAGACATAAAAGTGGTATTAATCCTCTGCCCAAACTCTTGGCATGAATTAAATAAGTTAAAGTAATACATTTCCTTGAGAGAAATCCACTTTTTTAATCTATTGTTTAGTAATCTTTTATGCACACATAGGTACTGTGGTATGATTGTGCTGACAAAACTGCTACATTTGTTTGTTCATCATCTTTAAATTTGTCTAGCAAATTAAACATTTAGCCAATTAGCACAGTTGTGTTTGTACCACTTGGCAAGATGAGAAAACCCACAAATGCAGTAGTTGAATGTCTCTAGTGCCCTAATGAAGCAAAGCTTCTGGAGCTGCGTGGGTGGACACTTTCATGTGGTCTCACATTCACAAAAAAAATCAGCCAGCCTCCCTCCACTTGTGTCCATCATGTTGTGTTCATGGAGCCCGTAGCTACTGATTGACATATCTGTCTGAGGTTGGCACAGACTTTCTCGACATTACAGTGGACAGATTGTCATAAAATGTTCCCACTCTGACACCCACGTCCTTCTTCATCTGCCTGTTGTCACTCAGGCTCTGAAATGAGCCACCAGTCTCTGTGGAAACAGGTTGCTAACTGGTATTTGCAGTGATAAGATAATTTCCCTCTGTGGCTCTCTTTGAACTTTGAGAATTAGCTCAGTAACTCAGCTTGTCCGTCAGAGCCGCTCTCTGTAACATGCTGTCTCACTCTAATGGAGTATTGATGCTAAATAAACATTGTAGTAGTGTTTCCCGCCTAATGATGTGCATGTTTATCCTGCTCTGTTGGCAATCTTGTTTTTTAGCCATCACTGTTGTCTGCTTTACCGAACGCTCTTAGCTCATACCAACCAGCACTCAGCTTCACAAATGAGGCCCATGCAGTTACCAAGGATACCAAATCATCTGAAACATCAGCCCCGTTAGAGTCCGTGGATGATCCTCTCCAGTCCTCGACTCCTTGTCACCCTGCTTCTCCTTGACTTAACTCACGCTTTCCACTCCTGTGCTTTCATCTCATTTCTGTCTCAGTGAGCGGATGTAAACATCTCTGGGAGCTAAAGGGATAAGAGATGAATGGAGGGGACGTCTCACAGAGGGGCGGAGGGGGAGGACGACACAGCAGACTATGGCTTTTTGAATAGTAAAATGTGTAAAACCACTTAGCAAGTAGCCTAATTAGCATCAGGCCGACAGGTGTGCTGATGTCACATCCTCTGCTTCCATTCAAAGCTTCACCTTGCTCTCAGTTGTGTTACATTATATAACAGCTGCAGTTGTGTACCAAAAGTGTAATGGGGAAAAACAGTAGGAAAAACACTTTATCTTATAGAGGTCAACATTGGCTGCAGATACAGAGAGCCTAATGCTTTTACACTGAATAAATTACCTCCCACTGTGGAGTATTTTTGATATTTCTGTTGCTGTTTGAACAAACCCTCTCACTGCAGACACTTTCAGCAATTCAAAATCCAAATTTTCCTACATTTTAGCTAATTTGTCACATAGATAATAAACATTCACAGGTCACAGTGATTTTTTTAGCAATGTTTCACACTAGTCGGATGTTTGGACAGCTGCTGTGGAAAAGTACCATGTTTCTCACCTGAAATGCAGATTAAACACCTGAAGTCATCTTTGTCCGGTAGGGCTTCCTAAAACTTAGACTACACCTGTGTCTGTGGGAGAAATCTTGATATTTTACAATTTTTAAGCTTTTATTCTGACCAAGCGGAAAATTTTGGACTGATCTCCATTCAAATATGCTGCACAACGACAGTTTGGTTCTTATTTCTTTTAAGTATTTTAGACCAAACAAAATCTCTTCTACTTATATTTGCACTTTGTTGGATTTTGCTTGGATTGTACTCTTATGATGACAGTACAGCATTGTGTCTGAATAGGTGGGGCTGTCTCTCTTCTCCCATGTGGTCACAGGGCCAATTGTTTGACAGGAGAGATTTAAGTGGGAAATAATGTGTTAAAGTTGGGGTATTATGCCTTTTTTTCAAGGCTTTATACCATCTCTCTGATACCCACGTAGTAGCTTCACATGGTTTACAGCTCAAAAAAACTGCTCATGTTTCTCACACTGGCGTCCTGAAAAGCCCTTATTTTAACCTCCGCCTGAAACGCTTCGATTTCGCTGCTGTTTCTTTCACTTCACAGCAAATGAAGTCACAGTCTTGAAAGTCTATACATCATAAATTCAACCTTTGGTAAGCACAAATTAGGTGTTCAAGAAGGAGCAGAAGGAAGCTGAAAGCTTGTCTAGTCCTGCCCTTACCTTCAATATTAAGTCACTTTAAGAATTCAGCACCTGATGTATGAACATCTATGTAGCAAACAACAAGCTTCACTCATGCTGGTTGCACAACAACCAGTTTGAGTCATATCAATACAGAGGACACAAGTAAATAATCATACAGCCATACAGTGCTTAACAAATTTATTAGACCACCTGTCATAAAAACAAGAAAACATAAATATTTTAGAAATCGTTCAAAAGCTTGTTTAAAACAAAAAATGTTATTGTTATTTATTTGTAAAATAACAAACTGAAACAACTAAATAGTCCTTTTTCACACATAACCAAAAAAATAATAATATTTTTTATGGCCTCCTTCGGCCTTGATTACAGCTTGCATTCTTGCTGGCATTGTTTTTATGTGCTTTTCGACTGTCTCTTTTGTTATTGAGTTAGTTTCTAGCTGTTCCCACAGACTTGCTTCAGATGAAACTTTTGTGCGCTCAATCTTTTAATTTAGTAAATCCCAGATTTGTTCAATAGGATTCAAATCCGTATTTTTTGCCTCGGCCAGTCCATCAGTTCCAGTACTCCAGATTCCTTTTTCTTGGTCAAATAGTCTCTGCACAGCTTTGAAGTATGCTTGGGGTCATTGTCTTGTTGGTTTATGAACCCACGACCAATCAGATTCAGTCCAGAAGGGATTCCATGATGCACTAAGATGTTGTGGTAGACATTCTTGTTCATGATACCGTCCATTTTCACTAATTTGCCCACACCGTATCCACAAATGGAACCCCATACCATAATGGAATCTCCACCATGTTTCACTGTGGGTGTAATGCATCTGGCATCAAAACATTCTCCAGCTTTTCCGCAGACATAACCACGATGATGCTGACTGAAGAGTTCAAACTTGGACTCCTCCATCCAGAGTATCTTCCAGTCATCAACAGTCCAGTGTTTGTGCTCCCTGGCAAATCTGAGGCGTTTCTGGATGTTTGCAGGCCTCAATAATGGCTTCTTAGCAGCTGCTCTTCCCTTTAAGCCTTGTTGTGTCAGTTGTCTGCTTATGGTCATTCTGGAGACTTTCTCAGACTCTGATCTAGAAGCATTCATCTCTGCCTGAAGATCAGCAGTCGTCTTCCTTCTGTCTCTAGTATGTAAGGTGTCTGACATCTGCTTCAGTTAACTTTGGTTTCCTGCCTCTTCCTTGGCACATTTTGCAAGTACCAGTCTCCGCAGTTGACTCCAAAGCATACTTGACCACACTGTGAGAACATTTTGTCTTTTCCTATTTGTCTCAGAGACTATCCAGCATCATGAAATGCTTCAATGCAGACTCTGTGATTTTCACTGAGCTCTCCACATTTTACCATTTTGAAGAGGAATGAGAGATTTCAAACTAAATTCATCTTTTTATACCCAAATTTGACACGGCTCACTGGGCTTCTCTGAGAAGTCAGAAATGAATCAAGCATAACATTCAACCACTAAAACAAATTTTTCTGTACAGGAATGCAAGTAAATAACTATAATTTGACATATTAATCAAGAAATAATAATGTGCTTTACTAATTTTTCAGGTTTTTGTAAATCAGTAAATTTAAAATTCATGGATGACAATGATAATTATATTTTAGCATTGAAAATATCATTTGGGTTAAAGAGCTTAAAGAACATATTGGTGTATTAACCGTCGCAGAAACATAAAAAATGATTTTGGTAATTACCAATGCTGTTAATTTAGGGCAGCTGTGGCATAAACCTTATTTTGGTTAGGGTTAGGGTGGTCTAATAAATTTGTGAAGCACTATACATAACTATACATATATAAATAGCACAAACATACCTACATACAAACAAACATATTTTTCATCCCCCGCCTACCTACCAGATTCTTGTTCTTTGTAGTGATCTATTAAGACTATTTGGTAACAAGATTTGAATTTCCTGATATTGTCACATTTTGAGGGTAGTGCCAAGGCTGTTCCAAAGGATTACACCACAAACTGAAGTACACATACTTTTAAGAGCTGTTCAGACTGCAGTTTGTTCAAAATTCAATTCTCTTCGCTAATTATATCCCCCTTGTCTGCTTGAGAACAGCCGTAATATGTTCTCTGGCAGTACTTTGTTTTTTGCCTTGTGTACAATTTGTGCAGTTTTAAACTTAATCAAATCCTTAAGGTTTAGTAGCTTTGACTTCAAAAATAGAGGGTTAGTATGACCATGATATCCTGCATGATTTATTATCTGTATCACTCTCTTTTGCAATGTGCGTAACTTTTGTAGGTTGCTTTAGTGTTTTCCCATACTTCAACACAGTAAGACAGATATTGTTCAATCAGAGTGCAGTATAAAGTGAGTAACGTTGATTTAGTATGTAGTAGTAGTATGTAGTATCTGGTTTTACTCACTATTCCAATACTTCTTCAGATCTTGGTGCACAAACATTTTATGTGTGGTTTCCAGCAGAGCTTGTGGTCTGTTAAAATACCCAAAAGCTTGATCTCATACACTCTTTCGACCTTTACAGTATCAATTTCCAACTGAATTTCTATTTTTCTCCTTCAAAACAACATAACCTTAGTTTTACTTACATTTACAGACAGCCCATTCTTGTCAAACCAACATTTAAGTTTATTCAATTCTTTTTTGACCACTTCTTAAAGCTGCTGCAGGTTCTCCCCATAACATAAACCCCATAACATGAACATAAAATATTTGTATCATCTGCAAAAATAACAAATATTTTAGATACTGTACAAATGTCATTTATATACAGGATAAATAATTTGGGTCCCAGTACAGACCCCTGTGGGACACCACAAGTAATGCTTAGGTATTTAGACCTGTGGTGCCTTATCTGAACAAACTGCATCCTGTTACTAATATAACTCTTAAGTCAAGCCAGAGCTACCCCTCCTACTCCATATCTCTCCATCTTTTTAATACTGGTGGTCATTTCCTCTATTAATTGTGCTGTCCCTAATGTCTGTGGCTTGAGAACTGAAGGACCTTAAAGTTTAAAGGGGAACTATTTTACCCTTTTAAAACAAGTTTAAATTGTTCTCAGAGGTCCCCAAAACATCCCTGTAAAGTTTGTTGCTGAAAAAACACTCCAGTATTGGATTTTTGCGTGACTAAAAACGCCTCTGTTTCAGCCCTTATCAGAACGAGCCGTTTCTGTGTGTTGCTTTAAATGTTAATGAGCTGCCTGACTCCGCCCCCAGACCACACCCCTCTCAGGAAATGGATGCAGCACTCATGATTTTTTTCCAAAGTTTAGACTGGGATTCGAAACATCAATCTCCCAGACTGTAGTCAGCAGGGTAACCACTGAGCTATCCAACATCTCAGCTGACAGCTGAGAGGATCAGTAGAGGAGGGCGGACCTTTCCTCCAAGTGGGGGAGGGCCAACCAAACCTGGGGGCAGGTGCTTAGGCCCCTGTTGAGGTCACTAAATGTTAAATCTGAGAACGGCTTGTTTCAGCACACATTTTCTGAAAGGTGGAGAAAGAGAGGGGGAGAGGGAATGTATTTTTCTGGTACTTGAGGGGATTGTGGACAGGCCAGGGACACATATTTGTGTTAGAAAAGCCTGAAAAAGTGATTTTTGCATATGTCCCCTTTATGACATGAAGCACTATTGGCAGGAAACAGCCAACCTGACACGCCAGATCAACTCATATCCATTGCATGAATATATTTGGCAATCATCTGGAAAAGCTCCCATAGAAAAAAAGTTTAGGAGGGGCAGAATTTTTCAGAAATCTTCAGACAGTGATTGGAGGAACATTCTGTCTGTCACATTCATGATGGGCAAATCAGAGCAATAAATTGCATAGTGAGCATTTGCTAGTTATATGCAGGCTACTGCTGCCTTAGATGGTTAATGGTGGAGCTTTAACTAAAATAGATTTGAAGGCGAGTCAGGAAACTATGAGTATTCTGGATTTTTTTTTTTTTTTTTTCTCAGAGATCTGGATCCAGTCCTTATTAATTAGGAATGTATTGTTACTGGTTACTTAAATTTATATAGAGTCATTTTCTCTCTCTCTCTCTCTCTGTGGAGACTGAATGCACAGAGCTCCGAGCAACATCATCCCCCCTCCCCTCCTGTTTTTCTTTTATCGCATCTAACTGGTTAAAAGTCGCACACAGTAAGACGTGCACCTAGACGTAACATCGAGTCAACCATAGCCTTTGTTAACAAGGAAGTGTCTTTATGTTGCTGGCTGTGGTGGAACGGTGAGGAGAAAATATCCTTCCTTTATTCTGTGCTCTTTTGTGTGGGGAGGGGACACATCATTACTGGAGATGCGCAAAAACATCTTTGCTGCCAAGACAAACTTTTGGTGTGGCTCTCTGCTCTGGTTTGAACAAGAAAGTGGTCCAGTCCAGATAAAACTGCTGAGCTAACAGCTTCTGCAGCAGCAGGTCCTGTATATACCCAACAAGCCCATCATCATTCCTCGTAACTATTACACTCTCACGCCGAAGCAGGTTGGCAGAAGCACGGAAGATGTTCAGTGTTGCTGTCTGTGCTTGTTTTCATAAGAAAAATCCAGTTATGACAAAAGTGCAGCTATGGCTAATAGCGAGCTAATCACACATGCAAATTTTTTAGGGTTGTTTTTATTTTTTATTTCATACAGAAACATGGCCCAGTTCTAGAAAAACAGACACTGTGCTAAAACTAAATCTGAGGTATTTACAGCAGTGGAGGCAACCATTAGAGGGCTTTCAGTCCAACTAAACCATGCCCATAGTGCAACTCTGTATGTATGGCTCTGTTTACCACAGTAGAGGCAGCCATTACCGACGGATTTCAGTACAACTAGACCCAACTCTTTATGGTGTGACTCTGAAAGTACTGTCACTCGCTCACTCAGATACAGACAGGGCCATCTGTAGGGATGACTTCAGCAGTCAGCCAAAAATCATCATAAAGCAAAAGTTTCTCACTTGTGCTGATAAAAACCTTAATTGCAAAGCAAAAACCCTTCGCATTTCACGAGCAGAGATTGCTATATCTTTCTCTGTTTTTGTGTATATCCAGGTGTTACTCACTTTACTTTTCTCTTGGATTACTCCACTAACACAGATATTCTTACTGCATCCACAGGTGTTGAATCCGATGGGTTGGGATGCTTTTGGTCTCCCAGCAGAAAACGCAGCCATAGAGAGAGGTCTGGATCCAGAGGAGTGGACTAAAAGGTACAAAAAGTATCATAGCTGCTTATTTACCCATCTTTGTTTATACAGTGTGCACCCTAACATCGTCTCTGTGTCATCTCCTCAGTAACATCCAGTCCATGCGGGAGCAACTGGACAGCCTTGGCCTCTGCTTTAACTGGGACCGAGTGAGTAGAAAAACTCATGCAGAGATTCTGACAGCTTTAGGTTTGGTTTGCTCCCTTGTTAAGTCGGTGACCTGTCTGTGACTTTTTCTGACAGGAAGTGACCACCTGTCTCCCAGACTACTACAGGTGGACCCAGTATCTGTTCATCAAGCTCTTTGAAGCAGGACTGGCATATCAGAAAGAGGTATGAACAGTATTTGAACTGAAGTGCTTATCCTGCTTTCCTTCTAAAAGGAAAAATGTGATTGCTCTGGGTCTGAGGTCCCTGACAGTGACAGAAATGATTGAGGCAGCTCAGCCGTTACTCCTGGAAGAAAATGAAGAATTGAAAAAGAGGAGAAGCCCCTTTGATTATGTTTAATGAAATGGGACGACCTTGAATAAGCCTTTGGTCTGTCTATTAAATTCAACCTACTTTCTAAGCTCTGCTTTATAATTTCAATTGTGCGTGTGTGTATGCATTTTCATTTGTGTGCTCTTTGTGTGTTTGGGATCCAGGCTGTGGTGAACTGGGACCCCGTGGATCAGACGGTGCTGGCTGATGAGCAGGTGGATGAAAATGGTCGCTCCTGGAGGTCTGGCGCCCTGGTGGAGCAAAAGCTGCTCACACAATGGTTCATCAAGACCACAAACTATGCTAAGGTACGGTTCTTTGGAGCGTGTGCATGAGAATGACCTGAATATGTGTGTTAGTGCAAAGTGGCGTCTGACTGGCTGACCAGCAGCTTAATTCAGGTCGAAATGAGTAGCGCACCCCTCTGATAACACTCAGCAGCTGCAGCCCTGCCGCTCTGCTCCTGCAATCAGCACCCCATATGCCATCATCTGTACCCTGGCGTCTCTAGGCTGAGACAAGCAGAGTTGGGGTAATACCACAAGGCTGCCTGGCTGAGTGATTAGAGGTCTGCACCTTTTCTGCAGAGAGCAGAACACAGGCCTGCTGCAGGGAGAAATGACCCCCTCTGGACTCATATGAATTAACCACAGGAAGCTCTGAACATGCCTTATGCATGCTGCATATGCATTTGGATTGTTAGACATGCATGTGCACAGAGTGATACTTGAAGGGAAACTCAATACATTTCTCGTATTTTGTAGAATCATACATCATTCAAAATGAAGTTAATCCTATTTTAAGTTAAAAAGAACTTGTATGAATGTCAAATTTCCTCCTCCAAGAGCTGAAACTGAAAAAATGAAATGAAATGTGAAATATGCAGCTTCAGAGTAGATGTCCAGTAGGTATCATACTTCACTGTTTAGATATTTGGCCAAAAAGTAACTCAGATTTAGATTTCTGTATCTCAGATAAAGTCTTACCTTTGGTTTAAGAAGTCTGTTGGTTCTTCTGTGGCTGTTCTCTTGTACAGCTAGAGTTGTTCTAGCATTTTGTCATTATAAACAGCATCTCTGAGTGGATGAGGCTGTTTGTCTTTGCCACATGGTGCCATGGCCACCACCAAGGTGGTGGTGCTGTTCATTTGAAAATACATTTATGAAACATGTTTGCACCTTGTAATTAAAATAAGGCTAGCCAAAGGAAGCACCAGTCTGTCAGTGTGAACACGGAGCTGAGAACTATAAACCCAAAGGGTGTTTGACTTCACCCTTTTTAAAAAAGTGACTTCTCGATAATATATATTAACTAGTATTACTTATAAGTTTTTTTTTGTTTAAAATATAGATTTTGGGCTTTATATGCCTTAATTAAGAGAGAAGGACAGTGGATAGGGTCAGACATAGGGATGACAGAGAGAGGGAGAGATATATGGGACATGAGCCACAGGCCAGACTAGAACCTGGGCCACCAGCACACATGGGGCATGACCCAACTATTAGGCCATCCGTGCCCTATATCTCCAAGTTTTTGTTGATATTTAGATCAATTTGGTGAGAAAACTTGCAAAACAAATGTTGGATTTGTCTTCTAGCCCAAGGTGACATCAAAACTCTAAGATGGCGGAGCCATGGAGGGGACCCTCACCATGTATGAATAAAAGTTTTTTTCTAAGTTAATAAAGATAAAGCAAATTTATACAGTCAGGTGATTAAACACTAATTTAGAGAGGCTTATTCATAAATGTCATGATCCATTTATACCAAGTTTGCTTTGTTAAATGCTACTAGGCTAAATCTTACACACTACACATTTAAAAAATGTAAAGGACTTTACACTCCCATGTCGACAGAAACATTTTCAAGTCTCAGGTATAAAAATAGGGTTTTGGGGGGGTTGGATGAGGTGAAACAGTATTCTTAAACTTAGTTCTTTTTCTCGACTAAAATACTGTAAAAGAAAATAAAATATTGAAGTGCATTTTTTTTATTTTCTGATTGCTCCAGTATAAAAAAACAAGTTATAATGGAAATGGTGTCCATTTTGTCTTTAAGGGTAAATTTGTTACTATATTTGCACACAGTGCATTATAGGCATTGGATACAAATTGGAATGAATTTTTCAAAATGCCATAAAAATGCATCAAATAGCCAAATATCATGCCAGGGGCCTAAAAACCTCTTGAAACAACATTATAATTAAATTACAGAATGTGCCAAAATGGCTAAAGGGTATTTATTTTATATTTATTTACATATTTTTCAAGCCTATCTTAAGTGTCTAGAACTGGATCAGGGAAGCGATGCCGTTGTCTCTCTTAACTGTAGCTGGTCTGTTTTCAGAGATAAAAAGCAGAGACATCTTCATGTTAAAGTACATAAACCAGAAACAGCACTTCTTTCTTTGCCTGAAAAATGACGTAAATAGATAAGTTGTTTTTCTTTTAATTGACAAAAATGCTTATCTACCAATAAATTCAGCTGTATTTGTCATTGTATAAATTGTATTCCAGCTAATACCATGAGCATAGAAAAGAATATACAAGGTTTAAGTCTCAGAGAGTGAATTTTCATACTGTGCTGAAATTAACTTTAAAAACAGTTGTCTGGGGGACATGAAATGAATCTACAAATGTCTTTGTGCTTTAAATGATGCTAACAGTAATGGTAAGCACTATGATTTCCAATGTTTGTTCAAAGTTGCTGAGACCTCAGTTTAATTTCTTTGGCACATTTGTCCATGTCTATGTCCACAGTCAGGTCAGATGTCACCCGGATTTAGCAGCGGTGCTGAAGTCTTCAGGCTTGTCCGTGTCAGAGGTGTGAGCGGAGGTGGAAGCAGCCTACTGTGACAATGTGTTCCTGTGTTTTTAATTTCTTTTGCTCTGACGAACAGAGAAGTGGGAAGAAGGGAAGGAAAAGAAAGGTGTTAGGGAAAAGGAGTGAGAGAAAGGCAGACCGTGGCAAAGCATGGCCTGCCAAATTAAAAAAACAGTGCTGCGCTGTAATTGGACTGTGATTTCCTCGCGTGTACATCTCCCCTTATGCTCGAGCCCGTTAGACAACATTAACCTCAGACAACATTTATTCAGCGGCCGTCAGTTTAGCTGTCAGGTCGTTCCAGCCTGTTTCCTTATGAGCTGTTACCGTATTGTTTCCTCCGGGACACAGATGACTGCATATTATTACTAAGATGGATTTCTCTGAAGTAGAGCAAGCAGGGTGCAAAATGATCACGTGGCATCACAGCAGAGTTTTCAATTTCATGCATAATCACACTTGTTGCTCTCATACACACGCTGCACTGACATCTAAATGATTCACAGCTCGGTGTGTTACTCAGCTACACTGTTTTTTAAAGACCCGCACACATTCTCAGCTGTTGGTACTCTTTAACCACAAACTACTCATCACATGAAGGATGCTGGTTCAAATCCCTGAACAATCTCAGGAAATGAACAGCTTTGCATCGCTGCGTTGTGTAATAAATTTGTCAGAGGTGTACTTGATGCCTCTCGCTCTCTCTCATGCACACACAATCTTTGGTTATTGCTCTGCCATGCTTTTCTCTTTAGCTTTTCTTAGTTTCCATGGAGACTCCCGTCCTTGCTGTTCATCTTTTAGTGACTCCTGCTTTTACTAAACTCTGTTTTTTTTTTTTTTTTAGTCTGGGAAAGTAAAAGCCTTCACTGCTTCCCTATTTAAAGTCGTCATTTGTCTACATTGTTGCTAGTGTTTTTTCCTTGGCTGGTGGGAACAAATTTGTTTTGTTTTTCCGTCATGCTGACAGATTCTCAGGGATTTCTGCCTCTTTTCTTCCAGTCTGCAGTGAATCCACACACCAAGCCTTCATGTTAGTGATGGCCAGGGCCTCCCACAGAATTGGCTGGGCCCCTGATAAAACCAGAGAGGGATCCCTCCCCAGTTTTAATTGATTGATGATATCCATACATGTGTGCTGGATCAGAAGCATTGGTTCTTTTTTGGAGCTGAAATGTGTGTCAAAATGGATTCTGATGTACAGTAGGAAATATTTATTAATGCTATCGTTTAGCCAGTTTTCCTGTTTTCAGCACACATTTGTTCCTTGTTTTTGTCAATTTTTGCCACATTAAATTTTCAACCCAATAAAGTTGCCACTTCATGTCCATTTTTGTTAGTGTTTACTTATTTTGGCTGGGTTTTGCTGCTATACACCCATTTGGGCTTCTTTATTTGGCCAATTTAACCCAATTTTGAAACTTTAATTTTTACTCATTTTTGCAACTTTTCTCCTAGGAAACTACTTCTTTTTGAAAGTGTCGACCCATTTATTTTACTTCTCACCCCTTACTACCACTTTAAACCACTTTTTTGCTATTTTACAGCCTTTTTTTTGCCAATTTACTTCCATTTTATATCCTGTCGTTTTTTTGACACTCTTTACCCATTTTTGTAACTTTTTTGTCACATACCACCTATTTTGCCCTTGGCACTTTTATCCATTTTTTGCCATTTCTCGCCTATTTGTGCCCCTTTTATTCACTATTAACCCTTTCTCTCACTTTATGCCAATATCTTCTATTTTTTGCTCTTTTTGCCACTTTACTTCCTTTTTAATTTCTTCTCGTCCTTTTTTACACTTTTTTTTGTTACCATTCTACGTCCATTTCTGTTAATCTCTTTCTTTTTTGCCACTTTTTACCACTCTATGACCACTTTGCTACTTTTTTACCACTCTAGTTCCATGCTTGCCTTTTCCTTTACTACCTCATGCCTATTTTTCTTACTTCTTCTCCTTTGGTCACATTTTTACCACTCTACATCCATTATGACATTTTTCACTCACTTTACATCCATGTTTTTTACTTCAAATTCTCTTGCCACGTTTTTACCACTTTACACCCATTTCACCACTCTTTCTTAGCATTTATCATCCCATTTTTTTCTGTAGTTTGCCCATTTGTGCCACCTTTTTTAATCAATTTTCCACATTTTTACCACTTTATCCTATTTGTTACTTCACACCCATTTTTGCCAGTTTTTGTCAATTTTTGCCTACTCTTGTTGACAGTTTTAAACCATTTTTGCATCTTTTTGCCAGTGTTTTCCATTTTAAACACTTTTATGCCTATTTTCGCAAGTATGTAACTAATTTCCATTTAAGTTGTCTCAGTTTTTTCTGCTTTATTTTCTGGCATTCTGATGTTTGTGCATGTCACATCATAGCTTAGCTTTGAAGTCTGACATTACTTTCCTAATAATTTTGTTGGTGTGCCATCAACATTACCAATTAAAAGGTAATTCTGTTTTAAGAAATGATGTTTACATTTTTAAAAAGCAATATTGTCCCACAGCATAAATAAATGAAATTATGAATGAATGGTTATTGTTCAGATAAAAAATAAGATACGGTTGTGACAGTGTACCTTTACAATGGACCATGATTTTGCTGACCTCCATGGGCCTCCAGTTTGGCTGCTCTTCCCTCATGTGCAGCCTTGGTGATGGCTTTGTCCAGTGTTAATGTTTATATTGATATCTCTGATGGGCGGCTGCATGCTGAGAGGTGGGATGGGGATTTTGGGTGATGAATTGTGACAGGCTGGAAAGAAAAATGAAGAGTTGGAACATCTTCGGCCTCGGTCCTGCTGTGGCTTTTTGGCCCGAGCCTCATTGATATGCATAGATTCCTTTAATCACGCAGAAGAAGCGTTGTTGTGTGCGACTGTGAAGTGTGTATGTGTGTGTAGATTACTATGTGATATGAGTGAAAGTGGGCCGGGTGGAGGTCAGGATTTTTGAAAATCCCTCTTTGTCTGCATAATGTGACCTGCCTGGCTCCTCTGCTTTGTTAGAATAAATTGGCTCGGCTTCCAAATGAGACTGCGCTGAATTGGAGTCGATTGCATTATCTCACAGTACTTTAGACAGCCACATACTTAGGAGGAACCTGTTGCCCCCTTTTGCATATTTTTTAATCCATGGTGAAGGAGAAAATTAGCCTTTTTAAAAACTTGCACAAAGTTGTAAAGTCATATTTTTGTTTTTGTGTCCTTCTCTAGCATCTCCTGGACGCTCTAGCAGATCTTCCTGAGTGGTACGGGGTCAAAGCCATGCAGGCAAACTGGATTGGAGAGTGCACCGGCTGCTACTTTGATTTCAAACTAAAGGTACGTCTCCACTCCCTCCCCCTCTGCTTGCTTTGTATTCATTCATCACTCTTGCTTTCTTTCAATCTCTCGACTTTTTTTCCACCCAGTGTTTCCCCGTTACTTCTCCTTCATGGCCTCTGTTTTTCATCTCTTTCTACTCAAACACTGATTGCTTTTGGTATTTTGGATTCTCCATTTATTTATGTATTTCTGCAAAAACTCAAGCACCCAAACAGGAAGATCTGAGCTGTGTTGTTCCTTTTCAGTGCAGGGCATTCAACTGTGCAAAGTGGTAATTAACCAAAGCGGATGATGTAACATATAAATCTCTGTTGAGTCTTCACGCTGTCAAATTTACAGTGTTCACTTGTCAAACTGAGCTGTCACTAAAAGCCCTCTGAGAGCCATACAATAATCCAGTAGCACTTCATATTCCATGCATGGCAATAAATGGGTCATTGTGTGATTGTTGAGCAGTAATTAGTAGGTAATAACATGCTATAGTAATTACTAGGTAAGCGTTTGATAATAACAATTTGTATACAGGTAATATTTCATTGAAATTAATTTAGGGGGGCATTAATGGCCCAAAATCTAAGGGTGCTAAAGAGGAAACTGATTTTAAGATGTAAAACTGTTTGGTTAAGAACATTATTACTATGGTAACATACTAACAATAAAATGTTTATATAGGATCAGTGCAACATTTGGATTCAGAAATGGTATACAGTGAAATTATTAATGTGGTTAAACAACAAAAAAGATGTGGTAATACATCCATGCTGTCTGGCCATAACCTCCTATATTAGATTAACCAGTTTCAAGGAATAAAAAAAAAATTAAACAATTTAAGACTGAATGGCCATAGTGTGCATCAATTTGTCACTGTTTACTGGTTAAAAATGTGTTAAAAACTCTGACAGATGTAACAGGGTTATGGGCTGATGCTATCGATATGAACCTGCGTGTACAGTTTTACAGTCTACATTAAGTCTTATATAGACCTGCCCAAAGAATTGACTGGGCCCCTGAAAAACTGAGAAAATGGTCCCTCCCTAGTTGGGTTTTATTGATGATGTCAATGCATGTGTGGTTCAGTAGCACTGGTGTTAGCATGCTAGCATGCCAAGCTATCAGTTACCTCATTTTGGAGCTAAAAAGTGTCAAACTATTATTAGGTTCTGGTAATGGAATTATTTATTTGTGCCACTTTCTAAAAATTTTTAATCATTTTTTTCCCTCTCATTTTTGCCACTTTTAACCAATTTTTGCCCATTTCTGCCCATTTTTGCTGCTTTACACCCATTTTCACCATTTCATATTGCTGAATTTACAAACAACAAAAAACAAACAAAAAGTCTATATTGCGCCACAGCATAAAGGAAAAAAATCCTTTTATTTTCTCTATACTGTACTTTTTCCAAGAGAGTATTCAGGCCTACAGTTTACATGTCATTCAGCAAAGGTTTCTTGGTTCATTTTTTAAATGAATGACTAAACAAAGTGAATACATGAATAGGCATTATTTTCCTCAGTAATGTGATTCAAGTGATTTTAAATAAGTACAGTTCATCTTTCTCAAGACCAGCTGGAGGTTTTTTTCCAAGTATGATGAGCTCTACATTTAAATACAGTGGCTGTTTGATTTTTGTTTTGGTAAGTTTGGAAAAAAAAAAGGTTACCAAAATTTGTTATATTAAATGAATATGAAATATGTAAATATATTCCTTTCAAATCCATTAGAATAGCCTCGAAATAGTCAGGCTCTATTTGTAATAAGTCCTTGTGGAAGGAAAGTCAGAGCTTATGATGTGATTTTATCAGGCTTTTGTGTCTTGTCCTTGATTATCCTCAAATAAATGGATAGAGATAAAACCAGGGTTGGTAGGTTAATTGGATGGCTGCTTGTTTTGTATCACATCATTGTACATATTCAGTAAATTATCTCCCCAGGGGACTGAAGATATGCATAAACATGTCTACTACAACATGAATAGGGCTAATTAGCTTCAAGCCCCTTAAATGAGCATGTCATATTTGATAATTACATGATTAAATGAGCTGAAGTATTATTATTTATCAGAAAACTATATACATACATACAGTGACAGATAGCATGGTAACGAGCATCAAAAGCATTATTGACTCTACATGGACCCGATGTGCTAGTCCTCTTATTCTCTAAAATTCAAAATCAAAACAAAAATATCCTTCAAACAGTATTTTCACCCTAGTGTATTAAAACAGATTAATTAGGTAAAAGACCAACAACATTTTTTGGCTTTAGTCTTACCAGCAGCTCTGTTCATCATCTTTTTCCATATAAAACGCTTTTTATCAAAGGGAACACATCACGGTCCTTTTATCTTCAGCATCCTTAATAGCACCAGTTTACTGTGGTGAAGTGCAGAGTATACGTGGGTATAACCCAGGGGTCAGGAACCTTTTTGGTTGAAAGAGCCATTTTCACCTGTACTCCCTTCCAGAAAATCTTTAAAGAGCCGCAAAACAAATTTGAACCTTCCAATGAAGGTGACACAGTCAGTTAGCCTAAGTCTTTGTCTATCAACATCAGTAATTGAGCAAAGCTATGTGGCCATATGTTTGATCACACTGATAACTTTCCGCTTAGTCGTTGTTTTATTTGTACTTGGCATTTTAATCATAATTTTCAGTTTGACTAATTTATTGATTTAGAACTACAATAGAAACAGCTGTGTGCATAGTTTTTATCTATAAGTGCTATTGATATAATCATTATCATTATTTCTTTATTCATCAAAACACACTCCTTACACCTGCTGTCAGATAGAGTTAATGCAGTATATTGTAGTAGCCTACTGCTCACCTACAGATGAAGCCTTCTTCACTTCATCTCCTCTCTCTCTATGCTGCTGTCTTTTTGTCTACGTCACATACAGGAGTGCAGTAGGAAAGATGCACTCGGCCTGATCAAAACAAAAGCATCCATGATCACTTGGTCACAGACTGCATCGACAATACAATCAAAAGGACAAACCAGAGCAATCATGATAATCACTCCAAATATCAAAAAAGAGTAGAATCAGCTGTTTACAGCCTTGCTCTCTCTCTCTGTGTGACACATGTCAGCACCGTGGACAGCACCACACTAACACACGTGACATTTTTAGCACAAACATCAACAATTTCATCTTTTAAAACACAAATGCAAACTCTTACACTGTAACTTACATTCATTACACGCCAAAAATATTTAAATCATCATCAAATTTATCTATCTTCTGAATGATAATAATCGCAGCAGAGTAGAGAATGACAGTAAAATGTGAGCTTACCTGTTTATTTGGCTAAAACAGCCCACTAATGATCCCTTCGCCTCCTTTCTCTCTGACTGATGCTGTTAAGTGTGAACTTGTATCAGTTTTTCATGCTGGTGTTTACGTTATCATCGTTTACAATCCCCGCTGACACTACTTTAGTCCAATGTACGCACCACTTTAGTATGAAACATATCAAATCTGATCGTCTTTTTCACATTCCAACCTTCCCTCGTGCTGTGCTAAACCAGATTTGAGGAATTCAAAATTTAACTTGTGTGATGAGCACAAAACTCCTGCTTCAGGTTTCATTTGTGACAAGACCTTTGTTTCCAACACAGGAAATGGCCAATACACCAATAGTTCTGCTTCTTGTTTACAAATCTTTGAATTGTATGGCACCTCAATACCTTTCTGACCTGCTCACAGGATATAATGCAGTCAGATCACTCAGATCTTCAGATATGGGCCTCCTTAATGTACCTAAAGTTCAAGTTAAATCTGGTGAAGGAGCATTTAGTTATTACGGTGCTGTCCTATGGAGCAAGCTGCCAGCTGACCTGAGAGCTGTAGACACTTTAAGCTCTTTTAAGAGTGCTCTGACAACTCTGCTTCTCTCTCGTGCCTTGAACTGTTAGACCTGCAGTATTTTTGCATTTTTGGATATGTTGTCCTGAAAGAAAGAACAACATAAGCTGTGTTGTATATGTGTATTCTGTGTTTATGTGTGTGTGTGGGCGTGGGGTTGTTCAAGTTTTTATTGCTTTTACTGTTTGTTTTTATCTTGTGTAAAGCACATTAAGTCTACATTTGTATGAATTGTGCTATATAAATAAACTTGAATTGAATTTATTTGAATACGTGCTGCGCCATAGAGGCTAGTTATTATTATGCATCATAATGCGCCATAGAAGCGCGTTATGATGCATATTTAAGTTGATAAAATAGGCCTATTTGTAAATATAAAGTCATGAGTGAATGAAAGGGCTACATGTTTTATGGATAAAATATACAATATCTCAATACAGCGTTAGAAAAAAATATTTGTTCAATGTTAAAAAAGAGAAAAGTTTATTTTTATTTTAAATTTCTGGCACAGCTGCAAAGAGCCACCAGGGAGGGGCAACAGAGGCGCATGTGGCTCCGAAGCTGCAGGTTCCCGACCCCCCCGGTAAAACCCATATAAACCCGTATTTTATTAACAGTAGAACACAAACAACTTGTCAGATGTTGAAACTGAGACATTTTACCATTTCATGAACAATATTAACTCATTTTGAATTTGGTAGCAGCAACACAACACAAAAACAGTGTTGACAGGGTAACTAAAGGCTGAAAAAGTAAGTGGTAATAACAAAAACAAACTGAAGGAGCATTTTGCAACTAATTAAATTAAATGTTAACAGGTCAGTAATATGACTGGGTATAAAAGTTGCATTTTAGAGAAACAGAGTCGCTCAGAGGTAAAGTCAGGCAAAGGTTTCCCAAACTGCACAAAATGGGTCTAAAAATTGTGGAAACATTTCTGAAAAATGTCCCTTAACATAGAAATGAAAAGACTTTGAATATTCCTCCATCTACAGTCCACATGGTCATCAAAAGATTTAGGGAACATGGAGAAATTGGTGTTCACAAGAAACAAAGCTGAAGGTCAATATTGGATGCTCGTGATCCTAAGGCCCTCAGACGGCACTGCATTTGAAACAGGTATGATTCTGTACTGGAGAGCTCTACATCGGCTCAGAAAACACTTCCAAAAATATTTGTTTGTAAACACAGTTAGCTGTGTCATCCACAAATGCAAGTTGAAGCTGTATCATGCAAAGAAGAAGCAATATGTGAATAGAAATGCCACTGTCTTCTCTTGGCCAATACTCATTTGAAATGGAAGTAAAAATGGAAAACTGTTCTGTGGTCAGAAATTTGAAACTCTTTTTGGAGACCGTGGACCCAGTGTCCTGTGGAATAAGAGGAAAGGGACCATACAGCTTATTATCAGTGCAGAATTCAAAAGCCTTCATCTCTGATGGTCGGGGCTTTCATCAGTACCTATGGCATGGGCAGCTTACACATCTGGAAAAGCATGATTAATGCTGAAAGGTATATAGAGGTCTTAGAGAAATATATGCTACCATCCAGATGACTCTTTCAGGGTAGGGTTTGCATATTTCAGCATGAGAAGGCTAAACCACATACTGGATTTATCACAACAGCCTGGCTTTGCAGTAGAAGAGTACAGGTGCTGAACTGGCCTGGCTGAGCTCATATTTTTCATGAAATGGTAAAATGTCTCAGTTTCAACATCTGATATGTTGTTTGTTCTCTTGTGAATGAAATATTGGTTTATGAGATTTGCAAATCACTGCAATCTGTTTTTATTTATATTTACACTGTGCCCCAACTTTATTGGAATTGGGCTTGTAATGTTTTTCCCTGACTGAGTGATTTTTGGATTATTTCAGCACTGAAATACACACATCTCAGTGGCAAAACTACAGATTCTTGTGTCTTGAACTGAAATACTGTTTCTTGAAGCTTTGTGACTGCAGTCTTACTCTGTTATTTGTCTAAAAACAAGAGAGATGTCCTGAAAACCAAACAAACCACTCTGTGTGACAGCCTGAGGAGCTGGCAGGTCCTTTCCCATTAGTGCAGCTGTTTACATCGGCGCTGACAGTTTCTTTTATCTCCCAGGTGAACGGGGAGGAGATGGGGGAGACCCTGTCAGCCTACAGCTCCTCTCCAGAGATGGTGTTTGGAGCGGCTTACCTGGCCATCCTGCCCTCCCACAGACTGCTGCACGGGAGAAGCTCAGTCCGATCCACCCTGAAGAAAACCTTTAAGCCGGGCAGAGGTAGTCATCCTCACAGTTAGTCTAGTCTGTGTTTAGGTTGTCTCTTCAAGCTGTTATTGTGTCTTTTGAGGAAAGACTCATTTAGATCTCTCCTTATCAGCAGTGTTATTTGTTATTTTTCATTTGGCTCATTACTCCTGAATGCTATCAGAGCTTTTAAAGGTTCTTAGCCACCACTGTGGGCTTTAACAACAAAAGCAGCGAAAAGGATGATTTAAGCCACCTTATTGTCAGAGCACATTTGAAATAGGTGACCTGAAGTGCTTTGCAGGTTGTGTAGGCGGCAAGAATATGTGTCATTTTAAATATAAAAGACTGAAGAAATAATGAAGTAAAAAGCTTTAATATATTATGTATAAAAGCAGTGGAAACTCTGACAGCTGTGATTGTAGAACCATAACCAAAGAAGAATAAAGGAAGAAAATAAAGGGAAACCAGTGCACATATGACAGAGAAACATCTTCAAGGGTGTTATGGTTAAAGATTGTGTTTTCCATCCTCTGTATGGATGTATGTTTTAAATGTCATGGTATGGATATTGAGGCTGCGATGGTGTGAGTCTATATGTTGATTGGGATTCCCCTGACATTTTCTCAGCCTCAGTGGTGAGTGATTGTTGATAATGAGCCACCAGGGGAAGCAGCTCTGCCTTCTTCACACCTCTCCCTCCCCCTTATCTCCAGACTGCCTGACGGAGGTCACTGCTCTCAACCTGTTCACCAACCAGGAAGTTCCCGTGGTTATCTCACACAGGGAGGCGTTCGATGGCTATCTGGATACTGTGATTGGTGAGTTACAGGCATAGAGGCGGTTACATATTAGCTTAAATATGTTTCTCATTAGTATTGCATTATTTTATTTTCACCTTGGTGCATTTATGATTAATTTTATTTGATTTGATTGTGCAAATGGTGCATCCTTAACACTGCTCATATTTTAAAAATTGCCACTTTCCTTTAAGTTTTTCACGTTTGTTTCCCGTGTGAGTGGGTGAACCCAGGAGACTCATAACAGTTAGTCTCATCACAACATGCTTAACATCACCACAGGGTTTTGTTTTTCTCTCTCCTCAGAGATAAGCCATGAGTGTACATGTTTGTGTTTTTTACATGCAACATGTTTTTCCCCACTTTGGTTTTGAACAGGAATCCCAGACTGCAGTGAGGAGGATCTGTCTGTGGCCAAAACTCTGAACCTGACGTGGACCACAGTACTGAAAAGTGATGAAGATGGAACACAAACTCTGATTAACTCTGACGAGGTCAGCACTGTTGATGATAGCCCAGCAAATATTATTAATTTAATTTATTTATAAGTCAAACAGAAAATTAAACTCCTTCTCATCCCTTTTGTCCTCCTCCGTGAAGTTCTCAGGCCTCACCAGACAGCAGGCATTTGACTCCGTCACCCAAAAGGCCAGAGAGCGGAAGATTGGGGGTCATCTCACCAGCTCCAAGCTAAGGGACTGGTTAATATCAAGACAGCGGTACTGGGGAACACCCATACCTGTGGTTCACTGTGGGTCTTGTGGGCCTGTCGCTGTCCCTGAGGAAGAGTTACCTGTTATGTTGCCAAAGCTGCCGTCTCTCACAGGAAAAGGAGCGTCACCATTGGAGGCTGCTCATGATTGGGTCAACTGCAAATGTCCCAGGTAAGACGACTGAGATGCAAACTTTGAAATGATTGTTCTCATGTTTTTTGTGAATGTCTCCGATGAACTGATCTGTGAGTCTGAAATCTGTTATGATGTGGTGGCATTCGCTCCTCGCACATCTTCAGATACACAGAAGACTAGTTTACACTCTCTGATTGGATGTTATGACACTAGCAGGCACAGATAAACTGTCTGCATGTGTAAAAACTTGAAATACTAAGTTGGGGTACAGGTTTATCTTTAGAGGCTATAGTCCTCAACGCACTGGTTGCAGGATCGTTTTCCTAATTGGCACTATTTGGTGCATGACATCCCTCCTCTCCGTCTTCCCATACTGTTTCCCTTAAGCTATCTTATCAAAATAAAGGCAAAAAGCCCCAAAAATAATCTTTAAAAAATAAAGATTATCTTTAAAAAAGACCTGTACAGTTGTCTCTAAAGTAAAGCAGATAGTAGTGTACAAAACTGCAAGCAAATGCAACTTAATTCATCTAAACTAACTTTTCCATTGGTTCATAGCTACAAATACCTGTTTGTAGAACACTAATACAGAATTTAATGCTTCCCCTACATATGACATTTTTGGATACATGTTTAGGAAAGGGATTTCATTCTAACTACAGGCTAACAATGAGCCCTGAGGATCAGTGCTAGAATGTAGAGTATTTAGGTAGAGAGGCTCAGAACTATTATGATCATTTCATGATACATAATTAACCAATCTCCATGTCTGTCCTGCATAATTACTTGAAAGGAGCTATCTTAAAAATAGTTCAGCATGTCAAGAAAGTATTTTTTTCTGAATGGGCAATGGACCTGAGCTTGTATAGCTCTTGTAGTCTTCTGGATACTTCAAGTGCTTTTAGAACACAGGTCACATCTACCCATTCACACACTGATGGTAAAGGTTGCTATGGAGAACTGGCCAACAGTATTAGCTAAACCCACTCAAACTCACCCATACACATTTACACACCACCGATGCAGCAGTGGGAGCAAATTGGGGGTAGGTATCTTGCCCGGGGACAAATTTACATGACTGCTGGAGCTGGGGATCAAACCCAGGACCTTCCAAATTCGAGATGACCGACTCTACCTGCTGAGAAACAGTCAGCTAAGAGGTCCAGGGCAAACTGAAGGATCAGGTGAGGTACTGGAGCATATGCTGATTCCACACTTTGCAGCCTCAACCTTGGTCTTGTACTGCTCTGACCTCCTGGTAGCCATCCTCCAGCCCTGTACCAGGCCCATGCCTTTCTTTCTAGGGGTTCTCTCAGCTGCCCCCTCCACGACACATGCGGTAGCCCCAGGCATCTGGACCAGCCCCACGGGTCCTGGGCATCCATCATGTGGTAAGCTGGTTAAAACCCAGGAAGATGCCAGATGCTCATAAAATGCAGCTACTGTTCTTGTATCAGGCAGCTGACCCTTCCCATTCTCGCTCTCGTGAGCACATCAGCATTAGGTCTTTGGTCTTGCCAGTGATATTGAAAAATGCACAGAAGAGATGTTGGCACAAAGGAGTCCTCTGGCCTTCAGTCAACATCCAGTCCTCACAAGAGTGTAGTAAGACAAGAAGGACCAAGGACCAAAAGACTCGACTTTCGTCAGCGTGCTCAGATATGAATACCAGATTGTCTTGCTAAGCAAACTCATCGCCCCATGCGCAAGTCCAAGTCTGCGGTTGATCTCAGCCTCACAGTCAGCGGATGGACAGATTATGCTGCCAAGATAGGAGAACTGCTCTATAACTTCCACACTCATCATTCACAGACACAGATATGATGGCAGAATCTTACCTGGATCTTTGTTTTGGCCCAAGAGAGGTGCATTCCCAATGTTTCACCCTCCTCACTCAGCAAGATGAGAGCCCCCACAAGGACATCAACGGCCTCTGGAAGGATCACAGCATCATCGGCAAAGTCCAGATCTGGACATCACCTAATGACACTCCATAGTTCACTGCCCCTTTTACCCACTCCATTATCCAGTCCATACTGAAAAGCATTAGGGATAAGACACACCCCTGCATCACCACAGAATCAACTAGGATGAAGTTAGAGGTGGAGCCACCACACTTCACAGCACTGTCTGTACCAGAATATAGGGCAAACATTAGCTGGATGAGTGAACATGTGATCATGGAAGACAACAGGGGCTGAAAGAACCCCTGAATTGAATTTCTGAAAGTGCTCAGTGAGGACCCGAAGTGCCAGGATGCGTTCTACTGTAGACCTCTTAGGTGTAAAGCCTGACTGTTCAGGCTGCTGGTGTTGGAGCAGCGGATCACAGATTCTGTTCAGCAAGATCAGTGAAAGGACATGGCAGGGAGAGAGGCGTAATGTCCCTGTGGTTGAGGTGTGGGATGAAAAAGAAGAATCAGTAAATGACAAAATAAGAGATGTTTCAAAGTATTGTTTAATCCAAACTTCCACTGAAGAGAAATACATAAAAAATTTTTTTAGAGAATATCACATAGAAAGTTTCTTTTTGCATGATAGATATTGTTAGGGTCCATCAGATCTAAAAAGAACAGTGCTTCTTATGTTTTTTCATCCCTGTTATTCTTAGTGTTATGTGCATTTAAAAATGCATAACGTACCATCACCAGTAACCTCTCACATGCATGTGCATTTGCAATAATGGCACAGAGCCCCACAACAACCAAAATCCTCATGGTGTTGACACAAACTGCTTTGGGCAGCAAGAAGGTAAAATCAGTGAGAACCCTGTAGCCAGTACAAGAAGATGGTTAGTCCCATTCCCTTAGAAGGCCAAGGCAGTGGTTCACCAGTCAGTTATGAATTAATAATCTCAATGCTTGGAAATCAGAAAAGCAGTGTTGGAGCTAGTCTTTGGCTAACATGCTCCTCTTTGGCCCGGCTCAGATTAGATTTAGGAAAAAAAGTGTGTTTCCAAGTTCTTGGGGCCAGTTGAGTGAGCCAACTCTCTCCTTTCTTATTTTGACTTTTTGAGGATCCTGGCATGGCAGTATGTGTCTATAAGGGGAGGGGGTTTACATTTCTAAATAGGCTACATTTTTACTATAGCAGCTGTAAATAATATTTGCCATATATGCTCTAATTTAGTGGTTTCCAGCCTTTTTTTTTTGGCCTTCCTGATTCATATCTAAGAAAAGCTAAGCCCCCCTTTTAATGCTGACCTTAATGACTTGATCCCAGAAAGCCTTTTTTTCCTTCCTTATGGGCGGCCTTGGCCTTTTCTTTAAAAGTATCAGGAACACATAATTCATTTAATGGTAATGCTTTGAAAATGTAATGGAATTAAATAACTTTATATATTCAAGTTCTACCCAGCAAGTCTCCACCTGCTCCTGTAGCACTGACACATTAGCGGATCAGTGCCTCCATTCAGTTGTGTTGTGTTGTAAATGGGATGCTAAAAGTGTGCAGGATATGTTTTTTTCTCTCTTACTCAACAGACACAATCAGGGTAAATTATCCTGTCCATTATGGACTAAGCAGAGTGAGAATTGAATTATACTGAAACCCTCTCCAGTGGTTTCCCTCTCCTCAGAACTTCCTGTTTGTCCTCAGGAGAGCAGCACCGACAAATTGAGCAAGGAGGACAGTTTCACGGGAACACGGAGGAGCACTGGGAGCGAGCTTGTGAATTGTGTGATTAGTCCCTCTGTCGTGATGGGGTTATGTAATGAGTGGCATGGGTGACAGGAGCGGCATGAGATGATGATGATGGAGGTTATGTAAGACAGCTGTGCCACACACATTTACCTTTTGCACACAGGAATGAAACCCACACAAGACCTCCCTCGGCATGTGGCTGAACACATTCAAGAAGAAGAGACCCTCTTTAGCCGATGTCTCCCCTCGCTGACATGGGAATCCCCCTCTGAATAAGACTAATCACCATCACGGCGTGTTGATTAAAACAACGGCCCACTCAGCCACAGTTGGCACATGTCATCTGATCATGTTCTCCTACTTTCACAAAGCTACTATAATTCCTCCCATTAGCTGTGATTGATGGCTGTAATCGCCTAGACGCTGTTATCTCTCCCCCCTCTATTGTTGAGTGTCGGTGGGAATTTGATCCCTTCACTTGTGGACCACATCCAATTAAAGTTTGAGAGCGACATGAATATGCGGGTTGACGAGAGATACGTTTATTTGTCCTTGAGGAAGTCATTTCCTGTGTGCACATCTCGTCTCCAACCTTCCGCCGTGCTGTAATTTGGCCCGCCAAGTGAACCCAGCCTCGGCTTAGCCTGGCTGGAAAGGTGTGTGTACAAATGTGTGTTATTTCTTGGATTCTCAGGTAAAGAGAGAGACCACAAAGGTAGCTCAGCACAAATGCAGTGGCAGATGGAGAGATGTTTTCCATGAGAGACATCCTGGAGTGGGCAGCTGCAGCTCTTGCTTCATCTGTTTGAGAGCCTTTTGGCTCCTTTTGGCTCGTCCAGCAAACACTCACTCATTACACACCCATAAACACAGGTTGCTTCAGATTTTACGTGCATATTTTTATAGTTTTGCTTCTTTCATGGCTTAGAGAAAGAAAGGCCACTGCCAGAATAAGTGTACCATCTAATCTCATCCTCTGTACTTAGCTGGTACCATCTGTCTGCCAAATGACCAAAGTTTGGCTTTTGATGATTTCAGATGTTTGACATCGTTTTACAGTGTACATCTTTTTTCAAGCAAAACCAGTCAATCCACCTCATTTCTAGCCCCCATGACACTACGTATGCATGAAATATGGGAGTGACTTCCCATGCCTTTTGTTTGATTTTGCACAGTAACAAGATTCCTGATTTTTAGAGCGGTTTGGAGATTAAAATGTGTAAACGTCATCTCTTACACCCAAACGGGATAGTATCATTATTCCTCTGTCTTCTAGAATTTAGCTAACTTTATTAGCTTCATGTCAGTCTATACATAGTAATAAGGACAATTGGGTTTTGGGAAAGGAGTTAGGACATGACCTTATATACTCCAGGGAGGATGCAGAGCCCAGTCTGAGTTTTAACAATTCTCCCTTTAGTCTACAGGTTTGTTGAAATTCTTATTTAACCAACTAGTCCCTCTTTTAATGTGTGAACTTTAATAACATCCATCATTCATGTGGTCAGCTCTTCAAATCAGTAAATCTAAAATTCTGTATTAAGAATTAATATTAAATTAACATTAAAAAAATGATTTTTTTAATGCATTCAGACAGTGAACAGCATGTTTGAAACACAGTTATTAGAGAGCAACATGAAACAGATCTCAAGCATTTCAAAAAATGCAACTTATACCTTTCAGCTTATAATTATATTTAACTGGATGTTTGATTTTAAATAATGAAAATGTACTTACTAATTGAGAATTTATTTCTTTCAAAACAACTGCCATTGGTGCTAAGTCACTTCAGTAATCAATTGGAAGAAACTTGTATTTCTATCACCGTTACGCAGAGGGGGAAAGTAAGTAATTACATATACTCAGATTTCTGTAATTGAGTTGTTTGTTTACTTCTACTGTAGTTAGTTTTAACCAGACTAATTGTACGTTTACTTAAGTACAATGCTCATTTGGCTGGTCATTTGTTGTTTTTTAATGTGAGACACATTTGCACCATGAGTGAAGTTATTCACTGAGTTAGGGTTACAGCCTATGACTTCAGGTGCTCCTTAAGCAGTGGTTCACAACTCTTTTAGTGTCAGGAGCCACCACAAACATGAAAAAAGACATTTCCTTCCTTGGTTTCTTGGCATACATCAGGAACCTACTGAAAATGGCCTTTCTGTGAAGTTGAGTATCTGCGTTGTTCTTGCCAGAGAAGGCCCACCTTCTTTTTTAAAGAGTTACTGCAGCTCTGACTTATTGTTAAATATTTCAAAAGTGTAGTTTGATTTGTGTTAATTTAAGTCTTTAAGAGCTTCCTCAGCACTTTAAATATTGTGTATTTTACTTTAATATAGAAGTGTAACATTTCCTGAACAACATGATTGGAGATTAGAAATCAAAAATGAGCTTTTCTATTATCAGCAATGAGAGGAATAATTATCTTCAGAATTTATCATCAGAAAGTTGAAGACACCATAAAACACTGGTGTTCAGTAAGGCAGGGAACTCTGGATGAGGAGTGATGCAGGCTGCAGGGGTCTATGAGCCACTGTCCTCAATCAGAAATGTCCTGAAGAAGTGTTGTAAAGTCCCACTCATGACAGCAGTAGCTCTCATGGGCAGTATTTACATTCCCACCACCAGGTGAGCTAATTAGGGATATACAATATGGAGTTGTTGCAGATATCTGATACACTGCTATTTACAAATTAATCTGAGCTGATACCGATATTCAAATATAGCTCAGACCTAAAACTTTTGTCCTTAAAACTCACCATGAAGGTATGTAGGATGAACAAAGTAACAAATTGCAGTCCTTCAAACACTGGAACTGGAAATAAAAGCTGAAATGTTGATCTCTTGTCTGATATTCATCTTTTTGTGTCAAACCCAAATGTTTTTAGTCTACAGCAAAAGTAAAGGAATTGGGCCCACCGTTCCAATACTTTTGGAGGGGACTCTCCCTCTCTTCCACTGAGTCTCCATCTGTAGCTCCTCTGTGTACTCTGGCTCATAAAAGTATCGCCTTGTATCCACATTAAACTGTATTTCAAAATGGTGCCAAACACATTGGCTTTCTGGGGGAAAAATAAAACACTCAAAAATGCTCAATATAGCATACAATTGAGCCAACATTGTATTTAGGCCAGTTTTTACCAAAAACTTACAAAATTACACGGGGCAGTTATACCCGTCAGTTGTGCTTTATAGTGTAGCTTTTCCAAGCATATAATCCAACTGCAAAAATACTGAAATATCCCTTTAATTTTAGAACAATCCCAAAAGACATGAAAATGATTTGCTCTCTTTCTCCCACAGCCTCTTCAACAGGCCATCTGTCAGTCTGTGTTCTTCAGCACTGGTCTTACAAAAAAAATCTTACAAAGTTTTTCCAGTCGAAATTTCTCCAGGAAAATTATTTAGAAAACTTCCACTGTGTATCCTTATAATTTTTCCATTCCTTTATTGACACGACAAAGTTAGCCTCATTTTCCCACTTTTTTGAATATATGATGGGCTTATTCTTGAAGGCTTTAATACAGTTAGAGATTATTTTATGACCTGACTCTGAGCTGTACGCTTAAAAAAAACAAAAAACAAAGAACTTTTAATAAGCTGTAACTAGATCTAGATTTTTTCAAGCTTTCTTGGCTAACATTCTGCAGATATCAATATAAATCCTTGCTGGTTAAGCCAAACTGTTTCTGAAAGATTTGAAGTGTAGATTTACCAAATAAGTCCAAATAGATTTCAAACGTTGCTCTTGCCAGTTTTTTTTTTTTCTTTTTTTTTTTTCAAATTTGTGCATAGTCTATTAAAAGTGAGACCTTTCCTTCTTTCTTTAATGAATTTCATATTACTGGACTATATTTTGGGGTTTCATCATAAGAAATAACACCTGGCCTCCAAATATTAACCTTAGCCTTGTTGCTAGGCAACATCCACCTCTTACCTCATCATCTCAGCCTTATTATAGACCGGTAGGTTGGTCGAGGGGTTTCGCCGCTCATTGTGTGTGTGTGTGTCTGTGTCAGAAAGAGTGGGATTAAAGCATGTGATGAAGGTTTTTGTGAGCAAAAATGAAGACATCCCAGGTGCAGGAAAAACACGAGTCGCTCTGCTGCACAAAGTAAAGCTCTGAGCTTCTGTTTATCTTTCTGGGACGCTGATTTTAACTCTGCTGAGACTCATTAGAAAGTAAAATTCAATCTTCCATTTAGTCATTTGAATTAAATCAGAACAAAGACCCCTTCCTAAACGCTCTATTTTGTTCTCAGTCTTTGTAAATGTCCTCCTCTCCTCCTCTTATGTGAAAGCGATGCTGGCAGATTCGCATCACATACTCAAGTGCTGTTTGTCTTGGATGGGAAAGGAGGGCACGAGGTGGCATTTCCAACACAAACACGCCGTCATGTGCTCAGCCTGCCGCTGTTAGCTCAGGCTGTTAGTCGGGGCACAGGAACACGGCTCTGGTGCCAGTCTGGCTTCTGCTGCACTCCTCTACAGGGACATGACCTCCTACATCCAGATGGAGCCAGCTGCACATTCACACACACTCAAAAACTTCACATAATGTGCCATTTTCACCAAGCATACAAACTGGGGTTGCTCATTTGTTCGCTTCTAATTTGTCTGCCTAATATTGATTGTTGTGCTGCCTCTGCCAACTCTCTGTGTTTCTCTCTCTCTCCTGTTAGATGTAAAGGCCCCGCTAGGAGGGAGACGGACACCATGGACACATTTGTGGACTCTGCTTGGTATTACTTCAGATACATAGACCCACATAACCAACACAGGTACCATCAGCCTCCTCCTGGGATGTCCCTCTGTTTTAGAGCCATTATTTGAAGCAGTAAAACAATTAAATTCAAGTGCTTTATTTATTTTTCCTCCTACATTTTTTCTCATGCTGAGACAGATTTTCAGCACAAACAGGTTTTATTTACACTCTTGTTTGCTCAAATTAAAACGCAATAACCAGAAGAGAAAGCTGCATAAGTGTCCCAAGCAGTGGGTGTAGGCAAATCTGTCTGTTTTTAGATATTTAAAATATGCATTTTTTTTTCTATGTAATCTGCTACAGCACTCTGGTCTGTATGCGCTGCTGGAAAGTTACACTCAAACACATAATTATGCTGCTCACTGTAAGATCACCCACTCTCTCCCACTTATCCATTTCAAACATGCATATACTGCCTCTGTGCACTCTCTCCACACTCACACTTGCATGGAAGTTGCATTTTCTAGCCCGCAGAGATTACGGTGCTGTGGCCGTCACCTGCTGGGATGGTCGCGATAGCCCGAGCCATACAAAGGAGATTAATTTCCCAGTGCCCTGACCTAGCTGTAAAGCTGCTTTTAGAGGAAGGGGGACTGCTCTCCCCATCACTTTCCTTAGCCGGGCAGATTATGGCACAACAGAAAAAGCAATTACGCTATTTGTGCATTTCAGTTTAGCCTGCTGAGCCTGGACAGTGGGGGAGAAAAGATGAAAAAATGAAGGAAGAGATGTTAAAAGTAGCAAGTAAGAGGAATGAAATAGGAAGAGGGTGTTAAATAGAAGAGTGTGTGTGTGTGGTTATGTATTTCAGCTTTCTGGGCTGATGCCAACAAACAGCTAAATTTATTTTCAGCTGTGTGAGTTCATAACTTTTTTCCTCTGCTTCAATTATCCTGGAGACAGCATCATCCCAGAGAAGCAGACAGGTGTGGAAGAGAGTAATGACCGTGTGAAAGGTGACACACAGAGATAGCAGGCTGCCCTTAAAGAGTATCATTAAGTGGAAATCCCGGCCTCTGCTGACCATCACACCAGTCAGGCTAAACACATGCAGCTCTGCTGTTCAAATCTGAAAAAAAAAAAACAGCCCAGGCAGATCATCACACATAGACTGAGTTTAGAGGAAGTCTTTAGAGACAGATCTGAAACAGAGAGTACTTCTGTTGGTTGTATTTTTATATTTTATTGTGAAAGTGAAGCCAGGGACAGAGAGAGATGCCTCAGGATGCTTCTGTTCTCTTTATTCCTGGATTGGATTCAGCCTGCCCCCTAGAGGATGAGTGTGAGCATATTTATAAAGTACACAGACTAAATGTTTACTCAGAACATTTGTGACTTTTTATCCAAACGTCTGCTTTGCTTCCTAGTCAAACAAAACTGATGAAACAATGCATTTTCTTCTAACAGAAACCTTCAGTGGCAAATATTGTTATAACTACTTTTTTCTATATTATATTTACTGAGATATTTTAATGACAAACCTTACTTTCATGAAAATAAAGAATAATGAATGTACCAAAAACATACACCACATCCAACCACCATACTCATGGCAGCTCCATGTTGCTTTGTTGGATTGAACCTGAAGAGAATCCCAGTCATGAGACACTTTTCATCGAGCTCCCACAGTGACTGGCCTCTGCTGACAGTGGCTTCTGGTTTTATAATAATGCCTCTGTACGAAACTGTAAAAACGGAGAATATAAGAAGGGCTCAAGTTAGTGCTGTACGTTCCTGTCTGATCTGATTGTCTAAGAAAGACAAATAGTTCCTGGTAATATAAGCTCACACAGCCATGCAAACCATTCCCCTATTAAACGGGGATTTATGGGACGCCACCTTGACCTGGCCATGGCTGAGTGGAAGAATATTGACACTGGCAGCCAAGGTCAAGCTTAACGGCATATCTTTGTCCAGGCTGTTTTCACCTCTGGTGATACACCTGGAGAACACCAGTGTGTCTTTCTGGCCCTTGGGACATCCACAGCACAACCAGGGGCTCATAGTACCTGCTCAGACGGTACCCTAGGCTAAAGGTTTTCAAATGTTTTTGTCCAAGCAACACCTCAGGTCAAGCCAAAATGTCAAGGCACACCATATCTTTATTTTTGCTGAATCTCCTCTTCGTTTTAATCTTTATTTGATGTATACATGTAGTGATAATGCATGGTTGTTCAGACTGACAACATGTACCAGGACATTCCTGGCCCTCACCATTGGGAACAACTGAAGTACACAAATACACTTTAAAATGCATGTTTTTGCAGCTTACATTTCAGCTATATCTGCCTTATTCACAGCTGTTGATTAAAGCAAACTTTTGCTAATTCAAAACTGCTGCACCTGTTATTTGGCATTTTTACATCAAATTATCTAAAACATGTAGCGGTAGAAATACTACAGAAAAGTTTTAGCTTTTTAATAGGCTGTCCAATTTTTGATACTCTATGATGATGCTGTTGTAAGAATGGTTATCTTAATCAGTGATATGATCCAAAAATGCCAGTGTAAACGTATGTAAAAGTATCTTCATGCATGGTTCCAAATTCCCAAAGCACATAGACTTCCCTCAAGGCCCATCAGTGTGCCTCGCCACAGTATTTGAGAACCACTGCCCCATGGGTACTCGTCACATGCACCCATTACTCCATCCTAAAGTTGTGGACTTTGTTATTTTTTCAACAGATTATTTTTCCATGCCTCTGGTAATATGCAAAGACATCCAGAGCACAACAAGGGTTGTGTATGTCCTCCCTCCTGCTTTATGGCGTCCTCAGGGGGCTTATACTCGCCACATCTACGCCTTACTTCAGCCTCAATTTTGGCTCTAACATGTCTAAAAGTTTGCACACTACTGTATAAACAAGAAAAAAATCAAAACCTGCAAGCCAAACTAAGGATTTACTCATCTGTACACACACACATAGTTACACCCAGGAAAATGGGATGAAGTGAAAAACTTTTAAGTCTACCAAAATGTTTAAAATCTTCAAACACCTTGTGCTTCCCTATTGAGACCTGACTTTAGTTGATGTCTTCTCTCCTATTTCTCTCCAGGCCTTTTGAACGCCACCTTGCTGATCACTGGCTCCCCGTGGACGTTTACATTGGAGGCAAGGAGCACGCGGTCATGCACTTGTACTACGCTCGCTTCCTTTGTCACTTTTGCAGAGATCAGGGTCTTGTCGCTCAAAGGTAGAGCTCACGCTGCTCCATTTGCTTCCACCGTGCATCTGCATTCAGATACGTACATTAATTCTCATCTTTGTCTCGCAGGGAGCCTTTCAGGAAGCTGCTAGTCCAAGGTCTTATCAAGGGCCAGACTTTTAAACTGGCAGACAGCGGGCAGTACCTGAAGAGGGAAGAAATAGACTTCACAGGTATACACTACCTGAATGTAAAGGATGGTTGTTGTTGACACATGTGTAACAGAAAGGACAGGGTTCATGCCTGATACAATCACGAATGACAAACAACAAGTAATGACGTTTTTTCTTATATGCAGTGTCATAAAAAGTATTTACCCCTTTGGATGTTTTACCCTTTTTTGATTTTATAAATCTGTCATTGATGTAATTTGGCTTTTTTGACAGAAACCTCTTTAATGTCAAAGTTAAAAACAGATTTCCACAAGGTAATGTCAATTAAACATAAACATGCAATTAAAATAAGTGACTGCATACATATCTACCCCTTTAATTCAGTAATTATTAGATAAACCTTTGCCTGCAATCACAGCACGAGTCTGTGTGGATAGTTTTCAATCAGACTTGCAGATCTGGACACTGCAATTTTTCGCCATTCTTCTATGCAAAACCTCTCAAGCTTGGTCAGGTTGCATGGGGATCAGGCATGAACAGCCCTTTTTAAGTCCAGCCACAAATTCTCTGTTGGATTGAGGTCGGGGCTTTGACTCAGCCACTCCAGAAAATTCAACTTGTTGTTTTTATCTGTCTCACACTTGACCATGGGGTCTCCCACATTCCTTTTGGCAAACTAGTCAAGATTTAGAATGAGTTTTCATCAGTAGTGGTTTCTCTTTGCCACTCTCCCGTGGAGCTTTGACCAGTGAAAAACCCGGGCAACGACTTTTACATGCAGAGTCTCTCCCATCTCAGCTACTGAAGCGTAGAGTAGTCATAGGTGTCTTAGTGGCTTCTCTCACAATTCTCCTACTTACACGGTTACTCAGCTTGTGGGGATGGCCTGATCTAAGCAGATTTACATGTGCCATATTCCTCACATTTCTTGATGATTGATTTAACTGAACTCTGGAGGATACTCAATGTGTTGGAATGTTTTATTTATCAATCCCTTGACTTGTACTTTTCAATGACCTTTTCTCTGAGTTGTTGGGAGTGTTCTTTTGTCCTCATGGTGTAATGGTAGCCTGGAATATTGACCACTCAGGTGATCCCCATTTCATTAATTGTGAAGCTACGGGCACCAACTGGCTGGACCTCTATTGAATTAGGTCAGCCACTTTAAAGGGGGTGAATATTTGTGCAGCCACTTATTTTACAGACATGTTTTTTTAATTGACACTTCTTTATAGAAAGCTGTTTTCACTTTGACATTTGTAAGGTCTTCTTGTATTTTTTGTCAAATAAAGCCAAATTATATTGACGATGATTGATTAATAAAATCATTAACAGTGTAAAACATCCAAGGTAGTGGATACTTTTTTACAGAAACTGTAGATATTTTATTTTTTACATTTGCCTCACTAAAACATTCAGACTGGCAAGAAACTTGCTATTCAAACAACAATATTAAAGAAAATGAATGAAAAGAAGTGCAGAATAACAAAAACCTTTTAGGTATATACCACAGGTCTACAGCACAGACCCGCATGTAAGAATTGTGGGTAAATTCAGACCATTGAATGACCAGAGGTTCCCATGTTCTAAAAGAACCATTGTCATTCCAGTGGAAGCTTCATGTTTAATCATCCAATAAGGCATGTTTAAGTTTGACCCTCTGTCAACACGGTTAAAATGGAACTTTTTCTGCAGTCTCGTTCAAAGAAAGCATCTTCTAGCACAGAATGTTCTTTTTTTGTCAGATTTCTTTTATGCTTGTCTTTTAATTATTGATGTAAGTTATATTAGTGCTCCTGATTCAATTTTGCTGCTTCCCCTTTCTGTCTTTTTTTTACTATAGCTTCTCTCTGCTGAATGTAATAACCAGATACTTTTGATAAGGCACAAGATGTCCTTTTTGACGAAGGCAAAAGGACTCTTACAGCTGACTTTCATCCAAAGCATTTTCAGCTCCTCTTTATTTGCAAAAAGGAGAGGCATGTGGCTTACGGAGGAAGGAAGGCTTCTTTCTTGATTTTAGAGTCTGGCATTACGACTTAAAATATCAGAAAATTTTCTGTCATTTGATTGTATCTCCAATTAGAAACAATATTTTATTTTGTAGGGTTTAAATGATGCCTCTTGGAGTTAAACGTGACTTTTCTCATCTGCTTCTGACCTCTTACTCACTTCTAGATAAGGAGCCGGTGGCGTGTGGCGGTGGTCGTGTTGAAGTGACCTGGGAGAAGATGAGTAAGTCCAAACACAATGGTCTGGACCCACAGGAGGTGGTGCAGCAGTACGGTGTGGACACGGCACGACTTTACATCCTTTATGCCGCTCCACCTGAACAAGACATCCTCTGGAACTCGAAGAGTGAGTAAATACACTGTTAACCTGTTACTGTAAAACACTGAAACATGCCAGAACATTTTAATCTTTATTGTCTCTATTAAAATGTGATAAATAGTTTCCAGGTATCAGCTTCAAATAAAGTAAAAATAACTCTTTAACGCTCCTTATTTATCAAAATATGCTTTCTACTCCTCTGCCTGTGTGTTTACTTCTTTAGCCGATGCCCTTCCTGGGGTGCTACGATGGCAGTCCCGGCTCTGGCAGCTTGTGTCCAAGCTGAGGGGAGCCCGGCAGCTCGGAGGCCTCCCTGACCCCTCTGTGCTGAAAAAGAAAGAGCTGGCAGAGACCAAGAAGATCTGGAATAATAAGAACTATGCTATTCAAGAGGTACAGCTCATCAGCCTGGATTATTCATAGGCCGATTTCCTTTTTTGACAGTCACATGTTGCAACATTTTCTACCAGTAGGGGTCAGTAAGTGGCTCATTTTCAAAATCCAACCTTGTCACAGTTTGCCTCGATTTGACTAATCACACTGTGACATCCGTCACTTTTCTTGTTTTCAATTCAGTTTCCCATCCAGCACTGGTTCTTGGTAGTTTCTGTTTCATTATACAGCCTTAAATACTTTCTTTTCTTTACCCTGTGTGCTGTTAGCATGTATGCTTAAATATTGTTTTCTCTGACAACTCTGCACAATCACTGTAGAGTAATTTGCTGCTCATTATGTGCTGCAGGACTACACACTCTCGAGGTCCAGCCTTTCCATCCATAGTAACCTGAACCCTCCAGAGTAAACAGTGAAGGAGAGAGGCAATGGAAATTGATTTTAAATCCACTCTGTCTCCTTTCACACTTTATAAATAGCCTCCATTGGCTGCCAGGTTTGATTTTCTCTCTCCACCCCTCGGGGCCAGTGCTTTTAAAGTACCTCAGGCTGCTGGCCAAAAGACCCCAAAGCCGAGGCCGTCCTTTGATCCGTCCCTTAGAAAAGCCTCAGTAATCGACCTCTTTCTCCCTTTGGCTCTTCCCAAATGTGCTCCTCTTCCCATAAGGCTAAGCACGGGGATGGTGACACAGTGTATCTTCAGCTGGTACACACAGTGATAACAGGGAGAGGGGCCTCCTGTTCTTGGTGTGTTAATGTTTTCCAGTAATTATTTACAGGCAGACTTTAAGATAGCTGCTCGTCTTTGATTACTACACTTTGCTTCATATTTTCAGGTGACTGCTCACTTCACAGAAGACTTCCTTTTCAATGCAGCCATTTCCCGCCTGATGGGACTCACCAACACGCTCAATGTGAGAGTTTTACCCTCTGATACCTTTAAATGAATATTTTACATTACTACACATTGTGTAAATTACATTTTTAACCCTGTATGTGTGTTCAGAGTGCAACCGTGAGAGTGGTGCAGCACAGTGTGGAGTTTGAAGAAGCTCTGGCATCGCTTATTTTGATGACAGCACCCATGGCCCCTCACCTGGCCTCTGAACTTTGGGCAGGTTAGTGGCACTCAAAACTTTACAGAATTCAAAAACTGACAAGAAAACATTAAACAGAAGTAAATTTCCTACTATAATGCGATTTTAACAGTTTTGTTTACATTTTTGAGCCTCTGAATAAAGATGAGGTCACCTCATGATGGACAAAATCATAAGCCTGCGGCTCTAGCAAGCCTGACCTTGCTGTTGTGGACAGTGGTCATCGTAAGGGACTTACTCAGATAATCAAATATAAACTGATGCTATTTTAGTCACTCTATGCCCTTTATTTGTATTAAAAATATATGTGTTGATCACTGAAGGTCGTTACCTCATATTTGATGCACACCTGCAATGACTAAATCTTGAGGCCCCTTGGAGTATGAGACCCCTTGCAATTGTCTACATTTGCCTAACCATCTATGATCAACAGATTTTGGTGTATACAGATGAAATATGCCATGTTAATAACAATAAAAAAGCAGAGCTTTATCCGAGATGATGACAAAGCAGCTCCCATTGACAGTATTCTTATGATGGGTTTATATTGTATAGCGGAGAATCCATTATAGATCAGACATTGAAAACTGAGCCACATAGCAGCTTGATGTTGTGTATAACTAATCAGCACTTAGATTCCCTCAAATATTCCTCAGAAAGAATTGAACAAAACTCCATTAAAAACATGACATTCAGATGGTATTTTCTACTAGTCCTAAGGAGAGACAAAGCTTGACTATTTTGATTTTTTTTTTTTAACAAATCTGCATCATAATACTATTTCAGCAAATTTCATTCCCCTTAACTATGAATAAAAGCACAATAAAATTAGTTTATAAGTGAAAAGCGCTACTGTGAGGATAGGAGAACTGACAGCTTTCACATTGTAGACATAACCCCACATGGACAAGTAAATGTTTCCTGGAAGTTGTTTGACACTGACCTTTAGCTTCACCAGAACCAAAGACTAATCCTCCTCTTTTCCCAGACGTCTATCAGATGAAGATTACTGTTGAGTTCAAAATTGTTTCTTTTCTTAAGAACTGTAGAGGGTACTGAGTTGTTTTTTATAATATTATCAGATGATTTTTTGAGCACAAAATCATGTAATAATGATTTTAATCTTTCATTCCTTTTGATATAATTATTGAATACAGTGAACACCCTAACGGTGTCCTAAATTTGTTATGTTCATGAGTGCAGAAAGCTGGTTTTAATACTGAATAACAGACAGTGATCAGTGTAATGAATCTGTGATTCCTCTAAGGCTTTTGCTTTCTGCTATTTTAGCAGGGGAAAGTAAGTGAACAGTTGGCTTATTTAACAGTGCCATTTCAAGACATGGTGTTAAGGCCCTGTGACGTTTCGCCTTAACTATAAATATCATGGAGGTGTAATGGGTGAATGAATCTATGCCCCACTTTGCCACCCAAGAGCTAGTAACAGAGGCATTATAGAGGCAAGAACACGATCAGCAGAGCCAGCAGGGGAGCACAGCACTGTACTATGATTATGTGTGTATGTGGAGCTCCTGCTGTTCTCTGCTCTCTTGCTTTCCTGCAACGCCAAGACACACTTAATAAAGGAACAGGGACACCTAATGTTACTGTCATGGAATCAAGATGAATGTCTGAATGTGTAATGATGGCAGAGCTTTGTTACTACACTGTTGAGGAAATGCAGCATGAAAACAGTTAGAAAGAACAACTATTACATATTTTCTTTCCTTTGAAAGGTTAGGGTGTAGTCAGTATGACGGTGTTTGAAGAGTGCTTGACGTTTCTTTTTATCTTGTCCTTTAAATTGCTGCCATCCATCCTGCTCCTGAAAAGAGCTCTAACCATCTTACTAACTCAAAACACCTGCAAAGGTTTCTTGAGCCTTCATTCTCTCACTCTGGTTCAGTACACACAACCACAATCATGAGGAAGACTGCCGACTTGACAGTTGTCCAGAAGACAATCAGAAGGTCTCTGCTGAAAGGGCAGGCTGTATCAAAGTATATTTAGAGAAAGTTGGCTGGAAGGGAAAAGTGTGGTCAGCTCAGCCTTCAGAGGATTGATAATTAACAAGAGCTTAAACTATCTGAACAAGTAGTGGACTGAGGCTGGAGTTAGTGGATCAAGAGCCACCACACACGGATGGATCCAGGAAATGGACTGTCAGGTCCCTACTGTCTCACATGGGCTAAGGAGAAAAAGAAGTGGAATATTGCCCAGTAGTCCAAAGTTCTGTTTTCAGGTGAGAGTTAATTGTGCATCTCTTTTTGAAATCAAGGTTGTAGAGTCTGGAGGAAGATTGATGAGGCACAGAATCCAAGGTGCTTAAAGTCCAGTGTTCGAAGTTTTCACAGTCAGTGATGGTTTGGGGTGCCATATCATCTGCTGTTGTTGGTCCACTGTGCTTTATCAAGTCCAGATTCATAGCTGTAAGCCATCTACCAGGAGATTTTAGAGCGCTTCGTGCTTCCATCTGCTGAGAGGCTTCTGGAAATACTGATTTCCGTTTCCAGCAGGACTTGGCACCTGCCCACACTGAAGACAGAGGTATCAAAAACTGGTTTGTTGACCCTGGTGTTACTGTGCTTGATTAGCCAGCCAAGTAGCCTGACCTGAACCCTGAGAATCTCTGGGGAAATGTCAAGAGGAAGATGAGAGACACCAGACTCAACAACACAGACAAGCTGAAAGCTGCTGTCAAAGCAACCTGGGCTTCATAACACCCCAGCAGTGCCACGGACTGATTGGCTCCATGCCATGTCACATAGATGCAGAAATCTTTGCAAAAGAAGCCCGAACCAATTACTGCCTGAGTGTATGAATGAAACCTTTAAGCTACTCATCAAGATTAAAAGAAAAAGTCTTGAATTATTTCATTTTTTTGTGTAATGAATAAATTGAAATTTAACTGTTTTAACTGAATTATGTTATATTTTTTAGATGGATTTGTATATTAGGGGGGGCGTATTGAAAAAAAAAAAGATTTAGAGCCACAGTTTTAGATGACACATCAGCAAAAGTATGTGAGGTTTGTGATGAAATGAGGCTCTTTCTAATTGCTGTAAGAGGAAGTTGCCTCAGATAAACGTAATGTTGATGCTGCTCGTTAAAACCGGAGATTGCCCAGGGGGGATGTAATCATCAGTCAGTAAGGCAGTAAAACTACCTTTCTTCTTGTATGTGTGTGGACATGTTAAAGCTTTGCAACATGAAACATTAAAGCTTTCCATCACACAAAACTGAAAATCCTGCTGAACTTGACCAAGCATAAAGAAAACAAACAACACAAGGGAATATGTAGCGCCACTCTTCGTGCCTCTTATTAAAGCTTGCCCCTTCACTGCCCTGATGGAGGACATCCCCTTATTGTCAACGACATACACACACAAGACACACATATTTAAAAGCTCTCTCCAGCTGTTAGCCACAGTCAGGAAAACATGATGCATTATCACCAGGAGGAAAAGGTGTGCTCTTGTGAGATGCAGTGTGCCACTTGTTTGTGCTAAAATATGGAGTCAGTCAAGGAACTTTTGACCTCTGCTGCACTCAGTCACCATGTACTTTTTTACTCTTTAAACACACATACACAGGATAGAAGAGGAAGTTCACATCCTTCCCTTTTGCTTTGAAGGGGATGCACACATTCACAGGGCTAAATGTGGAGAGGGTGGGGTTTTATTTGAGCCTTGATCATTAACAAAAATGAAAATAAGTTTAATGTTTTAAAGAAGCAACATAAGACAGTGGTGCCAACATAAAAATCCAAAGCAAGTTAAAAAAAAACATGTACATGCTATTTTTTGGTCTAATTTTACTCATTATTTTCATCCCCACCCTTTTGGCTGAGTTGCGTAATGCTATTCTGAGACAGCTTCAGCACATTACAGTATCTCTCAAGTGTGACTGAATCTGTTGTCAGTGTTGTTTCACCCTTGTTTCTGTCAGGTATTTCTAATGTGCAGAACCCCCTTACCCCCATCACCCAGCATGGAGGAGACGTCCTGCAGCAGCCCTGGCCGACTGTAGACCCCAAGTACCTGGATGCCCCTGACTTTGTGGAGCTGACTATACTGGTAGGATCACACACTCATGTTTTTTTCCTGAATATTTTTCCTTTGTTGTCCTGCCCCAGTTATGCTTGTAAAACTTTCAACCAGACTGGGGACAAAAAATTGTCAAACAAAGCTTTTACTCTTCTTAATTGCTTTTGAGCATAATGGGTTTTCACTCAGCGACAGCTCTCTGCTAATAATTTATACATAACTTTTATTAAAGCACATTCTCACACACATTCCCTCTCGAATCCACTCGAAATTTCTCTCAAACTCTCCACTCTTTTAATTGAAGTCTCAGGTCCATGATTACACTCAAAGTCTGTAATTTTAAAGAGAGGCTATGATTACTGTGTGTGCACGTCTGCATGTGTGTGTGTGTGTTTGTGAGTCTGCATGTCAAGTGTATGCTGTATGCTTAAAAGTCAAGTGGATGAAAAATTAAAAGGCAGGGGCAGATACACCATGCTAGTCTTGACTGTCACACAAACATTTCTTGAGTATTTTTTGTGCTGATGAGCTCAGGCACTCAAAAAGTGAAAGTCCTCCTCTCAAAAGGAATGAAAGGTGTTTGTCATACCTGCTAAAGCTCCCGTTTTTTCTCAGATTCCTCTCATATTTTAAAGCCATCTGCTCCCACCTTCCATTTTATTATTTCACCTTGCAACTTCCATAATTTCCATGGCCCAACTCTCTGGGGTGTTTCTTGGGTTTTGGGACATAGGGGGCTGAGTACAGACCCCTGGAGGGGTTCTGGAGGGAACCTCCCCTGGAAGAAAGTCAATAAACAAGCTCTACTTTGATAAATATTTATGCATTCTGGCACCTTCTCTATATTTTAAAACTATGGTCCCTATTTTGACAGCTTAAGGAGTTCCATATAAAGTGCATGGTGCACTGTGATTTCATTCCCACAACATTAGAAACAACCAAAAAAAAGCTGTGAAAACTTCCATATGAGGAGTTCAAGTTGGATGTTGAACATTTCGTTTGCAGAGAGCTGACTCACTCCTGTAGGTTTGCAGTCATCTGATCCTGATGTCACACAAATGCCAGGCAAGGGACAGGAAGTGAAGAACTGCTGTTTGGAATGAATGGGACCAGAGGAAAGTCAGTATATTAAAACTCTAAATGGATCTCCACACTGCAATTATCATCAGAAATTTCCACATGCATTGAGTATGATCCCTACATTTTACTAATAAGTGATTTTTACCACAAGTTAGCTGAGTCACCCAGCATGGAGGGGATCAGTCTCACAAATTACTTCTGCAGACCTCCTTGCATCTAGCACCTTCTTGTCAGATAAAGGGAGACAATAGTCTTGAAGAGTCTTGTACTGGACCAAAAGGCTAGCTGCGCTTCTGTAGCATATGAAAAAATACTTGTCATAAACATGCATTTAATGGAATATGTGACATACTGTTAGATTTTGCAAACGTACCTAAATCTAATGTAGCTACATAGATAATGTGCCTACTGTACGTAGATGCTTTGTGAGCTTAGCTTTAACTACGTTAGCTATAGAACAATGTGAGCTTTATCAAAAATGTAGTTAAATTAACTGTCTATGTAAGCTACGCTTGCTGCACTGGAATTTTTTAAATGGGGGACAAGCTTTTTTCCTGTTAGCAGACTGTTTACTCACCCTTTACTCACCTTTATTTAACATTTCATAATCAGGTTTTGTAGGCCAGGTTTTTAACTTTGGTATCCTAACCCTTACCTTAACCCTTAACCTAACCCTAAACTTAAGTTTAATTTGAGCTGTCAAACCTTTTTTTTTTTTTCTTTTTTTGCCTTAATATGTCACTACTTTTTGACACAAAAGTAACTTTTATTTTCGCACCTGGAACTGTTGGTACAGTCATAAACAGCAGAAATGTTATTTTGCAGTAAGTGCCTGTTACTTCTTATACCAAGGGGCCTGTCGGCTTGCAAACGTCAGGGCCACCCCCTTCAGTGTGGCATTCATCAGCGCAGCAAATTACACAATTATTGATGACCTGTCCAATTTATTGACAAAATACATCAAATGTCAGTTAAGTGAGCTGTAATGACAACATGACATCTTCAGTGGAGGCCACAAATGTAGAACAACTAAGGGGAATCCAATCTGAGATCTCAGACTTTACACTTTGAAGGAGATGAAACAGCCCTGATTTTGACTTTTCAAGTCTTTTGGGATTTATTGTAAGAAGGGTTTTGATGAAAAATTATTCCATGTGAAATTTGAAAAGTGTTATGCCTGGTCTGTGCTAAGCACCTGATGCTCTCAGGCCCAAGAAATGCCCCCTGCTCCAGACCGCCTGTATTTTGAAACTCAGAGAGAGAGAGATGGCCCTTTCTGAGGTTTACTGTACCGACAATCAAAGAGAATATCCAGCTGTGAAGGGAGACTCTGAAAATCAAACCTTAGCCTCAAACACGCCAACACTGTACAAACAAAAATGTATATGGGATACCAATCACACAGACACAAGAGCAGACTCACATGTCACATGTTATACTCATTTAAAAGATAAAAGCTGAAACTGCTTTAATCTGACTGTTTTTCTTTCCAAAGCATTGTATCCCTGGAGAGAACCATCTAATCCTCACACACTCTCCAAACACTCACACATGATGCAGGATGGCAGCAAACGCAGTCACCTGACTAGCAGCACCTGTCTTTGGCCTTTCGGATTCTCCCTCTGTACTCTGACAGAGAGGCGAGAAACCACAAGATAAGAGAGCTGCAGTGTTTGTTATTGGAGCTTATAATTCTCTTTGTGAGGACCAGTTTCAGTTCAGTTCAGCGTCGTGCTCACCACCTCAAAGGACTGTTTGAAGGTTACAGAAAGAATTAGGTTTAGTTGTATTTGGGTGGGAGAGCATTATGTCAATTAGGAGCTTAGCAAATCCACAAAGACCAGTGTTTATGTACATGTGTGTGTTTATCATCCACTTACAACAAACGTACTTGTCAATATAATGGATGATATAAAGTAGAACTTGAATAACAAGGTAGGCAAACTAAAAACTCACTAAGACAAAGGCAATAAAGATGTCAAACTATCAAACACATATACATCTATTTTTAGAGTCTTATCCAAGTTTCCCCATGCCCCTATCAATTTCCTTGTTTTAGAAACAAGTATTTTTCATAAAATTGCCTTACTTGTATTATGTATGCAGATTTTTTACAGCAACACATACTGACATACAGTTGCAAGAAAAAGTATGTGAACCCTTTGGGATTCTTGGATTTCTGCATAAATTGGTCATAAAGTGTGTTCTGATCTTCATCTAAGTCACAACAATAGACAAACGCAGTCTGCTTAAACTAATACTGCAGAAAAATGATATGTTTTCATGTTTTTATTGAACAAACCATGTAAACTTTCACAGTGCAGAGTGGCAAAAGTATGTGAACCTTTGGATTTAATGACTGGTTGACCCTCCTTTGGCAGCAATAACCTCGACCAAACGTTTCCTGTAGTTGCAGATCAGACCTGCACTACGGTCAGGAGGAATATTGGACCATTCCTCTTTACTAAACTGTTTCAGTTCAGCAATATTATTGGGATGTCAGGTGTGAATCGCTCTCTTGAGGTCATGCCACAGCATTTCAATCGGGTTAGGGTCAGGACTCTGACTGGGCCACTCCAGAAAGCGTATTTTCTTCTGTTGAAGCCGTTATGTTGTTGATTTACTTCTATGCTTTGGGTCGTTATTGCTTTGCATCACCCATCCTCTGTTGAGCTTCAGTTGGCAGACAAATGGTCTTAAGTTTTCCTGCAAAATGTCTTGATAAACTTGGGAATTCATTTTTACGTCAATGACAGCAATCTGTCCAAGCCCTGAGGCAGCAAAGCAGCCCCAAACCATGATGGCCCCTCCACTATATTTCATGGGATGAGGTTTTGATGTTGGTGTGCCTTTTTTTCCTCCACACACAGTGTTGTGTGTTCCTTCCAAATAACTCAATTTTGGTTTCATCTGTCCACAGAACATTTTGCCAGTAGTGCTGTGGAACATCCAGGTGCTCTTTCGCAAACTTCAAACATGCAGCAATGTTTTTTTTTGGACAGCAGGGGCTTCCTCCGTGGTGTCCTCCCATGAACTCCATTCTTGTTTAATGTTTTACTTATTGTAGATTTGTCAACACAAATGTTGGCATGTGCCAGAGATTTCTGTAAGTTTTTAGCTGACACTCTAGGATTCTTCTTCACCTCATTGAGCATTCTGTGCTGTGCTCTTGCAGTCATCTTTATAGGACGACCACGCCTAGGGAGAGTAGCAACAGAGCTGAACTTTCTCCATTTGTAGACAGTCTGTCTCACTGTGGACACATGAGCGTCAAGGCTGTTAGAGATACTTTTGTAACCCTTTCCAGCTTCATGCAAGTCAACAATTCTTGATCGGAGGTCTTCTGAGAGCTCTTTTGTGCCAGGCATGGTTCACATCAGGCAATGCTTCTTGAGAACAGTAAACTCAAAACTGGTGTGTGTTTTTTATAGGGCAGGGCAGCTTTAACCAACACATCTAATCTCATCACACTGATTGGACTCCAGGTTTGCTGACTCCTGGCTCCAATTAGCTCTTGGAGAAGTCATTAACCTAGGGGTTCACATACTTTTTCCACCCTGCACTGTGAATGTTTACATGTTTTGTTCAATAAAAACATGAAAACATATCATTTTTTGTGCGGTATTAGTTTAAGCAGACTGTGTTTGTCTATTGTTGTGGCTTAAAAGAAGATCAGAACACATTTTATGACCAATTTATGCAGAAATCCAAGAAATCCCAAAGGGTTCACATACTTTTTCTTGCAACTGTATCTTAAATGTGTGTCTTTCTGCATGGTTTGATCACATCCCTTCATCCTAAAGTGATCGCTCTTTTAGCTTGTCTGAGACACAAGTCTGTAAGTACATTCTTGCTATTTTTAATTGTAACGTCTCTTGGGCAGTGTTGGGTAGCATTACTTTTAAAACTAACTCATTTGATCACTGTTTTCTTTTCAATAATGAAAATTTCTTTCATCATTGTTTCAGTTTAACTAAATGAGGATTAGTGATGCATAGTGGTATTTTTGTTCTTCAAATTCCTTTTAATTGTATCAATTTAAGACAGTTTTAATTGTTTGTGTAATTTTAATTGTTTAATTATTTGTAGATAGAGAATTGTTCTCGAAAGGCCATGTTTTGAGTGGTTTATGACTATGCCAAGTAAAGTGGCATAGAAAGTGCAAGAACACAATAATTCTTCATTTTTAAGCTAATTTTGAGACCTGGAAGTAATGAAGTATTCAGGCAAAAATAAAGAAATTCATGGAGAAATGGCAGTGGGCAAGTATTAAAAAAACCCTCCATCTAAAGCCTGGTGGGGCGGTGTTACACAACACTCGTGTATGTTTCCACAAAATGGTCCAGTTTGGTTCAGTTTAATTTTGTCATGGTTTAGTACATTAACCCCTGACCTTACCCGTGCTTCCTCAGCTGTATACCTCCAGTCTCGCTCACTGAGACGAGAAATCCATCTCTTTATTGGTCATTTGGCTTATCTTAGTTGAGCTGATTGTTTGGCTCCCAAACTTCTCTTCATTTGGTGCCAGTTTGGCTTTTTTGAATGTAGATTAGATAACAAAAAATCTTCATCTGGCTAGACGAAGCTAGACACTACTCTGCAGGACTGGGTATTTTTGATATTTATCACCTCCACACCAAGTTAATTGGTTAAACTGGTAAAAATCACTTTTTTGTAGAGTGTAGGGATTGTACTCAATGTATATAGAAGTTTTCTGATTATAATTGCAGCATACACGTCCATTAAGAGCCGTAAAGTTCTAACTTTACTCTGTTCCCATTCATTCCTTATGGCTGTCCACCACTACCTAAACCCCAGCTGACATTCAGGATCATATGACTGCAAACAACCTATAGGGATTTTGCAGTGATCATGGAAATCACATAATTATAAGTAGATGTATACTGGTTGGCTCTTAGTCAGGTATTTCAGTACAACATAATGAGGTTAAGATTGATTAATATACTGAGAAAAGCTTGTTATGTTTATTTATCTATTTATTTTACAGTTTATTTTTAGTTCATCTGGGCTACCAGCCAGAATACAGTGCATACATTGAAACTGATAAGGCTGAGAAGAGCACATTTTCTAATTGATTGATCAGTGTGTGGGTGTAATTTGAGCCAACTAAGATTTTCTTTGGTTCACAACAGCCCTAGAAATTGACACTGAAAAACAACACTTAACTCCAGCTCTGACACTTTCCTAAAGATTTAATTACAAATATTTTCTACAGCAATCATCATTGCCTATTTTACCAGTTTGACAGCTTCCCTGACACGCGCTCTTCTATACTCAGTCATATATTTTAGCTTCCAGTGCCTGATGATGATGGTGATGTTGGTTTTCCTCCTGCTTGAGCTCTCTGTTGTGGCCTTGCTCAGCTCTGTGGAGACAACCTCACTGCCTCTGTCTTCTCTTTAATCACATACTCGGGGTTTATCCCTGAAAAGAGGCCAGGGCTGAGTGGCCTCACGCACACAAAAACACTCACATACAGCACTCTCCAAATAAACACCATTAATTTTCAAGCTCTCCGGGAGACATGATCACATTTAGCGTGTGCATACATACACTTGCTCTTGACTGAGAGGCTTCCCCGTACCTACCACTTACTATGTGTTTAGAGGGTTTGCTGTATTTGTGGAAGGAGAGGTGGAGTCTGTTATTTTGGGGATTTTATGCCAGGAAGAAAACGTTTTGGTACAGCTTGGCACGGCAGAGTGGAGGCTTGTTTACATTAGTAACCTTATCCCATCTGTTTATCCCTTGATTCTTACCTTCAGATAAACAACAAGCCATGTGGGACGATGACCATCCCCCAGAAGGTTTCCAAAGACTCAGAGAGGGTGCGACAGCTCATCCTGGAGAGCCCACTCGGGCAGAAGCATCTCGGGGAGTGCAGCATCAAAAAAGCCATTCTCTCTCCAAGGACTGCCCTCATCAACTTCCTCACTGATTAGTGATGTACATTCAGTATTGCTTTTATCACTGCAACATGATTCAGCAGGGAGTAACTAAGGAAGAACTGGGACTTTTATTGGGTGTAAATTACACTGCAAGAATAGGGAGTTTTTTTTATGTAACTTGAGTGTAAATATGTCTAGAAATGTTATTTATACCATTCTTTTTGAATAAAAGGTTTAAAAGTGATTGATTTATTGTGACTTACTAAAGAAACTTGTCTTTTAGGTCCTCCTCCAAACCCCGCTTTAGATTTCTGTCAGTTTTCCCTCATCCATCTGTAACAGCTCACAAGCAGCTTCACACCTCTCCTTTCTGTTTTATTCTTGTCTGCTTTGTCACACACTCATGATTCGCCCTATCAGTGTTTGTTTCAAACTGCTGCCACTTTTAGCCGAGCTCCGTACTCAGGCCGCCGTTTGGCTTCTGGATGTGCAGCTGTGCTCTGTGAACTCTGCAGCCACAAGGTCTGTTTGAAGTCAGTGAAAAGCCTGATGTGGTTTGCGATTTTTTTCAGTGTGCTGTCATTCAGTCCAGTCGACTGCTGCTCTGTGCCCATTCATCAGCTCTTTTCAGTGCCTCTGCCTCAGCACTTGGTCAACATGACTCAGCCAACAGGACTGTGCTGGCAGAGCACACACACACCGGCAGCAATGAAATGTATCCATGTGTACACCCACCTGCCTATCTTTAAAGGCTTGGTGAGTAAGCAGTTATTTAATATGTGCACACACTCGCAGTTGCTACATTGCCTTTGAGCATGATTTTATATACATGAAATGTTTTTTTGGCTGAATACACTGCAAAAACAAAAGTCTACGCATGAGTATCAGTCTGATTACATGTCAAAAATAACCAGTTATATTTATTTTGAGCCACATTCAGAATCCTACTGTATATAGAGATACACAGCTAAATCAGAAAGTATTCAGACCCCCTTCACTTTTGTGATGTTGCAGGCTGATGCTGCAGTTGAAAAAAAATATTCTCAATAATCTACACTCAATAGCCCATCATGGCAAAGTAAAAACAGAATTTTAGAATTTTTTGTTGATTCATTAAAAATTGAAAGCTGGCCCACCACATTGATGCAAGTATTCAGACCCTTTGCAAAGATACTTGAAATTGAGGTCGGGCTTCCCGTCCACATGTGGTAAATTCAATTAATTTTGAATTAATTGATAACCAGCTCTTGGAAGAGACCTGGACGTGCCAAACTTCTTCCATTTGGAGGCCACTGAGCTCTGGAAAACCTTCAGTGCAGAGGGCATTTTAGCCTTTCCCCGATCTGTGCCTTGTAACAATCCTGTCTCTGAGTAACCTGACACGCCAGATGGATGTGTGAAACACATCCATCTGGGAAAACTTCAATAGGAAATGTTTGAGAAAAGGCAGAGGCTTTGAAAAAAACTTGGAGTGTGACTGGATGAACGTTCTGTCTGTCACATCTCTACGGACCAATAAGACCAACAAAACGTGATGTAGCAGCTATCAAGCTGCGAGTGCGCAGCTACAGGGAGTAACGCGAAACGTGGCGACTTTAGACATGTAAGTACTCGACTTTTGTCCTTTCTGAAAAGAGAACAACTCACTGCTGTTCTTTGTTCTTCTTTTAACAAAGAATTGTTGTCATGTTCTGATAAAACTTACGCTTTGGCAGCATCCACGCTAATCTCTTCCACCATAATTGCACTGGCCTCTTGTTGATGTTTGTTTACATCACGACTCTGCCATGCCTGAAAGAACTGCCCCTCGTTGCTGATTGGTCCTGTTACTTTCTAACCGGGCCCAAACGGTTCAGATGGGAGCTTAATAAGATGGATTCGCCAGTGAAAAAACACAAGGAAATGGGCATATCCATCTGCTTTGCAAGGTTAGTCTCTGAGCTCTAAGAGCAGTTCCTTTGACCTCATGGCTTGATTTTTGCTTTGATATACACTGTCAGCTGTGATGCCTTCTTTGAAGATGTGTTTGCTGTTTAAATCATGTCCAATCTGTTTAATTTACCACAGGTGGACTCCAGTAGAAGTGTAGAAACATCTCTGCAAAGGCCAAGAGAAATGGGAGGAGCCTGAGATAAATATCTAATAAAAAAAGGTGCAGATTACTTTTTAAAGATCATTTTTCTGGGCATTTTGCCTTTGTTTGGATAGGACAGCTGAAGAAAGACGGGAAATATGGGGTGAGAGTGTGGGAAGACATGCACGCAACTTGTGCAGAGTCTGGGAATTAAACCCAGGACCAGTGCATTGAGGACTATAGGCTCAGATATGGGAGCCTGCTCTACCCACTAAGCTAAACCTGGTGCAGATGACTTTTGACTTGTCCACTTAGCTTTCTGTGAGTTTTTTTTAAATTGAAATGAGACAGTAAGATACAGTGGTATAGTTATTTTACATGTTTCGGGCTGCAGGGAGACACTGCTGCAATGCAAGGACAATAAAGTGTGCAATCAATAGATCTAATGGAGTAATTATGGATCTAAATTAATTGTAAGAAATGCACTAATAATGACAGCCCAACTAATCCATCTTATTTTCACCTAAAAATTAAGTTAAAATTGTATTTAAGTTTAAGGCATGACTTGCCTGTAATAAGTGGAAAAAGGCAATGGGGACAGCAACATAAACTAGTCAAGTGTCACGACATTAAATGTGCTTTAATTGCTTAAGTATTTTTATTTTATTTCTGGTAGAATTTTTTTTGAGCAATGTTGCCCTTCTTAATGAATTTTTCTGTCTTAAAATTAAATTTTTATCTGTACTTGTCAGATGAATGTGGCTTAAAGTGAGAATTAAGATTTTTTTTTTTACAGCAAATAGACCAAAACACTTGCTTGGATGTGAGGGTTTCTTTTTGTAATAACAACAAATATTGTTATCTTTGGAGGGAGCTGTGCCTGCTGGCTTCAGTTTAAGGAAGTGCTTTTATTTCTGCAATATATTTAGCTTTTGATTCTGATCAAATCATGCTTTTTCGATTATATATTATAATTTCACAGGATGTTTTCCATAAAAAAATAACATAAAAATGTACAGATAGAAGCCATAACAGAGCATGTCTCTCTGATCCCCCTGGCTTTGTCTCTTTATATATTTCTACACTCTATCTCTGACCATCAGGTGACAGGAAAAGACTTGCAGGAGAGACAGAATAACAGGAAGAGAAAGCAGGCATAAGAGGAGGGAAGCTGTGTATGTGATTATTCTGTGTATTGTCTCAGATTCTGGGAATCTGATGTCAAACAGATGCTGCCACAGCACAAAACAGAAAGTAACAGACAAAGAGCATTTTAACTCCTATCAACTCATCTTTGTGTGCTTCTTGTCTTCACACTGGCTATGAGCAATAATGAGATTCATGGGAGGAAGTTTTAGATCCAATATATTGCTTCAATTCTTTTGAAACAAACGGCTCATGAAAAAGGCTGGAACTGGACTGGACTACTGAAAGACGTAACGTTTTGATGATGGGTTCAAAAATACAAGAAAACACCAAAGCTACCACATGTTTCATATAAATAAATGAGGATATTTCTGACCTTTTGTGTACAGTAAAATAAGTCTTGAGCTGTGCTAACGCATTCCCTCTAATTATTAATTTTGTCGCTAACTGCCCCTCCAGCCATTTAACACTTTTAAGACTGCTCTGCAGTTTCCATGACGACTACAATGATTGAATAGGCAACAGTACTCCTCTGTGACTCACTTTCTCTTCAGACCACAGTCATAGTCTTTATTACACACGAGATGTACAGCCAGAATTGTGTTTGATGAGTTAAAGAAAATTACTTCTCTTTCTCTGGAGAAGCTGTGCTGGTGGAAACTAAGGGTGGAGTTCGGTAGTAGTCCCTGTACTGGGCTGTGTATCCTCAGTGGGAGACGCAGTAATGCCACAGCTCATTATCTCCAAGAACAGCCTCCAGGCTGGTAATTTGGTCATCCGTGGATATTTTTGTGTGAGCTAATTGTACGAGTAGATTTTGATCTTTGCTTGTTGTGTTTTGGGGAATGAATGCTTCACTGTTGTTCTGCATTTGGACTTAGTCTGAGTGATATATAAAGTTTTTAAGATGCACTATGGACAAAGTAGCCATCAGACCAGTCCACCAACAGGGACTGCAATGACATTGTATTCAAATACATGTACTTTAATATGAGGTTGCCCCCCCTTTTGCAGCTTTAACAGTCTCCACTCTTCTTGGTAGGCTTTTCACAAGATTTTGGAGTGTGCACATTCATTCTGTAGAGCATTTATGAAATCAGGCACTGGTGTTGGACGAAAAGGCCTGGCTCTTAATCTCTGTTCTAGTTTATCCCGAAGGTGCTTGATGGAGTTTTCCACACCAAACTCATTAAACCATGTCTTTATAGTCCTTGCTTTGTGCACTTCAGAATAATCATGCCGGAATAGAAAAGAGCCTTCCCCAAACTGTTGCCACAAGTTTTGAAGCATAGTGTTGTCCAAAAATTTCATTGTATGCTGAAGCATTAAGATTGGCCTTCACTAGAGATAAGGCAAAAAAAAAAGACAAACCGCCCCATACCATTATCCCTCTTCCACCAAACTTGCAATTGGCGCAATGCAGTCAGGCAGGTAATGTTCTCCCAGCATCCACCAATCTCAGGCTTTCCCATCTGACTGCCAGAGAGACGTGATTCATCACTCCACTGAGCACGTTTCCACTACTCCACAGTCCAGAGTTGGTGTGTTTTACACAACTTGCATTGGACTTGGTGAGGTCTGAATGCTCGGCCATAGAAACCCATTCCATGAAGTTGCCGCCACACAGTTTTTGTTCTTACTTCAATGGCAGTGGAAGATCAGAAGTCTTCAACTATGGAATCAGCAGAGTGTTGGCACTCGTTGATCCGGCTCTGTGATTTATCGTGGTTTTCTGCTTTGTGGCTGAGTTGCTGTTGTTCCTAAACACTTCCACTTTCCAGTAAAATCACTTATAGTTGACTTTGCAATATCCAGCTAGGAGGAAATTTTATGATCCATCTTATTGCAAAGGTGGCCTCCAACACAGTATCATGCTTAAAGCCACTGGGCTCTCAAGCTCTTCACGATATTAGTTGTTAAGTTAAGATTAGCTGTAAGAAAGGTCTACTAGCCAGCGAGGCTCAGCTGTTGTTAACAGGGTAGAAGACATTGATCATGATGGTCATCAGTTTTGCCGGATGCCAAATTCCAAAATGGTCAGTTACCCAAACAAATGTGTGGGAATTATCTTTGTTTGTCTTAAGAAAGCATCGATAGGAACCAGTGACTTGATCATGGACATCATCATTAAACAAAGTTATCTTCTGCAAATAATAATGCAGACGTCCTAGATGTGTTGGGTGCTTCCATTTTGCGACACTGAATTGTGTTTTGGTTTTCTTCTTCTTTATTTCATAAATGAGGTGCATAAAAAAATCATCACCTGAATATAAATCAGAACACTGATAATGTGCAGGTATGCACATTATAATTGTCATGTAGTGTCCATGTTTGCAGGAATAATACAAACCATACCCCAGTTTTGTAGTTCTTGATGTCATTTAAGAGAAATTTCTAGATGCTTTATGACCCTCTTTGTGTGAGTACATTCAGTATGTATGTGGGCAAGACCTCTGAGTATTATTACAATAATACCCTCAGCTGTTATGCGTTTTAGTGTGAGGATGGAGTGAAAGCAAGTTAAGCTTGCCGCTCTGGGGGAATGCTGTCATACGGTGACTGTTTCCTGCTAATACAGATGGCAGTGCCTTATAAACATTCTGTTTTAATTACACTGGCAGCAGCACAGAGCCCCCTCAACACAGAGTCCATATTTTCTCTCACATCAACTACTGCTGTCAGGCTCTCTGCATGGACACACATTAAAATGTTTCTCTGAGCCTGCTGGGATGTTGAGCCTCTTTTTCCATCCATATAATGATTTCATCCAATTGCACCCCAACTCTGTCTCAAATATTCCAGCAAGGGTCGGTACACAATAAGGAGGGGGTCACTGTGTGAGCGTCACATGTTTCACAAGCAGGAATGTATGACATCATTCAACCATCACAGAGGGGGCACAGGCACTGTAAATGGCCCTCGTCAACCACAAGAAACACACATACAACAAAACCACACCCAAGCAAAGGTAGCTGAATGAGTAAACTCTGCCAGATTGTTTATGGGATAAGGGAAACTTTAAAAAGTTGCCCTTGTTTTCATTTATCCAACCTTTACGTCCAATCAGAGACGGACAGGTTTATGTCTACGTCATGCCAAAGTGCAAAACCAAGACATGAATGTTACGTGAGCTGGCCCAAAATATCAACTTTCATAAATGTTTCCCAAAATAGTACCCTCATTTGCTTTAGTTTATATTTCCTGCTCCTTTACCACAACTGCACCCGTAAGTAGTGGTAGAAGTATTCACATCCTTTACTATTGTTTAAAATAGCAGCATCACATTGTAAAACACTCCATTGCATTCAAAAAATCCTTGCAACAAAACTGCCCTTTGGTCAAAATTGTTGTCAGCTACATAAGGCCTGCTTTGAAAAGTAAAACATGATGTAAGAGCATGGCAAATGCATATCTAGTAGGCCATAACACTTGTACTGTAACTGAAGTAAAACTGATGATGAATTAAAGTTCAGTGGCAACTTTTGTTGTTCTAGTTCAGTGCAGCTACTTTTTCAACCAAGAAGTTCAGACCTGTTTGGTGTGGTTCGGCACAGTAAACCTTGATTATGCTTTGCTTTCCACAGACATCTATACCCTTACTTGGTAGATGGGAATGTGAGCCTCATAAGCTCCATAACAGCTTGGCATCATAGCAGTGGGACGCTAACCTGACACGCCAGATGGATTTGTTTCACACATTCATCTAGGAAAGCTTCAATAGGAAATGTTTGAGAAAAGACAGAGGCTTTGAAAAAAACTCGGAGTTAATTGGGTGAACGTTCTGTCTGTCACATCTCTACGGACCAATCAGAACAACGAACGTGACGTAGCCGCTATCAAGCTGCGCGTGCGCAGCTATTTAGGAATAACACGAAACAAGGCGACTATAGACATGTAAGTACTCGACTTTTGTCGTTTTTGAAAAGAAAACAACTCACTGCTGTTCTTTGTTCTTCTTTTAACAAAGAAATGTCGTCAGGTTCTGATAAAACTGACACTTTGGCAGCATCCACGCTAATCTCTTCCTCCATAACTGCACCAGCTCTTGCTGCTGCTTTTTTGCGTCACAACTCTGCTGCACCTGAAAGTACTGCCCCTCGTCGCTGATTGGTCCTGTCACTTTCTAACCGGGCCCAAACGGTTCAGATGGGAGCTTTGCAAAATGGATTTGCCAGTGAAAAACAAGGAATCGGGCATAGCCATCTGCTTTGCAGGGTTATCTGGCGGTAGCATTCATGAAATAACCACATTGCATACATTACAGACTGAGACACATTTCATAAATAAAACAGAGAAACAGGTCAGAGGTCTAATCCAGGATTAAATTATGTATAGACCAATTGTAAAAGTAGTTACACTAATGGTGGCTTGCTTTAGCTTTGTTAGCTTTAGCTGAAGCTAACATAGCCATGTTAGCTATGTAATTAACATGACTACACAAGCTAATGCAGTGGTTCTCAAACTGGGGTCCGCGGACCCCTAGGGCTCTGCAAGCCACAGCTTGGGGGTCCACATAGTAATTCAAATTAAATTAAAGTAATGCCATGTCATTAAAAAGCAAATAAATACATACAGGGACCACAGCGGCATAAAACAACCAAACTAAACCAATGACTCCTACATAAGTCAGCTTTGGGCCAATAAAAACTCATAAATCTATCACTTGTCCCACATCAGTCACTTTGCTCAGGATGCATTTGGTGTGTAGGTCCAGCTAGCAACAAGGGACAAATTATCACATCCACTTCATTAAGTGATGCCTGGCTCAAACCAGCTAAACTGAGAAAATATGATGACAGTGATCTTGAGTTTGGTTTTAATGAGAACAGCAACAGAAGACCAAAATGTGTTGTGTGTCCTCATGTGAAGCCACAAAGCCCACCAAGCTAAAGCATCATCTGATAACAAAGCATGCAGAGTTTAAGGACCAAAGAAAAGTTTTTTTTTTTTTTTTTACAATGAAAGGGTGAGGAATACATCCGCCAGAAAACACAAATGGTGAACCTGACCACAACCTCAGAAAAAGCACAGAGGGTGTCTTATTTGGCTGCTTAAAGTATCACAAAAAGTAGGAAGCCACACGCAAGTGGACAAGAGCTTGTATTCAGGTTGTGTTTAATCAGTGTGAGGGTTATGTGGGGTCCTTGGAAATTTTTTTTTCCCTGTAAGGAGTCCTTATCCCTGAAAAGTTTGAGAACCCCTGTGCTAATGCTAATGCTAAGTTAGCTTTAGCAACATGAAATTTAGGAAACATAGCTAAAGCTTATGTAGCTATGTAGGCAACATATTTATGTAGCTTACAAAGCTGCTTTGTGAGTTTAGCTACATTACCTATGTAGGACTGTTATCTATAGATAAGTTAGGTTTAGCAGTGTGACCTTTGCAAAAGTATCTAAAGCTAATTTAGCTACATAAATTGCGTGCTTGGATTTAGTTATGTAGCTCCATTATCTACATAGCTTATGCAGCTAATGTAACTATGTAGGGCACACTTGCTGCATTGGAATGTTTTTATGAAGGAAAAGCTTTTTTCCTGTTAGCAGAATGTTCACTCTGCTTTATTAAATGTATTGTAATTTAGTTTTGCTTTTAAATTTTCACTCTTGGTTTCCTTACTGGTACCATAACTTTTACCCTAACCCTTAACAGAAGTTTAATCCATTTCAGCGTACATTTTCATTCTGAGATATACGGCATCCCAGATGAATGGTCTGAAGGGCCTTATACCTTTTTCTTTAATTTTCTAATTCAAATTAATTAAATTAGTTTTATTGGCATGGATGTTACACAACAATAATAGCCTACTTTAAAATACAGTTGTTAAAATCCAAAGTACAGTTAGGTATAGAAAACTTAATGATATAGGCTAACAGTGGGAATAATCAAATCAAAATGAAACAAAATGGTTCAAATGTAGTATAAAAATAACATTTATAAATTTACTAGGCTAAAACAACTATTGGTCTAAATGTCTAATAAAGCCTTGAGTTAATGAACTTTACATTTAGCTTTTCTGGAGTGTCCTTCAGTAAAAACTCCTTACCATTCACAGCAACCTTCAACCTTTCAGTTCAGTAATGAAAAGGGAAAAACTATCAAGTGCTGTGCTGAGTGAAAGAAAAGTGTCTGAGTCAACAGGCTGTTGATATTTTTAAAAATGACACAGGATGTGAAGGCCAGCACTGAGCGGAACCAGCGGGCGAATATCTGCCCCCAGGTTCTATTTTAAGAAAATACTTAGTAAGTTGTGAACGTCAGCTAACGTTATAGTGTCATTAATGTATCTGCAGTCTTCCAGCTTCACTTTTACTTATGGCTTAATTGGAGTACTGTACCTTTAAAAACGAGCTGTTCCCTGTTTTCAGTCCCTACTAACGACCGTCCGGTGGCCACGTACGGCTCCGTGCTCCAACGGTTATCCCACGCGCATTTTTAACGGTAGGTTACTTTTATCAGTTATCTTGGGTGATCATAGTGATGTTTTTACTGTTTTACCTACTTTAAAGTGTTTTCTTCCTCCTAGCAGTCGTGCGGAGGATAAAGTTTTGAATGAAGCCTCCCCGCTGGGACTGTAACGCGGGAGGAGGAGGGGGCAGTTCGCGGGGTCGCCCAGGCTATCAGATCTGGGATCTGCTCACATTTATAGCCAGACAGACGGCTGCTTGTTCGGGGCAGAGCTGAGCTGGACAGACGGGATTTTTCACCGAGGCGGACGCTGACTTTTTATCTTTTAACTTCTCTTTGTCGGACACTTGAAGAGACGGGAAAGTTTTGGAGTAAGAGAAAAGTTTCGCTCAGGGTCTGGACCTGTCGCCTGTCAATACTTCAAGCTCCTGGACTGTAAGCTAATTATTCACCCTGGAAATATCACTATTTTACAGACTTTTTCGGCTTTAGCCTTTTAAGAGAAGTACTTCTAACTCAGTTTTACTGAAGCAGGCAAACAGAGAAGTGTCATTATGGATAAATACGAGGATTTGGGACTCGAGGCGAGTAAGTTTATCGAGGATTTAAACATGTATGAAGCATCCAGAGATGGTTTATTTCGAACGAGAAGGGATGCAGGAAATAACCCCGACTTTGAAGAAACGAGAAGAGTTTTTGCTTCCAAAATGACAAAAATACACATGCAGAAGCACCAAGAGGAGATGGCAAGAAACAACCAGGCTATTAAAATGAATGGGGGTTACAACAGCAACTATTACACCAAAGACAGACCGCCTATCAATAGTTACAGACAGCCGGGTGAAGCGGCAGCTAAGCCCCCGATACTCTCTGGCCCTGTGCCGGGCACCACGGCTGGGAATCAGTACGCTCAGTTTGACGGTCAAAAACACCTCACAGGCATTCTGTCTGAACCTCCAGCCAGCAGGGCGTATGGCTACGGAAACAATTACGATAATAAGGAGCGTTTAGAGCCACATTCATACCAGCACAGCAGCCCTACTCCACACAGCCCTGGAAGCCCTTCTCATCACCTTTCTCCAAGTTTGTCTGGGTCTGGGAGCAGCATTTCACCTCAGCCTCAAAGACAGCTTCCTTCTCCCTCCACCAACAGTCTTCCACACCAGCAGAATCAGACTGTCACCCAGTCTGTGAACCGGAGTACACCCTCTGCTACAGGTCAGGCCAGAGGATGGTCTGCAGACACATCTGGCTCAGCAAAACCAGATCTCATCCCTGCCCTACCCCTGAGTGCCTTCACTGGAGGAGCTGACCTCCACAAGCAGCAGCAGCAGCAGCCCTCCACACAGTCTGCTCCCTACTACACGCCACCTTCTCTAACTTCTAAAGCTTCCACCAGCCATAACGGTCCTGCTCCAGCTCCCTCACCCCTACCCGCAGCTTCTGACACACCTCAACCCAAAGCACAGGTGACATCTCCTGCCTTTAGTCCAGGAAATGACTCAAAAAGCAGCAGCAAAGTACAAGGGCAGAGCCAAGTACCAGGCTTTGGACAGGCCACCAGTGCTACAGCTGAGGTCCCTAACAGCTCTAAGCCTGTCCAGCTCCCTTCCCAGTCTCCCCTGTCGTCAGAGCAAGGGCCTTCAGCGGCTGAAGTTAAACTGGAGGCTCTCACTAAGCGGCTGGAGAAGGAGATGGATACCCAACCAAAGGCGGACTACTTTGGTAAGACAGTTAAGTCAAACCAGCACCAAAAGGGATTTGGTTTGTAAATCCCACTGACCTTTTGATGCTTTTCACTAACACATTTTTAAAAACAATAAATCAGATTATTGAATGGCTGGCGTCAGTTTTAAAGCAGTGGTGGTCATTTCAGATTCCCAGGCTGTCAATACTGGTGTTTTCAGGTCTACTTGGCTTCTTGTAAAGACTCAGATGTTAATTTTATATTCTCTTACAAACAGGCAGACTGTAGATATAGTAATAGTAGAATCATGCCAATATATTTAGACAGTTTTCCTACAACTTCTTGTACCTGAAAACAAAAATTACCAAATGAGGATGTTTCAAGTTTTGTCCTTTTCCATATAATTACTTATAGCAATGTACCTGTTATTTTGATTAAGTCTTAAAAAGTACTGAAACTTTAGAAATATGACAACTATTTCATAAGATAGATGCAACAAATAGGACTGAATCCATCAAAATTGCAACGTCTTGCACTAGGTCTAGATTGCTAAAATAAATGTTTGCATCATTTCCAAAGGTTGGCAGTGGTACTAATACCTGAACTTCAATACCCTAATTCAGATATTTAATGTCATTATTACACATGCAACACTGTCACCTTCTCCTGTGTTTTCCTCAAACACTCATTTGTGTTGTGTTTCTGTGGCTTAATTAAGAGTTGTCTTTTTCTTTTTGGAGGGCCTTCTGTCTGCTGATTAAATAATTAGACGTATTATTCAGACACTCTGGGAGGCAATCATTTCTAATGTGGAATGCAGACAGAATAATTTTCTAATTTGTACATGCCTTTTCTAAAAACTGACTCATTGCCTACCCTCTTGGCAGCTTTAGCAGTAAAAGGTGGGGCCAAGGCCAGAAAGACAAACCGCTTTCTCTTATTTCCTCTTGGAGATTTAATGAATAACTAGACAGAGTTTTATCAGGGTTTTTTTGTTTGGTCTGTGCGCCACTAAGTTTGTGATTATTTAAGACTCCTCAGGTTGAGCTTGTTTAACTGACAGAGGCATTATTGTTCTCCATATGATGTCACTCCTGCAGACATTTGCATTCCCATTACTCATGACTTTTTTCAAGGGCCAGGCCATATGGGCTTGTGCATGTGATTAGCAGATGCACACAGGAAAGTGATCGTGAAAAAAAAACATGCTTACTCCTGTTTGCTCTGGTTTTTTTCAAGCAAGTATTAAACATCAGAACGGTGTTAAATTTTGTTGAGTAAGACTATGACTATGAATGTCAGTTGACTTTTTTTCCAAGGAAGACTAGACAAACAATAGCTAAAAAGGATCTTTGGTGATTAAAAACTCAGATGAAAAGTAAATTCAGTTTTTCATGAAGGAGAAGAAATGAGACTAAAATGTCATTGCTGAACTGTTGGTTAAAATGGGATAAAAATGATGATTAACTAAAATGTAAGGATCTAAGGCTGGACTTGAATGTTTCTGAGTTTTTGTTAAGTAAAACCAGAGGTGTAATAAGTACAAAACTTCTGTAAAAGCACAGTTACTCTGGTTAAAAGTTAGTTAAGTAAAGTAAAAGTACTGATCTATAAATCTACTCAACTAAAACAGAAAAGTATGTAATTTAAAGTTTACTTATTGTGCAGTAAAATATGATGTTTCCTTGTTGGCAAGAACAACAAGAGAATAGATGTCCAAACGGGTTGTTCAGATAAAATCACACGATTTTATTAAAGTAAAATACACAACAGAATCCCAGTGTTAATTAAACTAACAGAGTTACATTCAGCACTTCAAAAGTGTCTATGTTGGGCCACACTACATATTGTTAAAGTACACTTTTGAGATACATATTTTCAGATATGACAGAGCTGCAGTAGCTCTTGAAAATCTGTTGCAAGGTGGGTGTCCTCTGGCAAGACTAAAGCAGACAGTCAGCCTAATAGTAAGGCAATACATTCTGATAAAGCATAGTCACTATGCATCCTTTAGGCTGGCTCAGACCACACGATTCTTTTGGTCGTTCACGATGGCACCATGTCAGACTATGCGACCAAAATCTTGTCCCGTCTTGGCCAACAGCCTGGCCACACTACAAGAGTGGTATGGACCGCTCAGCGTATGCTGACGCCACCATTGTCTCCGTGACTAAGTGCGAGTTCATAGGTTGTTGGGGGAGACTGGTCAAAGAGTGTCAATCACTCTAGAACAGAAGCACTCTATGTGATTGTAGCAGTTCCAAAAAAAACAAAACAAAATACAAAGGACAATAGGATTATGGATAATAAGTATGGATGTATCAAAAGGAGGACAATATGGACTGGCTGTCCTTTAAATAGAACTTAAGGTATGCATGTGATAACGTAAATAAAATAAAGTAAAATGTATACATTAGTTTTAGGGAATTAAAGTGGATAAATGTGGTAAATCTTGTAAATGATGATGCAAAGATAATGAGCAAATGTTCTGCTGTTGTTAGACATCAGGGTTCACATCGTTAATGTCAGGTCAGGGTGTCAAACTAGACGACGATGTATGAAAAATTCTGACATGCTAGTCTTGTTGAATCGTGGTTGTGAGGAATCGTAAGGAGTCTTGGCTGCGTCGTTAATTATGTCACACTACAGGCTTAAATCTGGCTGAATTTGTGTAATCTGAGCCGGCCTTAAATGACACCTAAAGTCACAGGCAAGAACTCTAACTTGGTGGATAACTTCATTCATGGCACAAATGTGTCTCGCATCTAAAATGTCAATTCACCAGAAACATGACAAAAAGAGTCCCAGCAGTCATCAGCTGTTTTTGGTTGTGATTTGGAATCATTCTCTCACTATATGTCAGAAACAGATCAGTTGAAAAAAGTATAGATAAATACATTAAACTAGAAAAGCACTCGGAGAGCGCAGACCTTTGCCTTTAGCCTATCTCCCAATAGTAAAGGATCCTTTAAAAAACTCCTGGATCCAGACGGTGATCCGGATCAGTCCCAAAATCTAATCAGTTCTTCCTTATGCCATTTCTGACATTTCCTGAAAATTTAATGAAAATCTCTCCGTAACTTTTTGAGTTATGGTGCTGACAAACTAACAAACAAACTAACTAACAAACCCTGCCCATCACATAACCTCCTTGGCGGAGGTAAAAAGCATCCAAGGTTTTCAATCCTATGCAGAGCGGCCTGTGAATTATTCTTACATAGCCTTGCATTATTGTTATTTGATATATATGTATTTGAAAAAGAAAAACACTTATAATGAAAAATCCCAGGCTGAGTAGCAGAGGTAGGTAGGGATGTTGAAGCATGTCCGTAATCTGCAGAATCCACTGGTTTCCTTTCCTCATATCACTGCCTGCAGGGCCTCAGCTGCAATATCTGGACAGCCCTATCAGGAAATTGCTGCAGTACAGACAAAAAATAATGCTTTGCTTTGTGAGCTTTCAAACTGTTTTAAATGCATATATGAGAAATAGATTAGATAATTAAGTTTGTACTTGGGTTTTTCTTTCAGAGAAACTTCACATCATGGCCAGGTGTTAAGAGCTGAAAGCAGTGCGAGATTAAGAGCATGAGATGTATGTTTAAAGCCACATATTACCCCGCCAACTCCCATACACACATATACAGCCCACCCTTGCCTCCGCGCTGAAGGAATTTCCTGCTGGAATGTCACGCTAGCAATTCACAGCCCCCTGATGTGCTTGTGTTGGTGTAAGGGAAGATGTTCTGGCGTACGTCACAGTCACGACAAGGCTCATAAATAGCACAGAGATGTGAATGTTACGGATGTGTGGGGAGAGCATGGTCAGTGTGCAGTGAGCAGAGGTGTAGGTTTTAAAGTAATACAGTATAGGCCGTTTTTCACACACTGACACAAGTTCCCACAGAGCCCACACACACTGCTCCTGTATGGAGTTTCCCTGCTAGACCACGGCTCATCCTCTGAGTCATGCTTTTATTCCAGACAGAAAGAAAAGACTTGTGTGGACTAGTTTTCTTCAAAAGACAAGTTTCATCATAGATGTCCTTCATGGTTGTGGAACACATATGTAGATGTTTAAAGTAGGATTAACAGATTTTTTTATTTGAGACTGTTGTTTTAAGTCAGGCCAAGACAGGACTGAATATAATGTGCTTGAAAAGTTCCTGCCAGTGCCATAGCAGTGGGATCCATCAGCGTTTAATATTGTACACAGAGTACCGATTGGCAAAACTGCAGCTGGAGATTCTGGGAAAATGAGTCCTGTGCCAAACGGCTGCACTGAGGGAACACTGAGGAATGTCTGAAGGAAGAGAGAGAGGAATTTTACAAATGAGGTCTTAAGATACAAAGGGGAGGGTACTCCCAGACGAGTTCAGAGGTGCCTGTGGTGCAGCTGAATGCATGAGTTGACAAACAGGGAGATTTAGGGACAAGTTCTAGATGCTCCTTTGTCCTTCGTCACAGGAGTCAGAAAGGATGTGAGATTTATTAGACAAGTTCATCCCAGAGGGGAGACTAGTGGGACATCCCAGTATTCTCCTTCCCTCTTTTTCTGACTTTACACACACATCCTCAGAGTAGTGTTTAGTGTTGTGTTAAGATGGAGGATTAATTTATCCCATCTGGCTAAAGAGTGGAAAGCTTTGTCTTAACTCTTCCCAGAGATTCTTGGCTTCTGCTCTGGCAGGCTTTTACAGGCTGACTTTATATACATAGTGTATGAATGTACTCATGATACCCTCTCATGTGCATCCATGTGTGTTTTCTTGTCTATAAATACACAAGGTCTGCAGTATTTGGTTGAATGATCATGGTGTGTCACTTCTGGTTTTGGTGCATTTTGGTGGAAGTTTAGAAAATGATGCAATGATTTACACAGCATTCAGCATGTTTTTAATGAGAGGGTGAGTTTCTCATTTTCTGCAACTTTTTGAGTTGACTTTAGCCAGCGCCAGATGTGGGATTCATTATAGACCTACGTGTTTTTATTGCAAAAGTTATCTTTCCTTACAGAGTCCCCAAAAATCAAATTAAAAATGTGGATGTTTTTACTTTGAACTTTTTCCATGATTTGCAGAGTGTGGCTGTAGTGCAAGCATCACAAACCTTTTCACAGGTTGATAAGAGCAGCCCATCCAGGTACTTTTCCCAAACAGTGCTAGCCCCGCCCCTGTCCCTGTCTGGGTAAAAACGTTCCATCAAAATGATTAAGAAAAGACTGGGTAAATAAGAAAGACTGGGTCTGTAAAGATTAAAAAGCTTAAAATACAAAAAATGAAAACCGTAGAGTTTAACAATTATTTAGAGCCCAAATCCACTGGCCAGTGAGATAAATATAAAGTAGGAACTTTCTGAAAAGATTTGCATCATGACATAAAATCAGCAGAATTATAGGTGTGAGAGTCTGTTCACACTTTCCCCATCATCTTTTGACCACATATTTCAGTAACTGACATCATTTGTGTTGGAGCTGAACTTTTAAAATGGGGTTAATAAGTTTATCGTACGAGTCTCCATTTATCAGATTAAAACACGACCGAACAACTACCTTATGTCTGCTGCTCTCGTTTACATTAACTGTTAACCGAAAAGTTGTTTGTGATCAAATGATTTAAGTAAATATTACTTAAAACTAATTTTGCATTACTTAAGTCATTTTGGTGTAATCTACTATTATAATGTGACTGTAGAGTGTACTTGTTGTTTTGAGTTGAATAAACTCAAAATTTCTATTTTTAACTTAAGATTTGGGTTTATTTATAATATCAAATGCTTTAAGGTGTTGAATTCTGATTAGCTGGTTGAATTCAAACTTGTCTTGCCTTGTTTGGAACAAAATTGCACAATTTCCTTGTTCAGGCATCTAAGACAGAAGCTAAGAAGACCGGTTTCTCCCTCACTTGGTTCTAAACATCTTACACTGTAAAACGCAACATCCATTTTACTCAGAAACATCAAGTTGAATTAACTCAGTTTTTTTGTAACCTGTTCTAAATACTTATTTAAACAAGTTACTTGTACTTCTTGGCCATAACAGCTAAAGGGCTCAGTTTACTTTAGTTTATTTGGTTTAAACAAATTAAGTAAAAAGGGAGTAAAATTACATTGTGTTTACTTAAAAATACAAAACAACGATTTCAACTCTATTTTTATGAGCTGATAGAAGTTATTTTAGTTTTAAAACTAAAACAGTACTCAAATAATGTAAGTATTTTTGTTGTCACTGAAATTATTTAAGTTATAACAAATCTGCAGTTTTCCCAGAATGCTGTTGGGCACTAAACCTTTATGCACTCTGTTTGCTGCTGCTGTCTTGGCCAGTACACTTTTGAAAAAGAGATTTTTAATCTCAAAGAGGCTTTCTCTTGGTTAAATAAAGGTTAAATAAAATAAATAAATAAATACAATGCACCATGAGTGAAGTTGCTGTCTCGGCTACATAGGGGTGATGTTAATGCTATTAATGTCTATGAATGTTGGATGGCACACTGACATTAATGAAATATACTTCTGCTGGTTCAGTGGGTCACTAACAGTCATTGGTGCAAATGGTGGCGCAAGTTCATCCACCTTAGGTGAAATGGTAACTTCAAAAGGTTTTTACAGAGAGTACTCTGACGTTTTAAGGTAATCAGTTGACTATGTTTTGAGTTCTATGAACTTATCGGTGTTTACAGTGCACTAAAATATTAAATATGGCATGGCATATGGATGTGACACTTCTGGTGTTATGGTTTAATTAGTGGCAAAGGTAATTGGCGACTTTTGTCCGACTGAGTTTGTAGATGTTGTTGTTGCAGAAGCTGGTGAAAAAACCTGAGTCCTCATGATTGTTTCTTTGTTTGGATTTTCTTTATCATGTCAAAATATACTCATCAGATATATATCTATAATGAAAGCTAAACTACATTGTCACAGACGCATTCGACTGAAAGTCACCAGTTTGCATGGTCGCTGACTGAACTAAACAGATATTTTCATTTTAAAAAATATGTTTTCGTTTTAAACATTAGTTTTAAAGACTCACACATGACTTCTAAAACAAAACGTAAGCTATTCATCACCAGCTGGTTAGAAAGACATGCTTTTCTCTGTAAAGTGACAATATTACATCATTTAGATGTGAATTATGCAGACTTGGTTATCAGTTTGCCCTAAACTTTCATCCATTTTTGTCTCTGCTGTGTTGACTGTAACGCCTCCTCTGCCTCTTCCACTTGTGCATACTGCATCTTGTGCTAGTGACTCATTAACTTTTAAGAGGTCATGCACTGCTGATTCGTCAAATATACTAAGAGGATGGGTGGTAGCCATCATGCATATGCGTTTGCATGTATATCTCCAGTCTAGGAGTAAATGTCAATAAGGTTGAATAATTGGCTTAAATTCATAGCTAACATTTAAGCTTATTTTATAGTCATGTCATTGTAAAGCACCCAAGAAAGCTTTGGTGAAACAATGCACTGTCTACATTTGATACTTTTAAAGTCAGTGTTGTGTAATATTATGATGAACAGTATGTGTTTTAATAGATGGACCTGAACTTTGTGGTGAACTATAGCGGTGATAACACTCAATAGCTGCTGCAATGAGCAGCAAAGGTCTTGTTCTGAGTCAGTGCCATGTCAGCCAGCAAGCAGCCATCTACTGAGAGTTTTGACAGCTGGGAAAGGTGAGGGAGAGCAGGAGGGGTGAGGTTTTGGTGGCATGTTTTGCTTCCCCTCCCCCCAACTGTAAGTAAAGTTTCAGTCCCCTGAATAATCACACTGCTTTGGAACATGGGACTGGGGCCAAAAGCAGATTTGTAGTGGTCTGAGTGGTGAGAAGGTGACTATGAAAAAGAGCATGTATGGTCTGCAAGTGAAAAAGTAACAAGGGAGCTGTAAATGTAATGCATTTTTGATCTTACAGCACTAACACATCACAAGTATTAAATATTGATAAGAAAAGATACCTGCCGCTGAAAGACTTCTAACTGTATTCACTGTTTTTCTGCAAACCGTTTTTTTTTTCCTGCTGTTCATCTTGAATTAGTTTAGTCAACATTTTCATTAAAAAAAAAAACAGAAAAGTAATAAAATAGATAGTCATTCATCCATTTTCAGTAGTTTGAGTGCATAACTCCTTTATTATGTTTGGATGTAAACAAACCAGCTTACATAAGAGCAGCATTCTTTTGTTTTCTAATAATATCTGTCTATTATCTCTAAATCCTTTCTCCAGCTGTTGGGGTCCCTGATGATGTGTCCTTTGTTGTGGCATTTGTAGGGACCTTAGCTTAATGTATATATAGCCCTGTTATACATTGTGTTACTGAGGGTCCATGAAGACAAACATTTGAGGAAGGTTGTTAAACATGGCAGTGTGGTTTTGGAGGAGGCAGCCGCGTGATGTGTATTGGATACAGTGGAAACAGAGCTTTCTTTGTCAGTGTTTGAGGAGGTCCAACACTGGGCTGGGCTCTTCTGCTGAGCTCTTTTTCTCTGTCTCCAGGATTTTTTAAAAACTTTTTTATGCTATGAAAACACACGCAAATAACCTCATGTGAAAGCACACACACTCAAAGAGAAGCTTGAGGTCTTGCTTTCATCTTCCACATACCACTGCCGCCTCTTTTAGCTTCTCTTTTACCTAATCCTTCATGATTGGATGGTTGTATCATACCATGACTGATTGATTTAGCAGCTAGCTGACTGCCCATTAGGATCAGCAGTGATGAGGGTTGTCACTTGTCACAGTCCATATGTCAATTTTCATCTTAGACCGTGTCATACAGAGCATGCTCAGAGAAGGAGATGAAGATTGGCAGATATGGAGTGATCAAAGATAATATTTTTGTGCTAGGTCTGTGGAAATTGTTGCAGCCTTTAAAGAGCTACATTAAGAAGTTACAATGTTACAATGTTACAATGTCATTTAGCAGACGCTTTTCTCCAAAGCGACGTACATTTGAGAGCAAGAACAACACAAGCAATGATCTAGACAAGAAGAAACAACATCAGTAAGTGCCATCAAGTGCTTCAGGTTCAATTGGACGCAAGTGCTGCCGTGTAGAGTTTAAGGCAGAGTACCTAAAATATACGTTGTTTATGTCGTTTTTTTTTGTTTTGTTTTGTTTTTTTTTTGTTTTTTTTTTGTTTTTATGTTTTTTTTTTTTTTTTGTTTTTAGACAGCAACAATGAATCAAGGAAAATGTGGGATCACTAATCGCCATTCATTAGGCTTCACAACAACTATTTACCAAGTAGATACATACATAACACCAAGAAGTGTTATGTATTGATCACATGGACACCCCGTGTTGTTCTTGAGCTGTTCAAAGTCAAAGGAGAGATTATGTAATACCATCCTGCATACTCTAATGTGAAGGCTAGAGCTGGTGTTCAGCTTCTGTAATGAGTTTTTGCTGCTTTATTTTTAAATACTTCATTAAATTAAGTTTGATCGAGAGGGTGGGTGAACTGATAACAAAGAGAACTCGAACAGTGTTCATTTCAAACCACACTGTCCATGTCTCTTGATAGGGTTGGACCATTTTGATTTTTATCAGAGGTTTTATTAACAGACTTCTCAGTCTCTGAGCCAAGTCAAATAAGCAAATAGGGATATATTTCCTCTCTCAATGATACAGCTCACTAACCAGCTTCCTGACATTTGTGAAAGGATGTTCTCCTTTGCCTCTTTTGTTTTTGTCTGCTCTAATCTGGACCAGCTATATTTAATTCTCTTTATTAAATGCAACAATGGCTTTTTTTTTTATCAGGCGGCTTCAGAGCTTGCTTTTTTGCGAGGTTATCGTTATACCAGAAATTTAAAGTTAGATATTATTGTAACACATAACATATATGTTGAACGATTCCCCTCTATAGAGAGATTAGTTTTATGTTTAAGTGGCAAAGAAAACAATCTGGTCTAAAATTATTGTAAACTGGCAAATTGGAGATGTACAGGAAAAGCCAGTCACAACTAGTTTGTCAAACTATTTTATTAAGTCCAACCAATAGATTGTTTGAAGTCATGTGGTCCCAATAATGCCAGATGTCAGATGAGGGACAGGAAGTAAAGACCACCAGTTAGGAATCAATGGGAATGGAGTATATTAGTACATTGAAGCTCTTTGTGGACCTACATGACATGCAGCAATTATCATCAGATTATCATGCCCATTTAATTGTCATCTAACCGACTAGTCTAAAGAGGAAAAAAATACTCAGAAAACAGTCAAATTCGTCACAGTGTCAGTGGGTGCGATGTGAGCCTGATATGCTGTGTAGAACATGGCTAATATTAACTAGTTCTGCCAGCCTTCCTTTGTCCTTGCAGATTAATATCGTGCTTTGATATACGGCCTGTGTTCTCTCTGGTTGAGTAGTTATACTTGAGTTTACCCATAGACAGCCTATATAACACTGAATTTACATTTTCTTGTTCAAAAAATGTCATTAAATACTTTTCCTACAACATACCAACCGCTGAGCTTCTCATATTTAGGAGATGCCGGGGAAAAATCTGGCAGAAAGGCAGCAGCATTAATTGAAGCCACAGCATCTACACGTAGCAGGAGGCTTCATTACACCTTTTAAAGACCTTTGTTTTTTCAGGCACATGTTTATTAAAAAAGGACGATAGGTAATTAGATTAACCAGCTCGTAAATCTTGCACCAATTAATTTGATGTAAGAATTTAACCGTTAAACCACATCATATCATCATTCTCATAAATGAGTCCTCTATACCGCCTACCTCAAATCTAGCCAAATGAAGGGAGACAATAGTCTTGAGGAGTCAAGTACCTTTTACAGCTTTTCTCCCTTGTTTTGTAATGAACATGCTTTTGATGGTAATGCTGATATTATACAAAGAAACTAATCAATCAATCTTTATTTGTATAGCACAGTTTAGCACAAAGTGCTTTACACACAAACAGAAAGAAAAATTCGAGTTGATATTTGTGCATCAATACCTAGTCTTGGAAATGTTGACAACCTTACTTCCTTTTGCCTTTTCTGAGCCAGTCCTTTGCTGTATTTTTACAGGAGTCTGTGTGAAGTGCAACAAGTCAGTATATGGAGCCAGCCAGGCCTGCCAGGCTATGGGCAGCCTCTACCATGACTCCTGCTTCACCTGCAGCGCCTGTAGTAAGTACAAACACATACACAGCACACATCACCACACACTTTAACTCCCATCTGAGCACTCTGCTTCTCTTTCATGGGTTTACATGTAAAGCTTATTTCACCTCTGACTAATTGGCTGCCAGGGACTTGTTTCACTTGAATTAAAAGTGGTACCTTTCTCTTCAGTCTATCACTGGCCCAAGCAAAAACACACAATTATTTAGGGATTACTGTCCTGTAGTGCTGGTGTTTGGTTTCTGGGTGTGCCAGTCACTCCTTCAGCCCACACAGAGAAAGACTTTTGCAGATTTAAAAATCTCTTAAGTTTACTTAAGGTATATATTACTCTCATGAGGTACTGCACAGAGCTTGAGAGAGAAATCTGTGAATAAGCCAAACATTAGACGTGAAAGCTTGTAAGCATCCACATGCTCTGCATTTTACTTTAAAACAAGCTGTAAAGACTTAAAGCACCTTGTACTAGTTAGCTGCAAGGCTCCTTTTTATACAAATGCTTCATAATGGAAACTTAAATCACAATTTCTCTTCTTTGTTTGTGTCCTTTTGGGTTTTATTACCTGAGGCAGATACGGTTTTAACACTTTAGGTAGAAAACACTTGAACTGTGTTTGTGTCTAACCCTTAATCCAAGAGAGATGGGTTTCTTACATAAAATATTATGTAAGTCAAGAAGACAGTTTTTGAGCCTGATCTGTTAATATGTTGTGATTGTATAACTGAGTGTTATTGTAGCCTCTTTTGTTTCTTTGTTTTTTCTGGTGTTAATTTTTGCTGCACTTTGACAGTGAAGGCAATGAACCTGACCAATAAGGTCCATAAGTTGAGGTTCACCACCCTGGCAGCACAGTCCAGTCTATGTGTGGCCTGAAGTGTGACCTGTCTCTCTGCTCCAACCAATTAAAACCTCTGTTCCAATTATCAGACGGTTGGTATGTGGAGTATTTGTGGCACTGCAGTGACCTCTCCTCAGGCCCATTATTCTGCAGCACCTTTGACCTTGCTGGTTACGCCTCCAAATGTATGATTAACATCTCTGTGTTTTCTTTGACCCTCCTCCCGTGTGTTTACACATGTGTTGGGATGAAAAAGAGGATATTGTAGCTCGTAGTGAAGCTGATGTCTGAAGTTTGGGGGGTGCAGAGAGGAGTTTACACACCACATACCTCTCATAGCTTACTCCATGTGAGGGCATAAAGGTTGCGCTCGCTGTGAGTGGCCCCAGGGAAAAGCATCTCAGCTGGGGAGGAATGCGGGCATAGGGGCCCTGTGTAGGTCTGACTACAGGAGAACACTGGAGCTGTTATGTCAGCTGGATGCAACGAGATGGGAGTACAGTGCGGGACAGGGAGACCATTCAGATGGAGTACAGCACCTACCACACACAGGGGGACCTCATATGCATGTGAATTGATGTGTGCACCTACGCAGTTACAAACATACAGTTCCTTCAGCTGCTTGTCATCTCATAATCTATGTCATGACAACTGTAAAGTTACATAACAAGTCTGTCTGACCATGAACTTCCTCTCGTGCCCTCAGTTCACCAGCTTTCCCTAAGGTGATTGAGGCAGGAGAACATTCCTGGAGGCTGCATGTCTGGGATTCAGCGCTTTGCTGCAAGGGGGAGGGGCTTTTCTTCAGGCTAACCATTTGTGTTTACAAACATTTTGCAGTAAAAACAATTACAGTTTGAGATTAAGCTCAAGTTTTTTTCATCAGTTGAGCTGGTTAGATGTAAGCCAACTCAAATATTCAGTAGAAATCTCTCAAAAGAAGGAAATGGGGAAAAAAGACAAAGCAGTTTCCTCATTGTTTATTGGATGTTTCTTTGCTTTTTCAAGAATGTAAAACTCAATGTAGGTGGACCTTATGTTCCACCTTGATGATCACATTGAGCCTATTTTATTGCCTGGTTTCATAATAATATTTGAGTTAATTTGTAACACACTAAAAGCTCGTGGCTTTCTGATTTCTTTGTCCTCAGAGAGTCAGCAGGCTTTACAATAACAAAGATCAGTCTTGGTCCTGAGTAAGATGGTACGTTAACATTTGTGGGTGGTTGTCAGGAACTCTGACTGATCAAAAGTTAGAAGAACTTCTTGTTATTGCTTTAATTTTTTAAAAATCCATCGTTAAGCTAGTTAGGTAGAATGAATGCCAGACTCAACAGCACTAATACAATGTGAAAGGGGTAATCATAAGACCTGTAGTGCTGAATTAGTTGTGTAATTTAGTCAAAGAGTGGGGTTTAGTCTCCATTAAGAAGTCAAAGCATGGTCTTTGGGAGTTTCTTCATTTATGAATGGAGGTGAGCATGGTCTGCTTAATTAGAAAACGGCCTTGTGTTTGGCTCCGTCCCTCAGGTATTTTACATTTTTATGAAAGTGCAATCGTCACACTTCTTTCTGGTGCTTTTCAAACTGTCAGCCCTGACTCCTGACTTTAATTAAGCTCTTATCTTTCTGCAAAGCTCACAGCTTTCCCTCTCTGACTCTGTGGAAAAAAGACAGGAATGTGAAGAAGAGGAATGGCCCGTATCTGACTTTCATCCCCCTCATTCCTCTCTTCCTTTAGAGACACAATTCCAAATCTGTCAGAAATGACTCAAAGCCACTGCCACACCTTGGCCTCATGGAAATGACATGCCTCTTCTAAACTTAGTTATCATGCAAGCCTTGATGGCGTCATACCCATTTTATTCCATTAAGATAATCAAATAATCAATCAGTTGTTCAGAAAAGTATAATGTGGCATTGATAAAAAAGCTTAATCATAAGATGGCCATTAACTTTTTCTTTCTGTTCTTGCCCCTATTTTCCCGTGTTTTAAATGAGTTAAATCACATTACTAAGTTTTATCCTGGTTCCATGTGACAGTGATTACTGATCATAATGAGATGTTTTCTGATATTAAGAAAGCCTGCCCTGATATGTTTTGAAATCTTTACAAATAACAAGTCTGTGATAGATATAAAATGATATCATAGGACCATGGGTTACAATTGTGAGCTTGTAGCACTCTTTAAACTTTGAGGTGTTTAAAGGCTAAAACTCAATATCATGCATTACTTATTTACATGTTCAATGACCATTCAAGACTGGAAAAGTTTTGACTTTCTATCATCCCTGTTCCTATTTTAAGACAGCAATAATTTAGGATTTCACAGAGCACACTAGGAGATCTAGTCTCTTTCTTCTCTAATGACAAAGAATTTAAATGGAAGTGATGTATGGGTATTTCAATCTGGAGAGACCTAATATGAGTTTAACAATTATTTATTTTATAAGTTTGGAAATGTTTGAGATGTCTTTGGAAAATAGACTCCATTGTGATGTCTTTTTGAACTTGAAGAGGTAGCGAGGCTGACAACAGGATAGGATACACCCCTATGGACTCTAGACAATGCTGGTGGCAGTGATGGAAGGAGTAGGATAAGATGAGTGACCTCTGAGGAGCGGGACCCAGACACAGATGAGATGACGTGGAAGGAGTGATGAAGGGATGCAGGATGGTATAAAAGAGCTGAACCTGAACACAGATGATACGTAATGGAGGTGGCTGGGGAGGAGGAGGGTTGCAGCGGTTGCACTGAAGTAATTGACTATGACAGCTGCATGATGATTGGATCTAAGATGAAAAGGGATTGGCTCAGAATTTAAGTGAGTAAATGAATTTTAAGTAAGTGATTTTTTTATTATTAATGAGTGAAAGGATGAATGGAAATGAAACAGTCTTCCTGTTTGAACTAAGGCTAAGTTTCATTTTAACTTTTTTCCAAATTAGGGTAGGAATCACAAGTTAATTCATGATACGCTATGGCATGACGATACATGATACAGTTCCCACAGTGAAACTTGATACTAGTTTTATTTTCTGCAATTTGGTGTCACTTTCATTTCTCATCACACTTCATCCAGTGAGCCATATTGGCAGGAAAATCTGTTTAGATCAGCGTATTTTTACAGTAAAATGTCAGTATTTGGAACCATCAATTCAATGGTTGTATCAAAAGTCAGGATGATGATATTTTGGCATGTTGATTCTTGTCCTATACAAATAAACACATATCTCTTTTTTCAGTACTGACTAGTTGTTGCCTAGTTGTCTATGGCCTCCCCTACATCTGCTTTTCTTCTTCATCCTGAGATTGAAACTGTGCAATTCCTTGTGCGTAAATGAGCATGTGAGACTATCTGGATAAAGTTATCAGGTAAACAGAGCATGAGATGGAGCAGGCGAGATAAAGATGGCTCCTGTTTACTGAGGTTAACCCCCTCCTCTCCCCCTGCTGTCCCCTCCCTCACCTTCCCTCTTGGAAAATGTGAGGAATGTTCCCTCTTCCTGTGGGACCTTGACAGGAATAGCAACGTGAAGTGAGCAGAGAGGTTCTGCTGTTGTGTGTGTTTTGTGAGCATGTGTGTGCTGCTAAAAGACGCCAGATCCAGACCATAGAACTATTAAAACACACAGACAGACAGGAAGCAGACACAGCATGTGGAAAGACAGAATAAAGGAACAAAGAAGAAGAATAGCAGGTCGGTGGAGGTCTTGCTTCGATGTTGCCATAAAATCCAACAGAGTGTTTAATCTCTCCCACCTGTCTAGGAGTTTGATTTGATCAGCATTTTTCCCTATATGTGCTTGATCCAGATGTGTCACATGTCTGACGGCAGCCTGCGCTTTGTCCCAGCTACATTATATTAAGACACCATCACACCATAGGTTCTTTTGTTTGATTTATCTGCCTGGGATTCAGCAGGATATAATGAATATTGCAAGAGGGTCCATTACCTTCAAATGGGTATAATTAATCACTGCAGTCTTTATGCATTAGTGCTGTAACTATTTCCTGAGACCAGTCTCATGGCTTTATGAGACTTTCCATTATTCAAGCAGCCAGTCAATGACTTAACTTTGTTTCATCTACTTATTGCTAATCAATCAGTTGTAAAAAAAAAAACCTCCTTCTAAATGAACTGATACAAATATGCATGTCTGTTTCTTGTTTCTGCAGGTCGAAGGCTGAGAGGGAAGGCATTCTACTATGTTGGAGGAAAGGTTTTCTGTGAAGAGGACTTTCTGGTAAGTGGTCAATACACAGGCAATATCTAGTGTGCATACAGTATGATGGTGTTCAACCTTTGCTGGGACTCAAAAATACCTTCATGTTAGAAACTTTCACAGGGCTGTTCATACTGAAATACACACCCTTTCAATCAGCAGACATCCTCTGTGTCTTAAGGCTTACAAACGTGACTGTATCATTTTCCCTCTAAATCCCCTTCCATTGATATAGTCTGTCAGCCTATAACTTAACACAGAATATCAATTGGAGACTGTGACCTTGTGGCCCAGTTTTGAGCATCCAATGCAGCCAATTCATATCAGTTTTCTCCCTTGGGTGGGACTGGAAGAAGGTCAGTAACTAGAGAAGCTGTTTCACTCAGGTTTATAGGGTGGAGGGCAGGAAGGCCATGCACACCAGTGCAAAATGATTGTGTCTACTTTTAGTATGCATAATGCTGGGATGTGCTCAGCAAAACACAATTTAACGTTTTGGTTTATTTTTTAATGTGTCAGCTGGAAGAATGTAAAAATGTATTTCTAATGATGCACGATATTGGATTTTTGCTGGTACCCAATACAGATATGGATACTGATTTATATGTTTTTAAAATATTTTTTTGTTCTAACGATGTCTTATCAGAATTAGAAATTAAATGTAATTAAAATAGTTCTCCTGATTAAACAGAATGTTAATACGGTGATTCCCTGAGACAGTCCTGATAAAGTGTTTGAACTAGCAAAATAAAAACCCATTCCTTCTCAAGTGCAAAAATTTAAACTAGCAGTATTTCAAACCCCAAACTTCCTTCCAAGGAACACACGTTAAAGTAAGGTTGTCAAAATTTACAATCCTTTGATACTATTTCGATACTATGAGCTTTTAACAATACAAAAATCATTTTATATATAGTGCCAACAGCACAGAAACATGTACCCTTGTATTTCAATCCAAAAGTAGAGTGAGTGGAGAGACACAGTACACAGTGACAGGCGATCAAATAAGAGTGAGTGCTGTTGTCCTGTTGCTAAATCAGACTAGTGACAACATGGTGAAAGAATAAATTATTTATTGATTATTTCACAGCAGTTGTGCTCTAAAGAAGTTAAAAATAGACCAACACCCTTGCAGAGGAAGTAAGATTCAGGATTGTATTAGACTAATGGTGAAGACATGCCTCTCTCTGCCTGCCTGCTGTGTGCCTCTTTGCTCTGCCCTCTGTCACAGTCTCTATCCTCACTAATTATTTAATTCACTAGTTGGCAAATACTTTTAATACCTCTTTTACTCAGCTTTTGAAGCTTCTGCTAACATACAGTGCTTAACAAATTTATTAGACCACCACCCAAAGTAAGGTTTATGCCACAGCTGCCCTAAATTAACAGCATTCGTAATTACCAAAATCATTTTTTATGTTTCTGCAATGGTTAATACACCAATATGTAGAAGCTCTATAACCAAAATGATATTTTTAATGCTAACATATAATTGTTATTGTTATCCATGAATTTTCAAATGTACTGATTTACAAAAAAACAGAAAAAATAGTAAAGCACATTATTATGTCTTGATTAATATGTCAAATTATAGTTATTTACTTGCATTCCTGAACAGAAAAATTAGTTTTGGTGGTTGAATGTTATGCTTTATTAATATCTGACTTCTCAGAAAAGCCCAATGAGCCGGCTCAAATGTGTTTATAAAAAGGTGAATTCAGTTTGAAATCCCTCATTCCCGTTCAAAAAGGTAAAACGTGGAGAGCTCACTGAAAATGAAAGAGTCTGCATTAAAGCACTTCATGATGCTGGATGGTCTCTGAGACAAATATGACAGGTGGTCTAATAAATTTGTGAAGCACTGTAAGTGTGTCTCGAGGTAGTTAAAAGTTTCCCTCAACCTGCAGTTTGATGACAGCCCCACAGCCATACATTAAAACCAACACCCATAAATTGACATAAATATGAAACATTTAAAAAGTACAGACAGAGCAGAATCACTACAGACACTTCTTTTGGTTTATTATTTATAATTCAGAGGTAATCTTTTCTTGTAGGTAGACCCTAAACATTATTTTAGGAAAATCTGATTTATCTTGCTTTTTGCTATAACCTGTATGTCAGATATTAGTATGTGGTCACTGTTTAGTTAACTATCCAATTAGCAAATTGGAAATAAAAAAAATCACTAAACTAAATTAAGCAGTTTTGGGTGTCAATTGGGCCATTTTTTATTGCTGTAGTAACAAAAGAGGTATTGATAGTGTTTGATTTAGCTAGTATCAATCGGAATTCAACAACTCACTTAAAAGTTTAAAGAGTAAGGATGAAAAACAACTTCAGCTGAGGTAGGTCCTTTTATTCTGCTTTAAAATGCACTCTTATTCATAAATTCTGCCCATATGTTGGGCCAACATATGGGCAGAATTTTCATATCCGCTGATACCAATAGTTGAAATTTGGACATAATATCTACCCATATTGATATCATGTCAGTAATATCATGCATCCCTCCTCATTACAACACTAGGTTTAAATAAGTTTTTACCACAATTTTTATAGACATGAAAGTGAAGTGGATGTATGAATGAATATTGTTCTTTTATTTAAATTCTCTTACTACAAAATGCTAAATATTCTTGTTTCCTTGCTTTCAATTTTGAGATTGTAAAGTAATAAATTCAACAGTAGGGTGTTTTTTCTTTATAAAAAGTGAAACCTACATATGCCTCTGCTTCCGGTACTGCCAAATAAGAGAATTCAACAGCAGTGCCCTCTAGTGGTTAAAAAAAGAATGCAATATAAACTTGTGTTAAATCAATTAAAACTGTCCATATTTGAATGAATTTTAAATTGTTTTTTTAAGGTATTGTTACATCCTTAGTGAGCACTACTATCTAGTCATTGTGCCTGTATTGTTTTTATAAAAAAATCCAACCTTTTTGTATGTTTGCTTGTTTTGGTGCAAATATGTCCTCAAGCTCTCTGTCTGTCTGTTTAGCCCAGGGCCTCTTTCTGCATAAACCTCATTTAATTACTTCTCTACCAAAACCTCTTAGTTGCTCAATTAAAGAAGAAATTCATACCAAAATAAGTGTACTGTGGCTGTGATCCCTCTGCGTGCTGTTAATTATGTCTGCTCTTCTGCCGGGCCTGAAGTGTGGCTTCTCTCAAATGACACTGTTCCTGTATAATAACACATAATAATGCTGATCTGACAGACTCAAATACAGCATCAGTAAAATGCCAATCTCAACCACTCTCACTTTACAGATGAATGTAATCAGAAGTCCAAACATCTAAATCCATTATGGTACTGATGCTCAAGATTTTCAAAATAACATACTGTGGAGATGCACCTTTAGAGAGGGAAAAAAGTTTTTTTGTTTGTTTGTTTTTATTTATTTATTTATTTATTTTTCAGTTTTAAGGAGGAGTTTCTGTAAACTGCATATGCTTGATCATATACAGTATACTACTTTAAAGTATGACTAAAAGGAACTGTGGAGTTTCTCACAGCTCAGTCTGAATCTGAAAGTTGGAGAATTCAGTCATCCATTAAATAACCAGATTCCAATGACCTCACTGTCTTCTTTTCTCTGTCTGTTAAAGTACTCCGGTTTCCAGCAGTCTGCAGACAAGTGCAACGCATGTGGACATTTGATCATGGACATGGTGAGTGTGTGCACTTTAGCAGAGCTTTAGTCTCCTCAACAGAAATGAGCTTTTTGTGGGCACATCTGGATAAAGACTCAGGAGAAGGCATTGAATCTCATTATTCATCTCTCTGCCTGACATACACACACTAACATGCAGTCTCATGGGTTAACACAAACATAACAACACAACATACACAAAAACAACATACATAAAAAAACAATATGACTAAGAGAAGATGTGCTTCAGAAAAAAAGAGGATTTTTCAAGGAGATGTATGCAGAAACCTGTTGCACTCTGTCACTAAGACTGTATTTGTCAAGAACAAAACTTCTCTCTTCAGTCAGTTAATGCACTTTTCTTTCTGCTCCATTTGATTGGTGGGAATTTTCCTTAAATAAATGCTTTAGTATTCTGCAGGTCTATTCTTAGCTTTGTCCTATTCTTAGCTAGTGTTAAAACTCAATATACCCTCTGGGATCATAAAACATTTATCAAATCTAAAAGCAGAGATTTTTGTAAAAGCAGTGACTACTTCAGCTTTATTGGATACAGATAGTGAGGAAATATAAAATAGCTGTATCAGAGTGAATCAGAGTATTGATTCCCACAATTTCTCACTCACTCCTCTCTGTATAGATCCTGCAGGCCCTCGGGAAGTCGTACCATCCTGGCTGTTTCCGCTGTGTCATCTGTAATGAGAGCCTTGATGGAGTGCCCTTCACAGTGGACACTGAAAATAAAATCTACTGTCTCAAAGACTACCACAGGTAAGTGTCATATGCTGCTCAGTATCTCGCAGGCATATGAGTTTGATTTATTTGTGTTGAATTAGTTAAGCATGACAAGGAAAAAATGTCCAGGTTTCATATTCCCAGTTCCCCTGACTTTCCCTCGTTACTGCAGGATCTGGTTGAGAAGGGTCGCCTGAGTTTCCCTCTGCCACGTGTGACGGACACATGAGAAGTGTAGTCAGGGATAAAAGGGGGAGGAGGAGGAGGAGGGGGATCACTGTCCAGTTAGAGGTGTGAAGAGTGGCGTGCAGCCATGATTCTTTCCTCTTCTGCAAGGACAACTTCTAACATCTGAGTGAAAAATCAAAGTTTCTTGTGTGTGAGAAAAAAAGGGATTCTGCAGAAAAACTTACAAACAGTAGCACCTGTTGGACCTCAGCAGTTTCAGCCTTTCCTCTGCCTGCTGGGACAGCTTGTTCAGCACAGCCGTGCACATGGCCGATGGTTGTCTGGCAGCTCTCACATGTTCTCCACACTAATTAAATCAGACAAACCTCATTGTGTTTACAGTACGTGTTTTACTTTAACCACAGTCATGCATATCCACACTGAGAGGCTCTTTGTTATTCACTCCGGACCTCCAGGTGCCAGCCATGTGTGTGAAATAAAGAATTCATTTTGCTTTTTTGTTTTTGTACTGCTTTTTGGAATTTGAGGAATCACGTGTGTGCGAGGAAGCCAGCACATCTGCAAAGCTGGCATCTCTTAGACCAGTCATAGTTTAGTCAGAGTCAGGAGGGAGAGAGAGGGAGGAAGAGAGGGTTTAAAGGTCAGGAGAGGGACATCAAATATAAACTGTGACCTTTACGGTCTTTGTAAAGAGTTGATTTAAATTCATTTAATTGCTTGCAGTTGCAACAAATCTATGAAATCCTCTGTCTCACTCCTACAGGGTCCTGGCCCCTAAATGTGCAGCCTGTAACCAGCCCATCCTGCCCTCTGAGGTAAGCTAGCAACCATAAACTAAGTAGATATGTTAACATAATAATATGGGAAATCAATCATACTTTATTCAAAGAATGCCAACATTTAACTTTAACAAAATGAATACTTCGTGACCAGGGCTCACTTTCAGACTTGTCCCTCCAACGTCATACTCCAGCACTGAGTTTGCTCTGTCTGTTGTTGCGCCCACAGCTGAATAGAGTACCCTTCATTAAAGTGGAGGGTATACTTGTTACCAGCTCAGCAAGGTTTGGGACAACTTCGCTCACTCCCACAGTAACAGGAACTTAATTTAACCACTGTTTTATGTCACTCAAATAACAAGTTGGCTACAGAAAAACATTTGACTTGATAGAATCAATCCACAGTTTGTAAAAACAAAGAAGACCTCCCATTTTTGGCAAAACATCTTTTATAAACTTGGTGTCTTTTGAATCTGATGTCTAAGACAATTTGTTTTTGAAAGTTTTTATCCATTCAAAAAAACCTCAGATTTAAATGTGTAAATGCTAACTTTAGCTCTTTGGTATAATGTAAACCCTGGATGACTCTACTATCTTTTAGTTTGTAAGTATTCAAGCTTGAGATAGTTTGTCTCCCATGAAAAACAAGAAAAGGCTTTACACCTGCTCTGTAAGTCAGCATTGGTGCATACTTACCGTTAAAGTATACGGCAACCCACTGTAACTCTCCACTTCAAGGTTTTGGATGGCACTCAATGTGGCAGACCCTTCAAACAAGGATGGCTGTGCCAAGAAGTTTAGAGAGAGATGGTAGGGAGTGGTTTGGAAACAGACCCTAAACTGCACTGTCTTTCCTGTTATTTAAACCCAACATGAAACCAACATAATCAAACACTTTGCAACAAAAAACTTCTTCAAACAGGCCAAATCTTCCATTGTAGGTTCTACAGAAAAGGTGGGATAGAGGAAGAGAGAAAGAAAAAAGGAAGTGGAAGACAGGGAAACATGGTAGCAAACATAACAGATAATAGGGATTTAAAGAAACAATGGAAGGGGTGATAATAAAGATATGACTCATTATTCATACATCAGTGTCTATCCGGATAGTCCACTCAAACAGGCTGTATGTTCTGATTCAGACTTAATTCAGTCCAGCCTATCAACCCTTAATAAAAGTCTTAATGAAAGAAACTAAGACAAACTAAGAATACAGTCACAGCAGCATCCAAGACAATTGCATTCATATGCCATTTGCAACAGATCACAAGTTCCAAAATGAGAGGTCAGATCATAAAAACACCAGAAATACAACACCAGAAATGTATTAATAAACACAGAAGTACATAAATAAATCATAAAGGCTAGCTTAGTGTACAGGAACCAACCATAAATCAGTTACAGCTGTCAGCATGTTGTCTGTGAATACGCTGGCAGTGCAATTCTCATGCCATGTTGAAACAGAAGAACGCGTTAGATAGACAGACTGACGGCTGTGTTGATTACCATCAGCATAAAGAAAAAGTGTTGCTGTATAGTTATTTTTTATACATATAAACACTGCAGTGAGGTAGTTGACAGACTAAGTGATTAAATGCAGGCTGCTAAAACCTTTGTTTCTTTCAGATGTTCTTGATGAGTGATATGTTTAAATGTTAAAAGAAGTTAAGAGATTTTTTGTTTAAAAAAGTGAAGAGATGAGAGGTACTGCTTTGTCCTCAGGGAAACCAATATCAAAACAAAACAAAAGTTCCTCCGAGATCTTTTAAATTTTCTATCAGTATATCTTCTATGACATTTCATTGTGTCTTTATAAGCGACCTGATAGAGAAATGACAGGAAATCAGTGGTAAGATGGATGGTGGTGTCATGCGACAAAGGGCTTTAGCTTGAACTAAGCTGCAGGCTTACAGTTACCCCAGCCTCAGATGTCTTTCTCCTCAGTTTACAGGTGACTGTGATAACTTGAATATTGAGTTACATAGCAGTATCAACTTTAAATACACCTGATGGCATAATTAGATGTTTGTGCGGCCAATGTCATGTGTAAATGTCTCTGCATAATGCTACTTAAAAAATAGCCCTGCACGTATAGTGCCTATGAAAAGTGTTCACCCCCTTGGAGTTTTTAACCCTTCGTTGATTTTATTAATCAAGCATTGTTAATAAAACTTATATATAAAATATAGCAAATATATCTGTATCTTTTTTTTTTTTTTTTTACGAATAATGGAACATACAATTACCCTCTTAAATGTCAGAGTGAAAACAGATTTTTTCCAAAGTAATATCAACTAAATCAAAATGTATAATGTAAAATGAGTGACTGCATAAATAATGACCCCCTTGAAGTCAATATTTAGTAGATGCACCATTGGCTCCAATCACCGCACTGAGTCTGTGTGGATAGGTCTCAATCAGGCTTGCACATCTTGATGCTGCAATTTTACTCCAGCTGTTAGGAGCTGTGGCTTGAAGACTATCTGTGGACACCAGTGGTGAAGGAAGCTGTCAGGCTGAAGAAAGAGGCCTTTTGGGCATGGCTTGCCCAGGGGTCTCTGGAAGCAGCTGACAGGTACCAGGCAGCTCCGGGGGCTCTGCTTAAGCAGTTGCAGAAGCGAAAACCTGGGTGTGGGAGGAGTTCGGGGAGGCTATGGAGAAGGACTTTTGGTTGGCCCAAGGTTGTTCTGGCAAACCATCCAAGGACTCAGGAGTAGAAAGCAGGGCTCCTCTCAGGCTGTTCTCAGCAGGAGTGGGAAACTGCTGACCCGGACTGGGGATGTCATCCCGCGATGGAAGGAACACGTTGAGGAACTCCTTAAGCCGGCCAACACGTCTTCTGGGGAGGAGGCAGAGTCTGAGGGTCCAGGGGAAGGCTCATCGATATCCTTGCTGGAGGTCACCAAGGTAGTCCAAAAGCTCCCCAGGGGCAAGGCTACAGGTGTAGATGAGATTTGCCCTGAGATGCTTAAGGCTCTGGACATTGTTGGGTTGTCATGGCTGGCACGCCTCTTGAATGTTGCGTGGTGGTCTGGGACAGTGGCTGCGGAGTGGCAGACCGGGGTGGTGGAGTAGAAAGCAGGGCTACTCAGCCCCCCCTGGATAAGTTTACTTTAGGGTGCTGGAAAGGAGGCTACGGCCAATTCTTGAACCTTGGATTCAGCAGGAACAATGTTTAGGGAGATGATTTGGGGCATTGATGTGGTTCTGTTGGCTTCCTCAGCAGGGGACCAACAGCAGGACAGTTCGCGGCTAAGTGCGACGCGGTCAGGATGAGAGTCAGCACCTCCAAATCTGAGGCCATTGTTCTCTGCTGGAAAACGGTGGATTGCCCCCTCCAGGTGGGGAGTGAGTCTTTGCCCCAAGTGAAGGAGTTTAAGTATCTTTGGGTCTTGTTCACAAGTGAGGGTAAAAAAGAGCGTGAGATTGACAGGCAGACTGGCGCAGCATCAGCAGTACTGCGGGTGTTGTGGCGGACCGTTGTGGTGAAGAAGGAGCTGAGCTGAGAGGCAAAGCTCTCAATTTACCGGTCAGTCTACCTCCCAACCCTTACCTATGGTCATGAACTCTGGGTAATGACCAAAAGAATGAGATCGCGGATACGAGTGGCCGAAAGGAGTTTCTCCAGAGGATGGCTGGGCTCAGCCTTAGAGGTTAGGGTAAGGAGCTCAGACATCTGGAGAAAGCTAGGTGTAGAGCCGCTGCTCCTTCGCATCAAAATGAGCCAGTTGAGGTGGTTCTGGCATCTGATCAGGATTCCTCCTGGTTGCCTCCCTATGGAGGTATTCCAGGTACAGTGGTCTTGGAGGAGACCTAAGGGAAGACCCAAAATGTGCTGGAGGGATTACATAGCCTGTCTGATTTGGAAGCACCTCAGGATCCCGCAAAAGGAGTTGGAAAGTGTCACTTGGAAAAGGGACATCTGGGTGGACTTGCTTAACCTGCTACCCCCGTGACCCGGCCCCAGATAAGTGGAAAAAGATGGATGGATTAAAGAGGGTTTTTTGTCCCAAAAATCCAAATTTTTGACCATGATTTATATATAAGATCAATAAAACAGACTGTAAAACATCCAAGGGGGTGAATACTTTATATAGGGGCTATATAGAACACTATTATCTTGAAATAATGTATTTTTCCCCCATTCTCTGGAGAATAATTTGACCACTGTGAGCAAGATGAACTTATTAGAGCCATGTAGAGGAACATTTGTAGATCGGCTTTATGTCTTCATTAAATCTAGAACCTCCTGACCTTTACCTTTGGACCTTAACCACCATGACCTTTACTTTTATGAATCTTTATCAGCTTATTACAACTCTGTGATGACCAAAATATTGAACTTTCCTATTCAAGTAACAGATACACTAATATATTAAAATTTTCCCCTGACTGCATGTGAGGCCTGATATCTCTTGTCTGTTATTAGATGTGTTTCCAGGGAGGAGCTGATGGATAGTCTGGGGATTAACGGGTCACACACAGATAAGACATGCTGGCAAAAACAAAGAAATGTCCAAAATTAGAGCTGACTTTACTGGAATGTCCCCTGCCCTCCCCTTTGTGCAAGCAGTGAGGCTGGTATTTAGAGGAGAGGTAGTGTGTGGATTAAGGTAGGGGGCTCAGACTGTTTTTGTTGGGTGCTGTACGGATGGTCGGGGTAGTTTCCTGCCAGATTGGTATTGTAATACGAGAGAAATTATTTTAAAAGGAACTGCTTTTTCTCTGGGGGCAAAAGCACATAAAAGCTCATTTTACACATTTATAAATTATCTCTTCCTTTTTCCTTTCTGGTTTATTTTGTCAATACTTACTAAACCAGGAGGATTTGCAAGACCTCCTTTGTTGCAGAGGATCCTAAGATCACAAGTTCTTGTTTTTTTCAGTTTGTGCTTAAAGGAGTTTATTGTAAAACCCTGAAGCTCAAAGGTTGTAATGCAGAGGAGTAGTTCAAAGTACTGAAAATTCTGCTCTCTGCTTTTTATAAATTTTTGAAGCTTGGTGTCTCCTTTTTGAGATTACGTTTTCTGCCTGAATTTCTCTCACAGGGCTCTGATGAAACCATTCGAGTTGTGTCCATGGACAAAGACTATCATGTGGAGTGCTATCACTGTGAGGTGGGTTAAAACAAATCACATTTCTCTACTACAACACTGAAAATACAGCCTCACGGTGAAGAAACCTGCAGGTTTGGTGTCACTGAGCCAGAGATGCTCATCAAGAGAAGATCCCCAGATGATAATTACTGTCTGGGTGGTAATTATATAACGCTGAAGAGATCCGGAATGCAACACCTCATCATCCAGATTTATCACATCATTTTACTCGAGTGTTTTTTCCTTAAATGCTGATTGACAGTTGTTGTTCCTTCACTCCATGAAAATAGAAATTAATGGGCTTAGCAACAGCTCTGTTAATGAAAGCTAACTATTTTGTGGCTTTTAATTTGCCATCTTTTAAGCCTCTCAATAAGCAGCATATTACTGGAAGATTTTTTGTTTGTTTCATCAAAATGAAAACCAAACAGCTGTTCTTTGTTGGTATGCATTAATCCGATGCATGCTAGAAAAAACAACTTTGAATCTTTCTGTAAATACAAATGTATGACCTTTCTTGCCTAAATGCCACAATTATGCCCCTCAGGGATTTAACTGCTTGGAAATTAGTCTTACAAAGGGTATAAATCAGTCTAGTTATCATGCTTTTTTGCATTAAATCGTCCATTCTCAGCATCTCCTTCTCCATTTTTCAGGAATGTAAGATGGAGTTAAATGACGAGGAGGGTCACCGCTGCTACCCTCTGAACGGCCACCTCCTCTGCCACTCTTGCCATCTGAAGAATATCGAGTCAGGCTGCTCCTCATCTATCTCCTCCTCGTCTTTCTGATCCTTGCAGTGGATGGATGGACAGAGACACCTGGTGGATTTATGGAGGAACTGCCAAAGAGTGATTGACAGCATGAGTGGATAGTTACAATTCTTGTTGTAGAGGATTGATTACTGCAATGCATCAGATCTTGCTGTGGTTTGATGTGTACTTTTAAAGATGTGTTACTGAAGTTTTAATATACTTTTTTTGTCTTTATGAAGTCTGTAATACACCAAAGCCCTTCTTTGAATGCATTGACCGTAACGTATATATTTTACAAAAGGGTTGCCATATAATTTTTTTCAAATGTAAATATCACTTTTGTTCATTTACATTTTTCTGATAGTCAACTCATTTCAGGTACAGGGTACTTTTTAAGCTAATGTTCCCTGTTCTGCAGTTAAAATGAACCTTGAAACTTTATGTCCAAAGCTTCTGATAGGAATATAAATCAACTTTAGAAAGTGACACACATCAAGCTACCTGATGTTTTGATGTCATTTTTATATAATGTAATACTCTGAAACATGTAAGCTGTAGATGTCCATATTGTTTTCTGGATGCAGATTGTGCCCCAAAATGTAATATGAAAGATCTGTGAATACTGGGATATACCGTAATAATGTTCGGGATTAGTTTAAACATCATTAAAAAGCTCAAAATTGCTTCATTTTCCAAACTATTAATGAAGGAAAAGTAGATCCATTGTTTTTCATTTTCATTTTAAAGATTCCTGTATGCAATGATATAAAAATATTTCTGAACACAGTCATTCCAAAAAATAAAAAATAGTGCCTTTATCGTGGAGGTCGAATATGCCTTTGTACCCGTAAGGTTTAACAGTCAAACCATGAAGTCTTTCTCGTCATGTCTGAGCAAGTACATTCAGGAGTTGTTTAGCAATAGACAGCCATCATTCGTCACGTGGTTTGCTGTCAGCACAAAGAGAACTATGAGCTCTCTATGCATCCATGAGGATTGATATAAGGCCTGTGGTTTTATGTATGTTATATTTTCAAAGATAGTTTTTTTTTTCCAAAAGAAAAAAAATACATGTATTAGTGACCTGTACTCCTTTATCTTTTGCTTCATTTTGACTGAGCAAAACCCCTCGTACTTATTTGTTGTGCAGTGATGAACACAGTTTTGGTTGCCTACTTTGCCATACATATTATTCATGTGTTGGATTTACTAATGTAGTACTAAAGTTGCTTTTCTTATTTGAAGTCAAGTCTCATAGCCAAATATAGATTAATATGAAGAATAAAAATGCGTTTGTGCTATTTGATTATTGTGAAAAATATTTAATAAATATATTACATTAGGACACATTTTTATTATTTATCCGCTTCTTCTTTTTTGCGTACAAAACATTAATGTTTCATAAAACATATTGCTTCAGCGCAGGCAAGTAAGTTGTACAAATGCATGCACTGTGATTTATTAGCATACATTTATGTACACAGAGGAAACATGTTCCAGTAATGCTCTCTCCCGGGCAGTAGTACACGGTCATACTGCATAATGGAGCAACGTAAGCATATTTTACTCAACACTACCTTAGCTTACCAACCCACGTTGAAGAAATGCAGACGTTTTGAAACGTTTTAATCGTGGTCTTGTTGGTGGGTACATGAATATTTATCGGCTGGAGAAGTTGCTGAGATTTTTTGCTTCAGTACATATTGGTAATGGGCTGGCTTATGAGGACAGTTTCCAACTGACTGCCATAGTTCAGAAAGCTTTAACTCTAGATTACAGAATCAGTATTTTAAAACACGTTTCAAATGAAGCTTAAAACTTTACACCCTAGTAATAGTGTGAAATTACTGATTTTTTGTTTGTTTGAAAGGTTAGTAAAGCCGGGCAAGAGTCAAACCTACGATCTTGTGATCTTTCGTATCAAATTAAGTCGACGTTCACTACCGTTGATTTAAATTCTATCACAATTTTCTTGATGCTGTCGATAGAAATGCTGGCAATGACTGACAGTAGTACTGGCTCTGGTTAACCTACACGCCAGATGGATTTGTTTCACACATGAGAAACAAGGAAACTGGCGTATCCATCTGCTTTGCAAGGTTAGGCCCTCGTAGTACTCAGAAAAGAACAAATGTAAAACATGTCCAACATGTACGAATACAAATTTTACTCCTTAACATGTGCTACCCAGTGGCTCTACTCAATGCAGAAAGCACAATGTAACACGTAGTATACATATATATTAGTTTGCGTTGTCTTTGAACACCAAAATAGACTTCCAGGTTCTTGACAAGGCAACTTGGGCGAAAAGTGATGTTTCTAGGTTGTCTCCCAACGGGGTACGGTTAGCCAAAGTTACCAACACACACTCCAGGTACAAACAAACATGGGTGGTTTCTACGGTGTAAAACTGCAATATAACAGTGTGATTGTCCTATCCTGTCTCCAGCTCGATTGGGTTTTCAACCTTAGTACACCGTAGTCGTGTTCCCTTTTCGGATCAGCCCAGAAAAATCTCGAGCCAGCCAGGAGTCGAACCTAGAATCTTCTGATCCGTAGTCAGACGCGTTATCCATTGCGCCACTGGCCCATATAAATGCACTTGGTGTCACGTGTCAGCTTTGAAACCGGTCACGTGACATTTTCTGAGCTAATTTCTACTTTATCAGCCGCTTATTTGCGTCAAACCCGTTGTCTGTTTTATATGATCTTAACTTTATATATGTGTGTCAAACAATTAAAAAAAACAAAACGAAAGAAGAGAATTAAATAATGTTTGCGTTTAACGTCGTTTCTCGGAGTCCCGCCATTGGCCAGCAGATGGCATGATCAGACCATCAAAGAAATCAACGACACTCTTGAATATAAATTTAAAGATCATCTTTTTCCTGGACTTGCGTAACATTTAAACGGAGTGAAATAGCTATTAGATTAAATACGTATATCTCTGAAATAAAGAAGGAAAGTAAAGAGAGCCCCATATCTTGCACACTGAACATCTTATCGAACTTTTTTTGGATTTCAGTTCCCACTTGAACAAAATTTAATTAATTACATAAAAAAGGATCCTATACAACCCTGAGTAGATTGTTTTTCATTTTTTTGTCAAATGTTATCAAGTCTTATTATCAGCTACCACATGACTAAATATAATAGAGAATAGTTTACAAAAAAATTCTGCTGTCCTATTTTTTGTGAATGTGTTTCTTAATCAAAAAAGAAAATAACAGAAAAAAATTGGATTCCCTTCAAATACAACAAATAATATCAAATTTGCAATATGAGTAAAAAAAATCACAACTTGATACTAATAAGAACCTATAGTTTTAAAAAAAACATTTACCAATGCAAAGCAAGAACTACAGTATAGTCTGCATGTAGCTGAAGAAATGTGCTGTGTGGCAAAGCTCACTTTAGAAGCAGATTGTGCAACAATGGGTATAGACTTGATGCAATGAATGCTCCAAGTTCACCACAGTCAGCTTTGTCCCAGGTGATATGTATTATGTTGTATGCTGATAGCAATGCAACAGTTTTTTTTTTTTAATTTACCTGACACCACCACATAATTTCACTTTGGAATAATACAGGGAGGTGAAGGAGGATGTAGCTGCGCATGCACAGAGCATGAACCAAAACAGTACTTGATTAGAAAGCTGTTGTTTTCCACTACTTATTGGGTAAACAATGTTTCACTCTTACCAGGTCAATCAAATATTAATGATAGGTTCTGAGATTTACACCGTGTTTTAGGTGTTTTGTCTCTAAAGTCAAACAAGTATGATAATATAAGGTCATAAAACTCTTATAACTTTTTCATGCTGCAGATCCACTCCAACCCACATGAGCTTACACGACAGCACTATTTTACCAAACATACATCTTCAATGTGCAGGCCATAAAATATTAAGTAAGACTTTTCAGAGAAGACATTACTCTGAAAATAAACACAGAGAAGTGGAGCCAAAGATTCACCAGATGACTTCATCTATCGTGGGTGGGTGCGTTTGTTTTATCTTTTCTTTAACGTGAGAGCTGTGTAATTTAGATCCTAGTGCATCTGGGGTTCCTTTATTATTACAATAATGATGAGATTTATCTATATATCTATTTTTTCTTTACAATGCAACAAAGTGCTACACAAAAATTAATAGATAAAAATATAGTGGACCACAACAATGCAGAAAATGTCAGATAAGGATACAGGAGTTAAAACACTACTATGACTTCAAGAAAAAGAAAAGATTTTACCAAGGCCTTATCAAAGAGAGATTTTATGGAGTCTTCAAAAGAGACATGACTGCTCTATTAAAATCAGTAGACAGTTTAGGGCAGCTATGGCTGCCAAGGCTGCTGACCTTAGGTTAGAAGTCCAAGATTTATGTAAAGCTGCACTCACTGATGGGATACATTCTTCAGTCAATAATATATTTAATACAGATCTATAATTTGAAAACTACAAGCATGTCACTTATTAAAACTACTGGTAAATTATATCAGTTATCTATAATCTGTCATACAGTGATACTTAACTTTAATACGAAACAGTGAGACTTTTCTGTGTCTCATTTATATCCTTAACATCCACCCGTCTTGACTTGTAGTTGTGACTCATTGAAAATTCTGCTCTTCAAGTTGCCATGTCACAGTACTATAATATTACAATGTATAAAATCCCTCTTATAATCTGAATAATAAAGCCTCTTGTAGACAGTCTTGTAAGAATTATATAGTAGATATGTAGATATGTATTATATAGTAGCTGTGTAAATGTACCTACCACTGCAGCATCCATCTGATATCAGGATATTTCAGTGCCTTGTTATTTTAATGAAAATGAAGTTTTTTTTATAAAACCCAATTTCAGCTGAATGTTTCACTTTTACCTTTTTTTGTTTAATGTATCTCCATAATGACACATTTTTGTTGATTAACACACCTCATTCAAATTCATGCTATGTTACAAGGGCTGCTGTTCAGAAGAAACATTTCATCAGAATTAAAACTTATTTTGAAGGATAAAAATGTTTAGATCCTCTCAGCAAAATGGTTAGTTGTCTTCAGATTTTAACTTGCTTTTAGCACTAAAACTCTTGGTAGACATTTGCTTTTTTGATATACAAGAAGCAAAAGGGAAAGAGAAACCTGGATGATATTTTGGGTTAAAAAGATTGAAAATACTACATATCCTGTTGAAGGAAAGGTAAACAACACATTGCAACCACAAAAGTTCTTTCATTTATTTGTGTGGGTTTTTATATGGTCTACAGGGGTGGTTTTAATAATTTGGATACAAAGATGTGTGAGACCCTTCCCCATCCAGCTCAAATAATCTCTTTTCAGGTGTCAAAGCATGCCAATCACTGCAAGCTCTGAATTTCAATAGTAAACCTCTCTTAAGTGTTTATTGTTCAGATCACTTATGATTACCCATTTATCCCACCTCCGGAAGTATTAAAAGGACCAGGCGGTGTGAGAATCGAGCGCACTCACAGTCCTCTAAACCCCCGCCCCTCCGGTAAACTCCCCCAGTGACGTCAGCAGAGTCCTCCCAATGCGGAGGCTGTGTGGATGGGCTCTGGCAGCACCGTGGAGGACAACGTGCACTCATCCAGTCTATGAGGTGTGTGTCAGTGACAAACAAACAGGGACAACGCGCGGACACACTGCTGTATTTACATGCGTTCATCCAGACAGAGGCGAACGAAACAAGGGAGCTCTAACAGGATTATTTCATGTCTGCTTAAATGTGTGTTGGAGGTTTTGTGGATATAGAAGTGGAGTGCTTTTGGAGATTTTGGCTCACTGTGACTGGGCTGTGACTTCTGCCTGCAGTATTGCATGTTTCCTGAGATGGAATAATCTGAATTTTCATTCACCAAAGGGATTATTGATCAACTTTTCTCGCTCTCCATGGTGCTTGAAGGGTACGTAGAAATAAAGAGGTGTCAGTCCTTTGTTTATTCTGTGAAATCAGCACCGCGTGGATCCCTGCATGTCTTTGTATTTCACGCCATTCATTCCTCTTTCTGTGCACTTGTGTTGCACACTTTGCTGCACAGCAACTCATTTAGAAATATGCAGGACTGGTGCATTTTCTGAATACAGAATGTCATTGTGCGAAGCTGTTTGGCAACAAAACCCACCCCGTGTGTGTTTGTGATTGTGTGTGTTAGCAGGGAGATGGATGGGATCGGGAACACCATGCAGAAGAAAGCAGCGGAGCTGGAGAGGCTGGCTGAGGTGCTCGTCACCGGTGAACAGCTCAGGTAGGTCGGCTGAGGATCCTCGCTGTACCGCGGTTTGCAGCGGATCCTATGTGGGGCACAATTTTCATCATCATCTGCAAAGTGATCCCCGAATGTGAGTTTATGAATGAACACCATTCTGACTTAAAATATAAATCTTCCTGTAGTTAGTTATAATTCTCAGTTTTTTTTGTGACAATTAGGACATGACACACTTACTGGGAGCAGTGGGTGTTGTGAGCATGTGTGGCAGCAGGTTAATGATCATGCACTGAGCCCTCCCTCCCTGCAAACTGGCACTACACCACTGCAGCATGCACAGCCAAACAAAGACAGCAACACATGAGCAGCCTTCCCAGTGCACACTACTGCTACATGCACAGTTTAGCCCTGTATTTTTCAGGATTCTGTTTTGCTTTTTAGGACTGAAGGCATGAGTCATTTTTGCTGAGCTGAGGGAGTGATCAACCCACTAAGCCCGTAACATTATCATGCCCTGCTCATCCATCCTGTCAGGGAGTTGCAGCGCTCTGACTGTCAGTGTTGTTGACATGCTGCACCCACTGACCTACTGTATGTAAAGAACCATATTTGTGGATGAATAGAGGCTCAGTTGGTTAAAGAATGGCACCAATGCCAGGAATTTTGGCCCCCCACTGAACTACGGGCAACATACGCCTCTGAATAGTGCTTTCCATCTGGGTGGGATAAACTGAGCTTTGTTGATTTTTTTGGAAGTAAATGCAACTCATCGTTCTGAATCATTAAAAAGTAGCAGTTATCACCTCTGGAGATTTAAAGTTTGTCTCCTCTCCTCCCTGTTTTGTGAACTGTGTCTTTGATTGTGCGTGTCCTTGGCACAGCTGTATGCTGAGGCTGCCAGTTGGCTCTTTAGCTGGTGTCAGTAAACGGAGAGTTCTCAGGGTGGCTGTCCCTGAGGCCCCTGTCTTTGAGAAGCTGCTGCTCTAGGAGAAAAGTTCAAGGTTGGGACACATGGTGCTTGATGTCCATCTCTTAATTTTTCGCTTTCTATCCAGTGAAGTAAACAGAGGTCTGAAGAGTTTTAAAAGCAATGCTAGTAGCTAGGCTTAATGGATGATAGTGTAGTTCTCTAAAGACTAAAATATCTTGGTAGCTACATTTTGTGAATATGCACTTAAGTGACATTTCTTCTACATTTTTGTTTTTGATTGAAATTTGCCTAAAACTCCTGGATAATATACATGAAACATGAAATATGTGCATGGTGAATGCTCATTTAGAGCCATTATGAGGGCAGTCTGTTTCCTTTGGTGGCATATTAGCTTTTTAGCTCAGCACAGTCTTGAGCCTTTTTCACCACAGCACTCCTGAGACTTTCCAGAGAATTTCAGGACAGGCTCCCCTGGCTTGCATGTTTACTTATGCACCCCACAAAAGGCTTTTATAGTGCATACTCTGACAGCACTATAATAAAGCTCTGCCCTCATTATGCCTTGAGACATTCATATTAACATGCTGACGATGTGATGTTTGGTGTCCCTGTGTCAATTCAAAGGTAGTTTGAGCATTGCAGTAGCACAAGAGAGCACAGCACAGCCAAAGTTCCTCATGCACACACAATAGGACACACACAGAGCACTGTGCTTCCCCTGCTGGCTCTGCTGATCCTGTTTTTTGGCTCTTTAAAATCTCTGGTACTTCCCCTCAAAGCCAAGACAAAAGAAAAATCAGTTTGTCCAACCTTTCTTAACGGGGGTGCTGAGGCACCCTGGGGCATCTCCTGGCATCACAAGAGGTACCTGAGAATGCTTTCTATGTGACCATGTATTACCATGAATATGCAGTTCACAGCATACGTAATCAAATTGTCTCGTACACTCCTCAAATCACATCAGTGCTCATGCAGTTGTATTTATTTTTTAGAAAACTCAGTTGGGCAGATAATCATGAAGTGAGAAACTCATCAAAATGGGGTTTTGAGGTCTGGTTGTGCAGTCATAGGGATGTCAGATTTTTTGGTTTTTAAATTAATTATATTTTTCATAATTGAGTGGTCAGAACAAGAAAAACGTTCTCACTCTGTAACGTACAGTTTGCCTGGTAACTGAAGGCTATGATCTCATGCCATTTGTATTAGGGAGAAACACCTTGTTAGCAGCTATAGCTAAGGCTAATACTGGTTACTGTTTGTTATCAGTAGTGCATTTATCGCATGCCATAACCTTTCAACAATATTTAACAATGTTATTGCAAATGCTTTTTTTTCTCTTATCATGCTGGCTTAAGTCAAAACAGACTTAGGGGTATAAAACTTTACTTAAGACTGTATGATTCAAATGTTCATCCATCCATCCATCTTCCTCCGCTTATCCGAGGTTGGGTTGCGGGGGAAGCAGCCTAAGCAGGGAAGCCCAGACTTTCCTCTCCGTGGCCACTTCGTCCAGCTCTTCTCGGGGGATCCCAAGGCGTTCTCCAAACTCCTCCCATGTCCGAGTTTTTGCCTTAGCAACCTCTGAAGCCGCAAACCGCTTGGCCTGCCGGTACCTGTCAGCATGCCTCTGGAGTCCCACAGGCCAAAAAGGCCCAATAAGACTCCTTCTTCAGCTTGACGGCATCCCTCACTGCCGGTGTCCACCAGCGGGTTTGGGGGTTACCGCCACGACAGGCACCGACCACCATACGGCCACAGCTGCCTCAACAATAGAGGCACAGAACGTGGCCCACTCGGACTCAATGTCCCCCGCCTCCCCTGGAACGTGGTTGAAGCTCTCTCAGAGGTGAGAGTTGAAGTACCTTCTGATAGGGGACTCCACCAGACGTTCCTAGCTAACCCTCACAATACATTTGGGCCTGCCAGGTCTGACTGGCATCCTCCCCCACCAGTGGAGCCAACTCACCACCAGGTGGTGATCGGTTGAGCTCCGGCCCCTCTCTTTACCCGAGTGTCCAGGACATGTGACCGCAAGTTCGATGATACAACTACAAAGTCGATCATTGAACTGCGACCTAGGGTGTCTAGGTGCCAAGTGCACATGTGGACACCCTTATGCCTGAACATGGTGTTCGTTATGGACAACCTATGGCAAGTACAAAAGTCCAGCAACACCACCCGGGTTCACATCAGGGGGGGGCGTTTCTCCCAGTCACCCCCTTCCAGGTCTCACTGTCATTGCCCACGTGAGCATTGAAGTCTCCCAGCAGAACGAGGGAGTCCCCAGAAGGAGCGCTCTTCAGCACCCCCTCCAGCGACTCCAAAAAGGGTGGGTACTCTGCGCTGCTGTTCGGTGCATACACACAAACAACAGTCAGGACCCGTCCCACCACCCGAAGGCGGAAGGAGGCTACCCTCTTGTTCACTGGGGTAAACCCCAATGTACAGGCTGCCAGCCCGGGGGCAATCAGTATGCCCACACCTGCTCGGTGCCTCTCACCAAGGGCAACTCCAGAGTGGAAGAGTCCAACCCCTCTCCAAGAGGATTGGTTCCAGAGCCCAAGCTGTGCGTTGAGGTGAGACCAACTATATCTAGCTGGTACTGCTCAACCTCAACCCTCCCCACCGGAGAGGCGACGTTCCACGTCCCCAGAGCCAGCTTCTGCAGCCAAGGATAGGACCGCCAAGGTCCCCGCTTTTGGCCGCCACCTTCAGCCGCCACCCAGCTCACATCGCATCTGACCCTGCACGGGTGGTAAGCCCATGGGAGGGGGAGCCCACGTTGCCTCTTTGGGCTGTGCTTGGCCAGGTCCGATGGGTGCAGGCCCAGCCACCAGGCGCTCACTATCGAGATCCACTCCTAGGCCTGGCTCCTGGAGGGGGCCCCGGTGACCCACGTCCGGGCAAGGGAGATTGGATTCTGTCCTGCCGTTCTGCCATACAAGGTTTTTGAGCCGCACTTCGTCTGGTCCCTCACCTAGGACCTGTTTGCCTTGGGAACCCCTCCATGTTAAGGTTGCAGCTCAGGGAGGGGTGATTCAAATGTTATTTCCCTATATTTAAATCTACATGATCTCACTGGATTCATTTTGATCTAATCTATTGTTCCATATCATAATAAATGTATCAGAAAGAAAACATAACACAATGCCATTTTTCTAGTATTATTCAGCACTTGTTGATATACAGAAACATTGTCTTTTTCCAACTTAACATCAGTTTTTTAGAAAATATTTTACTGAACCGGCAATTGAGAATTTCTTAGTCAGATTGCACAAAAATAGTGCATGATGCTGGCGTCTTACAAGAACAGTGATTATTAGAAATGTTCTGATTGCATAACAACAACTTTAAGCAGTTGGTGGTGTTTTTTATGACAGATGACATTTTCCAACTCTAAGATTTGAAAAACATAAAATTATTCTACTGAAAATACACTTAATAGTAAAGTATTGGACTCTAAACCTTGTCTCTTAATATATGTCATATCAGCAGATTTTTTTAGGTCTGGTTTCATAAATATGTTTGCATGTCTGTGGGCAACAGGTCTGGTCACATTTTGCAGTCTGAACACACATTAGCTAGTTTAATGATTGATGCTCCCCTTCAGTGTTTTACCTTCAGTCATAGCTTTGTCCCTTGATCTAAATTCATAGTCCAGATTAAGTGAGTCATTTCATAAACAAAACTATTCCTGGATATAAAAGTAGACCTCCATATGAAACACAGCTGGTATAAAGTGAGGAGTGTACCTAACCCACACCTTTGTTTGATCACAGTATCATGAGTCTGGCTCATGGAGCAAGAGTGACATAGTTCCTGGTAGTGATAACAGGTTGTTTTTAAATATCTTATCAGACGTATGAGTCCCATCATGTCCACTCCTCGGATCTGTGAGCAAATGTATTTCAGTAACAGAGCAGAAAAATGGACAGAGAGGCATGGCACAGTGACACATGCAGCTGCTGTTGTAAGTCCTGTGACCAGTTCATAACTGTGAATAGACTATTTGTTGTATCATGGCAGACTGAGGCTGGATGAGTGTTTCAGCGTTTGGCCTCAGCATCATTACAGACACACTAGATCCCTCATTCTGCTTTTTCTGCAATGAAAACTTTCCTATTAAGAAATGCGGAAAGCAATCAGTGGATTGAAGACCAGCAACACCAGCTATGATTTTATAAGGAAAACAAGAGGGAGGCTTAGTCTTCAAGCTCTGTTTAAGATGAATTTTGAGAAGATTGGAGGAGATCTTCTGAATCTAAGCAGAGGAAAAGGAGAGGATTTACCGGACCTGGTTTGAAGTGAAGACTGTAACCTGTGTGAGCTGTGGCAGAGCAGAGTGTGGGTACTTTATGGGCAGGTTTGGCTGTCATAGCTGATCCTCAGTGATAAGCCAGCTGCACACACACTCAGTGTGAAGTGGAAAGGGCTAGCTGCAGGAGGCTTGGCTGAGGCTGTGGTGGACTGTTTCACAGTGCACAGGTTCAAGAACTGGTCACCATGGTCCAGCCTGTAAAGTCATAGAGGATTGGGAGGGCCGTAATGTGACGTTATTTCAGTGGCCTAACATCTCGATGACATATTTGCTCCATTTAGTTAAAAAAAAATAGACTGAAACACAAAAGAAAAAACTTAAAGCCATACTCATGCCATTTTTATCCCTTTGATTCATATTTCTGATATTGGACTTAAAGGGATTTTTCTGTATTTTGAAGTTTGGTCGTATGAGGTACTTGGCTGTAGTAGTGACATTAGCTTCCAGTGATTTTAGTGAGAGTTGCCCCTTTAAGAAGACTGGCTGGTCATTCAGGAGAAGCTAGGCTATACAGTGTAGCACATGGGGACACTACTTCCATGTAACTTAGCAAGTTTTTGGTAAAATGGGACAAAACACAATGCTGGCTCAAACTTATGCTCTATCAAAGTTTTTTGAAGCATTTTATTTTTCACACAAAAAGCCTCTTTGTTTGGCACTATTTTGCTATCCAGGTATTAGCTGTATTTGGTAGTCTGTTATCTACCAGTGTGTTCAGCAGATATATGTTATCATATTTTGAACTATGTCAGACTCCATTTTTGGATGTGATTTTATTTTTAAAATGGTTTTATCATGACAAATATTGGCTCAGTATTGTGACTCCTAAAAGTTAAAAACAGGCTAAATACCTAGCAAAATAGCTAAGTAGCTAGCAGCTTGACTTTGACAGTAGTGATGGAGTAACTTGATATTCTAACTTGTGCTCAATAATTTTGTTTATAAATTGTTATTATTCTTATTTGATAATATTTAGTCTTAAAATGTGTGTTGGAGAGCAATAATGGCGGTTCTTTTCCTAGCTTTTGCTAATTACTTTTGGCTAGCACTGCACTGTAGTTCTCATTTAATATCTTGACAAGATCATGTACTTAAAGTCAGTTCTTATGAGTCTCTAGAACTCTTACCTCCATTTAAAGGTCTTAAATGAGGAATTTATGCAATTAATGTCCACATTAATTTAAAGAATGATTCATACGTTGTGCATATGTTTTAAGTTTCAAGGTCATGGACCTTCTTCATTTTTATGGATATAACAGTCTATTTCTTGTCACTGCTGCCATGACAGAGCTGTCATGCTAGACAAAGCAAGTTTGCCGTTTACTCTTGGGAAGGCTGGATTTAATGCCAAAGACTGATACATATTGAAAGAAGTTTTTCTTTACCTGACACGACAGATAAACCCTTTCATATATCCACTGCATGGATATATTTTACATTAATTTGGGAAACATCCTATACAGAGCATTTGGTCCTTTCAAAAAAAATCTTGGAAGATGATGGATGAACAATCGGTCTGTCACATTTATTACAGTCTAATCAGAGCGACAAGACAAAATTAGATAGAAGACATGCAACTCTGATAGTAACCTGAGTTCTACAAACTAACGCTGCCAAAGTGTGTGAATGGCGAAGCTTCTTGGTGAATAAAATTCATGCCGAGGGCCTAGGCCACATCTTAATAAAGAAAATGTGAAATGCAGTTCTGATCAACTTGCTGCTATACTATAGCTTCATCTGAGGTAATAGTTACCAGGGCAGCAGCCATTGGATTTACCAGCAAAACCCACCTGTAATGATTGAAAACTCGTGCTAAGTAGGGCAAGAGAAGAGTGAAAACAAGGAAACTTCTCATTCTGGCAAAATCACAAATCACTAGGGGTGTGATGAGACGCTTATCTCACAAGACGAGATAAGACGAGATTTGGGTCCACGAGGCGAGACGAGATTTTACACTTTTTTTTTTTAAATTTTGGAAAAAAAAAATACTAGGGGAAAATATGTCCTTTATATGGCTGAAGGTCATAATTGCAAAGCATTCAGGTCTGCTGAGGAATGTGTAAACTCCTCTTGTACTAAATAGGCTATCAATGCTTACACACAGTTTGTCTGGTCTAGCTCTGAGTCAAACTGTACAGTTTAATGCTCTTGAATTCAGACCTTTTATTTTAATTGTCATCCACATCTTTAATTTACAACACTATGCTCCCATTGCTAGAATCACAACAATAATAATAAAAGCATTTAGATTATTTTGAAAGTAATTTAAAAATGATATATAACAGAGCTGCATCAGTTAAATCAAACTATTTCTCATCTTCTTTAAGTATGTCCATATTTAAAACACTCAGAAGAAATCTTTGTGTTAATAACACATTTTTTTTACAGTAATTTAGAGAAATGGCTTTTTTTATCGTTTTGTGGCCTTTTTTTCTCATCTGAGCTTTGACAGTGTTGGACACGACGCACAGAGGAGCATGTGTGTTAATGTGCGTTGCGTTGGTGAGCGAGTGTGTGTCTCTGCTCTGCCTGCTGTCAGACAACAAACAAGGATCGTTTAAATGGGGCTATAACTCTGCTTTTTGGAGCTAACAGTGGACTCTATGGTGCTCAAACAGGGTTTGCTTTACTAAGATTACCACTGCAGTATACAGTAACCTGTTGCGCTACACATGTTAATCCTCTATATGCACAGCCAACAGCTGATGGATGTGTGACTGACAGACTGTGAGACGAGAAGGAGACATGACAAAGCAGCGACTGATTTAAAGTTCCAAAGGCACGGATACCTAACCTTGCAAAGCAGATGGATACGCCCATTTCCTTGTTCCTCCCTGGCAAATCCATCTAGCCAAGCTCCCGTCTGAACTGTTTGGGCCCAGTTAGAAAGTGACAGGACCAATCAGCATCGAGGGGCAGTACTTTCAGGTGCAGTGGAGTCATGACGTAAGCAAGCAGCAACAAGAGGCCGGTGCTGTTATAGCGGAAGACATTAGTGTGGATGCTGCTAAAGCCCCAGTTTTATCAGAACTTGACGACATTTCTTTGTTAAAAGAAGAACAAAGAGCAGCATTGAGTTGTTTTTGTTTTCAGAAATGACAAAAGTCATGTACTGACATGTCTACAGTTGCCATGGTCTGTGTTATGCAGTTCTATATGGAGTTTATTCCTCGGTAGCTCCGCACAAACACTTTGGTAGCGACAACAACATCACATGTTTTGTTGCTCTGTTTGGCCCGTAAAGATGTGACAGACAGAGCATTCATCCAATCACCCTTCAAGTTTATTTCAAAGGCTCTGCCCTCGCCCAAACACTATATGGAAGGTTTTCCAGATGGATGTGTGAAACAAATCCATCTGGCGTGTCAGATTAACACATACCTGCACTATGAGCGAGTCTGCACGCATACACGACCTCACGGAGATTGCACAAGTTTCCAGCAGAAGCATTTAATCATTTCACACTGTGATGATGAACTATGCATCGGCGGATCATGTGCAGCCCCGGGTTGTGCATCCGGAGAAGGGGGTGGGGGTTGGACGGGGATCTGAGTGGGTCACGGATCAGTTCCATTTCTTCATTAGCTTCCTCACCAACAATTTTAAAAAGTTCAGGGCATCTTAATGAACTTTTATAATTTCCAGTTTGGTATTGTTTTCTGTCAAGTGAGCTGCTGCTCCTGGTGTCTGGGCAGTATTGTTCTCGTGAGATGATTTTCACCTTGACAAGAAACCTCGTGACGTTTTGATCTTGCAAGATCTCGTGCCATGAGATCTCGTCACACCCCTACTAATCACTCCACCAACATTGTATAAACCCACTCACACTACAACATACCCCTTTTTCCCATAACTTCCACAAACGCATGCTGAAGCATGTTGGCAGAAGAGCAAAGATCACTATCACCTATCATTGTTGCTCTCTGTTTCAAACAGAAGTGTGGTCCAGTTCTGATAAAACTGCCACTATACCATATCTATATCCGAGCTAATCGTCAAACTAGTGGCAGTCATTGCTACCAGCTTTCAGTACTGCTTAACCCAGCCCACAGCTACCACCTCATTCTCCCCAAATAATGCTGATCAAACATTCTAGACTGGATTTTTGCAAGATGGAATTGCCTGATGACAGACATGGAGTCAGGCAAATCCATCTGCTTTGCAAGGTAATGTTTCCCCCTGACCATTGTTGCCCCACTAGACATATCCAGGTTGAGACCAGACACTTTGCCAAGCTCTGTTGCTTGATTCTTGTTTGACTCTGTTCAGTAAAAATCTGCATTACACAAAGTATTAATAATGTAACACTGTTTTTGTTTCATGAATGATTTTCACATAATGAGGGAGAAAAGCAGCTAAAAGTGACCTTCATGGTTAATGCTGCAAGCTAATCACAAAGCGTTCTGGGATTGTGATGGAGTGCAGTTTTTTATTACAGAATTAAACATGCAAAACAAGCAGTAAGCAACAGATGTGAGTGAATGTGAGTAGCACAGCCCTTATCATCTTTTGTTGTTGTTTTCATTGAGAACCTCTTGGTGGCAGAACTTGCAAGATGTGCATCTAAAACTATAAAACAAACTAAATCTTAGTGGGCTTTTAGTGCTATTATTTTTTAAGAACTTAACTATGAATGCTCTTTATTGCTCATTAGTTTAGTCATGTTTTAGCTACTACAGATAATATACAGTGTGATATCTAACTTGAGTGTTTCTAATATTAATGGGCTTAGTCTAATGTGATTTACTGAAATTTTTCTGCTTATCAGATTTGTTTAAGAACACCTCATATTTGTTTGTCATCCACCAGGCTGCGGCTCCATGAGGGGAAGGTGATCAAGGACCGACGGCACCACCTGCGAACTTACCCTAACTGCTTTGTGGCAAAGGAGCTCATTGATTGGTTGATTGAACACAAGGAAGCCTCAGATCGAGATACAGCCATTAAGATTATGCAAAAACTTCTGGATCAGAGCATTATTCACCACGGTAAGCCTGCTAATTGTGTGTTTATTGTGTTTGTGTGCCAAGTTAGTGTTGTGCAAGCTTTATCAAGTTTTATAAGCAAAAGGGTTCTTTCTCTCTCTTCTTTTCTCTGTTCACTTTCCCTGGGAATGATCTGTGCCTTTTGATTGATGAGTTGTCCTGCTGTCTGGCCAGTTGGCCTCAGTGTAGTGTCTTGCTACCTGTTGCTACCATCAAACACTGAAAAACAGAGGCACGAATGCCTGCTCCTCTATTTTTAGTTAAAGTTTAGTTGCATCCTACTTAATATTAACCCATCCCAGCTGTGGGTGAATGAGTGTTTGGATTCAAATGACTGCTTTATCCAAACGTAATCAAATTCCCATGACCCCCTGTGTGAAAATTTTGCTTGTATAATCAATTACATCCACATTTAGGGGTCATAACCTAGAGTAGTCTCAGTAGCTTATTAGTCTGAAATAAATGCGTTTAGATGTGAAGTAAATTGGCATTTTAGAATTACAAAAACGTTAAAAAAGCGTTTTTAGAATTTTGGTTTTGTGATTGAATTTTTTACATGTCTTTATGAATAATAAAATCACATACAGTCTCAGAAGAAATAAGGGTTCTTGAAGCTGATGTGCACACAGTGTTTCCCTGTGCCAAATGCTCTGGATTTTGTCTCTCATTTTGTGGTAATCTCTTCCTGTTCTGGCTTTATCCAAAATCAGTTTCTGGCTTTCCAATTGGCAATTTCTGCAGAAGATAAACATTGAGAAACTCTTTTGTTGTGTGTGTTGTCAGTGTGTGACGAGCACCGGGAGTTCAAAGACATGAAGCTGTTCTACCGTTTCCGCAAAGATGACGGGACGTTCCCGCTGGACAGTGAAGCTAAAGTCTTCATGAGGGGGCAGAGACTCTATGAAAAGTATGAGCACACACACCCAACCCACCACACTCACACCAAAATACACAACCACTCTGACCTGTTTCTCAGTGGAGCTTTCAATGTGGATCCAAGGAAATGACTTCTCATACAGTTTCATAATGGAAACAGAAACTCCCTCAGGATTTTATCTTTCAACACTTTTATTATTTTCTCTTTTGCCCTGTTAGTGGGAATCTTTAAAGACAGTTTTGCTGCAGACCATAGATCTCAGACACCTCCTTGGACATACTGTTACTGTGAGATGCTGTCTCTGCCAGAATGGAGGTACCATAGTTTGCCTGTACAACTAAATTCACATTTTTTTAAATTACATTTTATTTATGAACAAAGTCTTGCAGTTACATTCAAGAAACAACCACATTAAAATATTACATACTAAGTAACATTTTATAAATAAAATAGAACAAGATCAGAGGTCTAGCTTAGGGTGAATTATGCACAGACAGGGATGCATGCAGTTGATCACTAAGACGGTTAAATTATCAAATTAATCAGCGCGGGATTAACAAGTCGGTTAAGCAAATTACCCATCATTTTTGTAAACACAGGCTTGAAATTCTGGTATATTATGTTCTTTTTAACAGTAACGAAGCTCTCGCCACTAGAGGCCGCTGTAGCTTCAGTTAATGGCTGCTGCGTTCCTGTCCGACACTTCAGGGATGTAAACACGAAAAGCTCAGAGGTGACGTAGCAGTTAACGTGTAGTAGGAACAGCGCGATATGACAGTTTTTTTTAAGTAGTAAATAAATAAAGTGGTATGTAGGCTGTCTAGGGTTGTTATAACTTCCACCCGAAGTGAAAAGAGGCCACATATCAAAGCATGATATTAATTTGCAAAGAGGAAAGAAGGCTGGCAGCACTAGCTTGTAATGTTAGCCTTGCTATAGGGAGTATATGGGGCTAACGTTACACCCACTGACACTATGACCCTGTGAGAAATCTGACTGTTTTCTAACTATTTTCTCCTCTTTAGACTAGTCAGTTAAACCATATTTAAATGGGTGTTTAGCCAAATACGGAAACAGACGCTTAGGAACATCCTTAGTACAGACCTGTTTTAGAAGTAGTTATGCAAACAGTGGCTCACTTTAACCTTCTAAGGTTTAGCTAACGCTGACATAGCTACATAGTTAACATTGCCATGTAAGCAAACATAGCTTAGTTAGCTTTAGCAACATGAGCTTTAGCAAGCGTAGCTATGTAGCTTACCTGGCTTTGTTTGAATAGATATCCATGAGCTTTGTGAGCTTTAGCTATGTTAGCTATGTAGCTTACTCTCAGCTAAAGGAGCTACCTAAGCTATGTTTTCTATGTTAGAATGTTCTCATGGAGGACAAGGTTTTTCCCGGTAAGCAGACTGTTTACTAAGCTTTATTAGATTTTATTTTGTAATTAGATTTTGCAGGTCAGGCTGCAACGTTTGTCTTTTAGTATCTAAATCCTTACCTTAACACTTACCATAACCCTAATCAAAAGTTTATCTTGAAAGGTTTGGTGTTTACTATAAATTTATTTGCCAAGATGATACGTGGAAAGTTTGGTACCACTCTTGTATCTGTGAATAAGCATGAAGGTACTGCTAGGAGCTAGGTAGTAAAGCTTAGTATAAAGACTTGAGGCAGAGTTAGGACCTTTTAACACTCTGTCAGTTTTTTCAATCCCAAATTTTCGCATGTTAGAAAAGAGAAATGATCTCATGTTGTTTATGTCGCTAACTGTAGCATGTGGCTGGTAGCTTAGCATTGCTCTTAATGGGGAAGTAAAGTTTCCTTACTTTATTTCAAAGTTTTTGTTTAGGAATTAAACAAACAAGACATGTTTTTTATTTGTGAATTAAGAGTTGCTGGCTTATCTTGTTTGCACACTGATGAAGAAACTTTTGTAAGTAATTTTTTTTTTTCTAACAAGTGTTTTTTTTTCATGTTTTTTTGCATCCATCCAAGTCATATAAATAGGTGACTGATGATTCATTTTAAAGGAATACTTCAACATTTTGGCAAATTCGTCCATTGCCATAATCCCTATAGACACTATGAAATAATAACGTATAATTATCTAAGATTACGACGCATGAAGCAAATACTCTGAACTATTTCTTGAGTAGACCACTGGGCGGAGTGACACAGTGCAGCAGCCATGCCTGGAGTGTAGTTCTGGCTTTGCATTTAGCTTAAAAACATCTCTGTCTCGTAATGTTCCATGATTATTTCATAGTGTGGTGAATGTACAGGTCACAACTTGTCCATGAGAGCGTTTTGGAGTTGTTGGATTGTGTATTTTATGAGTTTGATGAGGGAAAGCCGGAATACCATCTGCTTACATTGAGTTGGCGCAGCAGGTCCGAACTCGGCAGCGGCCGATCTAAAACAGCTTGCACCGACAACTGAAGGTAACAAACCTATTACTAAGACTATAGGAATTATGGCAATGGATGAATTTGCCAAAATGTTGAAGTATCCCTTTAAACACTGTGATTTGCCAATGTATTATGTGGAAATCAATCATGAAAAATACTCAATAGCATGCTGAAGTCTGTACTCACAGCCACATAACAAAGGCTGAATTAAAAAGTGGCTCTTAAATTTCTCCAGTTTGGCACAGCTTCATGTGATGCCTGAGCTGGTGTCATGTGAAGCTCTCTGTCAGGATGGATGGGGCCAGTGTGTTTTTTAAGGAGTGAAATAGACGCAGTATCATCTTCATTCTTTTTTCTCTTCACAGTATGAAACTATTTGGATTGAGTGTGTGACCTTTTCTTGGATTACGGACTGAAAAAATGCATCAGAAAATAACAGACTCAGTATTTAAATACCTTTACAGTTAGCCTAGCTCCTTCATAAGGAAATAAATCTGATAACCAGCATCTCTTCAGTCACAAATCAAAAATATTGGTTGTTTGTTTAATTCACAAAGAAATGCTTTGAAGTAAAGTACAAAAGCTAAATTTCACCATTAAGAACAAAGCTAAGCTAACCAGCTACATGCTATTGTTAGCAACATGTTTACTGCACAGACATTGCTAGCTCATCAGTTTCTTTGCAAGATATTTTTTTCCCCAACTCTTTTTTTTTAGATTTGGAACAATGTAACAGACATCATCCAGTAGCATGTAATTATAAGGCACAGGTTTCTTTGCAAGATATTTGATTACCTAAGGATTCCTCAAAATAATTCGTAAACTGAGCTGCTGTGGTGAGAAATTTGGTGGCATTTGGCACATAGAAAGCAAGCTTGAATCATGCAAGCTTACTAAAAACTTCAAAAGGCTAAACACATCTGTGTTTTCAGGTAGTTTTTTTCTATCTCCTGCACTTAATAGTACTTTAGTTATTTTCATCATTACATTGCTCATCTGTGTTTTTTTTCTTGTTCTGCAGGAACACATTTCTTTAAACATACTCTTTCAGAGTTCATGGCAAATGGGAAGCAATAGCCTGTACTAAGAGCTTATTTTCTTGCTCTCTGTGTTTTTGGCACTCTCCATGTAATGCTGGTTGAGTACATCAGAAAAGCCACTACCATTCATTTATTCATTTCAAACAATATTTTCTTTGTAAATTGGATTCCATTAATTTTGAGTGCACAGTATTCAAGTAAAGTGGATTGTTACAACGCTAAAAGCCCAGCCTGGATAAAATTAAAAGTTATTGTTCACCTCAGCAGGAGATGACTTAAAGCGTATGTCCAGAGATGGACTGGGTTCAGGGAACATCACTAATGGGACTGTTTTTGTTTGTCATCAGCTTTCTACCCATGATGCAGTATTTCCAGTGGTGATGAGAGTAATAGTTTCTATAGCAACCCCAAACTCTTCCTCTGTGTCTCCACTCCTCTCTATGTTTGTGAATCACTGGCATCTCCACAGTTTATTTTTTTAACTCAGCACACACAGCTTGACTCCTCTTCCCCTTCTCACACATCCTGCCACCTCTTTGTCACATGAGGAAACTGTGTTTGTGTGCCTCTCTTAACACATTCAAAGTGACACTTGTATAAACAGAGACTTATTTTTCATGTCTGAACCATTAGACACGCGCTCACACACATCCAAGCACAAACACTGCAGTTGCATAAGAGGAAGAAATAGTCCAACAGGAGACATCTGTCGTCTCAGCTCTCAGAGCTATGTGTTTATGTAATCTCTACACTGCAGCCGAGGACACACACGCTCGCACAGCCCCACAGCCTGCTGTGTGAGTGCTTGTAAGTGAACTAGAGTTGCCTCACTATCACACTTATAGCACTCAGAGTTATGTTTTTTTAGCAGCACTGTTACTTGAGCAATGAGAGCAAAGAGCAGTATACTTCAAATCTAGAAAAAAAACACAGAACCTTTTTTCTTCTTTTAATATCTGAACTCTTTTTTAAGGGTTTTGCAAATTTTCAGTTACCACAAAAAATAATTAGATATTTCTCTGGGTTTAATGATACCCCAGGGCCAGTAATGTGATTATTAAGATTCAGCAAATTAAATCAAAATAACTTAAAATTGCATCTCAACAAATTAAACATTTTCCTTCGTGACTTGTTAGCCACAGAATACCCATATATTAGATCATAAGGGATACTATTATGCTCCTAAAAGTTTAACATAAGTTTAAGTTTTATTTAAAGAAACTCAGCTCCAAGAATCAGCTACAGTGGGGCCATTTACCTTCAGTAGCCCTAATAATGGACGTGAAAAATGATGTTGAATGTGAAACTAGCTGTATGGTTTGAGTGATGGTTTCTTACTAGAACGACTATTTAGTGTGTCTATCTATATATATAAAAATATATTTCTTGATTATTTGCTGTCTTAACTAAATCTAAAAATAATCCCTTCAACTTCAGTTTTTCTTTGTGTAATGAACAAGTGGCAACCTGAAAAATAAAACCATGCTGAAGTGCAGAAAAACCCACGGTTCTTAAAGTATCCACATGGGGCTGGCTACAGAAGTGTCATACACACCCCATGTTAAAATGCTGATTTTTAAAGCTGAAATAAACTTTTTACAACCTGGGTAGGATTAATTTTAGTCAGAATAGTTCATGTCATTGTGGGCTGACATTGTATGGGAGTGAATATTCGTGCGTTTTGGCTTTTAGAAGGATAAGAATTATGCATTATTAGAGGAACTGCTGATACGATAAGGCAGCTGCCATTGATAGACCTCTAAAGTTTTCTTCAGTAGCCAGAAGGGTAGTTTACATACAGTCTATGGCTTAGATAAGATGGTGAACTTGATGAATACTTCAGTTTAAATTCATCATGTTAGTATTTCACTTGTGAGCATATGTGCATGCTTACATTACTAATGAGGTAACCTACATCCTAAAAAAAGGCCAGCATGGCTCTTGATTCTAGCACATTTTAAATGAACATGATTTTAGTCTGGGTGAACACTTAGTGCCCCCTAAAACGTTTTTGATTTATGTAACTTTCTTCATTAATGGTTGACAAATGCAGATTATACAGTTCAAAGTTTGGTTTTGGTGTATGATGATATGAAGGGAGTTTTAAATGTTAAAAGTACTCTTCAATTGAATTGGAAAATTAGTTTGCTTGGATATAGCTTTGCTAAATCAGCCACAACCTCCATGAACACACAGTGTGTCCTCATCCCTGTAGTCTCTTTCCAGTGGAAAATAAACAGCACTCTTTCCACACATCAATTTTGGATGCTTTTGATTGTCAAATCATCTCAAACAGTTGTTATTATGGCATTAGTAAGTCGCAGTGTAAACATGCCTTTAAAGGACTGTTTCCATTTGTGTGTGTACTGCACACAGAGACTTAGCAATGCTCATATTGAGCTAAAACACTCTTCAATCATTGAGTGACACACTAAGTTTAGCCTTTATTCTGGGTTAGATTCACTGAGCATTAGTACTCTCCTCTCCTCACACATTCACACATGCAGGAGACTGTGTGAGCAAACCAGGGTCCTTTCTGTCTGCTAACTTCTTAGCTTACATTGGCCTACATTTTATTTCTCACTAACACATTTTAAGCCACGACACAATTTCTGCAGATACTGCACACATCTTTTATCGTTTGTGCATCAACAGATGCTCTATCAGCGTATACTTCAATGTGTGAGAAAGTCAAAGACAATGTTTTGTCTTCCCAAGGCTAGAAAACACCAGTTTACATCAATAACAGGTCTCTCAGCACTGAGGCTGCTGTCTTTAAAGGGCTGCACTCATGGTTACAGTTGGTTTTTGAGAAACTGCAGATTACATACACTCTACATTAAAGTGACCACTTTCCTGCATTCCAGACAACCATTAAACCAAACGTCTATTTTACTTTTCCTGCCAGACACATACACTACTGCTCAAAAGTTTGGGATCATTTGCAAATCTATTTGTTTTCCAAAGAAAAACATTTTCATGCAGTTCACAAACAGTTATCAGCAACTATCAGTCCTCTGCATCAATCTCCTGGTACGTCTGCTAATCCAAGTTAATCATGTTGCACAGCTAAAAAACATTTTACTAATAAGGGAGCAAAAAGATTGGACACTGGAAGACAGGAAGAAGGTGTTGTGCACAGATGAGTCCAAGTTTGAGGTCTTTGGATCAAACAGAAGAACATTTTTGAGACACAGAACAAATGACAAAAATGCAAGAACAATGCTTAAAACCATCAGTCAAGTGAGATGGAGGCTGTGTGGTGGTCTGGGGTGCTTTGGAGGTGGTAGAATAGGAGATTTGTAAAGAGTGAAAGGGACCTTGGGGAAGGAAAGACATTACAGGATTTTGCGATGCCATGTCTGTGGACAGCACTTGCTTGGGACCAATTCTATCCTACAACAGGATAATGACCCAGGACACACTTCCAAAATGTCTACGACATATTTAAAAAATAAGCTGTCAGCCAGAATTCTGACTGTAATGGAGTGGCCAGCACAGTCTTCAGAGGTGAATCCTATTGAGCTGTTGTGGGAGCAGCTTAGCGGTATGGTACGAAGTGAGACTCCATCAAGCCGATCCATCCTGTGGGAAATGCTCCTGGACGCATGGGGTGAAATCAAATCAGAGTATCTTGAAAAACTGACAGCTTAAATGCTAAGGTCTATGTGGCTGTAATTGCTGCAAAATGTGCTTTTTCTCTGAAGGCGAAGCTTAAAGAACATTTTTCATGAAAATCATTATTTCTAACTCTGACACTGTCAGCATGTCCAGTTATTTGCTTTATTTCCTATTCCGACTAATTTCATGAGTTTTTCCATGGAAAACAAGAAAAAATCCAAGTGATCCCAACCTTTTGAGTGGTAGTGTACATACAACTCATATGTGTTACAGAGAGCAACACAAGCTTTCGTTTCTTAACATACTGATACTGTATCTTGTAAACTTTGTCCATTATCATAAAGATGTTCATGGCTCTGCACAGCTGTGGCCATGCTTCATCTTATAGCTGAATAATTACATTAGCTGCTCTCTAAGCCTGAGAGTAAATCCTAACATTTTCACATGACTTGCTGATGACTGGAGGAATGCTTTTAGTTATTACAGTAAGGAGCCCAACATGCAAGGTTATGAACAAAAACATGTTTAAACAAGGCTAGATTAGCTTGAAGTAATGCTAATCTGTCCTGGAGCTCACTATGTCACATTATCATACGTGTTGTTTGTTAAGGTCACTACTAGGAGGCTTTGCAGACTGTAACCTAGATTAAAAGAAACATAAACAAAACAAATTGACCCCAGATTTAAGGTTAGGGTATGTGTTTGCTACTTTTGTGTGACTAAAATCAGTAGGAGTCAATTATGTGTCTGAAACAGGGTATAAAAATGGAGAAATGTATGTGTTCCCTTTAAGAGGCTATTGCCAACAGAGATAGCATTTGAAGGCTGATTACTTCCCAGCGGAGTGTCTTAGTCTGTTCTAAATCAGCTGGTTCTTTTAAACAAGGCCATCATATTCGATTTCTTAACCTGTCCAATGGAGGATCCTTTTAGTGACTACTCCAATGGCCCATATGGCCCAAGATTTATAGCATGCTATTTTTCCCATTTTTTTTTTTAATTTTGCAATCTGACAGCACTTCATGTCAATGGGTAAAACATGCTATAACCATTTAAAAGTGACTAATATGTCAGTATTTCCATATCAAGTTTATATGCCTTTTCTAGCCTGTTAGCTTTTAAGTAGCTTGTTCTCTAAGATGACACACTGCCGTACGGTCTCTCTGAAATTAACTTGAGAAGTTCAATATTTTCATCGTACTCACAGCACATTCCAGATTTAAAAATAACCACAGAGGGAGGAGTTTTCGGGTATCACAGAGATCTCATAGAAATGAATGTACTTCCACTTGCCTTGCCTCCATAACCATGTGTCAGTGATAACGAGGGGTTTATTTGAACATATTTCAGTGGTCATTCAGCTCTTTCTTGAAGATTAAGAGCAGTGGTCTGTTCTTTAGGAACTATTTGCCGATATTACGCAGGGCTTTGTAAATCAGTCGGTTTTTAAATTGAAAACTATGCTAACATAAAGATTCTAGCAGAATTGGCTGTAATTTCACTGTATAGCTTTAAAATAAAACATCTGAATGGTAGTTTTTTCTAGTTTGAACATTTTTTTTTAGTTTAAAATCATATTCAAATTAATTTGAACAAGAAAAAATCCACTTAAGTGTTACCTCTCTCTCTTATTCTAAATATCTAGCCTTCTATTTCTTGTCAATGCTTGCTTTTTCATCTTTTAATGAGAATTTGGGTCCACATACTATTTAAATTTAAAGTAAAGCCATTGCATCTGTACCTCCACTTAAGCTCTTTCTCACAGTGATCTATTTTTAGACATTACTTAGGTTCTGTGTTAAATATTTAAAGGGCAGACATAAGGAAAATAACTCTCAGCATCTTCAGTTTCAGTTAAGATGAATCTAGGTCTGATATTTCTACACATCTCATATTTCTATGTTTTTATTTGATCTTTACATATTGTTTGTCATCTGATCTCTTTATCAAACTCTTTTCACCAGTAATTGACCGTTCTTCCTCACTGGTTCTTTATTGCCTTTACAAGAGGAAAAGAGCCCCAGTATGGATTTAAACAAAGGACAAAAGCCTCTGTGCATGGGGTGCAGGGACATAACAACTAGGCTACCAGTGCCCCATTATGCTTCTTTCTTGTTGCGCAGTGCCCTCACACGCCTATTAAGTGACCCCTGGAGTCATATTTTTTTTCTTGAAGTGTTTTGTCTTGCTCTAGAGGAATCAGTTGTTTTCCACCTTTATGGAAGAACAAATCTGAAGGCAGGGAAAGGGCTATGAACACGTCTCTGTGGGCATCACTCCAGCTGAGTTAGGTATGCTGACTGAACAACTCCCCCTCAGCACATTTAAGCTTTCATTTACTTACTGTAGATACAGACTAAAGTTAGACACAGTATATTAGATCTCATTTCATACTAAAATGCTGTTATTTTTAGACTGGGCTCTATTTTAGGTTTTTGATTCCTTTCCTTTTTGAGCTAACATTACATGTTGACTTTACATGTTTACATTGATTATATTTCATTGTGTGCACGGCCTGGTTTCATGATGAAACATTATGACCACTTCTTTCAATATTTGTATGTGGTTGATTGTTAATGTGGGTCAAGGTTGTTGCTCTACTTAAGCTCCAAATCAATCAAATTTTGACATCCAAACAAGTTGTGTTTTCTTTGGTGTGCCGGTGAGTCAAAGCAGTCCTGGGCGTGCACCTCAGACCTTTTATAGCAATTAAACTTCAGGTCTATTTTTTCACAAAGCCAGGGTTGAAACTTGAGAAATCAAATGTCATCACTGTATTAATTTATTGTGCTGATGAGTCATGATTGAATAACACTGAGAGGATTGTGCTGCATGTAGGAACTCATGAGGTTTTTTGCAGAGCAGTGGCTTTTCAGAGAGCAAACATGATTAAAGTTTAGTTGGTTTAATTTCACATATGAGGATCCTCATTAAGATCCATTAAAGCAAGATATATATTTTCCCCTGGGCTCTTGAGACTTTTTTCACCAATGCTACACATCACCTAAGATGTTAAATTGGCGCATTAAAAGACATAAATAAAACTAATGGCTTTTCCATGACGGACCCACCTTACTCCTGGTACATATGCGCCCATAGTTACATTTTTACTGTCCTCAAAAATATTAACGAATGTTAAGATCCAGCCAACTGAAATTCATGCCTGCTTTGTTATGAAATTTATCTAAACATATTTTACAGTTTGTGTTATATTCATACATAGAAACTCATCATTCACTGCTGTCTCAAAATAGTATAGACAGTATGCTTAGCTGTGACTTTACTTGGTTAACGACTACAGTTAACTGAGGATTTACACAGACATTGCTATTTTGAGATAACTACGGTTGCAGTCATTATAACATTAACATCAGGCTAATTTAAACTCCTTTGTCAGGAGCCTTTCATCTGTGTATAAAGCAGATTCCGGTTTATACATTTTCCCGTATCGACAGGCTACTATGAACTCACCATATCTCAAGCCAGTGTGTTAACTTACTTTATCAACTGCAGCAACTTCAACAGACGTCTATAATTGTTAATTCTGCCCTGCCCAAACACTTGTAACGTGCTGTTGCCCAGATGGATGTGAGTCATATCCCATGTAATGAATATAAATCAGTCTCTTTGACATGTCAGAATAAAAGTACAATACTGCCCACAGAAATTCCTCAAGTAAAAGTGCTGATTTTAAAAACTATTCAAAATGTACATGCACGAAACAGTTACTCATTCAAAGTAACATGATAAATGTAATAAATTACTTTCCTCCCCTGCACATAGTTTGGTTAACCTGAAAGATAAGGCTAGTATTTCTTTTTTGAATGGTTCAGCATTTTAAGGATGTATTTGTTTTTGCCAAGACAAACATAGAAGATCAAGACCATTGTGCTTTCTGTCAGGTATGCCCTCAGTGCCCCAAATCACATACTTCTGTACTAAATACTATATATTGAGTGCATTTGTGAAAAAAGTGTTTTCACAGTGAGAATTATACTCAAGTACAGTATAGGCTACTACTGGCCTCTTAAAAACGTCCAAAAATTGACTGTGGAACCATGAACACTTGATGACATGGCAGATATTGTACTGTTAGCAAGCTAGCATGCTAGCTAACATTAGAATTTCCTAGCTAACATGTTTTATGCAATGGTCGCAGATTTCAGGCCAGAAAAAATAAGCTAATTTCTTCTAAGCAGGTAATGTTAACACAAAATACAAGTTACATGAATTTAATAGTGAGTGAATATAGCATTCAAATTTCAGGTACAGTAACAGACGTCTAACACCTATATTACTCTTAACAAAGAAGTGGAAGAAGAAAACAGGCAATTAAACTGTTGTCACATTTTTGGTTGTCATGTGAGGCAATACTAACTAACAATACTATCTATACTAACTTATATTACAAGATACTAACAGAGGTATGCTTTTTGAGACCTGATGACCATGCTAGTAGCTAATTAAGCTAGCTGAACTTAGCATTAAAGTTCAAAAATGGTGGAAATTGCAAGCTTGGCTCCGTCCAAAAACCAAGGAACCTGCCTTCAATCACCTCTAAAGCTACTAAATATTACATTATCTGCTTTTCTCTTATTAATGTAAAAATAAAATGGAAAATTGTCTTATGCTATAGCTTAGCCCTGGTCTTCTTGGGGAGGACTTGTTGCCAGTTAACTAGCAATACTAAAGATAGTCAGCTGCACTTCAGGTGCTTATGGACAGGTTTTTTTTTTTACAGTGTAAATCAATCTATTTTAATATGCCACTTTTTCTTTATTCGTGTAAGCCTGGCTAATCCTCACTGAGCTGTAGTTTTGTTCTTAACATGGATTGGTTTCAGTTTTCTCTGAAAGAATCAAAATTAGTGTAGACTTATTTCCATGTCTGTGTTCTCTTTAACTGTTCATAGATTACCCTTTTTACATGATACACATTAAATTTCTTGATGGACTAACTCCTAAACAGTGGTGTCTGTTGTGAAGCTAGTACAGATTTAAAGATTCACTGTGTTCACTGGCATGTTCACAGACAACACTAGTTCTTGTGTCCAGTTTAAACTGGTCTAATTAGGTCAGCGGCTGTTTAAGTTTCCTAGCCTGGAGCTTGAACGTTTGAGCCATAGGATGTGTCTGTTGCTGCAAGTATACAGCCTCTACGTGACAAATTTCTGTTCATTCAGTCGGCTGAGCATTCCTAAAAATCTTTAATCTATGAATTATATTTCACTGTGTGGTATTATCCTGTTTTGTGGGTCAAATTGGCAGTTAGGTGAATGATTGATGACTGTTGAAATAGATTGTGAGATTGTGACTTGTGCCAGAAAACACAGCCAGCAAAGATCCAATCTAAATTTCTTTAATGATGCAGTTTATTGTCAGCACATGTTGGGACATGTCCAGGTGTGCCACAGAAAGCTTATTCTGTCTCACGAGCAAAGCTTGACTGTTTTATGTAGTCTGAATGTTCAGCTGACAATTTTTGGTGAGTAATGGGTGTTTTTAAAGAGAGTAGAGTCAGCAGTTCTGCTCTGTCTGTGTTTGTGTACTTGCTAGTTTTGCTTTTTTTTGAGTGTGTGAATGTGTGTCAGTTAAAAAAGATCATCACTTCATTGACATGTAAAAATAAAATCCTCGCTAGAAACAGACACATAAATCATGGAGTTAAATTCAAGCTCCATTGTGATAGTTTGTATTTTAATAGTAGTAAGGAGGAAATGTTAGCATGTATCTGATTGCTATTTGAGCTTCGAAACCAAACCAAATAGAGAAATGTTTATTCAGGTTTCAAAAGTCTCCTTGATGTAATTAACTTTTCATCACTTTAATCTGAGGCTCTAGGAATAACATGAGTTTAATTAACAATCTTATGCCTCCACTTCTGCGGCTAACGTGCTAAACCACAGACATTCACAGTGCAGGGCTTTGACTTTTTCACCATGCAGATTACAGAGTGGAGAAATGATCAGAACTGCTGGTTATGGATGTTTTTTTCTGTAGGAAATCCCCTTTTAGGGAAAATCAAGTTTAACAATAACCCTCATTTTACAGAGCACTAAACACATCTCTTGGACAGTTAAATTATTCTATAGGGTCATATTATGGATATTTGTTGTGAATTTCTTTCTTCTATAAACTTAGAATATGCTGTGTGCAAAACCAGTTAAAAAGCCAGTTTATTTATTTTACCAAGGAGACTATAGAGAAAAAGACCACTCTAAGGTTATAAAAATCTTACCCCAATCTAGGAAACTAGGGCACAATAAAAACAAAATAATGCAAGCTCTAATACAAACCCCAATACCAAAAAAATGGGTAACTGTAAAACGGGAATAATAATACAGTGATTTTCAAATCCTTTCTCTCCTATATTCACTTGAATGCTGAACAAAACTTTCTTAGAAATTCTGTGAGCATTTCCTGTTCTTGCTTGAGTTACAACAGTCCAGGGTTTTCATTGTCATATTTTGCTCTTCCTCATGTGCAATACATTTTTAATGGTAGACAGGTCTTGTAAACATGCAGGCCAGTCTGCACCTGCACTCTGCTCAGCCAAGGTTGTAACATTCAAAACAGGGTTGTTCCGATTCTGATACCAGTATCAGAAATATGTCCGATACCGCTAAAAAAGGCAGGTATTGGTATCGGTGAGTACACGTTTATGCACTGGTCCGATACCGTTTGATTAAGCTTTATATTTTACTTTGTTTCGCCATGCGACATGTTAGCATTATAAACCAGACATCAGTTCTTCTTCATTGCCTGAAAGCACTGCATGCACAGACTACCGTTTTTAGAGCACCGAAGAAGAACCAGCATTTTCAGTGAGCCTGGAATTCGTGTGACTTTGAGGACTTAAATGATTAAAACCACGCCAGTAAACATCATGATTCTATTTGTTGAGCCATGTTCTGAGTCAAATATAGGTCTATCTTCTGATACCTTGGTATCAGAATTGTATCGGGAAGGAAAAATTGGTATCGGAACATCCCTAATTCAAAACAGAGTAATGCTGGTTATTAGTGCAGTGCCGCCTGAGGGATCAAAGGTCACAGGCATTATTTGTTATGAATGACTGAGCCTTACAGGAATGCTCATTTTATGCGTACCACTAATTAGCCTGCTTACCTGTTGATGTTGTAGGTGATTTTTGAGCATTCTGGACTTTCGCAGATTCTTACCCCTGTCTCAGCTTTTTCAGAACGCGTTGCATACATGAAACTCAGAATGTGTGTATAATGTAGGTTGACAAGAATTTTGCAAATCACTGTCCCAATTTTTTTCAGAATTGGGGTCTGTGTATTGACAGTAGCCAATATATGCAAAACTAATAAGATTACCCAGTGTTGCCAGTGTGACAGTTACATTAGCTTCTATTAAAGATGGTTAATCTAATATAACTCTTCTTTTTTCCTTGCAGGTTGATGAACACAGAGAACAATCTACTACAAACCAGAGAAGAAGAGGGCGGGACGTTTGAGCGGACGCTGGTGGCCTCTGAGTTCATTGACTGGCTGCTGCAGGAAGGAGAGATGCCGACCAGAGAGGAGGCAGAGCAGCTGGGACGGAGACTTCTTGAACATGGCATCATCCAGCACGGTAAGGAAAAATGTGTTACACCTGCATCTTTTCATGGAAATCCTGAAAATTTTGATAAGGAATATGAATAGGTTCACAAGCCTACTCAAGTGTGCTGTGTTTCCTTAAAACACATCTACGGAGAGCCAGCTTGCTGGTCCGTACGTCATAATATTGACAGATTAATGATCTGTGAATGACTCCTGGTGACAGTAACGCTCATAGACTGTCTGTAAAAGAGCTCAGCTGGTCTATAACAGCCTCTCAGCTTCAGTTTAGACCTCCTAAGGGCCAAATTCAGACTTCTTCTCACAGCTCCTCCTTAACCTGGTGACCTTTCCCTTCATAACATGCTGTTACCTTTGCTTTGCTCCTCAAGGTCATTCTATCTGATAACTTTTGTAGATTTATTGCAGGATCACAGCCTTATCTGCTTTCTCAATCACACCCTTTTGACTCCCACTCAAGAAAATCTTTTAAAAGCCATGCCAGGTCAAAGTGAGACCGCTCCAACAACATATATATATATATATATATATATCACTGTGGGATTAATGTTACACCTCTCTATCAGGAACAATCTTTTTAAAATATGCAAGGACCTTGGACCCTTAACAAAAACAAAATGGCAACTTGAAACCCTCTGTAAAGTTTGGTTCTGTAAACCTAAAACAGCAAACTTTAGCCTCTCAGACGCTGTGACTGGACGCACATTATACCTCACATCAGCTAGGATTGTGTTTCACTTCTCTTGATTCTCTGTGTCCCCCATGTTTGACCCCAGCAGGCAATGTTTGAAAGTGAGTCGAGTTACAGAGTGTCTCTGAGTTATTAACAATGTGAAAAGTGTCACAGCCATCAGGAGGTCAGCGAGTTCTTCTGGCTGTAAAGACTGGAGCTACATTTTATCTTTCAGACCTTGATATGTGCACAATTTTCTTTATATAATTATCCTGACTGTACCAGCTATATTGCCTACAGCATGATGAAGTTAGAGTTCAACTAAAACTTAATAAAGCACTCCTCAAGTACCATATATATAATTTAAGTTATCAGTTATCCTTTATGAAACATGTTACATGTTATATTGTTGTTGCTCTATCTTCCTCTGCAGAAATAGTCCCAGCATGAAAATAGATTTTAAAAAGTTATGAATGTTAAAGCTTCGGAGAGAAACTTTAGGTATGCGCCAATATTTGAGTATCTTGTGGACAGAAAGGCATCTCTTTCGCTGTACATGCGCAAAGGCCTGTGCACACCGAGTCTGTTTTTTCAAAAAGATTTATGGGGGGGGGGGGGTATCTGGAGAGAGTGAGGGGAAGACATGCACTAAACAGTGCAGAAACCTGGTATCAATCCTGTGACCAATGCGTCAGGGACTGCAGCCTCTGTGTATGGGCGGCTCTCTACTCACTGAGCTAAACTGGCACCAAAGTCCTTTTTTTTTTCATCTGAAATTGCCCCATCTTTAAAAATATCTTGTCCCATGTCAGCCACATTTGCACACTGGCTCTGAAACTTTCGTCTGTCATTACTTTATAGAACAAGGTTCAGGAAGGAAGGGACCAAAAGGTGGGACAAGGAACAGTTTTCAGTGGGGGAAAAAGGGATGCCTGAGTAAAACAAAGTAGGTGAAAGTTTTTAATGTAAAGGAGCCCATCCATGTCTTTAATATTGCTCTACTTTACCATGATTCTGAATAAATAGTTTTTTTTTCCTCAAGATTTTGACCTATTTATCCCCTTTTTCCAGGAGGACAGAGCTGGTTTTCCCATAAGATGATTTTGTAATTCCTAAGGAAATTACCACAGTTTTCCCACTTTGTTCAGTTAATGTTTTGTCCCATTTAAGGTCCAGATTGCAACATTTTTATTCAATAAATTTAAGTGGTTCAACATTTTTGAAAAATGTGGGACCTAGTTCTCCTTAAGAAGGTAGTGATGGGTCCTGACTATTTTCTTCACTAATCAACCTCTCACCAAAGTTCACTTTAAACATTGTGCAGTGTGAATTTCAACCACAAAAGTTGTACTTACAACAGCATAAAGCAGGAAAGACAAAACGGAAAAGATGCAGCCTATCTCCTCAAATAGTGTTTTGGTACTTAATGACGGCATTTTTTTGTTTGCAATAGATAGAATCAAGAAACCCACAGGAAAAACCTTCGATATTGTTTTTCATCGATCAGAAATCTCAGTGTGCTTTCTTTTATTAGTCAGGTACCACTACTGAGAATCTTTACTGTGGCGCAAGTGTGTTTTAAGCAGTGTGAAGTTCATCACTTCATATCAATCAATCTTTATTTGTGTAACGCCAATTCGTAACTAACCACCTGACACCAGCTCCAAACCGTCTGCTTTAAGCACTAAAAATAACAATTTAGAAATAAACAATCTTTTTCAGACAATCTTGTTTGCTTAGAGAAGTCATAAATCTATATTCATTTAGTCTGTTTCATTACCTCTGCAGAAGAGCTTCAAGTCAAAAAATATTTTATATACTGCATTGAAAATAACCACTTGACCACAGCGGGCTTAGTCTTGGGCTTGATTCAGATTTAGGAAAAAAATAAGTTAAAACATTAAAATCTGTAGTATATCTGTCAAATCCCCACAAAAAGAGCTGCCAAGAAGCAGGGAGTAGGTGTGGGATTGTATCTTATGAAGATTTGATGATAAGGTTCAATGGCAAAAATAAAAACACAATTAGGAAAATAGTATGACAAAGTAATAAAGCAACTGAACAGGTAAAAACCACATCAATTGAACTTGAATATCAATAAAAAGTGGTCAAGAAGTACAACGACCCTATATATAATAAAAAGACAGCTGATAAAAGTGAGTTTAAACAAGAGATACAAACAAAGCCCAGCTGTGTTGCTTGAACTGCAAGGATTTTTTTTGTGACTTTCAGATTTTTAGGAACCACTAGTAGAGCTCTGCTGGAGACTCTCAGGAAGCCACCAAAAACATCAGTTAAACTTAAATATTCATGAAAACTGTTCAGAAAGTTTAACACCCCCAGCAGCTGAGAAGTGATATAATAATAGCAAATATGTTTTCAAAATATGACCAATAAAAGCTGGAGTATAAAATAACCCCAAACAAGACTATAGTTTCTGTGGTTTGTGTATTCTCCTGTGACGTATTTACTTTGAGATTTTGTTAAACACCGGACATAGATTCTCAATGAGCCTCTGTCGGCTTGTCACATGACTTGAAATTAGATTTGATGCTGATGTCTGTTGCTCACACCCATGTCTGATTGTATCATGGAGATTACTGCAGAGACATGTTATGGACTTAGTGCTATGTTTTCTTTTTAATCATACAGCATCAGCATTGGCATGTGGAACTAATCTGTTTTAGTCTGCAGACTTCGTGGACATATACCTGTAGATCTGACCTTCGTAACAGCAGCTCTAACACTTCACTGTGTTGATCTAACCGAGTCTAAAGAGAGACTCCTCAGTGTTATCCTCCCTGTGGAAATAACTGCACTAACGCTCCATAGATGGCATATAGACTGTTCTGTAAACACATTAGAAACACGATGGAGAGGAAGTGCTCATTTGCACTCCAGGAGGTCATGCTCATATCTTTTCATAATGTGTAGAAGTTTACCTCTGGGTGGATTTAAAGTGTTTGTGGTGTTATTTACTGTGGGACAGAGTTGTATTTCTGTTTTTTCTACACAGCACTAAGATTCAGTGTAAAGTACGAAATGTAGGTAATGCAACAGAGTAAAATGATGATTCAGAGTGTAGTCGCTGTTAAAGTTTGGGACTGGTAGTCATTAATATGAGTGTAACAGGGCAAGATTTAAATAGTTTTGGATCTTCCTGCAAAAGTTTATGCAGTGCAAGAGAAACACTCATTTGAAGAGAGAAAAACACTCCACCAACAGCTACCCCAAAGAGTTTTTTTTCTCTTTTGTAGCATGTAATTAAAGGGTTGTTAAGTTGACAGTAGTCTTGCTCACACAGTTGAACATACAAACTTTTCACAGCACTACAGTCTCTGTTCTTGTTCTGAAGCCTGAAATCAAATCATGATTAAGCCTTTGAAAGCCATTTTTGAAAATTTTCTGTCTTATTTTTTATGTTAAAATGCCCATAGGATCTCAACCATTTTGAGTACGATCAAGTCATGAAATCTAGGACAGCCTGGACTATCTTAATAATGTGTTTTGCAAGGATGTCAGATAAATGAAATTGAATCTGATAGAACGCTATATAAGTCACACTCAGATCAACAATGAGAAAGCATCTGTATTTAGGTCTTACAGGTTTTATCTATCAGGAGAAAAAATTACAGCTTTCTAACAAACACACAACAGAAACCACCACATGAAACACAGTTTGGGCACATGTGGTGTTCCTGTGAGTAAAATGAGCATGAATCCCATTTCGGGAGCATAAATGTAATCTTTTCATTATTTTGGCCATATTGAACTATTTTTTCTTAACTTTACAAACTGGCATCTTATCTCTTGTTGATCTTTGGCTGGCGCTGATTGGTCACCACCTGCTAGAAAATGATAGAAATGGAGAACTGATAGCAACACTGCTAAGTTTGTCATAGCACAAGTATCTAATAGTCACATTCTCATAGATTTAGCAGTGGGGATTCATAGAGTCATAGTAGTAGTAGATTAGTAGTATATTGGGATTTCATAAAGAAAAAAAACAGGAGATCACACCAGACAAGATACAATCTATTTTTATGTACAACCAATTGATTTTCATCAAGTAAAATTTTTTCTAGAGATGGATTAAATTACTTGCATGAAAGGGACACAAAGACAACCAGACACGCCACATTGACTGTTTCACATATTTATTGCATGGGATATATTTCACATCCATAAGAGCAAATGCCTTTGGTTTGTGTTTGGGATTGGGAGAACCTTTGAAATAATTCCCAGAGGGGGATTGGGTGAACATTCTGTCAGTCAAATTCATTACAAAGTGTATGATGTACAGAGTAAATTCCATGACATAAGCTTCACAGGCAGCTGCTGTCATGTGTTACATTTCCCCCCAAAGAAGACACAAAATTTTTAACAAAGGTCGTTAATGGGGAAACTAACAAAAACTGCATGGACAAAACAAAATTGGTCTTGGGTTTCCGAAAGGTGGCAGGGGATTATTTCTCCACACTGCCACCGACTAAGTCTATCAAAATGATAGAAGAACTAAAAAATTGACCCAAAATAAGGATAGGTGGGAGTCATTATCAAATAAGGGGTAAGTGAAATAAAAATATTTTTTGATTTTCCCCCTCACACACAAACAAAAGGCCCTGGAACAAAGTTTTCTCTTTTCTTTAAATTCAAACACAAATAGAGAGCCAACTTATGGTGTTGACCCTCACACACTCATAACCCAAAAAACTGAGCAGCACCCTGCTCCCTGTGTAGCCTCCCAGCCCTGCTGATTACCAACAGCTCTCAGCTGGGAGCAGCCACCTGAGGTGCACCAAGTTTCCCTAAATGAGCAGGGTGAATTTCCACTGGGTTTTTATAGGGAAAATCAAGTACAAATCGAACTATTCATAACACGTTGTTTACTATGAGTAGAGCCAGTTGGTAAATCAAACTCGTGATGAGTTTTGTAGGGAGAAGAGAAAAAAACATATTTCTGCCAAAAAAGCTTTCAGCATGGTACTTTGCTCTTCTGTTAATGAAGAAATGTTGTTCAGTTCTGATAAAACTGCCGCTTTAGCTACATTGAAGCTTATTAGGAATTGCCATTGTATACTGGCCTGCAGTACAACTTTCCATGGGCTGAAGTTGTCGCCTTTAACAGATTGCACTAATCAGTCCTTCTCAATCCAGGCTTGAACATTTTAGATTGAAGTGTTGCAAAATGGATCTGCACAATGACAGACAAGGAATCTGACCAAACCTTATCAAGGTTAATACAAAGACTCTGTATGTACATTGTCCACAGGCTACTGACAGTCATGTCCGACAGGTGTCCACTGTGAATTATTCATACAAACAAGAAAAATGGTGGTTTGGGTTTTATCAAACACCAGAGAAGTTGTTACCATTGGGCTAAACATGAAAAGACTTTCAGACATTTGCCAAAATCACATTACCTTTACAAACCTGTCATTAATGTTTTATTTTTTGATTTTGTTTATTTTGTATTGATAATACCTAATTGTTAAATTTGATTTCTTCTTTATAAACGACCCAGACTAGTCATGTGAAAGAACATTACAACACTAACACAGCAATGAAAACCGATTTGAATGTTGCCTAAGGGAACACAGTGTTATTATTAAACACAGGCACATACAGAAGGCTTGCAGTTTCAGCAGGTTTTTTCATCCAGGTGCTGAATTTTTCTGTGTAAGTGATTTACGATCATTTAATAATATTTGTTTTCGAAGCTGAAGCTTTGTTTAGAAATGTTAGTCTATGCAAAGCATCAAAATAAGTTTAAAAGGCCAATAACTCAAATTTACTATAATTAAAATCTCCTTCATGCATTGAGGTCTGTATTTTTTGACTTGTCTTTCTTTCTCAATCATATTTATCTGCATTTTTTCCATCTCTAGTTACCAACAAGCATCACTTTGTGGACGGGCCCCTCCTTTTTCAGTTCAGGATGAATTTCCGGCGTCGGCGGCGACTGATTGAACTCCTTCATGAGCGTGGACGCAGCATCCCTGAGACCCACGACAGCCCATTCTGTCTCCGTAAACAGAACTCAGATGGAGGAAACACCAGCTTCCTCTCAGGTATTTTACAGGTTTAAAATGCAACAAGTCAGCATGAAGTGGACAGACTTCTCTTAATTCACTAAAATGTTTGGCTATCTGCTTAGAACAAACTGTGTCATTTTGCATGATCTTGTGTTGACATGCACAAATACAAACACAGACTCACAAGATAGCCGGTGTCCTTGGCAGCCTGCCTTATAAAGATAATAGAGTGGCGTTTTGGAATTTGCACAGCAGAAATAAACAGTAAAAAGTCATCTTTGCTCACTTTGAAAGAAGCTAATTTTGAGAGATTTAGCTCAGATTCACATTAGACTGATTTATTAAGTTTACTTTAATCACACATGGAACTAGAAAAATGTCAAATATGTGCACTCAAGCAGCAGATATTTTCCCTTTTTTTCATCTGAAATAGCTCTGAAATGCTGAAAAATATTTGCTTAAATTCTGCAATATTGGATCAAAGCTTCAATGTAGATGCTATGTTGTCAACAAATAGAAAAATTTTCCCATCTTGAGTAAGTATTTTTTATAATGCCATTTAAGTCATTAATTCTTAAAGAGCCCTGCAACATCATGTATTCAAAGAGGGTTTCTCCTGGAAAAAGGCCTCAGTCATGATTAGCAAACAATGAAAGAGAGATAGATATTATCTTTTGACTAAAGTGTACTGGACAATTTATCAGGAAACAGGAAGCAATGGGGAATAAAGTTTACAAAACATGCTTTATGTGCCAGTTTTTACTAACTGCTGAAGGGAAAAATGCATTGGTTTTAACAATCTGCACTGAATGAATAAATGAACAGTCAAAATAAACACAGCTAGAATCAGTGTTTTTATGTTGTAAATGGCCTGCAGGGATAAAGACTGAGTTAATAGCCTGTCTCATCAATCATCCTAGATGTCATCCTGCTGTATAATAGATTTCCTGCCCTGCTCTGTCTCTTTACCCTGTCTATTTTTCACTAACATCACTCATGGTTTGTTTCTCTCTATATCTGTGTCAGTGAGTCCAACTAAAGAGATAAAGGTGGCCGTGGGGGTTCGACGAAGCAGCATGAGCAGCAGCTGTGGCAGCAGTGGTTACTACAGCAGCAGTCCAACACTCAGCAGCAGCCCACCTGTGTTGTGCAACCCAAAGTCTGGTAGGTGACATGGACTCGTGCATGGATAGGACACAAATCCTGTACCAATTAATCAGAATTACACAAAAAAGATGCAAAAGGGTGAATGCTTCCCTGATTGCACAGCAAGATAAACAGCATATTGTTGTTATTTGGCGGCAAAATCTGCATCTTTCTATGGAAGTGAGCCTCACTTCTATAGATCAGGTCATGGTTACCCAGAAGCCTGAGCAAAAAGGTGCAACTGGGATTGGTTATGGTTCATGAAGATGTTTAGAATCTCCTCTGTAAAGCCCAAAACATACTGGCACCAGAACCTTCAGGTTGTGTCATATGATGTGCCTCAATTGCTGTCCCTCTCTACATACCAACAGCAGCACGTCAACAGTTAAACTCCCCACCAGCCACTGCATGGCGAGGTACTTGATACTAGAGCTGAAAGCCAGCTCAAGGCTTTCCTCCCTGCCTCACCAGGTAAGTGAAAAAATGATAGGAGCAGTGGTATTTCACCAGCAGCCAGGGCCTACCACTTAAACTATACCTGGAACAAAATGTTGCGCTAAATTGTTTTTCTGTGCTCTCAGATAGAGCTGCTACTACAGCAGCCAAGATGGAAAAACTGCTGTTCCTCAGGAAGAAACTCCTCCAGTCACATGCCACACTGGGAATAGAGCAGTGGAATAAAAAGTGCAATGGGGCAGAGTGGTGCGAGGGTCCACAAATATCTGGCATGGCCAGTGTGGGTTTGTTCATAGAAAATAATGGGAGCAATTGATTGGGCGCGCATTGGATGGCGCTGGTGTGTTTTGGGCTTAAGGCTTCTTACTTCCAAGAAAACTTGTGTATTCAAACTAATAGATCAGTGGCTTCTCTGTGAATCTGAGTTATGGTTACATATTAGTCAGTTCTGTTTTATAAATACCAATAAGATTTTCTGTACTTTAAAACCAAAGATATGAAGTATTTCTCAGTGCAAGCAAAGATTCATTCTTTACTAACTCAATCCACATTCATCACTCTAAGTATAGTGCTTTATTTTGGTCTGTACTGAAAATCCCCTCCTTATTATCCTGTTTGTAGTCACTGATCATCACTCATATTATTTAGAGATGAACTGTTGTGACTCCTCAGTGGAAATCTGAATGATATCTTGCCTTTGAGCTGTGTTTCTGTATTTGTGAATGTGTGTGTTCATTTGTGTGTGCCTTTACTACTGTGAGCTTCCTTTTGATGTGTCTAATCCAAGCAGAGTCCTTGACAGTGTCTTTGTACCAGCTGAGCCCCCAACTCACAAAAAACACAATGAGCAGGAAAAGGAAGGCACACACATAAATTTCCGTTTTCCATCACATTACCTTTGCTTACTTTGTTGATCAGACAATGGGAAAATAAGGAGTCCAAAAATATAAAAGAGTAACACCAAAATAAAAGCAGACAAAATGATCAGAGGAGTTGATGGCTGGTGTTTCTCTTTAGTAAAGAAAAACCAAAATATGTCAGCTTCCTTTAGTGCTGAAAAAGCTGAAGGCCAGCAATTTAATTTGAGTTCTTCTGTAAATCTGATCAGATGAGGATTTCAGAGAGATTATGGAAATGTCAAGATCAACCGGATGAAAGGCCTCTCTCACTTGACTTCCTCTTTCTCATCAGATTAGAGAAAATTACTCCACAGACCACAAGTGATTGGTTGAGAACACACACACTGTTCATAGTGTTTATACACTAAGTCTATGAGTTCTCAGGTTTGTGTGGAAGAGCTAAATATAGTAATTTAATAAATTAACTTAACATATTTTAGCACACTGCCCTTGAAATCTGAATGTATTGTTTGATGCCTGCAAAACAAGAAATTGTGTTAGGAATTATCAAATAATGATAAATGTTCTCACTTGCTCTTTGTTTCAGAAAAATATAGCACTAAAAACATGAATGCCTTGTGATATCTATGTGATATATGATATGATGATATATGATATCTATGTCTATCAGATATCTTTGATAAAATTCTCACATTGTACCGTATCATGAAGCTTTGTTATACAGCAACCAGATCAATACCACTCATTGCTCCCTTACACCAGAAATAATGACCATGGAAAATCAACAAACCCATGTTCACTATCAGGTCATAGACTGGACAGATAACACGTTTGAACCTTGCATTTACATAGAGTAGCATCTGTCTCGAGCATTCAGATGCAAAGTGGTCCTCATTAATGCTCTGTGTGGACACACCTCAATGGGTATTCAAAACGGTCAGACATCCAAAGCTGTTGCCTCTAACACTGCATGGCAGCACCTGCATCCATTTGGACTTGATCAATGTGTGGCACTTCGTGATGTTGTCGCCCAAGGCACACCTAAGATTAAGCCAAAATCTCAAGACACACCATATTTCATATCAATACAAAATAGACTTTTTAAATAAAATAACAGTCAAGGTGGCCCATAAGGGGGGATACAGGGGAGAGGTTTCTGGGGCCCAGACAACCGGGGGTGGCAAAAGTGGGCAAAAAGTGGGCAAAATTGGTGAAAAGTGATGAAAAAAACATGGCAAAATTGGGCAAAAAGTAGCAAGACAAAGTCACATATGGGTAACAATTGGCATAAGGTGCCAAAAAATGGGTTAAAAGTGGCAAAAACATGTTGAGTGTCCACTCAACATGGTCCCATTCTCTGTGTTATTTTCAGGGGTAACAGCCAGATCCCAAAGGCACAGCTAGACTTGCCTCAAGGCACACTAGTGTGCCTTGCCACACCATTTGAGAACCACTGCTTTAGACAAATGCATCTTTTTGAATGATTTTGCATTTGCCCCAACTATTATGCTAAATTTTGTTGCTCATTATGGTTGTTAATTTTCATGCCACTCTGAGCAAAGACTGCAAGGAATGATCTCTAAGTGTCAGCAAATTCCTCGATTTGTTTCCTACTGTGGTGGTTGCAACATTGAAAATGCTGCCTCTTTTTGATTAGTCTAGAAACAGGCAAATGGGGCTTTTCCATTACATGGCGCGGCTCAGCTTGGCCCTGCTTGACTGGGCATGGCAGCCCAGTGCAGCAGGGGGTTTACTTTTCCACCACAGCTGTGCTACCTGTTTGAGGGCGCGTCTAGAGCTGATGACGCAGTGTTCTGAGCCCTCCTCGATCTCTCTACACTGTCTGGTCTGAATGACTAGTTTTAAAGCAAAAATCAAACTGTAGACGGACAGCGCTGCAAGCTGCTATTAAAGTTATTAAAAAACTAAACAACCTTCACTGGTGCAGTGTGTCCAATGAAAAAATTAGCCATTCAGACCAAAACTTTTTTGAACCAAGTTATTAAATTTTCTTTAATCTGCTGGAAAAATTAGCATTATAATCTGGGACTTAATGAGAATGCCTTGGCTTTTGCAGCAAGCCTCAAGTGGACATTTGAGGATCTGCAGTTTTTCTTTTACACTTTTAAAGTGACTCAATTTGTCCTTTTTTTCTAATGGTTGCCAACATTTTTTGTTTGCCCTAATGTTTTGCAATGTAAGTCAACGTTTTTGAGACCCTGAAGTCAGAGCTCATGTTGAGTTATGTTTAAGTGATTTATGCTGACGGGAAGTTGGAGGAGGGGGATGGGAGATATACTGTTTCAGGAAGCAGAGAGCCTCCAGGCCTTGTTAGCATGTGACTGACATTAGTACTCCTAACTCACAAACTCAACCTGAGCACTCTTTCAGGTCAATGTTATTACATCTGTCTGATTCTGTGTGTGTCTGATTGTGTTTTCCTGCACATGCAGGAAGCCTGAGATTTTTGCACATAGTTATATTAATTTGTTGGTTGGTTTTTTTCTCCTCAGTTCTCAAAAGACAAGTGAGTCCAGAGGAGCTGCAGACACCGGGAGGACCTTTCCTAAAGAAGACATTCACTGTAAGACACGCATGCATTCAGAGTTGAACAGGAACAAAGATTACTTCTTCGTGGATGTTGTCACACATAATGACAGTCACACATTCACTTTAACACAGACACGCTCAGATAATGTGTATTTTAATTTGACCATAGTTGATGTGTATTCTTAACTCTTTAACTCGATAAGAGAAGGGAATACTCAACATATTCACTGAGGTTTTTGTTGCGTTGTATTAACTCATGCTCTTACTGTTCCTCAGATCATGGGGGATGCTGTGGGCTGGGGCTTTGTAGTGCGAGGAAGTAAACCCTGTCACATCCAGGCCGTGGACCCTGGTGGACCCGCAGCAGCTGCTGGCATGAAGGTAGAAGATTAAAGATTAAACAAGTACTCACAAATCATTGTTAATGTTAAAAACCCATCAAATACAAGGCTGCAGATGGTCTGCTGTGCTATTTTTCAATCATTTTCTGCCCATTAGCACTCCAAATCCCTACTCTGAATGAAGTTACAAGAGACGATAATGTTAGAGAGTTATTATCTGTATAAATGTAAAGAAAATATCAACACAGAGTTCTGCAGTAGGAAGAAAACGGTCCACATGTTATTCAGCCATTGCCGTCAACTCTTTCAAAAATTGAAACACACTACTCTGACAGAAAATAGCTAACAGCGACATCTGACTACATGGACATACACCATATTGCCAAAAGTATTCACTCACCTGCCTTAACTCGCATATGAACTTAAGTGACATCCCATTCTTGATCCTTAGGGTTTAACATGACGTCGGTCCACCCTTTACAGCTATAACAGCTTCAACTCTTCTGGGAAGGCTTTCCACAAGGTTTAGGAGTGTGTTTATGGGAATTTTTGACCATTCTTCCAGAAGCGCATTTGTGAGGGCACACACTGATGACGAGAAGGCCTGGCTCTCAGTCTCCGCTCTAATTCATCCCAAAGGTGTTCTATCTGGTTGAGGTCAGGACTCTGTGCAGGCCAGTCAAGTTCATCCACACCAAACTCTCTCATCCATGTCTTTATGGACCTTGCTTTGTGCACTGGTGCACAGTCATGTTGGAACAGGAAGGGGGCATCCCCAAACTGTTCCCACAAAGTTGGGAGCATGGAATTTTCCAAAATCTCTTGGACTGCTGAAGCATTCAGAGTTCCTTTCACCGGAACTAAGGGGCCAAGCCCACCTCCTGATAAACATCTCCACACCAATCCCCCCTCCACCAAACTTTACACTTGGCACAATGCAGTCAGACAAGTACCGTTCTCCTGGCAACAGCCAATCCCCGACTCGTCCATCAGATTGCCAGATGGAGAGGCATGATTTGTCACTCCAGAGAACGCGTCTCCACTGCTCTAGTGCATCCGACTCTTTGCATTACACTTGGTGATGTATGGCTTGGATGCAGCTGCTCAGCCATGGAAACCCATTCCATGAAGCTCTCTACGCACTGTTCTTGAGCTAATCTGAAGGCCACATGAAGTTTGGAGGTCTGTAGCGATTGACAGCAGGAAGTTGGTGACCTCTGTGCACTATGCGCCTCAGCATCCTCTGACCCCGCTCCATCATTTTACTTGGCCTACCACTTGGTGGCCGACTTGCTTTTGTTCCCAGTTGCTTCCACTTTGTTATAATACCACTGACAGTTGACTGTGGAATATTTAGGAGCGAGGAAATTTCACGCCTGAACTTGTTGCACAGGTGGCATCCTATCACAGTACCACGCTGGAATTCACTGAACTCCTGAGAGCGATCCAATCTTTCACAAATGTTTGTAGAAACAGTCTGCATGCCTAGATGCTTGATTTTATACACCTGTGGACATGAAAGTGATTGGAACACCTGATTTTAATTTTTTAGATGGTGAGTGAATACTTTTGGCAGTATAGTGTATCTGTGTCGAACGATACGCTGCTCTTTTCTCGCACATGTGTTCCACTCTTGTAGCTGTGGTTAGCTGTGATAGTGCTTTTTTCTCTGGCTTTACAATGCCAGCAGCACACTGAAGTCTTCTCCTTCCACTTAAATTATTGCAAGCGTATTTTCATTCAAACAGTGTGTACTAACAGGTGCTAATAGCTAATGTTTTGGTTTTCCAAAAGCTATAGTAACTTTTCATTTCATTTTAAACCTTTATTTATTCTCGAAAGGAAATTGAGGTTTCCCTCATTTCCAATAACGTCGAGATTACAGACACATTAAAACCACAGCACAATGAAACAAGTACAGTATATAGAACAATCCCTGTGAACAACAATCTCATCAGTGACAAGGTAGATAAAATGAAACCAGGTAAAACAGTTGCAATGTGAAACACAATGGCTAGAAATCAAAGTCCTGAACTCTGAAAGAGAAGGAAGAACATCAATTTTTAGGGAGTGTTAGAGGATGTTCCATGAGCTTGGAGCGTCAAAGGAAAAAGCTGTTTTACCAAGTTCAGTACATGCTCGAGGAACTTTAAGAAGTAACAGTAAAAAACGTAAAGTTTATGCTGTAATCTAGCTCGCTATGCTAATAAAGCTAGTGCTAGGGCTTGGAAGGGTTTAAATACAGTACTGTGTAGAGCTTTTAGGCATGTTTGGGTCAAAAATTGAGGCTGAAGTAAGCCATAGATATAGCGAGTGAGCTGCCTCAGGACACCATCAGTGATATAACCCCAGTCCTGCTCTTGATGTCCTTGCATATTACCAAAAGCATGGGAAAATAACCTGCTGAAAAAAAGAGCCTCTGGTCATTCTGTGAATGTCCCAAGGGTCTAAGAACAGTTGGCGATCTCCAGGAATATTACCAGGTGTGAACAAGCCAAGAAAAATGAGCTGCCGCTGACCTTGACCTTGACTGCCGAGCAGCTCACAGCTGGACTGTTTATGGACTGTATATGACCGTTATTACTTTCTTACTGAGTATGTTCAGTTAGACAAACCTGGTGAGTTCTAAAACATGTCGTGCTAAATCATTTTAAATACTGCTGCTTAAAATAGCATGTTTACAGTGTGCAAGTAATGTTTCATTACTGAAGTAATGATGGCCACTGATGGTACTTGAGTTCATATACCCATCCCTTGGATATACTGTACTACAAGTTTCTATGTACACTTTAAATTTGCCCAAAACAAATTCCTGGTAATGCTACAAATTTGAGGAAAAGAGTTAGCATGTTAATAAAAGGAAACTACTGTTTTTTTTTTTTTTTTTTTGCAATGGGAACACCCTCTCTGGATTAAGATATCAAGTAAGCATCCAGGACTGTTGGAGCAGTTCTTCCATTAGATTTAGAAAAAAATGTTCAAAACTTAAAACCTATGTTTTGTTTATTCCTTCACTACTTTCACTGTGCTCACTAGCTTCCGAGATAAAACCTGCTGACCATAATGCAAAGTGGTGCTCTTTTTTTGCTAATTTTCCTAAAGAAACTTTAACCTTGTGTGTTACTTTTGAATGAAAGTCTCTGAACTTCTCATTGAGAGTTAAATAAATCACAGTAACAGATTTGCAGTTTTATTCTACAAGTGCAAAGAGCAACTTTATGTTAGCGACTCTTCGGGCCAGTTTGAGGTGGATCTTCTGAACTGGAGTTAGATTAGGAATTAAGGGGAATTGTTTAATCTGAGTATAAACGACATCTCCAGCAGAAGGATGAGAATGAAAGAAATAAGTAAGAAAGGAGAAAGGAATACGCAATCACTTCCCGTAACTTCAGCCTGCACAAGCAGTTTGTGTAAGGACACGAGCGGAGAGATGCTAAAGCAGGAGAGGAGCTGAGCGAGTAAAAAAAGCATGAAGAAAGAAAACAGGGTAATGCTGCCACAGCTGGCATGAAAGTATGTTTACAGAGTGGCAGCAAGGAATCCTGGGAATGCAGAGCAGAGGGACTAAACCACTAACAAGGAGAGAGAGGACTGAATGAAGGAAGCAGCAGGGAAGACAAACTCTAAGGAGGAATTATGAGTTATTGGTTACAGTCATTTTTTTCAATAATATAAAAAACACTATTAATGTTCAGTTGTGTCTAGTTGTTTTAAAATAAGCATTAAACTGTTGGCTGTATGTGTGAGGAATAAATGGCATTTAATTCTGTCTTTTTATTGGCCAAACTGCATTTAGTCTTTTTGTCTTTGCAGAAAACATGAAGTCTGGGGCTTACGTGTGGATGCAGAATTAAAAGACAATATAGACTTTAAATTTAAGCCAGAAAATAATGAACACTAGGCAGTGAAACAGCCCACAAACCAAACTTCAGGATGTTAACTCAGAATGTGTTGGATGCGAAAGAGGCTGAGGTAGGGGAGTTCAAGTTTGAGCCCTGAAAGAGGAAACAGTCAGTGGAAATATGATCACTTCTGCTTTAGCTTCTGTCAGCTGTCATATTTTATCACCATGGTAAAATGTGTCTTGGTTTACAGGGGTTATAACGTGTGCATTTATGACTTTTTATGCATGTGATTGACCCTGTTTACTGCAGTGTGCACTGATAGGGTGGCCTAAATGTGCACTATTGGAACATCTTGTAATATTTTACTGCAGATCTCATCATTAACACTTTTGTTTTTGTTTTCTATGGAGACTTAAAGGAAGGGGGAATATGTTTAGAAACAAGGGCAAAAGGAAAAGAAAACACTTTTTCTTGATTTTCATTCAGTAGCATCACTCTTGGTTAGATTCCCAGCATGCAGCAGTGTTTGCTACAGTGTCCCAAATGTTTTTTTTAGGATTAATGCCCTCTTCTGTGGTTCCTAGAAGGCTAAACCTGTGCCTCTTCACCTTTAATTAAGTCAGTGCTACAACACAGTGGAGGGAAAAACCACCACACTGTGAGGTTTTGGCACTGGCATCCAGGCTTAAAGCCAAACATACAGAAACATAAACTCACTGATCGGGGGGGGGGGCAAGCCTCATCTTCTCCTTTCTCTTTACACACATGCGTATGCTTTCATACACTGCGGTTGTGTATCTTTTGCACAGACAATCACATCAGCACTGTGCTGACCATAATGGATGTAAGCACTTATGTAACTGTCCAGTATTCTGCTGTAGAAGACTCATCTAATGCACTTTTCAAAGACAGAAGGTAGAGCAGGATGTGTGTGTGTGTCTCTTTTTGTGTCCATTTGTGCATCTTGTGTGGTAGGAAATGTTTGCACACCGTTACTGTATGAGTGTGTTTCCCTCTGTGTGTTCAGCAGCAGATTCTGTCGCACTAATTGCATCACATCAAATCAGAGCTTCTGAACCTCAGGTTTAGGGATTTAAATACTGAAACTGAATGCCTAAAAACTAGAATACCTGTTGTTTTTATATATATATTTTAAGTCTTTATTTGTATTCTTTGTATAAATTTGTAATCTTGTGAGAAATTCAATCCATCTATGAATATAATATTGATGCAAAAGTTACACAGTTAGGACCAGTGGGGACATTCCTAAGAGATCTCTTACTCTTACTCTCTCAAGAGAAGGATGTGAAAATCCACTTAGTGGGAAATACTTAATCTTTCTTTCAATGAGACTTTCCAGGAGTCTTGTAGTCACTGTGAGTTTGCCTGGCAACCAGCAGATTAAGAAAGTCTCAGCTCTCAACAAAGAAATACCATAGTCAGGAGTCTGAGATGTACAGTGCCTATAGAAAGTATTCACCCCTTGGATGTTTTACCCTTTTATTATCTTGGACATCATTTTCAATAGAATTTGGCTTTTTTGACACAAAAATGACAAAAAAAACTCCTCTTTAATGTCAAATGGAAAACAGATCTTGACAAAGTCATGTCAATTAAATAAAAATATGTCATATAAAATAAGTTGCCCCCCCCCCCTTATGTCAGTATTAAGTAGATGCACCTTTGGCTGCAATAACAGCACTGAGTCTATGTGGATAGGTCTCAATCAAGCTTGCACATTTTGACACTGCAATTTTACGCCATTCTTCTTTGTAAAACCACTCTTGCTCAGTAAAGTTGGGGATCTGGTGTAATGAGCACTTTTCAAGTCCAGCCACAAATTCTTTATTGGATTGAGGTCTGGGCTTTGACTTGGCCACTCCAGAACATTCACCTTGTTGTCTTTAAACCATTTCTGTGTAGCTCTCACTGTATGCTTTGAGTTATTGTCTTGGTGGAAAATGAATCTTCTTCCAAGTCGTAATTCTCTTGCTGACTGAATAAGATTGTTCTCGAGGATTTTCCTATGTTTTGACACATTCATTTTACCGTCTATCTTTACAAGCCCTCCAGCGCTGGCTGTCCAGAAGCATCCCCACAGCATGATGTTGCCACCACCATATTTCACAATGGGGATGTGTGTTTTTGGTAATGTGCGGTGTTACGTTTCCGCCATACATAGTGTGTTGTCTGATGGCCAAAAAGCCCAATTTTGGTCTCATCAGACCAAAGAACTTTCTTCCACCTGATCCTGGAGTCTCCCACATGCCTTTTGGCAAACTCAGGTTGAGTTAAATAGAAGTTTTCTTAATCAGTGGTTTTCTTTGTCACTCTCCCATGAAGCTTTGACTGGTGAAGAACCTGGGCAACAGTTGTTGTAAGCAGAGTCTGTCCCACCTCAGCTGTTGAAGCTTGTAACTCCTTCAGAGTAGTCAAAGGTACCTGTATTTTTGTAGCTTCTCTCATTATTCTCCTTCTTGCCTGGTCACTCAGTTTGTGAGGACAGCCTGATCTAGGCAGATTTAAACATATTCCATATTCCTTTCATTTCTTGATGATGGATTTAAATGAACTACTGGGGATGTTCAGTGCTTTGCAAATTTTTTTGTATTCATCCCCTGACTGATATTTTTTAATAACCTTTTCTCTTAGTTGCATGGAGTGTTCTTTTGTCTTCATGGTGTAATGGCAGCAAGGAAAACTGATTAACCAAAGACTGGACCTTTCAGACACAGGTCTCTTTATACTGCAATACTTGAGACACATTTACTTCTCTGAATATGTATGTTGATCCTCATTTAACTTTACATATTACTTTGTAGAAATCTGTTTCACTTTGACATCACATTTTTTGGTGTCAAGAATCTAAAAGAATTTAAAGCTGACTTTGCAATTCCCTGATCAAAACAATACAAACAGTGTTGCTTTTTTAATTGCACTTTGCAACTCCACAAACTCTTTCCTGGCAATAAAGATGTCTCTGAAAGCAGTGTGAGGAATGTTCACTCTTTATGAAATAGAAATACATAGGTAAATGCTTTAAGTCTCATGTTATGATTGTATGAGGGTTTGGTGGGCCCCAGCAGGTTTTAAACTAGGCCGCAGGATGCTTAAGTTTAGGAAAGGCTGGCCTAGAGATATCACACTTTTGTCTTTTTAAAATTTGTGTAGGGCTCTACCTTCTTCTTTAAATAAACTTCATGCAACTTTTAACTGTAAGACTTGGGCTCACTACAAGCACCTGTACAGAGAGTTCATCCTTGCAGTTTAAGCATGGATGCTATACATGTTTGAGATTAAAAGATGCAGATAATGATGTAAAATATATGTTGAAAAATGCTTTATAATGCATACATCTTACATTGTTGAGCAGCAAACATGAAACTGTTCCATGTATAGTTTGAGAGTATCAGTTATCGTCTCTCTGGCTCTCTGCTTCCTCATGGACATTAATGCAAACATGGCCTGAGGTCGTTCATCACCTGAGTATTTTTGTAACAAACGAATCAGCTTTACGTTACACACAGCTGGTATGCATACAAGCTGAACATCTCAGCACGGCCTCTTAACATGTGTTGTTTATTTTCTCTCTCTCTCTCTCCTTTTTGCTTCTTTCCGGCTGTTTCTTTTCGCTGTGTGAGCATCATTTTAACCCTCTGTATGCAAGGAGCCATTTAGTCCAGCTGGGCCCCAGCCAAGACTAACAACAGCCACACCGCCTGAAAGGAGTGAAGCGTCAGTGGAATAAAAGAGGGAGAGAAAAGACTTTAAAGTAAAGGTGGAGAGAAGAGAGTCAAAGTAGAGAAAATAAGTGTCTCTAGACTGTTTTTGACTTTGCCAGTAATGTGATAAAGGCTGCAGAGGTTTAGATGTGATTACAGTGAGATTCTGAAATTCCTCTGCAGCCTTGGATTAACAGGCTGGCCTTTTTTCTCTTCTCTATCACTCTTAATCTCTGTCCATTTATTCCCTCTGCTTATTTTGATCTGTCCTTTCCTGAAACACTCAGGAAGACCGGGGAAACACTTAACAGCAATTGCTCTGAAAATAACACAAAATAGTACTCTATCTTTATCAGCATGAGTACACTTTGTGTAGTTTTTCTGTAGGGAACAGGCTGGTTTAAATAGCTGCTCCTCTGGCCTAGAAAACACATCTGTTCAAGTTTTGCTTCTGCTGCTTGCATCTGCACAATGTTGATTTATAGGCACTAAAAATATCCCAATCATTACATGATACTGCTTTCTCTTTGACATGCTTGGATTTATTGAATAGGCAATGTACCCATGAGTGAGTGTTCTCCTGTAATTTCTTGCAAACCCCCAAAACCAAACCACAGCAGCAGCGTCATGTAGCAGTGAAAAAGCACTCACCTTACCACCAATTTTATCTCAATCAGAGCTGAGAGTTGGAGCAGTAAAACATCGATAGGAGAGGTGGGGTCCAGGCGTGACATAAGAATGATTTGAGTGTTGTGGTCATGCTGTACCTGATTCAGTCCATGTCAGGCAACACTATCAGTGTTGGCTTGTTCCCCCTTGTGTAGTAAGGTTTTGGATTATTGCCTGAGCTTTGACTGGACTAAAGTTATTCAAAGGAATACTTAATAAAAAAAATAAAAAAAAAAAACGTCTAATTTTTTCTCTCATTAATCTACCCTCAGTACCCCATAAAGACAAAGTGAAAACAGAATTTCTTAAAAAAAAAAAAAAAAACTGAAATATCACATTGACGTGTATTCTGACTCTTTGCAAAACACGACATTTACTCTATAACTCTATGAACTAACCTAAACTAAACTCTATAAACTCCAAAACTTTGAATGGAAACACAGCTAAAATGCTCCTGGGATTGAAGTTACTCATGTCCGCCATCTCCTGGTGTAAAGTGGTAACAGTGCAGACCTCCGCCATTAGCCCTATCTCCCAAAAGTACAGAATCCTTTAAAAAAATTCCTGGATCCAGACGGTGATCCAGATCACTCCCAAAATCTAATCAGTTCTTCCTTATGCCATTTCTGACACTTCCTGAAAATTTCATCAAAATCCATCAACAACTTTTTGAGTTATGTTGCAAACAAACTAATAAACTAACTATCTAACTAACAAACCCACCCGATCACATAACCTCCTTGGCGGAGGTAATGATAGGATATTGAGTGTTGATTGATGTGAGAAAAAATACATTTCAATAACTGTAGCATCAGGCTGCATCATAACAAAATTGAAGGGGTCTGAATACTTGCAGGAAAGGATCCACAGGTTGAACTCCAACTCAGGTAGCCCACTTGGAGGATTAGGCCATTTGAACCCCCTCCCACCCCTCTTTGGCCTTATTAAAATAGTTTGATTGAGAGCCTCACACATCTACTCTGCTTGTATCCTTTTCTCCAGGTGTGTCAGTTTGTGGTGTCAGTGAATGGGCTGAACGTCCTCTCTCAGGACTACAGGACCGTCAGCAACCTAATCCTAACCGGGCCCCGGACGATCGTCATGGAGGTGATGGAGGAGGTGTAAGAGCGAGGAGAGCAAAGACAGATTCCCTCATAGACGAGTAGTGCAGTAATATTGACTGTGGAGACTACAAGGTTTGACCTCAAAACCACAGTGACAGAGCGATGTGACGACTTGAGCCGCTCTGTTCAGTCTTTGTTTGGACAAGGTGGATGACTGAGCATGTTTTAAGAATGTGGGTTTTCGAGTCAAGTCAATGATTCAACCTGTGGACAAAACACAGGTTGTACTTGATTTTCTTTCAAGTTCAAGAGCCACCACCTTCTCTGCAGACAGTGACCAGAGTGCTTCTGTCTGCCCCAAACCACTTTAAATTATGAGACGAACCCAGAGTTTATGTCCCTGTTTTGGTTAATTTCTGAACCACAACTTTATTCAGAATCTGTTCTGCTTTAACGGGCAACAAAGAATGGGGAATAATGTTTTTATTTTCTATTACATAAAGGAGACAAACTGTGCTGTGACTAAGAGAAAGGATATCTCATGCTAACACATTCAGTGACCTCTCCCCCACTTACTAACGACCCTTGGGCTGAGGCTGCTGGTGGCTCAACACTGCCCTCTGCTGGTAGAGACAGCCAGACACAAAAGGAGGGAAATGCTAAAATCAACAGTCGTGCTAAATAGAATAAAATTTACCCATGTTGTGTAAAAAGATAAAAAAGACTAAACTTTAGAGGTAGGTTTACAGTATATGTAGCTGCTAAGATTTAGATTAATTTACAGAAAATTGCTATACAGTGATTTGCTGTAAGTGAGCTGAAAAGGCACAATGTATATAGAGAAGTTACTTAAAAAGACTTTATGCACAAACCCAGGAAAATGTTGTGTTTATGGGCTGAAGTCTGATTTGAGTTCCTTTTAAACAACGACAGTACTGAGAACATCATGGAGACTTTTTACAAAAAAAGTTTTAACAATGATTTACATCCCCTGATTGTAGCAGCATTTTTATTTTTAATTTCTTTTTTAAGTTGAGGTTTCTTTTGTGAAGCTTAAACAAGATAAAATTGACACTATGTCATAATTTTTAAACTTTTTTTTTTTAAAAGTATATTACACCTAATATTTATGGTTGAGATTCCCTAAAATACTACCAAAATTAGGTCTTGTTTCACAAATGTGCTTATTTGCCAAAATATGAAAATCAAAAGTTAATACATACATACATGCCAAAAAAGTCTTAAAAAGTGTAATTTATCTCCAATTTAATGAAGCAGCAGCTGTAAAGCTGTTAAAACATTTGAGTTTCCATAAAAATATCAAAATTTTTAAAAGTGATTCTCTTGAAAAAAAAAAAATATATATTTTAAGAGTAATAAAGATCTACTCAGTGATTCTAGTGTGATAAGCCTTTAGTCAAAATCAGAATTTAGACTGGTGATATAGCTATGAAGCTGTTATTATTTGTTTAAACTTTTATGACCCAACTAAACTAAATCAGCATCCCAAAACCATTTCTCATTACATATTTAATTTGAAATAAGTCCAACAGGGTTCAGTGTTAGGAAAGGATGGGAACACTTTATTTTAGCCAGCCCTAATTAGCTAGTAATTGTATAGTAATGAGTGATAATTATTTTATAACTCCTTCAAAATAAGGTTTTAATTACCTTGTAATAAGTTGGGATTTTAATAACTGAGCAACATGGTATATTAAGGAATTAGTTACGTGGTAATAATGTATTAATTATCAAATAATTCCTCATAATGTTCTAGCAGCTCGTTGGTAGTTACGTGATATTTCACCCTAAACCAAACCCTGTAACCCTTACACTAACCCCTTGACCAACCCTATCCCCCTAACCCTAATCTTAACCCCCAAAATTACTTGAAAATTATTCAGGAAGGACTCACTTTAACTTAGTGAGCCAAAATAAAGACGTAATCTAGAAACTATCAAACAACTGATATAGAAAGTTATCATCTTATTTCTTAGAAATTACTGGGTACAATATTATGAATTAGGGGGTTAGGGTAAAATACCACCTAATTACCAGAGAATTTTGAGGAATTACTTGATAATTAATACATAACTACAAGGTAAATACTTCCTTGACATTACCGAAATATTACTTAGAAAAATTCTAACTTCTTACTAGATAACTACCAAATTATTTGGGAGAAATTACTTGATCTTTACCACTTAATACTATAAAATTACTAGTTGAATAATGGCCATCTACAGAAGTGCTACCTAACAGTCCTAACTTTGTGAATGTTTCTATATCACTTTATAATAACTTTCAAGCATTACTAAAGCAATAGTAAAGCATTAGTAGGTACTTAACTCATCATTTATAAAGCATTATTTATTCTTTATATGCCATAAATGCTTATTTGATGCACTCGTATAGCATCAAAGTACTTATAGCTGATTTTTAAATGACATAGAAACAAGATAAAATGCTTTATAAATGCTAATTTAAATATTTACTAATTCTTTGCTAATGCATCAGAAAAGCATTTATAATTGTTTTCATAAATGACCTATAAGTTAGTAAATAATATTTCATAATTTCTGAGGTATTTACTAATGCTTTTGTAATTCTTTACTTATGTATTATGAATGCTTTAATTGTGTGGTTATTATCAAGTGTTACCATTTTTTTCAAACAGCCCTGTAAATGGACCGGGATGGGGGAAAGCAAGTGGAAAGGACAGGCTTCTTCTACCAATGTGCATAATTTTTATGAGGTAAAGTAGCAAATATGGCAGAGAAAAATCTAAAGTGGCACGGCCAGAAAATTCATGAAAATGTGATCACAGTGCATTAACGTGTGAAAGCAGGAGAAACCTGTCAATCTTGAGCTCTGCACCAGCTACTAGTCCTGTTGTTAGTGCTTTTTCCTTGAGAGGAACACATCCAATGTTTATTTATTTGGCTTTTTAGTTCTTATACAGTATCAACAGTCTCTTTACTGAATGACTGACTAATCTTTAGAGCAGGCTTTGATGTCAAAGGGGAGATATTTTACCCTTTTAAGACAAGTTGATATTGTTCTCAGAGGTCCCCAAAACATGCCTGTGAGATTTATTGCTGAAAAAACACTCTAGTATTGGATATTTGCATGTCTAAAAAGCCCTCTGTTTCAGCCCTTATCAGAACGAGCCGTTTCTGTGGCTGTGGCTTTAAATATTAATGAGCTGTCTGACTCCACCCATGACCACACCCCTCTCAGGACATGTACGTGGTACTCCTAAAGTTAAAATGTTACAGACACTTTTATCCAAAGTGAAGGACCTGACTGGGATTCGAACCATCATTCTCTCTGTCCAAAGTGAGCAGGGTAACCCACTGAGCTATCCAGCATCTCAGCTGGCAGCTTAGAGGGAGATCACGAGAGGAGAGTGGAACTGGGCAGGGCCAACCAAACCTGGGGTGGGTGCTTACTCCACAGGAGGTCATGAGGGGAAAATCTGAGAAGGGCTTGTTTCACCACACATTTTCTGAAAGGTGGAAGAAGAGAGGGTGGAAGGGAGTGGATTTTTCTGGTATTTGAGGGGATTGTGGACAGGCCAGGGGTACAGATTGTTGTTAGAAAAGCCTGAAAAAGTAATTTTTGCATAATATGTCCCCTTTGAATAAATGGTTTTGTAGCCTTTAAATTGATAGCAGAATTATCTGTATGTTTACAGACTGCATCATCATGTGCTTAGACATACTAGCATGAGAAAATCACATTAAAAACTATTTTAAAGAAGAGCATGAATAAATGATGTTCATAGCACTCCAACAGTAACACTAAGTATGTGTCAGTAATCCATCGTTGATTCATGAGTGAACTCTTGTTTTATTGTCTATTTCAGACAAAACTACACTGCCCGCTTCATTGGATGTGAACTTAGTTTGGTCCCAAAGTGAAATAATGAGTAAAAATCTTTAAGTGAGGTGAATTTTTCCTATTCCAGGTGAACACATATTCAGGAAATCATCATTGCCAAACAGTAGAATAAACTGTATGTTACAGTAAACTGCCTCTCAGTGAGTTTTCAGTGGACGTGTCTTTGGTGTTTCTCAGCGTGCTTCAGTGATGTAAAACGCATGATTCCTGTAAATCTGTGCTCCTTTAGTGTTAGCTGCTGATCCAAAGCTTCTCCCGCTGGTGACATGTAGGATTGAGATATGTGAGAAATCATTTCAGAAGTAAATCGATTTGAGCCTTTAAAAGTCACTGTTTTCTCAAGCTCCTGTTTTTCAGAGACATATAACAGAACAAAGTGTGTAAATAAGAATTTTATAAGATTAATGTGGAATATTTTGGAGTTTATTAGACATCTGTCATGTTCTCTGGTTGACTCTGACGGACTTTCACAACATTTCGACTTGTTGCTGATTTCAAAAATTGTCCTCTCATGTTGTTGGATGATGCCATATTGTAAAGTTTACTTTTTAACTCTTGTTAATCTGAAGTTTATTGATATTTCCTTGGTTTGGTTTGCTGAGTTTGAAGAGGATAAAAATTGAGACTGTAGACAGGTATTTGTAATCCTTTCTTTAGTTTTTCCACACTTTGGGATTTTTCCATTCAGTGAATAACATGACTGTTTTGTAGAAATACTATGGTTGAAATCTAGCGTCTGCATTTGTTCTTTTTCTTCAAATCAAACTTCAACTTCTGTACCTGCAGTTTTCCTTTTATATATACAATATAATTGTGTACAGAAGTGATGTGGCTGACGGATTTTTCAAATAGTAGAGAAAGAAATTGTCTGAATGCATTTTGGAAATGGCATAAAAGTTTATTTGTGGACTTTGTGGAGATAAATACACAGAAGTGTTTCTATGTGTTTAAGTTGGGTAATCGACTGAAACGGGTTCTCTGACTGTTCAACTGAAAGCATTTGCCTTAACACCTTGTTTTGCTGCTACTCCAACTCATCTGATCTCTTGTTCTTTTCCTTGTTCTGTTAGCTCTAATCCTCTGTACAGAGCGTGCTCATACTGTGTAATCATGTTGACAATCAGTGTTTTATGGACATCACCTTCTAAAAGCACACACACATCTCTAAAGCAATGATCTGACAGAATGTACTTCATCATCATCTCCCTCATCCTGCTGTTCATATCCTCAACTTTACCTTTACTGATAGACTCAGAGGTTTAATTAAAGGGATTCTCTGCTAAATGCTTGCCTCATGAGGCCAGGTGGAATTGCCTGAATATGTTCAGCCGTTGCAGCTGTGTTGTTTTGTTTTGCCATGATCAGAGATTGAATGTTGTCCTAATATGCTCACATTACTACGGGCTGTTTGCAGCTAAATCTCATTCTAATGCTCTGATATATTAAACAGCTGATTAAATGTTTAATAAACAAACTGATTCTACATTATGCCTGTGGTTTCTTCCTCAAGGATTTAGAATATTAACGAAATCAGACTCATTTTGAATTATGGGTATTATTTAGTGTTTGTTTAGTCCATCACTATTTTTAATGCCACTGACCCTTCGCCGAGCCCCGCACATTATAAATACTGTAACCAGATCAGACAAACCATTGTCACTGGGCTTTTTCTTTTTGAAAACAATTTCAAATATCCCGTGGTTTCACTTACTTTTAATCAAAGGATACAAAGTGTATTGACAACTGTAAGTGATTGGTATACTCCTCCATCATGCTTAGCTACCCATACATTTCATGTGTTCTTAAAACATTATAGGCAGATAATGATTCACTGAGTCAGCAACTTCACTCATGGTGCAAACGTGTGTAAAGCCCAAAGGCATTCTGGGAAAACTCTACAGATTAAGGGATGATTGTCAAACATTTTAATTAAAACTAAGCTTGAGTATTATGCCTTACCTTATCATTTCAATAAACAACAACAGAGCCGTACAAAAGTTGTAATCAGAGACATTTTGTGTTGTCCTCACTTTTATTGACAGTCCAGCAAACTTGGCTCAAGCGCGTGCTGTTGAAGTGTTGCTTTAGCCTGATTACTGCCACCTAGTGGACAGTGGTATGAATCAGCACATTAGCAGTCCGGGCTTTAGATGTTACTTATTGGGTTAAGTTGACTTAACTTGAAACAACAGTAAAATAGTTTCCCTCACCCATCAATTAAACATTACTTAATAAAACCTAGTAGTAAGTTCGTTTACTTGATTGTCAAGTAAAGTAAACTTAATTTATGTGAGTCTGGATGGCTATCAGAGTTTACAGTGTGGCTTAATACCAGGTTTGGACAGGAAGGAAGTAGCAGGATGAAGAAAATGTTCTCTTTTTTAATGACTGTACAGAGTTATCTCGACTTAATATTTCATTTTTTAAAGGCAGCTTGAGCATAAGTTCAAGCAATTAAATATATTTTTTTACATTGTACTCCAAGGTTATAGTAGTTTGGGATTTTTCATTAGTTTCTATTTTTACTTTTGCTTTTTTTGTGGTTTGTTGGTTTAGTCTAGTTTTTATTTAGCAAAAATGCTTAGTTTAGTTTAGTTTATATTGTTTCAGTGTACGTTTTGACTATTCATTTTTAAGTAATATGTGATATTTGTCAGGTTTGAGACCCAAAAGGGCCAGAAAAAGTAAACATAATAAAATTGTACAAATGTACTATAATAGGCTGTTCTTCTCTTTTTTACGTACTGAAGTGTGATTTATCAACACAACTCAAAGCCCAAAGTAACCACTGTGTAAGGTCATGACCAGTCAAATTGGACCATTTTACTTTCCCCATGCTCTGGTGTACATGTACATATGCTGCTGTCAAAAGATATTTTGTCACAAATGTTAGTTTATTGTAGTTCGTTTATAAGGCACACAGTGCAGTTTTAATTTGTTTTCCTTTTACAAGTCTTGTTCTGATTTTAGATTTGCTTAAACTTGCAGTGTGTAATATTCAGCTCAGTAGCCTTAACTTACTACAAATGAAATATAATCTTCAAATTTAGACCCATCTAAATGAATGTTTTATCACCTGAATATATGAAATTGTTTTATTTTATTAATGTAGAATAAGCCTTTTATCCAAACATAGGGAGGGTCCCCTCCACAGAGTCCCCCATCTTGGCTTTTGACATTTTGCATGTGTCTACAGTGGGGAGGGAGCAAATAACAGATACATTACTTTGAATTTCCCTGGTTGCCACGCTTAACACAGCGGAAGTGGACATTTCAATCTAGAATCTGACTGTTTTACACTCTGTACCATTAACTAAATTGACTTTACATTTTATTTTTGGTTATTTACCTAGTTTTAGTTTACTATAATGATACTGGTGTTCTCATAAGTTGCTGTCTTACCTGTATGCTCATTTCAATTTCATGTATATTCTTCTGGTCCACACTTTAAGGTCCATACTGTTTGACATTTATAAATGTACTCTGAGCATGCCCAGTAGAAGCCAGCCTAACTTAGTAATGTCCATGTGATCCCCAGTTTGGTGTTTTCCCTGAAAAGCTGTGATGAGAAATCAGAAGTGGGTGATGCCTTTTTCAAGAAACTGTGATGCAATAAAGTAAAATCCCTCGGTTGTAAAGCATTGTGATTAAAATAATATTATTAAATGTAATTTGAGAGACAATCTCAAAATGTAATCATACATGCAAAGCTACATAACAATGTTTTGTCAAAATACCCTTGTTATTCATTCATATGAGGAAAAAGTTTTTCTCTTTTTAGCTGCACTGCTAAAATATTACCAGCAGGTGGAGCTGCTGCACTGTAGCATGCACAATTAGTGTATGCTTTTTGTCCCTCGAATATTGTCATATCCCAGTCAGAGGTATGTCTCTTTAATTTTTTGAAATTATATCATCAATTTATCTTCATTAACTTTTATTTATTTATTTATTATTATTATTAGTATTATTATTATTGTTGTTGTTGTTTTTTAGTTAATGTTTTTAATGCTCTTTGTCTAAGGTAAATCCTGTCTTGATCCCTCATGGTTATACTCATTTCTTCATATTTTAGGCCTAACCCACACTTTCCTCACACTTTTGCGATATGTCTGCATGTGAATTCCCCTTTGCAACAAAGTAGCAGGTATAAAACATGTCTGCATGAAAGCAGACATTTCAGTGGATGTCTGGCCTGGGTCATCTTGATTGACCTATAACAGTCTGATTTCTTATGCTTTAGCTTGATTTGGTGTTCATTTTATCTCAAAGCTGCTTGATGATATTTAACTGTCTGACCCTTCTGCACATCTGACATCCTATAAAATAATATGTTGAAAATATTTATGCCAAATCTGAGGGTACTTGCAGTAATTCTGAGAAATAACAGCTTCATGTTGTTCCTGCTCTCATACAGAAAATGAATCCTTCAATGATAATTGACATGAGCTGCACAGACTATTGATCCTTGGGGTTTAGCTGTTTGTGACACTCTACCTACAGCTCTTCTTCCCTCTCTCTCTCTCTTTCTCTCTCTTTCTTCCATCCTTTTAAACAGAGTGACTGACAGATAGACTAACTAGAAGAGAGCTTATCAGAGGTGAGCATCGCCACCTTTCCTCCACCTTTCAGCACGTTCATTCATCTGTCCTTGCAGTCAGGCGACCATTGATTAGCTCGGTAGCCAGCCTTCACATCCCCCCTGTCCATTCTTCCGCTTGTATCAGAGAGGTATTTTGCTCAGTTTGCAGTGATAAACTCACACAGGAAATTAGAAAGTGTTAAACGCACACAGAAACCTGGAAGCCACAGCATGCTGGACATTTTTCATTCAGGGAAAGATGAGGAAGAGCCTAGGGTGCATTATAGGAAATGTGTTGATGAATAGGATGCTTTAACATACAATTAAATCTGATTTGGTTCATTAATTTAAGTGGTAACAAATTTGTGGCAACCATTAATGATGTCTTTGGAGGATTTTTATGAAGTTTTGTCAAAATTGTGGGCCCTTGGAGAGAAATGTGACTTGATGTTGCATTAGTCACACTGCCAAAGATGCTGCTAGAGTCCAAATACAACTGGGGCCAAAACACAGCAAACAGTAAGTTCTTACCAAGTGGCATATATTATAAGATTATATTGAGGTTTTAAAAGCCCAGTTGGTCCAATTAAAGCAACACCAATGCAAGCGGCACAAGCCAAGATCAAGTAATTAATACAGATAAAATAATCCTCATGACAGTGACAGAAGCCAAAGCATGAGATCTGAAGATGAATATAAGACAAACTGATAGCAGGTGGGCTTTGGTTTCAGGAGAAATACACTTTTTCACTCATTCTCATCTGATTCAACTTCTCACATCAAAGACTTTCTTTGATTTTGATTAAAAATGATAAAAGTATCTCAGGATCAAACTAGTAAAAAAAAAAGTGTAATTAAACCTTTCAACCAGATAAAAACTTGGACAAAAGCTGCAAACACTTTGGGAAAAAAAGGTGTTTCTCATGTCTCCTGTGCTGGCATTCATTGTAACAAAGCACAAAGAAGGCCGTTCAGTTTGTTTCTGAGGAAATGTTGACGTACATGTAGATGTGTCAAAGCAGGAAGTGTTCGTACATTTCACACCGTAGGTGTAAAACAACACTTTAAGGACACTTTGTCCATAATGTTCCCCGTTTTCTGAGCATCTACAATAGAGAAAATACCTCAAGTATAAATGTGTCCTCAAAAGGGTGGAAAATCTCTTAAGATACACCACAGTCATCTTCATGTAGGGTGTTATTAAAATGTGGTCGCAGGCTATTCTTATACCCTTTTTTCATTATGTTTAATATGACAAAAGCAAATTATTTAATACCAGATAAATGATTTTTTTATTCACAGGAACACAATATTCTTTCCAGTTAATTAACTTTTTGCCACTGAGTTTCAATATGTGTGCCTGCTGTGCTGAATGGATAAAGGTTATCAGTGTTATCATTGTGAGGAATATATGAAGCTGTTATTACTAAGAGAAGAAGAAAAGACTCCTGCAGAAAGAAGCAAAGAAATGTTTCAGTGCCCACTCAGGATGATGGGCTGAAAGGCTCCGAGGCATGATTACGGTGTTTTCAAGTGAATAGTCTCCTGTCCTCCTCTTCCCTCCCCACAGGCCACAAGCTCAGGACAAGTCACAGCAGGCAGGAGAAAGAGCCTTGAGCCAAACGCTGCTCGCACTGTGGCTGCCAGATCTGAGAGTTTGGCTAGCTGATTTGGCTGGAAGTCATTGTTTTACACAGCATTTCTTTTTCCAAATGGATTTGAACAACTAAACCATGGGACTGATGAGCAGAAATACATTTTAACTTCAATAAACGTGAATTTTGTGAGCCATTTTGGCATCAATACTACCAAAATCAAGTTTTTCTTGTGAAAACTGTTTCATATAGATGCAACAACTTTCCTCCAGAGGTTCCCATGTTTTCTATCTTCATTTAGCATCTTTAGCATCATAATTTTTTGCAAATTTGTCATATATGCAAAGGAAATATGCAGAAATGTCTCCAACTTAGTCTTACTACAGAGCATAAAGCCAAAAGATTGGCTGTACTTATTTACAGGCACTCCTCTCTGCTTGTGTTTCCTAATCTTACTCTGTCAGGGTGTTTCTATCAGTCTGTCAGCCCTTGGGCTCTGTTTGTAGCCTTTAACAGCATGCAGAGTGTGACAATAAGAGCAGTCAATAAACTACAAGCACAAAAAACAAATAATTCTGCTCCCAGTTTTGCATCTTTCTTTTTTTTATCCAGGAGTTACAGGAAGTTTTTGTGAGATTTTTACTTTTGGTAGTGCGCTGATCAAGGCAGGCAAGGGCACAAAGAGATCTCACAGTTCAACAAATGTAAGAAATTACAGAATTAATCAAAACACTTAAAAACCCCAATTAATTTAATAAAAAGCATTATTTTTAATTATTTCTTGGGGGCAAACTGGTCTATAACCTGCTACTTTATCGGTATAAGCTGTATGGTGGTTGACTTTTTTTAATCATCTGTTCTGATAATATTCAGGCTAAAAGTAATACAAACTTTGGCATGGTACTGGGTGTGGCTAAACTAGCTGACAGATTTGCATATAATTTTTCTGGAGCTTTTCGGCTTTGTTTGAGCTAAAGTCAAAGCCCGATAAACCTACCAAACACAGTTAGAATCACTGAAGTGGTTATGCCTCATGTACAGAGGCTGTTGTCCTTGAAGCAGAAGAGCCAGGTTCAATCTGGGCCGTGGCTCCTTTCCTGCATGTCATTCCCCACTGTCTCTCCATTTTCTGACTCTAACCACTATCCTATTTTAAACTAGAAAAGCACTCGGAGAGCAAAGACCTCCGCCATTAGCCCTATCTCCTAATAGTGAAGAATCCTTTAAAAAATTCCTGGATCCGTCCCCATGTGCCCCCCACCATGGCTTTCGATGATTACTCCCTGCCCGGTGGGGTGGAAACACAGTGAGGCAAAGCATTGGCTTCACTACAGGTGCCAAAAGATGCACCCATGGTCTCAGCGGACAACTGGAAGTCATGGCAGAGGGTGAATATTCCTCTATTCCTTCCAGCATTGTGAGTATTCTTGCTACAATTTGCTGTCTTTCTCTCTGTTACGCTCCGACTCATCTCCTTGACCGGGTGTGCGTCTTTCAAACTCTATAATCTCCAGAACTTTAAATAGAAACACATCTAGAAACTGCTGCTGGGGTTGAAGTTACTCATGTCCGCCATCTGGTGTAATACAGAATCCTTAAAAAAAATTCCTGGATCCAGACAGTGATCCGGATCACTCCCAAAATCTAACCAGCTCTTCCTTATGCATTTCTGCCATTTCCTGAAAATTTCATCAAAATCCGTCCACAACTGTTTTAGTTATGTTGCTAACAAACGAACAAACCCACCTGATCACATAACCTCCTTGGCGGAGGTAAGAAAGCCACAAAATCCCCAAACAAAGAAAAAAAAAATCAAGTTTGAATGTAAGAGACAGATTTAAAGAGATTTTTTCCAGCTTATGCAAAACAGCAGGAGCAGCATTTTAACAGGCGCTTATTCCGGCTCAGTGCAGACTTCAAGGACAGTTAGAGGGAATACATTCTTGGAGGTGAGATGTTAACTTCTCATACATTTCTAAAGAATGCCAATTTATACATTTGATATAAGCAGTCCAGAAATAATCTATATAAATAAAGAAGATGCTGAATTGTAGATTTATGGGTGAACAAGGCAGACCATCTTGCCCATTATACAATAAAGTAATAAGCATTCAGATGAATGCAGACTTTATTTTCCTTGAGTTATTTTAGTCCTAGATGTCACAGTGCTCTGCAGTAACAAATGCAGAACATTTACATCATTCTAACATCTTACACATTATGACAAATGCAATAATTACAAACATTGACTGCAGTCTACATCTGCACATAAACATATAACAGCCTCTGTGTTGCACACATTAACGGACAGGGGGTCAGAGACTACCACAGCATCCTGGTGTCTTGTTCACCAGGGAAGCGCTGCATTAACAGAAAGAGGGTAAAAGCTCTTAACTTTATGATAAATCTACGTTTATATGATATGATCTGAAAGGATCCAAATATACATGGATGTATAACACCACACCTTGGTCAAAAATACAGATTTACACAAAGGGAGAGAACAGCTATACATCACCGTTCCAAAACAGTTGGGGTGTGTGTAAAATGTAAAAAATTTAAAAATCTCATAAAACTATATTTCATTTACAATACAACATAAACAACATATCAGATGTTGAAACATTGTCATAAAATATATTAGCTCATTTTGATGTCTCAAAAAGTAGGGACAGAGCCATATCTACCGTTGTGTAGCATCCCCTCTTCCTTTAACAACAGACCATAAACATCTGGGAAGTGAAGAGACTAGCTGCTGGAATTTTGAGACAGGAATGTTGTCCCATTCTTGTCTGATGTAGTATCCTAGCCGCTCAACAGCCCTGGGTCGTCTCTGCCAGATGTTTTTGTTTAATGATGCATAGTATGTTTTCTATAGGTAAAAGGACTTCAGACAAGCCAGGTTAGCACCTGGACTCCTCTTCTGTGAAGCTGTTGTGATGGATGCGCTACGAGGTTTAGCATTGCCTTGCTGAAACATGAAAGGCCTAACCTGACACCCCAGATGGATTTGTTTAACACATCCATCTGGAAGCACTCCTATAGACGGTGTTAGGGAAAGGGCAGAGCCTTTGAAAAAAAAAACCTCAGAGAGTGATTGGATGAATGTTCTGTCTGTCACATCTTTATGGGCCAATCAGAGCAACAACATGTGTGACGATTGGACCCATGCCAAACCTGGTAGAGGGGCAAAAACATCAGTTCTGTTCTTTGTTCTTCTTTTAACTAAGACATATCGTGAAGTTCTGATAAAACTGACACTATAGCAGCATCCACGCTAATCTCTTCCACCAAAATTGCACTGGCCTCTTGTTGCTGCTTGCTTACGTCCCGACTCCACCGCACCTGTAAGTACTGCCTCTTACTCCGGATTGGTCCTGTCACTTTCTTACACGGCCCAATCTGTTCAGATGGGAGCTTTGCAAGGTGGATTTGCCAGTGAGAAACACTGAAATGGGTGAATCCATCTGCTTTGCAAGGTTATGAAAGGCCTTCCCTAAAAGAGATGTTATCTTGATGGGAGCTTACGTAGCTCTAAAACCTCTATATGCATTTCAACATTGTAGTGCCTTTCCAGATGTGTAAGCTGCCTACGCCTTAGGCTCCAATGCAACCTCATACCATCAGATATGCAGGCTTTTCAGTGTGTGCTGAAAACAAGCTTGACTGATCCTACTCCTCTTTAGCTCACAGGATACAATGTCTGTGGTTGCCAAAAAGGATTTCAAACTTTGATTCATCTGACCACAGAACAGTTTTCCATTTTGCCTCAGTCCATTTCAAAGACTTTTTTCTAATATAGATGGTGATATTTTAGAAATATTAACAATTTTACATTGAGTAACTTTTTTGAAATTGTCCCACAATTTTTAGATGAACCTCTGTCCATCTTTCCCTCTGAGAGACTCTGCCACTCTAAAATACTTCTGTTAATGACCTGTTGCCAACTAAATTAATTGAAATTGCTCTTCCAGCTTTTTCCAGCCTTTTGTTGCCCCATCCCTACTTTTTTTAGAAGTGTTGCTGCAATCAAAATGAGCTAATATTTGTTATGGAATGTTAAAATATCACAATTTCAACATGTGATATGTTGTTTGTGTTCTATTGTGAATAAAATATGGGTTTATGAGATTTGGAAATAATTGCACTCTGTTTTTATCTACATTTTACAGAGTGCCCAAACTTTTTTGGAATCGGGGTTATCTGTACCAAGTATGACAGGTCTTTATTTAATAATTGTGAAGACTTTATTTTTATGATTTATTTTAGGTGTTTTGCCTTTGTTCAGATTAGACAGTGGATAAAGCTGAAAACTGGAGAGTGTGGGGAATGGCATGCAGAAAAGGAGCCACAGTTTTTCTCTGTGCGTGGGGCTTGCTGACATAACCACTAGGCTACCAGTGCCAGGTTGTAAAGAAATTTCACTAAAGCCATAAATGTAAAACTCATGGTCTCAATTGAGGAAAAGTCAACAGTCATAAGGAAATCTCCTGCAGGGATCATGAGAGTTTGATCCAAGTGCAAAGGAAATTTATGTTATCATTGTTGAGATATTTCAGACTGAACTAAAGTGGTAAACTGAGCCCTGGATTCTTGCAAGTCTAAAACGGCAAATTTAAAAAAAAAACAAGTCGAAGCTGATTTTTCTTATAAGCACTCAGCTGCCTATTGTCTTAAGTAGCTCTTTTTTAAGATTACGGCAGTATTTACTCTAATAAATCCGATCCATCCCAGCATGAAAAGTTGCATAATGTGTCTTGTAGGCGTCAGGTGAGCAGCCTGGGAACAGTCTGCTTCTAGATGACAAGCTGGCTAATAACTGTGACTAGTTTGACTAATCAGTAGTCTGCGGTCACTTCAGTCTGCTACTGCCCTCCTATTAACCTACTGCTTGTTATTAACACAGAGCTCAGAGCTGTGTGTGTGTTTGTGTGTGTGCCAGCAGAAAAAAAAAGGTTGAAATTCACAGCACGAGGTGTGTGTCGGTGTGTCTCAGTTCACATGCATGCACACCCTTGTATGTGTCAACTCTATTTGAACTTGTGCAGGCCTCTGAGCTAACAAGACAAACAAACCGTGTTTGAATGCAGCTCATTGTGTGGGTGTGTGTATGTCTGTGTGTGAATGACACACTGATCTCAGTTGTCTATCATTGTGTCAGGACAAAAAAAAAGCCCCCCATGCCTGAGCTTATCTCTGGTCTTAAAAATGTAGGGCAGGGGGCTACAGGTGAGCATGTTTGTTTGTTAATGTGTAAAAGAAGACCAACAGTGTCACAGTATGTTTAAAATGCTGGAAGACTGAAATTATTAGCAACACTCCTTTAAAAACAATGCTTCATCCCTGTTAAGGAAAAGCGCTAAGACATATTGCATTACCTCAAATAATCCCAGCATTTCTCAAAGCCAAAGAAATTCTTGATTTTTAGCTGAAAGCTCTTGTTACATTCACAGTTATCCTGTCAATACAGTGTGGCCCCACTAGACATTTCCAAGTCAAGTAGAGATGCACTGGTCAGCTCCACATCCCTCCTATGGTTACTTCTTGCTTTAAAATGAGGACTATTCAATTAAAAAACTGCGCTCCCTAAGTTTTATGAACTTATGAATTAATCACTGTTTACATTTTGTGGATAAATTTCACGTAATGAGGGAGAAGCGCTGACAAACTGTCCTTCCTGGTTTTAGGAGTACCTCGCAGCACAAAGAAGCCCACTTTGTCAGCTTTCCTCCCTCATTATCTCAAATTCATCCATGACATGTAAACCATGTTTTATTTTTAAGAAAATACACCATATGAGTTGTAGTTTTCATTCATTAGAGTCCTAAATTGAAAACAACTGCAAGCATACAGAAGGAGGTGGCTGAAAGGTGATTCATGTCCTGTCATGTCATCTCTGCGAGCCCCCTGGCAACGTGATTTACAGCGATTAACAAATTTATTAGACCACCACCCAAAGTAAGGTTTCACTGTATCATGAAGTGCTTTAATGCAGACTCTTTCATTTTCAGTGTGCTCTTGGCGTTTGACCATTTTGAACAGGAATGAGGAATTTCAAACTGAATTCACCTTTTTGTACCCAAATTTGAGCCGACTCACTGGGCTTCTCTGAGAAGTCAGAAATGAATCAAGCATAACATTCAACCACTGAAACTCATTTTTCTGTTCAGGAATGCAAGTAAACAACTATAATTTGACATATTAATCAAGAAATAATAATGTGCTTTACTATTTTTTCAGTTTTTTTGTAAATCAGTAAATTTGAAAATTCATAGATAACAATAATAATTATATTTTAGCATTAAAAAATCATTTGGGTTAAAGAGCTTCTACATATTGGTTTATTAACCATTGCAGAAACAAAAAAAAATGATTTTGGTAATTATCAGTGCTGTTAATTTAGGGCAGCTGTGACATAAACCTTACTTTGGGTGGTGGTCTAATACATTTGTTAAGCACTGCTTTACTCTGCTTGCAAACATTTTAAACTGTTTTTGTTTGCATAATTTTTAAAGGTGCACTTAAAAAATTTGAATGTTACAACAATATGACACTATCCCCTCTTAATCTTACAGACTGAGCCTTTTTGAAAAATCCTCCAAAACACTTCTCTTTCACTGACTTCAGCTGTAAATGTGGCCTCTACTGTAAACACAAATGAAGAGGTTCCTGTTTCCTGGTAGAAATCCTTTGCAGCCCAGGAAATGATGCTCTCTGTGTTTGTCCAAGCAGCAATGGAGGATCATGTTTTTATAATAATCAGAGAACTTTGTAGTGGACTTCAAACACTTCTATTATTACAGTATGCTGGTCCAGAGGGAGCGCTAGGTGGATGACTGTTTACAATAGACGATATTACCTGAATCAAAGAACCAGCTGCTAAGAGGATTATCTGTTTAAAGCAGGGGTGTCCAAACTGCAGCCCATGGGCCAACTGTGGTCCATGGTTTGTTTGTAATTGGCCCTCTGCAAATTCTAAAAATAAAATGAAATGTGGTCTCTGTTGGAATATAAAGCCTGTGCTTGACTGCATTGCAGTTGACTTTTTAATAAACCCCGCTGTCCAGCACCCAGGCCTGCTGACACAGTTTGCTGAAAAAAACAGAGAATGGGCTCTCCATGATGATGTCAATGCATATGTGCTGGAGCAGTAACATCCATGCTAGCATCCTGGCTAACAGTTACCTCATTCTGGAGATGAATGTCATGCTATTATTGGGTTCTGATGGCATAATTATTCATTACTGCTACTTTTTAACTTATCTTATAACTCTTCCCGCCCATTTTTGCCACATTTAAGCAACTTTTAACACATTTTTTGCTCCATTTGATGCATTTTATGCCCTTTTCACAAATTTTTGCCACTTTTTTTGCCCATCTACCCATTTTGACACATCTTTTTGCCACCTTTAACCCATTTTTGTTGTTCTTTTTTCCTATTTCTTCTGCTTTTGACCCTTTATTGCCACTTGTTGCCTACTGCCACTTCATTTGCAACTTTTCACCCATTTTTGTCAGTTTTTGCACTTTTATTCACTTGTCCACTATTTTGGCCACTTCTTTTTAACATTTTTTGACACATTTTTGCCATTTTGTTTGCCACATAAAAACCTTCTTGCCAATTTTTTGCCACTTTTTACCCATTTTTGACCATTTTCTGCTACTTCATTTGCAATCTTTCACCCATTTCTGCCGTCCTTTTTGTTTCTCATTGCCTATTTTTGCAACGTCTTTTTCCAATTTTTACCCATTTTCCAATTTTTTGCCTTTTCCCCCCACTTTTTTGCCACTTGTCCCCTATTTTTGCCACTTTTTGTCCTTTCAAGCCACTTTCTGCTCTTTTAGGGACACTTGTTGCCATTTAGCCACTTCTTACGAATTTTTATCACTTTTTTCCTATTTGCCTCCATTAAAGTTTTGTCAGTTTCTGCAACTTTCTTTTCTGGCATCCTGACTTTTGTGCACATTATGGCTTAGCTATGAAGTCTGACATTACTTTCCTAACTGTAGTTCAAAATGCCCATGAACAGTGTTAATATACCAATTTAAAAGTAAATCTGTTTTAAGAAAAGAGGTTTAGATTTTAAAAAAAAGCTGTATTGTACTTAAGCACAAATAAACAAAAATGGGTTGTTTGTTGCTTTGATAAGAGTGATTTTTATCCAGGTAAAAATATATAGATGTTTATCACAGCTTAACTTTACAATGGGCCTTGAATTCTTAACCTCTATGGGCCCCAGAAAGCTCTCCCTTTTATCCCCCTTTATGGGTGTCCTTGTCAATGCCATGAGCCAGTCACATTTTTGCAGTGGACACGGACATCCAGCTTGTACACTTCCATAGAAAAGCAATAGAAATTTTGATTTTCTTGTGTTCTATTGAAATGTATGCAGTTAGATGTGCATGAAGTCAATTCCCTAAAGCTCACATAAAACACAGCAAAGTGTCTCTTTTGGAGTAATCCATGTGGCAGACCCCACAGTCAGCTTAATGTAAAGAAGACCAACAAGGATGTTTATAATTGTCCAAAGGTAAGGCAACATAGTGTAGGCAAAGTTTACTACAAAGTCACTAGTATATATTACCACATTCATTATGCTCATAACATCATGTATGACGTCATGTTGCAGCAAACTTTTCCATAAATTAGCCAATCACTGCTAAAATCACAACAACTTCAGCTTGAAACTTTAGCTTATCATAGTCGTCTTATATTTGTTCTTTGAAAATCACCAAAAGTTGTAGTTAAAGCCCACCAGCTGAAAACCATTCATGTTAACTTGGGCTGCTGTTTTCATGACTAACAGTAACACAAATCACTCTGTTTGCCTGCAACCTGCTTCGTCTAAGGTCCGATTCACTAAGCAAATCATGCTAATCATCTTTGAGAGTAAAACCTATAAAGAGACAGCTTGGTGCAGTTTGTGTCTGAATATAGAGATGAGCCTCCAGTGTCTCCCTCTTCTACAATGTGACTCATCCTCATCTTGACCAGGGCGATTCAAGAGGTAGCCAGGGCCGACCAGGGCCCCACTGAGGTCTGACTGGCTGCCCTTGACAATGGCTGTTTATTTCTTTAAGCTTCTTCACTTACTAAGCATATCTTAGACTACACTGGATTGGTTTTACTCCCTTTAAAACACCAGAGGTGAGGTATATCAATGTAACATATTCATTCTTGCATTAATCTGAATGTGGCCCTCAGTGAAAAAAGTTTGGATCCCCCTGGTTTAAAAAAGATCCTGTCAGAGGTGCGGTAAAAAACTCAAACTCGCATCTTGAGGGTATAAAAACTATGAAAAACTTCAGAAAGGCAACATGCATGCTATCTTATCAAAAAGAAAAATGCATTTTCTGTGAGATGAGCTATAATTGGCTGTCAGAGTTTTCACTTGTCATCATAAAATTTTCTAGCATAGTAACATTGAGGCTTTACAAATGTGAGATCTGTCACATATCACCTCAATGCACACACAGGGAGTCACCTGATCTAAAATACACACATTTCTCACATTCCTGAGCTGTACTATACCAAAAGTAGAAGACGGTAGAACCTAAAGTCCCACCAGTCCAGGTCACAGATTTATACTCAGGCATATGTGTCAGGATTTTGGATGTCTGGACCAGAACAGCTTTTTTCAGAGATTTGAATTATTTATTCAAGTATACAGTTCCTGAATGTTTGACAGTACTGCTAAGATCTTAGAGTGTACCTGACCTCTATAAAGACAGAGCTCCTATAGTCAAACCTTACTGAGCTTAATAACCTGATCAGCCCTAACACGTGGTTGATGCGATTATTCAGCAGAGCCTAAAATTTGATGGGCCGAAATGGTGGGAAAGGAGGAGAGCAGAGTAGGAACAGTGAAGAAAGGAGCTAAAGAAAGGACTTAAGAAAGGAATGTCATGATAGTAGAGCACCAATAAAAAAAGGAAAAAACAGGAGAAATGAGCATATGACAAACAGGGAGGACAGCAGCCTGGCTCACCAATTGGGCAGGTCTTTAGGTCTGCTGGTGTGAACCTCTGAGGAGAGGAGCTGTCAGTCACAGTCCAACTGTGAGAGCTGCAGCTCAGAATACAAAGTTGAACAATAAACACGGTCTGCCCTATCACCTGTAGTTTCAGCCAAGAAAATGCTACCAGTGCTGGTTTTGCTGAGCACACTTTTCCACAATGACAGTTCTGATATGCAAATTCAAAGCATGGATAATATTTACCATGTTTACAGTGATGGTTTGTAAAGTTAGCATGCTTACATACTTTATCACTAATTATCAGTAAACACAAAGAACAGCTAAATCAGACACTGTTGTTTCTGTCTCAGATATTTTTCTATTCAACATTACAATTAGAGTGAAGATCACAAAGTCCACCAACTGAAAGCTCATCATGTGGGGTGTTAATATGGCTTTACCAGATATAATAGCATCAGTCTAGTAGTTGTCCAGACATGTAATCGGGGGGATGGTGAGTAGTTTGGATTCCCCAGGCAAAGACCAATACAATGCACTCCTCTATTTGGCATAAAGGGGACATATTTTGAAAAAATCACTTTTTCAGGTTTTTCTAGGAAAAATATGTGCCCCTGGCACCCCTTCATGACCTTCATGACTATGTGGGGAGTTGGCCCCGCCCCCAGGTTCAGTTTGCCCTACCTGCTTGACAGAAAGGTCCGCCCTCCTCTCCTGAGCTTCGTCTCAGCTGCCTGTTGAGAGGAAGATCAAGAGAGCCACATCCATTAAGTCACATCCATTTCCTGAGAGGGGCGGAGTCAGGGGCGGAGTCAGACAGCTCAGTAACATTTAGTAACATTTAAAGGGATACTTCAACATTATGGCAGATTCGCCCATTGCCATAATTCCTATAGTCTTAGTAATAGGTCCGTTCCTTTAGTTGTCGGTGCAAGGTGTTTCTAGATATGGGGGGACCGTTAAACCAGCTGCACCGTGAACGCTGTGTTAGCAGACGGAATTTTTGCTTTCCCTCATCAAACTCATCAAATACACAATCCAACAACTCCAAAACGCTCTTGTGGACAAGTTGTGACCTGCACATTCATTACGCTATGAAATAATTACGTATGATTATGTAACATTACGAGACATGAAGCAAATACTCAGAACTATTTCTTGAGTGAATCACTGGGCGGAGTGACACAGTGCAGCAGCCATGTCTGGAGAAAAGTTCCGGCTTTGCATTTAACTTTAAAACATCTCCGTCTCGTAATGTTCCATGATTATTTCATAGCGTGGTGAATGTGCAGGTCACAACTTGTCCACAAGAGCGTTTTGGAGTTGTTGGATTGTGTATTTGATGAGTTTGATGAGGGAAAGCAAAAATTCAGCTGGTTTAACGGTCCCCCCATATCTAGAAACAGCTTGCATGGACAACTGAAGGAAACAGACCTATTACTAAGACTATAGGAATTATGGCAATGGGCGAATCTGCCAAAATGTTGAAGTATCCCTTTAAAGTTACAGACACAGAAACAGCTTATTTTGAGCAGGGCTGAAACAGAGGGGTTTTAAGACATGCAAAAATCCAACACTGGAATGTTTTTTCAGAAACAAACTTCACAGGCATGTTTTGGGGACCTCTGACACCAATACAAACTTGTCTTAAAATGGTAAAATATGTCCTCTTGAATGCAATCAAACTAGAGAACAACTTTCTTGAAGCATCTGTCTTCTGGTAATAAAGCCTGAGAACTATAGGACATACCCAGTTCTTCAAAACAAACTCTTGGAGTCTACCAGTTATCAGCCTGAACTGACGAGATTCCATATCTGACATCGGGCAGATCAGTCTTTCAAAGCTCCAGTCTGAAACGACAGGGCCCATTCTGAGGACAGACCAGACCAATCAGTGACATTTAAGAAGCATGAGCTGGTAGCTACAGGTGGGGTGTAGTTGTACTGCAAGCCAGTTAACAATGGTGTTACGGTTAGATTGAATGCAGCTTGAAGTTTTTATCAAAATTTGGCCACATTATAACTAGAAGATGCAAAGAACCACACAGTAAGCTTTTCTTGCAGGACAGCATGTTTTTGCTCTCCTGGCCGCATGGTTGCTGGTGTAGCAATTAGCTTGGCTGTAGCTAACTGGACAGCATTTCTTGATCAAAAGAAGAGCAAAGCTTTTCTTGGCAGAAAATATGTTTTTGCTTCAGTTCTGACTGCCTACAGCATGAATTCGTCTCTTCAACTGGATCCATCAATGTTAGCAACCACAGCAGCTACCATGACAAGTTCATGTGTCCTCATATGCTAAATTATTCTGTGAGGAAATATCAGGCTAGATGCGATCTACTTAACCAGGATTTATCTTCAAGGTATCAACAAAGTCAGATGGATTTATCCTCTGGGGATCATGAGAGTCTCAACACAGTTTCATGACAATCTATCACAACGGTGAAGAAGTGTTAAAGCTCATTATTTACTACTGATATCTATTCTTTAATTAACTTTGCATAAAATAGACAAAAAACATCAATTTCTTGATCACTTAAATTGTAGCTTCAGTTAATGTTTAAAAGCTGCTCAGCTAATAAATTAAAGAGCGGAGAAACATTTCAGTAGTTTCATTGAGAATACACAGCTGATCTAACTTAGAAGTGCTTATCTGTGAGGTACATACTACATGTTGTTTTTAGGGTTACTGAGGTAGGTCTGATATCTAAATAATAGACTGTAGGTCAAGACATCCTGCCCTAATTGTGTACACTTGGCGTCTACACGTGTATAGTGAGTATTTGTGTGGTGTGTGGTCTCCTGTTAACAGACGACAGATGAACGGAAAAGAGGATGGCAGAGGGACAGGAAGGAAGGAAGAGGATGAGGAGGACTGAATCCTTATCCACTTGATTATAGCGTTTGTTGCATCTGGACAGTTGTTTGGCTAAGGGGTGCAAGTGTGTGTTTCTGGAGCATTTAAATGTCTGTGTGCATGCATGAGTGTTTGTGTGTGAAGCGCCCCAGGGACACACCTGGAGTGAAGCTACTCCTCGTTTCAAATCAGCTAGCCACTGGCACATTTCACCCTTCTGTGTTTCCCATCACTCCCAGTGTTCCCCCTCAGGGCGAGCCACAAAGTCTCTGAAACAGCAGAGGAGAGGAGAGCATGAGGGGGATTACAAAGTACGCACAGGTCTCTTATTTAAGCCCCATAGAAAAGAACGCCTCAGCTAACAGGTTTGTTTTAATGCCCACTTTAACCAAGATTAAAGCCACAGTTTGACAAACACACCCATTTGTTCTTCTGATGAGAGTTAGATGAGGAGACACACACACACACACACACCCTATCAGATCAGTGATCACAGTCTAAACCATATGAGACAAATAGCCTCACTAACTTTATCAGGGATAAAACCACATCTTATGTGGAAGCACTAAGCAGAGCAGCAATTGTACTTTTTATTTACTCTATTTTCCCAGGATATTTGATAACTTCTGCCGGCTTTATTGGGACCTCTTTTTGATAATATCTTCTCTCCAAGTTGCAAAAGCACAAAACAAACATAGATCATGTTCCAAATCATAAGAGTGCAAAGTGGGTTCAGAAGAAGTATGCAAAAATGCAACGTACTACTGGTGTATCCAAAACTAACTGTGGAAAAGAGTGTGGAAAGATGACTTATTGGTGACACTGATTTTGAGAACCTTGATTCTCATATGGAGGGTCGGGAGCCTAAAGTTGGTCGCAAAGCCATTTTAAGTGGGTCATGGATGTATGCTTTGCAAAAATTAGGCAAAAAGCTTATTATGTGCTTTTATTTTGAAGGAAAAGTCTCCATCTCTTTGTTCAGTCACATCTTTTATTCCGTCTCAAGTTCATATGCATCATTTTTCATTTAAAAATATGGTTATGGTTAAGAAATCTGGGTTGCAATTTGTCATTGAAGAGGTCATGGTGGGTCCTAGCCAGGCCTGCCCACAGATTTGACTGGGCCACTGACAAACCCAGAGAATAGGCCCTCACCAGCTGTGATTTATTGATGGTATCAGTGCAAGTGTGTTGGATTGGTAGCATTGGTGCTATCATCCTGGTTGATTTTACTCAGTTTTGGAGCTGAAAAGTGTGAGAAACTGGTATTGGGTTCTGATGTTGACCTTATTAGTGCTGGGAATGGCAGTATGGTGTGTCCTGGTCTGACCTATCACAGTGACCAGCTGGATATTTTTAATATCAACTGAGGTTTATTCCATTATTACAAGATAAATGGCTGTGAGAAATAAATCCATAATGAAAATCAGCTTTGTCATCTCAAGATAGCATGAAATATAAGTTGAGATCACATAAAACTGAAATGAAGTTATTACAAAAATCCAAACCTTATTCTTGAGAGCTACTAAGCTCAAATCTAGAGAAAACAACAGGAAATGTCTGGATTTCTTTGAAAACTTCAATGAATTCATGAATAGATGCATGTCCTCTACAAGCATCCATGGCACTGGGCCTCTGAACAGTTTCACACAAGGATCTGAGGAAAACAAACAAGTAATGTGCTAATTATTTTTTGTATTGTTTTCCCTATTTGGGTATGGCTAGCTGTTTCCCCTTATTTTCAGTCCTGTAGCGCTAATTTCATCAGCAAAAAAGTGAGGGAAATGTTCATTTACAAGCCCTTTTTTCATATGTTTCACCACCACTTATACACTATATGGACAAAAGTATTTGGTCGAATATTGGAGGTATTTTAATCAGACCTGTTGGGTGTATAAAATCAAACACCAAGTGATGCAGTCACTAACAACCATTTGCCATGCTAAATGGGTCGTTCTGAGGAGCTCAGTGACTTAAAGCGTGGGGCTGTGATGGATGCCACCTTTGCAAGAAGATGGTTCATGAAATTTCATCCCTGTTGACTGTCAACTGTAAGTGATATTATCAGGAGGTGGAAGCATTTAGGAACAACAGCAACTAAGCCAGGAAGCGGAAGACCATGTAAATTCAGAGTGGAGTCAGTGATTGCTAAGGCACATAGTGCATAAAAGTCTCCAATGCTCTGCTGATGCCCTAGCTGAGAGGCTTTGAACTGCCACTGGCATTAATGTTAGTATGAAAACTGCAGCGGGAGCGTCAAGGAATGAGTTTCCATGGCTGAGCAGCTGCATGCAAACCTCACATCACCAAGTCTAAGTCTAAGTGTGGGATGGAGTGGTGTGAAGCACACTGACGCTGGACTGTGGAGCAGTGGAAATGCGTTGTGTCAACTGTGAAGTTTGGTGGAGGGGGGATAATGGTATGGGGCAGTTTATAAGGGTTTGGATTGGCCCCTTATCTCCAGTGAAGGCCAATCTTAATGCTTCAGCATACCTAGACATTTTGGACAATGTCTTGCTTCCAACTTTGTGGTAATAGTTTGAGGAAGGCCCTTTTCTTTTCCAATATGACTGCACAAAACAAGGACTATAAAGACATGGTTTGATGAATTTGGTGTGGAAGAACTCAACTTGCCTGCACACAGCCTTGACCTCAACTCCACTGAACACCTTTGATGAACTGGAATGGAGATTGTGGGCCAGGCCTTCTCATCCAACACCAGTGCCTGACCTTATAACTGCTCTATGGAATAAATGGGCACAAATTCCCACAGAAACACGCCAAAATCTTGTGGAAAGTCTTCCAAGAGGAGTGGAGGCTGTAAAAGCTGCAAGAGGGGGACAAACTCTGTATTAAAGAGCATGTATTTAAATACAGTATCATTACAGTCCCTGTTGATGTAACGGTGAGGCGTCCAAATACTTTTTTCCATATAGGGTACGTCTTCCTCCTCTCCTGTAAAGATTAAGAATAAAGGATTGTATTCCCAGATTATGAGATGGTTCGTTCTAAGAGGTTTATGACTTGGAATATTTTTCAAATCTACCATTTGGGTAAAATGATATAAACAAAGAAGCTCTTCTCTGTTATGTAGTCTACTTTTGTTTGTTTGTATTTCAGCAGAGCATCAAAATCTACGGCGTTGTGCCTTTAAACATCAGAGCTCGCAGCGCAGCAGGGCATGGCCACGCACCTGCTCCGAGCGCACGGAGCCATTTCCAGGCGGACTTTTCTTTACCAGACTTTCTGCTTCCATGTGGCTCCTTTACAGCCTCTGAATCCGGAGATGTCTACACGACAAAGTCGACAAGTCCCGTCGTGATCGCGGAGGTGCACAAACATAGAAAGCCCCCAGGGGCTTGAGCCGGATTGAAACCTGCAGGTTGGCAGCGGAGGCTTTTGCGCAGCGGCACCGTCTCTCTCTCTCTCTTCCTCTCTCTCTTTCTGAGATGAACAGGGGCGAAGGAGAGGGAAGGGTTGGGACAGGGAGGAATAGCTGGAGGGAGGGATGGCTGAATAACGAGGAGAGAAACACCCACCCCGGACTGACCGAGTAGTATCCGGAGAGACGGAGTGAGAGAAAAGAAAGAGAGAGGGAGAGAGGGAAAGAAGAAAGAGGGATCCATTTGGAGGCAGCAGCAGCAGTCTTTGGTATTCCGCGGATATTTTTTCCTTTGAGGATAAAAAGGACGCCTTGAATTGATGACTGAAGAGGTATGAATGTAGATTTCATTCATTGTGAGAGTGTGAGTGGATGAGGCGCTCTCAGGTGCGCGGCGCTGCATGGAGCCGCTGAACGAAACGACTTCATTTGAATAAATCAGATTGTTTGACCCAGATCCGACAGAGAAAGTTAATTTGAATCACTCAGTAGCACTTTGAAATTATCACTGGGAAATTATCTTGACTGCATGCTTTGTGGATTAAACTTGTGCAGTTCAGGCAAGTGAAAAAATCCATCCAAAATGCTGATTTCAACATTTATTTTTATATTCAAAGCTGCTTTCTCCAAAAAAATATAATTTCTCTTTTTTAAAGCAGTCCTTTCAGTTGCTCGCGTGCCATCTACCGTAATAAACTGCATTAAAGTGCACTCTGGGTTCCATAAATAGGCTTTAAAAACATGCAAATCAAGCACACTGTGCGTAAATTGACTTAGGGTGGCGCCTTTGCCCTGTTTTTCATTAACCAGTTAAGCAGCTGAAGTTGCCCTTTGCATCCAACTGAGAATCTGCAAAAGAAAGTTTTAGTGCTGAAGAGAAAACCTGACTTTACTGCCATCAAGTCTCTTGTGTGCGTATTTCTGCTTTGTTTATGTGTGGTAGGCTAAGACTAATTCAAGCTTTCTCATTCCCCTCTTCATGTCCTCGGGCTGATGTAAGAAACAAAATATCACTCCTAATTCCCGGAGTAGTTTCTGCTCCTTATTATGCATTGCCATCTTCCTGGCCTTTTGACACAGACTGGATTAAAACGAGCTGGCTGTTCGTTCAGTACCACTGAGTGTTACACCTCCAGATCACACACAGACCCAGTCATGAAACAACTTTTGCTACACGTGCTGTTTTATTCATACAGTCAGCCAGCCAGTGTGTTTCCCCGAGAAGAGCAGAGATAAGATGTCTTTGTGTGTGTGTCTGCCCTCAGTGTGTAATAATGACTGGCAGACTGGAGAGGAGGTGAAAGGTGGAGAGGAGTGGGGGGGATCTGTGGAGGAGAGGGTTCAGAGAACAAAAAAGTAGGAAGTCAAAGGATGAGGAGGAGGAAAGGGGGTTGAGATAGGGAGAAGAGGAGGTGGACAAAAGCAGTCGAGAAGTGTTCCCTCTCTGGACTGTCAATCAAACTCTGCTTTTTCCCTGTCACCATCTTTATCCTCTACTAAATTTTGTCCCTCTTTTTCATCTTTTGTCTCTTCTCTTTTTCTCCTCCTTTGATGTTTTTTCTTCGTCTGTGCAAGTATGAAATAAAACGTCTGAATCAAGACAAATTAGGGAGATTTTATTAATAGAAGCACTGCTGTGCAAATTGCAGCATTGTTATTTTTAATATACCCTCCCAACCCTGCATGTTTACATGAGGACTTTAATGGTGAATGGACTTGAGCTTTTTCCACAGCAGATCACATTCACACACTGATGGCAGACAAAGCAGTGGGAACAAACTGTAGTTAAGGAGGAGCTTGGACTGAACCCACAGCCTTCCCATTAAGGGAAAAGGGACTTTACTGAGCCATAGTCGCACCATGAGATTATGTTGGCTTATAGTAAAATTTATGATGTCAGAAGTTTTGAGATAATTGTCAGGAATGTCTAAAGAAGTTTAAATAATTTAAATGTTGGGTGAAGTTGTAATGAAATTTTCAGGAATTTTTGTGAATTTGTTTGGATATTTAGGGGAATTTGCTTGGAAATTTTCAAGTATTTTTAATGGAAAATTGGGGGATATGTTGGTATATTTTGGAAAGTTTCATCGTACGTTTTGGAAGAAAAATAAATTTAATTTTTTGATGTTTTCATTGAAACTTGTTTGAGGGAATTTTTCAGGAAGTTTCATTGAAATTTTGGAACATTTTTATACGTCATTTTTGGGAATTTGGTATGAATTTTGGTGATAAATTGCTTGAAAATGTAGGTACTTTTATGAAAAGTTGGGAAATTTATTTGTAATTTGGGGAAATTTAGGTGGGGATGTCCTTTGATATTTTTCAAGAATTCTCATGGATTTTTGGTGGATTTGAGTGAAGTTGTCCTCCCATATTTTCAAGAATATTCTTGGGTTTGGGTGGGGATGTCCTTTGAAATTTACAGGAATTTTATTGGAAATTTGGGGGATTAGGTGGGAGTCCTTTGAAACTTTCATTAATTTTATTGGAAATTTGGAGGATTAGGTGGGACGGTCCTTTGAAACATTCAGGTATTTTCATGGATTTTGGGAGGAGTTTAGTTGGGGATGTCCTTTGCAATTTTTAAGAATTTTCATGGAATTTTTGGGGGGAATTATTTGAATGGGAGAATTTGACATTATTTTCATGGAGATTTCAAGAATGTATTGAAAGATTTTTGTGAAAAGACTTTGGGGAAATTTGCTTTGAAATTTTAGGTTATTCACTTCAAAGTTTTAAAGAATTATAAAAAAAAGTGGAAAATTTGATTTGTGGATTTGAATTCTGATGAATTTTTATCAGAGTGTTAAGGCACATGTTAAATAATATTAGGAGAATTTCTGGGTACTTCTTAAAGGGATGTTTCAAAATATGTTTAAGAATTTTCAAAAAAATTTGGGTGATTTCTTTCTTTTTTGTGTGTGGATTATGAAGAAAATGTCCATGTCCAAAATCAGAACTTTTTGTGGAGAATTTATTTATGCTTGGCCTTGTGGTCCATCACCAAAATAACAAGAAAAATGGCTCCACATCCCTCTTTCAATGATGGACACAATTTCTGACTAACTGAAGACCATCAGGCCAACACAAAGCCTAAACATCTGCTCTAAAGCCTCTCCGGGACTGGATTTTATGCAGAAACAGGACCTTCAGGAGATTTGCAGACATTATTTTTGGTTTAAAGAGAAAAAGGACAAGGCTGAGCTTTAAAACTTTTCAGGTGGGAGAAACTCAAACTGCTTTCCAAACTAATGCTCAGGTCTCTTGAGGAGGCATTAAAAATAAAGTTTTTCAACTTCAAGACACATTTGAGACTGAAATCTTCCTCTTCTCTTCTCTTCTCTTCTCTCCTCTCCTCTTCTCTTCTCTTCTCTTCTCTTCTCTTCTCTTCTCTTCTCTTCTCTCCTCTTCTCTTCTCTTCTCTTCTCTTCTCTTCTCTTCTCTTCTCTTCTCTAACAAAGTCCTTCTCTGTTTAACCCTCGGTTTTGCTCCATGTAGGCGGGCGTCTCGACTGCTGTTCTGTGGTCAGTCTGTAGACAGATAGACAGCTGCTCTGTGATAGTGTCAAAGGGGATATTAGACTGGGGGAATTTATTTCAGATCAGCATCTTGGGGCTGTGTGGGCAAGGTGGATCTTCTTGACCCCCACAGAGCCATGTCTTTCTCTGAAAGGCATTCATAGAGTTTGAATGATTGAAATCCCCTCATTTCTTTCCTTTTAAAGAATATTTGTCAAGCTATTTCTCTCTGCTTTTTCTTCCCTTTTTTCAGGTCTAGACTGCTGGTTGTGAGGATGTTGGATGTCAGGATGTTGCAGATTAGATGGTGTTTGTGGGCTCCACTGCTGTTACTGGTGCTGGTTTCCCATTTTCCCAGCAAGGCACAGGGTCAAGGTAAGTTCTTTTACTTCTTCTTCTTCTCACTTGTCCTTCTTATCTTTTCCCTGCCTTTCAAGCCAACTCTTGTCCCCCTTTCTCACCCCATCCATCTTTTCTCTTCCTTCACTTCCCACCTCAGCCACTCCTCCTCTGCTCATCATCACCGTCCATCACTCTTCCCCTCATCCATCTCTGAAGCCTTCCCCTCACCTTTCTGCCCTCCTCTACCTCTATATCTTCCCCCTCTTTTCCCTCTCATGACCCCCTCCATCTTCTCCTCCCCTGTTTCCCACTCGTCCTCCCCCGTGTGTCTCTGTTTGATGTGCGGTCTCATTCCAATCAGATCACCTCACACTCACAATCATATCACCTCCATATCATCACGCCGTTTCACCCCAGGAGCATGGCAGCTCTCGTAACCCTTCAGCTGATGCCTCCACGCTTCAGAGCGGTTTTAATAAGTGTGTTGTAACTGTGATGATTCAAGCTGTGATGATTTGCTGCTTGACGTGATATAACGCTCCAGTGTGCTTTGCAATCAACCTCACCTCAGCAAACCTGATTTAATCACACAGAGTCTCATCAAAGAGTGCAGTGCTTTCCGGCAAGTTTTTGGGCACGACTGTTAAAAATTTTTCATTTCAACTAGAGATGCACTGATTGATTGCAGTTACAGATGATAACTTCTCCACTGACCAAAACATGCTACTCAGAGACAAAACAGCAACATTTGGCTGATCTGTAGTCGTACTTATTTCATTGCTCTAGTAGCTGTTGTTAGCTGTGATGGTCGCTTTTACTCTGTAAAAGAGAAGTCCTGCTTGTGGCGAACAACTTCAACATAACAAGGATGACACACTGAACTCTGTTGAAGAGCATCTTTTGGATCATAGTGCTCCTTTCAGTCTTTGTTACTTGTAGTCAATCTAACTAGCTTACTATAGGTGGCATGGTTATTCAAAATGATGGGATCTGACATACCCTTCCATCTACCCCTCCCTAGATCTGCCAGTACAGATTCTGTATCCACCTTATTAAATACAAGTCATCTAAATCTTACGACTGCAGTTCATTAATGTGGGAGAGTATATTTGTTTCTGTGTTGTGAATACAGTGTGTGTGTGTTTGATATCAGTACCCTGTGAATGTAGAGGGTCAGACTTACTGTGACAGAGATTAGATAAAAGTCACCCCAAGGGACTATTAACCAATTAGCTGACCCTGCTTTGTGTTTGTTTATGTGTGTGGCTTTTATTCCTCCCAGCATGTCGAGTCTGGCAAGCAAGAAGCAGCAGCTCTTGTTTATAGGAGCAAACACAGAACTCAGATGTTTTTTTTTCTCTGAAATTGTTTTTTCAAAATCAATAATCCGCATGTGTCACAGTGTACTCATTGATCTGTTTTTACGACTGAATAAAGAAAGAAATTCAGCCTTAAAAGTAATTTATTCTATTAAATTGATCTTTAAGAGTGTTTTTGTGCTGTTTAAATTTTCTTTAAAGCCTGAATCGATCAACGTGGAGCCGCTTTGTGTTTATTTACCACAGGAAGTCCTTATTAAATAGTGATTACTTTAAAATGAATGTAGGGGTTCTACTTTTCATCCGTCTCTCTCTTTCCTTCACTTAGTTGTCTCTATTTTCCATTTCCTTTTTCTTTCCTCTATTCTCTATGTTCATGCTTCTCGCTCTGTTTCCTTTAATTTATTTCTCCCCTCGCTGTTTCCCATTTTCTCTCTCTCTCTGAACATTTTATTCCAGTTTTCATCAGCAGGTCGGTAGGTCATGCTATCCATTGTAAGCAGGCAGAAGTCAGAGGAGAGACAGAAGTGTGACACCATATATTAGGCTCAGGTTTGATCCCAGGGAATCACAGCAGGACACGGACGGCCTCCAAGACACTGTAGAGCGTGCTCCGCTCAATCCCTTCATTAGCGACCATGTGATAGCTATTAATTTCTGCCTGGTCTATCCCTCCCCTATAAGCTGCAACATCTGGTCAGAGGGGGATTTAGACTCGAGGGATTAGTTTGTGTTTGAGGATGTTTGTATATACAACACAAATGTCTGGATATCATCAGGAACTCCCACTGCCAGAGAGTGGGTCAGTCCAGGAGGGATTTCTCTACAAGAACTGCCTGATGTTACACATGATCTGGTTTTCAAACTTTTACTAAATATCATTTACACCTAGTGACAGCAATTCATCGGTGCCAAATTTTCATGCGTTGCTCAAGAAATTGTAGAGTCTTTGCACATCATTTTATCATTGAGAAGCTATGGGACATCTGCTTTTACACACTGATAAGTTTCACCGAGACATCTGGATTAGAATTTAGTAAAACCAAATGAACAAGGAAGAACTGAAATGAAAGTTACTTTTTTTGTTGACTAGACAAATACACCAATCTAATAAAAATGTATTTGCAAAGTACATAACAGATACTTTAATGCATAAAAATGCAACAATTTCAGAAAATTGTTACTGCCTGAAGTAAAAAGTCAATTTATTTAATCATGTGCGGGTAACATTGACATGTTCATTTCAGTGTCTGTCAAATAATTTACCATGAATATGTTAATGCTGCATTCGGAGTAGATTTTAGGCTAAATGAACTTGATTTGTTGGCAGGGAACATCTTTTGATATGTTAAATATGAACACTTATATGTGTGAGACTGCACTTAGGCAGATTGGAGATCTTAGGCAAATGCTAATGTGACTTTAGTGACGAAGCTGAAGTTTGAAGTTTTAAATATAACATTTAGCTGGTGCATCACTGTACTTAAGGATAAGAAACAACGCTGCAAGATAATATACCATGACCGTACAACACAACAAGGCATGACATAACACAACATGACACCACAAGATACCATATGACAGGACACAATAAATTAAGGTTTACTATGACCAAACAACAAGACAGAGTGTAACGGGTAACAACACAATGTACCCGATATGACATGGCACTACATGATAAAACTAGATACTATAAGAAAGATAAGATAACATACCATATAACCATACAACAGGCCAAGGCACAAAAAGGCATGACAAGATACCGAACGACATGACACGAAATGACAAGATACCACATAACGGCAAACAACAAGGCACGACAAGATTGCACATGACAGGACACCACACAACACGAAATGACAAGGTACCACATGACAGGACACAACAAGAAATATAAAAGGATGAGACAAGGCTAGCAATGACACATCAAGGCACACCACAATACCAAATGACAGGATAGGACAAAGCATGGCAAGATATCAAATGAAAGGAAATGACAAGGCATTACATGACACGACAAGGCATGACATTATACGACAATGCAAGGCAAGATACCACATAACAGGATATGACAAGGCACAACATGACATGTCAAGATACCATATGACAGGACAAAACCCAGCACGACAAGATACCACATGACAAGACTCTACAAGATACCACATGACAGATCACTAAAAGATACCACATAACAGGACATGACAAGGTGTGACATAACATGACGACACATGACAAGATACCACATGACAGGACACAACTAGGCATGACATGACACGGCAAGGCACATCAAAGCACCCAAGTTATCACATGACAAGGTACAACAATGCATGACATGACAGGACAAGGAATAACAAGATACCACATGACAGGATAAGAAAAGGAATGACATGACACGACTAAGCATGACAAGATACTGCATGAAAGGATAAAACAATGTATGACGTGGCACGACAAGGCTCAACAAGATACCACATAACAGGACATGACAAGGAATGACAAGGCATTAAATGATAAGCCAAGATATCATATCACAGGACAAAACAAGGCATGACAAGATACCATATGATAGGACATGACAAGGCACAAGGCATGACACGACATGACATGTATCACAAGATATGACAGGCCAGATAACATATAACCATACGACACGACAAGATACAACAGGATATGACATGTCTGACATAGTACCATGTGATAATACCATGTCAGACACCGCAACAAAAATCTTATGTTGTCCTGGGTGGGTTAGGGAGTGTAAATCATAGCTGCGTCAGAATTGCTCTGAGTGATGCTAGCAGTCTTGTGCTCTGAAGACCAAAATAACAAAGATGGAATGACTGTGGACTCAGTATGGACAGGGCATCTTTCAAACAGAACCTGAGGTACGAATGTGATAACATGTAAAGAAAAATAGCCTAGTTAGATAGCTATGCATGCTTAGCAGTCTATAAACAAAAAGTTCCCGCAGGGAAAAAAGATTGGGTATGGGAAATTTCATAATGCCACTCTGGAAAATGATATTCAAGACAGGGAGCAAATGCTATCCTATTGGTGAGTGTCAGGTTAAGGCCGGATCAGACGATGCAAATTCAGCCAGATTTTGGCTAGACTACATCGTCCCAGCCCTTTCAAATGTCAGGCCAAATATGAACATGTGGAACAATACTATTTTATTGTTTGACGTTATCAATGACACGTCTAGGACCCCTCATGATTTGAGAAGACTGGCAAGTCAGAATTTCTCCTGCATCATCAGTCTAGTTTAACACCCTGACCTGATGTCAACAACATGTAGTCAGATGCCTATCAATAGAACACCTAGCCTCATTGAGGAAAACTGTCTGTTAAAAGGTTTTTGTTGTGATCGTTAGCCACCATACCCTGAGATTTAAAAAAAAGCTAAGCCCTGCCTCCTCAGTTTTGTATGATAATATGCCACATGGCATGATACAACACAACAAGATAAGATACCATAAAACATGATTAAATAAATAAATAAAAAATTGAATATCACGTTAAATGTGAAAGTCCTTGACAGACTCACAGATAGACTTTCAGTCCTCACTATAACTATGTTTCGCTCTGCAGTGTTTATTTCCTATACAAAGCATCTCTGTTATTGCAAATGTGTCGTTCCTTTATTTGAGGAGGCACAGTTTAGACAATTAGATTTGATAGGTGTGAGTCTTCAGCTACACTGAATCCCTCCTTCTGCTGAAACAATCAAATACTTTATTTATTTCAGAGGAGTTAGCTGTAGCCAACACAGTGGATTGTTTCTTTCCTTTTCTCTGACGGTTACATTGGCCTTGAGAGGTTTCACAGAAGGAAATGTAAATTTTGTTCTCTCAGTGTACGAGGAGTGACCCGGCACTTTATGTTTTTGTTCCAATGCAGCAGTGAGCTAGACAGACGGAGGAAGATGGCTGAAACTGGATGTTTGCCACCTTAACATCTTAACCCTGATCTTGTTTTTCAGAGGAAGGGAGAGCTGTCTTGTATCTTAATAAATACAACTCATTTTTTATTTGGGTCTTATTTAGTTGTCAGTAAGTCATTTTAAATATGCTGTGTGTGGGCTGTCTTGTATTTGTGTGCGATTGCTGTGTGCATAGTTAATTAAGGTAATTGATTTTGTTGATTGGGTGACAACAGGGTCAATACCGTGCTTCAGGTCATACCAGAACAGAAAATGTGCTCAGAAACACATTTACAAAGATATTGCACTTTTGTTTGTGGCTAGATTAGTGTGTGTGTATGTGTGATAAGGTGGCAGCCTGGTGGATTAGTATGAGTGAAATTGTTGGCCGATGATTTTGGTTTTAATGAACAGGGAGAGAAGCCAATGATGAGAAATCATTTATTCATAAACAAAAGGGAGGATGAGATGGAACAACCTGTTTTGAATTTAAAAACTGTTAAATTATCCAAACCCACATGGCCGTCACATCGACTCTCTGCCGCTGCTGCTGATGGTAATCCAGCTTGTCATAATCATCAGCCACTTTGGACTAAATGGAGCATTGAATAGTTGGAGAAATGATGTGCAGGAGGCTCTCTAATTTTCCCCTGTTGTTGTTGTCAGAGCATGTAGAAACTGTTCTGTGAATAAACAAAATTTACCTTAATTAATGGGAACACGAGCCAGTGCTGATATTTTTGGGGAATATGAAGCTTTGGCAGAGACTGATGTAGGAACAAAATGGTGGCAATACGCATAATATCAATCTGGATACTCAGCTCTCCTGCTCAATCCAATATTCATGCACATGCCAATTTACACAGTGTGTTGTACCCTGGTGTTGGTTGGAATAGTGATTGTCAGTTGGTGGGGTATTAGTCTGAAAAGCATGAATTAAGCTATAGTGATTTGAAACATAGATGTGTTAATAGTGGAATAGTGCACAGAGCCTGAGTTGATTCAGGGTTGAATGGATTTTGTAAAAAAGGATACAAAACATACAAACATTTATTACATGGACTAAAGTATTCAGCTGCCTAACCATTACACCAACAGGGACTGTAATGACTCAAACACATACTCTTTAATATGGCGTAGCACCCCCACAGGCCACACCATTTGCTTTAACAGTCGTTGACCCTACTTTATGATTTTACGTGGTCGTCAACTTTGTGGCTGAGTTGCTGTTGTTCCTAAACGCTTCCACTTTCTAATAAGACTACAAAATGTACTTAAATAGAATTAAAATTACTGTTTCTTTAATATATTCAGGTTAAAAGTGAGCCATATGGTTTATGCAAAGTACAGAGTACTGAGTAGCTACTTATGATATCCTAAAGGGTTGTACAGCATAGCATGATCTTTCCTTGATGTGGAGTAACAACAAGAGAATATGAATCTCTAACCACGTTGTTTAGATTTCAGTCAGACACACTCTCGTCATACATTTAACCATTATATTGCCAAATGGATATACAGTTTTACTTGGCGCTATAAAGGAGGAGGCTGGGGTGGAGGAGGTTAAGCTTTGCCAACAGCAGCAGCGTGGTGAATCAGCATTAATGCAAGCTGGGATCAGTGAGATGTAGGTCATGTTTAAATACAATGCTGTGAAGAGAGAGAAAGAGATGTGATAGGCTGTGGAAGCTGGGAGGCAATAATTAGGATCGGCTGCCTGTCAGCTCATAGTACTGGCCGTCAGTTCCTACAGGACATGGTCCTGAACAAACTAATGCTAGGCTTAATTAAATAATACTTTTATAGTAGAGTATAGCAACAGCTGTTTTTGGATGAACATGGAATTATTCTTATTCTATGGGCTATTGGCCATCATAAGTTTAGTTTTATGTTGCTGAGAGAAAGCCTGGACCTCCTTGATGCGTGTGTTTTTTTTTTTTTTTACTTGGTAATGGAAACTTTTTGAAATGGAGTAAAGTACAATACTTAGCCCAAAATATACGTATGTAAAAGCAAAATAACTTAATTTAGAAAATACTGAAAATTACTACTACTACTACTACTACTACTACTACTATTACTCAGTTACAGTAATATGAGTAAATGCAATTACTTTCTGCCTCTTCCATCCCCAAGATCATCATAGGAGCTTAAAAATAAAATAGTGGATGAATAAATGTACCTTTGAGTGGCAATTGAGCTGGGATTCAGAGGCAGTCAAAAAACTTGATTTCTTTACTACATAGATGGACCATGATGGCAGTGACCGATGCACTAAACTAAAAAGATAGCCTTTTACACATTCCAAGACAGAGGTTTGTAAATGATATGTCTAGAATTACAAATTATGCACCATATTTAGTTTCAGAGTGGACTCTGAGTGTCCTTGGGTCCATTAGGCCTATATTGTGTATTATAATTCTTACTTTCCATCCAGAGGTAACTAAACAAGGAAGTGCCTCAGCCAATCAGAATGCAGTACAGTGTGACAGAGGAGCTCCTGAATTGGTGAGTCGCGTTGAAGCGATAATGCTGAGTCATAAAGCTAAGCTAGCTTGTAGAAGTTAATCAGCTAAGAGCTAACTAAATAAGCATAAATGTTGAAGCAGAAATAGAGTTCTTCATGGTGCCTCAGCTCTAATCAAAATGTTGAATGTCAGATTGAAGAACCACATAAGGCCAAGCATATTTTTGGCTGACTGCTGAGGGCAGCCCTACAGATGGCTCTGTCCGTATACTGAGTAATTGACTGACTGAGTAACTGAGTGAGTAACGCTTTAGTATGAGCCATATACTACAGAGTTGCGTTTGCTTGTACTGAATGCTGGCAGTGATGTCTGCCTCCACTGTGTTAACTAGGCTGTAGTTAACATCATGCATGTATGGCTTATACAGAGTTGCTCTATGTTTACTTGGGCTGAAAGCCCTCTAATGGCTGCCTCCACTGCTCTAAATGCTCAGATATAGCTTTAACATGGCCTCTGTTTCACCAGAACTGGGCCACATTTCTGTATGACAAAGAATAAAACAACCCTATAAGCTTTTCATGTTGGGAAAGATGTTTTTTAACTCCTCTGCTGAACTGCTTTTGAGTGACTATGTGATAGCTGAGGGGAAAGGTTAACTTGTGTAAATGCTTGTGTACTAGCCGAACATAAGCTTGGCCATTTCTTCATCACTTTTAGTGCTGACAGCAACATGGAAAGCTTTCTGTGAAAGAAAACAAAGATGCTGCTCTTCTGCCCCCCGCTTTGGCATGACAATGTGATAGTTACGGGGAAAGGGTTAGTTGTTGTATACAGCTAATGACTTGTTGTGTCCCAGCTAATGACTAGCAGGCCTGTCATTAGCTTGGGCTGAGCACCAGCGGTGCCTAAATCGTGTCTAAATCCAAACAAGCGCACCAGTCCACCAGAAATTTGTTCTACCTCATCCAAAATAATTTGACTGTATAGCTTACATTATACATAGTATAATTTGCTTCATATATACCCATATATTATATGATTGCAAAGAGTAAGGAAGTTCAAATGAAAAACTTTGATCACTGTTTGAAAGACTATGGGTCAAAACTGTACTGTATTTTCTAGATTTGTTTTTCTAATAATGTTTCTGGCTAACCCAGTGGTTTATTTACGACTTGTTTGACTGCTTGTCTGATCGTGTTTCTTGCCACTTCAGATTTATTGCACCAATATTGCAGCTGAATCCTAGAGTTAAGGATAATGTTTTGTGTTATATTTTTCTCTTTTTCTTCTGTTACACACAGAAATAATGTTATCCTTATCAAGTGAATGACCAAATCCAGAAAAAATAATTGTAACTAAATAATCCAAGAAATGCTCCATGCAGTAAAAACACATGGAAATAGTAGCCTTTGTTAGATATCATACTGTTTTATTGAGATACATATGTACTGTTAATTTTTCTTGTTTAATGATATCTGTCTCCCAAGCATGGTTTTGTATTTTATGGAGGCATGTCCTCTGTAGTAAATTAGCAGGCACGCAGAATATGATGGCTTCCTCCACCAGACTGCACATAAGGGCACATCATCCAAGAGACTCTTAGTATTCATCGAGTCCTTAAGAGAGATTTCACACTCATGCACGCTCTCTCTCATATACACATAATGCTAGGAGAGATAAGTGTTGGGGGGAAAACGGTATCGCTTACACAGGTAAAGTGTTGAAAAAGAGGAAAAAAAGTGTTAAGCCACTAAAGCAGTGAAGTGGAGGAGTGGAGTGGAGGAGAAGAGGGGATAAAAGAGCAGGAGAGAAGACAAGTAAAGAAGAAGGGGAGAGGAAGAAGAGTGTTTAAACCTTAGGATGAGCAGAAGAGATGTGATAAAAGAGTGGAGTGATCCATGAGAGCGGCAGAGGAGATAAAAAAGCGGAGAAGAGGAAAGGAAAAAAAGCCACAGTGAATTTGGGTTAAGTGCTATCTCGGTGAGCAGAGTAGTTCTTGTACCGACAAGACACAGGCCACATCAAACGACACATCCTAAAGCGCTGGATCAGCACTCAATTCACACACATACAAATACACACTTCCCCCCGTCTCGCTCATGTACAGTGCAGTTGCTATCTTGTGGTGACAGTGCAAGCCAGCAGTTGTCATCCGTAAATCCAGCGTATTAGTGAAGCCACCGTAGCCCGAATACTCACTGCGGAGTCAGTTCGGGGCTAATCTGGAGAAAGGAGGAGGAAAACAGGGAATTAAGAAGGGTGAAAAATGAAGCAGAAGCATCAGAGAGAAGATGTGGGAAAAGACGATGAGACTGAGGAAGTTTAGAAGGAAAGTAGGATAGAAAAGACAAATAGAGGAGACAATGGCAGGAGAAAATGGATGGTAAGAAGAAGGCTATGTGATTAGAAAAATGATGGGAATGAGATGATGAAGAGAATTGAGAAGGGAATTGAGATGGGCTAAAGGGGGACTGGATGGAGTGAGAAGACTGATGATAAAGGAATCACAGAAGTGGAAAAAGATCAAAAGGAGCATTGAATAAAAATCTAAAAGAGGGATTTTTGAGTAGGAAAGAAGTAGAAAGAAGGGAAACTTGGAGAGGAAGAAGAAGGAAAAGAGATGAAAAAGTAAAGCCAGCATGAAGCAGCATGGCAAGCCAAATCCAAAGATGGATTGAGGAAGCCTGCAGAGGAAGTGTAGAGGAGATGAGCTGAGGCGGAGGATTGCACAGCGAGTTAACTCATTGACCAGGAGTACTTGCTAGCTCTTACTGTTGCTAAAAAGTCTTCACTTTACAAAGAGGAGTGTCAAGCTGTGTAAGTATTACTCTAACCCAGAAAATTTCAGCTTCTAGTGGCCTCAAGTTCAAGATTTTCCTTTCAATGCTCTTTATAAAGCTTGGATATTCCCCTAATTTAAATTTAGAATTAACCTTGGTTGAAAAACATATGCTAAACATCATTTTAAAATTGATTTCCTGTATTTTCTCTTGCTGGTATAATTTTTCAGTCAGGTTTAGTGACTCAGACTATTTACTGGAGCTGAATTTTGTTGCTATGAAGTAGTCACCAAAACACTGCCAAATGGCTGGGCTTACATTTACTACCTGGCAAGAGGCTTGTGCTCGCATCTGATGGGTGCTCACTGAATCCAGGGGTGTAACTCTTTCAGATGAATGGCTTAATAGCTCTGGTTTATAAGATATACTGTTGCACTGTACATGGCTTTGTAATTTTAGGGGAGAGTTTGAGCTGCCTAGACAGGATTTCTACAGCATTTGGCTCTTAGATTTAGGGAAAGTGTGATATGTTGAGACTGTGCCTGATATTTATGGCTGTCCAATGTGAAACAGGACCAGACGTGGTGGTTGGTGAACAGTAATTTATAGGAGGGACCCTCATGTTCTGTCACCGTCCACAGCTTTTGGAGCAATTATGTTCATGTTCATTAATCATTGTTGCTGTCATTGGAAAAGACTTCAACTTACTGAGTCTGACATGCACACACAGAATCAAAGAAGGGCATTGTTAGCTCATTTTTTCGATACGTTTTTATTATATTATGCCTTATGTGTGTTTGTATGTGTGTTTTTTGTATGTGTGCGTGGTCATTGAAATGCAAGGCAAAGCTCAGGGCAGTTTCCCTGTGTAATTACTACGCTGCCTGCCAACTCAATTCACCTATTATCAAACACACTAAATGATACCAGAGCACTAATCTGCTAGCTCTGTCACTGACTTAAATTATTCATAGATTCTTATTGTGTGGTGTAATTATACCACATCATCCTATGCATTTTGAGTATGTCACTGTGATTACTTAAGAAAAGGTGTGAGCAAAATGTAAAACTGAGAGGTGCTGCACTCATTGTGTTTATGCCAAATGATCAAACTGTTTCAAAAGATGTGATGAAAAGTTCAAGAAGTCTTCTTGTTTGACAGCTTGTGACTGGATTTGTTATTATGTCTTCTTTAATAGACTTGACTTGTGAGCTAATACCATGGCTAAATCATTATTTTTGACTTGAATGTTGGGGCTGGGATATTTTTTGTCTAAAGACTCTTCATCCACTTTTTCGCTTTAAAAAATTAATTCCAGTCGAAAAAAAGACACATCTGTTAAATCTGATTATGCCCAAAGCAAATTCCAAACACACCACAATATTTCTTATACTAGAAACTGACTTTTTTTTAGTTTTTTTACCAGTCTTCAGCACACTTTAATACTTTGTCCTGCTTTCAGAAAACTGCCACTTTGAAAGTGTAATTGATTGACTTTGACAGACATTTCTGAAGGGATGGGAATCGAGAACTGGTTCCAGTTGAGAACTGGTACCAATTGGTTCAATGCATCGACATCATTTACATTTACTCTTAATGATTCCCTTATCAATGTCTTACCTTTACCTGCCTTAAAAAACACAGTCTAGCGAGAGGAAGTCAGCAAAGCAAGCAAGAAACAAAGAAGTCGAAAAAGTAAACATGGCGGTAAACAGGGCAACATGCAATGTCTGTTAAACAGTGTTTTCATGCAAGTCATGCACCTTTTTGCACAAGAAATGATAAGTTTGTACAAGATTTAAATTTGTTTTTATATGTCTAAAAACAAGAATATTTATTTCAAGTTTTTATCTTTTAACAAAAGTGAGCAGAAGTATTTTGTTTCTTATTCAAGTGCAGAGGTTGATCCAGAGCCAGAGAGTATTTTGTTTTAACTGAGACATTTTGACACAAAAAAAGAGATATTTCGTATATTTTAGCATGGTCTTCTCCCTAACACTTAATGTTTAATGTTTTTAGTTATTGAAACTGTTTATCGTGGCCAGTGATTAAAGTGTGCTTGTTACTGACTCTCACTGAAGGTGGCATACATCTTGTTCAGCGTTCTTTGAAAGAGACAAAGAAAATTGAGTTAACAATAAAAACATATAGTCTACTCTCTCCAAAAAGAAAATTCAAAGGAAGGAATCAATAAAGGGACTGATAAAGAATTTAACTGATAAGAACAATAGGTAATGGCATTGATATCAATTAAATCGTATCAATTCCCATCATCCTTACAATTCTAGCTTTGCTTTCTACAAAATAATACAATAATGCATTTTGAACGCTTACTGCTTTTTGATGATGCCTGAATGGGATTTTCCAATGAGAAAGATAGAGGTCTGTTCTCATCAGCGAGTGAAAATCCTGCACATTTTCTTTCAGGTTTGTCAACTTTATACCACCCATTTTTTTCTTCATGACGGCCAATGTAAAGTCTGTACATGTCAGCACTCCATACAAACATTTAAAGGTTGCTGTCAATACATAGGTAGACTTATTTTACAGGTTTCAGCGTAATTTGTGAGGCTCAGCAGCTGATAGTGTTAGTGAAAAAGTCATGGAATTTAACAAGAAAAAAGCATTGAATTTTTGAATGAAATGCCTATTATTAACATTAATATATGGTTTATTGAGTATGCTTTACCCTAAATAAGTTTGAAAAATGTTATACAGCCCAAACTTATTTTTGACCACAAATTTTCCAAGTTCTCTTTTAGTTATCACTTCATTGTAAAGATCTTTAGAGACACTGTTTTGTTATTAATGTTTTTGAAATGTGCTGACAGGTAAAGCTAGTTTACTTGGCAGAGTCATCATATTTATGGATGACTGCAATGAGAAAAAACATGTACATAAACTAACAAACTACTGTCACAAAAAGGTAAAATGGTGACATGTTTCACAGACATAAAGGTCACGTCTTTGACTTTTGTTCTAATCTGAGGGGATTTGTGGTATCCTACTACATGTGCATGCTGCGGATGTCTTGTCGTTCCTGTAATGTTGTATTCTCTCTTACAGTCAAATTCTTCTTATGCTCTTTCCCTAAAGCCATGGTCTTCAATAAAGTGCACAAAACACACAACCTTCTGCACAGTGTGTCTGGTACTAAGGGTTTTTATTGACAGACGACTGGAAAGTAAAGCAGGATGCTGTTGCTATAAACCAGGCATTTCTCTATAGATCAGAAGTGTGTACAATCACAGACATAGGCAAAAATAAGTACTTTATATTTTTCCATCCAGTTTATGAAAGAAATAAAGCTTCCCAATCCTACTTTAACTTTTTTGGTAAACATAATATAAAGAGAATTTGACTGAGAGTTTTTCTTCCTAATCTGTTTCTTTTAAAACCTTTTTAGGTGCAGTTTGGGTCAAAGCTGAGCTTAGTGCAGTGCTGACTTTCTTTAAGTGGTGTTTTTATGGATAAAGGAACATAAATATTGAGTTTCACTCTTCTGGCCATACATCCTTGGTTTCCTCTTGGAGTCATTGGGATTTGTGTTTTCTTGTCAGATTTTGCATATTTTGGGGGTTAAATGTGCCTTTAATTACTATCATTTCCATCTAACTACACTGTTATTTCTTTCAATCATTGACTCTGTTAACCGAAGCTGACTAAAATGTGATTAATTGTTTTGCAGTTCCAAGTCCGAGGAGACTGCGGTTTAAAGTACTGAGCTCGAGCAAACTCCTTGTTTCATGGAAGGAGCCCAAAGGAGACTTTGACAGCTATCTCTTCCTGTACAACAGTATACCAGGTAGGTAAACTGTGCTCTCCGTGTACACACAGACACAGAGGATGTGCACACCCATATGCATCTGACTTTGTGTCAAATAGAAGTGGGACTTAACTTTGAAAATTTGGGTGAAGGACCCCATTATACCTGGATTTTCTGTCTGTCAGTAAGGATTATGTAATTTACTTCTTATCAAAGCTCCTTTGAAGAGATCTCTCTCCTGAGAGATGCTGAGGACTCAAAGTTTGTCCTGCACCTCTGCCAAGATTGAGACAAAGAAAGGTTTTCACTGTCAGCAGATTTGAAAATGGGACTGATAGGTACACGGGACAGTGAGAATGGTGCTGACTTATGATGGAGTTCAGTTCAGGACGGGCCAAAGACAACGGCAGCCATAGTAGTCATTGTTCAGTGTATTACTCTACAGTCTGTTTGACTTAGTGGGCATGATGGACACCTGACATCCTGCTTTTATTCTGTTTACGTCAGTACTTGATCATTGTATAGACACAGGGCATGACCTCATCTCTTCCTGGGCATGAAAAGTGTAGTCACTAATCACCCTAATTACCACTGACATCTCCTTCATCATGTAATCACTGCACACCTTCCGTCACAGCCATACATCTCCATCACATCAGTCCCTGAACTATTGCTGCACTGCTGCCTTTATTAATGCTGTGCTGAACACTGCAGACAATTCTTACACAGCCATTTTAAAAATGAGTAAGTAGGACCGAATAAGCACTCTGTAACATAAAACTTGTTTTTTTGCAAACAATCCTTTGTGAGAAATGCCTTGTCTGACTATTTCTTGCTGCCTCTGACAGCTGATAAGGAGAACAAAAATGGAAATTTATGGCCACTTCCTTTCAAGGAGTAGTGCAGAAGTAGCTCAGTGGCTTTCAGCAAGTGCAGTAAATGTTGGGCTTTTACTGAGTATTAAGACACTGTATTAATAAAGACTTCTTTGATAATAAGAAGGTATATGGATTTTATACCTTATGTCCTGCCTCCTCTATCTTTTAGTCTGTCAGAGTCAGAAGAGGTGAAAAAATCCACAGTGAAGCTTGTTAACACTACCTGTGGATCTTTTGTTGAGGATAAAACACCATTTAGAATCACAAAGGAGGCTGTCATAGTGGCAGCTAACCTTTTGGATCAAAGAGGAACTCTTTTCTCCTCAGAGCTTTCTTAAAAAAAAAAAAAAAACAACTAAAGTGTAGCTAGATCAGGATTGTGGCTTGAGGTCAAGGGAGATGACTCATTTTTGCCAACAGAAATGACAAGCAGTTGTTTTGGTAACGCTCGTGTTCCACAACACAATGCCCACTCTGTTTTCCCCATTATCAGCTTGTATGATTGTATGTAATGTTATCCATGTCTTACCGCATCAATGAGTATTTGACTTTAGGGTGAGCTCATCTGGATAGAGCTTCCATTCCTTATACTATGACAGTGCATGAATTAAATTAAAATCAGCAATATTGGAAGTACATCAATAGTCTGCTCACAGTTCTGAAATTCAGTTAGTGTGGTTGCGTACGTGTATACTTGCATATTTGTGTTATTTATCACTGCCAGATGCCCGTATTTACTTGCTTAAATCTCAGGGGAGGTGAAGCTAAACCCTGCAGAAAAATGTCTCGGTCTGATGCGACTGAAATGATTGCTTCAACATTTTAGAAAAATCATACGGGTGTACATGGGTGTAGCAGTGTTAGTATTGTACATTTTGAGCGTCATGGTTAGGTTCAGGTTTGCACAGGGCTAGTTTTACCTGGGGACCTCTGATAATCTGTAAGAATCATGGAGGACCTTTTTGTTTATAATCTTGGGCAAACTGGCCATGTCTGTACATTGTGGAGAAAAAAATCCAGGGCAAATTACCTTCCATATTTCAGTAATTTCACACAAGGGTCCACAGGTGATACTAATGGGAATTTCAGACATAAAAGGTGTTAATTTTTATGGTCCATACAACTTTTTCTGCACCTTTTTAAGTCCAAAATTTACAGTTACAGGCTATGTGTAGTGACTTTCTTTAAGTGTTTTTTCCCCTATCAGATGTATTTATTGAGTGAAATGTGACATTAAAAGCCAAAACAAATGCCAGTATACACCTAGTACTTGACCAGTGGTGGACAAAGTACTCAACTTCAGCACTTGAAACAAAGTATAGATAGTCCTAGTCAGATTTTACACTGATACAAGTAAAAGTGGCTTTGTGTATTTATTACTCAAGTCAAAGTACTGGAGTACTTGCTTTAGAACATACTTAAGTATTCAAAGTACGCTTTAATAAATCTCAGTATATTTCCACATTGCTTAAGTGCAGTCAAAGATCACATCATTGTACATTTATTATGTTAAGTTTCATTTCTTTTAGCAAACATGTACAATTTTTCAGCCAATACTGGTTTAGCATTTAAGCGGACCTCTTACAGGTGGCAGCACAACAATCACACTGTGGATAAAAAAGTCCTTAGCTGACTTTAGAGAAAAAGTAGTGAGTAACGAGAGGGTCTATAGAAATGTAATGGAGTAAAAGTAGGATAGCTGCCTGTCAAATGTGGAGTAAAAGTAAAAAGTATCACCAAAAAAATCAAACTCAAGCAAAGTACAAATACTCAACAACTATACTTAAATGATGTACTAAAGTAAATTTACATCATTACTGTCAACCACTGTGCTTGGCTGCACAAATGAACAGTTTACCCTCAAATGACAAAGGGGGTGCAAGGAGCTCATTCACACTTAAATCAACCTTCAGCAAGCAACACAGAGGTTAAACTTTCTGAAATGCCTTTGAAACATATCCCCCCTTTTTCAAGAGGAAAAGAAAATCAAAGGTGAAAACTGATTTATATACATATTTTTTTCAATATACAACTGACTATCAATCCCCAGCTCTGTTAAACTGAAATGGCCTTAATGGGCAACTGGAATAAAATTTTAGAAACCTTAAAAGATGGTACAATAGAAAAACGCCGAACTCTACCTGTCTTTGAATGTTTTGTTGCCCAACTAAGCTGACCAGTGAAGAGCTTGCCTGTTATGCATTATAGTCTAATTTTTGTTTTTGCCTTAATTGAAAATAATCAGAAAACTTTGTAGAATAACATAATGACCATGTGTGCTTCACCGTGCAATCACTGTGCTTTCTGTTTTGCATTTATAATGAAACATTTTTGTCCAGCAGACTACCATGAAATTCAAGCCAACTTTTTTTGTTTTGTTCAAGCCTAAAATGAATTTGACAACAGTTAAAACACAACTCTCTGCCCCAGAGTCTTAAAAAAGCATCAATTGTTTACTGTAATTTTCTAAAAATGTTCTCGATTAAACCATAGATGGAGAAATGATGATTTTAATGAGTTTTCCAGAAGTGAGTCAGACTGCTAACTGCAAACTGGTTTAGATATTATGTAAGAGAAACTGATCAAAATTCAGCATTGAGAACTCTCAATTGAAAGGAATACTTCAATTTTTTGGGGAAATACACTTATTTTAGAATTTGTTACAAGTTAGAGGAAAGATAAATATCATGCTCTTCTCCATGTGTTAAGTATAAGGCAAGGTGGTGTTAACCTTAGCATAAAATCTAAAAGGAGCTACAGTAGGCCTGACTGTGTTTAAATTTCACCCTTAGAGTCCACAAACTGAATATTGTACCAGGGTTTAATACATACAAGAAAAGAAAAGAGAAACCGTATATAACAAGCTTGCTAGGTGGATGAAACATGTATGTAAGGGCAAAAAATAAACTTTTATTTGTGTGTAAGCTTTACATAGGTTGGTACAGATCTTCTTGTTTTACTCTTGTGAAGGTAGTGAACAAGGAGAGGTGTAAAAAAGATCATATCTCAGACTTCATGTTGATGATGGCTTAAACTTTAAGCCTAGAATTTAAATGAGAGAGCAGGATTTACTCTGCAAGTGTAGAAAATACTTTGACACAGATCTTCAAATAAATGAGACTCCGTAGTCTCTTGATGCAGGGAAGTGCTTTGAGCCATTGCTTTTGTCACCTGAAAATCCTATTCAGATCTGTGCACATAAAGATGCAAAATGTTTAAAAACTATTGTTTAGCTCAGAGGGACCAGAGACTTTCCCTCAGTAAAGGTGTTGTCATTTTATGAATACTTAGCTATTGCCAACCCTTTGCTTTAAGCACAGACATCAGATATTTGGTTCAACAGCAAAACTTGAGTTCTGGTTTGTGTGAACGCTGATCCATGCAGGTACCCACACTGACCTGCTGTCCTCCTTCAGTAGGATTTATCTTCACTCTCCTAAAGGCGTCATTAGTCATCACTCTGCAGGCACAGAGGACAGAAGAGCTGAGGAAGCACACACACTCAGACTCACCTTATTGATGGCTGAATTGATTGCAAGGTCAAAACTGAAATGGGAAGATAATGTGACCTGTTGGCCTGATGGGGATTAACTGCTCAGGAAAGGACACAAGCACAGGCACGCTTCTTTCTTCATTAGGGCTGAAACTTTATTAGAGGAATTTTACTGACCTCAAAACTTAGAAGTAAGGACTATCACTCCCTCTAGACACTGAAGAGTCCAGTTTAGAGTTTGGAGTACAATAGTTTAATAATTGGGTGTTTTTCTAATGTTACCGATGTGGCACCATTAGAAAAAACAGTCATGTACAGGGCTTCATAAAGGAGAGGGCAACATATATAGACAGCTACTGAAGGCGAGGGCATAATAACCCTTTGATTTGGAGAGAGTAGAGTATAATCAGAGACAATGCTGATCTGAGTCATGTAAGAAGAATATCGGAACGAGGGTTGTCCTGATCAGCACTTTTGGCCTCCGATCCTGATCTGATTTTTTAAATTTTGAATATCTGCCGATACCGAGTCCCGATCCGATATTTATAATTACTTAGATTAGAGTTTCAATTTTTTTTTTTTGTTTTTACAAAAAAAACTGATGTAAACAAAATAACTACTAGATGTCTTAAACTTACTCCATTTAACTCAGTACAGACAGCATTGTTGAAAAAATCAAAATCACATTTCTACTCAAAATGGTATATTAGCTCTGTTACACTTTAATAATCCATCAGTAAATAAATAAAGTTGTATATTAACTTGACTGTTACAGTCACAACAAAAACCAGAGTCAGTTAAACAGTTAAACTTGAATAGGATCAAAAATATATGAATTGTACAGATTCAAAACAACAATTCCTATTCAAATGTAGCAGCTTAATCTGAGACATATACCAAAACACTAGCATTGCAATAAAACCCAAATATCAAATACAAGGCACTTTTGTTATTACAGTGCAATTTCTAAAGTGCAACTGGAGCTGCCACATCCCGTTTTCCTCTGTCACTTTTATTTCTTTACCCATTATTACTTTAAAATGAAGTGTAGCTTCTTGTTTAGGAACATTCTCGGTGGCCTGCTTTACATGCTCTGCTGTGTGAGACCTACAAAACTGGCGTGCATGAAATACTGCACGCTTTAACTCAAAGGTGGAGGACTGTGTAGTGAGACTCAGCAGTGACATGGGGCAAACATCAGAGCTCTAAACGTCTGTAGTGAAGCTAATGGCAGCGAAGTTGCTTTTTAAATTCTCTTCTATGCTGTCACGTACTTTGTTGTACAGCTTCAGTAAGGCAGTGTCAGTAATGTAATGTTGAGACGGCAGGGCATAGCGTGGGTCTAAAAGCTCCAGAAGATGACAAAAACCCAAATTCTCCACCACAGAGATGGGATGGCTGTCCAAAGTGAAGAATTTGACCACTTTTTCTGTTATCTTTTTGGCCTTATCGCTCTCTCAAGGATACTTGTCTGTTCTCTTAAAGTCCAGAGGTTGTTGCTTTGGTGAAGCTGCCTGTTGCTATAGTGATGTCAACGTATTCCGCTGTATGTTTAGTTCGGAGACAACGGATCAAATTTGTAGTGTTACCTGCTGCTACCACCTCTTGAAACAGTTGTATTACAGATGCTGCAAGTGGCCACTGGACTGTTTTGACTCTCATGTTTGAAGTTTTTCCACACCGTTGACATTTTTAACACAGGAATGCTAATGTTTCTACTGCTACTTTGTTGTGTTACTGATGTGTTCATGGCCTCTCATAAATTGTGCTCCATTTACAACAGCTGAGGTAAATGATCGACTGGGCTGATCGGATCAAATTGCTGATCTCCGATCAATTAAAAATGCTTATATCGGCTCCAATCCGATACATACAATCGGGATCGGGACATCCCTGATTGTAACCACTGAAAAATGCATGAAGGGCCATTTGGGTTTTGCATTTTACGAGCAATGTCCTGCCATGGGTTCTTTAAAACCAATAAATGGATGCAAAATTGGTGTGAAAGGGGTGCGAGGTGGATTTAATTCGTAGTTTTGGAAAGCAGAATGGTAGCAGTGTTTTGCATAACTTTCAATCTTGGCAGGGCTGTGAAGCTGCTACTTGAGAAGCAACGCTGAAGTATTCAATCAGTGGATAAATTTGTCATGAAAGGTGTTCTATCCCTCTCTTAAAATACTGAAAATAAAATAAATAGTGGCTGTAGATGAAGAAAATGGATGACCTTTGTCATTTGAGAAACAGAAGAATACAGCTGCATGTCATCAGTGGTGATACAGTCAAGTGGTGGGCGGTAAACCGGTGTTAATACTATCACCGATAAAATTTCAGCCATAGATTGGATTTTTGCAACACCATCACCTGTTTAAATGCCTAACGTTGTGGTATGACGCTCTCGTGAGGCATATCCACTCCCACAGCTGGCAGACCGAGTGATTTGTGACATCAGCACAGGCTGAGACCTGTCATCAGCACGCTTTGCTTTTGCATTGGGTATAGCCAGGTAACCAACCAAACGTCACCCACTCTTGCCATTGTAACTAAGCACGTGTTTTATTCTCCTCAAGTTCGATGTCTTTACAACAACAAAGTCAGTGTGTCATCTCTAGCAGCCTGACTGGGGCTTCAACACAAGCTACGTACAGCTTTGGCTGGTTTCAGTTTGTGTTGAGCCCAGCGCTGCAGGTCCTCATCTTACAATGGCTTAAACAACCATTTCAAAGTGTGTATAAATTTATGACTTTCTTTTTTAAGTAAACAATGAGTATAAGATCCAGGCTGCCACGTTAAACGAGGTCAGAGAAGCAGCTGTAAACTAGCTGCATGAAGTCGCCAGTACGGCAGCTAAAGCTAAACTTAACCAGTGATAAACACACTACTACTGTTAAGTTCTTTACAATAAATGTCTGCAGTTGTTATTTTCCTTGTTTTTATTGTAAATGCCCTCATCAGGAAATGTGCTCAAGTTATTAGCAGCTTAACACCTCAACAGGATAGAGATAAAATGTGAAACTAGAAACAGTTAGACAGAAGTAAACATAGAGAGACTTAAAAAAAAAAGTTTTTTTTTCTGTGCTCCTATGCTTTGACATAAATTTAGTATGCAATGGAAGGCTTGTTTTAAGGGGAAAATAGAGTTTATAACAGTTGAATTTGGATTTAAAGCATGATCTCTTTTTACTTTTGTAATACCAATACCGTCAAAGGCAAAAATAAAACGTGATATGATATTTAGGCCATATCACCCAGGCCTAATACAGATACAGTTTGACAGTTGCACAGAGTCAAATTTAGAATTAGGTTTACATCTTCCAGATTTTTTTTGGTATACAATATTACTGCCTCCACATGCGTATCATTGAGTTCTTTGAGAAAATCTTTTACCAACTCTAAAAATGCCATTAGTGCACTTAGAAAACAGACCCACTAAGATTTTTGTGTAAATTTGTCATCCCCAGTTATTCCCTGAAAGAAGAATTTAAGCTTCTTTAAACCATACATTACCTTGAATCGCATTACAACAGGCAATGTCTGTTACAGTTTGACTTCTGGAGAGATCACAGTGCAAACGTGTAGAATAGTGAGTGCTTTAATGGCAAATTGTTCATTTGACAAATTAGCCCTACATAATTAACAGGAGGTCTTTTGTCAGCTTTTATAACATCTTATAACTTAGGCAGAGATGCTGCTGCTGGAAATGGACTCACACTCTGAAAGCATTTTTTGTGCAAATGTGCAAATTTTTTGATATACCGTTTCACCATTATACTGCCCAATCCTAGCAAAGCCCTATCGTGAGAAAAGGTTCTGGGGTACTCCACAGGAAATGGGGGCATGGATACATGTTGTATGTATGTATTTAGAACAACTACAAACTTACTATTGGACAAACAGAATGGCGTCAAATTTAACAGATCAATGAATCTAGATCAGGTTAAAGTATTTGCCCCTGCCAGCCACTTGAAAATGCTCTTTGTCAATTTTAGGCGTGTGTTTTCTTATTTTGGTAGCGGTGCAAGCCTGGCTGGAATTTATTGAGAAAATTATGTCCTCTTTGACTTTATGTGGGATAGGTTTTTCAGTTCTTAGTTGGGTTGGCTTAAGAACATTTTTCCATCTTACACTCAGCAGAAGCTTATCCAGAAGAGAGAGACAGATGAATAATTGAAAGAAGGCTGGGGCTCAGCAGGTGGGACCTCTTTAAGAATTTTGGAGGATTGCATCTAAAGGGCAAGAGGGACAAGCACATACAATGTTGATAAGAATTTGTGAAAAGAAAGGGTAGATTTGAGACCAGAAAGTAGGACAGTACATTGTTAGAATTGAAAGTTATTGAGTTTAAAAACAAGGGAATACAGAAAGTTTTGGCAGTCCTCTTCGGTGGAGGACATTGCAGCAGGATGGGCAGGGTTTAGAAGGTGATCAATATGATCAAACATGAACCTAGGATTATCTTTCAGTGTCCCCTCTTATGTATGCGAGCGAAGGCAACTCTTGTTCTTTGATGTTTTGGTTTAACATGGAAAGAAAGTCTTTCAGACAAAGAAGGTGGACCCTGTAGTCAGGTTTCTTTCATCAACACCTTACTCTTCTTGATTTCCTTTTTAGTTAATGAAGTTTGTCGTTGTTTTAGGGGCAAGAGTTTAGAGTAGAAACTCCCTACATACAGGGAGCTGTGGAATATTCTGCAGATGAACCCTGATCAGTGGCAAATTAAAGTACAATGCTGTCAATAAGCATGGTGCCACAAACAATGCATTTGTACTCCCAGTTTCTGGGTTTTTCTAGGTTTTATTATTATTTTTTCGTTATTTTAGTATTTTTATGAATATGGAAGCCATACACACAGAAACACAAATCCATCCAAAAGCAACCTCCATGTAATGCTCCCGACCTACAGAATGGAGAATGCCAGTGAACATTTCTGCTAATTCAACTTAATTTTGCGTTCGCCTTGAGTATACAAACTATTTTCTTCAAAGCAACTGAATGTAACAACAGAAACATGAAAACATGAATCAAATTATCTGTGATTCTGTCAGTAGCTTCAAGAACAAACTCAAAAATCTACTGAAGGACACTCAACACTCAAAGACACTGTAACCCCTGATTTTATCCCATCATTTTAAATATGACTGTGTGAATGTGAATGTATGTGGCTGTGTTGGTGATCTACAACCTTGCAGCTTTGAGCTCCTGTTTCATGTTTCATTGCTTTCTTTGTGATGTTTTATAACAGATGTTTTAATTGTGATCTGCCAAGGGATTGCGGATGTAAATTAGTTTAAAGCTAACTCTGGTGGAAACAAATAAAAAAACAAATGAATTAATCTAACCTCTACCCCTTTACCTCTTCTCTCTGTTTAACAGGTGGTCAGCAGAGGGAGATCATAGTTTCTAAATCTGACACCAAAGTGGTGATAAAAGACTATGACTCTTCTAAGGACTACATCGTCAGCGTCATCTCTGTTAGTGGCAGTGAGCAGAGCAGGCCGCTCCAGGGCAGACACAAAGGTGCGTCCATCCATCTTCCTTCTCTTAAATGTATACTTTACTGTAATCTTCTTAAAAATGGATCTACCATATGCTCTGTACTTTTGCTCTTTTGCCCTATTGTACTACTGACTGTGTAGGCTTAATTAAGCCACTCAGCTCCTTCATTTAACTTCACAAAACATTGCTTTATTCTCAAGTGTTTTTTTAACCTCCTCTTGTCTTCTCCTCCATTTGAATCCTCTCATTCTTTCTCATCTTTCTGTCTCCTGTTGTTCCCTTTAGCTTTCTACCACTACTCCATTTACTCCTTCCTGCAGCCTTTCTTCTCCTCTCTTTTTCCACCTTTTTTGTCTCCATTACTACATAATGCTTTTCTTACCTTTGTTATGAAATATATGCTGTACTGTTATTCACAATGAAGGACCCTGCTCTTGCGTGGATGAATGCATGTACTTCCTCTGTCACATGTTGCTCCAGATAGAAAAAGAAAAATGTAAAATGTTTATTTTGATTTATGGATCATCTCTTAAATACTGTTTATTGTAGTCATTTGGAAGCCATAAATTTGAAAAAGTTTCTTCTGCTGCAGCTGAAAATGGTGAGAGTGACGGAGGAGACAGGACTGAGCCCCAGAGGCTGACTGAATCCGCTGCACCTTCTGAGGATGCCAATGAAATCTCTGGAGGTAGGACAAATGCACATAGACACTGTTTCCAGGAGAGAAAGCCGCATACAAATACTGTGCTGACTTGGACATATAAACAAAATAAATGACTCTCTCCTTAAAGAGTCGCTTAGTCAGTTACCATAGAAATGTTTGGGGGAAGGAAAAATAGCCACTGGAAGCTCTTTAACACTGTCAATGGATCAGAAGGCAAAGAAGATCAACCTGGAGTATGTCTCTTTGAATTCCGCTATGAAGTTCTCTCTGTGCTGAGTTTGTGTGTGACTGGCAAAATCTACCTTAAAAGAAATAATGCGGCTTACTGTTGCCTGGTGGTCTACTCATCCACCAACGAGATTTAAAGAAGCCAAAACCATCCATGCCTCAAAGATGAATCACTCACTGTGGTTCTTTGTGAAAACACTCTAGCATATGCAATGCTGAGTGATATTAGGTGACTCTTGATATTAAGTGCTGAGTGAGCTGCAACGTTCACTTCTGTCTGTGTGGTTGTCTGTCAGTTTGACTTGTCTTTCCCAATGAGCCCGTCTGGCTTTGTGTCTGTTTGTTATTGAAAACCAAAATGTTCTTACAGTTGGCAGCACTGAAGTGCTTATATTCAAATGCCTAATATTTCAAATGAAAGGTGAAAGGAGTAAGAAATGCATTAATCTGCATCTTAGTTATTTGTCTGTGCTTTCATAGAAACAGTTGATATCTTTAACATAACTATGAGTTCAGATGGAAATTATGGCTATCAAACAGTTAATGGCTCATAATATCCTATTCTGTATGGGATTATATGTCTGTGAGAGAGGGATATAGCTGTGAAGACTCAGACATGAAGCATGCTTGTGGTCGGCTTTGAGACAGCCTGGCATGCAGGTAACATTCAAGTGCGCTTTTAAAGTTACTCTGACATTTTTCCATTGTTTAGTGGCTAAACAGAATCCTATCTCTTAGTGGTGGGTGGGAATTATTCAAGAGGGCTTAATTTAGTCTGAGTTTTTGTGTAGGGTGATTGTTTGTTGCTCTGCAGTAAAAGTGAGATATTCAAAAAGTTTGGATTATTGAATATGGTCTAAAGAAGCACAGGCTCCAATAAGTGTGTGCTGTGAGTCATCATTTTTATGGACTATAACCCTTATATATGATTTGCGCAATATAATTTTACTCTATAATGCAATATGTGTGTTTCATTTTTGCTGACGGAGCACTAGAGGGACACCCACTCACACATACACACACCCACAGAAAGAGAGAGAAAGAGCCAGGGAGATATAGTGCAATTAACTGTGCTATAAAGCTTATTTATAGATGCTTTGCATCAATGAATATGTAATAAATTGGCTCTTGGGTGGAGATGAATATATTGATAGTAAATCAATTTAAATTTCAAGCTGAGTGGAGTCTCTGTTAACATTCAAAGTGCCCTTACTAAGATATATTGAACAACAAAAATCGAGCTATGGACAAGAATTTGATTCACAGTTAATAACAGAGACAATCATACCTTCTTGGGAAATAAAAAACTTGCATCAGATTGTGTCATCTCTACATAAATGGTTTAAATTTGAGCTATACAAAAGGAGCCAAAAGTGTATATATATATATATATATATATATATATATATATATATATATATATATATATTAGCCTTCTTTTACTATTAGCACCTTTCGTTTTTCACTATAGGCCCGCCCCTGGGGGGCCTCACTGGAGGGCGTTGTTTTCTTCTCTCACGCTCTGCTAATCAGTCCGGTGTTTGCATAAATATGATCCAGGTAATGCATATACAATGTTGACCAAACATAAACTTTACCTGGCTGTCAAATGTTAGTAAATAAACCCTAAAGATATCTATATTTGGAGATCGGTGCCATCCTTGATCGATTAAGTGCGTGCAGTGTCTGCTTGCACTCTCTTGCCCTCTCCCTCCCTTGCTTGCTCCTATTTGCAGCACAGAAACTCTTATTGTATCTGTCACCTGTTATTCTTCAACCTCTCTTGTCAAACATTAACTACTACCATCGTTTAGTTTGTGAATTTATGATAAAACTTAATAAAGTTCCCATGCTGGTTCTAAACAGGAATTAACTGACGTTGTCCAAAGTCCTCGCGTAGATCTGCTGGTTTTAAAATCAGATTGTGGGTGAAAATAACCCTAACCCTAACCCTAACCCAACGTATACTTTACAGTAAATAAAAAAAGAAAGGCTACTGATGACAGCACTGAAAAAGAAAACCAGAGGAAGAGAAAAAAAATTTTTTTTTTCAATATTCTATATGCAAAGTACATCTTTGTGTTGAATTATTACAACTTCAAATATGCTAATGATTAGCAGCAATGCTGAGTTTTAGGCATTATTAGTTTTTTGCATCTTTAACTTGTTTTTTTTCTCCATATGCCAGATATGATCAAAACCAGGGCTGTAGTAATCAATTCTTTTTGTAATCGAGTACTCTATTGATTCGGCTGCCGATTAATCAAGTGCCTTTATAAGATATATTGCTTTTTAAAAAATCAATCACTTTTGCTTTCAAGATTAGTACTAGACAAATGAGAAAAGAAGCTGGGTCCCTTAAGTGAACTACTTCTATATTAAAAATTTGTATTAACAGGTTCTCTAAAGAAAATATATTTAACAAACTGCAATGAAGTTCTGATGGCAATTTGCATTTCTTAAAGTTACAAGGAAAGGAAGGGAAATAATTACATTATATTATGCCATATTTGGGGTTTTAGGGATCCTCTCCCAGAATATTTGGGTTCTTACACTTTATTTCTTCTATTGTAGTTTATTTTTTATGTTCAAATTTTCATTAAAGTAAAGGTACACTTAATCATCTTAACATCCTCTACTTTATGCATGAATGTAATATTTCACATTCTAGCAAGAATAACGTTCCATCATTCACACAGTGGTCTGATGATGTCTAAAAGGTGAACCTTTAGATTACAGGAATAAGGTCTATTTTTCAAGGGGTGTTCACTTTTAATTTTTAACACATTTTTGTTAGTGAGTTCATCCACCATAAAAATATGGCCTTTTAAGACCAGCCACTGACATGGAGGACACAATTTAAGGGATAAAGCTACTTCTTAACCTGGCACGTCAGATGAAACCTCTCATAGACAGCATTTGGTAAAGTAAAGCAACAAAACACTCGACGTAGCCGCTACCAAAGAGTAAACTCCATACAGAACTGCATAACACGAACCATGGCAACCATGGACATATAAGTACACGACTTTTGTTGTCTTCAAAAGAAAACAACTCACTGCTGTTCTTTGGTCTTCTTTTAACGAAGAAATGTCCCCAAGTTCTGATAACACTGGCGCTTTAGCAACATTCACGTTAATGTCTTCTGCCATATCTGCACCGGCCTCTTGTTACAGCTTGCTTACGTCACACGTCCCCCGAAAGTACTGCCCCTCATCGCTGACTGATCCCGTCACTTTCTAACCGAGCCCAAACAGTTCAGATGTGAGCTTTGCAAGATGGATTCACCAGACATGGCGGAAGAGATTAGCATGGATGCTGCTAAAGCGCCAGTTTTATCAGAACTTGATGACATTTCTTTGTTAAAAGAAGAACAAAGAACAGCAGTGAGTTGTTTTCTTTTCAAAAACGACAAAAGTCGTGTACTTACATGTTTATTGTTGCCATGGTTGCTTTATTCCTCTGTAGCTGTGCACACGCAAATTGGTCGCGGCTACGTCACGTGTTTTGTTGCTCTGATTGGCCCGTAAATCCAATCCAATCACACTCCGAGTTTTTTTCAAATCCTCTGCCCTTTTCCAAACACTTAGTATTGAAGGTTTTCCAGATGGATGTATGAAACACATCCATCTGGCGTGTCAAGTTAGCGAAAATGTAGTTTACCGCCGATTGTATTGATACAGGTTTATGGCCCACCTCTACCTTAACCATAGGTGACATGGTTTTAGAGCAGAATTGAAGCTATTATTGTTTTATTGAAGGTCACAGGTGGTCATATGCAACAGCATGTGTGATAACACACTATCAGAAGTTATTTATTTTAAGTTCCTGCATCATGATGAACTGGTGAGCAATACACAAACTAATTCACAAATAATGGAATAACTACTACCGGCCCTGGACTAAAACTGTAACTTTGAATAAAAAGGAATAGGGATGAAAAACCATCCAAGTGTACACATGCACATGGAGACTCTCAAAGCTTTGTAGTTCTTCTCCTCTTTGTGCCTCTCTTGCTGTCCTCCTCCACCTTCATCCCGTCAGTAGGCAGATTAAAGTTGCATTTCCTTCTGTCTGTTATCAGAGACACTCTCCATTCACTGCAGCAGAGGTGACCTTGATTGGTGTTCTGCCTCGTACCTGTTGAGGATTATGATAATATCCTGCTGCGCTTCAATAGAATGTGTGAATTTATTGTGTGAGTGTGTCTGTGTGTGTGTGTTAGTGCTTGTGTATGCAGTTTTGTGTACTGTAGTGATGATGATAATGTCTCACTGTGGATCAACAGAAGGTGCTCTTTTATGTTGTACGTGCAATGACTTCCTTTTTTCTCTCTCTCTATCACGCTCCGTGTGTGTGTGTGTGCGTATTTATGTTCTACAGTGATAATACTAACGTCCCATGGTGCCTTAAAGAGACTGTGTTTGTTTTGGTTGTGTGTATTATGAATGCCAGCACAGTCCATCACTGCTTTGTTCCAGAGTAGTAATCAGCCCACTTTAATGTCAGGGTGGGTTGTTTACAAAACCTTTCATTAACAGCTGGCTCATATTCTCATCCCCTCTCTGATGTATTGTGTGTGTGTGTTGGTGATTGGGTGTATTGATGTGTGTTTGCTGCAGATATCAGCTAAACCAGTCAACATTTTGCATTCTGGGCAGCTATGACCATCGCTGTCTTATTTGTTAGGGTCATACCTCAGTATACAAGAAAAGAAATCACAGATTTTTTTTCACTCTCCAGCAATTTGAATGCGCTAACAATGAACATCGGATGATTTTAAGGTTACGGGGTGTTATATTCAACATAGTAGCATTTAGCAGAAAAAACGTATCAAAATTAGTGTTTAATCACCTGTTTTGGATCATCAAACACATTTTAATATAAACAAAGATAACCCGAGTAAATACAGAATTCAGTTTAACAATCATGATTTTATTTATAAGGGAAAAAAATCCACCCAAGCCTACCTGGCCCTATGTAAAGAAATAATTGCCCCCTTAACCTAATGACTAGTTGTCCAACCCTTGGTGGCAACAACTACAATCAAGTGTTTGTGACGACTCTCAATGAGTCTTTCACAATGTGTAGAGGAATATTGACCAACTCCTCTTTCCAGAATTGTTTCAGTTCAGCCACATCAGAGGGTTTTTAAGTATGAGCAGCGTATATAAGCTAACTTATGCTACAGCATCTCAATCAAGTTTCAGTTCAGATTTTGACTAGGCCACTCTAAAACCTTCATTTTGTTCTTTTCAAGTCACTCAGAGGGGGATTTGCTGGTGTGTTTTGATTATTGTCCTGCTGTATAACCAAAGCGCACTTGAGCTTGAGGTCACAAACTAATGGCTGGACATTGTCCTCCAAGGTTTTTTGATAGAGAGCAGGGTTCATGGTTCCATCAATTATAGCAAGTCATCCAGAACCTTAATCCTCAAAGCAGCCACAGACCATCACATTACCACCGCCATGTTAGACTGTTGGTATGATGATCTTTTTAAGAAACACTGCGGTAGTTTTATGTCAGATGAAATGGGACATACACCTTCCAGAAAGTTAAACATTGGTCTCATCAGTCCATGAATAATGTCCCAAAAGTCTTGGGGATTATCAAGATGTTTTATATGAGGAGAACTATTGTGTTTTATTTTGTTCTGCAGTGGTTTTGGCCTTGGAAATCTCCTATGGAGGCCATTTTTGCCTAGTCGCTTTCTTTTTGTTGAATCATTAACACTGACCTTAACTGAGTCAAGTAAGGCCTGCAAGTCTTGAGGTGTTGTTCTTGGTTCTTTTGTGACCTCCTTGATGAGTCCTCAGTGCACTTGGAGTAATTTTGGTAGGCCGGTCACTTCCAGAATGGTACACCACTGTTCCAAATGTTCTCCATTAATGGATGATGGCTCTCACTGTGGTTCGCAGGAGCCCCAAAGCCTTAGAAATGGCAGTGTAACCCTTACCAGACAAATAAATGTCAATAACTGCTACTGTTACAACAAGAGTTGGGCTGTGTGATCTAGATTCTGACTGTAAAGCCCAGTTCAGACCAAACATTCATGACGAGATGTACTTTACCAGCAGGTTTGCATCTCATGGTGGCAGATCATGGTCAGGAAATGCTGAGAAGAAAGAGGATTGCAGTTGACTTAAGCTTGTTATATTTGTCTGTCTTTGTCAGACTTTTGTTGCAGATAGTTGTGTGGGAATACTCATTAAGTCTGTTTGAAGTTGCTCAGATGTATTTAAAGTAGAGGAGACAGGGCCTTAAACTAAAGGCATTGTCCTGAAACATCCTCTGCTCTCAGTGTAATAACCACTTTAGCTTCCCACTTTGTTCCCTACAAACAACTAAACTGTATCTTCGAGAGCTGCTCTGAACTAAATACACACTGTCCATTCCCCAAGCTTGAAATGAAACTTATTTCTGTCTGCTCTTGGGCTGTCATTGACTGAATCGGACTCTGAGCAAACAGAAAAGGATTTAGAGGAATATTTTACCTTGGTTTATTTTTGTCTGTCCAAGTTTCCTGTATTGATGTCATTTAGAGGTCTGCACCCAAAAAGTTGATGATTCTAAATCATTGGTTTGAGTTTCCCCTGTAAAATCTGGAGCAAAGCAGTTTTAAACCCTCCAAGTCAATCAGTGATCTGAGCAGAAAATTTCAGCTGCATGCTGCTGGAAGCTGCAAGGAGGTTTTCTTTTCTTAAATATCAGTTACTGAGGTAAAGTGTCCAACTTTTTTCTCCCTTTTGCTGTGTCATTGTCTGCAGAGAAAACCAGAGTAAAAACCTGGGCAAAGGTACATGTTGAAATACCACGACTGTTTTAGGTTTAGTATTTTACTCTTAAGTATGAAGGACGAATCAAGTTCCTTTTAGATTTAGGAGTCAGTTTTAGCCTCAGTCTTCCAGTACTTTTAATTCAGCATTAAATCATTCTGTCAAATCAGTAAAGCCATTCATTGTGTGCTCTTTGTAATTAGTAACATCAGAGAAACATAATTACTGTGAAACATAATTGCCTTATCTTTATCCTCCCCCACCCAACCTGGAGTAATTACCATACCACGCTTCCATTTAGAAGTTCAATTGAAAACTTAATACAAAGGCGTGTGAAAATGAAGAGTTTTTTTCTATTCATCTGAAGGCAGGAAGAGAGGTGGAGGAGAGAAGCGTACTTGGTAGATTACAATGAGACAGATACAGAGGCAGTGAGAAAATAATCAATGCCTGTTTTGAAATTGTCTATGAGAATGGATCATTATTTTTTTTCAGCAGCTTAGCACTCTGTGTGCAGAATATTACACTTAAATATTCTTAAAATGTTGTTGCTATACTGATATGGCAATTCTGTTCTCCCACATCTTGAAAATTTTGGCTATGAAAGTAGGAAAAATGGACTTCTCCTTTTGAAAATCTCAAAGAGAATTCTATGATCAAACTGCTAATCTATTTATGATAAAGATTGCCAAAAACAAGGCTCCCTAACCAATGCATTTAACAGATAAAGATGAGATTAACAAGAAAAAACATTACAGCTGCTGCCAACTGGAGTGCCAGCAAAGTTTGTCATTTATTTATTTTCCACTTGTTTCTGTAAGTTTGATTTCTGCCAACAAAAACCTTTCTCCAGGCTCCTAAATCAGTTGGCTGCATTAAAAAAGGGCTGTTTTGTTTTCTTTTAAGTCACGGACTTTAAAACAGTTACATATTCCCATTCCAGTTGGTTGCCACATGGAGACACAGTGAGCATGTGTAACTCTGGGCTTTATTACATCGGTTTAAGAAGCTGCCAGCTTTGTTTGCTTGTTACCAGGCTTCATCTTACTTCATTTCTTAAAGAGACCGTCTCCTGGAGGTATTATTGCGTCAACAGCTATTACTGATATTATGGCAGCATGTTGTATTGCATTTTTACTTTTTTCACAGTATAAATTTTCACTTAAATCAGTGAACATTTATCCTTTCCAGTTTCTTGGGGGACACCCAGACACATAACCTGACACGCCAGATGGATGTGTTTCACACATCCATCTGGGAAAGCTTCAATAGGAAACATTTGAGAAAAGGCAGAGGCTTTGAAAAATCCTCAAGGTATGATTGGGTGAATGCTCTGTCCGTTACATCTCTACGGGCCAATCAGAGAAACAAAGCACATGATGTAGCAGCTAGCAGCTTGCCCCTTGTCGCTGATTGGTCTTGTCACTTTCTAACCAGGCCCAAACGGTTCAGATCAAAGCTTTGCAAGATGGATTTGCCAGTGAAATACAAGGAAACGGACGTATCCATCTGCTTTGCAAGGTTACCAGACACAGTCATCATGTGTATACCAGTACACTCAGCTTTTGTCTGATCAAGATCACCCTGGTCGGCGAGTCGTGCCGAAAAGTACACAAAAAAGTACAATTACACAAAAAAGCTACTCAATGACAGTAACTTGAGTAAATGTAAACAGTTACTTTTCACTTTTCACTTTTTCAAAAGTTTGAATTGATGTAAAAAATTAGAAATGCATTCATTATAATACTCACACAGTCAAATGAGACTCCAGTTACCTGTCAGTCCCCCTCAGAGTAATTGTTAAAAATTTATTGATAAAGATTTCATGATAGATGTGGTGCAGACAACTATTGACAAAGTTAACATGGATCACTTCATTTGTTTCCGTTTATTACACTTCATTACATTCATATTTAAAAATAGTCTTGTGCATCAAATGTAGTAACATGGATCACTTCATTTGTTTCCGTTTATTACACTTCATTACATTCATATTTAAAAATAGTCTTGTGCATCAAATGATTCTACGTGTCACCTGTGATTATAAGAATCAAATGTCATTTTCCCACATTTAAGCCAATAGCCAAAGTCAGGGCATTGATGTGAAAAAAATCATACCATAATCAAAATCATCATATTTTTTTCATATTGAAGTTTTTTTGCAGAAAAAAGAGATAGTACATAACCTGACCGTATGCTACATAACATGCCCAGTATCAAATCATTCTCATCATCATTTTATTGCAAGTGTCATGACTAACAAAATGCCATTGTTGGTAGGTGTAACTAATATTAATCCAGTTTCACTGGGTTAGTGTCCTCAAAATCAAACAAAACATTGCATCAGGAGATGAAAAATACATACTCTAAACTAGTATCTAGAAATGATGAAGACCCAATATGCAGATATTTGTAAAACTTATCTAAAGAGTTTAAATTCAGTCCCTATTTAAGTTTAAACTGATTTAATCAAATTCTCCTCACCACCATGATCACCCAGAAGGTTGACAGGCCACACAAACAGGGGAGAGGAAAGCTCAGCACTCACACAGACAGGGGATGAGACAGGACTACATACGAACTATGAAGAGAGGAAAAAACATGACGTCTGAATCCCATGAGGCTGATAACCCAGATCAAAGCCTGCTTGATGCACCAACAGCCAGAAGAGAGAAAGATTCAGGGCTCAGGACAGCTGATGGTCCAGCACAGAGAAGCTTGAGTAAAAAGAGGGGGCACAGTTTGGAGGCCTGTGGGGGCAGACCAAAAAACAGAGGGTTGGGAAATTTTATTAGTTTAAAGAAAGCTTACAGATATTTTCTATGGCAGGATGGACATGGGCTTCAAGTGACAGCACTGAGATTTATAGAGATACACAACTTTAGTGTAGAGTGAACAAAAACATGGATCCAAATAACTTTTACAGTGAGGTAATGTTAACTGAATGATCCCCTGATATTCTCTTTAAACACTCAGATTGTATTTTTTTCAGGTAACTGTCTAACCAGCTGTTGAATGTATTTTCAGTGTCAGACAACTCATTGTCGTGAGGATGAATCTTTGTTGATCTGCTGACTATTTCTTGTACACCATCATGTGATTCACATGTTGGGTTTTGGGTGCAATATAGAAGTTAAAATGATAAAGATTCTTGGGGAAATACGTTGAATTAGAGTTGGATGGTAGCATCCATTTAGTCATGGAGGACTCAAAGCTGCCAATATTGTTAAGTAATGATAGGTTCACAAAAGACTGGATGATGTGATCTTGAAGACTTAAAAGTTTGTTTTTACTCCACCGCAGTAGTGGCAGTACAACAGTGAAAACAATATCCAAAAGCCTAATCTTGTGGGTTGAAGGACTTTTTTAAACGTGTCTCTGTCTCAGTTTTAAATTTAATAAAAACAGTACTTCAGAAATTATATGTTTTCCCCACACAATGGATTTAACAACAGATCTTGTTTCCCTATCTGCTGTATTAGAAGCCACTGCTGCTGATTTCATCCATGTTTCAGTAAGCTATTCATGTAGCTATGACAATAAACATTCATGTCTTTCTTATCCAAGCAAGAACAAATCCATTATTGGCTCTCAAAGAAGACCGTAACAAATTTTTGTTGGACATTTTGCCTGAACAATGTTTTCTGAAAAATAAAAGCCTTGATTTGTACAGCTGCATGATATTAAATCAGAGGACAGCTGGGTGCGTGTGAGTGTGCGTGTTTGTGTGTCGAGTGCAGGTCTCTGTCTGTGTGCATTGGAGGTGTGTCCATGGCTATATTTGTGACAAGTATGGGTCAGTAGCCTCCAGTAGTAAAACAGATGGTTGTCGCCCTGCAGACTCTTAACTGATACTGTTAATCATCAATGATTCTTCTTATCAAAGCTAAGAACTCTAGTGTTGAAGAGCTACAGATTTATAAAACAGGAGGGTGTTATAGCAGCAAACAAATCAAACAAATAATGGTGGGTGGTTTATAAAACTTCTGTCTACAAGCTTTTAAATCAATTTGTTGTAACAAACACATCTCAGCACAAAGTCTATCTTAACATGGCTTTTATCTATTCATTATTTCCCATTTTACATGCTCTCATTTATGTTCAAGTTGCATCTGTGAGTGAAATGTTGTTTTTTCTTTGTTTTTCAGACTGTTACTTTAAGTAATATATTTGCCCTTTTTGCAACTCTTGAATTTGCTCATGAAAAACTTTTTTGTCAGCTAAATTAGAAAAAAAGAAAAGCAAAACAGTTTTCTGTTTCTGGACATCAAATTTGTGAAAGCTACAAGTTTGCAATCCTTGTTTGAATTATATACCATTAAATCTAGTTTATAAGCCTCACTTTTAATACCTGTTTTTCATCTAAAAAGTTGGCAAGCGTTAAAACATGAGGTGGGGGTGCGTGCAAGTGCCACTGTCACAGCTGCATGAGACCAAACATGACTGAAAAGTCACCCCATTACTGTGTAATGGAAAGGGCTGCTTCACTGCTCAGAACATACAATACATAAATACACACCAGATCACCAGGGTTTGATGCCACTCATAAACCACTTTTTTTTCAATGTTTCATAATCGTACATTTAGAGAGAATGAGAAGTGCACTGTTGGTGTTTTTGTTACTGTTGAATGCTGGTTTGATGGTATAAAGAGTGACACAGCTGCACAGAAGCTGCAAGTTGTGGACTTCCTCCTCACTCAGGAGTAAAGTTTAAACCTTTTTGCCTTAAGGAGTTTAAAGAAACATACTCGGGCTTACTGTATACTGGGCCGACTTATATTCTGGATTTTACGGCATGTGCCGGTAGCTGCTTGTAGTAAAGGTTGGTTGTCTGCTGTATCATCTAATTATGACAGGTGCTGCATAATCCACATTTGAAGAGAATGAGGCAGTAGCTGCTGGGGTGGTTTAGTTTTACTACAACTGTAAACAATGGCTGCCGGTGAAGAGATAAGCATGAATGCAGCCATAGCATCAGTTTTATTAGAAATGAACAAAGTTTCTTTATTAACAGAAGAGCTAAGACCTGCACTGAAAGCTTCTCTTATTTGTTTTTCCTCTTCCTTGACAGAGTTTGGAAAGAGTTTGATTTTCCAGCTGATTCAACTGATAATGAGGATAATGGCTGCCTGTTGAGCTCATGTTATGTAGTTTTCTCCCTGGGTCAATGCATGCTTACATGTCATATGTTTCTTGCTTTGATGGCTTGTACTGACTGTTACAGACAGAATGTTGGTCCAATCAGCCTTTGACATTTTTTTGAAAGGTTCTGCCCCTCCCATAATATCTGTATGGGCTGTTACTGCCATGGATGGGAAATTCCTTCCATATGAAAGTCTCTCTGCACTGTCTGATTTAAATTACTTTGAAATCAACATCAATTTACTTTTCTTGTTTGAACTTTTTCACAAGAGCAATGCACAGTACACAAAAAGTAGAAATTACTGAGCATGAAAACAAAACAACACAAAAGCCCTCCTCCCTCTGTGCTATGGTGCCTTTTCCAATGTACATGATTTAATGGGAAGCGAGTGGAGTGTTGCCTTCCTCCTTCTCTGATGGAGGCTTTAAACCAGAGCTCAGACGGGCAGACACTCACAGATTGAACCCGAGGGACAGACAGTTAAAGTTGAACCGGAGGCCAATGAGATTCTGTTGACATTCAGCTCTCTGATGGTGAAAGAGAGAGAAAGAGTCTTGAGTATCCATCACATCTGCAGAGGGTAACAAACTCACACCTCCAGAGCGAGGTCCCTGTATTTATAGCCAACCTTAATTCCTAACATTAGCATTTATTTCAGCGTTGGCTCTCTCTAGAAATGAGTGTGTGTGTTTCTATATTTATCACCTCGCTAATTCCTGGCATTAACATTCATTAAGTCTAAATCTCTCCATCTCTTTGTGCCTGTGTGCTATCTGTGCATATCTTTATGTGTCTTGCTTTTTTATTCCCCTATTACTTTCCAGAATTACCATTTACACACTTCCTCTGTGGTTTTGCACTTGCACTATAAATAATTTAATTCCTCAGCCTCAAAATTCAGTCAGCATGATGCTCGATAGCTGCTGGAGATGTCCAAGATTTGTGGCTACAGAGATGTGTCACTGCTGGCAGAGAAAAAGCTGAACAAACTGAGCGAGGAGGCCAAAACTAATCCCACAGTTGAAAGACAACAAATTCAGTGAAATCATGCTCTCACTTCATGTATGCTCAGGCTATAAACTAACTTGTGAGTGATGCTATCAGTTCCTTTGAATGCCTCCTTAACGTTTCATCATTTCTCTTCTTTACGAGTATAAAGAGACAGATATGTATGTCATGGCTGAAGAGCGTGAAAGGATCCAAGAAATGTTAAATTGATGTTGTGGATGTGATTCAGAAATGATGTGAGATAGCACAGTTTCAATTTACACTGTGTGTAGTGTGTGAAGGGCAAGCTAAGGAGGGTGTTCAGGAGAGTTATTTAAAGAGAAAGAATTAAAATAAACCCACATGAAAAGTGAGGCGACAGTGAGAGAAGCCAGAAATGAGTGTTTCATCTCCATTTGTCTCTTCTCACTTAACAGTTTTTCCATCATTGTGAGTTGCGTTTTACATTTTATTTTGGGTGCTTGCCAGACGCTGAATTATTCCTGTTGATAGGGACTGAAAATTATCCTCACACATGTTAGAGGTGCCTTCAGAGACTTTGCAGTAGATCAGTCAATGCTCTCGTGGATTGGAGCGCGCGTGTGTGTGTGGTCTCTGTGCTGGCCAGATTTCTGTCCTTGTCCTCAATTAAGTGGAGAGGGGGGTCATGGATGAGTTGAGCTAATTGTTTGACGGTGGTTAACAAGTTCATGTGTGTGTGCTAATGCTAATGGCAGTTTGGTCATTACAGGCAAGGACTCCTTAAGTGCAGAGGTTAATTAGAACAATTAGCGTCCACTTCCTCCCTGATTGTCCCCACTCTTACCTCCCTATTCACAGTCACACATAGAAGTTATGGCATACTGTTCTGATCTGTTGTTATAGTGTGAATCAGTTGATATTAGTTTATCCCAGGTTTCTGAAGAAACAAGCTCACTGCAGGTGTACTTCAACCAAAAAATGTCAAGTGAAGGGAAATGTGTTGAAAGAGAATGTAGAATGTAGAATTTTCACATAACATACCTTAGGACAGTAATTAGAGCCTGACCCATTGATCGGTGGGCTGATTATAGCGTGTCACAGATTAATCAACATCGGCCAATATGTAGCCAATATATTAACTTTTTTGCCACGCGGGGATTCTGTCATTCTGCTCCTGTTGCTCTGCTCCTGTGTGTCCCTGCCAAGAGGCAACCTCCGGTCCTGAAAATTGAAGCCAATGCGGAAGTCCAAAACAATTGCTATACTGCGAGTGTCCACTTGAGGCTGGCTGCAGGAACACTGGAAGTCCCATCTGGACACCTGTTAAACAGCCGTTTTTTACACTAGAAATAAAATGGTTTCAACCTGGTTCAAAACACCAAACGTGTCTCAATAGCTAGTGTCTTATTGTGCTCCCACTGTACGGGGTACATTTTTTTGTACCATGATCGTTTGGATTATATTTAGGATGAAAGCTGATTGGCACGTCTCATTTGATTGACAGATAGCTCGGCAGGCAGAGGCTCCGTTTCTGTCAACCAGAATGCTGACTAGCAGGCTGACAGGAAGTTGCGCTTAGTGGGCGGGCCGTTAGGTTGATCCAAGGTTCAGTTGAGACCGCAATTTCAATACGGAAGCCTCCACGGATTGGCTTCAAGAGCCGTTTGAGTCCACCTGTTGTAAGCAGACGACCGACATCACACGGGGTTTGTCCAGTTCTTTCTACAGGCTATGGTCCCTGCTGAACTCAGACTGAGTGCCTGGCCCCTCCCCCTCACACACAAGCACACAACCTTCCCACTCACTCACTCTGCTGCAACAGAGAAGAGGACTAAAACCGGAGAAACGGCGAGAGAAACTCCCTTTTTTTAAAACTCCATGGTAAGCTGTGACTTTTTAAAACAGCACTTTAAGCTACACTTTAGTGCCCCATGACAATAACGTCCTTGTGGAAACACGTTGTTAGGCCACGTCAAGGAGAACATGCTAGTTTTTTCATGTAAGTTTTAAAGAGCGTATAACAGCGTTTTAACATCATCTAAGTTGCATCTTTGTGAAATAAACAATGATAAATGCAACTGTTAATTCACATGTCCACCATTATCTAATATAAGACTATTATACAGCATTTTGTGTTCATGTACAGTATATATCCTGTGTATGTCAATGTTCTTATTTCATATACTGGCCGATATATCAGTTATTGCCTGATATATCGGATATCGGCTTTTTTTAGCCCCCAATATTGGTATCGGCATCGGCCCCAATAATCCCATATCGGTCGGGCCCTAACAGTAGTCATCGGAAGCATGAGGACCATTTCAGGTCCCCCACAGCTTCAAATCAAGCCCCTAGAGGATGATCAAAATCAGGGACTATTATTAAAGGTTGCTTTTAAAGCAACTCCAAAACAATTGAGATTAAACAGACTTCATGTTTGATGAGTGTTACAGAAATCCACCTGTCAGCCATTATTAATAAAAATTAAACTATATCACAATTGAGATAAAATCGCTATATCGCCTGCTACAATTCTCATATTGTAGAAGGTAAATATGTCTTTAATCTGAAACATGTTAAAATACCAGTTCAGTACTTTTTTTTTGCAGCAGAGATGTTCCACGCATCTTGCAAACATCATTTTTACAATAGTTTTACAAGAAAATGGTACTTTACTTGTTTTTGTATACTTTTTTTCTTAATCAAATGAGAATGACATAAAAATTATGATTTCTTTCATACATAAATGTTTTTTTCTACCTGCCACGTAAAAGCATCATATATTAACATCAAACTTTGTTACAGACAACATGATGGCCCTATGAACACACACCTGCACCTCTCCTCTCTTGTTACACTCACAGGCTTTTTTGAGCCTTTGTCCTTTGAGCTAACACTTTCCTATCACAACAGTCTAGTGTCCCTCTTTCTCCCCTCTCTTGTCATCCCAGTGCTTCACACTTTCTGGTTGAGAACACACATCAGACCTTTGAACTGTTGTTTGAAATGACACCACATGCTCTGTCATGTTGCTTGGATCAACTACAGTCCCTTATTTTGAAGCAAATTTCTCTCCTTGTTTGAAAGATGATAATCCAAAAGCTGGCATAATCATTTTGAACTATGGACAAGTCATAATTCTGGTTTACATACATTTTCTCAGGGATTCCATGTTAATATCAACAATCAGCTGCTTTTAAGCCTCTTAGCAGTTTCTGACCCAATCACAGAAATGTTTGACATTAATGTACCTTTTCTTTGATTGCAGAATGATTAATCAGTCAATCAAATAGTTTCTTGTACTTGACTAAGACCAACTAAAAGATCCAAAGGGAAATGTTGTGGGGAGATAGAAGGGGGGTGGGCAGGCAGACAAACTGACCTCTTCTGCATGAGTAATAAGTAAGCCAGTATTTTATTGAACAATGACACAGAAAGCATTTTACGGAGCCACACCCATATCTAAGGGTCTTACAATGTGTGCATGGAGCTAAATAATAACCAGACATGATAAGAGAGACTTAAGTCTTGAAATTTGAAAGGTTCAACAAGTGTATTTGTGTGTCTGTGTGATTGCACCAGACATTGATTAGAGGAAGATAAACAGGGCAGAAAGAGGTAAAGGTAAAGAGCAATGCAAACACAGACAGGTAGAGATGGAGCGACAGAATCAGAGAGACAGACAGGTTACAGCACCGTGTGTTGTGTTCAGCATACATATTTCTGTGTTGTCAGAACGTGATCAGTCGAGCAGAACAAGACGGTGGATTAAAGATCAGGAGGCCAAGCAAGGGAAAGGTCTCTGGTGGAACGATGCAAACGGCCTAAAAAACAGCTGTCGGATTACACCTTAAACCCCATTGGATAACACTCACACACACACACACAAACACACGCTCACACATACTCCTTGCATAGGCCCACAGGTCTCACAGATGAATATGAATGTTTGTGCCTGGCTGAGTTTGTCGGAGCTGCTCTGAGGGCCACTGAGCAAACGACAGGTGTATCAATCTGCTGCCTGTTTCGTCACTGAATAAGTAAGCCTCCCGTGTCCCTCCTGTGTTTTTGTTGGAGAGAAAAATCTTCTGCAGGGAGCTGTAATGACTCACTGATGCTCTGGCAGTTTTAAAACTTGAGTATAAAGTAGTGACTTTGAGCTGTCTGCAGGTACTGCCTTTATTAGAGAGAGAGGACAGTGGATAGAGTCGGAAACAGGGAAGAGAGCGGGGAGAGACATGCAGGAAATACTGCCACGGGCCGGATGCGAACCCAGGTCACCTGCGTACATGGTGCGCGCCTTAACCACTCAACTACCAGCGCGCCCCAGTATCAGCGGATTTTATGAAAATTTCTGCTAATAATACCAGCCCATGTATTGGCAGTATAAATCATACATCAGTGTTAGATATTGTTCAAAATATAAAAGTTCACCATCAGATAATGGTGGTCGCTTAGGGTACCACACACTCAAAGAGGCCCATTGGGAGCCGTGAACATTTTGAATGAATCCCTAAATGTGAAACCCCTTCCTGGCTGTCCACTACCCTGCTCCTCCTGACTCAGCCTCTCTGCACTGGAGACACATGGTGTTTTTTGTCATTTTCAGCTGAAGTTAGTTTGATTATATCTGCATATCAGATAGCGGCTAAAATTTGAACTCATGTGTCCCTAGAAAACATTTTGTTTTTCAAGCAGAAGACTACTTTTACTGGCTGGAGCTTTTATTCTAAGTGTCAGGGGTCTGATAGACAACACAAATCTGTTTAATAAAAACAATCCATCAAACTCATTTTATACAACTCCTAAGTTCAGTTTGAAATGAAAGAACTTTATTATTGCTTTATATCAGGTGCTCAAAGATTTTTAAGTTTTAAGGCATTTTCACTCCTCTAGTTTGGTTGATCCTGTCCAAATTATGGGTGAGTGTGTTACATCATTGCATAATCACATTAAGTTTGGTCTGACTCCACACTGGGACTGAAATGTTAAGAAAATGCTCCCTAATTGGTCCGTTTTCTTGTTTATATATATCTACAGTGCTTAACAAATTTATTAGACCACCCTAACCCTTACCAAAGTAAGGTTTATGCCACAGCTGCCCTAAATTAACAGTATTGGTGATTACCAAAATAATTTTTTTGTTTCATCAATGGTTCATACACCAATATGTACAAGCTCTTTAACCCAAATGATATTTTTAATGCTGAAATATAATTATTATTGTTATCCATGAATTTTCAAATTTACTGATTTACAAAAAAACTGAAAAAATAGTAAAGCACATTATTATTTCTTGATTAATATGTCAAATTATAGTTATTTATTTGCATTCCTGAACAGAAAAAAATGTTTTAGTGGTTGAATGTTATGCTTGATACATTTCTGACTTCTTAGAGAAGTCCAGTGAGCCGGCTCAAATTTGGGTACAAAAAGTTGAATTCAGTTTGAAATCCCTCATTCCTGTTCAAAATGGTAAAACGTGGAGAGCTCACTGAAAATGAAAGAGTCCGCATTAAAGCACTTCATGATGCTGGATGGTCTCTGAGACAGATATGACAGGTGGTCTTATAAATTTGTTAAGCACTGTATATGTGTTGTATGTGAATGCTACAGTGAGGGGCAGAGACAACAGTGTGTTTATTAACTGATCCCATACTGTATTTTCTCTTAAATGAAAAAAAATAAAATGACTGTTGATAGCTTACCTGGTGGGAGGGTCTGTGTGTGGGAAATGCTGAATGTTTGTTACCATGATAATATACATCATAAAGACAGCAGCCTGATGAGAGGAAAAAAAGGATTTTTACAAAAAGCTCCTACTGGTCTGCCTGTGGTTTCAAAGCATATTTATCTAGCTATGGTGACTGATTCTATCCATAAAGGTTTAGTTCATTTTTTCTCTTTGAATGAACCACACCAGAGTCCAGATTAAAGCAGACTGAGACCCATCTTTTGTAGTGGTTGTTCAGTCTGCACCACAGTTTAGTAGACAGCTTATACACCAGTACAAGCAAACCACACTAACTCAGCAAAGTGACTTCAACCAAACCAAACCATTTAGACGTGAAAGCACTAGGGGTGGGAATCACTAGTGGTCCAATGATACGATATTATCATGATGCTTATGCCAAGATTTGACATTAATGCGATTTTAAACATTTTGCAATACACAGAGTATTGCGATACCATATATTGCTATCTGTACCATTTTTTCAACTGTTTAACTGATTTATCATTAGCCTTGCCTTCATTGTTATCATGTTACTGCAGTATTTTATTTTCATGCAACACTCCTTGCAGACCCCATGTGTCATGTCCGTGTCATTCGTGCCCTGCTTGCATTCCTACTGTCCTTTCCCTTGTGCTTCCAAATTGGTTGTACTAACTTTCTCCTGCTGAATGACCGTCACCTCTGCCGACCTCACTGGACAAAGGGCGCAACAGCATCATCAAGTGGACAGAAAAGCAACTGATGCTATTTATCCAGTATCATAAACTTCAGTTTGTCTTTAACTATCGCTGAGCCAAGTTTTGAGTTCACTGTAGGGGTAAAATAAAGTGCCAGTTTTCCACACTATAGTCAGCCCAGAAAGTTTACACTGGAATCAGATCATCTATAGTTTACCCAACTGCCCCTGCATTGTGTCCACAGGAGTAGAGGCTGATCTGATCTGTTTTTAAATAAATGCTCTCTGCATCTGCCAGTCCTGGACAATTGAACAATATTTCATCCTCTGAGAAATGAAGGGAAGTGAGTTTTGCTTAAATTGACCAAATACGTGTATATTTGTTGGCACGTGGTTAAACAAGCATCGACTGATATGTTAAACTGGCCAGCAAAGTCAGTTTTTCTCTTCATTATGGCGTTGTGTGTGTCTCTTTAAAGGCTCTCCACATTTTCATCTCAGTTTGGTAAAGCACTTAGCGGGCACACCTACACATGAGGAGAAGGGAGCAGACTATATTGATTTAAAGTGGGCATTTTCTCCACATACACAGGAAATTGCTTATGTTGAAACTCTGGGCTCTACATGATAAAAAGCATGCCGGGAAATGGATCCTATTACTATTCATCAGAAATGATATATTGAGAAAACATCTCCGACGGGTGGCCATAAAAGAGGCAGTTCACCCACTGAATAATATCATTTCATCATTTCTGTTCAGGCTGTATTAATACAGAGTGGAGAAATACATCAAAATCAAACAAGTTAAACTATTCAGGAATAATAATTCACTTATTTTGTTATCAGTTAGCCTTCTGAAGAGCTTTTCATACCAGAATCAAACTTGTGCCAAGAGGAAAAGGGAAATGTTCTCACTGCCACTTTTTATCTATCTGCATGTCAGTCACAGTTCTCAGTCTTAATTCCAGACACTGAAACACAATCAGAGTGGCAGGGGAAATAAAACTTAAACAGAAGGAGATTGAAATGACAGCGTACACTCCACTGATCCCTGGCTAAATAGAGGTCAGCAAAATAATCAAGGCTGGTAAGGAAGTAGCTGCTGTTAATGAGAACAGATAGATAAAGGAACAGAGGATGGAAAAGTTTTCTGAACTGGTGTGTTTGAGGATGTGAATTGCTCCCTGTATTGACTTGTTTGTGCTTTATGCATGCATCATTACTGACCATATCCATATATTTGAGCATATGTGTTCCTCTTTTTAGTAGAATATTACAAAAAAGTCTCCTCTGCTTTATTTGATCTGGCCTGATTTTTTGAAAGCATTTGATGCATTTGTTTTCAACCTTTATGTACTTGTATGTGTACTGTGACAAGTGTAGCGACATCTAAGAGCTGCTTGTACTTGTGTCTCTCTGGTAGTTCCCAGCTCAGTCCCATGCCTCAGTCACCGTCTTTGTGGCTTCATGTCTGTGTCTGCTAGGGGTTGCAGCCCGCCAACAGTGCTTACATTGTTGCACACACATTTTTTAATACCCATTTCTCAACTCCCACACAGGCTAATTCAATTGTCAAGGAGCCACATATTTTTTCCCACCACACTGCAGACTGCACTGTGGGCTGGGTTGTAAGAAGTGGTTTCTCCCTCTCTCTATCTCTCTCTCTTTCTCTATCTCTCTCATGGACACCAGGTGGACGATCTGTCTGATCACATGCTTGCATGCTAATTATGGCTGCTGTTTGTCCAATTTTGCGTCTGCATGTAAATAGGTTCAGAGATGGCAGCGCCTTTTCTAATCTTGTGCTTCTGTGAAAATACGGTTCATATGTGGTTCAGCCAACTTCATGATTTACATGGACACAAATCTGCAAATTCAGCTGTAGAATAAAATGTGTTGTAGCTGAGGATGTTTCAGGATTGTTTTCATGCCGTCACACTGTCATGACTTATGAGGACACTTGAACTGAGAGAAACAACCACTGAAGTAAACAGTAACACCTGTGCTTTTTGCTAGGTCCGTGACTATTTGGACAGCAACAAAATTTCATCATTTCGCTTCTATTTAACCACCTGAAAGGATTTGACACAAAACAGCCAAGATGGGACTTTAGTGTAGACCTTTAGCTTTAATTTAAGGGGTTTTATAAAAGCATGACATTTACCATTTAGGAGTTATAGGCATTTTATTTAAAGTACTTCATTATCAGTAGCTCACAAGTATTTGGACAATTACCAGAGGAACTGTTTTAATGCCAGGTGTGGTCTGTTCCCAGGGTTACTTTAAGACGGATTGAGTAGATGAAAGGTCAGAAGATGATTTCAAAGGCTGAGTTGGCTGACTGGAGCTATCAATAGGAAATCCAACGAGGTATCAATACACAAGGAGGCCATAACTAGACTGAAAAATAACTCTATCAGGGGATGTTAATATAATCCTTTCCTGTCCTTACTCCAGAGTAATCTTGACAAGTCAAGATTACTCTGGAGTAAGGATGTTCCTAAGCGTCTATTTCCCTATTTGGTTAAATGCTCATTTACATTTCGCTTAACCAACTTGTCTAAAGAGGAGAAAACCCCTTAGAGAACAGTCAAATTCCTCACAGGGTCACTGTCAGTGGGTATGATGTTAGCCTGATATACTCTACAGCATGGCTAGCATTAAAAGCTAGTGCGGCCCGCCTTCGTTCCTCTTTGCAGATTTATATCGTGCTTTGATATGTGGCCTCTTTCTTATTTCCATTTATTACTTTGGAAAACTGTTGTATCCCGGTCTTCCTACTACAAGCTAACCACTAAGCCACCCACGAGCTTCTCATATTTACATCCAGTGAAGTGCCAGAGAGGAAGGTAGCGGCCATTAACTGAAGCTACTGCGGCCTCTAGTGGTGGGAGGTTCATTACAGTTTAAAAGCGCATTATAGACCGGGATTTCAAGCCTGTGTTCATAAAATCCGATAAAATAAAAACTGGTTATTAGTTTAACTGAATAGTAAATCCTGCGCTGGCTAATTTGATAAATGATTTTAACTGTTTTATTGATTAACCATGTACATTCCTACTCTGGAGAGCAGTGTATCTTTGTCAAAGTCTCCTCAATGAATGTGAATATAGAGGCTTTACAATAAGGTTTCTAATAACAAGTTATATTAAAGAACAGGAAGGTCAGGTTAGTCTTTACCAGGGAACAAAAAAGGCTCCCCAGGTCTGGAATCCTATTCTCAGATTAAGCTAAAGTTAAACTTGTGCCAGAGGGATTGGAAGAGAAAAGTCTGGAGAAGCAACAACAACAACAACAACAAAAAGACAGATTCTTAAATGCAAAAAATCTAGCTATAGTTCAAAGCTTAAATATGATTTTAAATTTTTGAGACTCAAGATGAACAAAAGAAATAAAACTTAAATGAAGTACTTCTACTGATTCTGCTTTAAACAGCTAATTAAGCAACTAAGTTTAATGGGCATTTCACTGTAAACAGCAGGGATGCAACGATATCAAAATCTCATGGTACGATATCATCACGGTATTAAGGCCATGGTACGGTATTATTGCGGTATTGTCAAAAAAAAAAGATGACTTGGAAAAAATGTCATAGTGTGGAAAATTAAGTGCCAGGAATGTTCAGGATAAAACACACTAACTGTAATTGAACACAAACAATGGTCTGGCAGTGTCTGCAAACAGTTTTTTGCATGTTCGTCCTGTTTACTCCTCGATGGTTTTTGTTGACCGCAAAACCAAAATGCGTCGATACTCCTGATTTAAACTTCACAGAAGGTTCCACGAGTATAATTTTTTGGCTCTGCTCCCCCTCCATGCTTTCTGCCATGTCTTCCTATACTGCACAGGGGATCATGGGAGATGTGGTTTGCTTCTCAGACCGGCCCACTCAGTAGTGCTAGAAAAAACTAGCGGGAGTACTCCAAGTTCTTTTTCTCCTTTTTATTTTCGGCAGTGTAGACGCTGCAAGGCGTATTACTGCCCTGCGAGTTCTTGTTCGATACTGTCACATGCCACGGTATTATTGCGAGAATTTTGAAACCGCGATACCACGATATTTTCAATACTGTTACATCCCTAGTAAACAGCTCTGTAACAACACAGTGACACCCACATCTGGATGTGATCTCCAATGCTGGAGATAGAGCAACTAGGGCAGCTGCAGAGTGTGCAGGGGAGACTTGGCACACAGAAGTCCGTCTTTGCGTTTGCCATATTTCACGAACTGTCATGTAGCACAACATGCACGTTCTTTATCTCTATTTTCCATATCCGCAACATGTTATCAAAAGCGGCTGCAACTGCGGCTGCGTGGGCACTCCTGTGAGTGTAGGAGAGGCTTTTTAAGAGTGAATCCTCTTCTATCCACTGAGGCAGTGAGGCTCAACATGCTAACAGGATGGACACTTGGTGTCCACATATCCGTGGTGGAGCTAATATGTTTAGCTTTAACCAGGAGCTTCTCTACGTGACTGGAAACAAAAGTTTTGCAGTTCAGGTAAGGCTATAAACACCAGCTAGGTATAACGTAGCGGGGTTTTAAATGCATCATTAGCCCCGTATATTCCACCAAGCTGAAAAGCTGATTATGAAGAGCTAAAAATTCAATGATTTTCCTGTTCAGCCCCTTACCTTTGGGTGGTCCCTGCTGTATTTTTAGCTTTGTCAAATGACTTAAGTAGAGGCTGTTGACGAGTTTTCCCTGGCACAAAGTTTTGTCATTCTTTATCTTAAGAAAGTCCTTGTTGTCAACAGGGGATGGTTTTTAGATGCATCACATGTACTTTACAAGCGATGCAAACAGCTACTTTGCTGTCTTGTTCCCACACCTTAAACTTCACACACACAGCTGACCTGTTGAGTTTGTTGTTGGCGCACGTCCAGCGTCATCGCCTGCGCTTAGTTATGACATCACATTATGGGCTGTACAGATCAGTGTAAATTTTATTATCGGCTGATACCGATATACTGGCAATAATATCATGCATCCCTAGTGGACTTGGACCTTGGACTTGACCATAGGTTGTTTTCCAAAATACTGAACATTTTTATAATTTTATTACATTTAATTGTCAAATAATTCAGAAAAATATCCTTAATATTATTGAGACTACTTTTTATAATGGGGTGAAGTTTAATTTAGTGTAAATCTTACAAATCTTAAAATCTTACAAAAAAGAAACATCAGTACATAAAACAACATCAGTTTATAGTGACATTAACATGAAATACTCCGGTTGGTCTTTCAAAATGATCAATGGTAGAAGTGGTAGTCCTTTCAGACAGACACGGTTCTGGTTCTGCCTCTGGCTCTGTTCTGGAGTCTCAAAACCTTGGTGCTTTCTGTTGTACCAGCTCGTGTTCACACCAGTTTCAGCAGAACCAACGTAAGAGGATGTTACTTCGAGTTATCCGTGCAGCAGTTAACACAACACCAACAAAATGGCAGATCACAATGATTATCTGCAGGCAGAAGCAGCTTTTCAGCATATAACTTGTTTACTTGCACTGCTCTCCAGCTTCACCTGGAATTTTGCTGATGCCAAGAACCCAAACCAAACATTTTGTCTCCTCAGCAGACCACTTCTTCTCCATCTCCTGCTTGTCTTCACAACCTAGAATATGACACACCCACTGATGATGTCATGGTTCGCAAGGAAGAACCATAGACTGTAGAAAGAATTGGACAAAGCCTGTGTGACTACAGGCGTCTGCTTACAATAGGCAGACTCAAACAGCTTCTGAAGCCAATTTGCGGCAGCTTCCATATTGAAATCACAGTCTCAACCAATCTTCGGATCAACCTAACCACTAAGCTTGACTTCCTGTCAGCTAGCTAGCTAGCATTCTGGTTGACAGAAACGTAGTGTCTGCCTGTCGAGCTATTCGTCAATCAAATGAGATGAGCCAAACTGTGTGCAGTAAGGTTTTTTTCTAAATATAATCTAAATGACTGTGGTACCAAAAAATTCACCCCTGTAGAGTGAGAGCTCATGAAGACATTAACTTATAAGACACGTTTGGTTTTTTGAACCAGGCTGTAAACCAGTTTATTTCTAGTGTAAAAAACGGCTGTTTAACAGGTGTTCAGACACATCTTCTGGTGTTCCTGCAGCCAGCCTCAAGTGGACACTCAGTGTATTACAATTTTTTGCACGTTTTTTTTTTTTTTTTTTTTTTGCACTCTTGCAGTAAATCTACTTTAAACCTGGCTTCTGTCCCAATAGCACTGGGCAAAAATAAATAAATTCAGCAGGGTTTGGAGGAGAGAAAAAGACAGAAAATTTAACAAACCTATTTAAAAAGACACAACAAGGACTTAATGAAGTAACGGTTAAACTTCAGAAATTCATTTTGCTGAGGAAGATTAACTGCATTTGGCATTTGTGTAAGTCTTTTTTTTAAATATTTGAATATCAGAAACAATTTGTTCTGCTGTTATACAGCTTAACAGACTGTTTACAGATGTCAGCAGAGATAATGTTAAGGGAAGGGACAGTGATTACTGGTTTGGATTCAAAACATCACTGTCACGCCTGGTTGAAGGACATTCATACCACTCTGCCAACAAAGACTGACCAGATTGACCAGCCAGCTGTAATTAGCTTTATTCTGACTCTCTAATCCTCTGTTTACAGCTCCTTCATCTGTCTTGATAGCTGGCACAGTTCTTACTCCTCATCCCAGACTCTTTATATTTATTTCATGCTTTATGGTACAAATATTGCAAAAGATGCCAAATCATTATATGATGCATATAAATTCAGTTACAAATGTAATTATCAAAACTAAAGTTTTTCTATTTCACAGCTCTTTCTTGAACTGTGCGGTTTCTCATCCATACATCTATTTACTTTCAGTATCAGCCTCAAAAATATGAACACTTCCTGAATGGCTCTTGCTTTTATCATAAAATAGCTCTTCAGTTGTCCTTTTTTGCAACTCCATCTTTTTAAAGCTGTGCTTAGTTATGGTTCTGCCTTATTTTTAACCTCAGAGTATCTTTAAAGGCAGTGCTTGTTTGTTTAAAGGAACTTTACAAAGAATATCTTTTTACTTTTGTGGCCTCCTGGCCTTTTGCCTTTTTTCTGAAACACTACAACAAGCTACAGCTCCTCCTTTATCTTCTTTTCAAAACTTTGTGACTGTAATGTACCTGAACTGTTCATAATCTTCTTGGCAAACATTATCTGAACAGTATTTCAGAGTAGCATAACGACCTTTCGTGTTTTGCATTTGCAAACCAAAGATTGTCATCAGCCATCTCTTAACCTTGTTGTCTTCTCTTTTCTCCTCTGTCTGCCATCTGCAGCAGATGGATGGTTCAAACAGTCACACAGACACAGACAGCAGACAGAAGGCTCTGTCTGGAAAAATGCTTCATGAAACGAAATACCTGCGTGGCTCATCGTTACACAATGTGTCTTTTTTTAAATTTCAAGCTTCAGATATTGTTGGCCTTAGATTGAGGCACAAATGGTACAGCTGGTACAGTAAAAAACATGTTTTTTTATTTGAAATTTCAAAAATGCTGTTTAGAATACAGTTAATCATAGCTCTCTCCATATTTCTTCTAATGTTGTGTTGTTTTAGGTCACCAGCCACCTGCTTATGTTGAGCATCAGTCATTAATGAATTATTGACTACTACCACTTTAATACATTATTATATTATTCTCTATTATACAGTTGGCTCTGTATCAGAAGGGTAACATAAAAAGGAAACTAAATTGTTAATAACTTCTTCAGACTACTCAAGCCATTCCAGTTATCAACTAAACTGCTTCTAGAGCTTAGAGAAATTTTTGCTGACTTACTTACTGTCCTTCTGATGTTAAATAAATGAGTGCTATTGAGAGCACTTTTGGATTGATCACTAAAATACTACTTAGCTACATTTAAGTTATCAGCGTTTAGCCACACAGTAGGGCTGGGCCCTACACATTTTTGTCACCATCCCAGAACCATCCCAAAAAACATTTTTAGCCGCCCTGAAGAGAATCTAAGCTGCGTCTTGCTTGGTTGTGTCACAACAATATTTGCCTAGATGGTGCCTATGCAATGTAACAATGGAAGATGCAGGAAACCAACAGCTGCCATAAAAACACCATCAAACATTATGTGCCTGCTATGACGTGGTAGCACCACGAGCATGGAGATCAAGACTGTAAAGTACAAGTTCTGTTTAAAAAAAAAACAGGAACTCAAAATCATTTTAGCTTATCAAAACTGCTGTCGAATCACACAGACTCTGTGACGTAACGTGATATCACTGGGGTAAAAACATGCATAAGGTCAGGACTATTTTTCTCCTCCTGTGATCAGATCAGCGCTGAATAGTGCTCCAAAACTTTGTAGCAAGTCCCTTTAGTTAAAAATATTAATCCACTGTTGAAATCCACAGTAGGACAGCAGGATAAAAGTTAATTAGCAGACTTAATGAGCTGAAAGACGGTGTGTTCAACTCAGCTCAGAAAGTGATGTGATGTGAATAAAATGTATTCAAATGCCACATCAAGAAAACCAAAATTCATATTTTGATGAAAACTTCAACAGTTTTGAATATGAGGAATGTGTTTGTATTGAACTGATGTAAAATAGATGTAACTGATTGAATCATAACTTTTCCAATCAAACTCCATTCAGCTTATATCGCTTTGTTAAAAATGTACTGTCCTCATTTTGTTTTCCCACCAAACTTTAGAAAAGCCACACATAGTTTAAAAAACACGCATACAAAAATCTCTCTTGTCCCAGAGTCATCCCTTAGTCTCAGACCCTGCAGCATGGTCTCACTCCTATTATCTTTATCTTAATCTTTAAAAGTGCTAGAATGCAAACTCGAACTCTCATTTCCTATGTCAGCGTCTTCATTTATCACCTTTCTCTAATTATACCCAATATTAGACCAAGATGACAAGATAAGAAGTTATGTAATTATGATAAATGAACCATGTGTGTGTGTGTGTGTGTGTGTGTGTGGGTGGGTGTGTGAGACGGTGGATACAATATTGACCTATATCCAATACTTCACCATTGGTCTCAGGTTGGAGGTTTCTGCTGTAGATTTCCCTTTAAGAGCAGTTTTTAATGCAGAGTGAGTTTGTGCATAATTGTCTTAAGAGAAATTCCACAAAGAATATGTTTAGGTGGTGAGAACAAAAGAAGATGTTATTTTTACATGATGTTAGATTCATGTTTTTAGAAAAGATAAAAGCAGAGATACATTGGTACTTAGCAGTTAACCAAGGTTCAGACTTTTATGTGTATTATTGTCATTGTACAGTACACAAAGTCAGTGTTGTGTTTATCTGACGTCATTTCTGATTTTTTGTTGGTGTGTGATATTTGGTTTGAACAATAAAGACATCCTGAACACACACAGGAGAGTTGTGTATTTATTGGGTTTTCTGAGGACTGGCTGCACATCATTTATTAACCTGTTTGTTAGTCCACTATTTTGTTTGTATTTTCCTGGTTGTTGTGAATTTGAATTCATGCCACTCCATCTTCCCTCCTCTCCTTCTTGTAGTTGACCAATTTGTGTGTCGCACTGAGGCCATTGCAGACATCGTTATCCTGGTGGACGGCTCCTGGAGTATCGGTCGCCTCAACTTCCGTCTGGTCCGCATGTTCTTGGAAAACCTGGTCAATGCCTTTGATGTTGGCATAGATAAGACGAGGATAGGTAGGTCACTGCTACTTGAACAGATGGCTTACACCATGGGTGTAAATAAAGACTTGTGATGTTTGTGAAATGTTGTGACTGCCTTCATCCAGCTACATTACTCATATCTGTCCAGGAAAATAGTTGTGTTTCAGTTACTAAATGAGACTTAATTTAATAGTAGATTATAAGCATGTGAAAAGTTGTGTTTGTGTTATTGTTTTTCAGGTCTGGTACAGTACAGTGGAGATCCCAGAATAGAGTGGCATTTGAATGCTTTTTCCACCAAAGATGCTGTTATTGATGCTGTCAAGAATCTGCCCTACAAAGGAGGAAACACCCTCACAGGTTTCCCTGATATTACCTGTTGTTTTTTGCTGTCATCTTATAGTGTTTAAAACTCCCCTTTTATTTTAACTTTTCTTTTTGTCTCACTATTTTTAAATTTTAATCATCTTTCCTTGTTTTCCTGGTACCGTCACCATTTGCTTCTATTTCATTGATCTCTTCTCTCTTATCTCCTATGCTTTCTCAGCTTTCAGAAGAATATTCTTGCTTTTCTAACTGCTTATATTAATTCAGACAACTATCTTCTTCTTATTGTGTCTAACTTATTATACTTTCTCTCTTCAACTCCTCCTCTCTCTTTGTCTCTTTAGGTCTAGCCCTGACTTACATCTTTGAAAACTGCTTCAAGGCTGAATCTGGCTCACGGGTTGGGATTCCCAAGATCGGAATCCTCATTACAGATGGGAAGTCCCAGGACGACGTCATCCCTCCTGCAGAGCGCCTCAGAAATGCTGGAGTTGAGCTTTTTGCCATTGGTGAGAGCACAGAAGCAGAGAAGATCACCAAGAGTTCCATACTGACAGGAATAACTAAACACTTGATATAGTTCTTACTTACCAGTGGTGAACTTTCATTTGAAGGGCCCTCTACAGGTCTAGCAGTGCTAACATGATAACAGACATTTATCTGTTTCTACAGGCGTGAAGAATGCTGATGAGAATGAATTGCGCTCCATCGCCTCAGAGCCTCACAACACTCATGTCTACAACGTGGCTGACTTCAATGTCATGAGCTCCATTGTGGAGGGGCTGACCAAACGAGTGTGTGAACAAGTGGTGCAACAAGACAAGGACATCAAGCAGAGTAAGGCGACAGTGCTACAGGAAGAGAGAAAGACTGCTGTTCAGTGACAACAGTCAGCCATACGTAATATCTGACAAGCCTTTATACGCACTTGCATTTAGAAGAGTCATGGCAATGCTTTAATAGCAACTATTCAAACAAAGGCAAAGTAAACATCAGCAGTGTGATTACTTTAGCTTTCCCAAGTGGGTTTTTAAATGGCTGAATGATAAAAAGTCACATTAAAACAACAGCGTGAACAGCTGTGATCAAACCTTGTATTTTTAGATGAAGCCTGAGTTGCCTGGGATGGCTATATTTACTGCTGAGTGTTTCCTTATCCTGCCAGAGGAAAGAAACTAGATTAATATGAAAAGTGTTTCTTGTTAGACTCATTATCTTCTGTCTTCATTCTGCTTCAGATTCTTAGTTTTCCTTTAAGAAGTTTCCACACAACAGAGGGTGTCTTTAAATTGACGTCATAAATCCAGCTAATGTTTTTCGATTGAACTGCAACACTATCTCTAATTTTATCCTCATTGCATGTCGAGTTTCTTACTTAAACTTTTATTCTTTTTCTGGGAGCAGTTTGAAGAAATCTGGTGCAATCTCGTATCCATTCCTTTTTGTCTGTTTTTTTTTCTTCTAAAGATCAAGTACCAGAGATTATGGGACCACCTCTTGATCTGGTGACATCAGAGGTGATGGCAAGAAGTTTTCGGGTGTCATGGAGCCATGCCCCTGGAAATGTGGAGAAATACAGAGTGGTTTACTACCCTGCTCAGGGAGGAGAACCACAGGAGGTACTTTATACTTTTTCTGTAAAGAAAACCATGGCTTAAATTGTACTGAAAGTGTTTTTAATTAATTAATTAAAAAAATGCATAGCTCTTTGAAATTACGGAATATATATTTCATAACAAACACAGCTTGAGAAAAATGATCAACTATTTGTTCTCTGAAAGCTTAGTGAAGATGTAAAAAAACAATAAGATTAAGAAGCATGAATAAGTGAGTTTGGGCTGGGTTAGGCTCTGTTTCTCCATCATTTTTAAAACCTCAGTAGGAGTGACTTTATTTGGGATTTTCAGACAAGTATAACTCCAGGTTTTCCCCCCTGAGATGCTTGTGGTGACTTTCTTCCATTCCTCACTGTGGCTCTCACCCCTCCAGAGTTTCCCTGAACATCCATGCAGGTAATGAAGGTTCACTAAAAATGATACTCTGGCCGATGCAGGCACCTGCCTGATTTTTCCAGAACATTTGACCACAGAAACCTTTAAATCTTTTGCTCAGCTGGGTTTACGGGGACCAGATGGTCGGGAGCCGCATGTGAGGAGACCTTTCCAGCTGGCTCAGCCCAGACCTAATCTGTATCACAACTGTCATCCATTCAGATCAGGATGAAAAAATATTATTTTGCTTTGGGACATTTGTGCTTTATCCCAATCAATAAATCGACTTCCCCCCTCTTCTACCATTCTCTTTCGATCTCCCTTTCCTGCATGGCCTTCCTTTCTCTTCCTCTCTTTCATATTTCATCTTCACCTTCCCTCATTTATTGCCCCACTTTCCATTTTCCCTGCCATTCTTTGTCCCAATACTCCTCCCTTCCTCTCTTCCCATCCATTTCCGCACCCCATTTCTCTTTCCTGTCCCTTCCATTCATCTTTCTTGACTCCCTCTCCCTCTTTCCCTGACTTATGCTCCCATATCCCAGGCGGTGGTGGACGGTAGTGAAACTTCAGTGGTGTTAGAGCATCTCAGCTCTCTCACAGAATACCAGCTGGCTGTGTTTGCTGTTTATGCAGACGAGGCAAGTGAAGCTCTGAGAGGATCAGAAACAACCCGTAAGTTTATTCTTACATGCTAACCTACATGCCAAAATGCACTCTTAGTACCTCATATCAATGCTTCAGTCGACTTTTGAGATCAAGAGTTAACAACAGTGCATTGACAATTTGATAGACATGGCAGGGACATTCTAAGATGATGCGTTCACAATAACAGAGGACAAAACCATTCAAGATGACATGACAATGTTTTTTAACACTTAAGCTTGAGTTAAAATGTGTAGAATGTTCAAAATGCAAACAACTCTGACTTTAAAAGCTAACCACAGGAATTTGTTTATTGTTAACCTCGTTTCCTGGTTGAATCGTCTCCTGTCTTTCTCTGTGTGTGGTTTGGTGTGGGTTTTTGTGTTGTGCAGTAGCCCTACCCACAGTGACAGGCCTGCAGCTGTTTGATGTGACTCACAGCTCCATGAAAGCGAGGTGGGATAGAGTGGACGGAATCTCTGGCTACATGCTGCTGTATGCACCGCTCACAGAGGGGGGAGAGCTAGATGAGAAGGAGGTAGGAAAAGAAAGAAAATGATGAAAACAAATATCTTAGGAGTAAAAGTAAATGCTTGGTCAGATAATGGTTTGAAACAGAAACATAGCTGATTAGAGCCAAAACTTTTTTTTGTTTCAGAGTCTTTCACTGGTTTATTGGTTTGTTTCTTTGTCTGCAGATCAAAGTATCAGATGCAGTGACAGAGCTGGAGCTCGATGGGCTGATCCCTCACACTGAATACACTGTTACTGTCTATGCTATGTATGGAGAGGAGGCTGGCGACCCCATTACAAACCAGGAAACTACATGTGAGTAACACCAATCACTAAACCTGTAGCCTGATCTGAACCATAACCCACAAGCAACCCTGCTTCTCCATCAAGCTAGTTCCAGGGCTGGTGCTGGTCTCGAGCTGGAGCCAGGTTGCAATTTGTTCAATCTAAGCATACTGTTGAGAACTTCTAACAGGCTGAAGTTGGCCTGAAAGCCATGCCATTATGTTGCTGGCAATGTTAACAAATGGCACACTTCCTGCCCCCAGCCTCAAACGTAAGCATGTTGGGCCCATCAAAAACTGGTTGTTTCCCTTGGACCAGCAAGGAGCTGGGGCAACTGTTTTTTTTACAGCCCCAGAGCCAGTTTTCTTGCATTGGCAAAAAAAGAAGTGCTGCTAGATTAAGCTCTGGCTCTGAACCAGCCCTGGAACTGGCTTGGTGTAAAAGGGGTTTCAGAGTGGGAAAGATTAGAGATATTCTTTAGCCAGTAATGTCAAATCAGGTTAAATGCAGTTTTAATTGTGTTTAGCTGACTAATCTAAAGTTAAGGAAAATTTGCAAAAAATAGTCAGAATTGAGCAAGGTTTATTCAACACAGGATCACATGTGGTTCACAGGACTGAAAAAGCTTCAGTTGAGTGGTTATGTGAGAGTGTAACTTGAAACAGTTACATACGATATCCCCGTTTACTGTATCAGTATACAGCCAACCAGCACTGTTCCTGTGAGGAGGTATTGGTGCTATCAGTGCTGAATGTGCTTTGTTTTAATCTGTGTTGTAGTATGCTTTGATAGCATGGTAAGACAATGAACTGCAGCTACAGTGGCAGGCCACTGTGTTATACTTTAGACAGAGAGTTGGACCAAGATTGCAAGCTTGAACTGATAGAAAGTATTATGAATTAGGATAACAGACCTGTAATTTGGTGCCAATTACCGAGGGTTCTGACTTTAACTGGTTAGATGGCTAATCCCACACTAAACGTCCTTTTAAAGACCAGAAGAAATATTGTTTTAAAAGTTTTCTTTTGCAAAGACTTTAAGGCACTTGCACAAATAAAAGCCAAAGAACATCAAAGAAACATCAAACATGTGTTCCCTCTCCCCTCAGTGCCACTGAGCCCACCTCGAAACCTTCAGCTGTCTGACATCACTCACAACTCCGCTCACCTCAGCTGGGACCCTGTGCCCACCGAAGTTAAAGGCTACCGTGTTCTGTGGATCAAGACAGATGGACTAGTTGAGAAGGAGGTACTGTGCCACTGAGTTCATTTCTTTGTGGGGAGGCTCTGATTTTTCGGTTCTGTTTTGTACAAGGCAAATTGATGTCATTTTTACCTGTGAGGGTCTGTGTCTGGATGAGACAAGAGTGAAAAAAGAAAAAGAGGATCGAACAAAGACTAAAGTAATTGCTGGGAGCATTAGTTTTTTTTATGAAAAGGTCAAGTTCAAGCTAAAATGAGTACTGCTTAGTGATATAAACACCTTGAAACATAAATAGATATTTTATTTTAACAGGAATGATGGTTGTTTGTGAGTGTGAGTGTGCATGTGAATTAGTTGAATAAACTCTCAAAACTTGCCAAAGCATTTAAGGTAAATGCCGATGTCTAGTCTGGTCACCGAGTACTGTCATAGTAGTCCATACTCTCCTAAATTTCATTGTTTAAGGAAGGCTGTTAAACTCACAACCCCTACAGTAGGCACATCTAAACAACACAAACTAAACCGAGCACGTAAGGTAAGGAAATCTGAGTTCAGTAAATTATTCCGTTGTTGCAACAATGCTTCTTTGCAGTAAATCGTACTGTTGGAAGCTTCTTTATTTCCCTTTTAAATGTTGCCACGTGACCTTTCCAGACTGTGGAAATATGGGATTGCCACTGGTTGCAGAATCTCATCTCTCTGCATTGAGATTGCCATTGATGATGAGGGAAATGCTGCCTCACACCATTACACCGCTTCCCCCGAAAGATGTTACTCTGTCGGTGCGGCAATCAGCATAGCCTTCTCTACATCTTCTCCACACTTTGACCCTATGATCCAACTGCCCCAGGCAGAATCTGGACTCATCGTTGAACATAAATGGTGCCAATTAGGCACCCGATTGTCAGCACCTGGGGGTGCAAGTGTTGATATCAACAGCAAAACTAGGGCTGCAAGCAGCACTGAAGGACCCTCTCACCCTGGAGAGACCACTTAGATCGTCCTTTTAGTGTCCTTATGTTAAAAAAAAATCAGCAAGGTGCACTTTGTATAAGAGGTAGTATTGCCTCTGAACAGAAGGTGGCAGTATCACTAATGTGAATGTTGGTATGTAGAAGTGATCAGGGGAGGACTATTTATGATATAAATAAAATAAAAGATTGGACATTCTATTTTTGATGTGCTACTGGCATCTTGCAGTAGGGGGCGCTACAGCAAAACCATGAAATTAACATTGAAAATTGTAGAGAGGCAGACCCTGATCATACATGTGGAATTTGAAGGCAATCAGGTGTTTCATATGAGAGTTACACCCACTTCCTGTCTCATGGCGAAGGATCAAAATGGCCGCCATGGCCACTGGGGCATCTGTTAATGAAACATGTCAATGTTGGGACAGATATTGAAGACAACGGGTCAAAATCAGAGCATGATAGGTTCAACACAGTAAGAATAATACAGAAATGACCTATTTCCTGTCCAATGGCGAAGGATCAAAATAGCCAACATGGCCACTGGGGTGTCTGTTAATGAAACATGTCAATGTAGGGACAGATACTGAGGACTTAAGTTGAAAATCAGAGCATGACAGGTTCAACACACTAAGAGAAATGCAGAAATGACCCATCTGAATCACTTCCTGTTGGCTGTAGAGGGCACCATGATGAGCTGTTTGCATGTGGGCGTGTTTAGTGTGATACTGTTGTGTTGCCATAAAACACTGAACACCATAGAATAATCTGCCACGATGTTACATCATTTTTCAGGTCAGAATTTGCAAAAAGGCATCGGTCCAAGAGGCTTTTTTGTAGCTCTAGTGATGATCCATATGCAGACCGAAAATCACAGGCCTAGGATGAATGGTCTACAGGTGCTGAATTTTTTGTGGCAACCCACAAATCACACATGAAAATTCAATGGAGTAAATGTTCGCCTGGCAGAAGGGGGCGCTGTGACAAAGTGCTGATATTGATGCATGGATGTATCCAGGACCATTGTGTGATTATTCATGTGAAGTTTGGTGATGATTGACATAAGTACTAAAAAGTTATATGGTATTATTGTGTAATTTTTACTGTAAAAAAACATGCTAAAAATAGTGTAAAATCAGGCCCTTATTATGGCCCTGACGAAAACGTGCACTTAGCACAACTTTACATCTCCAGTTGGTCTAGTTTATGCAAAAACATTCTGAAGTCCATCAGATAAAATCCCTCGGAAGAGTTTGTTCAAATGCGAAAAGTTGCTTTTGTGAAAACGCCAAAATCTGACCTATAACGATTCGTAGTTCAGTTCCTGTAAGTTTTAGAGGATGTTATAATGTAATTTTTCTGTCTCATCATGATACATATGTGTAGCAATTTTCATGCATGTACTGTAGGTCTTACCGAGGGGCCTATCTTACTTCTGGATTTGCATGGTTCCACCAGAATATGAAAATTTTGGGTAAAGTGTGGTGAGTTTTTGAGCATGTTAAAAGCCCCAAATTAGTGATTCTTTGGACAAAATAATAATAACGGCTACAATTTCAATAGGGTCCTCGCCGACCCTAGGTTGGTGCTCGGGCCCTAATAAGTGGTTTAGCATTGAGAAGATTTGGTGAATTTTTCATGGGCGCAACCCATGCTGCTTATTCCACAAATAAATGATCCTTACAAATGTGGCACTTTTTAAAAGAGAGAAACAGGATTTCCAACAGTACAAGATTTATTATTGGCAAAAACCACTGTTACAAAATTAAAATAGTCTGCCAAACACAAATTCCTTAGTTTTTTTGGTTAAGTTTACAATAGCTCTTTATTTTAGGTATTGATTTGTGGATCTTAAGCTGGTTGTGGCTGGAGAATCTCTTCTTTTTTATAGGAAAGGCTGTGGGTTTTTGTGCTGAAATGTCATGTATGTGTGTTTTGTACAGGCCGAGGTGTCTTCAGGGACCACTTTTGACCTGTCTGGTTTGACGTCTTTCACGGAGTACTCAGTGGCTGTGTTTGCCTTGTATGATGAAGGCCAATCAGAGCCACTCACAGATGGATTCACAACCAGTAAGAATCAGTTTTTTCATGACTGTGATAGCACATAAGTAAAAAAGGGGTTAATTAGTAAGTTAGAGAGTTTTGGACAGTTTTTGCAAACCTTGAAATAAAAAAATGAACATTGTTGATGACAAATGTTGTTGCCACTGGTAATAACTGCATTTGTTCATTTTTGTATTTTGTCCTTAAAATTGCAGTAACTCCATACCCTTTTCCAGATCTCTGTTGAAGACATTTTGCCTCAATTTCTTGAAAATAGATGTAATCAATACCCTCAGGAGGTGAACTGTTTCTCTCTTGGTGCCAAACACTGTTGAATTTTATTACCTCCAGCGGTCCTTCTGCTCTTTTGGCTGTCTGCCCATCTCATTTACACCTCAGCATAATAGCACAGTCACATTAAAAGGTCATTTTGCTGTCCCGTACTATTCTGTCATGCTAAAAGATATTGATTTGTTGAAATACCCCTTTAAGCAACAATCAGTTGGGCTCTAGTGCTGAGTCTGCTGAACGAAATGTATTTCTGGCCAGCAACTTTTAAACTTACTCCCTCTAAAGAACCAAGTTGATTTTATTTGTCTTCTAGCAAACTTTGTTCAGTGGAGCAGCTTTGAAAGGGAAGGTTCATGAACGAAAACAAATGTGTCAGCACTTTTAAGTTTGTGAGTGGATAAGTGGGAAATGTTGGGGGATCTTCTTGATAGGTTAAGTGTGGCTGTAAGTTTAAGATAAATACACATCAGACAGACACAAAACAATAACACTTGGTCAATTTATTTGCTCCTACATTAAGAAAAGCAGGAGTTAATTTGCATTTTGCTACCATGCTACAAACTGTTGGCCCACAATTAAATGACTTAACTATTCTGCTTGTTTCATTATTTCATATTAGTACGCATAGCTTTCAAAGCTTTTGTTGTTTCTGAATGACTATGAAACAAACTGAATTTGAAAATCTCCTACAAAAGCAAACAAGTCCAGTGGCAATAAGTTATCATTTAAGTTTAGTTTTTTGATATTGCATAAAAATTCTGTGGGTGGATAGGTGTTGAACAGTCAAATTACACACTCCATAACAGCACAGCAAAGATTACTGGTTAGGGATACATTTGACCATTACAAAAAAAGCAGGAGGAGATTTTTTTACTGAAAAAATAACTAAACCAACAAAACCAAAATCTACCCAAACCAGAAGTTCCTTCAAGGGATATTTCTGTATTTTTGAAGTTGTCATTAAGTTCGTGGCAGTAGCAGTGGTATTAGCCTCCAGTGATTTTAGTGAGCATTGCTCCTTTATGAAGGACTCGCTGGTTGTACCAGCCAGGAAGCCAGGCTATACAGCACAACAGATGGGTACAGTTTCTCAGTGGAAGTTTGTGAGTTTTTTGGTAAAAATAGGCCACAAAACAATGTTTGCTCAAATGTATGCACTATAAAAAATGTCATTTTATACCCAGAAAGCATGTTTTTGTCACTATTTTGCAATGCAGGCTTTGGCTATCTGTTTTGTGCTCTGTTTAAATGACAATTAACCTCTTACAGTTTTTTTTTTTTTTTTTTAAGATCTATTTTTGGGCTTTTAATGCCTTTAATCGATAGGGGAGGACAGTGGATAGAATTGGAAACAGGAGAGAGAGTGGGGAGAGGGCCACAGGCCGGATTCAAACCTGGGCCGCCCCAGTACATGGGTGGCGCCTTAGACCACTAGGCCATCTAGCTGCCCACCCACTTACGTTTTTAACCACACTTAGCTTTAGTCTTTCTTACACTTTGTTTAGCCAGAGCATATTGCCTTTAGACTAATTTTGAGAAAATGACTATCAATAGGAATCAAAATTGATGTTTGTTGTAACATCAAAACAATCAGGAAAGTGTTTAAAACTGCAGCAGTAAATAATTCATAATGCATTTCTATGAAATATTCATGAGCATAGATGCCATGTCCACAGAGCTCCTTTTAATCAGTTCAGTTTCTCATGATATCAGAAAACTAAAAGGGAAATTGAGAAAGTTAATTAAAAATGTTCAGAATGCGACTGACAATTAGAATAAAGGGAATATAGATAAGTTATAAAATCAAAAACCTCCTCTCTCTCAGCTCCTGTTCCCGGTCCTTTGAACCTGCGCTCCAGTGATGTCGACACAGACAGCTTCCAGGTCAGCTGGGATCACTCAGCCAGTGACATCGTCCTCTACAGACTCTCGTGGGCACCATTCACTGGCGGAGACACAAAGGAGGTAGGTTTGTATACAGTTTGTTAAAGTGTTTGCTTTAGATGGTCATCTCTCAGAGATGTTTTTCTCTCAACGAGAAGTGAAATCAGGTAGAGAAGATCGTCCTCATAAATCATCTTGGCACTGCTATGACTTAGCCACAAATGTGTTTTTCCTCCTCAAGCTGGAAAATACAACAACGATTTATAATTTAGCATCAGAAGATAAAACCTGCATGGTTTCTGAAATTTTTCATTTAGCCAGGGGTCCAGTTTTATCTGTGTTTGCAGGGAGAGAAGTGGCTGCACTCAGTGTGCCTAGATAACAGGATCCAGTACTCCATAGACCTGCACATAAGCTTAACTACACTACTGGTCGCTGGTAAAACCCCTGGCTCGACTGAGTATAAATAAAGGCTGAATAAATCTAAAAATTAATGGCTTGGGTGTTTTATTTCCATGATCGGGGGTTTAGGGACAGCTGGGTGGCAGCGATAGAGCCCATAGGTTTGAAAAGTGTGCTGTGTGTGTTTGTGTGTGTGTTTACTGAAAGCCATCAGAGCTGAAAATAACACTCTGGGGAGTTGGAGGGGTAGGCTGGTAATTCCACTGGCATAAAGAAAGGGATACATGCTGCTTTTCTGTCTCTCACCCACATGCTTAACACATGTCCAAACACATAAACACATAAACAAACACATATAAAAGCACACATGGAAACACACATTTAAATCCTTCGCTGACTGCTCTGTATTGTTATATCTGAGAAGAGATTAAACAAAGTACAATCAGCCAAACAGACGCAGATTCACAAACAGAGCAGAAGATCACGTAGATTAAAACTGGAATAATCAATCAGAAGAGTAAATTTCATTTTTGATGATCCTCTTTGTGCATCATGATGTTTTGTTTGGATTTAGTGGTGTAAATTTCATCTTAATGCCTCCATGAAGGAAGCTTTGGGTCTTTTTGCAGTCTTCATTAATCACAAAAAAGTCTGATTGAGTCACCCTTAAATCAGACACTATACTGCAATGGATGATGTTATGAAATAAGGAAATATGCTTCGCTAAATGAAGGGAAATCTAATGTGAAGAGAATGAATCACTAAAGATGCTCTTGCTCATTTGAAAGCACAAACGGCCGCCCCCACTGGTGAAATTTGCATGCAACTGTGCCCCAGAGGGCTTTGAAAAGAAGCAAATTCCTGCACATAATACAGTTATTGAGCCATCCATGATAAATTAAAATTTCCCTGTTGCTCTCCATGGAAGAGGGCTGTACTTTCGATGACCTTGTTGTTTTTACTCTCGTCTGATTCGGTGCTGTGTTGTACAAATTACACTGGACATTTCAAGTCCTGCAAAAGAGGCTGATCCAGCCACCCAAGCTGTTAGATTTAGACCAAAAAAATACACTTTTAGATAAGTCATACATGCTCACTTTAAATGCCTTCTAACTTAGCAAAGTACATTTGAGTGCTGTATACTCTTTGGTTTTATCCCTTTCTATGAATCACAAGTCATTCAAAACAGCATTACAACCAAATCCCCCTACAGTTTGTTTTCATAGACAGCAGCGTCTAAAAATATGCACTGCAGTTTCCTGCTGTTTTATGACTGAAATTATGAGCACTGAGGTGATTTGTTATTTTACTTTTTTAGCAGCTCTGTCAACTAAAACCCAGTGATGGCCTTGATTTTGAACGTCTGCTGCTTCACTCAGAGTATAAATAATCTTGTCAGATTGTTGGTTGATGCTCAAATTTTTATCACATCTTGAGAGAAACTTAGGAAACTATTTTGGTTTCCTCTTGCAAATATAGTTACCTCAGAACAGAAGAAGGTCAATTTAAATGTTCAAAGCCATATGTGATGTGAACTAACAAGCACCATTTAGGTTTAGTGTGTGCTTCAGAAAACAACACCTGCAAATTGAGACATACAAACAAACAGCTCTCTAATTATAGTAGTAAGATAATAGAAGCACAGAATTGTCAATTAAAATGTGAAATATTTTCATTAGCATCCTTGAGAATTAAGATTTTTGATAAAGAGGATATTCTTGTCTGTAATATGTACTATGATTGTGTTTCCTGTGTAGGTAATCTTGAGTGCAGCTGATAACAGATACATCCTGAGTGGTCTAAGTCCCTCCACTGAGTATGAGGTTATGTTGACGGCTGTATTCAATGATGAATCTGAGAGTGACACTGTCTCTGTCATAGAGACCACAAGTAAGTGACACAGCCGGCATTGGATGGCTCTATGTATGCTTAGCTTGGACGGTAGTATGATATCGTAGTATTCGAAAGTAGCCATAGTATCCCTTTAATTAGTGGCATGTATAAATCAAAGCCTTGTGTGTGTGTCTGTTTCCAGCAGTGGCACCACTGCCTTTGCTTAGAGGACTATATGAACTCCTGTAAATAATGTAGTCTAATGTTTGAAACAAAAAAAAGAACTATCTAGACACACTCAAACTCACACAACATGTAATGACACTGTGTTGTGGTTCCCGAAAGTCAAACTTCCTGGTTTATTGTGAAATATGGTAATGTACAGTTTAACCCTTTAAAGCCTATTGTATCATTTTTGATCCACACATTTATAAGACCTCTATCTAATCAACATGATCAATAATTGACTTAAAAATCTTTTGAATATCTGATAAATAATAGTGGATTATCAGTCACCAAAGACACCAAATGTATCAAATATGATACAAAAAACTCTATGTGGTTTCGGTAGAACGTTAAATAAACATTTCACTTCTAAAAAAATGAGAATTTCATGGCTATTATTTGAGTTATTAGGCTTTAAGGGGTAAAAAACACTTCAATTATTCCTTTAGACGCCCATGGGTATTTATATAAACATACCGGTCACAGTCTAGTGTTATTTAACTTAAACAACATTGTTTCTGTGTGTGTAATTGGGTGTAGCTATTGTAATTGCAATTTGCACTCTATGAAAATAAATATTCACCACCTACCTTATCTGATTTAAAGCACATGAATTGATTTGATCAGATGCTGTCTGATGATAGTTTTTCTAATTATTTTTAAACAACTTCTGAGCGAGAAAGAGGATGAGATAAATGCTATACTGCCACTGTTGTCTGGTGTTCCCATTGTTCTTTAGACTCAGCGAAAGATAGGACAGCTAAAAAGAAACAGAAAAAAACGTGGGACCAGGAAATGATCCCGTGACCAGTGTGTTGAGGACTCTAGCCCCTGTACTGTACTGTGAGCTGAACTAGCATCAAAAGAAGCTTCTTTAGAAGGGATTAAATGAAACACATGCAGAGGTTCACATTCTGCTCGCAGGGGGCACACTGCACGCCAAAAAGTCCTGGCCAGTGCGGTTGAGAAAGATTTAACAGTAATAAAACATCAATACAACCCAATCCTCATATACAGTATGGTTGTTGTGTGACACAGGCCATTGTGAAAAGTTTAGATTGAAATTTTTCTGAACATTAGAAAAGGAGAAGATTTAAATTTCATGTATTCTGGTCCCCTCTGCCTTTTAAAGTTGAAATGTGCTTGTGACCTAACCAACCATTACTGCTAAAGGGCCACCATCTGCTGAGAATACCAGACTAGCCAACCACATAAAAAACTTCACCTGAACTTTTCTGCATTGATGTTTTTCACAGCTTACTTAAAATAATGATTTCCTAACTAAATTGTTACTGTCTTGTTTGTCTTCCACAGTGGCTGAGACAACAACAGCTACCACAACCATGGGTAAGGAATGTAATAGTGTCCACAGCATGACGCTTTCATGTAATACCTGTTACAGCTTAAAGGCGTTTTTGTGAAGTCTGTTTAAAAGTACCAAACATTAATCTGAGGAGACTTGACACTTTACATTGTATCACGGATACCTGCATTTCTTCATCATTTTGAAATCTTTTGAGTGTGTGTGTGTTTTTAAAAAAAGTCATTTGTGTAAAGATAAGCCAAATTTTATTCATAACTCAAGCCAAAGCATCTCTCCAGCAATAAAATAAGAAAATCTCTGTAAGTTAATGCTGCGTACTCATCTTGCCAGTGTGCCACTGAATTTCCAACAAGTTCCCCATTAGAGTTTCATGTTTGTTGCTCATTTAGTCCCATTAGAGAATAGAAATCCTCCACAGTGTCTGATCTGACTACTGTTGATGAATCCAAACTGAAACACAAATTACATTCTCAAACAGAGTTCACTCATAAAAAGCCTAAAGAATGTCATTTGTGTTTGCAATATTGGGATCAAGAGACTGTAGTTCAGACTGCATTATCTCAGAGTAGACCTGGAGGTCAACTTGTGTTTTGTTTTTGAAAGACAAGTGAGCTTCAGCTAACTGAATAAGATAGGTTTCTCGACTTACAGCTTTAAAAGCTTAAAAAAGCAGCATGTCTCTTTTACTCAATTTATTGCACACTTTCCAACGGTCTTTAAACGAGCACATCTACTCTGTTAAAAGTGCTTCTGTGGAAAACCTAAAGTGGTTGATTCAAAGACAGCGCTGCTCTTGCTTTATAAAAATCACGGCCTGTAGTTTGAAGGTGCAGTATGTATGGATCCCAAACTGTGACTTTTATCATCTTTGGACTGCATGGACTTTAAAACACATCCACTTTGTTCACAGCCCACATCAAGACTGATGAAAAAAAGTCAAACAAAACACTTGCTTTGTTTTAAACTCCAAATAGAAGTCCTTTAAGTAGAAAAAAAAACAGTGGAGGGCAGATTTTCCAGCAACTTCTTTTTTTTCTATCATCCGGCAGATCTCAGCTGTCAGAACACATTGGTGCATTGATAGGATTTGTTATGATTTTCTTTCAGCTTGCTGCCACTTTGACTGACATTTTTCTAATCCTCAGTCTACCAGAGCACATTTAAATGTGATGAAAATGTAGCTTAAGTCAAGACTTTGTGTCAGTTCCTGGTACATAAAGCCTACAATGGAGTAACTGTTGTCTGTGTTGTGGTGTGACAGTGACACGTCAGGCTGTGACAAACCTTCGACTGAGTGACGAGACCACCCAGAGCTTGGAGGCATCATGGGAACATGAAGACCCCCATGTGAGGAGCTACAGGGTGTCGTTTGTTGGCCTCAGCGGTGACCAAAAAGAGACATCTGTGAGTTTTGAGGTGTTACTAAAAAAGCAAAATTAAAATGATAAAATACAGATTCCTTTAAATGGCATCTCGGACCTTATTGGCAATATAGGGCTCTTATGATGCAGAACCCTGAACATGACATCTACATGTTGATATCTATGTTTTCTTGAGCGGGGCGGGGGGATAAAAAGTCAAACATATTTGTTCAAAAAGTCACAAAAAAAAAAAAAAGTCAAAATAATGTTTTTAAAAGGCATAAGAGAAAGAGAAAGTCAAAATCATGAGTTACAAAGGTTAAAATATGAGATATGATTTTAAATAGTGACTCTTGAAGGTAAAATATGGGATTAAAAGTCAGAGTTAGGAGTTTAAATAGTCAAACTGTGAAAAACAGTAGAAATCATGACTTTAAAGGGACAAAATATGAGATAAGATTCAAAACATGGGTTGAAAGGTAGAAATACAAGATAAAATTCAAATCATGACTTTCAAAGATCAAAATATTAGATAGAAATTTGAAATCACATGTTATAAAGGTCAAAAGATGAGCTACAATTCAAAGTCATGAGTTATAAATGTCAAAATATGAGATTAGGTTTAAAATTGGTGAAATAAAAAAGTCAAAATATGAGTTTAAATTTGAAATTGTGAGTCTCAAAGGTCAAAATAAGGGAATAAAATTCAGAGGTGTTGGAAATGGTCAAAATGTGATATAAAAATTAAAATCATGAGTTTAAAAGGTCAGAATATGAGATAACATTTAAAATTGTGAATTTTAAAGGTCCACATATGGTATGAAAAGTCAAAAATCAAACACTGAAAGGGCCAAAATATAAAATAAATAGTCAAACTCATAAGTCAAAGACATAATAATGACATGCAAAATTGAAAATATGACCTGAAAACACAAATTAATTCATTTTCCCCCATTCCTGACTTTTTATCTAACTATTTTTACTCTTTTTCAGACTTTAAAAGAAAATTTTAAATCATCAAGGTTATGTTTACATTTTTACACAGGAGGAAATACGCAGATCTCATACTGGTGGGCCAGTTACATTAAATATATGATCTTGAAGGCCTGGAATAACTGTGCCATGAGCCAGATTTGGCCTCCAAGCCTTGAGTTTGACACCCCTATTTTAGCAGATGTGTATGTCTCCATCCATGAATATGGATGGAGACCCTGATGAAGCCAAAATTCAAAATGTGTTGTTTAATAAAGTTTTTCTCTTAACTTCTAACGGTAGTGAAGCTTTCTGTTTCCACGTCAGTAGAAAATGTCACAGGTAAGATAAACACGGTTCAATTACAGTCCTGGTTTGTGCTTTTCAGATTAAAAGCCTAGTTTGGCTTTTCTTTTGAGAAACTCCCGTTGTTTGTACACAATGCTTTGAGTTTTTTCCAGCTCAGTTCAGCCATACAATTAATCCAGTCACTTGTCGGGAGATTTGTTGGGATAAAATTTATGAAGAAAGACAGGGTTGTGACAGCAAGAAGACACGTCCAACATGCAGCTTACACATGCCTGGTATGAGAGCTGGGATGGCCTGAGCCAGAGCTGACATGTAAGGCAGATGACAGTCCTAGGAGTAAAGATCCCATATTTTTTTTTACAGTAGAATCTGCTTCAGTGATTACTTTTACAATGACACATTTTTTTCTCATTTTAGGTTTAGTGTTGGTTGAGAGATGAGCTACAGCATGTTTAAGACTGTTTTGGGCAACACACTTAATCCCACTTTGCTCCCACTGCTACGTCTGTGATGTGTGAATGGAATTAGTCAACAATGATGGCAACTTTACTTTGCAGCCTTCATCATCATTGCGTGAATGGTTGTGAATGGGAATGGTGACCTGTGGTTTTAAAAGTGCTTTAAGTAGACAGAAAGACACACTAGAAAAGTGCCCTACAAGCTGAAATCCTTTCACCGATTCTTATTCTCTCTTTTTCCACCTTTATGACACTTTAGGCTCTCAAACAAACTTACCTTGACACCCACTAACTTCTACCCTTGTGAGTCTGGATGATTGATTATATGAAATAGACAAAACTGCTGTTGTGTTTGTAGGAAGATCCTTGTTATTTCACACCTCCAGCCAGCTGGATAGGACTGAAGTGGTCAGTGTCGGGTCATCTGCTCCAATCAAAGAACTGATTACACTTTTAGTCCCGGTCCGCTTGGCCTCTCCTCTCTGATTCCTCTATCTATAGCAAGAGCCCTTGAGCTCAGGGCTGTGCGCTGACCCTGATCACTGATGCACGCACGCTCTCACACACATGCTCGGCCTTTCTCCTCCTCTCCGTCTGTCCCTCTATCTCTCTTTTTTCTGTTTTCCCTCCCTCTAGTAATCCCTCTCACCACCTCCCTCCCTCCTGTTTTAATTTCCCAATGTGGTGTCAGAGCTCTAGAAGATGGAGAGGCCAGGCCAAGCCAGAAGACATTCCATTATCTTTTCAGCAGCCATTTACCTCACTGGGAGCAGAGATGGAGGGCAGCAGAGAAAAAAGTAAAAGAAACAGAGAAAGAGAGGAGGAAAAAGAAACAATAGCTTAACAAAATGGTAAAAGCTTAGACCACTGATTGATAGATAGGGGCTGTTCCAGGTCAAAAAGTTTATTTGTGTTTTTATGTTGTTCTGTTTGAGATACAGAAAAAAAGACAGTATGGACTGTCCTGTGTGGTTCACTAAGTGTTTGTTTGTGTATTTAGAAATGTATACATTTGTGTGTCATGGGGCCTTTTAATATGAGCAGGACTTTTGGTTAGCAAGGTAACATCAGGGTTAACCCTGGGTATAAACTTGTGTTGAACACCTAACCTGCTCCAAAGCAGTTTATGCTCAGAATAAGAGATCTACCTGATGAAGCACTGCCTACTAACCAGTCAGATCTCTTTATCCTGAAAGTCTGTAAGCTGATTTTAAGAGTGGAGGAAGGAAAGACACAAACAAATCTGATAAGATTGTTCATAAATCTTAAAAAAAAAATCATTATAAAATATGTTAATAATACTTAACATTTACCTTCTTGCGTTAGAGACTAGACAATGTGTTGAAGTAGTCAACTTTTGTGCTTGATAGAATAAATCTAGTGCTTTCAGTTCTATATTCATATTCATTTTTACAAGCTTGATATTCTGTGCATTGTTGGGGATTACAACAATGTGGACTAGGGATGCAATGAATCATTGATTTTGTCAACAATATTTAATGGCATCATTTATTGATAATGGGTTTAATTGTCGGTGGTTTGTTGGAAGTTTTCATGCTGAAGGCATATACTGTATTGTTTTCCGACACAGAGTTTGATATGGAGTGAGCCATCTTACATACGTACAATCTTTGCTCTGAGTTGCATGCATATCAGCCGCCGTGTTAAGAGAAACAAAACATATTATAAAGTTGAGGGCCAATGCCACATCACCAAAATGGATACATTTATGAGCGTTAACGTTGCAAATAAAAGTGCTAAACTTCTGCAGCAGAGTTCTGAGGAAAGTGATGAAGCACACAGGAAACTTGTCTGCCAAAGCACTGAAGATACCTCTAGGGCCAAACTTGCTGTTTCAACTCATTAACAATTAACAACAAGCAGACACTGAAGCCTGGCTTTAGTCCTGAAGAGTTCGGATGTTTATTGTTGGTCTTACAGTTGAAACGGAACATTTACCCTGATCATCCTTTCAGCTATCAATCACTTGACCCCCCCCACTCCCACTTTTGCACTCGTGACATGTTTGTGTCATATACAGAACTCTGCTTCTCCTGTAACATAAAGATTATCAGTGATATTCGTAAAGCTGACCTACCTTATCGTGAGAGCATGACAATAGTGCACAAGCATTTGGAGAGAAGGTACATTAGGTGTCTTACAGTTTTAGAAATATTTTTTTCCATTTATATTAACAGTTTAAAGTTAATGCTGCATGATGATTTTTCTCACAATTACATTTTTAAGCCTCTTACCTATCCTTTTACCTAAATTTCTGCATCTTTTCTCTCCTTTCCATCTTTTGTTCTTGAACTCTTGCAGTGAACACTGGAGTAAACTCCTATTATATTAATATTTAACCCAAATAAAACGTTATTCATATAAAGATATTAATAACATTACCAGACAACACATAAAGTCATCATACATAGAAATACATAGAAAATCATCCTACCTACATCACTGCTTATGTTTAAAGCCAATAAAAAACATATTGCTTGAATTTAGATCATTCATGTCATAAAACCTCAATAACAGCTGTTATGTAAATGTGGGGAAGCCCACCTGACTAGTCAACTAGTTGTTTCAATAGTCAGTGACTGGTGGATGATCAAAATTGTCATTAGCTGCATCTTTAATGTGGACATACATATCTGCCAAAACCAGGGGAACATGGCTCTTTATTTATCGATGCCTTGTCTATTTTGGCCAAGAGAGAAGGGGAGCCTTGTATTCTCTGGATTCAGGCGCCTGAGACACTGTGATGCTGCAGAGCTGCACTTCCCACATGCTCAGTCTAAAACAGGCTTTAAACTGTCAGGCACAGCACAAATAAGAAAGTGATTATTTGGAACTAATGATGAATATGTAATATAGTAAGACGAAAAAAGATATTTAGACTGTTTTTCCTCCTGCATTTATTGTTTAAGCTGTGCTATGTCAGTTTCAAGTATGCATTTAAATTTGTATTTTTTCAATATCATTGTTTGTGCTAAGCCTGCAAAAATCAAACAAAATTGCCAACAGCAGCACATGATCATGTACATGACTGATCATGTGCTGTCATACGCTCATCAAATATTTGGACTTACTTGTCAGATTAATAAACAGCCTTATGTGTCGATTTAGTGGGATCTCAGTCAGAGCACCTAAAGATAGCCTGTGTATGTGTAAATTGTTTCATAGTATAGGCCTCTGCTTAGATGTCGGCCGGTGTTTCAGCACCACAATCAGAGTGGACAGCTCCTCTCCTCTGATTCGCTGTGACAGACTTACCTGGCCTTTCCTGAAAACACACAAAGGCTGGCTGACATTTGCCCAAGGATCAGTGCGCTTAGCACAACAAACAAAAGTTTATCTCTGCTGTGGTTTATGTTGAAGTTGTTTTTTGGAAAGTGGACTCTTTGTTAAGAACAGACAGATGAACACTGAAAGCCTTTCTTGTGTGAATGTCAAAAAACGTTTTACTGATGAGGAAGTAAATTAATTAAGAGAAGAGGCTCAGAAAGTTTTACCTCAGGAAAGTTATTGTCAAGTAAGTTAGTTGTTCAAGTTTCTCAGTGACTTTATCCTGCAAAATTAGTTTTTTAAATTTATTTATTTTTTAATTTTTAGCAATCTAGTGTTAAAATTTCATAGTAATAGATTTTTCAGTAAGTGTGCAAGCCATAGCTTGTTCTGAAGTCAGTACAGTCTTTCTCAGCAGATCTGTGTTTCTCTTAAAGAACTTTAGACATTTAATGTCTTCATAGGTAGATGAACAAACTGGTTTCCTAAATTTTGAAAAAACATGGTCCATTAACGCTTTAAAAACTGTCAACATGTTGACACCTACAGTTCCGTAACCAAAAAAAAAAAAAAATCTTACAGGACAAGTAGAATTGATACTTTCTTTTTAAATTCATTTTGGGGCTTTTTTATGCCTGTCAGAGAGAAAGTGTTTAAAGTCGGAAAACAAGGAGACAGGGAGGGGAATTACAAACAGGGAAGGAGCCACAAGGTTGGAATTGACCCTGAGTCACTTGCTCTGAGGACAACCTCTGTACATGAGGCATGTGAATTAACTGATAGGCCGCCAGTGTGTTTAAAAGAGAGATTGTGTTGTCAACTACGCTTTCAGTCTTTAATCTGTTTCTGGTGTCTGCCAGGATTAATTCCTATTAATAATGGCTACATCAGGTGTATCAAGTTTCTTTTATTGGTGTTAGTAAACCACCTATGGTACCTTATTTTACACAGAATTTCTTAGTAACACTGACGAACTCATTTTGACGATGAGATAAAATGCAGAAAAACACAAACTTTCACACTGATATATAAAACCATTATTGTAATGTTTTTTTCTCAGCTCTTTGCTGTCTCTCTGTTGGCCTGAGCTGCCTTTATTGACTAAGCTGAAGTGAGCAGAATTGTTGAGTAGTTGTGGTTCAGATCCTCTCTGGTATTCATTGTGTAGTGCAAACACTTCGTGTTTCACCAAATTAAGCCCAGCCTCAAGATTTGCATTGAAATGTCTCTTTAAGCCGAAGAAGGAGAGCAACAGACTCTGTGCATGGGGTCTGCTATATAATGTATGTTGGTGTGTCTAATTTGTATGCATCTACTGTTTGTGGGTATTCCTAAATGAACTCATCTCATCAATTCTGTTTTACTCCCTCTATTTTTCTGTAAATATTTGTTGGCATGTTTCTGTGTGTGTTTTCAGATGTTAATTCCTGGAGGTCAGAGAGCAGCATCGGTTCAGTCTTTACTGTCAGACACGCAGTACAAAGTCACAGTCACACCGCTGTATTATGATGGACAAGAAGGCATCAGCGTTTCTGCCCTGGGGGCCACATGTAAGTATTTGTACATCCTAACACACAGACATACACACAAGGACATACACCCATATCCACACACACACACACACTCCTGAATTATTAACCACTGGGGTCAACTCAATTTTCATTATACAAAAATGCAGCTCCCACTTTGGGAGAACACATTTGACAAATCTGTAAGCTAATGAAAATGAATTTTATTGCAGCGGGCAGAGTGTTCATTTGCATTGCATTAACTTCATGTTCATTTACGCTCCTGGAGGAAAATGCAAATTAAATTGGCGACAAATACTGATGCGTCCTAAATTGTCTTAATGAAGGCCGTTCATAATCACATTAGCTTCTTTCATTAATGAAACGATTGAATCATTTTGGTGGGTTCTAATTGATTTTTTCAGCCATTCTCATGATTACCTTCTTATGAGCAGCAGGGCTCATGTCCTCATCCTACACAGGGTTGTAATATCTGACAAGATGTGTAATCTTTGGAGATGAGGAGGCTATGCCCCCCTCACCATAGTGCAGCTAAAAAAATCTTTTAGCTTGGAAGGCAACACGGCAATAAATTTGGGTCTTGGCATACTTGATGTACAGTAAGACATGACTTTTTATTTTTTCAGAGGCTTTGTGGGAATTTATAGCCCTGTAATAACTCAAATACAACCAGTCCTGGCACTTGATGGATGAAAGCTCACAGAAATGCTACTATCATTTATGTTGCACTGTAATTTATTTCACAGAAGGATATAATTAAACCGTATATCAACAAAGAATAAGCCGAGTGCCATCGTTTCTTTATTGTTGTGAACAACAAGGAACAAGAGTCACAAGTCATTTTCAGGCTGTGTATCAGATCTTAATACCCCATCCTTCTTACTAAAATGTGTCAAAATACTGTGTTTATATTCAGTTAGGCAAGGCTATATCAAATATTAATGATTTATTAAAACAACTAGCTAATGATTGCTGGTTATTGTAACAGTAATTGGCTTCAGCCTTACTTCTCTGCAATACAAGTTGATTCTAGTTTGTTATAGTTTCACTGTGCAATATTTGGTCGTTTAGCATAAAGTGGAACAAACTTGATAAAAATGAGACTGATTATTTATTAGTAAGCCTATCTGTGTTAGTGTTTAATCACCTTAAAATATAGTAATATATATTTATATTTACTAATGAACTTAGAATAATCCTTTTATTCATACATAGGGAGGGTCCTCTCCACCAACTCCACTATCTTGGACTTTTTTTTTTTAATCCCACTGGTTGACACAGTTACCACCAGAAATTTTAGTCTGCATACAACTATTCTTGAATGTGCACAGCTGTGTTCAACCATGTTTGAACCACCTTCAGATACAGTGGTGGTCATGGGTCTCTGGCACAGCTATTTTGGGGTTCCCGGGCTAAAAAAGTTGAGAACCCCTGCCTTAGAGGAGAGGTTATCAACTAGTCTAGTGTCAGAACCCACCACCACCTCTTAAACAACAAATCGTGACCCAAATTTCTTAAATGTTTCAATAATAACAAAATGTTTTCAATGATAAATGAGGAATTGAGATGGAACAATACATATGGCAAGATGCGAAGACTGTGGCTCAGTAGGTAATGTTGATTGTCCCGCCATCAGGAGGTTGTGGGTTCCTGCAGCACCTGCAGTCACATGTTGTTGTGTCCTTGGACAAGATACCTAACCCCACTTCGCTCCCACTGCTTTCTCAGTAGGGTGTAAATGTGAATGGATGCTTTTGAATGCGGTTAGCTAATACTGACAGCCAATTCTCCAGAGTAATCTCTGCCATCAGTGTGTGAATGTGGTGAGAATAGGTAGACACAAGCACAAGTCCATTTACCATTTAACAATGAGATGGAGGCATGTCCCTCAAAACAAAAGTACATCATAAACTTTTTGCCACATATTTTTTTCCAGGCACACATCTGTGACCCGCTGAAAACGGCTTTGCGACCCAATTTTGGGTCCCGACCCAGTTAATAACCAAAGCCTCAGAGGACTGTCATGCCTCATTTTTTGTTGCAGAAACTTAGCCATTGTCTACCACAAACACCCCCCCCAAAAAAACAAACAAACCCTATCAAATAACAGCAATAAACAGATCATATTCACAGTTTAGCGGAATTTTAACATTTTTTGTTTTCTGTGCTTTTTCTTTAAAGTTGTTGGTGTGTCTTTGGTTTATTTAATCTAAGGCTTAATGTTCATTTGCCTCTGACAGTTGTGTGGCAAGTTGCCATTTTTGGATAATGTGTTTTGATCTTCTATCAACAGGATGCATGAGTGAGGGTTATGCAATGCACAGTAGTTACAGAGATTTTACATTATTCCACTGATCCAACAGGTAGTAAAAGGATGCCAAAACATGCAGAAATGCGCCAGCTAAGGCAAGAAGGACAAAAAGCTGTTTGCTACAAACATAAACTCTTAGTTGACATAGAATGCTTTGACCAACAGGTTGCACACTTTTGTGAGAGATATGGACTCATAGCATAAATTTTGTCTGTTTACATAAGCGCTTCATAGGCTCCTTTTAAGGCAGTCAGGGAAACCCCTCTGTTTTCTAATTTTGTGTGTTTTATTGCAGTGCCCCTCTCGTCCCCTGAAAACCTTCGTGTGTCAGAAGAGTGGTACAACCGCTTCAGAGTGATCTGGGATCCTCCTCAGTCTCCCCCAGTGGGTTACAGGATTGTCTATCAGCCTGTTTATGGTACATACACACAATGAAACACACATAAATATAGACATACACTGAAGATGATCTCAACATGATTTTTTTATAATCAAACAGTAATGCAGGAAAAGGTCCTTTAGGAAAAACTGTTACATTTTGTGGAGTATTTCTGTGGGCTTGTTCTTTTATTGGTTCTTGTAAGAGAAGAAACACAAAACCAGATGGACAGGCACTTTTATTAAAGTGTGTGTGCACATTCATTACACTGACACAAAAGGACAATTAGACCGCTGTTTGTCATCATTTTAGGGAGTATTTTTTGCCCTGGGGGGGACACAGGCTCGTCGGAACATACTAATCTGCTTTTAATGGAAGGACCTACAGGCACAAACCTGTGACAAGAGGGTTTTGATTAAAGATATAACAATCTGTTCTTAGCAAGTTAAGGCTTCCATGCGAGGGGCTTCTTCATTTTTCTTAATAACAAAAAAGCATAAGGTTTTAAATGTCAGTGATCCAGAGCTTAAAGCAGACATTACCCTTTCTTCATTTATTGTCTTAAAGCACCATCAAAAGCCCATTTCCACTGTTCTGCTGCTTCTTGGTGCTAATTGTTTCGTGCTTCTAAGAACAGCTCCAGTCTTTAAAGTTTCCATGACTGTTTTATTCATTTGAACACAATTACTGTGTCTCTGCGGATCAGACTTCAAGCAGACGAACTCTATTTATCTGATTTTAGGAATTAAGCTGAAGAGAAACAAATTTCATCAGGCTGCTGTTTTCACTGTAAGAATCTTGATGCATGAATGGAGGAAAACTGCCTGGCACACAGACAAACAAACAAAACTAACACAAGGCTGCTGTTAAGGCTTCTCTGAATGCAAACCCGCTTAATGTTACAAATGCTTAAAGTAAAACACAGACAAATACACACACAGCCTGTTTCCCATTAAGCTGTGGTCCAGTGGGTGGTGTGTTGTAAAGATAATTGCTGCTCCTCCTTTATTCATCTGTGCTTTATTTTAATTCTTGTGTGAGGTTTGTTTCTGTGTTTCACACATTAACTCTACACACAATTTTTATGCAGGATACATTTTATTTTGTGAAGCACTTTGAAGAAGTTTTGGGAAAAAGTTGCTTTTCTTTGTTTGTGATTTTGATATCTTCGTTGTACTTGAGGTCTATTTGCTCATTTATGCTGTCTTTTTCAAGCCAAAATAGATCCATGCATTTTAAATGATATAATTGTCACTGCCCACACATACATGTGCAGCAGTTACATGATGCCGATGTTGAAAAGTGAAAGGGTGCTGTCTCAACAGGGTAACAAAACTCCTTTGTTGCTCCAGCCGTCCTCAGCCCAGCTGCTCTGTTGTTGATGTCTGTCTCTCTGCCCAGGGAAACTGACGTCATATCTACTTAGCAAAAAAAAAAAAAAAAAAAAAAAAGGAAATTGGTGTTTTGGTATTTCTTTGTTGTAACAATGCTGCTTGGCAGTAAATCTTATACTGTTGGAAAGCTGGTTTATATCATCAATCATCCAATTCACCAAACAACACCATACAGTCAATGGCAGTAAGCTGTTTGGCGTTGGCAGAGAAGATCTGACAAATTTTTCTATGCACATACTCAGCTCTACTGCTTGTCCCACAGACTCATGTTCCTCAGAAATGTGGCACCATTTAAAAGGGAAATAAACCGTAAAAGCTTTATGGCCAAGAAGCGTTGTTACAACAAAGAAATACTCTTCCAGACACAAATGTACTTTTTATTCTAGATTTATATGTTGGCACTTTATGACAACTCACACATTATTTAGCAAGTCTGTTGGCTACTTTGCTCAGTACTGCCCTCACAATGTAAGCTTCAAGAAAATGTGCAGAAATATTGACAAAATGACAATTATGTTTGTGTTAAAGTTTGTACTCCAGGTTTTTTTATTTTGCACTGCTTGCTCTGTTACATCAGAGATAGGAACACTGTCACAAAGACATTTATATCTTACATGCATTTGTTGCATGTCTGACAGATGTATCACTCAAAGTTGTCGTTCTCTTTAAAAAGATGTCCACTTTAAACAGACATTATTAGACAAAGCAGCTTGTCTAGACTGGATGCTGGAGACTGTCATGTCGCAGACTGGAAGATTGTTATTTATGCCTTCAAACTGTTGTGTGGGATATGTGATTGGTAGCAGACTTACAGACACTCCTCATTTAGAATTATTAAAAAGAAAAGTTTCATACAAAAACACACCAACAAGCCGTAGATTTTTTTGCCAACTTTTTTTCCCTCCAATTTCCTGTCCTCAAAACTGCCATGTTTTTTTTTGTCACCTTAGACAAAAGCAGCTTTTCTTTCCGACATGTCAGTTAATTATGAAATCTGTAATGACAACGCACTGCCAGATTTGATCACTTGTGCTTACAAACTTGTAAGGCCAGTGTTTTAAAGTGAGCTCCTTGATTTGGCTGAAAACTTTTTTCAAGCTACTTTTCAGCTACTTTTCAATCATCCAAGATTGTAGATATATGGTCTTCAAAAAACTCTTTAACAGTATTAAGATTATTGTTACTGTGTGTTTATGTAGTTTTCTTCCTTTTTATTTTTGTATTTATTTTTTACTGCACTTAAAATGTAAAATGTCATTTCTCAAGGACTGAACAAGAGTCTAGAACTGTAGTCAGTCCTTATATGAACTAGTTAGAGGAAAAACATTGAAACGTGGATTTTGAGGACTCGTGGTTTAGAGTTGGATGTTGTAACATCTTGGTTTCAGCCATCTTGTATTTTTGTTTTGTTTTAAAATATGCTTAAATGATACATGTAATGAAACTTATCTCAATAAAAAGAAAATTCAAAATCAAAGAAACAAACAAACAAAACAAACAAACAAACAAACAAACAAAAAAAATTAGTTTCCAAATCACTTTGTTTTGTTATGTTTGGTACCTGATTTTCATACTATACTGTAGAGTAAGTTAGTCCTAGTGTTTATTATTTATCAAGAAAGTTAAAACTTCTTTGTCTTTATAGCTATCACACTTGTTTCTCATCACTTCTACCCATAGCTAACAGGGGAATAAAGCTTTACTGCTGAGGAGCATTTTACACACAGACTTTGTAATAATTATTTATAGATCTTTCAACTTACTTTTTTTTTTGTCCATTGCATTTCTTAAAAACAATAGGTCATCTTCTACCGTCAGGCAGGATATCTACACTCCTTAATCATCTGTGTGTGTGTGTGTGTGTGTGTGTGTGTGTTTGTGTGTGAGTGTCACAGAGTTGTCATATCTCGGTGAAACAGTGTCATGTTCAATGGGTGGAACAGCGCTTTGCATATATGTCTGAATGTGTCTGTAAAGCATCTTCTGCATGCTTAGATGTCATGCTGCTTGTGTTACATAATGCATTATAACATTGCAGACTTGGACACCATTGTTACACAGCTACTGTTTTAATGTAAAATACAAAACTGGAACTTTGTACCATTGCTGGTGTGTGATTACAATGTAAAAGGGCTAGTAATTATTCTCCTTTTTCCTCTGCCTTTGCTAGTGGTTAAATTTAAATGTCTTTCTTCAGTACCAGGACAAGTTCTGGAGACAACAGTGGGTGAAAATGTAAACTCCATCATGCTTCCAAACCTACTGAGTGGAACCGAGTACAGTGTCCAAGTGACGGCCTCTTACCCTACAGGACAAAGTGAACCACTGCTGGTGAATGCTAAGACATGTAAGTATCCCCATCACACACCTGCAAAGATTACTCAAACACTTAATGTAGTTTATATCAGATCTGTTAAGATGCTGTTTTTGGTAAATTTGGCAGAAGTCTTAATGCTGCTTTGCTGTGGTTAATGATGGAGGAAGGCTTATGAAAAGATACAGTGTTGCCTGAGCTTGCTCCTGTGATAACCTGATTAACGCGTGAGTCATTCAGAATGAGACCTAATAGAGATGTCAGCGTCACGTTAAGCTTTCAGGCTTAATTTGTCACAAAGGACTAATAAACAGTGTGGAGGAGGGGATGAAGGCTGGAGCAGGCTAACAAACAAAGTTGATAGAAAGGGAAGAGGTAAAACTGACTGTCTGCTGATGCACTCTTACTTTCAATGAGTGATAGAGTGAGCAAGGAAGTGAAAACGATCTCTTAATACTTAATGTTTGCAGATTATGTCACGTCACTGCAAAGAAGTCCAAATGGGAGCAGGAAGGGATTTCTTCAAAGAGAAGGACTATCAAAATGCCATTTTTTTGCTGTTTAGGGCTGTTTGAGCCTGTCAAATAAGGAGGGGTGGGAGAGAAAAATCTTGAGTTAATTTTTAGTCCCCAAAAGTAAAATTCATGCAACGAAATTAGGAAAGCGGACATGGACATGGATTAAAAAACCTCTGTCTAAAGCCTGGACTATTTGAGTCAGACTATGCTTTGGTATGGTCTGTCTCCACTGGATGGTCTGGTTTGGTTCAGGACAATGTTTGACGCAGTAGACCCTGATCTTGCCTAGGTATCTGACCTTGTGTGTCCACAGCCAGTGTCCATTCAGCCTTGCTAATTGTGATGGGAAATCTCACACTTATCTCAACCCTAACCCTACTTCTGGAGATCAGTGCTCTTTTGGATTCTAAATGGCTCTTGAATTGGTGCTAGTTTGACTTGTTAATTGTATATTAATTTACAACAAAAATGAAGCACCTATGGACCCCACAAGGCTAGCCTCTTAGTTCAGAACAAGACTCCTCAAGACTTTATCTGGCTAGACATGTAGTAGATCTGCAGGACTAGATGTTTGTTATTGCCTCCACGGCAGGCAAAATTGGTCAGTCTGTGTAAAAAATAACTTTTTTTATGGACTACAGGAATCATACCCAACATATGTTGAATTTTTGAAGTAACTGCAGCATGTGGATCCAGCTCGAGCATTGCAGACTTTCCATCCTTCTCATTGCATCCTCGCTGGTGTATTTCACATCCTGCCTCTGTCTGACATTTACACATCAGTGGGATCACATGACTAAATACAACCTACAGATGCTGCAAAGCCTAATTCAGACTTAAACATCTCCTAAACTAAAACAAATAAACTGACAGAGATTAAGGAAGTGAGAGAGAGTGAAATAAGAATATGTGGAGGAAAAATAAACCTAGCACAAAAATTAAGGAAATTAGTGTTTGGTAGATTATGTCACTTTTTGTAAAAATGCTTCTTGACAATAAATCTTACACTTTTGGAAAATTTGCTTATTTTCTCTTTTAAATGGTACCACACCTGTGAGGATCATGCATTTCTGGGATGAGCAGCAGAGCTGAGTATATGAATTGTGGCCATGAAAAACATGCCAGCTCTTCTCTGCCAATGCTTCTGGGATCCCCAGGTGCTGATAATCAGGTGCCTGATTGTTAGTACCTGGGAGCATGGACCCTGCGACAGTGGTCAGTAGGTGTCTGCTCCAAGAATCAGCATGCCACGTTTGACTGATCTGGGCAGGGCCTGTGTGATAGGGCAGCTTAATAGCCAGGCTGTCCAACAGTATAAGATTTATTGCCAAGAAGCATTGTTACAACAAAAAAATAATCTACCACACACAAATTTCTTTGCTTTTTATGCTGGGTTTATATGCTTGTATATATGTGTGTATGTCAGTTGTACTTTCTTTCTATGAACCTCCACTCAAAAGAGCCTCTGTATCAAACACTACTGTTATCCTTTTAGATTCTTTCTATCAATGTTATTTTTATACTTCACAAAACTGCAGTATCATCCAGAACTATAGAATCGACTGGTGTCTTTGGGGATTTTTTTCTGGTTGTACTGAGGGGACTCATTGAAAGGCAGAGATATCGAATGGAATAAAAACAAATATATGCTAATTTTCACGGCTCATGGATTTCTCAAGCAAACTTGAGCACAGAGCAAAAAAAAAATTTTGGCCTTATTTCTTAAGAAAAATACATTTGCCTGAACCTCAATTAAAATGTATAGACTTAATGTAGATTGATTCATGTTTCTTACATAACAAAAAACTAAAATGAGCCGCTGTTTTTACACAGTTGTGCTGCAGTGATGCTCTTTCATCTGTTATTTAATCATCCCTCTGCTGGTGAATGACAAATCCCTCACGCCTTCTTGTCTTTATGAACTTCTTATAATGAAAGATGCTTTCATGAGAGAAGAGAGATGAATTATGAGGCATTAACAAGTAGATTTATCAGCCTCTCATATTTTAACACACTCAGCCTCTGGTGTGGTGCTTAAAGTTCGAACATCTGTGTTAACCTTATCAAAAGTTTTTCTTGCCTTTTTTGACCCATTTTAACACATAGTACAAAAATAAAGTGTTTATTTCAGATGTTTTCCTCTGGCACTCCACAGTCATATTTGTGCTTATTATGACATATATTCAGCACAGCACATATTCTCTATTAGACTGAAGCAACTCATAGTGCATGGATAAATTTGATATATATAAGGATGTCTGCTGATATACTGTGCATATCTAAACTCATTGTCCATATTTATGCTGTATGCCGGAGGAGCTCTGATTTATTGAGGTGTTTGTGTTCAGACATTAGTTATTCTAATAAGACGGATAGAGGAGCATATATCCCCGGTTGCACTGCCTTACCATGGGGGCCACCTGGCTTGTTTCCACTAATAAATTACACATACTAGCATGTGGCATAAAAAGTAATTATTGGTGCCTAGAGGACCACTAAGTGAAATGAAACTGTTTCCTCCAAATAAAGTTTTATGTAGTTTGTATTGAGGTGCTGGAACACCATCTGTGCAGTGAGAATGAGAATTCCCAAGACCAGTGAAGGGAGCTCAATCAGTGTGGCCCCAAGAAATTCTATTGATTTACCACAATGTCGTAAAATTGAAATAATATGTTTTTATTTTGCGGAAAGGGAGAGAAGCTTGACTCTAAGAGGATTACCTGATGAGAAACAGGGAGATGTACAAAAAGGGAGTTGTAGAGAATCTCTGGGTTCTTTGCTTTGAGTCTTGCAACCTCATCTAGTCTTCTGTTCTACTTCTCAGTGTACACTATGTGATTTCAAGCTGATGAAGACAAGATTTTTAAGTCGCACAACTCACTTAGAAGTCAGACGAGCTTTCAACCCAGTGGTGTGTCATTTGTTGTTCAGTGTACCGGGGACACAACAACTGATCACAGTTTGATCAGCTGCTTCCAACTGGTCAGATGAATTTCTGACATGATGATATTTAAGTCATATGACCAGGTGAGAGCAGAGCCACAAGCAGATTCCCTTTGGGGCATTTATATTCCTTTATAAACTGTTGGACAGTGTTTGAAATCACTTTGACAAGAGCAGGCATGCTAATTTGATATGCATTCCCCTCCTTCCATAAAAAGATTCATACAGGCGGGAAATAAACCTACCTGGGCACCTCCAGCTAACAGCAGTGATGTGCCGTTTATAAACAAGCCAGTTCTCAGAGCCGGCTCCTTTATGAAAGCAAATTCCTTTTATCCTCTCTCTGTTATTATGAAATACACCTCAGAATAAAGGGATGGTCTTTACACCACACCTTTCAGCTACAGTCTCAGCTACTGCATGGTGATTTAACTTTAATCTTGTGCAGTGCTGGGTAGCATTACTTTCAGTGTTAATTTTGTCAAGACTAAGACTCTTTGATGACTAAAACTGACACAAAGCAAGTTTAGTTTTCATCAAGATTACCAAAACTAGACTAAGATGTAATTTATTTTTCGTCAGACATTCAAAATCCATGATATTTCTCCACTATGGGTAAATATGTCAAAATACAATGCATCTGTAGCTCCTCTGCCTCTCAGCTGTAGACGGCAGGGATCCCAGATTTGGCAGGGGCCTTACCATCACACTAGCATGACTTGTACCAGATTCAGGCAAGAGAATAAATGCTAAGGACTCAAAGGAAATACTCAAATGTGAGGACAGTTATTGACTAAAAGTAGACTAAACCTATAAAGAGTAGAAATCACTGAAATGTGACTAAAACTAAAAGGCATTTAATCTAAAGAGTGAGACTGAGACTAAAATTAAAAACAGCTGTCAAAATAAACAGATTACTGCGTTACATACTGAGAAAAGTAACATGATATGTTACTGCATTACCTACTGAGAAATTACTTTTGCGTTACCAAATCTAAAACCCTTTAACCACTTGTTCCACTTGTTGGTTGTAAAAACGACACATAGCCGACACCATGTGTGCCTTTGATTGCGTAGACTCTATTGTGAGTAAAAAGCCTAATTTACCACACATAATCTGTAACTGTACTCTCAGCCTGATAACGCCACTAAGAAACATGAAAACCTTTACAGCCTTGTAATACCCTCACAGTCTGACAACAATCTGGGAAGAGGCCTACAGAATTACAAAAAACACTGTGTGTAATAACCATGCATAATTGGAATGGCTGCAAAGCTGATGCAATGACAACAAAATTGGAGCTTTTAAACTTATGTTTCACCACGATGCTGTTCTTGTCCCTTTCGTCCAAACATCCAACATAATGGTGATAATTCCACAGTATAATGCTCTCTGCCTTCTTACTGCATCAGTAAGCTATCAACGTATGTGTAGTGTGTCTATCCCTCGCTGGCACGCCATAACATGCCAACAGAAAAGAAAGAAGGACAAACAGTGCAGATGCTTTGAGGAGCTTCTTTTTTCTTTCTCTCTTTTTTGTGCCACAGAGGAGAAAGGAAATCTGAAATGTTTTTCAGTAACAGATTACTTTTATCAAAATGGTAACTAATAACTGATAATTTGAATGATAAAAACAACAAAAACAAAAAAAGTTATCTAAATACCCTAATGGATGACTTTGTAACACTTTTGCTATTTTACTGTTATTATTATTGTTACTATTAATTCTTTACTACTTCTGATTTTTAGCTTTTTTTTAAATACCTTTTACTCTTCTTATTCATGTTTTAATATCTCTTACTCCTCTTACTGTTTTGATTTTCTATATCCATGATCTTGAGTTTTTATTTAGGCAGTTCTTACTGATTTTTGCTTTTGCCCTCTTGACGCTTGTATAATTTTAACATTTTCCTTCTTCAGACTTATTCTCTTATGTTTATTTTTCCTTTACAGTTTTACCTCTCTTAATGTTTTTAGTTCTTATTGCTTCTCTTTTACTTGCCTTTTAAAACTTCAGTCCCCTTGGTCTCAGATTTTGTGGTTGGGTTCCTGTGTTGGCCGGGTACTCGTGGGTTCTTATGATGTCTTTGTTTTAAAGACGTCTCAGGTTGTCTCAGTTCTGGTGATGTCATGTGAAATATATCAAAGCTCTTACGACTTACACAGATTTTTATTTCTAATAATGTCTCAGTAATAATGTTGTTGGGGCTAAACATGTAGTCTGGGTTTGGACCTTGTTTAGGTTCTCTTCAGTGAGTGTTCTTAGTGTTCTCTTGTTGTTTTTTTGTTGTCTTTATCTCTTGTTGCGTTCTGCTGCTTTGTTTTTCTGCATGTCAAAGCACTTTTTAAACCCTTGTTTTTAAAAGTGCTATATAAATAAAGTTATTATTATGATTATTATTATTACTATTGGAACGAACGGTGTGATCACATGCATCAGTGGTTGTTCATTGTGAAAAATTCAGTTGCAAGGTGTGAGCTGATGTTCCACCATAATTGTTAAGAGTTGACCTGAAATTGCACAGTGTACGCCCGGCTCTACACGTACAGTTTTTTGTGACTGATATTAGTGTCTCACTGACCAGCCAGGGTTTAAGTCAATGGTGAACTTTTGATAAAATGAGCCAAATTTCCACAGTTCCTTTTATTCCTTATGTTTCATGCTTGAATGTGACTTCAAATACTTCCAAGTGAACAAGGTAGACCATATCACCTCACTAAAGCATGTTTGAATTTATGAGATGTGTGCTGATTACTTCATGAAAACAAATATGATTCTGAGAGATAAGATGAAAATGTATGATCCAAACTAACATTGCTGACAAGCTGAACATAGAACATTTTTGGAAGTAAAAGATTATGTAAACATTTTGCCAGATTAGATGACTGTGCCTAGTTTGCACACATAGCATCTTAGCTGGAATGCAAAACCTTGTGTTTATTAAAAACCTGCCTTTACCGTGTTCAAACAACAAATCAGTTTAGTTAGAGCGAGCTGCCAGCCTAGCAAGGTTTCTGTCTGTAAGCAGACAACCATGTGCAGCTATACATGATTGTTTCTGTCCACAGTCATGTGTTGACATGTAAGTCGGTGCATGCAATGTTGCTTTTGCATTCCTGTATGTTTTAGAGTAAACATCTTTCTTCATATTACTGATGGAAGCATGGGCTTTTGTATGCATTATTCAAAAGTGTTTTAAATAAGGCACCTGCCATATGGTCCCAGCATTAAATATCTATTTACTGGTGCAGGAGCCAAGATTATTTTATACCATCAGCACATTCTGTTAACAAGAGAGGGAGAGAGAAAGGGAGGACAAATGAAGAGAGACTGGCTCCTGGGAGGCCTCTCTGCCTATATGGTTCACTGAAATCTCACTAGCAAACAAGCTGCACATATTGAAATTGCTCATAGTGTTTTGCATTTTGCTGCATCATACCTGATTTTTCTTACAAACAAAGGTAAACAACAAGCTTGACTAATTCTGCATGTTTATGATAAATATCCTCCTAACTCTACATTTTAACAGGAACTGTCAGTGTTGATGCATTTCAACTATTACACTCAATATGAATGGTGCATTGTTAATGTTATAGCTATAAAAACACCCTAAAAAGATGTGCATGTGCAACTTTTCTGTCTTATTTATCATGCAGATGTTGTAGCTCCAGCTTTAGCCTAAACCTGCTGACTCTGAGTATTAAAACTTTTTCTCCTCACAGTGTTGGTAGTCAATTCGTCAAAGTTCAAGTGGCAAATTATGAAGTTGTGACAGTATTTGAAATGTAATACAGATATTTTACTCTAAATGACTAAATTGGATCAATTTCTCTTAAAATAGAAATCATATAAGGCGGTGGTTCTCAACTGTTGAGGGACCAGGACCCACCTACACCCCCTTGTAAAAAAAATCAAGACCCAGATTTTTAAAGAAGTTCAACAACTCAAAATTTTAAAAGACAAATATAGCAGTTTGGACCCTAAATAGAAAAAGCTTGATTGAACAAAAGAGACAGGGTGAAGTAAACACATAATCACATAAATACAGAAATATATGCTTTCATACATTTTATTTTACTCTATTTTCCCCAAATACAATAGAAATGTGGTTATTTCTTGACTTCCCTTATTATCCTGGCACATCCGGCTTTAGTATGTGGGGGAAAGGAGATGAATAAGTTGGAATCTTGATTTAAAAAATACTTGTCATCACAGGGAAACAAAAAAATGTTTGGATGTACTGTATGTTCTCTTAGGGCTTCCATATAACATAGACTTTTTGTCACATTTTTTTCCTGGCACATATTTACGATCCACTGGAAACAACTCCCAACCTACTTTTGGGTCCCGACCCACCAGTTGGGAAGCCCTGAATTAAAGCACATTTACCTGGTAGTTAGGTTGCACTCCATGAATGCAGGTTTGCGTCTGGCCTGTGGCTCTTTTCTGCATGCCAGTCCCCTCTCTCTCTCATCCCTGTTTCTAATTTCATCTGCTGTCCTCCTAACCTGGCACGCCAGATGGATTTGTTTCACACATCCATCTGGTAAAACACTCACAGACAGCATTTGGAAGAGGGCAGAGCCTTTGAAAAAAAAAACTCTGAGGATGATTGGATGAACGTTCTGTCTGTCACATCTTTACAGGCCAATCAGAGCAACAAAACATGTGATGTAGCAGCTACTGAGCTGCGCCCCTACGGAAGGAGTAAACTCCATAGAGAACTGCATTATGCAAACCATGGCGACTGTATACATGACTTGACTTTTGTCATTTTTGAAAAGAAGACAACTCAGTGCTGTTCTTTGTTGCTCTTTTAACGAAGAAATGTTGTCAAGTTCTGATAAAACGCGTTTTACCAGCATCCATGCTGATCTCTTCCACCATAATTGCACCGGCCTCTTGTTGCTGCTTGCTTATGTCACAACTCTGCCGCCCCGAAAGTACTGCCCCTCGCCTCCAATTGGTCCTGTCACTTTCTAAAAGGGCCCAAATGGTTCAGACAGGAGCTTTGCAAGATGGATCTGCCAGTAACAAACACGGAAATGGGCATATCCATCTGCTTTGCAAGGTTACCGTCCTCCTCTGTAAACAAAGAAATAAAGGCCAAAAATTTTTAATCTTTAAAAAAGAAAAAAGATCGAAAACAATTTAGAGTATCTCTGAGAAGTGCCTTTCAGAGAGTCAGAGTCAGAGAGAAAAACATTCAGCTTTCATATAATCAATAGGGTTTTATGAAGAATAAGCTACCTGGATAAGCGAATTCAGACATAGTGACATTAGAATTGTGGTAGAAGAATCTTAGCAGATAAGTTAAAAGAGAAAATAAGCATAATCAAACAAGTTAATGGTTTAAGATGTTAACATTTTGCTTTTGGCAGTAGTATCAAATATCAGTTTATAAAACAATCCGCAGTACTGCCAGACTCCCAAAGGATTTAAAAAGGGAACTTTTGTTGACCTGAGTTAAACTTAGACTTTTTCATTCTGCTGCATGAGTTGCTGGTTTGGACTACCGTTACATATTCAAAAAGGTGTTCTTAATTAGAGTGCTAGTTCTGCTGATCAATAATTTGATTAAAGTGAATACTTAAGTACAATTGCCTGAGGTGTCTGAAAATTTGTAGCATTTTGGTTTGTGTGTGTGCGTGTGTGTGAGATCACACATTACATAGCCAGTTCAAAATTGTTTGAATCACAAAATAAATACTAACTCAGGCTGTCTTTCTGTGTAATTCCAGTGTTCCTTGGAGTCTCTGGCTTGTCAACATACCAGATTCGGCCAAACAGCATGTGCATCCAGTGGCAGCCTCTTCTACATGCCACATCATACAGAGTCTCCATACAGTCTACACTCAGTAAGTACTAACTATTTTTGAGCGCACCAGTGAATCAATGCGTTTATAGGATGATTTTGAGGCTGCATTCATTTTATTTGACTTGAGACAGGTTTGAAATCAATCGTAGTAGGGTCTTGATTGACTTTATATTTTGATATGAGTCAAGAGTATTTTTTTTCTTGTGGTTTGGGTCACATGTCTTAACAACAACAAAAAATCTCCACGTCTGTGTCTGGAGATATTTATCTGTCTGAAGTAAGCAGCAGTCCTAGAACATACTCCCAGACATTATGATCGTCATCTGCCCTCACCGACATCTTTGGCGCACCTCTTGTCATTTCAACATGTTTCTGCATTCCTTAAAGTGAGAAACATGATTCCTGCCAGACAAGTGACTGGAATACATATCAGTCAGTAAATCAGAAGGTTTACTGGTTGTGGTGTTTGGTGAGGTGGCTGGCTTGAGCTCCAAAGTCTGCACATGTGCCCTTAAAGATTTACAGCCTGTCCTCATGAAAATGTCTCCTCTGTTTATCATTAACACAGACGAGTCAGCTCAGGACTCTCTCAGTATGTTACATGTGTGCTGCTTATATATAACTTCCATCTGGATTAGCATTGAAATGGGCTTTGAGAAAATAAATCCCTTTCTGTCATTTTCACATTGCACTGGTGTACACTGTATATATATATATATCCATAAATCTCTCTCTTTCATGAGGGAGAGGAGATATAGTATGCATACAATTATTCCCCAGTATACAACATGGAAAAAATCTGCTTTGAGAACAGATCATGTGGCAATGTCAGAAAGAAACAATAAAAAAACATAGGTTATGACTCCAAGAAGCTGTTGAATGCAAACATTGCTAAAGTGAAAAAAAGAAATTAAGATTAGAAAATGATACAAAAAGAGTATGAAATGAACAAAACTGTGCTTAAATTCTGTTTGAATGAAGTCAGTCAGTAAGAGAGCGAAATCATTTTGTGATCAGCCTTCTGACCTTCACTTGTCCTTTAAATCATCTGGAATAAAGGGGACGATAATTAAACAAACAAGAGTCTATGTTGTTTACAAGGGAGTATTTTGTTGTTTAATTTCATGTGTATTCAGTAGGCTGTTGTGCAGCACAGTTTCATACCATATCTACAAGAAAAGACAATCATGTCTTTAAAAACTTTGTGGGTAAAAACAGTCACCTCAATAGGATTATTTTCTGTGTTTGTTTTATTATGCAGCTTCCTATAGCAAATCTTGTTTTGGTTCATTGTTGTATTAAATGAAAAAAAGGTTTTATGTGTAATAAATGAACCTGTTGACGTTGGCTGTCTGCCCCTTTTTATTTCCATGAGAAAACCTTTGTCTGTGTGTATTTTTAAATGTCAGCATGTGTTTAAAGGTCATGTAGAAGCAGGACCACATGTGGCGGAGGTGTTTTTTCAAAAATAACTTTGAGATGATATGCCAACAGAATTCATACACGGTATAACAATTTTATTTTCCTGTTTTCTTTTGATTTCAGAAGTGTACATCTTTAAAAAGTGGAGAAAACCAATGAAAACAATGAAAACATCCTGATAAGTTGATAGGAAGTTGAACATTTGTTTTGTCTGCTTAAAAGGGGACATGAAAAACAATATCAAGTTTATTTTTTGTTTTTTGTTTGTTTCTACCACTAGAAAACTCTCAATCAAAACAATAACAAAAGTTAACAAGTAGAGACTTGCTGCTCAGCTCTACCATGTACTTTCTATTTTGACTTGAGGACTCTGTTCAATTAAAGATGCACTTCATAATTACTAAACAGTAAGCCAACCTTTTTGTTACACTGATGAATTTCACATAATGAGGGAGAAAAATTGTGAATAGCAGCCGTCCTGGATTATGCTGTGTGCAACTTGCAAAGCATTCTGGGATTGCTTGCAACTTTAACCAGGACAGCTGCTTATAACAGCTTTCCTCTCCTGTAATGTGGAATTCATCCATAAAATGAAAACTGTCTTTTACTGTGTAAAAATGCACATTATGTAGTGCAGTTTTTGTTGAACAGACTTATCAATTCAAAACAAGTGAGCTACAGAGATGCCAGAGCGGTATGTCTTTAATGGTCATTTGTTGTTATGTTTTTATTTACATTCTGGGTCCGTCATTGTGGCAATTCCATGGCAGCTGCTGTAACATTAAACTGGCTGCTGAAACTAAGAAAAATAAGAATTTCTCTGACCTTAAATACTGTCGAAAATATTTCAGTCGATAGAGGTACTAAAAATTTATATAGAAACAGTTGTCATTTTTTGCATAATTGTGCCTTTCAGTAAGACTCAGTAAGAACCAGCGTCTGAGGTATTGAAAGACAGGTGGGACTATTAACCCTACTTTATTGATGCTGCTCAATTAAATTGTACCAGTCTGGTGGCAAAGAATCAGCTATGTGAAATTATCTGTTAGAGAAGCCTTTTTAAAATGTTATAATCAGCTCTGGATTATTCTTGCAGGGCTCACAGAGAATGATTGAAGGTTGGTGTTGATGAAAAGAAATCTGGTCAATGTAGACACTGGGAAGATTAATAAATCTGCTACGTGATGGAAGCATGAACATTTATCAATATTTTGTCACTTCTTTCTGAACTTAAATGCCACACAAAAAGCAGAAAGAACCAAACATCTCTCTTCCATATTCCCCCCCTCACATAGTTCTATCTCAGGCTCGTCCTCCTTCCTGCCTGAGCTGACTGAATATCCGAGCTGGTGTTTAGAGATTTGGTTTAATCCACACAGAGCCAACCAGCTGCTTAAACACCTTCTCAAATGGATGAGTGCAGCCTTTCGTTGACAGCTGTTTCCCTAAACTTTATTATCTATGGCTCTTTCTTGTGTAGAGGACGAGCTAATTTGTCTCTCTCAAAGATTACAGACACATTAGGAAATAGAATTAAACTAATGAATCCGACAAATGGCAGCTATTACTGCATGTGTGTGCGCGCTTTACACTTTCCATTTTTCCCTTTTTGGCTGCCAACATCATTTCTCATTCATGTTTTTTGGCAAGGCCTTCCTCTGCAGCTTTTTGATGTCAAAACTAAACAGAGATTTTTTTAGTTTTTGCAACAAGATATGTTTAGAAAGTTCTAATTTTATTTCTTATATAATAACATAATAATTTCCATGGTAATTGAACTGAAATGTAATGTTAGTTTCCTTTTTGCTGCAGAAAATAAGTGGATGTGTGCTTTTCAGTTTGTGACTTTAAAATCATTAACATATTACATTTTGACCAATATCTGTCAAATGATGAAAATGCAAAAATAAATTTATCATATTACATCTCAACTCAGTTTAAAACTATTGATAAATAATGATCATTTTCATTTAAATGCAGGAATTTTACAAAGTTTTGAATTTAAAATTACCTGAAAATATCCATGTTACCTTCTCAATAATGTGTCATCTTAGTCTTTAACAGTCCTTGAACAAAAAACTCTGCTGAAACAGAAGTTTTTGAAGAATTTAGAGCTGGTGGATTTTTTATTCTACTGTGAGCCATGTTTAAGTTTTTGTTTTTTCTTTGCAGATAGTCAGAAGCAGGAACTGAGGCTTGGAGGTGGTACTTCCCGACAGTGTTTCTACGACCTCACTCCCAGCAGCCAATACCAGATCAGCATTCACACCCAGCTGCAGGAGATGGAAGGACCTCCTGTCTCTGTCACAGATATGACACGTATGTCACAAGACACTAGGTTGTGACCAAAGATTTTACAGGGGGTGTCTGTAGCTCAGTGGTAGAGTTGGTCATTCTTTAGTAGTATGGTTGTGGTGGTGGCGGTGGTGATGGGGGGGTTGATCCCAGGTCCGGCAGTCCACATGTCAAACTGTCTTTTGGCAAGAACCTGAACAACAAATTGCTCCCAGTGACATTAACATTGGTGTGTGAATGTGTATGACTGAGATAAGTTAATACTGAAGGCCATTTTAAATGCAGTTTTTGCTGTTATGGCCCTTTTCCACCTGCCCGTCTTAACCCTACTCTACTCGACTTGACTCGACTCTACTCAGTTTGTGTTGCATTTCCACGGGCGCTGCACCTCATACCAGATACTATTTTTTAGTACCTGCTCTGCTCTGGACCCAAGCGAGCTGAGCCAATACTAAAAGATGACGTCGATTGACTGCCGGCCACTGATTGGTTAGAGAATGTTGTCACCGAAGAGTCATGAGCGCGACGCCCGACACAGGAATCAAACCCGCCATTTTTAAAAAACGACAACAGGTACTAGGGCTGGTGGAAAAGGTAACCAAACCAAGTAGAGTCGAGTAGAGTAGAGTCGAGTCGAGTTGAGTAGGGCTGGAACTGTGTAGTGGCAAAGCGCCATGATATGGCATTTGATATGAATGTAACATGTAGAGTGCCCCCCTTTTTGCCATCCATCACCTTCTTTGATCCAAACAGGTGGGACGGATGCCAGCCTTTGACCTTACATACAGTGTCTGGTTTCTCTCTCTCTCTCTGTCCCTTTCCCTGTTTTTCTCTCACTGAGAGGAAAGAGGCTGCTGTGTCACTTCACTGGTCAGCTAAGGAGCTGTAGTTGATTTGTAGCACATAACCTGAGGGACCAGCAGATTTAGCTCAAAATCAGGGTGAAAGAGAAAGATGAATAGTTGTGGTCTAGGACTCCCACTGATACAAGCACATTTCTCAAACAAGTTATGTTGAATAGTAAGCTTTCTAACTGCTGCATTGTTGACTGAAACAAGTGTAGAAATAAACTCTTGATGCAACATAATCGCTGTTAAAGTTAGCAGTGAAAATACAAGGTATGGCTTTTAAATAAATAAACCGTGCTTATGAGGATAAAACCATGTGGTTCACAGTCACACTGAGTGATTCATATTCAAGTTTGGGTTTTCACACACAATTGCTGTAAGATGTCTTTAGTTTACCTTTAGCTATTGATTAAAGGGCACATGTTTTTGCCAAGGCATCGGAAAATAATTAGCTTAAAGGTTAAGTAATGCACTAACTTGAAACTTCTGGTGAATTTGGACAAAACAGCAGCTGAATCTTTCCTTACATGTCATGTCCACGTGTGTTTGAATGGCACAAAAGATTCAAGCAAATGTGTGGAGACATTTTGGAACAAATTCACCCTTTAAAGCCTGATACCTCAGAAAATTCTCATTGTTGGAATTGAGATGTTTATTTAACCTGCTAACAAAATTCAAAAACAAAATATTGCCGTAATATTTCAAAGTCCAAATATATTTTTTGTATTATATTTGATACGAGATTCACTGGATGGCATTTTTGACTATCATCATTATTGGTCATCAATCAGAAGCTTAACATGTGTAGCGCAACGGGCCGTTGAAAACTGCAGTGATAAGCTTAGCAAAACAAACTGCTTGAGCACCATAGAGTCCATTGTCAGCTCCAAAATCTGAAGTTCTAGCCACAGTTAAATGTGCCCAGTTTGTTGTCTGACAGCAGGCAGAGCAGAGACACACACTCGCTCCGCAACGCACACACACACTTATCTGTGCGCCGTGTCCAACACTGTCAAAGCTCACATGAGAAAAAAAAAACACAAAACGATAAAACAATTTATTTTTTTAAATTACAGCAAGTGTGGTATTGACTGAAAAATCTGTCTTGAGTGTTTTAAATATGGATGTCCTTAAAGAGGATGAGAAATAGTTTAAATTTACTGATGCAGCTGTTTAGATTTAGGTCTGTTACAAACTGTTTTAGAAGTACTTTCAATATTATCTAAATGCTTTTAATTATTACTATTATAATCGAGGCAATGAGAGCAAAGTGTAGTAAAATAAAGATGTGGTAGAATATTAAAATGAAAGGTCTGATTTGGAGAGCATTAAAATGTACAGTTAGTACAGTTTGAGTCAGAGTTAGACAAGATAAACTGTGTAAGCATTGATAGCCTATTCAGTACAAGAGAAGTTAGTTTAAACATTTCTGAGTAGACTTGATTGCGTTGCAATTATGACTTTCTGCTGTATAAAGGACATAGTGTCCACCCTCTATTTTTTTCCAAATTTAAAAGAAGTGTAAAATCTCGTCTCGTGTCTCGTGGGCCCAAATCCCATCTTGTCTCGTCTCTTGAGATAAGTGTCTCGTCACACCCCTAGTTGTGTGCGAATACCAAACCTTTAATATATAACACTTGTTGTGACTGTGAACCATGTAGTTTAATCCTCATAAATGCAGTCTCATTATTTAATAGCCATACCATGTGTATCAGTATTTGACCTAATTGCACTAACACATAGCTGTTGGTATAGGGGTGGGACTTGTGTAATCACTTTATATTCTTTTATGTACAGAATGTAAAATAGAGGATTAGATCTTATATTATGACCACATTTTATCTTTAACTAAAATAAGGTTAAAGATAAAGGTTTTTGCTGTGGATACTGATGACAGATCATCTGAGTGAGATTGGCCAATATAGATCACATTTTATGTAGTTGCTGGTTTATTGGTTGGTAAATCTACTTAGCTATGTAGTTTACCAGAACCTTACACATCTAATACCGCAACCTACTAATGTGTACAACAACATGCTTTTCTTACTTTGTTCAACAGAGCAGTGAAAAAAAACCCAATGCAACAAGCATCCTACAGTAATGACAGCTCAGTCACACAATGTGATGGTTCATTAATTAAATGGGTTAATTTATGTGAATAAATTTACAGTTGTAAGTAGGCTGAAAAAATAAAAGGCCTATTCACAGGCTAAGCAGTACAAATAGTCTCATAAATAAAAGGCATATGTCTCAGAACATAAACTCGGCTGCATTATGCAACTGATGCAATGATTTTATATTGCTAAGAAATCTATCACATTTCACCTCTAGACAGCTGTATTCATTCAGGTTCTTTTTCTTAAAGTTACATTTGAACACGTTATCATGACCTTTTATTTACCTTAGCGTAATGGTTATTTTGCATTAAGCACATTTATCTTGTCGGTTTTGAGATAGAGCTGAATGCAGATTTTAGCAGTAGATCACTATTTTTATCTGATGGGGTTTACAAAAAAGCTCAGGGATTTACACTGCTGCCTCAAGTTTATTAGGATTACTGACCCAAAAGAAGTGAAAAGAATATTTAAGTTAACAGCCAGAGGTGCTACTTTAAGGTTTGCTTTGATTCACAATGCTTATGTGCTTGATAAATATTGGCTGGCAGTTACAGAACACTGTACACACTGTGTTTAAAGCTTCAGACACCAGAAATTTGACTGCAGGGTATCAGATCAGTGCTATAGTCATAAATCTGACCATTGATCATGCATTTATTTCATAGAAATCTGCAGATAACAGCCATTTGGTGATCACGGAGTGTATCTTTACATAGATAATTAATAGTAACTGCTATAAAATTTGAATTTCTCCGTTTAAAATGTTGAAAGGACAATGAAATTAAGTCAGAAATATTATTATATTTGTGAATATCTTGTTGTTTCTCCCACTTTTTAAAGTCCACTAGAGTAAAGAGAGATTAAAAATAAGGTTAAAGCAGGTGTAATGTAAGAAAAAAAATAATTTGATTTCTCCTGAACCAATACCAAACTTCAGTAACTTTAGATTTTAGGTTCAGGGACAGTCATCATGCTGTGCCTCTGACCTTAGAAACTCAAACAGCAAGTCCTCCTCTGAGGGCAGCTGTAGATGTTTCAAAGATGTTTTTCTTGCTGTACTCTGGTCTGACAGAGCCCACTTCTTTCTGCAGAGTAATTGGCTCGGCACTGTGAAAAACCGTAACCCGGGGCTGTTTTGACTCTAAAAAAACAGCTCCTGGTCAGACAAACACAAGATGGATGAAAACAGAACTCCTGCTGCCCCCATCCTATGGAATGAAGGGAGGAGAAATACACAGAAGTAAAGTTAGAAGATAAAGTCTGATTGCTGTAAATCAGTGGAGGAAAGAAAGATAAGCTGAACCAACCACCGCAGCCGGATTTCTTGTGTATTTCATGTAGGTTGTAAATACAGATTGTACTAGAAATCTTTTTTGCGTAAAGGGCCAGAATTCAGCTCCCAGAGGAAGGAAGAGGATTAGAAAATGTTCAAGTTAATAGAAAAAGACTGCTGCTGTCTCTCACTGTATGTGTGTGAGTGTGAGTGTGTGTGGTCAGCAGATAAACCCAATGATGGTACCACTTGTCACTGCCATGGTGATAGATGACCTTGTCTTGTTCCCCTCTGTGTGTATGTGTGTCCAGTGCCAGCACCCACCCAAGCTCCAACAGAACCCCCGACCACAGAGCCGCCCCCCACCATCCCGCCTGCCAAAGAAGGTGAGCAAGAAGCCTGCCACAAACACATAATTAGTTTAACTAGCATTGTAGTTTTTATAGAATTAATTTTTTATGGTGTGTGGAGTGACATGACATCATTGTTCATTATTCATTATAAAGTTTATTTTTTCTTTTTACTGTGTGAAGTTATTCAGGCAAACTAGTAAAGCATTTCTCTCTAATAATAAATATGTCATTAACTAAAATTATGACTCTTTCTGTCCAAATGACAAGTATGTGTTTAAGTGGCACTCATTTTTGATTAAGTTCTAATGATCATTTTGTTTTTTGTACATTTTTGTGAACTTTTCTGCACTTGATAGTTGTGTAAAACTCAATAATGTAGTTAAGGATATAATATTCAGGTAACTACAGTTTGTCTGAGGAAAATATCATTCTAAACAGGATTTGAAAAGTAGTAAAAAGACTTTACTTTAGTGAAATAACCTTGATAATGTCACTCTGTACTGTCTGCACATTTGTGAACTGTAAGATACAGAAACATCAGCTTGGCCTGTAAAGAACCTTTGGTGTGTTGGGTTGCTAAAACAAGACAAGGGGATATTTAGATTTTAGCCAAGCAAAAGGAACATTGTAAAAATTCTTAAATGTCCTCCAAACCCATTAAAAAAAGGGACATACAATTTAAAAAACAATCAACTATATGATGCTTTTTAAAACAATGAAATCACATTACCATCAAATAGGACAAAGACAACATATCAACTGTTGAAGCTGAGGAATTTCATTGTTGTACTGTTGGACACCTTTAAAGAAATTGAGATGCACATTGGAAGTCTGTGAGACCAATGCAGTATTCTAAAACGGGAACTTGCAGTTTATTAGCTTACTAGCTTTTGGGCTACGGCAGTTTCTGTATAAAACACACCCAGCATCAGACCACTCAAAGCACATACAGTCATGGACAAAAGAATTGGCACCCCTGGAATTTTTCCAGAAATACATCACACTCCCAGAAATTGTTGCAATCACAAATGTTTTTGGTATACACATGTTTATTTCTTCTATGTGCATTGGAACAACAAAAAAAGCAGAAGAAAAAAGCAAATTTTACACAAAACTAAACAATATGAGCCAGACAAAATGATTGGCACCCTTTTAAAACTGTGGGTAAATCATTTTATTTCAAGCATGTGATGCTCATTTAAACTCACCTGTGGCACTAACAGGTGCTGGCAATCTAGAAGTCACACGTGAAGCCAGTTAGAATGTGTAAAAGTTGACTCAACCTTTATGTTTTGCCTGTGTGTGTCACACCAAGCATGGAGAAGAGAAAGAAGAGCTGAGAATTGTCTGAGGACTTAAGAAGCAAAACTGTGGAAAAATATGAACAATCTCAAGGTTACAAGACCATCTCTAGATATCTTGAAATTCCTTTGTCCACTGTGTATAATATAATCAAGAAGTTTATAGCCCATGGAGCTGTGGCTAATCTCCCTCGACGTGGACGGAAGAGTAAAACTGGCAAAAGAATGCAACGCAGGATAGTTGGAATGGTGGTTAAACATCCTCAGTCAACTTTCACACAGATTCAGGCTGTCCTGCAGCCTCAGGGTGCAAAAGTGTCAGCTCGAACCATACGTCATCATCTGAATGAGATGAAACGCTATGGTAGGAGACAGAGGAGAACCCCACTGCTGACGAGCAGACATAAAAAAGCCAGACTGGAGTTTGCAAAAATGTACCTGAGTAAGCCTCAATCCTTCTGGGAGAACCTTTTGTGGACAGATGAGACTAAGGTAGAGCTTTTTTGGAAAAAGCACATCATTCTACTGTTGACAGAAAACAGAATGAGACCTACAAAGAAAAGAACACAGTCCCTACAGTCAAACATGGTGGAGGTTCAAAGATGTTTTGTGTTTGTTGCCTCTGGCACTGGGTGCCTTGACTGTGTGCAAGGAATCGTGAAATCTGGAGACTGTCAAAAGATTCTGGACCGCAATGTAGGGCCTAGTGAAAGCTGGGTCTGCGTCAGAGGTCATGGGTGTTCCAGCAGGACAATGACCCAAAACATACCTCAGAAAGCACCAAGAAATGGTTGGAGACAAAGCGCTGCAGAGTTCTGAAGTGGCCAGCAATGAGTCCAGATCTAAATCCCATGGAACACCTATGAAGAGATCTCAACTGCTGTTGCAAGAAGGAACCCTTCAAATCTGAGAGACCTGGAGCAGTTTGCAAAAGAAGAGTGGTCCAAAATTCCACTTGAGAGGTGTAAGAAACTTGTTGATGGTTATAGGAAGCGATTGGTTTCGGTTATTTTTTCCCAAGGGTGTGCAACCAAATATTAAGTTGAGAGTGCCAACAATTTTGTCCTGCCCATTTTTTAAACTTTGTGCAAAATTATGGCAATTTTGTCTTTTTTCTTCAGATTTTTTGTGTTGTTCCAATGCACATAAAGGAAAGAAAAATGTGTATTCCAAAAAAATTTGTAATTGCAACAATTTCTGGGAGAAATGGTGTATTTTCTGGAAAAATTCCAGGAGTGCCAATACTTTCATCCGTGTCTGTACAGTCCACTTACTGAAAAACTGTTACACTTCCTCTCATAGGGTACCAATGCCAGGTGATGTGCCATTTATCTTTAAAAATAAAGCATGAGTTATGTTTATGCTAGTCAAGGTTAAAGGAAGTTACCATTTTAACAGTGACAATCAGTTTAACCTTACAAAGAAACGCAACAGGACTCATGAAATATAGAAAATCTGAACCTTAACAATACCAGCTTAATGAAAAAAGATAACCAAGATAAATTTATTCAAGCCATGGTAGCAATAAATAGGAAAGGGGTTTGCAGGCTGACCCATCGCCTCCAGCCTAGACCGTCCCCCTCCTGTGTCCCTGTCTGATGGGCTCAGGTGAAAGCGCACCACAGACACCAAGTCTGAACAGACACACCTGCTGAGCCCGTCTGTAAGCATTTCTATCGAAGTTTGTGACCTTTGTCAGACCAATTCCTCCGTCTAGAATGACAGGCAACCTTTACAACAGACAGAAACAGTAAAGACAGAAAGGAGAGAAACCAAAGGGGTTCATGTTTGTTTAAGACAAACAGCGGTAAAAACAGGAGGAGAATGAAACAAAGCGATGGGCAGCTGGATGAGGAAAACGGGCAGCTGCAGTTTAAAAGACAAGAGGGAAATGATGATGATGAGTGGATGAAAGTGTCCAAGACAGATAATAACAGACAGAGAGAAAGTAGAGCTCTCTGTAATATCCTCACAGCTTTTACCCGGTGCTGGGTGATTATGGCAAAAATCAAAATCACAATTAACTGAACTTTTTACCTCGATTATAATTAATGAACGATTATTCCACCCCCAACCTCCGACTCTGTTTGCTCTGTAAATATTTGTATCATTTTAAAACAAACAACAGAAAGAAACAGGCACAGAGTAACAATTTGTGGTTGTTCATTGAAATATTTGATCAAAACACACATCAGCTAAAATGAAAATGTCTTTCGTAAAAAGTCGCATTTACATCAGTTAGAGGCTCTAAACGGCGGTTTTGATTTTTTTTTTTTCGATTAATCGCCCAGCTCTACTTTTATGACAGCAGCATAAAGCCCTGTAATCAAAACATTTTCCAGCTGACCTTTAACTTCACATTTGTAACAAGTATGGGTAATCCACTTAGGAAGTTCTGTGAAAATGTACGTTAATAGCATTTGTCATTAGTAAATTACCAGCACAGTAGAGTAGAAGATTGCTGTTTTTTGTTGTTGCTTGAAGTGTTTAGTCAATTAAAGTTTTCTTTCTTTTTTTTTCTCTTTCTTTCTTTCTTTCTTTCTTTCTTTCTTTCTTTCTTTCTTTCTTTCTTTCTTTCTTTCTTTTTCTTCTTTGTAAAGACCTGGAGTCCAGAAAATGTTAAAATGGCAAAACAATTTAATGGTAGCAAAGTTAAAGCCACAGAAAGTCAAAGTCACTGCTGGAGCAGGAGTATGAATGATTAGCTTGAAAAAGCAGAGAAAATAATAAAAAGCAGTCGATGGATATAACTAATTTTGGAGCTAAAATCAGTTGAGAAAGTTAGAGCAAGTGCACCATAGCTTTTAATCTTATAACCTCTGCAGTGTGAAAACTAATCAGAGGAACCAGCCTTTGCATATTTACCCTTTCGCAGCAGATGTACATTTGTAGTGCAGTTCTTACTATGCATATTTACTGAGTCTGAATATATCAGCCAGCCAGTTAACATTCAAGTAATGCTCTGTCCTCTGCTGACCTTCATTCTGTATGCAATTACTTTTTAAAATGCAGAGACAAACAATGTGCTGACTAAATCTATATATCTCACCCTCATCTATTCCCGTAGTTTGTAAGGAAGCCAAGGCTGACCTGGCATTCCTGGTAGATGGATCCTGGTCCATTGGAGATGACAACTTCATGAAGATCACACGTTTTCTCTACAGTACGATGGGGTCACTGGATCTGATTGGACCGGACGGCACCCAGGTCAGCTATATTACCACACCCACACTTATATCAGGGAGAATATGAATGATCAATCCCAAAGGAGGAATACAGAATAACACAGTTATTAACACACTCTAATGCCCCCCCCCAGTGTATCATCAAAGACAGAGAGGTTTCAGATTTAAAAATGCAGAACTGACCATGCAGGTCTGAGTAATTTTGCAGCGAGTCTCCTTGGAGTGCTGCTACTCATATTTATGACTACTAATGGTTCTTGTGTCTAGTCTAAGTGTCTTTGTGTAGAGAAAATGACTGTATGGTCAATCCATATCGTATCATAAGTTAACCAACAGAAATACAAATGTGCCTTAGGCTTTAATTTCCGGTCACTCACTTTGCAATTTATTCTATCTGTCTGAGCCCTTCTGAAAAATGCATGGGAAATACAGAAGCAGAGTTGGGATCCAGCCAAAAAAAACTTATAGTAAAACTATAAAACTGACAAGAAAAAGAAATTATATAATAAAATGGTTACAGTGTAGAGTAAGCATGTGTTTATTTTCATGTTCTTTGGCATAAGATCCCCCATGATAAATACTGCAAACTTGTCTGGATTCTTCTTTAGTTTTTGAATGTGCCAGTCTTTGTGCTTTGCTAACACAGGACACGGTCAAACAGAAAAACAATTACATCTTTCTAAGCTTTAAGACTCCTCAGTTCCAGCGAACCCCCGTCCTCTGCCCTTCATCTTTTTCTCCTCTCTCTTACTCAGTGAAAGAAAACTAAAGACCATGTAGGTTTAATTTTCTTTCAGATCACTGCAAAATCAAACCTTCATTCAGTAGGAAATGGATAATTGGATATAGGATGCTGTGCATTTATAATGATAAGATTGGAGGCTGATGCTCTCCAGCTTGAGCTCTATGACTGCCTGTCTTTGTGTCATCCTCTTTGTTGCATTCAAAGCAAAAATAGAAAATTGCTACAAAGTGCGTTTGCCTATACAGTAATAACCTTGATTATATGACTGAACTCTGTGTCCTTTTGGCTTGTGAGCTTTGCACTTTTATTTTTCGGAGAAATGCTGCTGTTGCAGCAATCGATTTTGGGTCTGAATTTCACCCAGTTTTCTTTGGGGTGCCTCCTGATTAATTAGCATGAGCACGGACTTTGGAAAAGTTTCGAGGAACTTCAAACCACCAGAGAGTTGATCTTTACTTTCTGGAAAGCTGATTTTAAGTTTCAGCACAGTACTAATTTTTACTCCTCTAATTATGCTGCCATTATGTTTTCTGCCAGAAAGCATTACTTCTCTGGCAGGTCCAAGTCTAGATGCATCTAAAGATGGAATAAGGACAAAAACACTGAACATTCCATCACCTTTATTTAAAGTGGAATCATAAAAGCGAATTATACCATGTGCAGTTTTTTTTTTTTTTTTGGTGCATAAGGCCTAACTCTAGAAGTGCCCGTCTATGTTTAAAAAATAGTTGTTTTTGTCACTGTGAACTAATCTCTTTCTGCTTCCTGCCCATATGACCTCCCACGGTGTCAGCAGAGCTCAGCTGCTTCGTTTGTCACACTGTGGAGCTGCTTGCTAAACCCTTTTCTCTCATTTGTGTACTGTCTTCTGTTTAGCAGTTTGCCTCCCTCATGGTGCCCCATAACCCTCTGGCTTTGGAGGCTGCAGAGAGCAGAGAACTGGCTGTTATGTGAAAGAGTTGGCTGGTAAATGTAGGCCTCCCTGAGCCAACAACAGCACCATTAGCAGAACTGAGATAATGATAGTTGTTTGCCTCTCTAAGAGTTAGAAAATTAGATTGGTTATAGCTCTGATTTTGGTGTTAGGTTAAATACAGTATATATTTAAGCGGGGCACAGATGGCCCTGCAGTTAGGCCATGGGCCCATATATTGAGGCAACAGAATTCAGCGAGACACATTACAAGGCTGTAATTGTATAATACAAAATAAACTTTTATTTCACATGTGAGGTGGAAAAAGTAAAGACAACCGGGTCTTAGTGAGGTCTAAAGTCTGGAGTAAGTGACCTGTTACTCACACATACAGCTAAACCATTACATGTCATATTAGCTTCTTGTGCAAGTAAGATTTATACAATTTAATTTTTTAGGCTGTTTAAGCGCTCTAATTTTTACAGAGGGGTCTGGCTTGCAGACCGTTTATCTCTGATGGGCACTCTCAGAGACTGTTAATCTGAGAAACTGTATACCTCTGAAAGGAAGTGCTGTAATTTGCCTGTAAAACATAATTCCTGTTTTAGATTTTTTTCTAAATTTAACTTTATTCATAAACAAAGTCGGGCAGTAACATTTATAAAAATCCACATTACAAACATTACAAGCTTGGCAACATTTCATAAATAAAATAATCCCAGATTAGATTATGTATAGACCTGTCTAGAAGTAGTAACACAAACAGTGGCTTGCTTTAGCTTCATCAGCCTTAGCTAAAGATGACATAGCTAAGCTAGTTACCGAATTACCTTTACTAAGCTAATATATCTAAGTTAGCTCTACCAATGTGGGTTTTACCAAACACTGCTAAAGCTAACATAGCTATGTAGATAATGTATCTACGTAGCTTACATAGCTGCTTTTTGAGATTAATTTTGTCATGTTAGCAATGTTGCTCCGGTTTCTATTGCTAAGTTAGCTTTAGCAATATGAGCTTTAGCAAACAGAATTAAAGTAACTTAGCAGTGTAGATGACGTAGATGTTAAACTTACATACAGTGCTTAACAAACAAATTTATTAGACCACCTGTCATATTTGTCTCAGAAACCATCCAACATCATGAAGTGCTTTAATGCGGACTCTTTCATTTTCAGTGAGCTCTGAACATTTTACCATTTTGAACAGGATTTCAATTTCAAACTGAATTCACCTTTTTTTACCCAAATTTGAGCCGGCTCAATGGGCTTCTCTGAGAAGTCAGAAATTAATCAAGCATAACATTCAACCACTAAAACGGATTTTTCTGTTCAGGAATGCAAGTAAATAACTATAATTTGACATGTTAATCAAGAAATAATAATGTGCTTTACTATTTTTTCTTTTTTTTTGTTAATCAATACATTTGAAAATTCATGGATAACAATAATAATTATATTTTAGCATTAAAAATATCATTTGGGTTAAACAGCTTCTACATATTGGTGTATTAACCATTGCAGAAACATAAAAAATGATTTTGGTAATTACCAGTGCTGTTAATTTCAGGCAGCTGTAGCATAAACCTTACTTTGGGTGGTGGTCAAATAAATTTGATAAGCACTGTAGCTGCTTTGTGAGTTAAGTAACTCTGTTGTCTTTGTAGCTTATACAGCTAACAGAGCTCTGTAAGCAATGCTTGCTGCAGTAGAATGTTTGCATCAGAGTCTTTTTCCTGTTAGCAGACTTTTAACTCAGCTTTATTAAATGTTCTGTAACCAGGTTTTGCTGGTACAGTTTTTAACTTTCAACTTCTGGTTTTCTAACCCTTGCCTAATCTTTACTGTAACCGTAAACAGAAGTTTTTACTTAATTTTATTTCGAAGTTTTAGCGTGTATTTCCACTCTCAGATGCTGTGCATCTCAAAGGAGTATTTTCCGTTATTGTACAAAGGCAGCTGTAAAAACATATTGTTGCTGTTCAGGACAAATGCAAAAATTGAAGATGACAACGAGGGAAGTTATGTTTTATGGACCCAAACAGCCGACATATGGCTTCGTTACACTCACATAAAACCACATCAGCTGCTTTGCACCACACAATGGATTTGGTTGTTTTTGTGACTGATGTGAGCGTGAGTAGATGAGGATAGCATTTTCTTTTTCCGCAGGCTGATGCATGAGCCTTTTTTGGGTTCAAAAGATCAGTTCACCCTTAGTAATGTGTACGGTTCTAACTAATTTAGCCTGTATTATTCTGTCTGTCTTCACCTCTCTGCAGGTAGCCATTGCTCAGTTCAGTGATGATGCTCGGACCGAGTTCCAGCTAAGTTCCCATGGCAACAAGGAGGAGCTGCTGGAAGCCATACAGAAGATCAGATACAAGGGAGGAAACACCAAAACAGGTCAGAGCAGTTCATGTAACAGACTGATGTAGTTAAAGTTTGCACTGTTTAATAAAAGATGTCTGTTCATTTGTACTCACCACCAGAACAATTAGCTGCAAACCTGTAAAAAAATTTCTGAAGCCAAGTGATAGATTTTCTCTGTTTCATTGGAGTTGAAGGTGTCACATTATTTTTCATTTTCAAAGCCTATAAGAACATTTTGTCCATGCTTGTTTGATATTAAAAGTTCATTCTCAACCCCAGAAGCAGCAGTCGGCAAAACAATCTCACCACAGTGTTCATTAGTAGCTGAGTTCATGGCTACTGGGCAGACTCTTTTTGTTTTATAAGATTGTGTGATAAAACTGAGACAGAGCAGAGCAGCTACTTTACAGACCCTGTGGTGAGACATTTTTTTTTTTTTTTTTTTATCTGACGCTTCCAAGTTCAACATGAACTCTAAACCTTAACTCACCAGAATCAATCAAATGTGAAGAAAGTATGTTGGGAAATTTGGAATATCTCTACTGAAGAGTTAGGACTCTTGTCTTACATACTGCACTAAAGAAAGACCAGAATGTGGATTAAGATACACAAGCGTTGTTATGAATCTGTCATCAGGTCTTTGTAGAAGCTGTCATGCTGTGCTACTAAACATAACTTAAAACATGCATGTGACTTACTTGTGCTAGGATGTGGCCCAACATCAGCCCATACTCATCATCTTCAATACTTTTGTCTTCCTCTGACTTTTTAATTTCTCTTTTTTTTGTTTTTCATTTTTACTCTTCTTTGCCCTTCATTAACCGCCACTACTCCAACTCAACCTGCTAGTAATAAGGTTTGTATATAACTTTACTGTATTTGATTATGTTTTGACTGGAAAAGGGTCCCTGCCTGGATCATGTTCACAAACATGTTCTGTAGTTATTTATTTTACCAGTAAAACTCTGGAATCGTGTACAGGTTTAGATTTACAAATATATATGTCTAAGAGGATTTCAGCTATGAAGAGAGCACGACTTTTAGACATAAAAATAACTGTATATAACCTGACAAGGTTGCTATGTCTGAGCTCATCACTCCACTAGCAGACATTGTATAACAACTCACAATACAAGTTAGCCCCAGCCCTTATCTCTCACAAACTCATGATGAAGCGGGTTGGCAGAAGAACGAAATATCTTTTCTATCATGAAAAGCTCTTACTGTCGTTTTTACTCTTCATTTAATACAGAAATGTGGTCTAGTTCTGATAAAACGGCTGCTACATTGTAGCTACAGCCGAGCTAATGAACACACTGTAGGCAACTAGTATGACTAAACCCCAACTGTAGCTAACGCCTAGTTCTCCTTAAATGAGACTGATTGGTCGATTAGTGTTTGGTTCAACACAAATTTTGTGGATTGAAGCTTTTCAAGGTGGATTTGCCTGATGACAGAGATGGAGTCTGGTAAATCCATCTGCTTTGCAAGGTTAAACTGTCCACACTCTTAAAGTAATACAGTAGTGTAATTCCTTTTGGCAACTTTAGCATTATTCTACTGTCCTATATCCCTGCTGACCCTCACTGTACCAAACTGGCTCGATCTCTCCAAATACCAGCAAAAAGCCCAATAACAAAACACTCTATTAGCATAACTGATACTGATGGATATATGCAACATCAACTTTTTTGTGTTGCATGCAATGTTCATTACTAACAATAATTGAAAATGCTATCAGGTAGATATGACATTTTCACACAAAACATGAATGCACATTTATATGATTTGTGTGTGAATTGAATATCTTTAAGCAAGACTAACTCCTCCTTATTTGCTGTCTCTTTGTTTCCTTTTATATATCCTCATTTTTAAATTGTGCCTGCTCGGCATTTCTGCTATTGTTTAGGCTTCCTCATATCTTCTATTTTCTCCTCTCCCTTATCCCCTTTCTCCAATATTTATTCTGACAATTCGTAAAGTGTGTCTTGTCTCTTTTTTACTTTGTATAGTGCAGCCTGTCGCTCTTATACACTTACATCTGTACTATTTTGTAGCCTCACAGGTGGAAGAAGGTGGTTATTTAGCTGACAGGGCAGAATCTGTGTCTGTGTGTGGTCTAGATCAAAAACCTAAAACAAACTGAAAATGAACTACACATTTCCATCCTCCACATGTTTGTAGAGACAACACCAGCCCTAACAAGGTTAGGTTAATATTCACAGATATTTCTCTGTCTCTCCCTCCTCCAAACTCTATGTTTCTCATACACACACTTTTCATAAACACACACACAGTGTGAGCACACGAGCATACTCAGCATGGAATTAATCTTCCTCAGTGGCTCAGACATAATTCCTGTGCTTTTGGCTGTTTTTGTTTTCACCACAGGCAACTAAACAGCTTATTTTTATCCAGATTTTTGGGATTATGTCATATTTTCTATGACGGTTCTTTCATTTAATAGGATACGTTTTTTAACAGGTGAAAAACATTTTAAACCTGATGGCATTTTTCTCTTCATACATGTTTTTTGTCTGTTTAACAGCAAGAAAAGATTACTTGCCCAGTTTTTATAATAATCTGTCATGTTTGTAAAATTTCCACTGCTGTGTTTGTGCCGTGTAACCAATTCTGAATAACTTGAGAAAATGCAAAAGAATGACACTTCAGCTGTTTATGTTTCTCCATAGTTGCTACGGTTTTGGTAATAAAATCAGACATTTTGTATATAATGAAGACAACTAGAGGATTTGGCCTTGGCAATGACCTGCACTCTCAGTGTGACTTTCCTTTAGCTCTAGTATTTATGTAACTTAATCATGCATTTGTTGTAAATTTTTGATTGTGTTTGTGAGTCATAATGCTGGTATGGTACTAAACTATATAGAGACCCACATAAAGAAACCTTATTCTATATTTCCAAAACAAAAAAGCCTAAATCTGATGGTTCAGTGCTTTTTTAGCATCAAGTTTAGGGCTTGCATTATCATGCTTCAGTTTTTTTTGTCTCTCCAACCCAAATCTACTCCTCCTTTTTTTTTATTCTCAGACCTTATGTTCTCCATAGAGACCCCATCAGGGCCTCTTGTGTCTTAATAACCCAAAGCCTGCAGAGAAACAACTGTAGCTCTCCGTCTGTTTAACCTTCAGCCTCTGGCAGATACATGTGTGGATGCAACTGTTAGCCAACACAAAGCTCTGCAGCCTTAATGGCTTTTTTAGGATTTTACTGTAAGTGGCTTGCTCACTTTATATCCTGCTGCCTCAGGTCAGGCAAACAGACTGAAAATGCATTTTACACTGTGTGTAAGCTTCAGCATTGAACTTGAGTGAAGAAGCTCAGATCACTTTCAGAGAGAAAAGTTTTTCTTGTTTTTTTGTTTGTAATCACTTTAATTTATTTTCAATTCTAGTCCAATTTCAGGTAGCAACCCTTCATTACATTTTTGCCAGTGTCTCACATGTAATAGCTGCTCACCATCCACTATCTAGAGGTGTTGCTACATCAGTATGTGATGAGAACTCTGTTCAGTGGCTTACAGCATTAAGCCTGCTCCTTCTACCCATCTTAAAATGTAAATGATGCTCCATTCCTTTAGACACTGTTTTTCTGTTAGTGTAAATGCAAAGGTGTCAGAGTGCAGCAGCTGATTTGACTTTTCACCATGAATTAATTTGTTAGGGTTTAAGTGAGCCTCTGGCCGACCTTGTGAATGATTGATTTAATATCGCCCCAGTTGCAACATATACTGTACTCTGCACGGTGTATGAGTGTCTTAGAAGGATTTTCATGTTCTACATGAGTTATTTTGTTAATCCCGTAATCTGCTTGCACAGTATATTCAGATTGAAAGGAGTATGTGTTTTCTGAGATAATAGACTAAAAATATGCACTGTGTGTTTCCCTTTTAATCCTTCAACATCCCATGAAATCAATGCTGGTATCTAATTTTTTTAAACCAACACTAGAGTCTTCTATTCATTCCATGTGTTTGTATAAGGCAGTACAAAAAAGAAAGAATTTATAATGTATTTGAATTATATTTAAGAGTTAAGAGAGTTAAGAGTTAAAATTTCCTGGAAAACAGCTGACATGTTAATGAGCAATCATGAGAACTAAGTGTAGATAACTAGGACTGGAGAGACATGAAGTCTTTGTGGATATTTTATTTTCAATAGCAACTGTGGTTACAGTTAGAATTAATCAGAATATTTTGACCTCAAGTAAACATTTGTTGAAGCTGTGAATAGACTGTGAATTACAAAATGTGACACTTTTGGACATCCTGTATCTAATCTTATGGAGCACCACCTGTAATCTAGTTCAAGCAGAAGACTCAAGCTGCACTGGTTTTACCACTGACATACATCATAACAAATCATTTAGCAAACATTTCTCCCCATTAAACTACAAGATTTCCATCTCTATCTGGTCTCTCTCTTTGTTATGCTTTTAACACCACCAGGCTAAATGCGGGCGTGCATGTCTATTTTTCTCTTGAACCAGATGCAGCAGCAACAAACATCTTACCTGCTGAAGGTGTTTTAATCCATATTTCACTTGTCTCTCATCCTGGATGATTAAAAGAAGTGGGCTGTGACTATCTCCAAGCAGAAACAGTTCAATAACTCATATCTCTTAGCACTGTGATGCTAAAGTTTGGTTAAGTATCCAATGACAGACATGGCCCATTCCTCCCAAGTCTGTCATACAAAAGCCTCAAATGCAAATCATCATTGAGGACTTTTTTTAGAGCAACATGAGGAAATGGAGTGTTTTTAGCAGTAACTTAACAATGAAGATGTCTCATAAACAGGAGAGAGATATAACTTCACCTAACTCAGAAAATGAGATATAAGGATAACATGAATAGTTAAACACAGGATGAGAAAATGAAACTGAGTCCTTTTAGTCTCAAACTGTCTTCCTGTCATGACAGATGTGAGTGAGTGGCATGAAAAGAGAGTTGTTACATAGCAGACAGATGATTCCTCCATTCCAGCTGTTCCTTTTTTTTTTTGAGAGGATTGTATTTATTATGGGTGGGTGTGGCGTCTTCTCATTCAACCCATACGCCCACACCATCCTGTGGCTGCCTCATAATCAAGATTTTGAAGCTTAATTTTATAAACTTAGAGATGTTTTTAATGACTGAAATTTGCCGTGGAGGTTCATAACACAGTGGCCTGTCAGTCAACAAACCTAAAATACAGATTTTCTGTCACTTTACAGAGACTTTAAATTCTGTATGTGGAGTACATGCAGAATTGTGGAGAGTGATGAGATTTGACTCTAGACCACAGACTTGTGTTTTGCAGTGAATTACTGACAACCATAAACATGAGTAGTCTGACTGAACTGATTATTGTGTATCAAACCGGTTTTGTTTCAGTCATGTGTGTCATGATACTTAGCTTTGTATTGGTTTTAAAGTCAACTCTCAGGTATCTTGACTGGTCTTTGGGAGTGTTCACTAATTTTTTGTCCAGCTTTCACTAACTGTGAAGTCCTGCATACAGGACCAAAAACCTGTCATGCCGAGCTGGGGTGTCACCATAAACTGTAAATGAATTGGACAAAGCTTGTGTGATGTCAGCCATCTGCTTACAATAGGTGGACTCAAACAGCTTTTGAAGCCAATCTGCAGCAGCTTCCATATTGAGATCACTGTGTCAACTGAACAGCCCACCCACTAACTCGACTTCCTGTCAGCTATCTAGCCATCTGGTTGACAGAAAGGTAGCTTCTGCCTGTCAAGCTATCTGTCAATCAAATGTGATGCGCAAATCAGTCCACAGTGAGGTTTTTCCTCAATATAATCAAACGATTGTGGTACAAAAAAATCCCCCCCCCCCCCATACAGTGAGAGCACATGAAGACATGAGCTAATGAGACACAATCAGGCTGTTAACCAGTTTATTTCTTGTGTAAAATAACGGCTTTTTAACATGTGTTGTGTATGGGACTTCCACCATTCCTGCTGCTAGCCTTAAGTGGACACTCATGGTATTGCATGTTTTTGCACTTCCGCATTGGCTTCATTTTTCAGGACTGGAGGTTGCCGCTTGGGTGTCACTAATTTCTTTGAATTAGTCACAGGGCCTTTGGCTGGTTTGTAAACATAAATCAAATCCATATTAAGTCCCTCACTAGCTTTCTGCTTTGGAAAAATATTCTGATACATGAAATAAAATAGACACAAATTGTGCATCTTCACAATTCAGAACCATCAAGATTTAACTGATGGTGACTTAATTGCTAGCCTGACTTTATTAATTGTATTTATTAAATAACTTCATTCAATCTAAAAATTATTAGGTCCTGGATGAGTTCAGGTTTAGCTGTTTGAATACTTTGCTACTGGATAATTTCCGTTGACAGTGTATGTGAAAATGTATTGAAGGAACTTGCACTGTAACTTTTAGATTAGGACCTTAAGAAAGTACTAGAGTCTATTTATACTCTTAAATATTTCACCAGCAGCCTCAAGAAATGGGAAGAATTAGTTTGTTTCAAACCTTATTTTATAATAGTAATGCTTTAGATCCTAAAACAGGAGAGATGATTTCAACTATTTTTCTTTTCTTTTCTTGTTTAGCTTCTGTACTGACAGCATGGGAAGCTTTCGCCAGACAGGAAACTAAATCCAATCTGACATGGACTACTTCACACACACACAAAGTAATGGATTGCTGATTGATAACAGGATTTTGAGCCCAAGCTCCACAGACATGTTTCTGTTTGTTTTTGTTGTTTCACCTCACCCTCTTGTCATATCCTCCCTGACCCGTCTGACCCCACTCCTCTTTCTTTTTCTCTCTTTTTCTACCTGCTCTCACCAATTTTTCCCCTGTCTCCTCTTCTCCTGCCCTGTGTCTCTCTTCATGGCTGGCTAGCTGCTGTAATTCCAGTCTAGCCCAGCGTGATCAGCGGACAGTCTAGAAACAGATGTATCACTGGCAGGTATCTGACAATGCAACAGTTTACAGGCCAAGCACTCCATCGTTTGTCATAACTGACAGCTGAGTGAAAAAACAACAGGGAGGATTCAGGGATATGGTCTGAGGGTTTTGGTTTGGTTACAAATTGGAAGACAAAGACACCACATGCATATAGAACCAGAGAAACCACACACAGTCAGTTTGAAAGACCTTTTACACTTCGTGAGGTATATTTTTAAAGTCTCCTAATTTCTGGACACCATTCTCCATAACTTTTGCAAACAAATGTGAAGTGAGAGGAAAAAGTGTTAAAGGTCAGAAGGAGTTGATGGATTAACAGCGGTGATTGTCTATTTAATTATGTAAAGGTCATGTTGAGACGAGTAGATGAGCTGTGTGAAGTATAAATGCTAATCATGATGGACAATATGCTAAAACTGGCATTAAATAGACATGACCTTCTTGTGTGTGGTGATAACAGGGGCACTGCGTGCACAACAAAAATGTAATACACATATTGTTGCATATGTAGAGCATATTAGTAACAAACAATCTGACACTGTAGCCCGCTTTTCTGCAGTTTTAATGGCTTTTAAATTTGCCTTTTGACTCTAAATAACAATAATGAACATTCTGAATCTGTTTACAGTTCATGTTTCCACAATGGTCTACTTTACCCTATTATCAGGTGTATGATGATCTATCTGGAGGCACAGAAATTAATGGAAACATTAAAAAAACAGTTTAATGTATTACTTTGCTTTTTAATTTTATGAATTTAATGAACAAACTTTCTTGAGGAATACTTTACTCTTAGATTTTTAGGGCCTTGGAGTGCAGACATAAGGCATCATTAATTTCACTGACAAGTCTGCTTTGGAACCACTTCGGCTGGTCTGTGGTGGGCGGGTTTTGAAACCTTTTTAAGCTGTCTAGACAGATTTTATTGACTGATTGTGTCCATTAGCAGATGACCTGCAGACTGTCAAAAGTTCATCTTATTTTTACTTTTTGACAGATTTGATGGTGACATTTCCATCTCAGTTTGCCTCATCTTTTATAGATTTGACAGGACTTTGTCTGGTTTTTGGCATATCTTTAATGCAAATGGAAATCCAACCTGAAGCTGGTTTCAGCAGCTATTAGGTCACTCTTCAAATGTTAAAATAATGAGCTAAAATGTGTTTTATTAATGTTTGTAGAATTATATATATATATATATATATTTGTGAGCAACTACATTAAAATTATAGCTAAGGTCGTACATGCTCACTCCGGGGCTAGACGGAAGTAATAATTTATTGAGTTAATTCATTTATTAATGAGTAAATGACAACATCTGAGCATTCAGTAAGTTTAGTTTGCAAACATTTATTCCATTGTCTCAAAACGTTTCTCATAGTATGAAGAATACTAGAAACATTATATTGATAATGTGATGATGAGATGTGATGTGATTGATGATTGCTTAAAAACAGGCCTGCCCCTCCCTGTACGCAGACCACGCACAGCACGTAGGGCCTCATCAGCATTTTTTCTTCTTCTCTCTCTTTTTTTCTGCACATCAGACCAATGTTTGTATGATCGTGACCTATGAAGTTTGCAGTGTCCGCTTGCTCTGCCTCTCTCTCTCTCCTGCTCACTGAAACACACATTTGCTGCACAGAAACTCCCACAAATTCTGTCCCATAAATTCAGTTGTTTTTTTGCATCCTCTTTTGTCAAATGCCAACTTGTACCTTTGTGTAGTTACTAAATTTATGATCAAACTCTGTAAAGTCCCCACACTGCTCCTAGTTAGGGATTAATAAACACCGAACTCCCTTGTACACATTAGCTGTTTTAAGATCAGAATGGGGGTAAAAATAAATAATGGTGACGTCTATTTTAATGTAGTTTAATAAGAGAAAGGCTACTGATGGCAGAAACACAGTGAGGAATAGAAAGAAGCAAAACAAATGAGCTGCTGTGTATATGGAAGGGAAAGGAATGAAAGGGATGTATGGGGGTGTGTAATAATATGTTTTTAGATAATTTTAGTTATTTTAAGATAATTTTGAATAAATAATCTTAAGAGAGAAAATCCATCTGCCTTATGCACTTTAACTCTAATGGCCACTTTATTCCTGGTCAGTCTTAAGCATCGTCATATAGCCACCTTCTGTACTGTTATACGTGGGTCTTTGTAAAATATTGTACTGTTTACATTGTTTGGTCTCTGATGTTATCTGATTGTATGTCAATTCTTATTTTCATCATGTACATGCTTTATGTACATTTTTATATGTAAACAATCAACCTGTTAGGGACTATGCATAGAAATGAGCCAATGGCTACAATCTGGCACATTTACGTCCATGCTCATTAAAGTACACTTTTCCTTACAATCAGTCAATCAACGAATCAGTCAAGAAATAATTTACATGTTGATATGGGGGTAATCTAACAGCATAACAGCCGAGGTGTGAGGTATTTTGCTCTCTGTGCTGCTCTTTAATTTTTAAATAAAAACAGATACTAACTTGGGTATGTGTTGACTAAACTGCCTATGCTGATCAGAAATCATAACCTGGCATTTTGCGCTTGTTCATCTTGCTGTGATTTTACTTTCTGCAGACAAGTTTTGGTGTTGAGAAGAAATAAACTGTATGGTTACTAATTTAAAACCATATGCATCCAAATGTTCTTGTATGCCAGAAATAAAAAAGCCATTAAAGACTTGGACTGTACATAACAAGACAACATAAAACAATCTATGTTTAGTAAAGGTTGCACAAGGGTAAAGTCTCCATAAGAAAATGAGCTAGTTTTTTTAAATGAGGTGTTTCTCTCTTTTCTTTGGTCAGGTCGAGCCATCAAACATGTGAAGGAGACGATTTTCACCCCAGAGGCCGGAGCTAGAAGAGGGGTTCCTAAAGTCCTGGTTGTTCTCACTGATGGACGCTCACAGGATGATGTCAACAAAGTGTCCAAGGAGATGCAGATGGATGGTTTGTATAAAAACCAGACATAGAAACATAATATTGTTATTTCTGTAAATTCACTGATTCGCAGAGTAAACAAAATTACTTAGCAAACAGAAAATATCCTTTTATTCTTTTCTGTTCTTCAGTGCATCCTATGCTGCATGTCACATTTTACTATTCAAGGATGTCAGTCTCTTCACCCATTAATGTGAAACCTCAGATGAGCAGCAGTGTGTTATGTTGCGCTTGTCCTTAATCCTTTCCATTGACTTTGAACTTGAGATAAGTTTGCTTTTCTAATTTAATTCTCAGGCTATATCATCTTTGCCATTGGCTTTGCGGACGCTGACTATGGAGAGCTGGTGAATATTGCCAGTAAGCCGAGTGACAGACACGTCTTCTTTGTAGACGATTTGGATGCTGTGAAGAAAATAGAAGAGCAGCTCATTACATTTGTCTGTGAGGCTGCAACTGCAAGTGAGTAACACCACCTAAAGTTTCAAATAAAGAGAGCATAAAAGATCAGGAAGGGAAAAGGTCAGACAGGAAATATTACACACACGGTAAATAAAGTGGCAAAAAAGAACAGTGAAATAAAGGACTCCTGTTGGTAGAATAACTCAGATAATGGCTGAAGAATAAAAGGAGAGAATTCATTTTTATGCTTATGGATTAAAAATTTGACAGATCCAGTAACGGACTAATTTCTGTGTTTCAGCTTGTCCCTCTGTCTTGATGAGTGGTAACACATTGGCAGGTAAGAGACGCTAATGATTTGACTACACAATGTACTGTACATTGCAGAATCAAACTGAACAACTGATCATAGCAATAATATAAAGAGTATTTATTTATTTATTTATGAAGCTTATTTAATAGGGACAATGCAAATTACATAGTGCAACTTCAGCCTGTTACAAACAAGCTAAAAGTAACTGATGTTTCACATATAGAGCTAATACCTGATGAGCGCTGTGTTTGGAGTAACAGTTGTGCTTGTACTGATGACACAGAGGAGGAAGTTGCTGATCACTCTGATGAGTAAGTATTAATGATTTGTCCCTCACAGGCTTCCGTATGATGGAGAAGTTTGGCCTAGTGGAGAAAGAGTACAGCACCATACCAGGAGTTTCTCTGGAGCCCGGTTCATTCAACAGCTTTCCCTGTTACAGATTACACCGAGATGCCCTGGTGTCACAGCCCACCAAGTTAGTACTCACACGTCTACAGAAACAGGAAGTATAAACCAAACAACTAAGACATGTACCAAACACCTTTTTTGATAAGTTTCTAGAAAATCAGTTTCAGCTGGCATGCAAAGTAATTAGCCTTGTTGCTTCCATCTGATAAATAGTCAGATTAACCAGATTACTGTGCTTGATTAGATCTCCTGCGTCAGACTTCTATGTTCTGTTGTAGCCAGAAACACAATTCTGCTGTTTAGAATAACCCTTTTCTTTTTTTTCTCCTGTCATAAATGCAACCTTTCAAACTAGATTAACTCTAATCCTTTTCTGATAAATTTATCATAAATACAGACCAACCTGTTCCTGATTATTTGCTTTCCTAGATGCATAAAAGGGATAGTAGATAAGAGTTGGAGGGGCAGATTATTCTGCAGTGGTATTACCTGTTTTTTGTCATTAAGATCAAGTTCTCTAATCAAGATCCTTGAAAAAAAATGACAAATATTCAAAGTTAGAAATGTAAATATTTTGTCTCATTTAGGAATAACCATGACATATAAACATGTGCACAATACAACAAAAATATTTTTTGTATGTGTAATACTTTAGGAAAGAGAAGAAGTTCAAGACTCCTGTTTGTTTGAGTGCCTTTAAACTGCTTTTTTGTAATTGTCGGCAGGGACAGCTCCTCTGGTTGCACAGGCAAGGAATGGGCGGTAATACAATAGTACCGGATCCCTGAGTGAAAAAACAAAACAAAACAAACTGTATTGTTTTAATTACAGTTAAAAAGAGGGTGCTGTAATAAGCACATGTTTATGACAAATGCCTTAAGTGTTTCCATGTCCACTAGAAGCACCACTTCCCTTGTGTAAAGATGCTTAAAAGTGATAAATTAAATCCTGTTAATGATTTTAAGCCAATTTGGCAAATGACAAACGTCCACATGTAAATGAGAAACTATCCTCAGCTCCTTTTTTTGCTCTTCAGTGGGACCTTTGCTGCACACCATATTTTACTATGACAGCTTGTGAAACCTCAGACTACCAATGTTGCACTTATTCCTTATTCTTTCCATTGACAAATTTGGCAAACAACAAAAGCATACATGTACTGAAGCATAGATACTCATGCACTATGGCCTGGCACCTTGCTGGGTCATCTCTAAAGTCAAATTGTTAAACGTGAACCAAAATATCTTAGTTTCAAAACACATTGATTCTTATTTCTGTGTGTTGATCAGTGATGAGAAATAAAGAAGTAAAGGCTTTTAATTTCCATAAGATCTGCATGCAGCATCAGGCACAATTAAACCAACAGTTTCAAAAAGTGTTTAGACTATTTTTTCCCCCTTTATGTAAAATCTAGATAAAGTTAATTGGTACATGCTGATTATTTCAGTCTCTAAAGTAGTCTGTATCTTTTCATGAGTTTCCCTTAAAGTTTACTCTCGGCTGAACAGAGGTGGCTATGTTGAACATCACGAAAAAGAAAAATGAAGTCCCATTTTATCTTTTATTTAAAAGTCCAGATCCTGTCCAATAATAGCTGTGGATTGTTTTTTTTTCATATTTCCTCTTGATGAAGAAAGTCATATTGAAAAAGTCCACAGCGGCATCATCTGATCCTCTCCTGATGCTACTCAATTTTCCTTTTAGTGAAAACAATGCCTCAACTATAAGTTTCCTCCAGCACCCCTGTAATCACGGTTATTTTTTTTTTTCTTTTTAAACTCGAAGAACTTTGTTAAAAGAATAAATAAATAGGAAATTTTATTCCATTGAAGTTGCTGACTTTACTACTGTGCCTTTCATGTGGAAGAGCAGTTTTTTTTGTTCTAAATATTAAATTACAAATCCAAACAAAAATATCTGCAGGTTCTTTTACGCGTCAGATGTCCTTGACATTTATGATATGCATTTAAAATACATAGAAATGTTTATCAGTACATTCTGTTGACTCCAGCTTTTCATCTATGTGGACTTAGTATGTCTCTTTTTGCTAAATAACACTGTTTTTCTCAGCTGGGCATTAGAAGCTGTGTTTGTGCGCAGTCAGAGGCAAACACATAAACAGAGCGCAATGAGCCAACAAGGCTTAAAGGGTTCTTCAACATTAAAAAGTTCTGCTGAAGAAAATGACATTCCCTTTAGCTAGAAGCTAGTCACAGGGGAACAATTGTGAGAGTTAACATGCCAAAGATTTTCCCTTTTGAAAATAATACCCTTAAAAAGTGTCAAATTTAGCCCAGTTAAAGTCATTTAAAACTGTACTGTAGGAGTACAACCTTTATCTGAGATTTATGTAGTCATAATATATGTGTCTATCAGGTCAGTCAGTTAAAGCAATATTTATTTTGATGTTACTGTGCTGTATTTTAAAGAGCACATTATGTTTAAATCAGTAAATAATCACATTTCAACTACAAAACATTTTCTGGAATGCTAAGAAATTTGCAGGAATCCCTGAATGAAAACAGAGTATTACAGTTTACAGCAGTCCATCTTAAATTATTTGAAAAGTCTATTTCAGATCATTTACGTTTCAGCCTTCAAAGCTAACTTGCATGTGTTGTCAGTTAAACTTTCAGACTATAGTTACTGCACCTCTTGTGTCAGTTATTAGTTTTGCATGCATTTTATCAGCCGGTTATATCTGTATGTAAAACGTTAAACATATGCATAGATTCTATGTATATATCAACTGTACACAACGTCACAATGCCTTGTAGTTTCCTGCTTCATTCTCAGACCCTGAAACCTTTCTACAGTGTTTAAAAAAATTCAGAGCCAATAATATAACCTGTCTAAGCCGTAGAGTCACTGATCCAAGTATTAAAGCCAGGCTGTGATATTATGGCTGCTTTTACCGTATGGATATACTCCATAGATCCCACGGTATAGCTCTGAAATCTTCACTGCTCCCTCAGGGCTTACTCAGGAGCTTTCAGTGACAAGTTTCAACCATCTCTCATCCACATTAAATAAAGTAAGAACAGCGGTATTGAGCTCATCTGTTGGATTTTGACCTTGTGTATTTCAAGTTTGTTTACATTTCAAGTCAAGTTAAAACCATGAAACTTTGTGATCACCAGACTTTTCATCGTTAGGAGACGCTGAAAATAAAATGTCATGAAACAATCTTTGAGATGTTGCAGGTTTGATTTACAAGCTTTAATGTTAGAACTAAACCTCAGGAAGTTATTCCAGTTGAAAAGAAATGCGGCACTTAACAATAGCTTCAAATACACCCCTTTAAGTCTTTTTTTCTGTGATGTTGTCATTTCTAGAGCTTTTTTCTTGGTTTTTGTCATCAACCACTTTTTACTTAAGCTCCCTGCTTTGTGATTGTTCAGCGGGTGAGTTGTGACATTGACGAGCGCCCTGAAAAGTTGAAGCTAAGATGATATGAACCTGAAGTGCTTTAGGGTAGCAGCACAAAAAGGCAAGGCTCTGTGATCAAAAAGAAGCTGGCGTTTAAAGACAGTCTCAGGCAGCTGAAAGCTCTCGATAAATGTTCACTACTGCAGCAAAGAGACATTGGCAGTTTGAAAAAGACACCTGGTGGATACATGCCTTTAGGGCACAGCTAAGCTCACTATGTTGAATGTGTGTTTGTGTGTACCAGGTACCTTCACCCTGAAGGGCTACCCTCTGACTACACGATATCTATGATGCTTCGTCTACTACCTGAGACCCCACAGGAGCCCTTTGCACTGTGGGAAATTTTGGACAAAGAAAATGAGCCACTGGTGGGACTGATCCTGGACAGTGAGTTTGAAATGCTTATGTTTTTGTTTTTTCTCTGTCTGTTCTCACCTGCATTAAAACACATCACAGTTTGACAAGTGTGAACACAAACAGCAGATGTGTTCTGCAGCTTCTGTAGTCCTGATGTGTCCAAATAAAAACCGTGACAGTGCATCGTGAAGCAGATTTTAAAAGAGAGGTAGAGAGAGGTGATGGCTTGAGATACATTTCTGATCTTACAGATATGTGCTTTTAAAATTAAACTTTTATTTTCACTCACAGCTTCAGCTATTAACAAGATGCACAGATGCCAGTCATTTACCACCTTTAGTCTGAGGAAGTAACATGACTCAGACTCAAGTGTGCTAAACTTTAAATGTTTTATTTTGTAACTGAAGCTCTCATTTGGATTATGACATCAAAACAGATGGATGAGGATTATAATGATTTCCTAGTTCTAACTTTGGTGCAGAGGTTGTCTCAGAAAATGTTCACATTATTTGAATTTGCCCCAGGCTTCAACTCTCTGATACATTTTGGACAGCCCCGCACAGACTGACCTGCTGTACAGACTACATAACCTTCTGACCTGGGGCGTCTTGGATGGCCTATTTAGCCATTTTGCTCAGATTTAACAACACAGACAATGGCATAACTCAATCTAATTGAAAACAGCTGCTACTTTTGTCAACTTTACTCAAGTGGATTTTTCTTATGGTTTGGAAAAAGGATGAATATCTCTCCAGAAGGTTTACAACAACATCACAAGAACTTTTTCTGCTTTGCCAGAGACAGATAAATCAATATACATGTATGAAACTAAAGATTAAAAAGTCAATAAACACTTTTAACTATTTAACATGGATGGACATGGGCATTGATGTCTCTGATGATTGATGTCATCAATCATCTTGTCATCTTTTTGCTAGACTTTCCATGTCATCTCTTCTGAAACATTTAAGCAGTAGAGTCTTTATTTCAGAGTCATTTTGCAGTGAAATTTAGCAAACCCATAGTAACTACAAGAGTCAAATCAGTTAGAGGGGGCATGAAGAGTCCTGCCCTTCTTGGACCGTAAGTACGTTTTTAAGACAGGGATTTCGTATCATGTCTACATGAATCTTTAAATTGTCTTATTGTAGTTGATAAAGCTATGTTATGAATGATCAATTGTTATTGTTTATTATTGTTTTTGTTCATTTTTACCTAAATGGTCCATATAATCAACAGTCAATAAGATTTTCACTCTTCAGCAATTGTATTGTGATCTAGATTTTATTTGCAAAATAACTTAAAATGCGAAATTATTATGCTAGACACAGTTTTAAAACACTCTATAGTTTCTAAAGGATTGAAAACAGAATTTTTAGCTTTAGGAGGTCATTTTTGTCGAATCAAAGCATTAGCAATTAAAAAAATCATTATAGATTGAGTTTCATATTAACATAGGAGCCCTTCTTTGATATCGCCTTAACAACTCTCTCATCCATTGAACTTGTTAGTTCATATTTAGTTTTTTTCCTTGGAGGATGCCAGAATTCCCCCCTAGAGCTGCTGTTCTGAGGTAGACTGCTGTCTGCCCTCATAGAGCTTCCTTTTAAGGATGCTCAACAGAATCTCAATAGGGTTTAGGTCAGGGGAGGGTGGTTGCCACACCATGATTTTTTCTCCTTTTATGCCCATAGCAGCCAAGGCGTCAGTCTCTTTTTATAGCATGGCAGGAAATGAACAGTTGTGACACATATTTTGGTGAGGTCCTCTTGACACCGTCATGCACCTTGAAGGGACCCACCAACTCACTTCCTATGATTCCTGCCCAAAATATTACTCCACAACCTCCTTGCTGATGTTGCAGCCTTGTTGGGACATGGTGGCCATCCACCAACCCCAGAACACCATCCATCTGGACCATCCAGTGTAGAACGGCACTCATTAGTGAATAAAACGGATTCAAAATTAGTTCTCAAATATTTCAGAGCCCACTGCAATCGATTTTCTTTGTGAGCATTGATTAACAGTTGCTGAAATACAGCGTAACGCACATGAGCAGGGCTCTGGAGGATCCTGCATCTAGAGGTTCTTGGGACTTCAGAGGAACCAGCAGCTTCAAATACGTGTTTGCTACTGATGGATTTTTCAGCGCTACTCTCTTAAGAGATCTTTCTTTTTCCCTATTTTACACAAAACCTGTGAACTGCTTAATAATGTGGAACAACCTCCATAAGTAGTTTCTCTTTAATTAGGCTCACCTGACAAACTAATGACCAAAGGTGTGTGAGATTGATGCCATTGTTGGAAACTGACAGGAGGAACTAAAAATTAGATGTTTGTTTAATTGGAATCATATTTGCATAATAATTTAACACAGTGTATAACACAGTCCACGCGCTTGGGTGTTGTTGTGAAACCAAGTCTTTATTCTTAATCTTTTAAAAGCCACAGAGATAGTAGTGTTTATGAGGTTTCCATCTTATGTAAATTCAAACCTTTCCCCTCTCATCCCCCTGCAGACTCTGGAAAGACCTTGACGTTCTTCAACAATGACTACAAAGGCGACTTTCAGACCGTCACCTTCGATGGAACTGGAATAAAAAAAATCTTCCATGGCAGCTTCCACAAGGTGTGTCTCTAATCTATGTAGAAGTCTATCTAAAGAAGTAGTTTGTTTCATGTTGATGTATTTCCATTTCACATAGTTTAAAGAGGGTGGGAAGGTTTTGAACTGCTAGTCAGCATATAAAAGAAGTTGTAAAGCAAATACGCTCAATCTTATGTGACCTTCGTGTAGATTTCATTGAGTGTAGTTGAACCACTTTAACACTTCCTTATATCACAGATCAGATTCGCTTTAAAAAATCAGCTTTACAGTTTGTATCTGAAAGTTTTCCTGAGAAATGTCCTGATCAGCTGCACTGACATCTGCAGAGCACAAGGGGAATGAGGGAGCAGAGGGTTTTCTTTAGACAAAAATAAGCAAGACTGTCTGTATTGTGATAGTGTTTGAATCTGTGGAGCCTGTTGTGTGGTTTTTCCAGTAGCTCTTGGGCTGGATTTTCCTTCTCTTGACCTGTCAGCACTGCTGTGGTGAGTGTGTGTGAATGCAGGTGGTGATAGCCCTCCTCTGTCTCTCCCTCCTACTCAGCACTACTTTTCCATTTCATTTTATTTTTTAGAGTAGTTGGCTTTACAGAGTGGGAGTGAAGCTGCAGATTTCATCACCCTTTAAGACCTCTGTGTGGTCTCCCATGATGAAGCTGCAGTGGACTCTAGTCATTAATTTTGACATTAAGCACAAAATGAATTAATACACTAGTCATTTTACCAAACTTGAAAGCATTTTAAATTACACTGTCCAAACACTATTTAAAAAAAAAGAGAAAATGTGTTTGTTTTCATGTTTTGCTGCAAGCATTGTTTCCCATTGATTTCACTCAGTACCACCTGTGAAGATATAGGTTTTCCTTCATACTGGTTCTGACAGAGACATTTTAAATTTCCATCAATCACCGGGAAAGACTTGTATGTAAATGTTGATCTTTTGAATTAGTCAGACTGAATGAAAACAGAAAATTTTGATAACACTTCTTCAATAGAAGACAATTTTCTTTTTTCTTGCGACGAAAAAACAGTTTGTGAAAATACAAATTATGGAATAGTGATGCAAATACATGTACTGAATAAATAATAACAGTAATTTGGCTTCTGCAGAGAGATCAAATACCAAATTCATATATATATATATATATATATATATATATATATATATATATATATATATAAAGTCAAATTAAACTACTTACTGGGCACTTATAAGTTTGTACTGATTAGTGTCCTGGCATCACTGTCAGCAGGGTTGATGGAAATGGACCCTCACTGGTTTGGTTATGTCATGTGTTTTTTTTTTTTTTTTAAGTGGTAAAGTCATTATTAAGTTAGAATTATTATTTGCTGTTCAGCTGTTGTTGGGTACTTTCTTTTTGGGACTCTGAGAATTTCAGCTTAAAACTAACAAACAGCAGCCCACTGACTCTGCCTGTCTTTCTTTTTCTGAATTTTGGAAATGTCAGTGAGTGGCTGTCCGTCACTCTCTAGGCCTTTTGTTTTTCTCCATTGTTTTCTTCTAGAGAACATGACAATGTTGAGAGAGGGAACAGCTGCTGGAGACTGCTTGGCAAGAGGAAGTGTTCGTTTCTGTTTAGACAGGATGACAAGCGAATAAGAGGAGTGTCCACGTGCGTGTGCACGTTTTTGCGTCTGCTATAAAGGGATTACCATACGAAGACACCTAGTGTGAAAGCAGGAATACCCAGCAGGATCTGTCAAGGCTCAGTGAAGCACCCCCACACACAAACACACGCTGAGAGATAACACAGAAACAAGAAACAGGTAAAGGAGAGAGACAAGGAAGACATAGATATGGCAGCAAGTGAGATGCACAGAGAAAAATGGAAAAATACATTTAGATAACTATAAAAAACAAAGACATATAGTGGTGAAAAACAATTCTGAAAGTCTTTGAACCATATCCCTGCATCTCCCAAAATGCATCATTAAAAATGCCAGAGAGAAACTGAGGTTGTCCTTGTGTGCTGTAAGAAATATACATCAGGAAATGGCTTGCACCAGTGCATTTGGGGCTTTCTGGCTTACTGTAATCCTCTATATTTCACAGTATGAAATCCTAAATTCATCATTTCCTTTGCCAGTAAATACTTATTATAAAGCTGTTTTCGAAATATGTTGGCAGCTCTTTGGCAAGAAAAAGAAGAAATGATTACGAAAAAACAAAGACAGTGCTGGAAATGAATGTGTTGTGTCTGTTGAATGGACAGATTTGGGCTGACTAAAGCGGAGTTTGTTTGTAAAGGGAAGACGAGATGTGACACATCATTCTGCTGAAAAAGAAATTTGGTGCTGGGATCTGTTTTCCTGATGATCATTATTTGTTTTAGACCAGCCGTGTGAAACGTGAAGACGTTTCTTTGACAAACAGATGTTTTGAAGGTTTTTTTTGGTGTTAAATTTCAAAGGTTCTCATTTTTTTTCTGAATGATAAGCTTGTGCCGGTCATATGGATTATGGCTCTATGAGAGTGAAGAGGAGGAAGGAATTAAACAGTGTTCGAACAATGAAGGGATGTTCTGAATCCCTGGAAAGAAAATATGGGACATGAGCTAAATTGAGGATAGCCTTGGACATGATGTGAACATTTTAAAGGCGGTTTATTCTCCCTGTAACACATCTGTTATATTGTCATCAGCTTTTAAATAGTTGTAAAAGCTCTTATTTAATGTTTTTTTTCTGACGTGAAATAAACGGGTTGATCAAATTCTGCTAAAAGGAAGCACAGGGAGGCCCACCCAAAGAAACGGCTTGGCCCTTGAAAGACCCAGGACCCTCACCAGAAGTGATTTAATAAAAATTTAATTAAGTAAAAGTAAAAATACTGTTCTATAAATCAGTGCGGTCAATTGATTAAAAAAATTAATCAAGTTAATCACATCACTATGCTGTGATTAATCATGATTAATCACAGCATTTCTTTAGTTTTAGTAATTTTTAGACTTTTAAACGTTCTTATTACCAAGTGTTTATTTTCATTATTTATTTATTTATTTTTTTAGTTTTATTTCGGGCATTTTTGTGCCTTTATTTGATTTTTATTTATTTGATAGAGGAGGATAGTGGATGGAAACAGGGATGAGAGCGGGGGAGAGACATGCAGTGAAGGGCCTCAGGCTGGATTTGAACCCGGGCCATCGGCATACATGGGGTGTGCCTTTAACCACTCGGCCACCTGCACCCCATTATTTTCATTATTTTAACTTTATGTACAGCACTTTGAAAGCATTTTTAAAAATGCAGTATTATGATTATGATTATGATTATTATTATTATTACCTAGAAATTAACATTTAAAATACTATCATTTTCTTGTATTTTTGGTTGCGATAAATTAGTACAAGTATGGTGTTTAAATGAAGAAATATTGAACCAACTAGAGTTTTTAAACTTAATTGTGGTTTTTAAATCAGAGTGTCTTAATTCACTGAGCAATAGTATCTACAGAGCCCAGAAGACAAACACATGAGGTACAATGAATGTTCAGGTGTGATGTTACCCTGAGGTAGCTGAAGTTGCTGACTGATATCCAGTGGTCTCTCGTCAGTGTAATAAATGTAGCTCGGGCCAGCTGCTCCACTTTAGTTGAGTTTTTAACTGTCATACAGTTCACGGATTCTTGTGACAGTAGTTCTTGTAGGCATTCTGTGATACGGGCATCCGAGACGACCCGGATGATGTCTTGAAGCCCCTTGTCGTCAATGATGTTGACGTTCTGCAGTCACTGGCGACCCATTAGCGATCACATTAGTTAGCTTAGATGTTATCGATTTGGGGACAATCTGGGTGTGCTGGACTGCGCCGGTGTGGCTTGGCGTTATGGCTTGATCCCATGTTGTTGTTAGCATCTTTGCTAACATTAGAAAAGATGTGTTTTGCACGAGGTGGTACTTCAGACTTGTTGTACTTCAGAGTAAAGACAGTTCATTACCGCAGTATGTACACACAACTTTTGTTTCATCCAGACTTCCATTAGGCAGCTTTTTAAATCGAAATTTGCCATGAAGCAGACCTGGGTCTGTCTCCTTACTCATGACTGCTGGCTGTGTTTGACCCGGCTTTAACCTTTTCACCCCAGGGACGTAAACATCTGCTTAGGAGGACTACAGGAGGAAGTTGTGGTCAAACTTAGTCATATGATTAAATTGCGATATTATTTTTTCAAGAGCGTTAACGCATGTATATTAACAGGCCTACTACTTAAGTAAAAGTTAAAAGTAGTTATGTCAAAGCTTACGTTAAGTACTACTGAGGAGTCTTTCCTAGAACAACAAGAGAATAAATAACCAGGTTATTCAGGTAGATTCACACCATTGAAATAAGGTAAAATGCACACCAACATTGACAGTGTTAATTAAAATGCTATAGAATTACATTTAAAACTTTAAAGGGTCTTTATTGGTCCATAATACATATAGTTTAACTACACTTTTGAAAGTAAGAGAACTTTTATGCAGGTCCATGAAAGGCATTACATGATCCAACATTTAAAGCCCAATAGCTAAGTTCCACACAATCACAACGTAATAATAAAGAGGCTCATACCATTTTGAGAAAATGCAGGTTAGCATTTTAAAAGAGACTTCATGTTACTGAGGCAACCATATTACCCATTGCTTTCATGAGTATTAAGGTCAAAAGTAAAATATTATTGCTTGAATTTGGGGTGGACAGTTTTTCTTAACCTCTATGAAAGCCCCCCCCCGGATGTTATGAAAAAAGTTGAAATGGTCAAACAGTGGAGCATGACTTGAATTGAAACTGACACCATATTACAGCACAGAGTGAAATTCATTAACCAGCTCTTTTCCCTTTTCTACAGAAACTTTATAGTTTTCAGTGATAAGCTATCATGATATATGAGTATACTGTCTTTCATTGTCTCTATTATCTAAAAATCCCCATATCATAATCTGTCCGTCTCATTCTTTATGGCACAATCAGAGCAACCAAGCATATGATGTAGAGGGCATGCATAGCTCCAGAGAGTGAACTGGACACAGTAGCCAATTGCCACTCGTAGCCACTGCCTTGTTTTTCTCGAGGGATTTGTCCAAACAATCTCAGACTGGGCACATTTTTTTCAAGTAGAAGCTTTGCAAGATCTATTTGATGACAGGTATGGAATCTGGCCGATCCATCAGCTCTGAAATGCATCAACCTGCTTACAGATATCAGTCATCAGCTTTTAGGGCAGCATTTTACATAAAAAGGCATACTATAATCCTGCTAAAAAGGAAGAAAAAACACAATTCAGCAGCACACTATAAGTAATCGTGCACTAAGTGCAGGTCAGAGACAGATGAGTCAGCAAACACACTGAAAGCTTTATCTACTTCAGCCCACATTATCTCACAGTCAATGTTTGAAAATGTTTAAAAAATACCATGTTAGTTAAGTGTGTGTTTCTATGGTGGCGTTTGTGCCTTTTGTCTGCATGTGTGTGTGTGTGTGTGTGCTATTGTGAATGTGGATAGTCAGAAACATTTTAAGTTGCATGTAGAAGTTAGAGATGAAGTGAATATGCTAGCTCTAGATGTCAACAACTTAAATTTTCCCTGTTTTATTCTCTCATTTCTTTTTATATATTTGTTCTTCTCTTCTTTTGCATTTTGGCCACTGCTGAGTTATCTGACCTTTCATTTCTTGTGGTTTGTCATAAAATGTTCTCTTAAGACCTATAAATGCCACAATCCTTGACACGTTGGTGGTAGGTCCGGCTTCTGGCCAAGGCAAGCATCATTCTTTTCTCTTCACATAAACGGTCTCTATTTAGCTGTCTTACAACAAGCCCCCAAAAATCTAATAATACTACAATGCACACACCTTTAGATCATAAAGCACAAGAACTATTCTTGTTGCCCTCTTCTTGTTGATTTCTCCTGGTTTGACATTCATATTCAGTTATGATAAGAGGTTTGAGGTTTTTGCTATCAAACAACAGCAGAGTTATTTTTTTAATAAGTGAAAAAAAAAGTCGAAATGCAAAACAAGTCAGCTGATGTGGCTCCATCTGTGTTTTGAAATAAAACCCTAATTTGTCCTGTGTATGAACGGTGATAAGATAGAAGAATACGGATAATGAAAACAATAAACCCCCTGCAGAGTGGGATAAAAAGAAATGAGATTTGTTGTATTTATTATTTTGGTGGTTAAGAGAGTAGAATCAGTAGACAACACAAGAGTGTGTAAGTCTGGGAGGCTTATTCATCTTTTGCCGGTATTTTTATCGCTTGATGGGGGCTGATATTTCAGAATGAAAAACGTGGTACTACTTATGGTTCTCATTTCTTCACTCATTACTTGTTTTTTGAGTCAGAAAAACCCTTTAAAATCACTACTTAAATTTGAAACTATCTCCTGTTTGCCTAGGGGGCAACTTAAAAAATATATATGTATGTATATGTATTATTCTTGCGCCTTTTTCTTTATTTGATAGAACAGCTGAAAAAAGGCAGGACTTAAAGGAAGAAAGAGTGGGGGCAATCTGACACACCAAATAGACTTGTTTCATATACACTGCATGGGAAATATTTAACACCCATGTGGGCAGCCACCCATAGTCTGTGTTTGAGAAGGGCAGAACCTTTGCATCAGGGTGACCAGACTAACGTTTTGTTTTTCACCATTATAATGGGCCAATCAGAGCAACAAGAGCTATGACAAAGTAGGTGTAAGCAGCCCCGGTGAAAAACCATGTAACATGAGCTCTACAGGTAGCCGTTGTCATTGTTCACTATCAGTGAAGCCAGTTGGTGAAGCTTATTCATGCTGAGGCCTGTCGGGATAAGAGGAAAAACATCTTTAGCACTAAGAAAAGCTTCAGTGGGGTTCTTTTCTCATTTGAGAGAGAAATGGTGTCAAGCTCTGATAAATTTGCTTCTATAGTTATATCCAAGCTACTTGCCTCACTGGTTGCAGCCATTGTTCACCAGCTTGCAGTACAACTGTGCCTGACTGCTAGCTACTGCCTCATTCTCCTTAGTTGACACTGGTTGGTCCATACATTTTTAGACCGGGGCAAACATTTCAGATTGAAAATTGGTAAGATGGATCTACCTGATGACAGACATGGGATCTAGCGATCCATAGGCTTTGTAAGGTTAGAGTGAGCTGAGAAATGCACCAAACAGGGCCAGGTTCAGGATTTAAACCTGCAACCAGTCCATCAAGGACTGTAGCCTCTGTAGACAGACACCTGCCATTATAGCTGAGCTAAACCCATGCCCAAGCATGGGCATACCAGTGGAGTAACTGCATGAACTGAAAGAAGGCTATTTATTAATTAATTTCCAGTGATTGGCCATTTTAGACTTATGTGATATGCTTAACAACAAAGCCAAAGTAGCAGCTAAATATGACGAGTTTCTGATGCATGCTTGTTGGTAGGAGTTTTCACATTCTCTACAACTTGACTGAAAAAAACAGATGGTTTAGAATAGCTAAATCTCAAGAAGAAACTCTATCAGGACTCATATAAGTCTGAATGATTGCAGGAATAAATAAACAAACCAGCTAGCCAAGAGGGCAGTAGCACGAACACTTGCACAGGAACATGTACATTGATTGTCATGTTTCCATCAGGGGGTCCAGTTTGATTCAGCATGGTTTGGCATGGTTTGATACGGTAAACCCCCAAATAATTTGTGTTTCCACAGACACCCGTGCCCTCACTTGGTGGGCGGGCATTAATTTAGTTTCACATCCATCGCGGATAGACCAGGCTGATGTGAGCCTTCGGGCTCTGCTTTGTGCACTTAAAACCAGGTCCAGATAAACGTCAGGAAACTTGATTTGTGGCCAGATACCAATATCCACAGACTAGGAAACAGTTTGGGTCTCTGTTGAGTCCAAATATCTCGATTTAAGCAGATATTAGTTTTTCTCCCGTTTTTGCCCACTCCTCACAACGCAAACTTCTGTGTTTTGCAGCCCGGAGCCGAGCAGCTGAGTAGCTGTGTCGCGCGCTGACGTGATCTCAGTACAATCCCCTATTGTTGGGTGTAGCTCCACCTTTTTGGTACGGATAGGTAAGATTGGTACCCCTACAAAAGGGTGCCGAGAAGTGGGACAGTACAGGTCGTTTTTTTGGGACCCTTTCCAACTTTTGCTCTATGGAAACAAAAAAATGCGTGCCGTTCCACACCGAACTGAGACAGACTGCTTGGTGGAAACAACCTATATATATATCTTAGACACATCAGTGCCCTACATTTATTCCTGAACACCCCCTCCAAAAGTGGATTGCACCCTTTTAATGTCACTGTATATTGACCAAATGCCTTCACCTGAGAGGATTTCAGCTTTCATATTTCAAAAGTAAAACACACACACACTCATATTGTGCTCGGTGAAGTGTGCAGATTGAAGGATGAGAAAAGAAAGTCATTATAGAGTAGCCATTCAGACGTCTGCAGAGGAATGAGGTCTGACACTCGAATATGAACTTTGTCTAACTCCACATTAGCTGCACCTTTGCTTCTGTGTGTGTGTGTGTGTGTGTATTTTTATTGAAGGTTTGAAAGAGGGCAGAGTGATAGAAAACCTCCCATAATGGTGAAACATGCAGACGTTAATAGTCTAGTTTATTACTATCGTTCAGAGGCTTGCTGTCCTCTCTGCTCATTAACCGTGCGACCAGTTGAATTTCACAGTTCATGACACCTGTATTGGTTTCCTCTAAGAAGAGAGTTTTAGCTCACAGACGCTCTGAGAGGACAGGCCAATTTGTGTGCTTTAAGCTTGCATTTGTATCCAACAAATTATAGAATCCAACATAAGCAAGGAATCCATTTTCACAGTGATTACTCGCTTTAAAGGAGGCCTAAAGTTGTTGGTATGCATGTACACAAGGGGAAGTTAAATGTTTAGTGTCCTGGCTGATCAGAGAGTTGTTTAAATGTTGTGTTGAAAGGATGTCTAATAATATATTTAACACAGTAATGGTAAGTGATGACGAATAAGCAAGGTCAGACTATCAATGCAAATACCATGTAATAGAGCTGACTTCCTGTCTGTAAAATGTTGTCTGTAGGTCAAAAGACACAGTCTGGTAACAAATCTTTGTTTTTTACCTCTTTCTTACCTCCATCCAGCTCCATGTGACTGTCAGCAAGACATCTGTGAAAGTGGTGTTGGATTGTTCTGTGGCTGGGGAGAAGCCCATCAATGCTGCTGGAAACATCACCACTGACGGAGTAGAGATCCTTGGGCGGATGGTTCGGTCCCGAGGCAGACGGGACAACTCTGCTCCAGTGAGAATCAGCTTATGGCTGCATCTTTAGTTATTAAATGCTGAACAGAGTGTGATTTTCTATGTACCTGTGTGTAAGATACTCACAAATAAGATTTGTCTCCTCCCTACAAGTCTTATAAGAACAGCAAAACATTGGACCATCAATTTCAGTAAGAATCAGATGTGGACTTTACAGTTAATTTTACCTATCCATTTAAATAAATGAAACCGGTCAGCCAGTATGTTGTTAACTGCAGACGGAGAAAGATATGAAATCTGCTTGGATCATCTAGCTTTTACAATTGGCCACTGAGCACTGATGGCAGTGATCAGAAATCAGTGAGTTTGTGTGTGAACCATTATGGTCTTTGTCATAGCCAAAAAACCATTTTATTGTCACTTGAGTGGGTGTTAACTTTATTTACTGCAAATTGAGCTGTACAAAGTGCTGTACAAATAATTTACTATATATCCTCTAACCATTAAGAGGCACAGGAAAAAGGAATAAAATAAATTTTGGCATGCACAGGCAAGTGAGAAGGTGAGATATGCTGGGCTTACAAGAACACTGAGAACTGCTATTAATACACTGACTCTTCTTAGATGCTCTGAAGAAAATTGCAAGCTTAAAAATGCTCCAATACAAGCTTTTTATGAAGGTTTATAAAGAGTGATGTGACATTTTCTCTTTTAACCATCAGATAGTCATTTCAAGTCTGTATTAACAGTTAGTTATATATTTAAATGGCCTTGAATATTATAAAAACATGATGAAAGCATTTCCTGGAAATACTTATTTCAAAATCTGATGTAAAAAAGATGGTGGTTCATTTAAAAACACATGAAGGCCGAAATATCAAAAATATAAAATTTTAAAGTGAAAATGCTTAAAGATGAGACATAAATGTTTGAAAATATAATTGTTTAAATCATATTTTTTTATGTGGGCGGGAGTCCATGGAGTAAATTATTTTCTCTTTGGGGAGGCTCATTATCCCCCTGTCCTACAATATAGTTTTAGACTTGGGACATTTATCTGTATGTTTATTTATTTTTGAAGATGTGGGCTAAACTTTCCTGGCAATTTTCAAAAGGCCATTAAAGAATTCAAGTAGAAAATGTTTCTCTGCTCCTGTTTCTTAACAACCCACAATACTCCCCCCAAATACACGTAAATTTGCTTACATTTTTCCAGTAACGTTTGACAGATTTAGAAATGCTGTAACTGATTATTTAGTGGTGACTGTATTAAATTTATGTTTTTGCATCAACAGTTCCAGCTCCAGATGTTCGACATCATCTGCAGTACCTCTTGGGCCAGCAGAGATAAGTGCTGCGAGCTGCCAGCATTGGTAAGATACTAACACTGGCAAATACTCTGTGACACACTCATCCTCATAGACTAAATCATATTCTTCCCCCTGTCCCTGTCGAATGTGCTGTTTAGATCTCTGATGATTAAAGCCTTAGATAATCAGAGTGGTAACTGTGAATTTGATCAACTTTAAGACAAATTACTTAACCTGTGTGAATAATGTCAATACCTGCCTGATTTTATCACTAAAATAGTGCTTGTAATCTCATGGATTTATAATGTTATCTTTAATGTTTTAGATGTTAAATATTACACATTTCTTATCTCTCCAGAGTTCTTTCTCTAAATCATAAGAGCACTATCATCCACCACAGTACACAGTAGTTCATTTCTACCCTGAATACACACACTGTATGAACTACTTTATTTTTTCTGATTGTTTCCAGAGAGTGGAAGAGCAGTGCCCTCCTATGCCTCATGCCTGCACCTGCTCCCAGGACAGCAAAGGACCTCCAGGACCCTCTGGACCTCCTGTAAGAGATCACCTATTCTCTCTTTTAGTTACATCTTCATACTCCAGTAGTAAGAGCATCTTTCTCAGTCTGTTTTGTGCATTTGCTCCCACTGTGTAGTTGGTGGTGTGTAAATGGGCATGAACATGTTTGAAAGGGATTAGAAAATTCAGTGTATGAATGTGGAGTGAATGGGTAGGTGTGGCCTGTGGTGCAAAATGCTTTGAGTAGTCAGATGACCCTTAGAATACTGTACAAGCTCAAGTCAATTTACCATTTACCACCTGAAAGAAACAACATATTTTTGTCCTGCAGTAGAGACACAATAAGACTATCATTCTACAAACTTTTGTACTATTGGGTTTGTCCCTCCCAGTGCTGTCCTTCTTATGAAATATGCTCATTTTAACACGTTTTTGGAAATGATATAAACACATTTTCTTCACAGTCAGGCTGCCTGTCTTACAAGTCCCCCTCAAATCTTAAAACAGTCTTCACATTTAAAAGCCACCATAAAATGTGCAGCACCATGCCACAGATGTCACACGTTTTGAGAGCACATGCAGTTGGCATGTGGATGCATTAATGTCCACCAGAGTGGTTCCAAGTGATTTAAATGTTCATTTTGTTGAGGCCTAATACAATAAACAGCCAAAGGCACATTCTTTAACACATTAATGGGTATCAGTAACATCAATGAAAATTCAATTCTGAATTAAATCTCCAAAAGTTGATATTTTTAAGGAAAAAAGAATATAAACATCTTTAAGTGTTTCCTTTGTGGTCTCAGCTCATCCCTACAGTCTCTAGCATACTAGAGACTGAAGGGATGAGTTTGTTGAGAGGTCGTATTCCTCTCACACAGCAGCAGGTAAAACGTGATAGAGGCTGGGAGATGAGAGCAAGTAAATGAGCTCATTTACAGCCCGAGTCTTCTGTCTGTATTCTCTCTACTCGCTTTCCCTCTCTGCCTCACACTCTGCATTTTTATTCATTTCTTTTTTCTACTCTTTATACCTGCATTTTTTTCTCATTTTCTCTCACTTTGTAAGTTCTCTTTTCATCTCCCCCATTGGATACTGGGGGCATGAGAGGGGTGTAGATCGACACTGGTAGAGTTTGAGAAAGTAATTATACGGCAGTTCCATTTATCAAAGCTGATAAGAATCCCACCAATTTTCATCCTTGTTCATCGAGCCGATTCTCCTTACTTATTGGGAGGGTTATAGCTTTTGAGTCTTTTTCTCTCTCTTTGAGTTTACCTCAGTCCCTGTTTAAGGTTAAGATTTTACCTATTCTGTTTTCCTATTATAAAGAAATACATTTAAATAAAACAAATCCATAGACTACACAGCTAAACCATGACAAATGTGGCACCAAAGTTTCACTTTCTTCTTACTAGATAAGTTGCTTTTTAATTTAAGAATGAAACGCTTAATTTGGAGACCTATTTCCTCTATACTGCTTCCATCTGTTTTGTCCCCTCTTGCTCTAGTTCACTCCCTCTCCCACCCTGAGATCAATAGTTGTACTGTAAAGCTTTCAACTTTTTTCATTTTTTCTCTTATTTTCTACTCTGTTTTGTCTTTTACCTCCACTTCACCCAAAATGCCTGAGGCTTCTCTTCTCTCTCTTTTTTATCATCATTTAATGCCCCTCTGTGCCCGTGCCTTTCTCTCTTTCTGTGTCTGTTTCTCTCACTGGCATCAAATGGGCTCCTTATATCACAATTTAACTGCAGCATATGGGCATAGATGAATGGTTTAATGGCAATATCATAGCCACTTTGTGCTGAAATGGCAAAGTATATTCAGTGGGGTTTTGAAAAAGGAAGAAAAGGCAGAGCCATTCTCCTTGTTAACACAATATAATGGTTGTTAAGACCATAATTTTTTGTTATATCCCCCATGGAAGACAAGCTTTCTACCAGCAGGAAAACTTTCAGAATCCTATCAGCCTGTGAAAACAGACAGTTTCACTGTAAACAAGGGATGTGTACAGATTTTTTTGTTTTGCATCTGAGACTTTGCTCAGTCTGATAAACCAAAGTGTGTGAAGAAAGCTAGATAAACTCTAGACTCTCTGGAGATACCTGATGCATGTTTAAACACCCAGAGTACCATGAAATGATGGCTGCCAGAAAAAAAGCTCTGAGTAGTAGGAGTTATTAAGGGATTTAGAAATTATTATAGCTACCATCTGATCAGAGAGATTATAAAAGCTCAAAACATCCCTTTTACAGGTGACTTTGTGTTGGTTTTAAATTAAATATGTACCCTTGCTGATAATAAATCAAAACAGAGCAGAGTATTTTGGCAGTCTGAATTCTAGCTACAGCAGAAGTCTGCTCTGCTCATACAATCTTCATCAAAACCCTGTTGTGCTTTTCTCCCTCAGAGTAATTTCTGTGTTTGTGTTTACTGTCAGATGCATGTCTCTTCCTGTCTTGCACAGCAGCATGTCTCTTCAGTTTTGTAAATCTTTGAGTCATGTTTGAAAAATATGGATTGCTCAAACTGAATTGCAATCTGTGCCGCCTGATTGGGCACAGACTCCGCTCAGTACCAAACATCAGTCAGCAATCAATCCGACATTATGAAAAACAAGACAAACACTGCCTGCCATCTCCGTTTGTTCAGATTGAATTGTGCCCATGCTGTTTCAGAGCCAAGTGTTGTTTAAAAGATGTAAATTTGACTTTGGTATTAAATTGCTCCGTCAAACTGTAATAGCAGTACATTTTTTTCACACCATTAAAGCCCCATGAAAAATTCAAAAACAATTTGTATTATTATTTTATTTGTATTGTTACTTTTTAAGATGAGTCCAACTGCTCTGCAGGATTGCCCGACATCAAACAATTGAAAAGCTCATGTTGTTTGCATAAATCTATTTAAAATGACCCGCAGAGACAAATTGCTGGCTTGGAGAATGTAATCAATCATTTTGAATCACACATGAATTTGTTTCCCAACATGAATTTAAAAAAGGACATTTGTTGTTTTTGACTCACAATTAATGTCAATGTATTCATACAAAATGTTGCATGTAGATTCCTTGATTCCATAAAAAGAAGTTCTGCCAACTTAAAGTCTGAAGTATTTCAGTTCATACAAAATTTAAGAGAGCTATTTGTCGCTGTTGCTTCCTCTGTTCAAAACTGGCAGCCAACCTGTCCCAGCATCACTCCACTGATGGGGGGTTAACTGTTCCCATCTGCAAAAATATATTTCGGATTGGCTACAGCTTTATCCTGGCTGTCTGTGTGTTGATTGTTGGCTTTGCCAACCAATGAATAGTTTTATACAGTGAGTCAAAGAAAAGACAAAGAGAGTTTAGTAGCATGCGGATAAAGCTAAAAGGCACTAATTTTCTCACTAAAACGTACAAATGTTGTATTAGCATCAGTTGAACTTAAGTAGCTATTCTGCATTATAGATTTCATCCCTTAAACAAATAAACCAGATCACTTAAATCAATTATTCGCTCAGAATTGAGAAAATCTTAACATCCCTTACCATGCCTTTGCAGGTGTTACACGGCAATACATTCCAGGGCCATCACATGACTTCAGTCCTTTACTCTCATCAAGTAATTTTGTTTAAGTCACCAGTGAGGTGAACGAGAAAATGACCAGTACCAGTGTATCTCTACACTGGCTTCCTGTAGGGCAGATGATAGATTTGATATCCTGCTCCTTTTTTTATTAAGCACTTGTCTTAGCAAAATACCCATCAGATCCCCCAGTCCCTTATGAGGCATCCAAACCCCTTTGGTCATCTGGGACAGGTTTACTCACTGTTCCCAGAATCAGAACCAAGCAAGGTGAGGCAGCTATTACTTTCTGCACCCAAAAAACAGAGGCTGTTGATGTCTATGAGCTCTCTTAAACAGACCATAAAACTTTTGAAATCTCCACTGCATATCCATATCATATTATTTTAATTTTAATTACAACTATAACACCAGTTTACCTAAACTTAATGAGATGTTTTAACAATTTTTTTTGGCATTTTCATTACACATTAGTGTTAACTCGCAATTGATGAGAGCTGCACTGTGCAGGGTACCCCTGTAGGGGGAATTTAGGAGCAAACCATGAGTCATCCTCAGGAAGGTGTTCTGTGGATAATTGATTTACAGAATGCATTTTGATTAGAAATAAACAGTCTGTGACTCTGTGTCTGGCAGGACAGTAGGACTCCATGGCCAGTGACTTCAGAGCACCGAATTCCTGTGTGCGCACAGAACCGATTATCTATTGTAGTTCTTCACTGTTACTGACAGACCTAACACAATTGTGTGTACTTATTTATTTGAACAGGTAATGGAAAATGAACTGCTGAAAATGTAAGATTTTTAAAAATCCATTCTATTGATAGAATAGATTATAGAAAGAATTTTAATTAGGACTGGTGAAGTGTTAAAGCATTTTACCACCACATCTCATCTACAGGTGGGTTCCCAGGACAGCCTAGAGCTGTGCACAACACAGACAGAGCAAACTGTGAGCCTAAACCCTCAAGAAGATACATGTTTAGTAATGGCACTCACACAAGATTCCAACGACAAACCAATACGTGTGAATTTTACACTAAAAGAGTTAAAAATTTAAAAAATCCTTTAACGGTCTGCAGAGTTGTGAAAAAAGTGGAAACAGACCTCTTTAACTTCATGATTAGTTTCTTGATTAAATCATGTTGATTTTCAGTGCTGACAGTTTTATCAGTGCAGCAGCTTGTCTCTGTAAACTTCTGCAAGGTAAAGCAAATTGATGAACTTCGCTGGTTTAAATTTAGATATTTGATCTCGTTCCGCTTTGATATTGTAACATGTGGTAATGAAAGCTGTAACAACAAGCATTAAATCAATAATTCAATTTATTATGACCACTCCCTTTAACTAAATCTGTCTTTGGCCTCTCATATTTCACTATCTGTTATTAAAACCATCCGCTTCTCCCTCTGGCTTCACACTGTTGGAAGTAACCTGTTAAAGCAAACACAGGAAGAGGATATATATCTCTAATGGACTAATCATTAACAGATGTGTTGGGTGTCCCCAGATAAACCTTGAGCTGGGGGGTCAGTCTGAGGTTTACAGCTTCAAACTCCTACTGTTACTCACAGATGTAACGTAATGAGGTGCAGCTCAGAGGGGCCGTTAACAGCAGAGATCCCAGTTAGCTTCTTTCAATCAAATCCACAGTCCATTCAGAACAGTGACCTTCAGTTTGTAAGATTTATCAACGTGATCTACACGTTGCCATACTAGAAAAGTGTTCTATATATCCTCAGAGGTGTTTCAGCTAGTAACCATTAAGGTTTTGTGCTAACTTGTTAGTGTGTATTTCTGTGTGTTTCAGGGCGGTCCAGGCATAAGAGGAGCCCGAGGAGACAGAGGAGAGCCAGGACTGACGGTCAGTGAAATGCACCTAATTTATTCTTCATCAGAACTTCAAGAGCATAATGAGTTTCAAATAGATTCGATCTTGTAGCACTCATGTTTGAGTCATACGCTCCAAACTGGAGAAGAAAAAAGCACTCTTGGATAGACGGCAGTAGAAAACTTGATTGTGCAGCAGTATATTATTCTTGTGTGCTTTGGCAAATAGTAGGGGTGTGAATCTCTCCCTCCCAAGACGATGCAATTTCAAATCTTGATTCACAGACTACGTTTCGATTCACTGACAATTCATTAAAATACAGAATGATTTGGTCCGATCCAATTTGGTTCGGTTCGGTCCGTATCAATCCGATACAATCTGATTATAGAATCAAAATCACTTTTTGCTTTAACAAAAATTGGCAAAAAAGGGGGAAACAAGATAATTTCATAATAATCTAAGTTTAGTTGATCTTATTTATGAAACAGAATAAATGCCAGGCCTCCTGTGCTAACATTCTGAAATTATGTTTGAGAAAGTTTTCATCACACCCAGGTGCCCAGATGTCTTACTTTGACATTAAATTGGGAGATAGAAATTAAAATGTTTTTTTTTTACTGGTACATGTTTGTCTTTCTGTACTTGTAACTTCTTTAGCATTATTGATCCCAATAACAGTACAAACTAAATATCAAATTTTCCCAAGAAGCACAAATTAAAATGAATTTAAAATCTCAAGAAGATTTGGATAGGGCTCCCTGGACCGATGCACTCGGACCACTGACATCAAGATCGGTTAACTGATCCATATTGGATCATCTTTACACCACTAGAAAACAGGAGCAGGACAGGAAATATGGTTGGTCAAATAAAGCATAAAGTGGAAGCTAACCTAATCTATGTGAATTTATTGATAAAGCCTTGTAAATAAATCTTGCTGAAGCATACTTAAATGTTTTTACTTAAATCCCACATGTACGATGATGGTGTTAAGCAGCCACACTAACGTTAGCTATTGTAAAGGCAGCTGACCCTTCTCTATTTCAAGAACTTGGTGTTTGTTCATTTGTTCGAGAGGGGGAAAGGCCAAACAAAATAGTAACAAGCCAAAACCAATAAGCTCCTGTTCTCCTGACACTGAGAAAAGGAGAAACTAAACCACTTCTGCCATGCAGATGACCAGTAACCTAAACTGTTTGGGAGAAATCTTTCCTTATATGAAGACACAGGCCACCAGACCAGTGTTACAAGAAAAACAAAAAGGCTCGTCTTGGCATCCAGTACCAACAAACTTCAGCCCTGGGACAACTGGTGAATCTCAGAAAAATCCCACAGAAAAGGTCCAGAAGTGCTTAAGAAAACTTTAACACTCAGTAAAGCACACAAGAAAATACAAGGAGAAGCTCTCGCTATCTCTGATGTTGAGATAATGAGTGCTGCAGCCCAAGAGTTTGTATAAGCTTGCCACACCAGGTCCAAATCAGGGCGACCAGCCACACACACACACAACTGTCACTGCACTGATAGATTCATAACCTGTGAGTGACCAGTGTGATGTCCCCCACAGAATATGGACAAAGCCTTAGATCAGTTCCCCCCCCCCACTCTCAACCTGGCATTACATCTGAGGGGCTCCTGATTTCACATGTCAAAGTTCAGTCATAATTGGACTCTTTGCAAAACAAAAGAGGCAGGAAAGGCTCATAGCAGGATGTTAGTTAAAAGTTAGTAAAAGGGTGAGTCCATATGGAAAATACTCCATATACTCTAAACATGTTGGACCACACCTCTTCCTTCCGGGATCAAACAACCCCATCCAGACAAGGGAAGGAGTTAATGGTCTGAGGTACATGTCCCTGATCACAAACAAAGAGCCTTTTCAACTGAAGCCCACTCCATCCTTCACCCTGGATGTGACACAAAAGTGGTCATTTTTGAAAATCCTACCAAAACATTTCCCAGACTTTTTCATCTCTTTTTTGTCTGCAGATGTAAGGCGACGTCTTATCTCAGCTGTAACTTAGGTTTTTAATAGATGCATTTCTGACAAATCCCATCATGGACTATTAATGACAGATTTGTGGTTGATTTAGCATCTGCTTTGGTTTTTCTGTGGTAGTACGGTCCAAACTGTCAGAAATTGACCAGCTGTGAACGGCAAAACAAAGTCTGATGCTACTGGAAGTTTCTCAAAACTCTGATCCCATGATTGTAATTTAAGCTTATCTTCTTTGAACACAGCAGCAGGGATTCTGCAGTTTTTGCTCAGGCAGTCTGAGCTCTTGATCAAGAACATGAGGTTGTTTACTGTATCTCAACTTTACAACTTTGCTGAGAGACAGCGTATTGGGCACATCGCATGATGGCCCACCCAGAACTTCAATCTTTGCACATCATAGGAAAAGTTCCCAAACTCGAATAAAAATGGGATCAAACTCATGACAGACTGCTTGTGCGTGTATGTTTGATGTGTGCAATTGTGTTAGTTTTGGAGAAAGATGTGCTTGGTCAGTCCTCCTAGCACACACTGTACAGCACACACTTTTGTATATATATATAAATATGTGCCTGTCAGATCACACTTGTCTTAGCATTTGTACCTCTGTAGCTGCAGCCAATTTTATTGAGATAGTTGGGCTATTTAGTTGTAAGGGACCCATTAATCAGTTTGGGTTCACATGTTATTGCAGTGTAAGCTTTTAGATATGGGAATGTAACTCATGAGGTTATCAAAATAAACCTTAAAGTAATTTAAACGTCTTTAAAGGTCTTTAAATCTCTTCAAGTAGTTTGGGATAATTATCATCAGATTAAACATGGCTTAACACATTTAATTCTCTGTTTATTTTTTTCCCCACCTAAGTCATGTATGTCAGATCCAGACTGAAAAGTGTGCCCATGTTGCCAGTTACTGTACAGCTGAATAGTAAAACAATAAATACAGCCAGAGGGACGGTTACTTTGGCTTTGGCCACTGCTGAACAAACAAACTACAAATGCTGTGAATTTGTGTTTTTTATGAAAAAAATCCTTTTATTCAGACTTTAACTGCAGGATCAGCATGCCTCAGTACAATCTGATTATGGATAGAAAGATGTGTTTCTTCATTTCTATCCTGTTTGAATCTAACTTTTGGTGCAGACCCTCAAACTAATGCTGTTCCAGTGCACAACAGAGATTAGAGCGCTAACATTTTTATATACCATTCTTAAATAGGTGCAGTCTCTGATGAAATGGACAAACATTGTTTGACTCTACTGATGAGAGCATTACATTATCATAATCTGACATTTTTCCATTGAGTTATTAAAAAAATAAATGCATAGTATAGTACCTTAGCATAGTATAGCATGGTTCTTAACCTGGAATTATTTAATACATTTATTGTTTTGTTTTGTTTTGTTTTTTATTAATTAATTAATTTATTTCCAGAAAATATCTAACATATATGCTATTCTTTATGTGCTACATTTGTTGCAAAATATGATTACTTGTAAAAAGTTTGTTTTTCCTAAAAACTTACTGATGTTCTGATGAGGGTTTTGCAAATCAAAGACTTAAAGCTACAATACATAGAAAATTGTGTACCTAAATATCTGTGTCAATCAAAAAGTGACTGCCCCTGTGTTTTTTTTTTGAGTTTAGCATTTCCAGGTGGAGTAGCAACCAGGCTTGCTGCTCAGTATGCCAGCCTTCACTGTTTACTTCTCATTTTAAATAAAGAACTCTGTTCATTTAAAAAAAGGCACTCCATACAATTTATTTACTAAACAGTTAACCACGTTTTTGGATTCATGGGTGAATGGCTTATAATTAGGGAGAAAAGCTGTTTAAAGTGTCCTTCCTTGTTCGGACTGATTTGTAGAACACTTTGCGAGTAGCCCAGCATGAATAATGGCCACTATTAACAGCTTATCGCCCTCATTATTTGAAATTCATCAACAAATTCATCATGGAATTTACATATTATGAGAATTCATCTCCATATTATCAGAGCTATTAGATTATCTTTCTACATTGTGATGTCAAAGAGTTAACTGGGAAGTAATGTTTTTTGTTTTATTGTTTTGGGTTTTTTTTTCAACAGGGACCTCAGGGGCCAATGGGTGAGATTGGCCCTCCTGGACCTGCAGGACCACCTGGTCCTCAGGGACCCAATGGTCTCTCCATTCAGGGGCCTCCGGTAAGACTTTGCTTGTGTATATGTTTGTGAATGGACATTGCAGGATAGTATGATGTCATATTTGAGATGTGAAACAGATAATCATGGAAGCTTGTAGGAGTTTTTTTAAAATTCTGAACATTTAGATACTGTTATCATACTCTTGCCTGAATTTTAAACACTGTGTAATGTCCGCTCTTTCTTTTCAAAAATGTATTATTTAGCAAACTTTATTTCATTTCACTCTGAGGGGAGAAGTACTCTTACCTGTCTGCAAGTACTGGCAGTCAGTTTATGTCAATGTGAGTCAGTTTAAACCAGTATAATTGAAGTCTGATTCAGATAGACTACTGAAGCCTTTCAGTTGACCAGAGGCAGTTCAGCATCTTATTAAGATAACTGATGTTGGTTTTTCCGGTCCTTTGGTAGCTATCGATGTGACCACTGATCCAGCTGAGTTGTAATGACATTGTTTTACAGGGAGCTGCTGGAGAGAAAGGAGAGCGAGGGGAGATTGGACCAGCCGGACCACTGGTAAGACAATACTCCTCAGAAAAATGACAGATGGGGATAATGTGTTGTTCCTGACATCATAACACTGAACACAGAGGGGCAACTTTTTTCAATCTGCCTTACATGATTTTCTCTGAGTTTTATTTGCTAAATATGTTGGGTTGTAGAAGGATTTCATCAAACACAGCTTGTGTGTGACTGTGTTTTTAAATTGCTGTCCTTTGTGTGAGTGTGTGGAGAATACAAATGAGCCCTTCATCCATTATCAGAGGTGCCATACTCCAGCAGGCTCACAATAATGAGACTTGTTGCTGCATGAGGGGATGATTCTGTAACATTCTTAAAAAAAAAAAACAGTTTTAAAACATTGCATTTTCCTCTCTGGTCACTGGTACACCATCCAAAATACCTATACAGCATAACCTAACTTCTGTGTGGGGAAAAAGGTTGTAATTGTACACTACTGTGTGATGTAGCAGCTGATACTTTCCTAAAGAGTAATTTAAAGGCCAAAAAAAAATGTGAATGCAGAAATTAAAATAAAAAAAATATCACTTTTTACAATCCTAAAAATTAGAGACTAATACAAAAGAAAAACAGAATTTCATTGTATAAAAATAATAATAATAATAATAACTTTATTTCTATAGCACTTTTAAAAACATAGGCTTACAAAGTGCTTTGAAGTGTAGAAGCAACAGAAGAACAAAGCAACAAACCCAAATAAAGGACTGGTTGGTTAGACTAAGAATCTAACCAAAAATATGATTGAGATAATAATTATATAATAATAATAATTATATAGTAATAATAATAATAATAATAATAATAATAATAATAATTCATCATCATCAAAATACATCAAACCCAGATGTCATGTGATGCCAAGCAAACTAAAGCATGTCAGACAACAATCAGAGTGCAGACAATATGCGATACTACACAACTAAGACATTGTGGACCTCATCAGGATGCAGCCAGGACACAGACATCAAGTACCATAAAAACAATAGAACCGAGTTGGAACCCAGGCAATGCAGGAACCCAGCTGCACAGGCTGAGACTGAGAGGACAAAATGTTAAGACATGAGAGGCTAAAAGACAAACAAAGAGTAGTAAATCAAAAACAAGAGTTAAACAACAGAAGTCAGTAAAATGTAAATAAAGAGGGTAGAAATAGATAAATGAAGCAGAATAAAACAAGCTCTAAAATGGTAAAGCTGTAAAATTGGCAAATATCATAGCAAATAAAAGGGAAGTGACAAAGAGATAAAAGCAATAAAGTGAGGGAGACAGTAGCGGTTAAAAATCAGCCAAGGGGCAAGGAATTAAAATGAGGTTGACAGGTAGTAAAGGTGGTTAAAAGATGAAGAGGAAATGAAATATGATTAGAAACTAAAATAAGGTAAAAAAAAAAAAAAAAAAAACTATGAGAAGATAAAAACCAAATAAGAAGAAGACGACATCACATAAAAGCAAGTCTATAAAAATTATTTTTAAGAAGTGATTTAAAAGATGTCAGTGATTCTGCATGCCATATCTCCTCGGGCAGGTCATTCCAAAGTTGAGGGGCTCTGATGGAGAAGGCCCTGTCACCTTTAGATTTGAGTCTCGACTTCGGAACGACCAGGAAGCCCCCGCCCGAGGACCTAAGGCTGCGGGTTGGCTCATAGGGGGTTAAAAGTTCTTGTGTATACATTGGAGCCAGACTTTTCAGCGATTTAAAAGTAATGAGTAAAATCTTAAAATCAATTCTAAAACTAACAGGAAGCCAGTGTAAGGATGCTAAAAGGGGGGTGATGTGATGTCGTCTGTTAAAACCAGTGAGAAGCCTAGCTGCTGTATTCTGGACAAGTTGGAGATGAGAGAGTGATTTCTGGGAGATACCAGAGAGGAGTGAATTACAATAATTTAATCTGGAAAAGATGAAAGTGTAAATGAGTTTTTCCAGGTCCTGTTGAGTCAGTATTGTTTTTATTTTGGAGATGGTACATAATTGATAGAAGCAAGATTTAACAACTGATTTCATGTGGTCTCAGGGGCAGGTATATCTGTGTGTCGTCTGCGTAGCAGTGAAAGGAGACTTTGTAATTCTGGATTATTTGACCAAGGAGCAGCATATAAATAGAAAATAAAATGGGACCTAAAACTGAACCTTGCGGTACACCACAGGTAAAAACAGAGGTAGAAGAGGAGTGGTTACCTATGGTGACCACAAAGGTTCACTCTAAAAGATGGGTCCTGGATTGCCTGGGTAAGATTAAAAGAGTCCAGAAAAACCAACAGAGACTGGCTGGGACAACAGACATGTGTGTTAAAATCACCTAAAATCATAATGTTTCCATATTTTGAAATAAATTGTGATGAAAGCTCTGAAAACTCCTGGATAAAAACATCACTGGGTTTTGGAGGTCTATAAATAATTAAAACCAAAATGGGATCTTTTTGATTAATAATAAAACCAAGATGTTCAAAAGATGTAAAATCATTAATTAAAACAGGAGCTGGCAGACAGCCAATAAAGCTTTCATGGCTTTTAGGCTCATATTTTAATCCAGACATATCACTGGCAAATAGCTCATTTATCAACTTAAAAATGCAGCAACTGTGTTGAGTAGGCTTCCAGGAAAGGAAGAGAAATCGTTGTACCAACTTTTAACTGGTTTGTTTATAAAAAGAAAATGCACAACTCCTTGTTCACATGGGATGGACTGTCCCTGTCTGGCCTATGATGCGTCTGCCTTCTTTAATATTTATACTCACATCAGTAAGATAAGTGAATGTACACTGAAGGAACACATTTAGATTTCTACTTGAAGGTTGCTTGAAGAAAACCAAACAACACAAATCCTACAGGGGAAAAAGCTGAGATGGCAGTCATTGATCGCCTATTAGATTAGTTCAATTTGTTTTAGAAGGAGTTTAGCTGCTTAGTTTTTATCCACATGTCTGATTTCAGGAAGAGAAGGCCACATATTTGTCCACCAGTTTTTATTATAAGAGTGTGAGACTGTGAGAGTGAAAGGGAGGAGGATGGAGAAAAAGGTTCAAGTAGCTCTGTGTGTAAATGCATGCATGTGTGTGTGTCATAAGCTTTGTTGCTGACAACCACATTCACATTTATACAAACACAGAGGGGTGTAATGAAATCATTGAGATGAGAATAATCATTACCAGCGTCTCCATTATTGGGCAGTGAACCAATCAGAGGTGGTATGAATTAATTATACAGTTTACTGCTGGGAGCCATGAGCATCAGCAGGGACAGACTCAATTTTAATAATACATTTATAGAACCTTTAAAACAGGAGATGTTGATTGATAAGGTAGTGGACTTTGGGCACAGAGCTGCAATGAGAAGAGGCTGAAGTATTTATCTATTAACAGGATATCACTTTTAGTTCTGTTGACACTGTGCAAAATGATTTTAGTGCATGTTACAATGATCAAATTACAAATCCCATTGCATAAACAACAGCCCATTATGCCTCAAAGGATTTCTGAGTATATACAAGGTTATTTACATGAACTATTTCGGGAGGCAGCAACTTTAGAGGGCATATGTATTGTGGATAGACCTACAAAAATGTCTATTGTAGCCGGCCACAGCCATCTCCAGCTGAATCCTCTCAAACACTGGCTTTGTCCTCGTCGCTCTCTCTAGCTTTCACTGGACCTTGTAAACTGGTGCTTTACTCTGGTCCAGCTTGGAATTGGTGCCATACACAAACCAGTTTTCTTGGCCAAGAGCTGGTTCTTGGCTGTGGAAAACCAAAGAACTGGGGCTTGGCTAAGCACTGGCTTAACCAGCCCTAAGAATGGCTTGGTGGAAAAAGGGTATCTGACAAGTGGTTCTTACTGGTCCATCCTCAGGACCCACCTCCACCTTCTTAATGAGAAATCAAATTTCTGAATGTTCTCAATCATTTAAATTTTTTTGAAGAAAATGTTGCAATGCCATGGCTGTACCTCATTTCAGTGGAATAAAAGAGTAAAAAATGTTATTTTGTAAAGCCAATTAATGAAAATGGACAAAATGAAATATTCCCTTATGTAAAAATAAAGAGTTAATTTTACTTATTTTCATAAAGTAATACACTGAAGAATCGAATTAGAACATTTTTGTTTAAATTTACCCAGTTTATTTGGGTATATTGCAGTTGTTTATTTACTCAAAATATTGGGTACAATTTAGACAAATATTGTGTAAATTATTAGTGAGTACATTTTACAAGTTGTTTTTTTTTACAGTGTAGCTGTGTCAGTTCCTGGGCTCCTGCTTGGATTACTTACTCTGAGGGGGTTCATCTAATCACAGTCAGATTTAGTGTGCAGCTAGTGGTTTGTTGCATGTCCCTCCATGAAAAAGAAAGTTGCTGTATCTCAAAAACAGGGTCTAAACTGCCTCAAACTTTACATTTTGTTGACCTGGAAACAGTAAGATAGTAAGGCTGAACACTGTAAGCCTTGTAAATATGTTGCATCAGTGTTGTAACTTTGTTTAACGTTGTCCAGAACACAAAAAATGATGGGCCATTACACTGTTCTTTGTCTTATAAAGACTTAAACCTCTGCAGCACGCTCTGTGACAACACTGTGACATTGTCTTCTACCGCTCTGTTTGGAGTCGGCATGTGGAAATACTTTGACGGGCTTTCTGAATGTTGGGCCACTATCCCTCAATCAAAAGAAAAATAAAAAATCTGTCTTATTGCTGCAGAGCACAAAACATTGATAGAGCCTTGGAGAGAGGGTTGTAGACGTCACTGATGTCCAAAATCCTTTACAAGGATAATTTTTTTCATTTTTTTTTCATGATAAAATAAACGTAGTTTCTAAAATGTATCCATATTTTCAGCTTCTTCATGTTTAAAAGAAAACTTTTAATCACACCAGATATGTGAATATTTGTAAGATGACTCTTTTCAGCTGATTCCCCGTTTGAATAAGCGGTAATCTCTTCTCATGAAGAGAGAACGATCGGTCCCTCACAGAGCTCAGCAAAGAGCTGCAGCACCTCCTGATGCAGCACTATCCAGCTCCCCCTCTGCCTCCTGCATAGCCCTATTAATAAAAGCTGGCAGCGCTGCCCTGCGCCGCACTATGTTACTGGGTAATAATGTGTTTTGTCAGAGAGAGGAATATGAATGGCTGTGTGTGTGGCTCAGTGGGGGAATATTGCAGCTTCTAGGGCCCTCTTGTAATATACGAGGGACCACAGAGAATATCACAACTCTAAAACATCAATTACCTTTTCCTGTTTCCTCCCTTCTGTCCCCTCTCTCTCTCTTGCTCTCTTTCTCTCTCTCCACATCTCTTGCTGCAGTAAATATCATGTAACCTTGTCATCAGCGTCCCCTCGACGCTGTTTTTATTTGACAGTGAAAAATGCCGCAGCGATGAATAGCAAAGTGTGTGTTAGTGCTCACATATGTTTGTCGCCCTCTTTTACTTTATCAGTGCTTTTGTTATTGGGTTATAATTTTTGTCTCACCTTAGAAAGGAACATAGATTTGGTGCAGATGTATATTCTGTATTTAGCTCCTCTAGTAACTCTTGGCTCTGTTAGTGTTGTTCTGCAGTAAAGCAATCCCAAGGCTGATGTGTTGAATCAGAGTCACTCTTGCACTTGGATTCTTATCTTTCATGACTTTGGCCTTCTCTCTCAAATAGATGTGTTTACCAGGAAGGGGTGTGTATTTGTGTGTAAGCATCTGCACATTTGTTTCCTGGCATAAAATAAACAACAGAAAAAGCACTAATGCTATATGTAAGGATGTTTATGGGGTTATTTTAGCCTTAAACAAATCTTAAATGTGCTTTATCAGCATGAACAAGTACATCATGATGTTGCCAGTCATATTTGTAATGCAATAAATTATTTAACTATTGATTACTTAAAAATATACAAATACATAAAAGGCAATATATTTTCATTGGAATATGTCATGTGAATATTGGTATGCATTTAATTAAGGTGCATGTTTGGTATGATAGACGAAAGTGTATCAAGTTTTGGCTGACTGCTGAGGTCAGCCCTACACATGGCAATGTCTGTGTCTGACTAACTGAGTGAGTGATTGTACTTTCAAAGCCCTACCATAACAGAGTTGCGTTTGCTTGTACTGATTGCTGGCAGTGATGGCTTCCTCTACTGTGTTAACTAGAGCCATACGTACAGAGTTATACTATGGGCGGGGTTTACTTGTGCAGAAAGCCCTCTAATGCCTGCCTCTACTGCTGTAAATACTCAGAAATAGCTTTAGCATGGCCTCTATTTAATCAGAACTGGGCCAGATATCTGTATGACAAAGAATGAAACAACCCTATATGCTTTTCATGTTGGGAAAGATGTTTTCTCTTCCCTCCTGACCTACTATGGCATGACAATGTGATAGTTGAGGGAGAAAGGTAACTTGTGTAAATGCTTGTGTACACTGGCTGCTCGTGTAGCGATTAGCTCTGAATTTGTCACATTAGTCAAAACTGGACTTTTCTTCATTAAATCAAGCGAAGACAGCATCACTAAAAGCTTTCTGTAACAGAAAGGGTGCTTTTGCTCTTCTGCCAACCTACTACAGCATGAGTGTGTGATAGTTAAAGGGGGGAAGGGTTGCTTGTTGTGCTTGTATACAACGACTGCTAGCCAAACGTTAGCTCGGCCTTAGCCAAACCAACACATTTCTTCATCGCACTGCTGAGAGCAACACTGAAAGCTTTCTGCGACAGAAAACGATGTTGTCGCTCTTCTGCCTCCCCGCTTTGGCATGATTATGTGATAGTTATATGGAAAGGGTAAGTTGTTGTAAACAGCTGATGAGTTGTTGTGTCCCAGCTAATGACCAAACAAACGCAGAGAGCGACACTGAAAGCTTTCTGTGACAGAAAAAAATGTTCTTGCTCTACTCCCAGTATGTTTCAGCATTGCTTTCCAATCATGGCAGTGGGCTTGTCCCGTGCTGTCTGGCGTTAGCTGTTAGCTTGGATGTCGCTGTAGGACCGTTGCAGTTTACTCCGACCTGGACCGCTGTTCTTGTTGAAACCAGGGCACAGCTAACCTGACATACCAGATGGATGTGTTCCACATCCATCTGGGAAAGCTTCAATAGGACACGTTTGAGAAAAGGCAGAGGCTTTGAAAAAAACTTGGAGTGTGACTGGGTGAACATTCTGTCTGTCACATCTCTACGGGCCAGTCAGAGCAACAAAACACGTGATGTAGCCGCTGCGCATGCGCAGCTACTGAGGAATAACGCGAAACATGGCGACTATAGACATGTACGTAAGTACTCGACTTTTGTTGTTTTTGAAAAGAAAACAACTCACTGCTGTTCTTTGTTCTTCTTTTAACAAAGAAATGTTGTCAAGTTCTGATAAAACTGGCGCTTTAGCAGCATCCGCGATAATCTCTTCCTCCATAAATGCTCCAGCTCTTGCTGCTGCTTGTTTACGTCATGACTCTGCTGCGCCTGAAAGTACTTTCACTTTCTAACCAGGCCCAAATGGTTCAGATGGGAGCTTTGCAAGATGGATTCGCCAGTGAAAAACAAGGAAACAGGTGTACCCATCAGCTTTGCAAGGTTAGGGCACAGCCACACCAACAGCTTGTCTTGTGCAGAGGAGAGGTTTTTGCTCTTTTCTTGTAGAGTTGTCTTCCATTTGCGCAGTAAAAGCAAAGAATACAGAGAGCGTCAGGTCAGTCATTGTGTGTCTGTGTTGTGTTTCAATCAGAAGGTAGAAGGATCGGTAGAAGAAAGCAGGAGGGAAGGGGGGATGACGCTATTCAGAGCTTCATTAAAAACAGAAGGAGACACAGAGAGAGAGGGCAACATGTAGCTTTTTACATTTCAGATTCAGAATTTTAGACTCATGCACAATCTTCAGTTTTTAATTGTTCCATCATGATCTCCTGTCCCCCTGTCACTTTCTCCTGTCGTCCCTTTCTCTTTGACTGCGTCTTTTACGCAGCAGTGTCGGCTGCTCTCCTGTCATCGTTGTCTTCTTTCATGACACAGTGACACACACAAACTCGATGCTCATGCACACACCTACACTGAAACGCACGCTAACATATTGGTATTGTAGACTTCAGGCTTCCATCTGTTGCAGGCAAAAGTTTCAGAATACTGGAGAATAAACAGCAGGACTTTCTCCTCTTAAAGCTCCTCTCTGACCACAGAGGACCAGCGTGTCAGCGGTGTGTGTGTGTGTATGTGTGCGCTCCAGCTGTGTGTATCTGTGTCGCCTGCATGAGCCAGGGCTGTGTGCTATGTTAAAAAATATTTGGTAAATATTCCCTTAATACTGTATGATTATGGGTAACAAATACATTTTAAAATCTCCACATTTGTGTTGTTAAGAGAACGCTACGTAAAATGTTTAACACGTCTTAATTTGCAGGGAATATGATAGATATCATGTTTATTGATAATTAACGGATATATAAGACGATAGGAACACAAAAGTAGAAATTTAGCTTTTGCATAAGACCCTTACACACCTGTCTGATGAGAATTACAAATGTTCATGAAACCTGCTGCAGTTTTTATTTTATTTTATTTTAAAATAAACCGTTCCTTAACTGTTAGTGTTTTATTGTCAGTATAAACTTTCTACCATTAAAGACTTAAATCTGACAAAAAAAAATTTAATCTCCAGTGACACTGTCTCTATCAGTGAAGTCTGACACATGTCTGTAGTGTTACATATGTACACAGAGAAGAGCTTTATTAAGAGGCGAGAGAGAGAGAGAGAGAGAGAGCGAGGACAGCATGTAGCTATGTACGTTTAAGTAGTCACAACAAATTTGGCTCACAAAAAATAACAATAATGACAAAATCACTCTGCCAGTCAGGCATTTCAACAGGTATCCCAGATAGTTGCGGTCAGCCATATACTAGGTTTGAACCTAGTCTTGTTTAATTGTCTGTAGGTGTGAGTGTGACAGTCAGTGTGTGTTTTTCTTATGACTGGCAAACAGTTCAGGGTGAACCCAGTCTCTTACCCAGTGACATCAGGGATGGGCTCCAGTCCCCCATCCCGGGACTCCAAAGGTACAAGTAATATAGTTGAGTTTGTGAAATTTTGCATAATTGATGACATAAAAAAGCACTTAAAATGCCATACAGTAACAAGTGTATTAACTGACATATAACAGAGCTTTTTGTATACCGATTATTATATGTCTATATTTAAGAAGACTTTTAATCAAACCACTGTACCCTAAACTCTTTCTTTTAAGTCATTTTACATGAAACTTGACTCCACTGACAGTATTTGAACCTGGGCCACCTGCTTTGAGGAGAGCCATAAATGTATCTTATTTATTGTTGTATCTTTGCTTTATTTTTCACTCTCTGCACCTCCCCTTTCCTGCTTTCTGCAACCTTTTTTTTCTTTCTCCAACCCCTCTTCTCTTTTTCTGCAGCTCCCTCATCTGTCTTTCTGCATCTCCCTCTTCTCTCTCTCTCTGCTTTTCCCTCCATCCCTTTTCAACTCTAACACAGCTTTGGCATGCTGCTGTTCAACATAAGTCTGGTTCTGTTTGAGATTTCTGTCTGGTAAAGGAAAGTTTTTCATTCCCACTGAAACTTTGCTAAATGTTGCTCAGTGCTGAGTCATGGTGGATTAATGTTGTGTCTGTCTTAATAAATGATATGGCAGATAGTACAGTATATACCTGACCTCCTTGTAAAGGGTCTTGAGATAACGTTGATTATGAATTGATGTTTTACAGATAAAAATTAATTGCTTTATTGATTAACTACAACTTTTATGGGGTATATGGACATAACCACTTGGCTACCAACTGCTCAGTGATTCATTTTTCAAAGCCAGCTTTCTATAAAAACTTTGAAACATGTTAAAACTCCCTCTAACTGCTGCTGCACTGGCTTACTGCCCTGTTCCCATGTATGTGTGGTTGTTGGAGTGTACATGTGTGACAGCATCAGAAGGAATATTATTGCCAGTGTGTTGGGAGAATGCACATCAGCCAACATCCAAACAGCAACACCTCATTAATCACAGGCAGCCCGTCCTCTCCGACCCCGTCCTGTAATTTGTGGAACCTTTAACAGTGTTAACTGTCCTGTTTTATGAGCTCTCCACTAATACTGAAGTGCAGAGATAAATCACCTCAACACTTAATCCATGACTGTATTTTGGACTCAGCTATGTTCACTGACCTGCAGAGAGGTGGATGAAGAGAAAATTGGGCGGGAGATGGAACGCAGAAGGTGGTGTGCAGTTACAGAGACAGTCCTCTGTACCCCAAGGGTTAGAGACCTTGGATCTTTCCACAAATCAAATTTATGTCTCCTGCTGTCAAAGCATCATTTAGGAAGGCGGCAAACCCTTATCTGTTTTGACCTTTGGGTGATGTATGTGTGCCTTTTAATCATTATGAGAGAAAGACATTCTTTGATGTACTGCAGGTAATCTATTAGGGGAAGTACCTTTAAAAATGTCACATTCTTGACTGTAATGGACAGTAATGAATGAATAAATGAAATGAATTCACATGTCAAAAATCATCTGTGGAAAAGGCAGCTTGTCGTGACTGAGAATAAAAGTCATTCCTTTTTTATTACCATCAGTAAAAGTTCAAATCAGTTATTTCAATTCAACTTCATTTTGTACAGTATACCTGCACTCATTCAGTTTGATAAAGCAGCATCATACAATATGATATATTTTATCTGAACCTCAGTAAGTGATGACTAAGAATATGTTTGTTTTTGTTTAATTCTAGGGTGCTCCTGGAGGCCAGGGCTCACCCGGAAGAGACGGTCCCCCTGGACCAAGGGTAAGATAAAACTCCAACATCACCACTGTTTTGTATTTTGAATTATGCTACTTCTACTCCATTGATGCATAACTTATTAAAGGGATACTTTTGATGCATCTCCCCATTATTTTGCTAATCATACTTAATGTAAACAGGGATACCAAAAAATGAATCCCTTTTATATTTAACTTTGGATTATTTGGGTAGTGAAAATCATCTTATGTGTCTTAAATGCTGGAATTGCTTTGGCATTGATTTAAAAATAAACAAAAAATACAGATGAGGACAAAATTGTTAGTCCTCTATGAACCCTTATTTTAAGAACTGGAGTGAGAAGTATCATCAAGAAATTCAAAGAGAGCCAAACAGTCCAGAACAAGCCTGACAGAGGTAGGAAGGGAAAGATTTCAAAGACTCTGGAAAGAAAACTAGTGAGAGATGTGTCTAAAGACCCCAGAACAACTACCAAGACCCTAGTGAATCACTTAACCAAGTCAGGATTCTAGTCTTAAAGAGGACCATCACTAGAGCCCTGAACAGGAATGGACAGGGAGGTTGTAGACCAAGAAAAACTCCTCCTCTGCTAAGGCACCTTTAAGCCAGACTGAAGTATGCCAGGAACAACCCGGAGAAGGATTATGTATAATGGAAGTTTGTCCTTTGGCTAGATAAGACCAAAATAGAGCCCTTTGTCCATAAAGATGTTGGTTATGTGTGGAAGAAGAAGGGTGAGGCGTATGACCCTAAGAATATCATCCCCACAGTGAAACACAGCGGTGGGAGTATGATGCTGTGTGGATGCTTCGGCGCATCTGGAACTGGCAATCTAATGAAAGTGGAAGGAATCATGAAGAAGCATAGAAGATTCAAAGAGAAACCTTGAGCAGTCAGCAGCAAAACTGGGACTGGGTTGTTGCTTTATCTTCCAACACGACAACTACCTAAACATCTGTCACTCCTGGCTAAGAACTAGCTCCAGAAGACCAAAGTAAGCATTACTGACTGGTCTGCACAAAGCCCTGAATTGAATCCCATTGAAAATCTGTGGGGTGAACTGAAGATCAAGATCCATGCCAGACAACCCTTAAATCTGGAGGAGCTTGAGAGATTCACCAAAGAAGAATGGGCGGGGATTCCTCAGGAGACATGTCTGAGACTTGTTGAAAACTACAACAAACAACTAAGGGATTTTATCAACCAAAAAGGAGAAAAAATTTACTGTCATCATTAGGGGGGCTAATAATTTAGACCAGTGTTTCTCTATCATTTTTCTTGGACACCCCCCTACCCCTTATTAATGAAACAGTGATTTTTGCATGTTTTTCCTACCAAATGACCTGTGTATAGTTAAGTGTTAAGCGTTTTGAGAAATACATGGAGGAAAACTTATTTTTCAAAATTTTTTCTTTTCAGTCTTTGACTTCTGTGATTTTTATTGCCTGTTATTTCAGATTTGGTGTGTCAGCTGTTTATGTTTTCAAAACGATCAGTGATATGTGAACCACTGCTGGAACTTTCTCTCTGAACATATCTGGCAAAGATGAGCCATTAAGAACATGGGTAGAAGCTTGACCAAAGATGATGTGAAGCGCACCCTCATAAAAAGTGACCACTAGCTAGAGAAGTTGAAAAATTTAAGTTTGCACAATACGTTATTTTTGTAAGAAAGTGATTTTTAAGATGTCTCTCAAGATGCAATATTTTTATAGGTCTCTTTGAAAATATCTGCAGTACTTTTCCAGCTGTGCACCGTTTCTAGATGTGCAGCTGTTATCTGTTCTGTTTTATGTCTTCATAAAAAAACAAGTCTCCCTCTGATTGAAGGAAAGCTCTTCCTCAAAATCCCATTCATAAAGGCTTGATGTTACCAGGTGGCTGACGGAGGAATAAGGCCTTACAATCCTCAACAGGACTGTAAATACCAAAACTGTAACGCAGTCAGAAAGCATGATGTGTCGGCAAGCAGTAAGAACAAGTTTATATCCAAACCGTAATGTTATAACAGAAGAGTTTTGTCCTGACCCCGCCCCTTTGAGGGGAAAGACTGGACACATCATCCATCTGCTGTCTCTTTGTTGGCTGACAGGAGATCATCCCCTCAGTGCTAATCTACACAAGACGTCATGTGTAATTTTCAGACCTGTCATGTGGTTTCCTTCAGGACACTCGTATATTGACTCTGGTTTCGTCTCATGCTGCCAGATAGGTTTGGAGTGCATGAACTTTTAGTTAGACATTCATAAACCCACACTCTATTTTGGTTCTTCAAGGTGCCAGTATAAACCCTAACACTATAAAAACACATCTGGATTTGATTCTTTAATTTGGTGTCTAGTACGGAAATAGTTTCCAGCATTTTTTTAAGAGTGGGGCAAAATGTTTCTGAAGGTTTTAACAGTACAGTCAGTGACTATAGCCGGGAGACAACGGGAGGGAGTTTTTGTTTTTCCCATTATTTAATATAAAATATTGTGATCAGACTAAAAACTTCTCTTACCGAAACTGGATTTGATTATCAATACTGGTTTATTTTTAATGAAAAACGAACCTTCTAATACCAAGGGGTTTTTCCCCTTTTCATTTAGTGATATCCCTAAACTCATCACAATGACTCTCTTCAGTTTAATCCAATATTCACTCTTCAGTTCTGCCCAATATTCTGAGTCAGCTTTTATTTAGATTTTGGCTCACTGATAAAAAGGTCTTACATTTCCAGTGTTTTCTTTAAATGTGTCATTGACAACATACTGGAAGAGAAAACATCAACTCACGTTGAAAAGTCTCCATTATGCAGACGATTGGACACTTATCAGTCTACATCTTCAATCGAGTGACATGAAATTACTAAAAGATCCAGGGTTGTGAATTAATCAGTACATTTAATCATACATGAAGTAACACCTCCTAATGAAAAAGCCAATCAATTCAATACATATTTAGCCATTTTTGCCACTTAACTGAATCCTCAGTAATAAGAATCACAAGTTCAACGTAAAACATCACAATACATGTGAGTATTGAATGTCGTCATGTAAAATTAGTAATCAGGGAGCAGTTTTTTGGCATTAAAACTGGAAACATATCCCAATTTGTAGCCTTTACTATAAGGAGCCTCCTAAAAATCTGTATCTCTTAAACTACAGCTCTCATGTGTGTTTTAGGGATGGTTAATAAAGGATGAAATGGACGTAAATGAAGGGAGAGAAAAATCCACAGTGGCTAAGTTTGGCATAATCACAAAGGTATAACTGTAATTCAGACACCATGTATGATAAGAAAGAAACCAGGTTGATGTTTTTCTTTCTTTGGAATAATAGCTGCATTTCACTCTAATATAGACAGCAGTGTGCTTATAGTAGTTTTTTTTTCTATGGGCTTCCAGCAGATGGGATGAGGGGAGTAAGAAAAAGGATGAAGTAAACAGGGAAACAAATCAATTCACTAGAGTTTATCAATGCAACAGCAGTATATTCCAAAATTATTCACTTAACAGCCATAAAAGAAAGAACAGCAAGAAGAAACCTCTTCTTAAAGTGAATATTGATTCCCATTACGACATTTTTAACAGGAGACACTCTAGCAACTTGTAAAGAGCAAGCCAGGGAAAGCAGACAGCCTTTTGTTGATTCAGAGTGAAACTTATCATCATCACTCTAGTCTACAGAGAGAACATGCTGTACTGAAGTTTTCTGAGGTGTATAAAACATGAAGACATGGTTTATTGTAAAAGAAAGGAAACATCTGACCAGAAGAGTACTGCAGCAACCAGTTAGATAAGTTGAAGCTACAACAACTGCCTCCTGGTGTTTGTTTGTTATCACTGTGATGGATGGATCAAGAGCAGCTATAAATCTTTGTTTAGCTTTCTTTACAGAACTTTTCTAACCTCTTTCAACCCCGGACCAAACTAGCTCAATCATTTTTTCCTTGCTGCAGTTGCAGGACTTAAAAACATGTGCAAATCAGCCACTGAAATACCCAAAATACACAAATCCATAGTCATTATTACTCAAAACTGTTGTTTAAGATGTATCAAAGATTTGTGAATTATCCAAAACTGAGAAGATTTCACTAAACAAAACTAAGTCCAACTTTAAAAAGAAAAAAAAGAAACAGTTTTGGTAGCATGAATACACAGGGCAAAAGTGAGGAATCTTCGCTGAAGTTTTCACATTAACTGTTATGCCTGGATGTGACACCCAGGTAAAGTCTGTGGAAACTACTGTTCAGTTTCTTGATAATATTTATCATACACCAGTTTGATGAGTAAAAATAAAGGGGCAAACATGGGGCCCCTCACAGATGGCCAGGCCTTATGTGTGTTCTGTGTCTAGGGAGAGGCAGGCCTGTGCGTACTAATAAACAATGAATTAGATCAGCTTCACCCAGTTTTTATAGACAATAGATGAGTCTGTAAACCTGTTGCTTTGAAAGTATAACAGCAGTGATACATTTTAATGAAGCTGACTCCTGTGAGAGAACGCTGTTGGCTTCATTTCTTATTAAAACTTAGAGTAGAAAAGTTTATATTATATTAAAACCAGTAAAGAGAGTTTACTGTGTGACACCAGGAAGGCTTTTTGCCCTATGTCACCTGAAATACTTATTTGCTTCACAGTTGGAAATTTTATAACCTTTTCTTTCCAAAGACGGGGATTTTCTTTTTCCCAAAAGGTCTATGCTCAGTTTGAAGAATTCTAAATGAGAAGTGTGTGACATTGTGAGACTTTGAACACTAAGGCCTCCTCCAGAGTCCCATTAGTTGTTTTACCAGGATGACTGTTTACTGTGTGACACCAGAGTGGCTCTCACAGAGGAGCTTTTGGGTGTCATGTCCTGACTCTTTTCATGGAAGCAGAAGAAGAACACAGATTTGGTTAATTTGTTTGGAGGGAAATCTACCCGTGAGATTTTAAGAAAGCTTCATTTGCCACAGAGGGAGTTCCTGCTCCAATGCTTTCAGCCTTTTTTTTGTCTTACAGGACTTAAAAAGCCGCACAACGAATACACAGCAGATGCCCAGAGCACATGCAAAGACGCTAGAGAACACTAATCAGTTTGTTTAAGTAATGCTCCTTCCAAAATAATGAAACAAATGTTTAGCATACTGCTTTCTTAGCTGTGTCATTTCCAACTTAAATTTTATTCCTGCTTTGATTTTGTTCTTCTTCTCTCACACGGGTTAAATTGAGTTGGGGAGTACCATGTTAAAGAGGCACCAGCCTCCCCAAAATAACTCCAGACATCCAGAGCTGAAATAAAAGGATGAGCTGAACCTCAGGTAAAGCTGTTTTCCAGGATGATCTGATACTAAATTCAGCTTCCAGCAAGTGGTTTATCATTAGCTCTGAATTGAAGAGCAACAAAGCCATCATTATGTTATTATATATCATGTTATTAAATAAGATACACTAAAAAAGCAGACCTGTTGGATTTCTGAATGTGGTCCTCCAACCACGGCATCATGGAGAAGACATTAAACAGCGTGAGTTGTTTAAAACGCCCTCAGGCAAATTGAAAAGAGGCTGTTATTCAGTAGGAAGGCACCTGTGTTTTGTCTTCTACTAAAACCACTCCTAATGCTTTGACTGGAGTCAGTTTTTAAATATTTTGGTTGGACAACAACTTGTACAAGCAGATTCAGTGATTTTGAGTCTTGCTCCATCAGCTATACTTTTATTGAGTTAAAGATGGCCCTTGTAGGTAGTTTTAGTCTGGAGACATGCAGGAAATCTCTCAGTCCATTTAGATAGGACTCATTCACAACTAAGTTTAACCCACAGTTATCAAAGTATACTGAATGCTTGATAATGAATTTGCTTGTCCATTGTGTCTCCTAGGGTCTGCCAGGTAATAATGGACCACAGGGACAACAAGGTCCTCCTGGACCTGTGGTAAGACCTCTTTCTTATTACCATTTACATCATTTTGTCTATTTCAGTATCTGAAATACTTTTTAAAAAATAGGTACAGAAATTTGGCATACTTTAATCTTTAAAATAGCTGCATGGAGAGATGAAAATACATCAGAAATAGGAACAGATAAGAGATCTTAATAAGTTATATTTTCTTAATTACGGACTGGCTCTCTGATATTGACACCCTTTCCTCTTCAGGGAGCCCCTGGAGCACCAGGAGCTCCAGGACCTGGTGGCTCAGCAGGGTCCCCAGGAGATCAAGGACTTCCTGTGAGTAAAAATTTTGTTTCATTTCAGTATTAATATCATTATCTAAAAGAGTGACTAAAAATGTCTGTTGACTGACACAAAAAGATCTTTAAAGATAAAAACTCTGACATAAAGTAAGTGTAGTTTTCATCATAGACGCTAAAACATGTCTGAAATGTTAGACACACTCAAAATCTCCACTGTGTCAAAACATGAGCAGAGAGAAGGGGAGAGAGCATTAAAGGTATGTCAGTATTTTCCTCAGTATACAGTTTTTTTAAGGTAATTAAGTATTTATAGTGTTTCACATTTCTTTGAATTTTACAACATGGCTTTTAAAATTAGTTCAAAGAAAATTAATGACTGCATATACAATAAAGACTAAAATGTATGGACTTACTGACTTAAAACTGGACTTAAATGGCTTTATCAGGAAGTTACTTCCTGAAGAGGACTAGAGGCCAAAACACATTAAAGTCAATGGTTTTTATCATGCTCTACTTTAAGAACATCCCAGTTTGATAAAGGCTTATGAAGCGCCTTGTTTTTTTTTATATATATATATATATTTTTTTTTTTCTTAAATTGTTCACGGCCTTCACCAAAGATCACCATCTTTTTTTATCAATACTATTCAATAAGTAGTTTCAATGAACTCTCTAGTCCCTTGTCTTTTCCTTAGTCTAAAACGTTTTCAAGTTTTCATCGACTAGAACTAGACTAAAACTTTGGAGACTCAAAATATCTAAAATGTCAACTAAAAATCAACGGCATTTTAAAGTAATATTTTGGTACTTTTTAAAGTTTGGTTGTATGAGGTCATTGGCCATCAGAAAGAGTTGTCCCTTTGCACTTGGGGAAGCTAGGCCAAATATAGCGCCACAGACAGGTATAGCCGTTCCACTTAGTTTAGAAGGTTTAAGGTAAACGTGGGCCAAAAGAAAATGCTGCCTCAATTGTAGGCTGTATTATACATTTTTTTATGCATTTAAACTTTCACCCAAATAGCCTCTGTTTGGCGCGTATCAGCGTATCTGATCAGCTGTTTGAGTCTGCAGCCTTGATCAGTGGAAACAACATCAAGCTAAGCTAAAACCAAATAGAAATGAGCAATTTTGACTCAAGTGACGAGGACGTGCCTTTTACGGTGGATATGAGGGGATACTTTCATGACCTATGAACTTCTACAGATGGAGACTCAGCAGATGGAAATAGAGAGAGAGAAACTTTAGTGGAGGAGCCCATGTCCATGAGAGCTTCTGTTGTCATGAGTGGTGTAAGGATGGCCTAGTGAATTTATTTACAGTGAAAAATGTGCAGTGGTATTTACAGTGCAGGCCTGGAGAAAAATAATGCTAAAAACTTGCAAAAGAGGAAAAAATGTGAAAACAAAAGAAGACTGAGCTCTATACAATGCTCTGTTGCAGCTCTGCACACACTTTGTTCACTTTAAACGGCTCTCACAACCTAACAGCTCTGACACCAACCACCAACAACCTCACAAGGCCTCAGCCTCCTCTTATATAGGAGTGAGGGGAAGGTATCAATGTCAAAGGACTAAGTTGAAATCAATTAACTCTACTAAACACAATAAATTACTGCAAAATAAATAAAAATTTTCCAAACAAATTCATATCATCATACACAATATCACAGGTAAGTTACATGTTCACATTTAATTTAAAACAAGACATTTCCTTCTGTTTGCCATAAAAACACCACTCCAACTCTACCACACTTGGTGCCTTCTACCCAGCACACTTGTATATAAGCCAATGGCGGGCTTCTATTCTGTTTGCCACTTCCTGGTTTCAGAAGCTAAGCACAAGAAGGCACATGGAGCAGTGGGTGAACAAACATATCACTTTGACATCCCTAGCTATAAATAAATGTGTTTTGGGTTAGAACAACATTCATGTCTGTTTATTTGACTTTAACCAGTAATAATTGAATCAGTTTCAAATGTTTTAGTTTGTCAGAAAGAGCTTTTTAAACTAAGTAGCTGTTTGCTAGCAATGCTATGCTAACATGACACAGGCCTCTTAGCCGGCTTGCTGTATTAAAAGCAAGGCTGTTTTACATTAATGCATGCATGCTTTACTCAGTTTAGAGGGCACAGGGTAGCACCGTGACAAGTGGGTCTTAGTCACAGCACATTTTTAGCACAATTCTGATCAAGGATAGTGGCTCACAGACACCTGCAGCCTGCATCACTCCCCATCCAGAGTTCCCCGTTTTCCCTGTTGAACGCCAGTGTTTTACCGACTTCCTTCAACTTTCTCAAGATAAACTGGAGAAACTGACCCTGACCGGAAGAGCTGAACGGAAATTTGTCATTTGTCATTTGTCAGAGTAAGTTCGTGGCTGCCACTTAGATTTTTTTGATGGCTGATAACTAGACAAGCTAGAGTTGGCACGATATGTTTACCTTCTGATTATATTATGTCAGCTGCTGAAGGGGAAAACTGAGCTGAAATAACCAGTTTGAGGTTAGTTTGGTGTTGTTTACTCAATACAAACAGCTGTTCAGATTTACTAAGGTGGAAGAGCCTGTGGCCAGTAGGCGAAGCTTGCATTGCAACACAGTGCTAAACACAGAGACTTTCTGGGTGAAAAAAAAAAAAAAAACACTTCAAAATTTTCAATACAGCGCACAATTGAGCCAATATTTTTTGGCCCATTTTCACCTTAAACTCGCCACATTAAGTGGAGAAACTGTACCTCTCTGAGGTGCTCTATAGTCTAATTGCCCCTTCATACAAGTGTGTCTTGTATGAAGGGGCAATGCTCACTGAAATCTCTTGAGGTTAATAACACTGCTATTATGAAGTGCCTCATACAACCCAATCTCAAAACAAGTTACATTTCCCCCAAATCTAAAGACAAAAACTAAGAATAAAATTTTAAAAAGCTGTCAAAATTAACAGTCATGCACTTTCATTTTGTTTAATTCTAGTGTTAAGTTAGCTCAAAATGAAAGAATTATACTTATGGATTTGGTGTGCTGGCTGGAGAAATATTTATGACAGTGACATTTATGGTGCCACTGTGACCTGAGCTGAACCTCATTAATGAACAGTCATATAAACCCAGACTGCTCATAAGAGGCCTGTGGTGTCGACTGTAAACGCGCCTCATATGTTATCCCTCCACTCAGGAGAGTATGACATAATTTATCCAAATTAAGAAGGAGGACATGACCTCTCCACTGCTTCCTCTGCCTCCTCCTGCTACTGATTTCTTCTCTTTAGATTTGTCCCATAATGTCTCCTTGAATTTACAGGAAACAGAAATGTCACAAGGTTAAAGCTGAGCATGACATAAAGCCATTTAAATCTAAATAACATTGTGGTTCATTTTCATTGCTGACAAGGATTTCATGATTTGTGGACTGGTTGTTTTTGTTCAACACTAACAGCCTGTTAGTGTTGGACTCACTCACTGTAACAAATGTGTCATATAGACATAAGTTAACATCTCTAATAAGCCTGGGCTTTTTCAAATTACAAAAGAAAAATTCTGCTACACTTATCTCATAAATTTACTTATAGGATAATTAATGGAGTGAGTCAAATTTTAAGGTTTTACAGAGAAGAAGAAAGATGTGTAAGGGACATAATATAAGCAAAGAAGACCACATAGAGGATAGGGTTCCAGTCTGTGTGTAATGCTAACGGGAACAGATGATACTGTGATGGCGGTGACAGCTAATCTGGTCTCGGGTCAGCTCTGCATTCCAGCAGTAGAGTTTGGCTCAGAGCAAAAGAGCTATAAATCACTAAACAACACTCTGTCGCTGCACTCTGCACACATACACACACACAAAAAACAGTCAGAGATCACATCTGCTTCATCTCTCTCACCTCATGAATCTATGCACAGGCAGCAAACACAAACAAAAAGAGACAAATAGGAAAATCAGATCTCACATCTGAGCCATAATCTCGAAAGTTTGTTTCAAACTTTGCCTTGGCATTAAATTGCTGATTCAGTCCCTGTTCTGCCCCCTCGACCCTTTGCCAGGTCTCTGCTGCAGGAGAATATTTTTCTGTCTGAAGAAGAATATCTTTTCTGAAATTTAAATCGCAAGGGAAATTCTCTTTTTTTTCAACCCAAAGACACTGAAACCTTGAAAGTTAGAGCCAACTGTATTATGTTAGGGTTGAAAAAAGTTTAGCATATCCATCCAGCCAGACTGAGAATTTCTAAAAGATCTATACTATGTAAGGTTGTCATGATATCAGAATTTTAAATTCTGATATAGTACAGGTAAACATCAAAATACAGTGACACCTGTTTAGATGTCACAACCAAAGAAAAAATAAGGCACCTAATATTTGGTAACTTCTTGCTTGTCTCATCAAAAATTGCAGAGAAACTGTCTAAACTGCACAAATATTCTAGCACATTTTGTTACCATAATCTTGCCAACATATTTGTGCAATTTAGACGTTGTTTTCTCTCTTTTTCTCATAGAAGCTTTTAGATTTAAAAAATCTGAATAAATAAAGTCGTTTTTTTAAAGCTTTGGTACTTTTCTGAGTACTTTCTGTAGCTTAAAGCATATTAAGTTAGATTGATCTTGTTAGATTAATATTATTGGGTTTTAAATGTATTTGGTTCAAAGAAAAGGTAGATTTCTACATCTGAAGAAGATTTTAAATGATACAACAGTAACAAATTTGCATGTAAAAGAAAATGGTTATTTTTTGTCCTGCTTCTTTCTGATTGTCCTCACCTTGAACTACATCAGCTGTTCCCAACCTGGGGTATGGGTGAGATCTCAGGCGGTGCGAGACACTGTCTGCTCTAACATTGTCAAAATTAGATGTGCACATATGTATTTTTTAAACTATGAAAAAAAACATAATTTGGGCCATCCTGAAAGATGAAAAAATGAAGGGAATCTGGCCATTTTTGTGCAAAAAAGGAACAAAAATTAGGGAAAAAAACTAAATGATATTCTGATATGAAAAAGTTGTATATTTACAAAAAAACACACTCAGAATTTTAGAGTTGGAAAAGTCAGAAATTTGCAAGAAAATGTGAAATTTCTAAGTTGAAAAAGTCTTTTAACACCAGCAACTCTAATCTTCAAATGTTTAATAAACAGTGTAAAATGAAAGTTCAAAGGAAACCAAACTGAAAAAACAGCGGTGAGACTTTCAACTTTTGGACTGTATAGTCTCAGAAATTCTGCATTTTAGTTCACATATATTTACAACTTTTAAAGTCAGAAAATTCTTATATTTCTCATAAATTAACAGCTTTTTAAACTTGAGAATACTGAGATTTCTTCTTGAAAATTAACAGATCCTCTTTTTCTTTTTTTCTAGACTGGCGGTTTTACACTGTCATAAAAGTGAATAGTTTATACATTGATCATTTGTCAAGAACAAGTGTATGCAAACCTATTATGTTAGGATTTTGTAAATGAAAATTTATAAGGGAAGGGGGGCCATAAGGAAAAAAGGTTGGGAACCACTGATGTACATTACAGTAATTTCTTCATTATGGTCCTCTTTGCTTACACTGTACTTGGATTTAAATTACTATTTTACTTCGTAAAATAAATGATTTCGGCATGTCTTGATATGCAGAGTTAATTTGAAATTCTGTAGATTATATTCTTTTTAAATGTGGTGTTAAAAATCCCTGAAATATGCAACATTTTTATGGCCTTATAGATGCAGAGTTTCAACACTTGCAGCACTATGTTGTCCTTGTAGCCATGTCCTGTTGTCTCAGTTTGAAGGATGATGTGATTCAACTTGAACTGTTATCCTCTACCTATCACTATTGATTTTCATTGAACTGAAATGTGCTGTGAGTACTGTGTAATATTTCAACTGGTTATATTCCAGGTCTATTTAATCCTAATGGCTCTACGTGGCCTACAAAAGCAAATTCAGACATCAGCAAGAAAACTGACTTTATCATGTAGTTATTTCTAATGCATGTTATTGCCTCCATCTGGCCAGACAACATGATCTACAGCACGCACACAGACAGATCTTTGTTTACATTTTCACTGGCAAAGTTTTACAGTGAAACTTTGATTTTGTTGGCTGTTGTTTCTGTGTAAAATACCTCTGTCTGGACCATTAGCTTCACAAGTCTGTCATGTCAGCACTTCAAGATGTCTTCAGTGTGTCTTTCCTGGCCACAAAAACTTTCTGAATGTGCTTTCCAGTGACACATCCTCCTGAGAGGTCTTTTAAAATGTCTCTTGCTTGAATTGGTAGGAAGCCATCTTTTTTGACAGTTACAAAATGAAAAAAGAAACAATGTTCTTTTGAATGAATTATCAGTCCACATTGCAGAGGAAGTAAATGTACCTCCTGCTTTGCATGAACTGTGAAATATTTTGAGTGAAAATCACCACCTCTGTGCTTTGGAAAGACTTCCTAAGCAGGACACCGTGGGAGGATATTTTTGATAGAATAATAAAGAAATCAGATTTTTAGGAGTGAGTTTCCTTTCTGTTTAAGCTCCAGTACTTTTTTTCTTGGCTCCCAGACAGTTTGATTTGGTTTTGCTGTGTCCCCCTGATAAGACAGCAGGCATTTCTATGCCCTGAAAAAGCCAGGAGAAGATCCAGACAGACGCACAGAGGAGGTCCAGAGGAGGACTTTTAATTGTTGAGTCCAGCTCTCCAATTCACCAGCTGTGTCAAATGTTGGCACTGGCATTGATCATCTGCAATATAATATGCATCTGACTTGCCAGGCTTGTTACACACTTTGTCTATTCTTCCTTTTTTCCTAACCTGCTCTCACATAAACACAGTCAGTCAGTTGGTGGTCAAGGACATGTTTGCATCCAAGATAAACAAGCCTTTATTCAAATGCTGTAACAGCATCAAAGTGCTATTTATTATATCAGCACACACGGCAGGAAATACATGTCTTTTATTTGCCTCTGGATTACAATGCATTACACTGTGATACGCATTCACAGGCTTTATGCTTGGCAGGTTTTTATGTGGATGTGTGTCGTTATCAGAAATGCATCTGTGTGCTTTACAGTGTTGGCAGCTGCCGAAAGCAAAGCTCATCCAAGGCGCAGAAATGACTCTCTGTTTGTGGGGACACAAGCTTATGTGTGTGTTGGCTCTAGGACACAAAGACCCAGGACACACTGTCAAAATGTAATCAAGTTTAGAGAGAGCAGCTGGTCGATCAGACAAGTTTGGGGGTGCATTTGTGTTTGATGGAAGGCCGCTTAGATAAGGAGAGAGAAGTGAGTAAAGCGGTTGGGTTATTAGAGGAGATGACTATTTTCATGCACATATCCAAGCTGAATATTTATCCCTCTCCTGTGCGTTTATTTTCTAGGGTCCTGCTGGTGCCAAAGGAGATAAGGGAGAAAGAGTAAGTTGTTCTACACACACTTCACATACTGTTTAGAGCAAATCAAGTGTAATGGCACCAATTTGTAGCAGAAATACTATTATTTTGCTAAAGTAAAGCTCACATAATTACCTCCAAATGCTTCCTACCATTTAGTAAAGAAACAAAAAAAAAACAAAAAACAAATATAAAAAGAAATGAACTACTCCATTTTATGGTGCACATTCAGTCTTTAATGTTTGTCTTTGGCACAAGCGTTGAGCTTATTTCCTTTCCTTAATCTGTGAGCTGAATTTAGAGGAAACCAATCAAACCAGTGCTCATGGCTCAAACTAGCAGCAGAGCAGAATCTGTATTTTTGCTGACACAGTATTGGGCATCGCCGCTGAGGGATTGAGAGAGATGTAATGTGCCAACTTGAATCAAACCTGTAATTCCTGTTTCTGCAGCATTTACCAACTGTTAGAGACATTTGTACCCCACTGCAGTGATTTTTGATTGAAAGACTCAGTATGAAAGTGAAAATGAACAAGACAAGATTTTTGTGTGAAGTGTTATAGTAGTATCATACAGCCCACTTCAAATGATTTATAAAGTTGGCAGCATTTTAGTATCCAGTTGAACTTTTTAACAGAAGAGCCACAGAGGATTTTATACATTTGTTTTTCTTTTTTCTTTAAATCCATAGTTAGAGCATTGGTTCCCAACCTAGGGTCCTGGACCCCCTAAGGAGGGCACCAAAGATCTCGGGAGGGTGCAATGCTTTGTGTCCTCTGAGGCTGCCAAAAGTAGATTTGCACATATTGACTAAAACCATGAATAAACAGTTATGAAGGGATTTAGATAAAGGTCTTTTGATAAGAAAAAAATGCATACTGTAGGTCTTTTTTAGGATTTTATCAGTGAAACAGTTAAAATCAATGTTAATTTTTATCAGCAGTGTGGCACTTTCTCTTTCATGTGGGTTGTGGAGGTGGAGCTTTTCTTAGGTACATGTAGGGGGGCTTCAAGGAAAAATGGTTGGGAGGATGGTTAAGAGCACGTTACAAAGAACAGGTGTAGTTATAAAGTGTAAGATTTGCAGTCAATAATACTTGCAGCAAATGGAACATTTATTGAAACCAGTTCCCTTTTTCCCAAAAATATTTGCATTATTCCTATATTTCTAGTTTAAAATCTGTGGAGAAACCCTTAAATGTGCTTTATCAGTTAAAACAACTCTGAGAAAGCCCCAAACATTTAAAGGTTAACAGCTCAGTTAGTATTACTAGTTTCAGGACAGTAGCAGCTGATTTCAAAGCCTCAAAATATGGAAGTCTCCAAGGCAGTAAAGCACTGTCATTAACTCTTATGTGCTGCTTCATTTATAATTGTGATTATTCCTAACTACTAAAGATGCCCATTAAGACATTTTACTTTTCTCACTTTGCAACACAGCCAGTAAGAACAGACTCTTAACACACCCATGTGTCCCTTTAACAGTGTTGCTAGTAAATACATCAGCATTGGAGTTAAATACGTTTACACTGCTACTTAAACATTTATTCTTCAGAATATCAGTTCAATGAAAGTGAAGGTGAATTCTTCACAAATATGTGATATAATAATAATAAATGATTGTGTTTTCTAAATGCATTCAACTGTCTGTTATTAAAGGGCTTAAAGGTGCAAAAATTAAGGAGTATACTCTTTCAAACAACAAAACACCCACCAGCTAATTGACTAACCATTTTCCTGAACACAGGTCTCTACAGTTAATCAAACAGAGAAGTTGTGTTAACTCCCTGTTGTTGTTTATATCAAATAAAAGCTCTATGCGTATTTTGCAGGGGGACGTGCAATCCCAAGCTGCTGTGCGTGCCATTGCACGACAAGTGTGTGAGCAGCTAATTCAAAGTGAGTAACCTTATACAGAAAAGCATTACGTAATTAAGAAGACTGTAATTTTGTCTGACCTATAGTGGCCTTGTGTTCTCGTTTCTCCTTCCATTGATTTATTTTAGAAACTCAGAATGTAGAAATATAACCATACTCAGAGAAACTAAAAATGTCAAAGAGCTTGTGCAAGGTAACTTAAAGCCATTCTCCTCCTCTACTGGTTGCAGGCCACTTGTCTCGCTATAACTCCATATTGAACCAGATACCTGTACAGTCAGCTGTGTCAGTCAGAACTGTACCCGGACCACCTGGAGAGCCAGGAAGGCGAGGCCCCCCAGGACCCCAGGGAGAGCAAGGCCCACCAGGCAGGCCAGGCTTCCCAGGTACCAGCGGCCAGAATGGACGACCGGGAGAGAGAGGTGAGAAAGGGAGATGTTTTTCAAAGTATAGACAGAGTTATTTATAGGATGCACTATATGTGTCAATAGAGAGATATACACAGGAGAAATAAACTCTGCTACCATATATTTTTTATTTACTCAGTGTTATTCAGACTGAAAATAATCCATCAGAGTTTTCACTGTTTGAGTTGTGTCTAGACACCCTGACTACATGTCATTATTTGTATTAGCATCAGAAGAGCAAAGAGTGTTTGTTAGTTTGCCTACAATACATTGAGCAGGTCAAAGTTCTGTCTAAAAGTAGGATGTTGAATTAAATCCAGGAAATATGCTGCACAGTTAAGATAAACACAGACTATATTTAACCTTAGGGTTTGTTTTTTTAGATTTATGGTTCATTCAAGTGATAATGTTGTTGATGATCCGTGTCTCCAAAGTATAACACAACAGGATATTATGATTTTTTTTGTTAAATTGTCACTGCTTCCATTTATTAAATAAGGCGCAGGTGTGGACCTGGCCTAAAAACAGTAGTATTATTGGAAGTATCAGGAAGTTCAGAAGCCTGGTTACCAGCCTACAAGACCCACCCAAATTAAGTTACACACTCAGTCAATTAGTCACCACTAACCTAGAAGACCCACTGAACTGCCAGGTAAATAAGGAGAGACTTAACACGATTTAAAAATAATTAATTTTACAAATTTTGATGAAAGAGAAATGTGCATTTCCTTTGGTGATTAAACTCCATAATAATGACTTAGTGTACTTGAAGGGGTAGTGAAGCCAACGGCAGGAACAGGATACCCCCTCATGGAGTCTAGACACTGGTGGTGGTTTTGCTAAGGGATGTAGACTTCTGAGAAGCTGGACCAGGACACCAATGAGGTGGCTTGGAGAAGAAGGTGTAGGTATGCTGGAGAGGAGCAGAAGATCTGTGAGGATCTGGACTAGATTCTGATGAACTGAATAGAGGTAGCTGGAGTGGAGGAGGGTTGCAGCATCCGCACTGAAACGACAGCCTGACTGTGAAAGAGAGGATGACAGATTTATAATATGACAGGTGGATGATGATTGGACAAAGAAGGTCGTAAGAGAATCTGATTACCTTAGTACTCAAGAGAGTGAACGCTCATAATCAGCTGATCACCGGGGGGAGAGGGAATGAAAGGAAGGAGGGAGAGATATGGACAAGTGGTGAAAACTGAATGAGTAGAAACAGTCATCCTGCTTGAACTTCCAGTGAGCTCCATTTGTGACATGGGATTTTCAGAAACTTTGCCACCACCAGCTTGCACAGAAAACTCTCTTTGAACCTTATTTTAGATGTTTAAAACAACATTTGGTGGAGATTGATCAGCCTTGTATCTTATATCCCTCTGTCACTCTTTGCTCCCTTGTTCACAAAGGTGGTATCTGTAAATGTGATTTGATTTTATTAACCTGTGCTGTTGTGATAGGTATGTATGCTTTACAGAGGTGTTCATGTTCTGATGTGTGGTTGTAAAATAATCAAAAGAATCAATGCATCTTCAGCGTTACGTTTTCTTTCTGAATAAATGGCCTTAAGTTTTTATGTTTAAAAGACAGCAAAAGAGAACAAGATACCTCAGTAGCTCCAGTAAGAGTTTCAATCCCTCTGCTTGTTTGCTGCTTTTTTCTTGGTTTGGCTGCTGTCTGTCTGACTCACAGTGAAGTAGAGTCCAGACCAAAAGACAGTCACTCCAGTATGAGGTCATTCCCTCACCACGAGACCTCAGAAGAGTAACAGCCTTTATGAGACTGCGTCTTCATCACTAAACCCTCTGGGACCATTCAAATATCATGCTCAACAGATGAACAGATTAAACATTCAGCACTGTATTAACATAGTAAGATCATGTGACATCCAGAAAAAAAGTGATTGACAAGGCTTCCACTGTAGAGGATATTTTTTAATGTGAGGTCATTTAGAAGTTTTCTTCTCTGCCTCACTGTGCTAACTTCCTCTTTACTTATGAAACTGATTAGACGATCATAAAAGCAGCAGGACAGAAAATATGCAAATCATCAGATTTATGCTGGTTCAATACTATTAGAGCCTTCGAAGAATATTCCATTATATCATTCAAACAGCTGCAACGCTGGATTGAAGCTGTAGACTGACTCTGGGTTCATATACTTTATTAGATGAATCATCAGGGCTTAATGGAGTTAGCACATTTCCACTAAAGTGGTTGAAGAATTATCCAGACAATGCCCCATCACAAGTAAATGTCCTACATTCAAAGGCCAGCAGATGTCATACAGAAACACAAACAGTCATATCAGTTTATGTGTTTGTACTACAACAGTGTTTAAGGGAATGTGGTGTTAGTTTTTCTACAGGCAGATTCAGTTAAAAAAAGAGGCTGACAACCTGCCATTACTGCTATTGTGTCTTACCAAAACATTTGAGTGAAAGCTGACTGAAGTTGGTGTTTCCCACACATTGATAATACTTGGTTGAGCCACCCAGGTATATTTAAAGCCAAAGTATATTCATATTTTTTTAAATCGTATAAAGTCACTATCTTCACATGGGACAGACATCCACTAGTGCATCCATAGCTGAAGTGGGATGTCTTGTGTCGATAATTAAGCTTCTTATTCTGTTAACATTTGTCTGCAGCTTCTTGCTGTTGATATCATTCTACACTCTACACTGTACTTGAGGATAATAGTGGTCATGCACAACCCCCACAACATTAAGCACAACACACATCTCATCTGCTATTATCATGAAATATTGAATATACAGTAATTTCAAATGCAAGTGTTGTTATTTCAGCATCTTTACTGTTGATGAATACTGTCAGTGGAGCAAAAACAAAAATTAAACAAACAGGAAGAGGTAGAGTGGGATGGCTATGTCTACCACCCAAGTACAGCAATAATCAGTGGGAGGCTGGGAAGACATTTCTCTTCTTTTAACATTACTTTCTATATAACTTTAATTTTGATGTTAAGGACATTGTGAAGAACTTGTGGAGTTTTCAGATGCTCTAACTTTAACTTTGAACTTTAACTTTTCTTGGTATGTCTTACATTTGCATTGACATAATAACATCACATGACTTGCCAAGTGATTCAGACCTTACATGTATGGAGGTGTACCCCCCATGTCTGTTTGTCTGATGAAGGGCTAGGGCTCGAAACGTCACATGTGGTGATAATCTTTATTAAATGAGCCTTTGGAGTAGCTTCTGGTGTGCTGACTTATTTTTCTGTCTTGCCTGATATACTTTTTGGTTCAGCACCCAGTACTCAACCCTATGGGATGTGCATGTCTAAGAACTTTTTTGAATGTGTTTCCAGGTCTGCCTGGAGAGAAGGGAGAGAGGGGGAGTACAGGTGTTGGGACTCAGGGTCCTCGAGGACCACCTGGACCTCCAGGTAAGATTCACTCAAACATGGACCTAGTCCTGAGGTGTATTGATTGATAAACTGAATTACGTACCTTTAGTCCTTGTAATAAAAGAATAGCATTCAAAGATGAAAAATCTGCCTTTGAAAATAACAGAGTACCATTCTATTCCTGATACCAAGCCTAAGACAGCCACATGGAAGGTTTGTTTTCCCTGCTAACAACCCCAAAAAATGTTTCAAATGCTGAAACAAAAAAAAGCACAACGTTTCTCTCTCTGTCAAATCTCTGTTGGAGAGGAACAAGCAGACATTTTGGACTATGAATACAATTCTCTGTATTGATTTTTTCTGTGCTTTGTTGAGCTTTGAGGTTTGAGTTATGAAAATATGTCAGTGTTGGGATTTTTTGTTTATTGTTACTGCACAATCAATACTCACAGAACAAGCTCCCAAAACTTTTCTATGATTTAATAGGTGTTTTAAAATGCCCTGAAAACTTTAATATATTAAATAGAGAGAAAAGTACAGGAGAGCTTGCTCTCGTCCACTGTGCTTTATGTGGAATTTCTGTGGCATTGTAATTTTAGCACTTGGCAAATGGCACTCCCCTCAAAATATTGATTTCATATTTCTGCAGTCTGCTGAAGTGAGTCCTGATGGAGCGGTTTCTCTTGTGTAAACAGAAAATAGAAGCCCCTGGCTAAATTTCAGCTCACGCTGTTTTCCTGCTCCTGGCCTCGGGATGTTCACCATCATCTCCCACATCTAGAAATGGCAACCATGTCACTTCTTGTGCATGTTGTTGCAGCAGCTCAGTGAGGGATTTAGAGCAGATAGTGTCAGTACAGTGACAGGATGTACCCTCAAAGGCATTTTTTTCTGTCTATTTTCCTCCTTTTTCCTATATCTGCTCTTATCAGGTGTCAAACCACCAGAGTCTTGTTTACCTCAGTTTATTGATGAAAAGCTTTGTTCAGGCAAATCTTATCTCCATGCTCAGGTCTGCCTGGTGAAGGACGGACAGGAAGTCAGGGACCTCCTGGTAGACCTGGCAGCCCGGGGACACCTGGGCGGTCAGGTAATCCAGGTAGCACAGGACCAGCTGGCCCAGCAGGATATTGTGACCCGAACTCATGTATGGGGTACAATGTCGGAGGTAAATATTATCCTTTAAACACTTACAGCACTTAAACTTAAATCACCTCTTAAATGTCTTTGTTTAAATGATTTAAAATAAAATATTGGCAAATTAAAGTATTGTTTATGTTGTATAAAGAAACTAAACATTGACAGCTGATTGGGGGTTCTGCATTGTCCTTTTGGTATTTGGTACATGTATTGCATCAGTAAGACAAACTGAAGTAAATCAAAAGATAATTTACATGGGCAGAAAAGTAAAGATGCTCAGATTAATGTTTAAAAAAAGAGGGTCAGATTTATGTCAAATATAAAGTTTAAAGCACAGGGTTGCATGATATTATTGGTTTGATATCAGTATCAGCAGATATGAAAATTTCTGCCAATATTTACACCTGATATTTAGTCTATTAAAATCTGCCTATATCAGCTGTAAATATTGGCTATAAAAACAAACAATTTTGTGGATTTTTAGGCAGAACCAACAGACCTATTTCAGCTGAGCTTTTTTTCTTTATTCATCCTCATTAACACACTTTAAAGCAGTGTGGGTTTCCAACCTGTGGTCCGGGAGGTCTTGTGGGGGGAGCCTTTGTCTGCGCTGAGGCTGCCAAAATTATATTTACAAATATTGAGTAAAACCATGGTAAAGCAGTTATTGGTTGTTTATAAAAAGGTCTTTTGATTAGAAAAGCATGCATAGGCCTTTTTAGGGTTTAATCAATGAAACAATTAAAATCTATGTTGATTTTTGGCGTCAGTGTGTCACATTTTGTCTCGCTCGTGTCCTGGGAGGACTCCACCTTTCTTAGGAACATGTGGAGGGGGGGGCAGGGGTCCAAGGGAAAATGGTTGGGAAACACTGCTTTAAAGTGTGTTTTAAGGACTGAAATTTTAGGTCTTAACTCCATCTAAATATTAGTATAGATATTGGTATCAGCTAAAATTATTTTGTAAATATTGACATGTTGGATACTGGCAAAAATCCAATATTATGCATCCCTAATAAAACAGTTTTGTTGCTCTTGAGATCACTTTTGGTAAAGCAGGAGAGAACTTTTTGTCTAAAAACTCCTAGGGTTCACCTTTGGTTTTTTTTTATTCACACAACAATGAAAAGATTTAAAAGAGTTTGTCACAAATCCTACCAAGACCACATAAGTATACTGCAAGCGTAGGTTCTGACAGTAGGTTAAAACAACATTTTTACAAGAGTATTTCCCTCAAAGCAGTCTTAGCACAAGAAATCCAGACTTCATAAAACATCCTGTGCTGTATTTTTGACCTTTTCATTTCTGATTTGAGCTTTAAATGTTGGGTGTTAACTTCAGTGTGTGATTTTAACCTTTGTTCAAAGCTGCCATCAAATTTACAACTAAAGGACAAATTTATTTCCAATATTTGCTAATTTAGGGCCACTTAAAGTTGAAACAGTCTCAACCTGCCCAGTTTTTCCATGTCGTAAACTATTTTTCATGTTTCAAGCACTGAAATATAGTTTTCACTGTGACAGGAGGCTCCGAGATAGTTATTGTTCTCGTAAAGCTCTCAGAGAATTGGAGAGTAATCTGGATTTTATGGTTGTTCCACTGTGAAGTTTATACATTCATGTCCACACTGATGGATTAACAAGTTAACTGTGTCACTGACCAAAGCTATTTGTCTTTATTTAGACCCAATAAAACAGGCTGTTACATACACTCATGCACACACAACATAATTGGCATCCTTGAATACTCAAACCATTGAGGGTCTTCATCAGTTAACGTACTCAGCTCAGACGTCTCACATCTCACCGTTCTGATGACACGTCTCAGTGAAATATCAGCCTCTTAAAGCAGCTGATGGTTGAGACATTACTTCATCCATCAAACCAAGGTTATTTCATTTCAGTCAAAAGGTTTTTTTTTCTAATTTTATGACTTAAGAGTCTTGTTATTCTCAACCATGCAAGGAGTGAGTGCAACCACTTTAAAAGAATAGTATAAAAATACAGTTTGTAGAGGATTGATTTTTTCACAGAATCCTTACTGTGAATTTAAATTTGAAGTTGCAACTTTTAAAGGAACAGTTCAGTTATATTGTACTCTTTTTTGCTTTTAATTGTTTATGTTTCTGTATTTCCATGCAAAACTTTGTGAGTGATAAATTGAGCCAACCATAGCTCAATTACCTGCTGTCACAAAATACAGTATCATGCAGTCAAAATAAAATGGGATGTCTGTCCCTTACTGGGACCCAAATGTACAGTTGAAACCAGAAGTTTACTTAGACTGTATAAAAAGGCACACCCATTTTTCCCCACTGTCTAACATTAAATCAGAGAAAACTTTTCCTGTTATAGGTCAGAAGTTTGCATATAGTAAGGATACTATGCCTTTAAATAATCTGGGAAAGCCCAGGTGATGATGTCATGGCTTTGGAAGCTTCTGATAGTTTAATTGACAACATTTGAGTTGATTGGAGGCACACCTGTAGGTGTATTTTAAGGCACACCTCAAACACACTGCGTCCTTGTGTGACATCATGGGAAAATCAGAAGAAATCAACCAAGATATCAGGAAGTGAATTGTGGACCTCCACAAGTCTGGTTCATCCTTGGGTACAATTTCCAGATGCCTCCACTCAGGGAGGAGACGTGTTCTGTGCCCCAGAGATGAACGTGCTTTGGTGTGATACAAAAAGCACCCTAAAACAAAAGCAAAAGACCCTAGGAAGATGCTGACTGAAGCTGGTAAAAGAGTGCCATATTAGGAAGTGTCATATTAGGAGGAAGCCATTACTACAAAAGCAACATAAAAAGCTAAAGAACAGTTTCTAACTGCACACAGTGACAAAGACCTTAATTTTTGGAGACCTGTCCTATGGTCTGATGAAACTAAAATGGAACTGTTTGGCCATAATGACCATCGTTCAGTGGAGGAAAAAGGGGGAAGCTTGTAAGCCTGAGATCACCATCCCAACTGTGAAGTACTGGGATAGCAGCATCATGTTGTGGGGGTGTTTTGCTGCAGGAGGGACTGGTGCTCTTCACAAAATAGATGGCATCGTGAGAAAAGAGCATGACGTAGAAATACTGAAGACAGGAAGTAAAAGCTTGGGTGCAAATGGGTCTTCCAAAAAGACAATGACCCTAAGCATACTGCCAAATTAGTTACAAAGTGGCTTAAGGACAACAAAGTCAGTGTTTTGGAGTGGCAATCACAAAGACCTGATCTCAGTCCTATAGAAAATCATGCAGTTTAAAGACAATGCTACTAAATACTAAGAAAATGTACGTAAACCTCTGACTTTAAAGAAAGTAATTTAAAAAAAAAAAGAAATCTCTCTTATTATTCTGGCATTTAGCAAATATAAATAATTTTGGTAATCCTAACTGATCTGAAACAGGAAAAGTGTGGTCTGATTTCATGTCAGACAGTGAGAGAAAAAGGCTATGTCTTTTTATACAGTCTATATAAACTTCTTGTATCAACTGAAAATATTTGTTCTTGCTTTGAAAAAAAGTGTTATGGAGTAAAAAGCTTAACTTACTTAAAGTAGTTTAATTATGTTCTTTAATTTGGGATAAAGGCACCATTCCCTATATTTTGAAGTCATTCTCACTCGTTCGACTGCCTGTAGCTTTGTGTAAAAGATGTTTGTTAAAATGTTGATAATCTCCTCATGCAATTATCAGAAAAACAAGTAAATGTCCACAAATCAGCTGTTTTAATCATATTACAGAGCCGTACGCTGGTACAGAAAATAAGTTCAGTTGTTCTTGTTTATTGAAATATATTTTCCTAAAATGCATACTGTACTTCAATGCTTGACTTTTTTCATCTTCAAATAAGTTGAAGTGCTCAGAAGCCTTATGATGTTTGTGTCAGTATTACTCACTCTGCATGTCTTTGTTAGTGCTACTTTTAATCTGTGTTGGAAATCTTTATTTGAACTTTCTTCTTTGCAGAAAGAGAAATAAAGATCTGACACATTTCCCACTTTTCAAACATTTCATATGAAAGCCATAATCTTGACATAAACTACCTTCATCATAGGAAGCACAGGTGTAAACACTAATGTCTCTACCCCTCCGTCAGTGCCTTTGAGAGGTTTTGACTTTATGGTGTTGCTGGGTTTTCATCCTGATATGAGGTAACGTCTTGTCTTAAACTGTCCCCCCCTCCCTCTGTCTCTTCCTCTTTCTGACTAAAGTTCAGCAGGACTATGGGAATGATTACTGAAGAGCATTCTCCAACGTCCTCCTCTCCTCCTCCTGTGCTCGTCTCCCTCCACCCCTCCCCTGTGCCCTGTACATAAGACTATAAACTGGAACTTTTGATAAATTATTCCTTCAAAATCTCAATATTTTTCGGTACAGACTACTTCTCCCAGCCTCTAATCCCTGCAGCAGCAGCTTTTACATTTTGTTTCTCCAAAACCCCCGTCAAAATTATTCTTTCAACCAACACGTCTTCTGTTAAATTAAATATTTTTATAGGAAACAAGTAGCCAACCAGTCTGGATTTTTTTATTCAGCCAATCAAAAGTTAAAACCAAGGAGCCTCCCTAATAAAACAAGTGTTTAAAGGCTGTTGTGTTCCCTCAGTTTGGTCTATTGTAGTTTTTAGAACCATTATTCACAGCTGATTTTCGGTCTTTACTCGTGATGCTCTTTGATTCTTAAGAGGAGAAACTGGACTCATTTCCAGTCTCGGTTTACTTCATGGTACTAAATTGAATGCTAATCTGGCTGTTTTCATCATTTGACAATCTAAGAGACAAAAACGGATTAGCTTCCCTCCCAGAAGACCGAACAAAACCCCAATAACACTGCTGTGGTGATCACCACCACTGATCCCGTTTCCATCTGTTATTCGTGCACACAATGCTTTGCTGCAGCAGCCTCTGCTTGAAGCTGAAATCTTTTCTAAGCTAATCTCAATTTTCAAAGCCTGATGATTTCAGCTAAATAGAAATGAACTGCTTTAATGCTGATTGGCTGCTCTCCTTACTGAACAATGCCTGTATCTGTATGTCTCACTCACTGTATGCTCAGCAGAAAAATCTACATTTTATCCTCAGTTTGACCCAGATGTGATGTAATTATTCCTGGAAAAATGTGCAGATTTGGGCAAACTTGGGGTAGAAAATATTCTGTTTTATCAGTTTTATTAACCCAGTTCAACTTTTAACTATCTTTATTCTGCTGTGAAGGCAACCAAATATGCCTCTAACACCTACTCTACTTGTTTTGTAACCTCAAAAAAAGCATGTTGCGCCTTCACCACATTAATCTGGGGGTGGAGTTTTAGAGGGTTGCAATCCCAAAGCGTAGCCATAACAAGAAGTCATTTTTCCTGTTTGGTAGAGCGTCTCATATACAGAGGCCACATCCTTGCAGCCCTCTGCCATTTAATGCATGTCTCAACTTTTTCTCCCTTCCAAAATTGCTGTCAAAAAAGGCAAAATGACCTTAAAACTCACCTTTAAAAAGCCTTAACTTTGCTCCTTGCTCTGCCATTTTTTATTGCAATGATCCACAAATTTTCACTCAAACTGATAATAAATATTCCCACCACCCCAGTCCAACCCCTCCCTCACGGCGGCTACCAGTCCTACCCACCCTACAACCAGCCCTACAACCCCGCTGCAGTGGCTTACAACAACGACCAAGAAGCTGAAGATGAGGAGGAGGGAGAGGAGGAGCAGGACCCCTACTACCGTGGCTATCCCCCTCGGTACTACCCACAACCGCCCTCCCCACAGGCTCATGGCTACCACTCGAGCCCCAACAACTCTGAGGACATGGAGGTTAGGTCACCGGGCGTCTCCAGGAGGTTTCCTCGTGACATTGAAGTCATGGAGGAGTAAGGAGGCAGGATTTTAAAGAAAGGATGGACTCACCTAAAGTGCTTGAGCATTGCACGCTACAACAAACACACACAAACATGGAAACAATCAGACACTGTCATGAACGTACACATCAACCCTTTCCATCCTGAAACTGTGGTGAGATCCCCCACTCCCCTGTGTGTCCGGTGGTTTGTCCCACCAGATGCAAAGATGTAAATAGCTCTGTGGACTCTTGTACCATATTTCTGTCAAAGGGGGGTCTAAGAAGTGCCTGATCTATGTTAGCATCGTCTAGTGGTGACGTAAAGGTAAGACTTGTGTCCACCTGTCTCATAGCTGATTTCAGAACTGAACTTTTTTTTTTTTTTTTTTTTCTTTTTGTTAAGCTGCATGTCTCTTTGAGCCAACCATTGAGTGTCTAACTGCACATGTGCGTTTTTTATGTAACCAGCTCGATTTTCAAATCACAGATGATGAGCCGTCAAGATTTGTACAGGATGCTTTTTATAAAGAACCTCCTGCTTCCATCATGTTTTTTTTTTTTTTTTTTTAAATTTCAGTCTTTTAAAGGCTTACTATGTGACTTTCAGAGTAAATTTTCAGACTGAAAGTGATGCTTTCTTTGGGCACACCTTCATCCCTCAGCTCCCCTTCTGTATCCACACTTGTTTCACCAGTAGGTATCTGCGTGATGGAGACCAACAAAGAAGTGCTGATGAACACCTAAGGTTCAAGATAATATCCACATCTTAGGCCTTGTCCACAGAGAAAAACTATCTTTTTTATTTCAAAAAAAATTTTCTGTAATAACAGCATTGTTTCAAGAAAAATGCCTGTGTAGGCACGAAACCCCTGAAAACAACTGAAAACAACTGAAAATGCTGCAGTTTGTATGCCAGGCATGTAAGTGATGCTGTAACGCTGCCACATAAATACACCAAAAACAGAGAAGATGATCATGGAAAACTCTTCTCTTAGCCACAACTTTCTCTGGTTGTGCTCCAAGGTGGATCTAAGAACATGTGGCGTACGCTGTTCCCCATGACCATTTGTTGCTCCTGGTGGAGCAACAAATGGAGCAGAAGGAGGAGAAGGAGGAGCAGAAGATTCTGCTGTGAGAGACGTAAAAATTTCAGCAGCCTCTGCTGCTTGAACAAAATCATGTAGTCTACCATTGTTGTTGCTGTTGTTGGCATAAGTTGACCATATTTTCAATCCTCCAAATAGGGACACTTAAATTTTATTGCAAACCCACATGTATGAGCTCATGATGTCTTTTTTGTCAGGACTCTTTTTGACACCATAGAAAGTACCTCAACAGATGAAGTAGCATCTTCCAAGATCAACTAAAACTTAAAATGTAATTAAAAAAACAAAAGGGTTGTGTGGGAGAATTTGGTGACCTGCAATGTGACTCTTCAGGCCTATCAGCTTTTTAAAATCTATTATCATTAATTTTACTTTCATTAATATTATTGATATATTGTTGTTGTTTAACAAAAGAAAGGGCCTAAAAAAACTGTAGCCAAATCTAACTTAAGCTAAAAAATAACACCAAATTGTGTGATTATCAATTTAAATATTTTCAACAAAGTAAAATCTTTCCCTACTGTATAGCAAATAAGTGATGCCCTCACGAGCGGCTTAAGTTACAGGTTACCGGCGTTTGCCTCACTGAAGTGGGTTCTAACAGAGCTATGCAGGTGTGGTACATATGAAAATGTTTTGGTATCTCCCTATTTCCGTTGGCTAAAATAGGGACAGGGGTTGTTCAAAACTGGGACATATTGGCATTTTTTTGTTGTTGTTTTTTTCCGGGACTGTCACAGGTAAATCAGGACATATGGTCACCCTTTTTTGGTAGGGTTAGTCAATGCAGGTTAAGGGGCTATGCCATGATCATTTAAGAAAAGATGCCCTCGGTTGTATACACAGGGGGTTGGCTTATATATATTTGTTCAATGTAGGATCAACTTTCTGGCTCCCAAAACGGCTGTTATCTATGGACAAAACACCGATATAATAAAAGACTTTAGAAGATACTCCTAAACCCATCTCCATGTGGACTATAAGTTTTAATAAACCTTAAACATTTTTAACGTTTGTCATTTAAGGCCAAAGAATTTGTCTCTATTAATTTTAAAGCTGTGAGCTCTTCTTTGGTTGCACTCTTTGATGACATGCAGTTATTACAGCCCTAGAAACGACAACCCTGGAAGGTCAGGGTAGTCTAGTCTTTCTAGTGACAAAAAAAAGCTTAAAAGGGAAATAAAGAGCTGAAGGAGGTGATGCCCTGTTAGTGTGAACACAGAGCTAAAAACAATAGGAATAGTTCACTTCATTCCCTTTTAGGGAGCCATTGCTCCTCCATATATATATGCATAGTGTCCATTTGGATTTTTGCTATATTGACATTCAGAATGTCGCATATTAAGCCTTTAAGGATTGCTGAATGGTTTTTGAAGTGCTTTTCTCTGTATTATTGTGTTAAGTTTGCTTCTTTTTACTAAATGCTATTAAAGCCAATCCCCCAAAACTGCCATTGAAAGCAGATCAAACAAATTTTTCTAATTTTACCTCAACACTGGAACACATTTCACCTTAAAAATCTAGCTGCCATCATAATTTGTCCTGTTATTTCTCATTGTGTTGATGTACTGGGTTTATTACTCAGACTTTAAGAAGGCAATTCTGCGCTGTTTCTTTTTTATTTCCATTTCTGTGGCAGCAATTTGCTTGCTGGTTGACTGGTGACCTCTAGCTGTAATGAGACCTGGATCGTTATTATTCAAAACAGAACCAGTGAAACCAGTAAGGACTGCCCTGAGTGTTAACTTAAACCATCTGCTTTGCAGTCTTTAAAAATAAGCACTAAAGGAACTCTAAGTGAAGCTGTGAGCTGGTCCTGGTTTATTTGATATTCAAACTGTTGAGCTTGAACAGGAAATGCGTCACCACCATGCTCCATAGTACAATATGAACTTATTTATTTTACATTTTGTTTGCTTTCATAACCAATAAATCTGTCATGAGACTATAAAACTGTTTTAGGTCATTTGTTCATCTTAAATTACATGAAATATTAATCTTTAATTTAATTTATATAAGAAAACAACTGGAGAAGGACAGGTTTAGTAAATTGTTTATTAGCCTATTTTACAGTTCACATAAAAAGAAACAATTCAGACTTAAATAACGCTGCACATGACAAAGCTCAGGAGCTTAGACTGTTAACATTTCTACTGAAAACACAACTATAACCTGGAAAAATTTGCACTTTTAAATGTTTTGCTGTGAAGCCACAAGCCACCAGAATCTACTCTTACAGCTTCTTTCAGGAACCTGCTCTGGTAAATGTATTTTCTCTAATCAGACTGACCTGCAGAATTTTTCGGAGCCACAGATCTCCATCTGCTCCTGCATGATTTAGGACTATCATCAGGGATAACACACCTGACATATTTGTATGGTATGTAAGGGATAGCACAGAGTTTGTGTGACTATTTTATTACTAAGCAGTAATTTAGCAAGGACAAGTTCTTTGATCTGAATGAAAAAATCTGAGTTCTTCCTCTGAAAACACCATAAAAAGCCTCGAATGTTGTCAAGCGTTATATAAATAGAGCAATATGTTGCTTTTGTTGTGTCTCTGACGTCAAAAAAACCCTTTGAGCTTTGGTAACGTTGGGCCGCCTTGATTTCATTTCATCTTGTAGTCCTCAGGTCTGTGGAGAAAACAAGACAACACATTAGTATGGAGAGGAAAAAACGTCTGGAAGGAACCGATTACGAAGAAAACATGGAGAGAAAGTGACAGATGAGGAACCAGAAAGATCCTATCTGTTTTCTTTTTTTTTTAATTCTCAAACTGAGACCAGACAGCATCCTCTTTTTGTGTTTTTTTTCCCACTTTAATTTGAGGCAGAGATTGCAGCAGACTGATAAAATCAGAGCTGCTGTATTGGATGTGATATGGAGTACAAAAATGTTATCAATTGTAATAGCTCTGCTATCAACTACAGCGGTATGTTTATGTTGTTGATTTTCTGTCGGAGCACTCGGAGCTAGTGTGTGTTTGTGTGGTGGAGAAGAGGAGGGCACATATCCAATAATCTTTTGCCTCTGCTCCAAGGTTTTCTGAGAGAATATTAACTATGTGTTTAATAAAGGGCAACGATTGAGCCGCCCTGGATGACCTCAGCCCTGTCTCCCCCGACTCACATATACACACATATTTGATCAGTAAAATGAATGAGAGCAGGAGTGAATATTAACTAGTCTGAGGCCCATCTCTTAAATAAACCAGGATTATTTTGACCTTGGCGACCACACAGCGACAGGCCTGAGCACACGCACTGATTGGCTGCGGAGATTGGACCAGTAAACAATAAGAAGTGGCTCATTCATCACTGAGCGCACACACTGACAGCCACGCTGAGCGTAACACAGACACGCCATACGCTCCTAAACAAGGCGCACACGCGTAAAAACACACAAATAGAAAATGAATGAAAAAACTGTTGGCTCACAGTCCTGTGTGTAAATTTAGCATCATAGCTTTTAATTTATACGTTCACATCAATCGTGCGGGGTGTTTATTCTGAATGTTTCTGAAGTTCCAGATGGAGGCTTTATCACATCTCAGTCACTGAAATGGTTTCATGAAGGTAGTAAAGCACTGGTAAGGGTCACTCAATTGCCTGCTGTGCAAACAGATGAGATTTTATTTATGGATTTCTGTCATTAAAGTGTGAAGAAGGTAAAAATGTTTCTTTAAGCTTTGAAATATTACTTTAAAACTCAACAGCTTTGTTCATTCAAGAAACACCACCAGAACAATCAAGCTTCCACAGAGCCCATTGTTAAAAACTGGACTGTTTCTTCAGTAGAAAGTGCTTCCACTGGAAGTCGTAAACAGCATGGATATTGGATCTTCAGGGCAATTCGAACATGGGTAAAAGTAAACTTTTGCCAATCTATTAAACTTTCAAATAAGTGCAGACTGATCTCCATTCCTTTCTATTATAGTGGGTTGGATGGATGACATTGTTTTCTCCAAAACCTTAACAAATGATATCACCAGCAACAGCATGGCTGGATACCTCTAGATGATGGAAATTAAGCATTGTTTATTTGGGTAACATAAAACTTGAGAAATGGTTCAAATGACAGTAATGATACAGTGAAATAGGTTGTTTGGAATCACATGATCACAAATGTCCACTGAGAGTAAAGCAGTGGGTGACAGCTGTTAGGAATGAGTGTGGATCATAAAGTTAAGAATGTTTTATTTACGCATTGAACGCTTTTCATAGTTTTAACAGCTCAAAACATGGCCATTTTGGTATCATAACTCTATTCAGAAAACACTTCCTGTACCCCAACGGGAGTTTTCCGCTGCTGTGTGACATAATTTGCAAAGGACTATAGCAGGGGTCATCAACTACATTTGTACAAGGGCCAGATTTTGTCCTGACAGGCACTTCGAGGGCCAGACTTTCCAATTAACTAAAATAAAATAAACATTTTGTTACCAAAAAAAAACCCCACATTATTTTATAAGTATTTGTATTCTCTTTCAAAATGTAATTTTTAAGCATTAACAGAAATATCCGTCCCCATCACCTATTGGCAATTGAAATATGTTAGCTACATATTTCTAGGACAGTCATGTTGTCCATCACTAGGTTTGACGCTAATATGCTGTATCTTTATTTGTGAAAAACAAATGGAGGAAGCAGGCCTTTTGTTTTGATTCCCAGGCAGGAAAATAATCCCACTTTCCAAGAGCCTCAAGTGAAAAGCTGACAGAGAAAACTGAAGATTTAATCAAGTCTGGATTGGTAAGTATGCGTGTAGCATGCATTATTATATGCATTATACTTAAATATTATAATAGCTGACATGTTTGATTTCTGTAAAAAAGATAAATGGGTCAAACACTAAGTCATTCCTGATAAAATAGGTACAATTATAAATGTTTCGGGGTTGATTTGTTGACTGCATGGATTAAAAGACACAAGATGCCATAAAAACCACATCTTTTTTTTCCTCCCCACATTTTTTCAATTCATTCATCTTTTGGGGGCTGGATGGGGACCTTAAGGCCCCCAAGCCGCCAGTTGATGATCACTGACCTACAGTCTGTCCACACATGAACAGTTTAAAAAAGGGGTTTTAAAACAGCTCCTTCTGTCAGCATATTCTTGACAAAACTAAACACATAAGTTGTAATACCTGTGACACCACTTACTAATTTGTTGGCCACAGTTTTTAAGACCAAAGGTTGGATTTGGCAGTTGATTTTCTGGTTTATGGACACAGAAGAGAGTATATTGGACAAGAGGATGAAGCAGAAGTGAATTCAGCAAGGTAGCAATGTTATTCTCATCTTATGTTAGCGCTACATAGCTATCAGGGTAAAACCATAATATCTTTCTGGCTGTAAGAAAATGCAGTTACCAAACATGATTAAAATACTGTAGAAAGAACATTTTAGATTTTTCCCAAGGCAACTTGTCAAGCTCAAGCCATCTATCCCCATTGCAAATAATGTATTTTACCCTAGGTATGATTGTTAACTGTAGAATGATCGTTGTCCTGTACTAAAGAAGACCACGATAAGCATTTCCTTTATAGACTTCAGGGAGCCGTCTGTTGCTGGCCATTAGAATGATTGCAGATGAGTGACACCTCAACAGTGGCTCCTTTAAAGTCTTACAGGTTACATGATCATTTCTTGTTTAAATCCACAATCAGAAACATAAAAGTGGTCTGATTCTGTCTAACATTAGTGTTGTAAATAAGGTTTTTAAGATGAAAGAAATGTCTGGAGAGAGAATGTGGAGCAGTGGTGTCACTGTCTGACACCAGGAGTCACTTAAAGGCTGTTCAGTGAACTCGGTTGTTGAACTACTGCTCCTGTGGATGGAGAGAAACTACCCTGACCTGGATAAACAACTAGAAGACGTCGGGCTAGATGGATTGATGGACAGTGAGGGGGGGTGCAGAGCAGGTGGAAGAGAGAATGCTTTCACTTAACCTGTCGGGATGATGTTTACTAAAGGTGAGGCCAGGGAAATGCAACTGCATGACAATATGGAGGCATGGGTCATGATGTCAGTTTAATCTCCAGCAGGAAAATACTTTCCTCAGAAAGCCATGAATATGATTATGCTGAATAACAGATGCTCTCTTGCCCCCGACAGAGAAACCCTGAACGTCCGGAGCAGTCAGAGAGAGGTGGAAATAACTGACCTTCTACACATGAGTTTGTGACATTTAACATTTATATTCAAGAGTCTGGGACTTTACACAGAAAGTTTCTGATACACAATACAACTAACATAAGCTACAACTACACATGTGTGCAGAGAACAACATGGATGTCATGTTACATCACCTCATTTATGCTCTCAGAGAGCAAGACAGTAAACGTTTAACTAAGGTAGAAGAACAGTATGCTTTTCTCCAACTGAACTCATACAGGACCGAATGACTCAAACTGATAAATCAAGCACCGCTCCTTTTTCTCTGTGCAAAATGCCACGTACTGGCAGCGTTCGGTTGGCTGTCGATCATTCACACCACAGCAACATGTGTTTGTAGTTAAAATGATAAATGTAGCATTTTATTTTTTCCTGCACGTCTCAGAAAAGTGTGAAAAAGTCATACTGGCCTCTAAAACACTGGCTAGCTCTCAAACTGGATGTGTTCATGCATACGATGTTGCTTAGTGGGAGCATAAAAATAACGCAGGACTGTGGAAAATCATGGCACTGTTCGCTGCTGGCAAAGAAAAAGCAGCAATATGGGCGCATTTAATCCCACATCCTCATTAACATAAAGATTTTAGTCTGCTGGTAAGCGATCAGTGACATACCACCCACTGTGCATCTCCTCTAAAGTCAAGTTCACCGTTTCATTCTACTCCTCACCATCTGCTGTGGATTTTAAGGCTGGATTCCTTTAGAAACTAGATACAAGGTGGTATCTTTTATGTTAGTTTCAGTTCATTCTCTCTCATCTTTGAAGTATCTGGAATATGTATTTTTAACAGATATAGCTGAAGTGTTTTTATTACTAATAATGACATTATTAACAAGTACATTTTATCACACCTTGCTTCTTTGTGACTGCTCCAGGGGCAAAAATGTAAGACAGACTGCATTCAGATCTACATTGCCTCCTTGTGGCTGCTCTTAATTAGTGCAAAACCATGTAAACATGACTGTGTTTTTACATGTGTGTATTACTGGTCATGGGGCAAAGGCCCTCAATCATTTCTATGTGTATTTGATGAAAACTCCACAATCCTTTTAAGCTTACATGCCTGTTAACTACATCCTTGTTTACTGCTCTGTGATCTTCAGTTTACCAGGGTGTTTAAATTTAGCTTAGCTGCCAAAAAAAGTTAACTGATTTGACAGAGGTCTTTCAATAAATGTTTTACACACTGGAGCGAACACATAAATGTATAAACCAAGGAGACAGTGGCATAAAGAATGAATTTAAATGTGGATTAAACATTAATCTTTCTCAGTTTTTGCCTTTATTTTTAAAGATACCTACAGGTGCATCTAAAGAAATTAGAATGTCATGAAAAACTTCATTTCTTCCTGTGCCTTAATTTAAGAAGTTAAATGTCCATATATTCTAGATTCATCTACAAAGTGAATAATTTCAAGATCTATTTTATTTTGCTCTTGATTATGGCTTACAGTTCACAAAAATAAAAAGTCCACTAACTCAAATTATTAGAATATCACAAAACTGCCTAAAAAGGGTTTATAATACAGTAAATGTTGACCATCTGGAAAATTGTGCTCGTGTATGCACTCAGTAAATGGTTGGAGCTCCTTTTCCACAAACTTCTTGTAGCCCATTTCCTGGACACATCTGTGTATGTATGGTGGCTCTGAAACACTGACCACAGCCTCAGTACACTCCTTGAATTTGCTTTGTTTGACAATCCTCTGAAGGCTGAGCTAATCCCTGTTGCTTTCTAGTCAACTTCCCATGAATATGCAGACAGCCTGCCCCAGTCTGAGAACAGCCTGCCCTTACAGCAATTGTGATGTTGATTGCAGTTGTATGCACTGAACAAAAGTACGAGAATGAAGGCTCAGAAAACCAAATTTTCACACAATATTCTGATATTTTGAGATGGAGCATTTTTGATTTTCATGAGCTGTAGGCCATGATCGTCAAGAGCAACAACAGAAACATGAAATATTTCACTTTGAGATGAATCTAGAATTTATAGAAATTTAACTTTTAGATGTTAATCACAGCAAAAAATCAACTTTTCTTTTTAAACGCACTGTCCTAAATGTGTTATACTTTGATATTTCTTAGTTACAGCATGCTTTAAATAATACAATTTCTGTTGTTTTAAGCCTAATAGTATAGGAAGTTCTAAGATTTCCAAGAAAAACAGATACACCATCATATTTCAACCAAAAGCTTCCAAAAATAGAGAGAGTGGCATGTGTCAATGGGTGATTAGATGAGAGTGTGCCCTGTTGCTAAAACAGAGCAGTGATAGAGAGAGAGATGTTATTTCCATGAAATGAAGGAAGATATGGGATTTTGTCTGGCTGATGCAGAAGACAATACGTCTTCATGCCTGCTGCATGTCTCTCCACTCCGCCCTTTTCCACAACCCTTTATCCTCACTAAATGTTCAATTCTCTGGTTAGAAAATGTGTTTTATCCCTTTAGCATCTGTCAGCTCACGTTAACGTAAATGTCAGTTACAGTCAGATAGAGAGCAGAGGAGACAGACGGGGATGTCTCCTGGTCCTTAAAAGTTTGCTTTTACATCCTGTACTGTGGACTGATTACAGCCTCACAGACCTGCACAAACACTACAACTCATAAACTGGCTTAAGTAAGAAAAATAGACATTAAAGACTGAGAGCCAAAACACTGTGGCACTTCTTCTGGTTCATTAATTTTTATTTGATTGCAGGCAGACCCTGCAAATTATTTTTTGGAAATCGTATTTATTCTACCATATTACTCTTTAACAGAATGGCAATTTTTGGTATGTGTTAACTGTTTAGAGGACCTTTCTTATATGCAGGTTGGGGATCGTTTTAAAAGAACAAATTTAACAATTTTGGGTGTCAAGGAAATCATTTCTGTTGCTGTGATATTGAAACAGGTATTGATATAGTTTGATTTTACCTAGTACCCTATCTAATTCTAAATTTTGGTACTGCGATCACTCTCATAGATGGTATTTTTTGCATTTCATCACAGACTGTTTGTGTTTGTACATACGGTGTCCACAGCCTGGGGAAGGCATCTATCTCTTCCTGGGTGTACTCGCTGAGCTTCCTGGGGATTTCTCTGGGCTGAGGCAGCTCCTCTGTCAGGTTGGCAAGGATGTCATCTGGCAGCTTCTGTTTAAGGAGAAGCAGAACATGTCGGAATTCAAAAAAGGACAAATTCAAGGATGAAGGAAGAAAATAATTGAAAGGAGGGGACATAAAAGGAAAGTGAGAAGAAGAAGCAGTTCTGAATTTGTTTTAAAAGATTGAAGGGAGCTTTAGGTACATCACTCTAGTGTTGACAGCCATCCTTTTTAATATTCATTACACATGGGTGTGTGCCTCCAGATTCATTTAAACGGTGGCCTACAGCTCAGAATAAAAGATTAAAATAGTGACAAAAATCACAAAACCTTCCAAAATACTCAAAATGCTTTGAAATGAAGGCAGGGCTGCAGACCATCACAAGGATCACACAGCTTATCTGAGTTTTACTCTGTGTAGCATTAATACTGCTTTGAATATCAAAACTTTAACAGGTATCTGCTTTTTCTTCACATCTAAAATGTAACACCCAATGACTCTTTTACATTACAGGTCAAACCATGAATATATTTTTCTTCTTTACGTCTCACATCCCTGGAGCCTTAATGTCATTAACATTATCTTGAATTAATCAAAGTTACATTCTGATAACATTTGGGCACGACACCAGTACAGCCATTAACACTTCTGACAGAATATTTATGGGCTGTAAACTCAAAAAACAACACGCTGACAGATAATCAATGTCTCAGCACAGCTAAAGGGAACTGCTGTGCAATAAGCCCCTTTTGTGTATGATGCATTTCTTTCTTGTATCTCCAAAATTATATCAGTACAGTCCTCCTCACCAGGTGTCCACTTTGTAATTGTCCTCTATTAGCCTGCATGACTCATGGGCTGGCATCAGGTGGTCTTCCTAAAGACTCATTAGCTGCAAGAGACTGTAAGAAACTGGACTTACATCATCAGGAAAGATGTGTAACCGCTGCATCATTGTCCGTCGGAGTAGATTCTTAGGGAGCATGCCGTAAACGGCTAACTTCACAATCTGGTGAGAAGAAGCACATTGAAAAAGGTTGACATAACATCTGCTCTCATAAAAAAATCAAGTGTTTAAGCAACCTTGCATGATTTTTTTCAGCACTTCCAAAATCATATTTCTCAGGGCGAGGCTTGTTGAATTAGACTTGGAGAACGTTACAGGCCGAGATATTGGGCAGAAATTCTTGGAAAAAGATGTTGGACAGAGGCTGTGCTGACAAATCAGTCATCTGTTCAATTCCATTTGTCCCCTGTTGCTCGCCAACCCTCCAAACCTCATTTTTGCTAAACCGCCATCAGGACACACGTCTGCAGTCGCCGGCTGGACGACAGCCTGCATCAACAAAGAGCCAACGGCAGAGTGCATGTCTTTCTGAGATTTGTAAAATACAGAATGGAAACTAGTTCATGTAATCCTCAGAGTTGTATTCCACTTGACAACAGATTTTTTTGTTACTTTTTTTAGCTGCATGTAAAAAGTCTACAAATTGTTTAGTTTCATGGAGAATGAATTACAGCCTTGATGCAAAATTTAATTTACAGATCCACTGATAATTGGCCTGGCTTATATTCCGCTGATCATCTGTGCTGGCATTTTATTTTACCAATCGGCAACAAAATTAAGCATCTAAAAGTGTGCTGCATTGGCTCTGCTGCATGTGTGTCTTCCACTCTGGCTCTGTTCTCACAATCCCTCACCTAATGTCCCATCAATGACACTACATGGGTTAGGGTAATGTGCTATGTTGCACACTGAAGCCTGGGTTTCACTGATGACATGCATAGAGACAGGGCAGGTTGAAGTTCTCTTTGGAAAGGTCATGTTACAGATATTTCCAAAGTTAGGAACCTTATAAGCCTCCACACTGAAGGTGCAAAAACACCTGCAAAACTGTTTCTATAACAACAAGCCTGCCTAGTTTCACAGTTACACCACAGAAAAAGACCAAAAAATGTGCTATGTTTCAGTGATAAGGTGAGCCAGTAGTGCACTGACCAAGTGTTGATCGGGATTAAATTTACATACAGAACATCAGTTAATGTTATAGTTTTAAACAGTATTGGCGCTAGTGCAACAGGGACTTATTTAAGCTTCCAGTCTGCAAATGTAACATTTTATTTGATGGGGTTCTCATCAGTTATATATAACATTAGCCCACAGTAGGGTAAGTTAATGTCGAGTCTCTAAAGTTGATAAGTAGGGCTGGGGGATATATTGAGTATACTCGATGTATCGTGGCTTTTGCCACGCACGATGTATAAAATGACAATATCGTGAACACTGAGTTTAAATTATGTGGACGTTTTGAGCCGTCAGCGTGCATTTCTCACTAGAGTTTCGCTTCTCCCATTGTTCCTGAACACATCTCTCACAGCAGACAGCTCTCTCTTTCCCCCGCCCATCCAGTAAACTCCGCCGCACATGTGCATTTTTGTATCAACAGCGAGAGAAGCAAGGGAGAGGAAGGTAAACAGAACAGCGTGGCGAGTTAGTGGTGAAGGGATAATGGTATGTGGCTGCTAACCTCCAGTGAGGGGTTATCTTAATGCTTCAGTATACCAAGACATTTTAGAAAATGCTTTGCTTCCAACTTTGTGGCAACAGTCTGGGGAAGACCCAACTCTATTCCAGCATGACTGTGCCCCCAGGCACAAAGCAAGGACTAGAAAAAAGTGGTTTGATGGTTTCAGTATGGAAGAACTTGACTGGCTTGCACAGTGTCCTGACCTCAACTCCATCAAGCCCCTTTGGGATGAACTGGAACAGAGATTGTGAGCCAGGCCTTCTTGTGCAACATCAGTGCCTGACCTCATAAATGCTCTACAAAACGAACGGGCACAGAAACACTGCAAAATCTTGTGGAATGCTTCCAAGAAAAGTGGAAGCTGTCAAAGCTGCAAAAGGGGGGCCAACTCCATATTAACTTACATGTGTTTGAATACAATGTTATTACAGTCCCTATTGGTGTAAACATTAGGCGGCCAAATACTTTTGATCATATCGTGTGTGTTCCTGCTGTAGGCAGTCATGTAATTTGACAACAATCAAACATATTTCACATTTATGTGAAGACTCACATCAACCTTAAAAAAATAACCTGTTTGTAGTTATTTATTGTTAAAAAGACTGGAGGCAGAATATAGCATTTTAAATCTCTTCTTTGTTGTCTAAAAAGTATCTTGTGACCCCCTCTTTGTTTTGTGACCCCAAGGGGATCCCAACCCCCACTTTTGGAAACACTGTTAGTGAATATGATTAGCAAAAGCAGTATTTTAAACCATAAAGAGCTCTAAAGAACTCTACTGCAGCATCACACTTAATGTTATTTCAGTTTAAACTGTTAGACTGAATCCACTTTATATTTGTGTTTGTGTGTTAGAAACTCCCATGGAACTATCACATCCAATTTGCAATAATTTCTTCAGCATACATGTTCCCACATCAACCAGTTAAGATTGTTTTGTTTTTCTTAATAATAATAATAATAATAATAATAATAATAATTAATGAGCCTTAGTGGCAAAAACAGAAATACAAACTAATGATATTCTTATTCTTCAGGCACACAAACTACTTTTATGACAAAGCTTTCATGTTTTGACTACAAATGTCTGGTGCTTATTATTTTAAAAATGTGCTACCTAGGCCACATTAAGTCCTGAATGTGACACAATGAGACATCTCTGAAACCATGAATATGTAACACCTTAAACTGAGCATCACAACCAAACCATCATAGGCACATATCCATGGCTGGTTAATCCCTGCTCTCCACATTAACATGCTCCAGCAGCATGTGTAAAGGAAGGGGATAAATGTCACCACACCTACACTGCTCTGCACATGCCTGACACAGAAATTAGACTAATCTCTAAGAATGTAGCTGAAATTATACATAAAGTATAGTAAAAATCCACTGGGAGAGGTATGTGGCAGCAGCATCTTTGACATTTAGAAGAAGAGTTTTTAATAGTAATAACTGATAGACAACACTTACAGCTTTTGGGTCCTTTTGGTGCATTTGGGTGGCTGTGAGTTGTTTAAATCCACCTGGATACCTTTGGGGAGAAAAGATCATGTAAGTTGAAACCAGTATTTTAGCCCTCCACAAAAGTGTATCAGATGATGGAGGAGGTAATGATCCACAAATAACAGTGATGACTCAGGATGAACTTACCCTGTGTGTGATGAGTAGACTTTCTGCTCCCATTTGTTTCCAGAGAAAGCGATGTGTCGTGAGTTAATTACAACAACATGGTCACCAATATCACCTGCATGGATAAATAAGAGGTTTTTTGTCAGGCTATTGTGAAGATAAAATGGCTAAAAGAAATACTACACTGTATTTTAACATGAAGACAACCAACAAAGATGTATTTAGTATAACAGTTTGAACAGCATGGGCTTCATGAAGTGACAAAACCAAATTTCAAAAACTAATATCCCTTTACCAAGCATCAACAGAAAGGCAAACATTTTTTGCGTTTTATCCTCCAGTGCCATCATGTGGCCGTTCCATCCTACAGCAACAACTTTAACCTGAATGTTTGCTGGTTTCCTAAAAAGAGAAAAGTCGTTTGTAACAGATTGAACTCTTACTCATGGCATGGTAGATGGGCTTGTGTTTCCCCTGTAATCGAATAGAGCACATGGAAGCGATCTTCCCTGGAGGCTGCATCCTAGCATCGATCAGGAACCAGGAGCGAGCAAAGGTTGCCCATTGCTACAATTAAAAAACAGACAGAAACAGTTTTAAAATAAACTATTTGTCACTTGTTTCATTTTTTCTTCATGTTTAATGTTATAAATCTATGTAGAACACTTTGATTTAAAACAGCCTTCTGAATATGTTATTATCACCCAGATTCAGATTCAAACAATTGTATTTATCCCAAAGGGCAATTTGGTTTTGCAGTCTGGCCAGGTCACACATACATTTACAAACAACCGCACACAGGAAATGTCGGACAATAAATAGATAGTACACTGACAGACATGTTCATTGGCATGTTCACCCCCTTTTGTGACCCCTCTAGAGTTGTCACACCCAGAGTCAGACAAAGATTAAATGCACATTTAAGCACAGCAGCAGATAACAGGAGCAAATTCATTAGATACATTGAGGTGCATTGCAGGCAACACTGTCAGTCTACATTCATAATGTGTATGAAAGAGCCAGCAGCATAAGAACACAGCTTATATGATAACAAGGAAAACAAAGTAATACAAAGTTTTCTATCCATGAGACTACTATTAATCTCTAACAGCCTGATGGCAGAGAGAATGAAAGGTTCGATAAAGTAGTGGCGTGAAGGCATTAAAGTGAACTCAGAGGACAGGATGTGGTCATCAGGGGGAAATATTCCTTAAGCTTGTTGGACCACCTGCCTCTCTCACAACTAATGCAGATCTCTTTGCTGGACTCTTGTTATTTTGGAGCAGACTTTAACAATACTGTAAAGACTGTACACGTTTATTATAACTGTGTTAACACATATTTAGGCATAACGGATTCAAAGACAGGAGCAAATAGGTAAAAGGCCTTTTCACTGAAGATATTTACTAGTCACTGGTTTAAGATTTAAAATGAAGCAATGCTTGATTTAATTTGGGAGCTTTAGGGTTTAGGCATGCTGACAGACCACACTGATCATGCACTGATCTTTCCAAATATTTATATGGGTTTCTTCTTAAAAATCTTCCTTTGTCTGAACCATTACATTGATATGATTACAATTATCTTTATAATTGTGGACTGTTGATTATCAATCAGTATTGCTTATTAGCAATCAAAGAGGCACAGCACTGACAGAAAAGTGGCAATGTATTTGGGCTCTACGGCCCCAAATTTCCAAGGAGGTTATGTGATCGGGTGGGTTTGTTCATTTGTTCATTTGTTTGTTTGTTAGCAACATAACTCAAAAAGTCATGGACAGATTTTCATGAAATTTTCAGAAAATGTCAGAAATGGCATAAGGAAGAACTGATTAGATTTTGGGAGTGATCCTGATCACCGTCTGGATTCAGGAATCTTTTAAAGGATTCTTTACTACTGGGAGATAGGGCTAAAGGCGGAAGTCTGCGCTGTTACCACTTTACTAGGGATGGGAAAAAATATCGATTAATCGATGCATCCCAATACCCCCCCTTCAATATCGATTCAGCAAATCCTCTGAATTGATTCACCTCCTGGCCAGTGGGGGTCACTGTGCGTGTGATTTGTGTTGTGTGGACAGGGGCCACACTTGACCAAACAACAACCATGTTATGTGAGGTTTATCACAATTTCCAAGAGGAAAGAAATATTATTTAAGTTAACATGCACTTTAATTTTTCAGTGTTTGTACAGACATGTCATGTTTTTACTTTTGTACTTATACACAAATAATCATTGTGCAAATTTTTATTTTCAGATGTTTTATTGCTCAAAAATGTGAGGTGACTTACCACATATGTTCACATGGGCATGAAAATAATTATTTAAAAATTTTTAAAAGGTTATTTGTGTATTTCCACTTCTTACTGAATCGACATCGAAGCATTTAAATCAATATCAAATCGATATCGAATCAAATCGCAACCTAAAGAATGGAAATCGAATTGAATCATGAGGTTCTTAACAATACCTAGCCCTTCACTTTACACCAAGGGATGGCGGACATGAGTAACTTCAATCCCAGCAGCATTTTTGGTGTGTAACTATTCAAAGTTTTGGAGTTTATAGAGTTTGAAAGACGCTCACTCGGTCGGGGAGACAAGTCGGGGCATAACAGAGAGGAAGACAGCAAATTGTAGCGAGAATACTCACAATGCTGGGAGAAAAAGAGGAATATTCACCCTCTGCCATGACTTTCAGTCATCTGGTGAGACCATGGGTGCTTCCAGCATGACAGTCCACACATAGCAAAGCCAATGCTTTGCCTCACCGTGTCTCCCCCCCACCAGGGAGGGAGTAATAGGTGAACCAGATTTTGGGAGTGATCCGGATCACCGTCTGGATTAGGGCTGCAACTAATGATTATTTTTTATGTTAACTAATCTATCAATAAATTTCCAGATTAGTCGATTAATCACAGTTTTTTGGCATACTATTGTGGATCCCCATTTTACGTAAATAGTAGCAATTTAAATAGTAGCAGTTCACCTGCCTTGTAGGTTACAAATAACTAAAGGATGGCTTTCTTTACAGTGACTGGTATGTCAATAAAAATAAATAAAGCAAATAGCCCATCCAAAGTCCAAAAGTACAAATAAAGCTTAATGTAAACAAATCAAACTTCCAGCCCAAGTGACTGAACAACAGATTATAATTTCTTTAAACTGCAGAGCAGGAACGTGAGCATGTCGACATGTTCTGGTGTGAGGCTGGCTCTCCTCTTTGAGTAGGGAACTGCAGTAACAGTATTTGATTTTACCAATATCAAAAACAATAATACGATGCGTTAGCACTTAAATTTCCATGTCGACTAATTTTTATAGTCGAGCAACTAATTGTTGCAGCTCTAGTCTGGATCCAGGAATGTTCTTAAAGGATTCTTCACTACTGGGAGATAGGCCTAATGGCGGAGGTCTGCGCTCTCTGAGTGCTTTTCTAGTTTATAATAGCTTTAATAGTCGTGGTATTTCAGATGTTTAAGTGAATTCAAATTCAACTTGAATTGCATTTATCACTTTTATACTTTTATAATATATTTTTCTCTTCTTTGCCATTACTTTTGCTGATGCTAGTATTACAATGACCAGTTTGTATGGCTGTTTCTGTTATCATGGACATTGGAGGCTTGCTGCTGTGGATCTGCCCTTCTTCAATTGATTCATCATCCAACATCATCCTTACATCTATTATTAACACTAAAATAGTTCAATTTAATCTAGGAGCAATTGTAATTTACATATAATTATTAATAATAGTTCTCTATTCCAATATAGCCTAGCTACTAATGCTAATATTGCATTGTTTTGTTTAGAATCAGCCATAGTTGTCATTTCTAATTCTTCACCTATTGCTACAGTCATTATTGATGTTATTAGGTACGTATTACATAATCGAAGACGAAGAACACGGTGGCTGTGAGTTTGTCTTCAATTTATTGTTTTGCCGTTTCTCTTGTCCTTCCATTTGATCCCCTTCTACACTCTTCCTACTCTTTCATTAAAGTTTTTAATTTTAGTTCTTAATTTCAGTTAAGTTTTTCCTGCGGTTTTTTTTTTTAGTTTAGTTTAATTTTTATTTTGCAAAAATGCTACACTTATGCTTAGTTTTTTAATTTGTTTTCATGCTAGTTTTGTTTTTTCAGCAATATGTGATACTTGTCAGAGACAAGACCTTAAAGGTCCAGAAAAAGTAAACATCGTGAAAAAAATTTCTAACAGGCTGTCTTTCACTTTTCATTATATCCATTCAAATTTGAATACAACTAAAATTAATCATTGTGTGAAGTCTTCTTCAATCAAACCAGGCCCCTTTATCCTTCCTAGGCCTGGGTGTTCATGTCAGTCAGTCTGCTACTCTCAAAAGCCTAATACAAGGGTATTTTGTCGAAAATGTTATTTTAGTTTAGTTTTGTTGTAAGCACAGAATTAAGTTTCAGTTAGTTTTTGTTGTTTTTTGTAAAGCCAAGTTTTTATTTAGTTTCAGTTAACTAACTAAACTGATTTTTGCACTAATTTGTTTTTTTAATTATTTAGTTAGTTTCCGTTAACTATAATTACCTTGCCCCTACCACAGTAACTTTCGGTACCAACACATTTTCTCTAGATGGACAGATTTTATTTATAAGCAAGTAATTCATCTTATTCAGTCAACAAGGAGAAATGAAAACCTCCATCTGTGCTACGAGTAAATACACTACACTGTCGTGAAGATGTCTGAATAACAAAAACGTTATTTAATAAACCAGTGAATAATTCAACAGGATAATGTTTATGTCCGCACAAGTGACAATCTTCAGTCTACTCTTCTCAAGCAGAGGGGGTCAGAGGCTGATAGCGCCTGTGGTCTCCGTCTGTCCGGATCTTAAGTGTTGAGGTTTATTACGCTTTGAGTAGATATAACCTTGAACCTATTTAGTGAGCGCTTTTGTAGCTACTGAGGACTGGCAGCAGCTTACCTGGACAATAAACTATTTCAGTAATAATCAAAACTACATCACACACACTGCTGCTAGCTCTTTAGCGAAGCTGTTAGCTGCCTGATGGCTTTTTAAGACCAAATCCTACTGCAATGTGATATAAAACTCGTATAGCGAATCCGTTTTGTGAACGAAAAAAAAATGAAATAAAGCATATCATATATAAAATGTTTTTGTTACCTGAGCAGATCTAGAGAAACTTGACATCTTGAGGACACTAACAGCACATCCTCAAAACATTTGACCCCTTCACCAACGTGAACATCAGTCCGCCTGGTAATTTATTCCGGTTGACACCAAATATGTGACTCGCTGACTTCGCCATTCCTATGTTTCTTCACTTTTCATCCCTGGGAAACTAACGTAGCAAAATCAGCTTTCATTTTGAAACTACGACTATTTTTTCTATTACCACACCAGGCGGTAACCTTAAACTGAGAGTTGAAATTAAGCATTTGTTTGAGTTTGAGATCCGTCAAAGAGTAGTTTCTGCCCGGTCCTATTTTGACGTCGCACCTTGACGTAGTCATCACACTTCCTTCCCTCAACAAAAGAACGCGGGGAAATTTGACAATCACCGAATATTGACGTGAATGCACATCGTTTTTACTTTGTTTATACCCTTTAGATAAGAACTTTCTGTGGTATTTTTGTCTGTATACTTAAAAAGGAGTCTTTTGATCTAAACATTACCAAACTGACCCGCCGTGAGATCCAGGATGAGAACTTTAGAGGAGGTTCAGTCGACTCTGCAGATCGCTAAGCTGAAGGAGGAGGATCTACAGAAAACGATCCACTGTCTGTCTTTTGGTGAAAACGTCTCATCTGCAGACTACTGTCTGATGGAGCTGGACGATAACCTCTGCAAACTTATAGAGGCTGGTCAAAGGTAACTTTGTTATTTTAAATCTCTTAATGCGTGACCTGATCAATATGGTTGATCATTCAGACTACCAATCGAAGAATTAAAATGTCTAAAATTATAGTTTTATTTAATACTTTCAAGTACGACAAAAAGTGCTTACATTTTTAAAGTGGATGTTTATCGGGCTAACTAAACTTAAAAGTAAAAAAATCCAGAAGGAGATTAATAACAGTCGTTTGGTCATTTTACTTAAATAACCCCAAAATCAATGAACTTTTAAGAAGTTCTCAGATGGTTGGTGTATTTTACAGCCAACAAATTTTTAATTTGAAATGAGAGGTCCAAAACTGAGGTACAAGCTGTTTACCAGTTACCATTTAAAAATGGGAAAATACACGGAAAATACCTTAGGCTCTTAGAGGCAGTTAATCTCATCTTTTTTGTTTTGAGAAACAGTTTTGTTTTCATCTTATCGTTTTTACATTCTGACTGAAAGAGGAATATCCACTTAACTTCACCTTCAAAATTCAGTTTTTTTCAGAGCATTTGCAGCAGGTCACACATACAGGAAAAAGTATGTTACATCTCCAGTTTTACATTATTTGCTCTTCCTGTTTTGATCAGAACATAGAAACAATAGTATGATAAACAAATGTTTCTCGTTTTTTAAAATTATTTTAGGAAAAAGAAAACAGGAACAGAAAACAAAAAACAGGAAAACAAAAGATTATTCATTTTTGTGTTTTCAGTTTTGATTCCCAATTTAATAGAAGAATCTGGTTAGAACTATGAAAATTTCCTCTCATTCAAGAGAATCAGCACTTCTTAGAGTTTTTAATGACCTTTTGCTTAGCAGGGATGAAGGAAAATGTTCTGTGTTGGTTTTATTGGATCTCAGTGCAGGCTTTGACACTGTGGATCATGGTATTTTAGTTCATAGGCTAAAGCAGTGGGAGGGTATTTCTGGCTCAGCCATTGACTGGTTCTCCTCCTGCCTGTCAGACAGAACTTTCTCAGTCACTGTTAACAACCACAGCTCTTCTGATCCTCCCTGGTTTGTGGAGTTCCCAAGGTTTGGTCCTTGGCCCAATATTATATTTTCTTTGTACCTGCTCCCACTCAGCCACATAATCAACAGCTTTAAAGACCTTATCCTATCACTGTTATGGGGATGACATCCAGCTACATCTGACCTCAGATGTACTATAATGTTGAAAGTACAAATCTAAAACCTAAGTCGCACCTCCTCTTTTTTCTTGTATTACAAAAATGTATTCAGACTTGGGTTGTGTGATGGTTACATTTTTTATAGCAGTTTATTCATGTAGTTAATTCAGATAAATCTCACATTTTTGAAATTTCACTGTTTTGCTTTTATAACATTTTCTGTTACATTTTGAATTTTTCTCTTCTGTCTTAACCTACGGATAACTGACTTCCTATTTGCATACAGACCTGCTTTATTTTGGGGAAAAAAAGGTACTTAGGGTAGATCAAGATTATGACATTAACCTTACCATTGATAAATAACTTGTAATGGATGGAAAAGGAAAGAAAGGGAATTGTAAAAAGGTACATTTTTGATAACACAAGGTGCTGTCAGATGACTTTTGAATGGTCCACTGAGCTGTCTGTGGGTGTTTTTAAGTGAAATGACATTAAGGAGCAGTGGTGGACTTATTTCACATCAATGTGGCTGCAGGGAGACATTGCAGCAGCTTAGCCAAGGTGTGCTGGAAGGGACAATCAAGCATGTGATCAGTCGTGATTGGAACAAAATTAATGCACTAATTATGGACCTAACCCTAATTAATCAGGATTAATGCTGACAGTCCTAGATCAGACCACTATCCAAACAGATTTGCAGTATAATAGCACAAGATGTGTTGTCAGGATACATTTCAATATTTTAAAAATGATCGTCTCAAACTGTTTATTACACAGTTTTTTTCCTTTGTACAGTCTCGTGATCCGAGGGGATAAGGATGAGCGTGCAGTTCTCTGTAGTGGTGACAAGACCTATGATCTAAAAATCGCTGACACATCCAATCTGCTGCTTTTTGTACCCGGATGCAAAACTCCAGACCAGCTGACCAACAGTCAGGAGAGCTCGCATGTGGAGCATGCTCAGGTAGGAAATGACACACAAACAGATAAAAGCTGTCGAGGTTCAAAAACACTCAAGAGTATCCTACCTCTGATTTCAGATCTGGGGATTTTGTAACAGCTATTGGGAACTGCGAAAACAACGACCTAAACTGAAGAAACTGAAGAAGCTTTTAATGGAGAATCCTTATGAAGGCCCTGCTTTAGTGGGACAGGAGGAGAATACAGAGAACACGGTAGATACATATTTTATTGTCATGGCTGGGTTTCCTCCACCCAATGAACAGAATGTCAGTCAGATAAGAGGCAGTATCTCATTAATATGCACGAAATTACTTAGTTAAAAAGGAAAAAAGTACTAGATCATAGCAACAAATTTAGAACAACCTGCATTTAATTGACTTTGTGTTTATAGATCAGATATCTTTTAGTGGAACACCTAGTATAGGACAAGAGCAGAAACATTACCATATCTTTTTCTGTCAGTAGCTGGAATATTGAAGGTTTGCCCTCCTCAGTCTTTGGTTTAAAATCTATAAACCCAGACTTTGTAAATAGTATTAAGAATATTGATATAAATATTTTAAATGAAACAGAGATTAACTGTCCAACAAACTATATAGAACTTATTATACCATCTGTAAAACATGATTTTACCAAGAATGGCAGACATTCTGGTGGCTTACTTCTGTGGTACAGAGGGAAGACAAAAATCAAATCTCAAAAGCAAAGAAAGGTAAATCATATATTTGGATTCAAATTAATTCAAGCATCCTGGAAAATGACTGAGATGTTTATCTGTGTGCAATATAACTTCCACCTTACTTCCCAGAAGAATATCTTAAAGAACTCTAAAATAAATATATATATATATATATAGAGAGAGAGAGAGAGAGAGAGAGAGAGAGAGAGAGAGAGAGAGAGAGAGAGAGAGAGAGAGAGATATTTGGATAACTAAACAAAGACAAAGCTATGATAGTGTGGTCAACAAAACTGGCAAACAGATACTTCAGCTGTGTAAAGACACGAGTCTGTACATTGTTAATGGTAGAATCAGGGGCGATTCTCTGGGCAGATTCACATACTGCTCTGTGCTAGGTAGCAGTGTTGTAGATTATGCCATCACTGATATTAAACCAGAATATATCAGTGCATTTATAGTGTTGCCCCAACTGCCCCTATCAGACCATAGTTAAATAACCTTGTTTCTTAAAAAGTCCTTAACACCATTTCTGAGACCAAACTTGAAGAACAGATTATTTCCTCTACCATTAAGATATAAATGGTCAGAGGAGAGCACCACTGCCTATACCACAAACAAATGACCAAATCCAAAACATGTTGGAGACTTTCTAAATACCCAGTATGAATTGAATGAGAAAAACATAAATCTGGCCGCACAACACCTTCAGAACATATTTATTAAATTGACAAAAGAATCTAAACTAAAAATAGTACAAACATGTAAACATAAAGTAAAACAAAAGTTCAGTAATGTTATTACTCCTATTCTTATGTATGGGCGTGAATTGTGGGGCCCTGTCCTAAGGCCGGCCACACACTACAGGATTTTAAGCCTGATTTTAGGCAAGGTTTAACTCCCTCAACAATTGTGGGGGTGTATACCGACTGGAGCCTTGTCACAGACTGTTATTTGTCTGAGTAGTCTGCATTTGTGTGGTGTCAACACGATTAATTTACTGCTCCAAATTGCGTCGTAGCCTCCCAGACCCTGAATCATAAATATCAAACATGTTTGATATTTACGATTCTAGGTCGTAGTGCCGCTCACGGAGTACCCACAACAACCAATGAGAGTGAGCACACCAGTAGCGTCACCAGACGGATCATACGTACTTTCACAGCTCACAACCAAGAACACAACTGTACCTTAATTCCAGCCAGGATTTCATCCTGAGTCTTTCCCTTGTTTTTTGATTTTTGCTACACCTGTAACACATGCCAGGACAGCCTGTTGTGGAGAGACAGCAAGACGGTTTTGACAGACATCCGTTTTTTTTTTTTTTTTGTTTCCTGAAGTCACATGATCAAGCGAGGCCGTAGGCAGGTCAGTAGGTGTGTGATCTCCAGTGATCTGACAGTCTGGCTGAGTCGTCTAGTGTGTGCGTTCAGAGGATTAAAGATAAAAAATCTTTGGAAATTGTCCTGAAGTCTGTGGATTCCCATGGTTCTAAAATAATTTCAGATTAAAAAATAATCTAGTGTGTGGCCAGCCTAAAACAGTGGCAAACATCCTGGGACTTACCTCCAACAGAAAAATTTCATCTCCAGTTCTGTGAAGAGACCCTAAAGGTCCACAGAAACTGTCCAAACCTGGCATGTAGAGCAGAACTGGGGGAATTCCCTCTTTCTCTACACATGATCAAAAGAGCCATTAAGTTCCAGGTTCACCCAGCACAAGCTGATCCTGAATCATACCATCACCTGGCCTTTCTGAGCAACAGCCTCTAACCCCCTTAAAAATATTAAATAAATTATCAGCTAAAGAATAAAGAGCTACATAATCTCTCTAAAACACAAATTAAAATTATTGACAAAGAAAACAAATCTAAATACATTATATATTGGCAAAATGAAATAAAATCCTACAATGAATTAGAATGTTATTGTCTACTGAGAATAGAGTATTCTTTAGCTGAATATCTTAGGTGTGTGAGAAACCCCATACAAAGGAAAATTTCAACAATGTACAGACTCAGCGACCATAAATTATAAATTGAAACAGGTCGTCATAAAAACTGGAAACTTAGAGACCAAAGAATTTGTAAACATTGTGAATGAGGAAAAACTGAAGATGAAATATACTTTCTCCTCATCTGCCCACAGTATGAAACTGTAAGAAAGAATTGTTTGAGCCAGGTTACAGCAGCAGGATCACATGAAGAACTAATGACACCATGTCTAGCAGAAGAATGTCAACATATACACCTAGCTGCATGTTTTGTTTCTGAATGTCATCAGATTAGAGATATTATTAGGTTTTATAATTGTATTTTTAGTATTTTATTATTATCAGTATTATTATTGTGATTGTCATTATTAGTATTTTTTGATGTACTCTGCTTTGGCAACAAAGGTGTCAATCATTTATGCCATTAAAGCATTTTTTTAACTTTGAACTTTTAACATACTCTACATTAGTCCTTGATAATAGAAATGTGTAAAGGACAGGTGTTACCAAATGATTAATGTGTTGGGTGATACATCAGCAGAAATAATGAGCTGACTCAGGTTGACATATCAAGTTTAGAATATTTCATTCTTCATCTCCTTTGAATGTAACATGTATCTACCAGTACACCATGCAGGATCTGTTGGAGAGGATCCAGGCCAGTGAGGAAGAGATAAAGACCAACTTAGAGACCATCAATGCCTGCAGGATAGATGGTAAACAAACAGTTTTAAAATTATAACAGATGTAAATGAAAAACTACTGTTAATGAAGTGTTCCTTGAGGTTCAATGCGCAAAGATATTCACTCACAGAAAACAGACACATTTAGAGAGATGAGAACATTTTCTTTCTTCCAGGTTACTGGCGTGTGCTGGACTTTGACTATGAGATGAAGCTGCTCGGTCACGTGACTCAGCTGGTGGATTCTGAGTCTTGGTCCTTCAGCAAGGTTCCCCTTGAAACCAGTCTGGAAGAGTTAGGTCCTCTGGAGCCCAAGTAAGTTAACATGTGATCTTTGTAGTCACTTGACAGTCAAAGGAAAATATGAGTGTTTGAAGTAGGGGCTTAGAAAACAACCAAAAGCTTTAATGTGTAACTAATGAGTTTCATAATGAGCCTGTGTTTAGGGCTCGGTGGCTCTTCCAGTCGATGCTGAGCTCTAATGAATTTTCTTCTATCTTTCACAGAGAGATGATCGAGCACTGTTTGAACTGCTATGGGAAGCGCTACACTGAAAACGGTAAAGTTCAACAAGTTGTCATAACTTGGCCCATAACCCTAAGTTATCAAAGGTGAATCAGTGCTTGAATCATGCACAATATGCACATTTACCACACTTACAATGGTGTTTCCCCTTTCCCTTATATAGACAAAGTCTTTTATGCACTGCATGAGGATAAAGTATGTCGGGCTACAGCACTGTTGTTGCTGCAGAACGCTGTCAAATTCAACCTAAGGGAGTTTCAGGAGGTCTGGCAGCAGAGCGTCCCAGATGGCATGAGCACTAGACTGGACCAGCTGAAGGTGAGAGTGTCTCTTTTATTCTGCACACAGAGAAGAGGGGAGTGAGAGTTCTTTTCATCATTGTATTTTATCTATGTTTATGGTTCAAAAATGTCTTTAATGTTTTTCTGACCGTGATCATTTTTTTCACCTTTTGTAGTTTTTTTTTCTTTTAAAATAAGCAATTCAGGTACCAGTACTATTTTAAAAATGATCTATTAAGCACTGGTATTGGGAAAAAAACAAATGATACCCAACACTAGATGGAGGTGTGTTACTTGGGTGCTACTTGCTACTCACTCAGCGCTCCATGATTATTCATGTGGACATGCACAATAAGACCAGAACCAGCTCCGATTGCTTGTTAGCCTTTATGCACTCAGTGTGTTTTTGAGTCTAGATTTGATTTTAGCTCAGTCAAATAAAATTATTACTTTTTTAGACCCACCTGGTGCACCTTGCTCGGGAATGTTCTCCTTTTTGTTGTTTTTCAGTCTAAAACTAGTAATCATCACACATTAATCTATACTGTTTGTGGATTGCTGTCATGTACAGCACCTTTCAATGTGCCTTATAAATAAATTTGATTAATAGACTGAGTCAATGCGTGGCAAAGACAAAGTAAGTTTATTTATGTGGCACGTTTCCTACACAAGGTATTTCAGTGTTTCACTCCAGAGATCTGAAGTATCACAGCAGACTCTCAAAGAAGCAGCTTGCTACTGATGTTTTTTCTGTCATTGTCATTGTTCTTTTGCTTTGTGAATTTCCCAGAGTGTTGCTTTAGTAGACCGTACGTCCCATCCAGAGACCATCTGCCTGCTACGAGTGGAGGATCTCCCAGAGGACACACTGGAACGCTTCAACCACCTCTTCACACTCCGAGAGAAATGGACAGAGGAGGACATCACCCCATACATACAGTTGGTTTCATCCATTCATCATACATTTGAAATAAAGGAGTATGATTCCTCTGATTGACAGCCATTTTCGAAGCTCTCTGATAGATTATAATTTGAAATGCATCCCTGCTCTTCTCTACACTCAGAGACCTGTGCGGTGAGAAACAAACCACTGGAGCCCTCCTGACCAAATACGCCCGATCTTCAATGCAAAACGGGATCAAGGTCTTCAACTCCAGGAGGCCTGTGGCTACATGAACACACCTACTGTCAGGTCATGTGAAGATGAACGAGGTTAGGTCACTTTCAATAGTAACTGTATTGTTGCAGTTTTATTCACCAGCTTGTAAAATTACATGAAATTACTGATTTGAATTCAGATATATAAAAAAGCTTTATATAAACCATGCTTAAATTTTCGCTAATTCTGCTTTGTATATGTTAAAGAATGCTTCATTTGAGTAATAAAGTAATTTTAATATTATCAGATTGGTTGTTATCAGTTTCTTACATACTTTGGGAGGAAATACATATCTCAAACAAAAATCAAATGTCTACATCCCAAAATAAGGGTAAATGCAATACTATTCAAACCTACAATATGATTTCCCTTAAAACATTGTAGGTATGATGTGTGTGGATTGCTACTGAGTCGACTCACAGGAATGCAGAATTGAACCAGTCAAAATGAAAGCAGTTCACTTGTGAATGAACACAGCTGGTGATCTAATCCGAAACCTCTGTCCAACCATTTCCAGTAGACTAACAGGAGAAACAGTTCTTAATCAGTGTGAAATCCTACTAGCTTGGATTTGATCTGATGCTTGCATGAGGCTCTTTTTGTTTCTACATCAACATGTAAACTTACTAGAAAACTCTTTGATAATATCTACTGTTCTGCTAAAAGTTAACACAGGTGGACATCAGTGGGAAATCAACAATGCATGCAGAACAAAAAAGATAATCCAGAGAGGTAAAAGTAGCCTCTAGAGACTTGGATTTGAACTGATGCTTTGAGCTTATTGTTGCACCAGCTGCATGATTATGTGTTGCATCTTTGGGGCAGCCTTTTTGTTTCTAAATTAACGCCTTAGCTGGTTAATATAGTGGACATTTCTGTCATAAACTCTATCCGGTTCATCTGAAATATGCTTTATTTTTTCCCCACTTCTCTTTAAGGACAGCAGAGGGGGCTGCTGCTTCATTTTTAAACATCAACAGTAAATGGGAAAACACTGGAACAAGAATGCATCAATCACAATTTCACAAGCATAGTTTAATTTTCCTTTCAGTTATTTTTCATTACATTTACATTTTGACATAATAAATCAATGAATCTTTATTTGTATAGCCCCAATTCAGAACAAAAGTTCTCCCAGGACACTTTACAAAGAGGTTAGGCAGAATAATGAATGTATTATCAGTATGTCACCTCTATTCAAGGCTTAAGTGTCACATTAACTTACAATGATGCAGGGGTGGGTGTCCCTCTTCCTCCTCCTCCCCCTCCTCCTCTTCTGCTGCTCTTTGGGAACTCACAAATGAAAAACATGGTGGCTTCACAATCTACATGAGCCCACGCTCCTGTGCTGAGCAGCTCCACACAGCTGGAGTTTGTGGTGGGAGACACTTTGGGAGTCAGCTCAATCTCTTGACTCCAAGCTACAAAACTCTGCAGAGGGCTGCTGTCTGCAAACACATAAGTGCTACTTCCATCCTAACGTTGAAAAAAAAGAAAGAAGAAATTAGGAAAAAAAAGGTTAAAAGTAGAAACTTTCAAAAAGTCACCGTAAGCAAAAGGACAATCATATGCATTCTCCTTAATCAACATGCTTTTGTGTTTGTGCAAAATATTCAGATGGGGATCACTTACTGTGTCCATGCTTTGAGGCTGCACCCCCATATAGACTCTTGTTAGTCCAGCCTGACTGACGTAGTCTGCCATGAGACGGTTGGTGTTGATGGTTTTCGGCATGGCCAGCAGGCCTCCTCTTAGCTTACAGTTCATGGAAGCCTCTCTGAACTTCTTAGGCTCCTTCACTAGCAGATAGTAGCGCTCCTCTGTTTCTCTCAGTCCCAAGATCACTGCAAAGGACAGGTGTCAAAGGTCATATGGAATAAGGTGATTCATACGGTTCTTCTATCAAGGAAACTGTTCTCTGAGAAATCAAAGCTTTAGTTGGTGGGATGAAACTTTGATATACTGACTCAAGAATAGAAGGCTCACCTGTTTTTACCAGGAGTGAGCCATGTTTAACTCTTTTCATTGATATGTGTGTCCACACCATTAGAATATGTTTGCTGTGTGTTTCTTGATGACCATGATGAAGAGTTGTTCTCTAAGCTTCAACTGTTTAAGCTTTCTGTTACCACATCAGTAAAATATGACACATGGAAGATAATCACAGTGCCATCACACATCTAGGTGCTGGTTTTGCATTTCTATGCATTTCTACACCTTTCTGTACAAAACAGTTTTATTATGAACATTTCCTGGCTCAGTTAGGCTACACAATTAATCAAGCCAATTTTAGGTAAATTTATTTCAGAAAAACTTTTGAAGAAATATGCGGTAGGAACAGTGGGAAAACAGCCAACATGCAGCAAAGAGCAGACAGAACCATCACGCAGCAAACACACACCCAGTCCAGAAAGCAGTAAGCTCAGTGCAGAACACAAAATGTTGGAATTAGTTGCTTGAGTAAGCATTTCAATCAAATCAAACCTACCAGTGTCAGTTCACATTCCCTATAAGAACCAATCACGCCTGCAGGGTGGCATGCTGGTATTTATTATATGGCAGGTTTAGTTTTTATTCTAAAATAGATGAAACTAGCTAGCTCTTTAAACAACCTCTGAGAAGACAAAGCCTCACCTCCCTGAAATATTTGGCACCCCCCTTTCTAAACCAGTGCTCTAAACGATATAAACACAGTGCCACATTTTTTGGACCTTGGACCAGGTTTCAGGTGGTCCTCGTGACAGGAACAGGCCAGCATTGCACTTGACTGCTCTTTATGTCAAAACAAACAAACCCATGTCTACATCTTCATCAAGAAGCAACTGGACTTGATTGCTCTTCACCAAAAAGCTTCTTCAGTTGAAGAGGTGGAATGTCAAGAATAGTTGCTCTCTTTATGAAGATTTGGATAACCATGACCTGGATGAATGAGCACCTACACATACTCATGGGTGTTAATAGGAGTGTAAGTTCATACGCAGGATGTAAAAAAGATTGTCGGAAGACAAAAAACACACCGCTGTTGCTATGCTCAGGTCATAATATGGGGCCAAATCCAAACATTATGTAATGTCCTTATTTGACAGAGAGCTATTTTCATGCTGCAGCTGCTCTTCTATTGATCACTCACCATTCTTCACAAACTTGACAGCATTCCTCAGCTTGCCCACGTTTACATCCAGCTGTCCAACTACCTTCCTGTATCTGCCACAGTCACATGTTGTACCTGATGGTTTAAGCAAAGGACAGCACATGAAAATGTTCTCAAAACAGATTCAGCTTCTTGCACCATTACCTGTATCTTTGCAGTTTCATGTTAAACACTGTCTCTGTGCTAGCCTACTATTATTGAATTAACTTATAAATGAAGGACCATATGCACTGATCTGGACTGACATGTAGCTCATAGGAACAGTGGCTGCATTGTTATTAATTTTGGGAACCATATTTTAAAAGTAGCTGCATAACACACACTTGAACCTCAATTGTGTTCAACACCTATGTGCTAGGGTAGACGGCAAAACAAGCACCAGCATCACAATCCTAATGTTCTCTGACAGCTGAGTGGTATTTTCAGCTGTTCCACTGTATTTCTGCAGGATAAACAGTACCTGAACATGTCTGGAGTAATTTCATAACAACTAGCTACAGACAAATGCTTGCTCTCTTCTCTGAAATAGCTGACATTACAATTGTTTGCTCGACTCTATATTTACCAGCTCAAATTCGCACGGACTGTTTACATTTCAGGGAAATACTGACATGTTCCCAATCTAGGCTTTTTATTCGTAAAAGTTGATTTTCTTTTTCTTCATTTTGGCCTAAAAGAAGCAGAAAGGCAAGTATTGTCCTGTAGATTTTTTGATGAAAAAAGCAATGACAGCTGACTTTAAACTTAAACTCACTCACCTTGTTTCCCTTTTAAACCATGTGGTCCTTCCATGCCTGGGTCACCCTTATCACCTGGAATAAAATCCAATATCAGACATTTCATCTAAATTTAACTCTTCTGATATATTCTGCAGTATATATTATCAAATACAGGCAACATTCATATTAAAAATCAAACTGACAGCTCTTTTTGAAAGGTTCACATTGTTTTATAGTTATAAAGAATCACCACTAGATGGCAGCATTATAAATGCAATACTTTAAATATAGCTGCATACAGGCGTTGATTTACTCAAACATATTTTAACCCAGATATGCTTGCTTCATATGGAAGCCCATTTCCACCCAATAAAAAAGAAAAAAATGAAAGTAAGGTAATCCTTGAAAAAAAAATATAAGTCATAATTATGAGATAAAAAGTTGAAATTATGAGATAAAAAGTCATAATTATGAGATAAAAAGTCATAATTATAAGATAATGAGTTTAAAGGCAAAATTGTGAGAAAAATTTAAGATAAAAGGTCATAATTTCACCTTTGTATCTCACAATTATGATTTAGGATTCTTTTTTTTTTTACTGGCGGATATAGGCTTCCATAGTTTCAGATATACGTCAAGATTGAATGACACAGAAATGATGGTTGAATTTTATTTATTGTGTCTAAATGAAATGTAATCCATCAACACTTCAGAGGGAAATTAACTGACAGTTGCAGCTTTTTGGGGAAGTGGGCTGTAGTACAAACATCAAAAAGCTACTTTTATAAGAGGAAGAGGCAGAAGAGTGACCTACTGAACCTGAACACTTAGACCAGCCTGACTGTTACTCTTATGATTCAGAACAGCTACAGCTAACTTTGAGCAAAAGCTCAAAACTGTAATGAATAAGTGTAAATGACCATTTCTGGCATCACACTACATTATTATCCTTCTGCCAGTGTAAAGGCGCTACAGGGTATTAAAATAAAATGCTACCAGATATGCAGCGCACGTTAAACTTGGGTGCTAAAGTGCGATTCACTGCATGCAGCTCTGCTGCTGAGGTTTCTGTTTTCATATGGATTCACAAATGACAAAAGTAAGAAACTTACACCATAAAGATAGGCAGCCATCTGCATGTAATTAAAGCAGATACAAAACATATTACTCATTCATAACAATCTTTAATCAGTGCAACGGAATTTTTTCCTGTATATACTTCTGACTGACAGAAAGCTTGGATCTCCTTTTTTCTCCTCAGTTTTTATTATTCTTCCAAGGAAGGATGCTATGCATGATGTACAATGTACAATCTCCCCCATCATACACTTAAGTAAAAATAAAAATTCCTTGTTTAACGTGAGTAAATGTGATTAGTTATTTTTCACTGTTGTCTTTAATATACCGTAAAAGCAGATCAGTTCTGTTTACTTGTAAAGGAACTTTTTTGTGAGCAGGCCTGTAACTCTGCTATGCTATGAAAAAGTAAGCTAATAGTTGTTGTTTGTGATCCTGCAGAAGCCAACATTGCATTAAAACTGCATGTTTTCTTCCAGGTGTTTTATAAGCTGCAGGCACTCAGGATCAAGGAAAATCCAAACCTATGACCTCACTCTGTTGCCTAACATGGCTGATGTACAGCCACTTTTCTGGAAGCACATTAAAAATAATGAATACTGAGAAAAAACAAATGTTAGAAAGACGGTAAAGGGAAGATAACTGCCCATAAAAATACAAACAGAGCAACTGCATCGTACAGATTATAATAACTCATCTATCGCTGGATGTGATAACTTGACAGAAGAAATAAATGGTAAAGATCTGGTTGTTTTTATGGAAACTGCTGCTGGCTTGTTAAGTTTCTCCTTGTGAGTATTAGCTTTGGGACTAATTAGGTTTCCTGATTCGAGTAGAAATGTCCACTCTTCTTTTTCAAATGTTTTCAGCCTGTGGTTATGGCGCTGATCCCCATGCTTAGGAGGAGCTCAGGAAACTATATTTCTTCTTTTAGGCAATTATTAAGATATTAAGGTCATGTAGAACCTCAGGGTTACATTCTCTGCTTTTTTTGTTGCTTTGCCGCCTGTTATTGGTGAGTTATAAGGTTTTATTGTTTATTTACGATGTTCAGAGTTATAAAGGGGAAGATTATGCCAATACTGGAAACTAAAGCTCTTCCTCTGTGAACAAATTCATTTGATTATTGTGCACAATGCAGTTGGTAACAGTGATCAGGTAAAACCTCCTTAGACCCTGTATGTACATATGAGGACATTACATTTTAGCTTTCCTACAACAAGGAAATCATTCTGTGAAAACTTTTTTTTTTCTTTGGCATTCTATAGAAATGAAAGTGTATCTCTGTAATGGTAATAGTGGAATTTGCTTTGAAATTTTCAGCTTTTCATTCACATTGTTTAGGATACAGTACGTTTGAATATTTTGAAGGGTTTGATTTGATTTTTTTTAGTGTGGGTTGCTTTGAAATTTTTACATACTGTGATGGGAATTTGTGGAATTGATTTGTTGTTTTTGGGGAAATTGGACTGGAGGGAAATCCTTTGAATTTTTCCAGAATCTTAAAATAAATGTTAGGGAAATTGACTGGAAATATTTCATCATTTACTATGAAATTTGGAAGATATCATGAGTCTTGGAGCAACTATCTCCTGCTCTTGAAAAACGCTCTTTATGATAATGAATTCTTACAACAGTAGTTTTGTTTTGTGTTGTACAGTAAGATAAATCTATTGCTCTCATATTCACACATCATTCCAATTAAAAGACAAGGCTTAGGTTCATTTATCAGGTCCCCCTTATCCCAAGTAAGTGGGAGAAAATAAAATGCAGGTTAAGACATTGAATAGGTCTGATTTAAAAGGAAGCATTGAGTTGACTGGATCAAAGATGTCCGTCTAGAGCGGTGATGAGACCAGATCAGGGTTAAAAAAAAAAAACACAATTTTGTATCAAAATGATTTTAAAATTAAGTCCTTAATTATACCTTTGTCTCCAGTTGGCCCCATCTTCCCTGCTTGGCCCACCTCTCCTTTCAGCCCACTTTCTCCTGGCACTCCTTGGGAGGAAAAGACAGACAGACAGAGGATAAGAGGATGAAAGTATGTGAGAGACAAAAAAGAAAATTTTGAAATTACAACTTTCCCATCCAGCACAGTGTAGGTTATAAACAGAGAGACAATAGGCAGAATTTCATAGAACCTCAGATTTGATTTGACATAAATAGTGTAGAAATCGCTGTAAAATCAAGCATGCATTCTGCCATTCATAAAATTATGTCCATCTTTATGGTTTTCACTCATTCTCCTTTGTTTTGGGCTCATTTTGTTCATTTCAAACCTAATCAATGTGATTGCAATCTCCTGTCTCGTCCTTTGGCAAACACGTCTGCGAGCCCTGAGGTTGTTTTCCTACAGTCATCACATTGTTTGGATCATAAATCATTGCTGTTATTGTTATTATCATTGTGCCAGTGGATAAATTGTAGGGAAAAGAACTTATTAATTTAAGCAAAAACTAACATAGCATTGGTTCAAAGGCCTTTTCATTGATATTTCCTGGTTCCCAGAGCAGGTCTAGAGTTGATTTCTTGTATTCCTAGTGTTTATTAATATTTCTAAATTCAGATGTTGTCACTTTAATGATGGTTAGAGATTACTGTCCCTCTCTGATATCTTAATACTGTCACTCCATGATGAAGAGTTAAGAACGCTGTGGTTTGATGAAGAAGGAGCTACTGAAATGTGCAGGATTTTAAATGTTTTGGCAAAGTGTGAGGAGACGGAGAGTATCAGATTAAGAGGGAGACCGTGATTGGGTGTGAGTGAGTAAGTTAAAGAAAGAGAGTATGGGAAAAGTACCAAGCAGACTGAGGCTTCCCGCCAGCTCCTCAATGAGTATTTCCTCAGGAAACTATTCAACTGGAAATTGATGGCATTTCAAATACTTAGTGACGAACTGGAGAGGCCTTTTGCTATTAGAGGGATTTGCCATACACTTACTTACATGTGCACAGCCAGCTATTCCCTTCTTTTTCCCTCTTTCTCATGCAGATTTTTAACTTGATGATTTGTGAGAAGCATTGGCAAAAAGTGTGGGGTCTTATGGATTGTGTGAGGTCTGCTCCACTCTGTGAAGCTCTGGTTTATGGGAAATTTCCCTATTTTAGAATAATCTGCAAGACTGCTCATAAGGGGGGCTAAAGGGGAGAGCTTTCTGGGAACACGCCAAACTGGGGACCCATGGGGGTCAGCAAAGTCACGGTTCATGGAAAAGTTAAGCTGTGATAACCACATTTTATTTTTTAAATGAATGATAACAGGGGTTAGTGCTGTTGCCTCACAGCTAGAAGGTCCCTGGTTCGCTTCTCGGTCAGGGCCTTTCTGTGCAGAGTTTGCATGTTCACGTGTGCAAGATGCATGCACGGCATGTGTTCTCTCTGGGTACTCCGACTTCCTCCCACCACCAAAAACATGCTCATCAGGTTAATTGGCGACTGTAAATTGGTCATAGGTGTGAATGTGAGAGTGCTTGGTTGTCTATCTCTATATTTCAGCCCTGCAATTGACTGGCGACCAGTCCAGGGTGTACCCCGCCTCTTGCCCAATGAAAGCTGTGATAGGCTCCAGCCCTCCTGCGACCAGCGGGATAAGCAGTATAAAAAATGGATGGATGATAACCTCTCCTATCAAATTTGATTTATTTTGCTGTAGTACAATAAAGACTTTTTTTTAATGTAAACCCCTTTTCTTAAGACAGATTGACCTTAATATTGGCAATGCTAACAGAGTGGATGGGCACACTGAACTAAATGACCTCAGAGATAAGCAACGATGAGAACAAATGTCAGAATGCCAGGAAAAGAACACGAAACTGAGACAGTTCTAATGGAAAATATTTAAATAATTCTGCAAAGGGGCAAAATATAGGTTACAAGTGGCAAAGTGACAAAATGGGCAAAAAAAGGCAAAAAGCATCAGAGAGAATAAGGCCAAAAAGCAGCAAAAATGGGTGAAAAGCTGCAAAAAAGCGTTAAAGTGGTAAAAAAAAAAGGGTGAAAAGTGGTAAAAATGAGGAAAATGCAAAAAACAGTTAATAGTCGTAAAAAAGGGTGAAAATGGCAAAAAAATTGATAAAAATAGGGGAAATGCTGCAAAAAAGAGTAAATAGTGGTAAAAATAAAGGGCAAAAAGTGGCACACATGAGATTAAAGTGACAAATAAGTGGCAAAAATGGGTTAAACACTGATAAAAAAGAGTTCAAAGTAGTAAAAAAGGGGAACAGCAGCACAAAAGGGATGAAAGTGGGGGGAAAATTGCAAAAAAAAATGGGAGAAAATCCAAAAAAAAGGGCTTAAATTGGTATTAAAAAAGGGTGAACAGTGGCACACATGGGATACAAGTGGCAAAAATGGATGAAAAAGCTAAAAATAAAGTGACAACAAAAATTGGCTAAAACAGGAAAAAATCTGCAAAAAAGTAAAAAGTGGTAACGAAAGGGTGAAAAGCAGCACAAATTGCATAAAAGTGGTAAAAAAAAGTGGCAAATATGGGCTAAAATAGCAAACAAGAGCCAAAACGATCAATAAGGATTAAAAGTGACAATAATGGGATAAAAATGGCAAAAAGGTGAAATGTGGTAGCAATAGGGTAAAATAAGGGAAAAAAAGTTGAACCTGTAAAAAAAAAAAAAAAATAAAAGAGAGAGAGAGAGAAAGTATTGAAAGCAGCACAAATGGCATGAAACTGGCAAAAAGGACAAAAAGCAGCAAAAATTAACCGTTATCTTTCCTGGCAACTGTTAGCCAAGACACTAGCACCAATGCTTCTGATCCATACACAAACTTGTATCAACAAATCACTGGGGAGGGTCCATTCTTTTCAGGGGCCCAGCCTGATAATCTGCGTGCAGTTTCTTGTTTAATTTTCATCTTGAATGCCTGAGTAGAGTCATAATAATGTTTTTCAGCTACTACTTTCAGAACTGATTATGATCAGTAGTCCTGAAGGACATAGCTTAGTGCAGTGTGAAGACCTCTAATCTGTTCCTCTGTTGTTTCTCATCCTGCTTCTATAAAAGTAGATTAATCTTGTTTTTGTAGCTCTTATGCTTAGCAGTTAAACTGTCTTTCCAGACGTCAAGATAACAGTCTCCCCTATCACTGCAGTTGTTCTTTATAATGGCCAACCCCTCCAACTGGTTTAACGTCTGGAGTCTCCAGCTGCTGGAGGATGAAAGAGGTGAAGGCCACATTTTTCACTCTGAGCTTACGGGTGACAGAAGGACCCTTTTAAATAACCCTAAGCTATTACAGAAGCACTCATACTGGCTTTAACGGACAAGACGTTATGGAGGCTTAATCAAACAAAGGTTAGGGTATTAAAAAGCTAAGCAGACCTTTGATCAGATCGCTCATGTCAGCTTGTTTGCTCTTACATAATGAAAATATATATGAAGACTGGTTTTTCTGCTTTTAAGAGCTTGACAAAGTGAAGAAAAAGGGTCACAAGGAGACTGATTTTCCATTTGTTTTGCTTAGGATTCATTTCAATATGTCCATTACAAAAATTAAGAATTTAAACACAACTGACTCTTATATGTAACTATTGAGTTGGGTGAAAATCCCAATCAACAAATATGGCACTGCAACACTCTAGGGATTCTGTTTGTTGACGTCAATAAGCCCGTAGCGAAAGTTTGTAACCCTCCAGAGAATTCACAGTCATGTTTTCCCTTTTAATGTTCCAAAATTAACCAAGTGTTTCCTGTAAAAAGGCTTAAATTAAGACAGGGAATACATGCGTCATCCACTGAGCTGTTGACATGCTTACAGAGTCATCACAGGAACCTGCGTTCATTCCTTCAGGAAGCATACACAAAGAAACCATAATGACTGGGTACTCTATACTGCTGAAAAATATCTGCAAAGTTGAAAAGTTAAAAAAGGGTCAAATATATATATACTTTCCTTTCTGTGTAATTTTGGACAGAGCTCAACACTCTTGGCATTTGTTTTTCACACAGTCTGATGAAAGAAAGAGTGTGTGCATGTGTGAGAGATGACCTCTGTGGGAAGCTGTTGGATAAAACAAACATTTGCAGAAAAAAAGAAGGCAGCTGAGGCCAGTGTGTGCATTCATGTACAATCATGTGGGTTCCTATGTCTATGGACACCTGCTGTCTGACGTGTTTGGACGTCTCGTATGCATATGTTATTGTGTGTGTATTTGGTGTGTGCGTATGTGGGGGATATGGCTGGTTGGTTGGCTTGCTCATCCCTTAGCCCAGTTGGAACACATTCAGCAAAGCAGGACACCACTGCGTTTCTCAACAGCAAATTAACACGTCTGTTTCCTCCAGAGAAACACAGCAGTGCAGGGCCGCCTGTCCATCTGTCTAACACAGGGAGCAGACGGCCTTTTTTATCAAATACAAAACAAAGAGAAAAGTCTGTCTGAGAGTAACGCATGATTGTGGAGATTTGTCTTCTTTTGTATTTGTGTGTAAACCTAAACTAAAAGGGGGGTACTTCACCCATTCCTTTGCCTTTTTCCCTACTTTGAGTTGTCTTCAGCCACGTAATGGCAGGATTTTTAAAAAATTTCCTGATATAAGTGAAAGACCTGTAAACAAAGGCAGAGCCCAGAGGTGACTTATAGGCTTCAATGCACAGTATGGAAAATTCTGCCACCAGGGGGCTCTCCACCAAGACAGAACAAAAAACCAAAACAATAACGCAAAATCCTCCTGAGATCCAAGCTTGATCATAAAGCCTTAACATTGAAAAAAATCTCAAAAAATTTCATGTCACTTTCTAAAAAAATTCCAAGCAGATTCCTCTTAATTAAAAAAAAAAATCACCCAAAATGTATAAATACATTCCTCAAAATTTTATTAACATTGCAGAAAATTCCCCCAAACATCCACACAATCTCTAAAATCTCTTTGGCATTTTTGACCGCAGAGGTCAGCACTACAGATGGCTCTGTCTGTGTCTGGCTGACTGACTGAGTGATGCTACTTTCAGAGCCATACTCTCCAGAGTTAGGTTTGCTTGGACTGAAAGCCGTCAGTAATGGCTGCCTCCACTGTGGTAAATAGAGCCATACATACAGAGTTGCACTATGAGCAGGGTTTTGTTGTACCAAAAGCCCTCTCATGGCTGCCTCCACTACTAGAAATACCTCAGATAAAGCTTTAGCATTGCACCCTTTTTAGTAGAATTGAACCACATCACTATATGAAATAAAGAATGAAAACAACCCTAAAAGTTTTCATGTAAAGATGTTTTCACTCCTCTGCTGACCTGCTTTGGCATGAGTATGAGATGGGGGGAAAGGGTTCATTCTTGTGTGAATGCTTGTATACAAGGCCTGCTAGTGGAAGGATTAACTCAGCTGCACTTTTGCTAAAACTGAATGTTTCTCTATAAAAACAAGCACAGAAAGCAACAGTGAAAGCTTTCCATGGCAGAAAAAGTGTTTTTGCCCTTCTGCCAACCTGTGTGAATGCTTATAGAGCCGCTAGTGGAGCGGTTAGCTCAAAATTACCCACAGCGGCACTTTTGTCAGAAATGGACCACATTCTGTTAGTGCAGAGAGCAACACTGAAAGCTTTCTGCAAAGAAAACGATGTTATCATTCATCTGCTAACCTGCTTTGGCATGAGTATGTGATAGTTAAGGGTTAGTTGTTGTGAGTGATTGTATACAAGGCCTGCTAGTGAAGTGATTACCTGGGACTTGGGACTGAACTGGACATCATGTCTTTATAAAAACAAGCTTTCCAAAAAGATGTTTTCACTCTACTCCCAGTCTGTTTCGGTATGGGTTTCCAATCATTACAGGCATAACGCGTTAGCTGTTAGCTTGGATGTCACTGTAGGAACACCAGTTTACTCGGAACTGGACCACATTTCTTGTTAAAACCAGAGCAGAGAGCCACACGGACAGTTTGTCTTGGCAGAGAAGATGTTTTGCGTGTCTCCTGTAATGATGTGTCCCATATACATATACAATTACCATGTAAGTTCAGCGATTATATTAGCTGGTTACTATTCACTGACAGATGACCTGACAATACACCGCGTTCCACATTATTATGCAAATGATATTTTTCTCTGATTTTCCTAAATATTAATACAAATGACAGTCAGAATATTTTTCAAGTCATCAGCCATTAGAGCATAATTCAAATGTTTTTGAATATACTTCATAATGACAAAAAATATAAAAAAAAAAATAAAAACCTCAAAATGCACTGTTCCACATTATTAAGCACAACAGCTTTTTAAAACATTTTATAGGTTGTAAAGAACTGAAAATGGTCATTTGTAGAAATTGCAGCATCAGGGGGTCATATTTACTGAAATCCAAGCTATTTCAATCAAAAACATCTTAACAGGACAAGTTCCATGTTAACATAGGAGCCCTTCTTTGATATCACCTTCACTATTCTTGCATCCATTGAACTTGTGAGTTTTTGGAGAGTTTCTGCTTGAATTTTTTTTGCAGGATGTCAGAATATCCTCCCAGAGCTGCTGTTTTGATGTGAACTGCCTCCCACCCTCATAGATCTTTAGCTTGAGGATGCTCCAAAGGTTTTCCATAGGGTTGAGGTCAGGGGAGGATGGGGGCCACACTATGAGTTTCTCTCCTTTTATGCCCATAGCAGCCAATGACACAGAGGTATTCTTTGCAGCATGAGATGGAGCATTGCCATGCTTGAAGAACGTTTTGCTACAGAAGGCACGATTCTCTTTTTGTACCATGGAGGAAAGTGGTCAGTCAGAAACTCTATATACTTTGCCGAGGTCATTTTCACACCTTCAGGGACCCTAAATAGGCCTATCAGCTCTCTCCTCATGATTCCGGCCCAAACATGACTCCGGCCCCTCCTTGTTAACGTCCTGGCCTCATTGGGACATGGTGGCCATCCATCAACCATCCACTACTCCTCCATCTGGACCATCCAGGGTTGCACGGCACTCAACAGTCAACAAGACTGTTTGAAAATGAGTCTTCATGTATTTCTGGGCCCACTGCAACCATTTCTGCTTGTGAGCACTGGTTAGGGGTGGCTGAATAGTAGGTTTATACACGACTGCAAGCCTCTGGAGGATCCTACACCTTGAGGTTGGTGGGACTCCAGAGGCACCAGCAGCTTCAAATACTTGTTTGCTGCTTTGTAATGGCATTTTAGCATCTGCTTTCTTAATCTGATGTATTTGTCCGTCAGAAACCTCCCTCATTATGTCTTTATCTGCACAAACCCCTCTGTGCTCTGAATCAGCCACAAATTTCTTCACAGTACGATGATCATGCTTAATTTTTCCTGAAATATCGAATGTTTTCATTCCTTGTCCAAGGCATTGCACTATTTGACACTTTTCAGCAGCAGAGAGATCCTTTTTCTTTCCCATATTGCTGAAACCTGTGGCCTGCTTAATAATGTGGAACATGTGGAAAAGTGCATTTTGAGGGTTTTATTTTAAAAAAAATAATAGTTATCATTATGAAGTTTGTTCAAAAACATTTGAATTATACTCTAACTGTTGATGACTTGAAAAATATTATGACTGTCATTTACATTGATATTTAGAATATCAGAGAAAAACATCATTTGCATAATAATGTGGAACGCGGTGTACTTCCTTTTTTCTTCTACATGAGATTCTTTGTTAGTGTCTGATTCCTCTTTGACTCACAAAGTCATCAAGAAAGTGTGGTTGGCTTTCAAACTGACCAGGATCCACTGGTCATGCTAATACTTGCTCAACCACACTCTGATAACAAACCAAACAGGATTTATTTGAACTGTAAAGCAGCCCTTAAAATTGTACTCCAAAGAACACAAGTTTTACTGCATATGTAAACAACACTACAACATTGGCTTAAAATACTAAATTTTCTTTTTGGAGTTGTAATTGTAATCAACATGCAGAAATTTAAACTTAAGCTCCAGGTCTGGAAAAGGGTGATCTGAATAAAATCAATAGATGGGATGCCAGATACCTGGAAGTCCTGATGGTCCATCCTTCCCCAGTTTTCCTTGATCTCCCCCATCTCCAATCTCACCTTGGTCTCCTGGATGAAAAGGTAAAGACAGAAAAGAAGGACATTACAGAAAATGTTCCACACATTATAAAAGTAGGCAAATGATCTCAAAACTTGTGTGAACAAGTGTTTGGGTCAGGCAGCAACCTCTGCAGCTGATACTGTAAGTAATGCAAACACACAAGCGCCATGGATATAGTTACTCTAGTGGCCACTGGAGGCTGACTCCTTAAGTGAGTCAATTCCCATCAAGTCTCATATTAAAACACCTAACTTTAAAGCATATTCAAACATATTTGCAGCTTGGTAAGCTGATTAAAAATATGGTCTGGGAATTATGAAAAATCCTTAACAAGGATAATAGTATCTAGTTTTAACCCACCCACCCATTTGAGTCAGAGATTGCAGCTGTGCATACTACAGCCTTTTACCTCAGCTAAACACATCTGTGTATTGTTGTGCTTTGGGGTTCTTTTGAGGAAAATAGCTAGGACTGGTACTGCTTATACTGTTACTATCTATCTGTTACTTGTACTAAATCTAAAAAGAAAAAAAGTTAACTTGCTCTCTAGCTGGCTAATATAGTAGCCACAGGTGTTGATAACTTAGGGCCACCCTCGTCCATAGGCTCACTGTCTGCTGTAGAAAAGGTGAATATCATTTATTACAGATCTACTTCTTGTGAAGCTAAACATTTAAACCACATTTACATTTATATTAATCCAATTCAATATAATTTTAAAAGCTCCCTATCTTTTTTTTTTTACTGGTGTCAGAACATCCAGTAGCTTACAGAGTTGAAAGCAAAAATGATGTGTAGGAGAAATATCTCTGGTGGGCCCATGACTGTAGAGTTCTTGCCAAGAAATCTCGAGAGGCTTCTGAGTGTTTATAAGAGCTATAATTTTGCCCCAGTTTTTGATGCCAGCAGTACTTTATATCCTTTTAAGTATTGTGCTTTGAAATGAAGGATTTAAATAGGCTCCCTCATTTAGCCTGGAAGAGTACTTAGGAAAAGTGATTATTCAATTTTTCAGACTGGGAAGACATTTTCAAGCAACCTAAATCACTGTAGCTTTACAAATGTCTGTCTGCATAACAGTATTTACTTTTCTGACCTGGCACCATGAACAGTAGCATTAATGACCTGAAATCTACCTAGAAAGATTAGGGGGTGAAGTCAAAGGTGACATCTTGGGTTGAATACATGTTACTTTTTTTTTTTTTTTAAGAAGAAGGCGTTTCTTGTGTCTTGACCGGTCCCTTGTTCTTCAGTCTCAATAAAAACTAGACGCTGGTAAATCTATTTTAAAAATGGTGACGTTGAAGTAACAGTAAATGTAAGCCAATAATATTTGCTGGGAGAGTTTAAATAAATTAGAACAATGGGTCTTTTTTTAAGGGTGAGAAACATACTCAAAGGCACAACTCTCACCCACTCAGACATGAGGAAACACACTCAGAGACTGACGCTGAGGTCAGTCGTATCTGGGATGAGTCTTATACAAATAATAAGCTCAGTTTAGTGGCAGCTGTATAAATACATACTCTCACTTCGGGACTTTCTCACTTTTACAGAAAATTCAGTGGTGCACTGACAAAGTGTTCTCTCATATCCTATGGCGTGCCGGTAATGTCACTGCTGCCTCCTTAACTTTATAACCACATCACATCGCAACATGACATAACATTAACCTGACACGCCAGATGGATTTCTTTCACACATCCATCTAGGAAAGCTTCAATAGGAAACGTTTCAGAAAAGGCAGAAGCTTTGAAAAAAACTTGGAGTGTGATTAGGTAAACGGTCTATCTGTCTGCACTTGCGCAGCTACTGAGGAATATGCAAAACATGGCAACTATAGACATGTAAGTACTCGACTTTTGTCGTTTTTGAAAAGAAAACAACTCACTGCTGTTCTTTGTTCTTCTTTTAACGAAGAAATGTTGTCAAGTTCTGATAAAACTTATGCTATAGCAGCATCCACGCTAATCTCTTCCTCCATAACTGCACCAGCTCTTGCTGCTGCTTGTTTACATCACGACTCTGCGGCTCCTGAAAGTACTGCCCCTCATCACTGATTGGTCCTGTCACATTCTAACCGGGCCCAAGCGGCTCAGATGGGAGCTTTGCAAGATGGATTCGCCAGTGAAAAACAAGGAAACGGGCGTATCATCTACTTTGCAAGGTTAACATAACATAACATAACATAACAAAACATAACTTAAACAACACAACATAACATTAATCAGCACAACATGAGATAATAAGACAGAAGATAAACAACAGAACAAAGACAACGTAACATAGACAACATAACATTACATTACATTACATAACAGAACATAGCTTCACATATTGTAACGTAATGTTTCATTACACATCAAAATGTACACAACAAAATGAAATATGAAACGCATCATAATGTAACGACGTAGTAACATAACGTAATATCACGTAACATAATGCAATATAATGTAGCACAAACAGCAGAAAGCAATATAATGCAGTGTGGACAACAAAAGCAATGTAACAGATGATGTAACATGGACGACGTAACGTGACATAATGTATACACAACATTTTGCAATGTGACCTAGGCAGATAGACGTCATACCACACAATATAATACAACACTGCAAACATGCAACATAACATAGACAACATAACACAACATAACATAGATAACATAACATTACACAAAAATACATAAGGTACACAACAACACATTACGTAGACAATATAACAGACATGATAACAAAACATAGCATTGCATAACATAATTTAACACAAGATAGAATAATATTACAAAACAAAACACAACATAGCACAACTCAGCACCAAAGTACATAACATGACAGAAGATAGACATGACATAAAACTGAACAAAGACTACATAACGCAGACAACATAGCATGACATTACTTAGCAGAACATAGCGTAATGTGATTTAAAGCTTGAGTATGTATCATTCTATGAGAACCGTGTAGAATCAACTCCCCCTCCCTTCCTGTTCTGCTGTGTGTTTGAGCTTCATAGCTCCACCCCTCTGCTCACATACCTCCTCGCGAATGTGCATGTCCGCTAAATCGAATACTGACGGTGGCTAAGCTCTCGTGGAGTGATTTTGCTCGCTTTTCCACTAAACTGAATGGCCGAATCACAGGTAAGGAAACACTTCGTCTCAGCATGAACAACCGAACACCGCGGGTAACTCTGCCATTGTATCAACTTTTCACTGAGCTGAGAGGCGCAAGCACACCTACTACAGCGGCCTATAGGAACGCTCCCTCTGATCTGAGCCTTGATTGGCTGCAAGTATTAGTCTCCTCATTGGCTGGAGCATCATCCGTCCCGGTTTTCTTCAAGTGAGAGTGCAGCGCAAGGAGGCATGGCAGAAGTGTGTTATTCTGTTAGATAGCTTCAATAACAAGACCCTGACAGGTTGTGTTGTTTTTGTGGGCATACGACACTAAAAATCAATCGCTTACTACAGCTTTAATGTAACATAACGTAATATAATGTAACATAACATAATGCAATGTAGTGAAGTGCAACATAACGTAACCCAAACAACACAAAGCAACATGTTGTTATGTAGACATGAATATGTACACTGTATTGCCAAAAGAATTCACTCACCCATCAAAATAAGGGAAATCAGGTGTTCCAATCACTTCCATGGCCACAGGTGTATAAAATCAAGCACCTAGGCATGCAGACTGTTTCTACAAACATTTGTGAAAGAATGGGAGCTCAGGAGCTCAGTGAATTCCAGCATGGTACTGTGATAGGATGCCACCTGTGCAACAAGTCCAGTCATGAAATTTCCTCGCTCCTAAATATTCCACAGTCAACTGTCAGTGGTATTATAACAAAGTGGAAGCGATTGGGAATGACAGCAACTCAGCCATGAAGTGGTAGGCCACGTAAAATGATGGAGCGGGGTCAGCGGATGCTGAGGCGCATAGTGCACAGAGGTTGCCAACTTTCTGCAGAGTCAATGGCTACAGACCTCCAAACTTCATGTGGCCTTCAGATTAGCTCAAGAACAGTGCGTAGAGAGCTTCATGGAATGGGTTTCCATGGCCGAGCAGCTGCATCCAAGCCATACATCACCAGGTGCAATGCAATGCGTTGGATGCAGTGATGTAAAGCACACCGCCACTGGACTCTAGAGCAGTGGAGAGGCGTTCTCTGGAGTGACGGATCACGCTTCTCCATCTGGCAATCTGCCAGGAGAACAGTACTTGTCTGACTGCATTGTGCCAAGTGTAAAGTTTGGTGGAGGGGGGATTATGGTGTGGGGTTGTTTTTCAGGAGCTGGGCTTGGCCCCTTAGTTCCAGGAAAAGGAACTCTGAATGCTTCAGCATACCAAGAGATTTTGGACAATTCCATGCTCCCAACTTTGTGGGAACAGTTTGGGGATGGCCCCTTCCTGTTCCAACATGACTGTGCACCAGTGCACAAAGCAAGGCCCATAAAGACATGGATGAGAGAGTTTAGTGTGGATAAACTTGACTGGCCTGCACAGAGTCCTGACCTCAACTCGATAGAACACCTTTGGGATGAATTAGAGCGGAGACTGAGAGCCAGGCCTTCTCGTCCAACATCAGTGTGTGACCTCACAAATGCGCTTCTGGAAGAATGGTCAAAAATTCCCCAAAACACACTCCTAAACCTTGTAGAAAGCCTTCCCAGAAGAGTTGAAGCTGTTATAGCTGCAAAAGGTGGACCAACGTCATATTAAACCCTATGGATTAAGAATGGGATGTCACTTAAGTTCATATGCGAGTCAAGGCAGGTGAGCAAATACTTTTGGCAATATAATGTATATCATAGATCAAGTACCATGGACAATGTAACATAATGTAGACATAATGTAATGCAACGTAACAGTAAAATAGACAAACACAACACAGCACAAAACAACATTAAAACACAAAAAAATTAAAGTTGTCGCTCAATTCAAAAGGACCATGTCTCTATCTGTCTCAAACCCATGCATAAGAGCTAAAAAAAAAGCCACCTAGCTTGGCTGTGTTTTTTATTAGGTCTGTCTGAATCAGCAGGGGAGCGAGCTACTGGATGTCATTAAATGGAAAACACACTCAGGGGGAGGCTTTCCCTCCAAAACCCTACAGGGTAGCAGACTACAGGATAATAAACTACATACTTGGTGCCTTTATCATCGGCGCTGTTAACCCTGAGGCTTATTAGGGGTGTTTCCTTCGAAGTTTCCACTTTGACTTTTTTGTTTGACACACAAAGACTCTCTACATGTATATAACAGGGACGTTTTGGTAAAATTCAAACATTTGCTGTGAGATATGCTTTATCTAAAACTATGTAAAGAAACAAAAGTGCATGAAGCCAACAAGTAGAGATGGAAATGTTCAATTCTCTTCTGTAGTAGACATAATTTAAATATCTATGCCACCCTTTCTGGAAAATTGTTGAAGTTCTTTACAGTCCAGTTAGACACACACAGAGACAGACTCATAACAGATGCTGGGGCTTGTGTTACCTTTAGCTCCTGGTAGAAGGGAATTGGTGCAGACTTCTGTAGAAGCAGAGATGTAGCTGACCACAGCTGTGAACAAAAAAAGTTCAAACAGTCCCATTATCTTCTAATCATCACTGGCAAATAAAGAAGATCCTGAACTGTATTTCTCAGACTGTTACTTGCACCAAAGTACAAGTTGTATATAGTCTCTGGTGTAAATTCCAAGCATGCATCCAGACACAAATGAAATGGAGAAAGCTGGAGATGGGTGCAGCTCTATCATTCGTAAGAGAGTCAGAGAAGAGCTGGGCTGGTGTTTAGAGAACATGCGCTTCCATTCACACCAAATCTCTGTGCACTCACACATTTGTTTATAGAGTCTTATCAGTTTCTTGTCATAATGTCAAACAACGCTTAACAGAGTCCTGCATTCCTGTTTATCTAACCCTTTGGCATGTGAAATAATAACTGAAGTTTTGAAGCAGGAATTACAGCAAGGGGCAGTTTTAATATTATCGTTTATTTCTATTCATTTTGTTAAATACAGTTTTTTTAATCCTAGAGACTGTGATTTAATTTTTCTTTCTTTTAATACCATATGCATTCTTTACTGTGTCCTTGCTTTTTAATTCTAGTTGAATTAAAAAGAATTGGATACAACACAGTTTGGGGCCTTTGAATATGCAAATAGTGGAAAAGTGTCAATAGCATGTTCACTTGAGTCTTACTGTGAGATGATTGCTCATTTCATGTAAAAACAGCAGTTTTGAAACATTGCATTCACAGACAATGTCCATATAATCTATCTATCAATCATTTACAGCGCCTATAAAAAGTATTCAACCCCATGGATGTTTTACCCTTTAAGTGATTTTATAAATCAATCAGGGTCAATATAATTTGGCTTTTTTTGGCAAAAGTGATTGCATAAACATTGATCCCTCTAAAAGTGACTGACCTAATTCAACAGAAGTCCATCAAATTAGTGTAGGTGGTCTCACAATTAGAGAAATAGGGATCACCTGACAGCAGTGGATGTGTGAAGTGAAAGACACCTGTGTCTGGAAGGTCCAGTCATTGTTAAACAGGCCAAAGTCAGTAGCTGCTGGTATGTTTTTCATATCAACAGCAAGGGAGTAGCAACCTCTGGGCCAGCGATTTCTCCCCTCTCTTCACTCCTCGTCTTCTATCCCTCCTCCCACCCTTCAGACCACTAACCATTTAGAGGGAGAGGTTAACACATGTAAACACACAGATATTTATTCTGTGCATTCACTCATAATCATGCTCGCAATGATATGAAACTCAAAATGTGTGTACATGAATTCTTGCATAATTGCAAGAATTTTGTGTAAATGTGATGGAAGCATGCAGGGAGGAAAGGCTTTTAAGGCCTTGGAGGGGCAGCGAGAAAGGAAAGGACGGTGGATTGCAAGAGACATGAAAAGAGACTTAAACAGAGACAGAAAGTGTCTCTGAGAAAGTGAGAAAGTGATAAATAATCAGGGATGATTACACAAGAAGATACAGAGAGACACCAGACAGAGTGAGGAATAATGAGGCGTAACAAATCACAAAGAGAGCTCAGTCAGAGCCACATGTCTCGGCATAAAGAAGGATTCTTTATTCAAAAGCTTAAATGTCTTAAACCCTCCATCAATAAGACAAATCGTCGGGGTGTTCTGCTGTTTGATGGAAAGGGAGGAGCTGATGGTATTGAAAGATATCGATTAAAATAAAGAACAAACTCAGATCCATCTTAATCAGGCCCTTGAGCTCTCTGAGGCACAGTCAGCCAGTCATCACATTGAAAGCAATTTATGGAGAGGATGCTGTGATTTGTTGCCTGTAATGATGTCGACCATTTTCAATGTTTGTCATAAGTGGGGAAAAAAACACTTCCACTTTAAATTGCAAACTGACAACACATCAAATTACAATTTATTTCAAATACTTAAGTACTATAATACTGATATGCTTCAAATAGGAAATCTTGTTTGCCTGCTTTGAAGTTTAGCTTGCAGTTGTCATTTATCTGATCCTTTTGCTGATTTGTATGTATTTTGACAAATTTTGAAATGACACTTAAAACTACACCCAAATAATCTTAAACAGATTTCATTTATGTAAGCACAGTAACATATTTGTGACATCCACAAAGCCTCTTTTTTAAGGGTTTATTTGTAGATGCAGATAGCTTTGTATTTAGAAACTTTATGGTTATGGCTTATAATCCTACTGGCTAATTTAACAGCTTATGCAGCTTGTTCAGTGAAAGATCAGTTGAAATGAGAAAAGCTTACAGCATTTACATGTTGCTAATATTTTCAAGAGAAAAATACTTGACAAGCAGCCATTTAAGAGAGGATTAGAGGAGAAAGGCTGCAGTCAAAATGGACATTATTCCACTTTTATGGAGCCCATGATGGAACTACTTTTGTGTTTCAATTAAAATATTAGCATATTTGAGGGTTTTATTTGTGTATAGCTGATTAAAAGCAATCTTGTTTCCTTTAAATATAACACTTAACACTAACACTAACACTATTGCTGCATTTAGATAAAATCACTGTAGCAATATATCATCATGTACTCCTTGCAAAAACATGTACTGATGCAGATGTACACATTCAATAAAGTTACAAATGTTAAGATGTCAGTTATGTCCTACATTCATCATCACAGATGGTGTAGTCAATTAAAAAGCCAGTAGATGGCAGTCAAAGCTAAAATATACTATGCTGCGCTTAACTCAAAACAAATGAGCATGGATGAGAAACTTTCGTCAGGAAAACTGAAAGTAAACATACAAGTGCTCATGAGTTGAACATAAGTCATGAAATGTGCAAGCCTTGCAAAAACAAGGTAAAATACTGCAACAACACAACCAGCCTCTATGTACAACTGACAAGATATAGTTATTAATTTCTCAACAGGCTCGGATAATCACAACAGCTCTTTAATGCTTTCTTTGTAAAGACTTAAAACTGCAACATGTAGCTAATAACAAAGGCTTCAGGCAGCTGCTTTATAAGTCTGAGTTGTGCTATTTTATGCCAACTCAATGGTTCCCTACAGAACTACAGTGCCTAAGTTATGAAGATTTAAAGCTAAAAGACGTGTCGAGTATAGTGTTCTTTTTTTTTGTGTAGATAATACCTGTGTTTCTAAGCGACTGAGAAATTCCCCACTTTAAATGCCCTGCATACCAATCTACACTAGGCTCCAAATTGTTAGATATAATTGGCAGTCAGTGGGATTTTTTTTTTTTTACATTTTATTTGACAAAATTACGAATGATGAAAATGGCATTTTTTGTGAAAAATAACTTAAAATGCAGTGTTTCCAATCATTAGGACAAATAGTTTCAAAACAGTCAGTGGTTTCTAAAGGATTGGAAACACATTTTTTTTGCATTAGGAGGTAAGTTTTCACAAATCAAAGCTATTTCAATCAAAAACATCTTTACAGATCAAGTTCCATATTAAAAAAAGGAGCCCTTCTTTAATAACAACGCTCATCCATTGAACTTGTAAGTCCATTTATAGTTTCTGATTGTATTTCCTTTGAGGATGTCAAAATTGCCTCCCAGAGGTCAGGGATTGATGGCGGCCACACCATGGTTTTTTCTCCCTCTATGCCCATAGAAGGCAAGTCCTCAGTGGGATTTTTACCTCTGCCAAGGAGGTTATGTGATCGGGTGGGTTTGTTTGTTTGTTTGTTCATTTGTTAGTTTTATGAGCAACATAACTCAAAAAGTCATGGACGGATTTTCATGAAATTTTTAGGAAATGTCAGAAATGGCATAAGGAAGATCTGATTAGATTTTGAGACTGATCTGGATCACCGTCTGGATCCAGGAATTTTTTAAAGGATTCTGTACTATTGGGAGATAGGGCCTAAGTTATAGTGGTTTATATCTGTGTTGAAATAAACCATGAGACAGAGTTTAACAATCTTCTCAGGATGTCCCCTATTCACCTTTCTTATAATGGTTGTTTTGGAGCCACATCAAATAGGGAGGAGACCCTGGGATAGATCCAGGACATTCTGGAGAATTTCTTTATCTTACCTGCTTGAGAAATGCCAGGAAGACCTGGAGGGCATGGCTGGTTAGGGGAATGTCTCGATTATCTGGGAAAACCTGCTGCAGCCTTGACCTGTTTTGGTCATTTATTTATTTATGTGTGGAAATAGCATTCCTTAAGCAGATGTGCAAAGAAACCCTGCAGTTCTTCAGTGTCCACTGAAGGCTAGCTGAAAAAGTCATGTACCTGGTTAAAATGCCAGTTTTAATAGCAGAAATAAACATATTTTTAGCCTTTTTAAGTCTTCAGAAAATTTTATGTCTTATTGGGCAGACACATTTAAAAGGAAATATATGCATAATGGCTGGCATGACTTCATGCTGGGACACTCTAGCAGTTTGTCAGGTGGCCTTAGATCTGCCTCAGCCTCGCCTCTTTTTCTGTTTCTAGGTAGATATGAAGTCAGTTTGAGACAGCAATTTCAATATGGCAGCTGCTGCAGTTTGGCCTCAAGAGCCCTTTTCAGTAACCAAAGAACTGACGTCACTCAAGCCTCATCCAATATTCTCTAAAGCCTATGGCATTCCTACCCTTTATCTACACCATAGACACTGCTATGCTATCCCAAGGGCTAATTGCTGACATGTGGTTCAGATTGTGCTCTCTAATTAAGAACGTGATTCACACTTGTGGATTGAGGGTTGACTCCTTTGTGGTAAACAGACCACTAAACAGCCCTGCTTTTGCTGCTGCTTAGAAAACCATTTACAACACTATAAGCACCATTTGTGTTTTAAAAAGAGTCCAAGACGCGTTAATTACCCACATGTGTCAGTGACAAATCAGTTGACAGCAACTTCAGCATATAAAATGTTTACCTAACCTCTGCTCTGAACCACATAAATTTACTGCTGAGAGACTAGTATGTCATAAATTGGCTGAGTAACTTCTGTGGAAGTGACTGCTCTGTCTGTGTTTCCTGGTATTTACTTAAGATTCAGGCACAGTACAAAGCTCTTTCTCTATAAAGCTACGAGGCACGCAAGAAACACTGATGACAGCCAGCCAAAGTCAAAGTGTGATATGTTTCTGTCTCTTGGTTTCACTTTTTCTAGGAAGTGAGTCAGATGATTTTTCTCCATTATTGAATGATCCTCACCAGGAATCAATTACAGCCATGATTCAGCCTGCTGCAGCGTGTAATTTTTCTTTGTACCCTGACAACTTCCAAAAGATTTAACCCAAAAACACTGGTGGTCCTGGATATCTGTATAATTTGCTATTCTGCAGACTTCAAACGAGATGTTTAATTACATAATGTGGTACTCAACATTTTAAAACTATGACGGTCAAATTTGCAGACAGAAAATAATGATGGAAGAACTGAAATCTAAATTTTGCCAGAATGCATTTTCCCATGGGGATTTGTAGGATCTGTTAAAGGTAAATGATCACCAATAAGCCAAGGCTAAACAACATATGGGAGTGTTGTGTACACTGTTGTTTAAGAGACTTCAACAAGGACCCAGTCTGCTTTAACAGGACAGAAAGACATGAGGCAAATGCTTGACATGTAGGTGCAATAACTATTTAGAAACAAAATATTTTTACTTTCAGGAACATAAATGAAGTACTTTCAAAACAAATGCAGTAAATAATATTTAATATATAGACTGAACCTATATTAATCTGTATTGAGCCGAGTTAACAAACAAACAAACACACAGACAAGCTACCTAACAAACTAACTGACTAACTACATAAGTAACTTACTACATAAATAACTAACTATGTAACTAACTAACTTACTTACTTTGTAACTAATGAACTAACTAATTAACTAACTACATAAACAGACTAACTACCTAACAAACTAACAAACAAACTAATTGACTAACTACGTAACTATGTAACTCAGTACTACGTCACTAACGATGTAAATAACTAACTACGTAAGTAGCTAACTACGTAAGTAACTAACTTACTTACTTTGTAACTAATGAACTAACTAATGAACTAACTACATAAACGGACTACCTAACAAACTAACAAACAAACTAATTGACTAACTACGTAACTGTCACTCAGTACTACGTAACTAACGATGTAAATAACTGACTACGTAAGTAGCTAACTATGTAACTAACTAACTTACTTACTATGTAACTAATTAACTAACTACATAAATAACTACATAACTATGTAACTTACTAACTACATAAATAACCAACTACATAACTAACTAATAAACTAATTAACTTACCATGTAACTGATTAACTAATTACATAAATAACTAACTACGTAACTATGTAACTTACTAACTACGTAAATAACTAACTACGTAAATAACTAACTACGTAACTATGTAACTTACTAACTACGTAACTAACTAACCATGTAAATAACTAACTATGTAAGTAGCTAACTACGTAACTAACTAACTTACTACTCATGTAACTAACTAACTACATAAATAACTACATAACTATGTAACTTACTAACTACATAAATAACCAACTACGTAACTAACTAATAAACTAACTAACTTACCATATAACTAATTAACTAATTACATAAATAACTAACTACGTAACTATGTAACTTACTAACTACGTAAATAACTAATAAACTAACTAACTTACTATGCAACTAATTAATTAACTACCTAAATAACTAACTACGTAACTATGTAACTTACTAACTACGTAACTAATTAACCATGTAAATAACTAACTATGTAAGTAGCTAACTACGTAACTAACTAACTCACTTACTATGTAACTTATTAACTAATTACATAAATAACTAACTACGTAACTATGTAACTTACTAACTACGTAAATAACTAACTACGTAAATAACTAACTACGTAACTATGTAACTTACTAACTACGTAACTAACTAACCATGTAAATAACTAACTATGTAAGTAGCTAACTACGTAACTAACTAACTTACTACTCATGTAACTAACTAACTACATAAATAACTACATAACTATGTAACTTACTAACTACATAAATAACCAACTACGTAACTAACTAATAAACTAACTAACTTACCATATAACTAATTAACTAATTACATAAATAACTAACTACGTAACTATGTAACTTACTAACTACGTAAATAACTAATAAACTAACTAACTTACTATGCAACTAATTAATTAACTACCTAAATAACTAACTACGTAACTATGTAACTTCCTAACTACGTAACTAATTAACCATGTAAATAACTAACTATGTAAGTAGCTAACTACGTAACTAACTAACTCACTTACTATGTAACTTATTAACTAATTACATAAATAACTAACTACGTAACTATGTAACTTACTAACTACGTAAATAACTAATAAACTAACTAACTTACTATGTAACTAATTTACTAACTACCTAAATAACTAACTATGTAACTATGTAACTTACTAACTACGTAACTAATTAACCATGTAAATAACTAACTACGTAAGTAGCTAACTATGTAACTAACTAACTCACTTACTATGTAACTTATTAACTAACTATATAAATAACTACGTAACTATGTAACTTACTAACTACATAAATAACTAACTACGTAACTAACTAATAAACTATGTAACTAATTAACTAACTACCTAAATAACTAACAATGTAACTATGTAAGTTACTATGTAAATAACTAACTACGTAACTAACTAACTAACTTAGTATGTAATTAATTCACTAACTTACTACTTATGTAACTAACTAACTGCTTAACTACATAGTTCCCTTTAGCTTTGGCGCATGGCCACACCTACTCTTCCTGAAGTCTGGAAGATAAAACAGTTTTCATACAAATAATCCATACAATGGGCACAGATGTCCTAATGGTGAAGGTGCACCCCATGTACGCAGGCAGCCAGGGTTCCAGTAAGGCCTGTGCCTCCTTTCATGCTTGTCTCTTCCCCACTGTCTCATCTCTGTTTCTGACTCAATCCACTGCACTCTATTAAAAAGGCACAAAAAGCCCCAAAAATCTACTTCAAATAATTCATACAAAAGGTGGGATAACATGTTTACAAGTCAGTTCTTTCAGACTGCATGCCTAATACGCCTGTCTTATATGACGTGACTCTAGAAAATAGATAGCTAGTTTATTTTTACCACGTCTCTCACCTGTAATATTCAGGATAAAGATAGAGCTATATGTACCTTGGTTTTTCCACACAAGTAGAATATATTTGCAATGTGTTTCCTGACAACAAGCTGAAAAGCATGGTCTAATAAAATTGTTTTCCAAGCAAGAGTTTCTGGAGCTTTCTGTTTTTATATAGGTAGAATAATTCCCAGGGAAGATAGATGCGGTATGATACCACCACTTCCCACTTGTCATAGTAAAATCCTGGTTCAGTAATACTGTACAGAGGCCCACTTTATTTGTACAGAATTTGGCACAGATAAGCAATACAGGAATAAGTAACTTGTGGGGAGATTGAGGTAAATCTGATGAAATCTGATGAAGACAGATGGTGCTATGACAGCAGGGAGATGCAGCCAACATGCAGCACACAAGTCTGGTATGAAAGCCTGAGCTCATTATGCTGATTATCCCTCTAGATCATCCAAAATGCTGGCCATCTCTCTAAAAGTAGTGAGGGAGGGGGGCTACCTTAGCAGTCAGGCTCCTCATTTGGAGTCATCATTTCAGACACTCTCTACCTCTCACTACCTTTAAGAGTGGGCTTAAAACTTTCCTCTTTGATAACACTTATAGTCAGGGCTAGCTCAGGCTTGGACCAGCCTTTAGTTAGCTATGCTGCCTTAGGATTAGACTGCACAGAGTCACGGTACTCTGAGCTTCTCTTTCTCCCTCCATCTCATTTGATTGATATTACTGCATATCACCAGCTTTGAATCTTCACTTTCTAGTCCTGTCACCATACTTCTTTCTTTGTGGAAGCTCCCATGCCTCGATGGACTCATCTGGATCTTTGGCTCAGATAACCTGCTGCTGTGGACCCACCTGACTTCAACTACTATCACTTTTCAGCCTTACATCTATAATGGTCATCACAATCATCATCCTCGTTACGATTACTATAATTATCATATTTTTTATATTAAAGACTATTTAAGAACTGCTCAGCTTGAACTGATATAATTACTTTTTAAATATCTTTATACATTTATACCTCCTCCTGTGTTGTGTTGCTGCAATGCCAGAATGCCCCCCTAAAACATCAAAGTCTTCACCAGTCTGAACAACAGTCAGCTTCCTCTCCAGGGTCTTCCTCTTCTTTACCAACATTTATTGATTTTTAGCATCCAATACTCCCCCTTTTTATTAAACTTTTTAAATTCCATTGTTGTGGTATGGGCTTTGCTGGTGAGCCAACAGTGGAAAGACCCTCTCAGTGTGGTCAGAACAACACATTCACTTCCCAGCTTCCATCTGAAAACTCATCTTTGTCTTTTCCCATGAAACACCCTTCCCACAGAATGATTCCCCCATTTTACTCATTGTGATGGCTCTAAGAAAACAAAGAAAGTCATAGTCAATAAAATTTGTAAAATAAGCTCACTAGCAGAACATGTGATGCATAAGCTTATATGAAATGCTTAACTTGGTGCAGATGTGCACAACAAGTTCATATTCTTTTACTATGGAGCAAAAAAACAAGGACCTGTTGCATAAACCTGACTCATACACTACTCACTGTCATGGATTGTTTTTATGTGCCTTCTTCCAGAAACTTTCTGATTTCTGCAGGTATTATGACGACATCATTTATGAGGCAGCAGATTTGACTTGCTGGTCACACTCTGCCCCTCCAAAAAGCACTGTACCACCAATTTTCCCTACCTGAACTTTTCACCAATCTGCTCATCTGAAGATGGTTCTGCGTCTTTTACCTGCATCTTGGCTCTTTTCCTGCTGTCCTTTTTTCAAAAGCCTTGGCAATTTGAAGTGACCACCATTTGACTCAGCAGATGAATTTTGTTTCAGAGAGAATATTTATGGGGCATTTTAATTACATACTATGCATTCTTCTACACCACATCCACAGTGGGCAGCAATGACAGCAAAGAGACATTTCTCACACTGCCACTGAGGGGGTTTGCCGTAAAGACTGGGATGGAATGGATCGCTGGTATGGCTTTTTTTCTCAGCACTTAGCCGTCAGAAAGGACTCAGTCCATTGGATGTCGGATGTCCAGATCCATGCCTGAGATGGGAGTCACAAGGACTCCATTTATCAATCATAGATCTTGCCTGTTCTTGTTTCCCAGTCATTAGAATAATCATGTTCTGCTCCTGGTTCCCTAGAGGCATGGCTGTCAAAACTCAAATGAAGTTTCTCTGCTCTCTCTTTCAGCCATAGATCCTCCATCTGTATAAGTTCTTCTTCGGTGTACTCCAGTTCATACAAATATCCTCTCGTATCCACAGTAAACTGCACATCATCCTCACTCGAGTCACAATCACCCAAATCTTTGTTTTAGCTTGGTGTGGTGTTATTATCTCTATAGACGCCCGCAGACCCACACAGCTGATCAGAGGATAACAGTGCACGGCGGAAGGAGACAAAATGCTGAATGCTGTATCGCAAATCAGTGCCTGGCACTGAGGGTTTTTTTTTGGGAGAAATTAAGTGCTTTGTACATTTTGACACAGGGTACAGGTGAGCCAACATATTTTCTTGGCCCATTTTGTACGCAAAACTTGTTAAACTTTGCGGATAAAACATTCATATAACCACTATGCCCCAGATCTCTCTGAGCTCATAATAACCACAGATCAACTTTCACAGAAATCACCAGAGGCTAATGCCACAACTATAACTAAGTACCTCATACAACCTAACTTAAAAAAATCATGACATATCCCTTTAAACCAGGTGAAGAACTGCCGCATCAAATCCTGGAACAGTAAAGCCTCCAGGGTTAGTCTCAACCCTTGTGATGGAGGCAGTTTTAAGTCTTTATAAAAGTTTATAGGCAGATGGCAAACTCTGAAGACTTTTGGGGGCTTTTACGCCTTTGCATGGAGGTTGACATGAACCCAGGCCATCTGCTTGGAGAGGCTTGGAGAGGCTTGTACAGAGGCCAAAGGTAACTGTAAGGCCATCAACATCCAGCAGAAGGCTAAGTTGAACATTTTCTTAAATGACACTGACAGCAATTACAAAAAATGAAAGTTTTTGACCAAGACTTACAAATGCCGCTGTAGCCTATACTGACACATTTGACCTGCAGCATGAGGGTTCAGGCTTCCATGTCCTCTTTTTAGTGTTATCACAGACAAGCCTGGTCAGCAAACATTTTAAGAAATTATATCTCAAAAAGCAAATATGTGGAGCCTGCATAAAAACTGAGATACTTCTTATGATTATGTTTCTTCAACAATACAAGCCATTTTGACATGGAAACAGTCATGCTGTTGTGGTTTAGGTGATGGATGGCTGTTTACAGTACATCTGCCTTAAACCCTGCTGACTTTTGCTCCATGGCCAGCTCTTTGAGGATATGTCTAACTTAGAAAAGTTTTCATTAGGCAAAGGTTTCCCTTTTTACCATGACCTGTGGCTTTCCCCAATCCTAATCAACAATATTGTTGCTTTACTTTAACTTAAATTGCTTTGAATTGACCTAATTCTAGTCTTAACCAAAGTTGTTTTAAGCAAAAGAAAAAAGCCAGTTCAACTGTTTGTCATGTCAGTGTGTCACCCATGTTTTAAAACTAAAGATGTATCAGTGTTATAGTGACATAATGTCCAATACTAATAGGAACCTTTTATGCTCACGTTTTGAAAACTAATATAATTATGTTTTCAATAGTTAACATAGGCATGGCTGTAGGCCATTTTAAACCCACCTTAGCCCCTGATTCAGCTAGCACAGTTGCACTGACTTTAGTTATGGCCAGACTCAACTGAGATATACAGTGCCTAGAAAAAAATATATACCCCCTTGGATGTTTTATCCTTTTTTAATTTTAGAAATCAATAATGGGAAATCCAGTTTGGCTTTTTACCCCCCCCCCCAAAAAAAAGAAAAAAAAAAAAAACATCATCTTCAATGTCAAAGTGCAAACTGATTTCTACAAAGTCATGTCAATGAAAAAAAAGTATGTGATGTAAAATAACGTTTGCCTCAAAGCATAATTGCCTAAGTCATACTTTAAGGTTTTTGGAAAAAAATAAAAAACATATACAGTATATTGGCATACACATAGGATTTTTTTTATTTATACTAACAGTAAGTTCTACCATGTATGTGAAGCCCCAGCAAGGACTACATAACAAATTCAAGTGTAAATAGATAAAAATTAATAGATGACTTAGGCATGCAGTGATTATGGACTGTAACAAGTCCCACAGTAGTCTAACAGTAAGTGAAATGGGGATCACCTGAGTGCAGTAAATGTGTCTCAAGTGATTGTATAAAAACACCTGTGTCCGGAAGGACCAGTCACTGTTTAATCAGTATTCCTGGCTAACATTACACTATGACACCAAAAGAACACTTCAAGCAACTCAGAGAAAAGGTTACTGGAAAGTAGAAGTGAGGGAATGGATACCCAAAAAAGCCAAGGTACTGAACACCTCCCTGGAGTTCAATTAAATCCACCATCAAGAAATGGAAGGAATATGGCACATGTGCAATCTGCTTAGATCAGGCTGTCCTCACAAACTGAGTGGCAACAAGGAGACTAGTGAGAGGGGCCACTAAGACACCTATGACTACTCTGAAGGAGTTATGAGCTACAGCAGCTGAGATGGGAGAGATTCTGTAAACATCAGCTGTTAACCCAGTTCTTCACCAGTCAAAGCTTTGTAGGAGAGTGACAAAGATAAAGACACTGTTGAAGAAAACTCATTACATCTAGACTAGAGTTCACCAAAAGGCATATGGGAGACTCCATGGTCAAGTGGATGTTCTTTTGTCTGATGAGACCAAAGTGGTGCTTTTTGGCCATCAAACAAGATGCTATGTTTGGCGGACACCAAACACTGCACATCAACACAAACACACCATCCCCATTGTGAAGCACGGTAGTGGCAGTTTCATGCTGTGGGGATGATTCTTGGCAGCCTGCCCTGGAAGGCTTGTAAAGGTAGAGGGTAAAATGAATATAGGGAAATCCTGGAGGACAGTCCTATTCATCTAAGGAAACTATGGCTTGAGAGAAGATTTATTTTTCAGCAAGAAAATGACTTGAAGCATGCAGCAGAAGCTACATAGACATGGTTTCAATACAAGGTGATTGTTCTGGAGTGGCCAAGTCAAAACCTAGACCTCAATCAAATAGAGAATTTGTGGCCGGACTTGAAAAAGCCTGATCACAGTACAACCTGACAGAGCTTGGGTAGTTGTGCAAAGAAGATTATGGTAAATATGCAATGTCCAGATGTGCATGCCTGATTGAGACCTATCCACACAGATTCAGTGCATCTATTAAAAACTGACTTGATGGGGCTGCATATTAATAACAATGTATCAACATCCATCTGGCTGTTTCACTTAAGCATTTTTCTCATTGAACCATGCACCTGAATCGAAGGCTTCCTTGTGGACCAAACATTCACTTGAGGACTGTTCTAAAAAGCATCAGCTATACTTGTTTCTTGTCTTTTCAGACAAAATTGTAGCATATGCCTCTTATTTCTTTATTAAACACTATAAAGTACTGTTGCAAGAGTTACAATCTGAGACATTTTTCAGTCGTGCTATTTTGACCCTTTGCGTACATTGTCTGGGTGCGAGCTCTTACACCAAAAACTGCCAAAACCAGTAAATGTAGAATAATTGCCTCTGCATGTACGTGTGAAAATGTGTGAGAGGCTTGTTAAATCCACTGTAGCATGCCATACTGGCGTGAGGCCCAACATGCAGTCATTTGCATTGTTTGAACTGAAGCTTCCCGGTGAAAGTCCCCAGGGGAAGTAAGATCAGCTTCCCTGAACCCTGTGAATGGCTGCTAAGTCAATTTTGGAGATCAAAAGCATCATCGCTTTTCTGAAGGGTGTGGGCGGGCAGCACTCTGTTTATGCAGGGCTTTTATTAATCTTTTAAGGGAATAGGTTATTATAAAAACTCTCTGTTGTAATAGATAGACCGGAAGGCAGGTAGACGTCCAGGTAGACAGACAGATAAATATTCTAGAGACAGACAAGTATAGCTGGAGAGAAAAAAGAGTGTACAGTGGAGAATTTAGGAAGCACGGGCTGAATCATGAACTACACAACATCAATATTTGGCTCTGAGACCTGGTGTGAGCATGACTAGCTTTGTTTTCATCAGCCTACCACAAAAGCATTAACACAGCCTTTTGGGGAATACTTTGTCATGTCAAGAAAACTAAACTAGTGTTCTTCTATGTCTCATAATGCAATCTATTCTATGAATGTTAAGAGATGTTATTTTAAAGGAGCAGGAAGGACACTGCTAGTGTAAGGCTGTATTCCAGTAACAAATTAACAATATCTAATTATTTCCTCCAAGAAAAAGTGTAGCAATGCCATTGAAGCCATCCTCCAACACACATTTTTTAATCCTTATTGTATATTAAGGCATCTTTTAAATGTTTTCTGATCCCTGTCAGATTTCCAACCCTCTGTTAATGTAACCTGTCAGCCTTAAAGGCATCCTTTTGAGTAAAGACCAGTCTTGCCAACGCCTTTATCTCACTCTCGATGAAATGCAGGATTAGATAGGGAGCTGTAAGCCGCAAATTGCTGTGTGCAAGTAGCAAGGAATATTAAATAATATGAGTCAGATGGGTGTTGAGAAAACCACCTAGAGTCCTTAGCATTTCTCACGACTCGCCCTTACAGATTTGGATGTCACACTGTTTTTATAGTATACTTCATCCAGACCTGTGGTTCCACTTAAAATATTAAAAATCCCTCCTGCTGTCCATGATTGACCTAAGCTTAAATTCCTGTGTGTATCTGAACTACACCTCCATGGTATTAACCTCTGAACAAGGACAAGTAACAACTGGGGAATAAATAATACTTGAGCCCACTTCCCATCATGCTTCATGGTTTCCTCCACTCATTTAATGCCTTAATGCTGAGCAAATACAGGCAATGTAAAGCATTTACGTTCTTGACTCCATACAGTTGGCATAGCATATGTTTACTGACCTGCTTTCCCTTAATACAAAAAACTACCTGGACTTACTAAGGCCTGGTTATTTATGCCAGTATAACATCACTCAAGGATATTAGGCTGATTCTATTTAAAGGGGTTGCTGTCCTTGACAAACTGGTTTCAAGTTTGGATCTCAATTCTAGCTCTTTTTGGTGCACGTGTTCCCCTGTCTCTCATTTCCATCTTTCTTAACACTAGAACTGCCATCAGGTAAAATTTACCCTCCGGATGTTTTCACAACTATAGCTTGTTTGTTTTGTTCCGATTCAGATGATAAAATGTTGCAATCTGTTCATACTACAATCTTCTAAAGTGAGCCAGATCAAGCTGTCTTTATGCCATTTTGTCACAGCTTGCTGCATAAGTAAACTAGAAAAGCACTCAGAGAGTGCAGACCTCCGGCATTAGCCCAATCTCCCAATAGTGAAGAATCCTTTAAAAAATCGAATCACTTCTTCCTTATGCCATTTCTGACATTTCCTGAAAATTTCATGAAAATTCATCCTCAACTTTTTGAGTTATGTTGCTAACAAACGAACAAACAAACAAACCCACCCAATCACATAACCTCCTTGGCAGAGGTAACAAATACCATGTCAAGCATTGTTGCACTTTCCAGTCAAGACACAATATGGGTTGACACCATTCACAATAAAAACCAACAGAAGTTAACAAACTCAGAACTTAAATGTGAGGGGCTTTCAAATGCCTGGCGGTGAACTGCTCCAGTGTTAATATTTTGTGTTCACATGCACTATATAGACAAAAGTATTTGGCCATACCAATTAACTATTGAATTCAGGTGTTTCAATTAGATCTGTTACCACAGGTGTATAAAACCAAACACCTAGCCATGTAGTCTCCATTTGTAAACATTTGATATACAAAAGGGGTTGTTCTGAAGAGTTCAGTAACTTTAAGAGTGGAACTGGAACTGGGACAGATGCCACCTTTATTATAAAACAGTTTGTGAAATGTCATCCCTGCTGGATATGCCACACTCAACTGTGATAGAAAATAGAAGAATTTAGGAACATCAGCCACAAAGCAGAAGCCCATGTTAAAGGAATACTTCAACTTTTTGGCAAATTCGCCCATTGCCATAATTTCTATAGTCTTTGTAATAGGTTCGTTTCCTTTAGTTGTGGGTGCAAGCTGGTTTTAGAGTTGGGGGGACAGATATACCAGCTGCACAGCTAATGCTATTGAAGCAGATGGTATTTTTTGCTTTCCCTCATCAAACTCATCAAATACAAAATCCAACGACTCCAAAATGCTCCATGGACAAGTTGTGACCTGCACATTCACCACACTATGAAATAATAATGTGTAATCATGTAACATTACGTCACATGAAGCAAATACTCTGAACTTTTTCTTGAGTAAACCACTGGGCGGAGTGACGCAGTGCAGCAGCCATGTCTGGAGTGTGGTTCCGGCTTTGCATTTAACTTAAAACATCTCCGTCTCGAATTCCAAACTTCCACAGCACTAATGTAAACAGGAGCTTCATAGAACTGGTTTCTATGGCTGAGCAGCTACATGCAAGCCTCACATCACCGAGTCCAATGCCAAGCATCAGATGCAGTGGTGTACAGCACACAGACAATGGACGGTGGACTAGTGGAAATGTTTCTCTGTTTGGCATTTAAACGGGGGAGTCTGGGTTTGGCGGATGCCAGGAGAGCATTACCTGCCAGGTTGTATTGTGTCAACTGTGAAGTTTGGTGGAGGAGGGTTAGTGATATGGAGCAGTTTTCCAGGGTTTGGGCTATGCCCCTTACCTCCACTGAACAGCACTCATCATGCTTCAAAGTATCAAGACATTTTGGACAATGCTTCCCACTTTGCAGAAGCAGTTTCGGAAGGTCCTTTTCTATTCCAACATGGTTTTGCCCCAGTGCACAAAGCAAGGACTATAAACCACTGTGTGGTTTGATACATTTGGTGTAAAAGAACTTGGCTGGCCAGCACAGAGCCCTGACCTCAACCCCAGTGAGCACCTTTTGGAAGAACTGGAACGAAGATTGTGAGCCAGGTCTTCTCATCCAACATCACTGTATGACCTCATAAATGCACTACAGAATGAATGGACACAAATTCCCACAGAAACACTCAAAGCCCCCCAACTTTATTCCCACCAGTAGATAACCAATAAACATCCTTTTGGTCGAGATGGATCATCTTAAAGTGTCCCACTTATATTTCTGTGGTTAAACATCCATTCATTGTCTGTGGTTAAATAATTGCCCCACACTCAAATAATGGGTTATTCCACCCACCAGCAGTTTTAGATAGTATGTGGAGGCCTCTGGTGGAAAGCTGTTCTGTCTAAGAAAGGCAAAAACCTAAAATGTGATCTTTAAAACAGGGGGTTTATTTCTGGTAATCCTTTATTTTTTATTTTTTTTTCAAATTTGTCTTCCATACTTTTGGAATTTGGACTTTTTGGATGAATAAATACAAACAAAAAGCCTTTATTTTGAATATTTTGAAGTGCTGCAGAATTATGATGCCTCTTCTGAGTTAAATTATCAGTCTTCTATAAACTCTTAAAATGACTTGTGACACAGTAAATATGACTGCTGACATGGTCTGACCTTAACTTGAAGCCTACATTGATGTTTACCCAACATTTAGTTCTCATGTATGCACACCAGATGAAGCAAGCTGCCAGAGACACAGACAGACTTTAAGATAATCACTTTGTCAGTTGTTGGATAGGGAGATTAAAAGAATAAACTTTGCCTTCTTCCTGTCAGACTCTCTTGTGTGAACATGTCCTGAGCAACCCTTGGGCCTTTGAATAAATTAATACATAAATACACATACACATATTCTTGAATATAAAATTAAAAGATCAAGGTGCCGTATATTTTTTTTTCTATTTGGTCCAAAAGTGGTTTATTCCCAAGCCAAGTTCTTATTAAGCCTGCAGACTATCCACTCATTGTCGCGGTTCTTTTAGTTATTTGATTATTCAGTCATTTTGTTTTATTTTCTTAACAGTCCATTTAACACAGCCCATGAACAGGACTTAATGGAATAAACAGAAAATAAGATTATGGAAAACCTTTGTTGGCACTCTCATGTCACCGTGGACAAGTCAGTCTTTTGGAGAATTCCCCTCGCTCCCTCGTACATGCTGTGAAAGTGGTTTGGTTGCAGTTTAAGAGCTTCCCGGTCTTTTACATCAGTGTCTTGGCAGCACAGCATGTTTGTCTCACACTAAGTTTTTGAAGGGTGACTGAATGACTGGGTTCAACTTAGATGGTGAGAACTGTCAGACACAAACACACACAGAAAGAGAGAGAGAAAGTGAGAGAGTGCATACAGTAAGTATAACCGCTTCTAACAAAAACATTGCAAAAGAGGCCTTAGCTCACCTTTACGTTTACATCTGGTGTGTTTTTTTGCCTGAAAAAGCTGCAGGGAAAGTTCACTACAAGAAGAAATACCATTGTAAAAATTGCATCTTAAAGCATCCTACTGAGTCTTTAAAGAAAGTTATTCTGTGGCACCACGGTAAGAAATCAGTCTTCTAGGGCTGCGTCCCATGTACGCGGGCGGCCTGGGTTTGAACCTGGCCACCCCCACTCTGTTCCTGTTTCCGAGTCTATCCACTGTCCTCCTCTATCAGTAAAGGCACAAAATAAAATAAATCAAACAAACAAAAAGAAATCAGTCTTCTTATTGGCTAGAAAGTTAAGCTAGTTATTTTGACATGAAATTGGGGGATGTAGTCCAGGGATGTTGCAGTTCGTAATATAAAACTGAACCATTCGGTGTGGTCAAACAAATACTTGTGAACAGAAAAAATATAAAGATATATATATATATTTTTCTAAAGACCATGACTATAATGTTACACTAAAATGTTAATGTTGAAAAATTTGGGATGCACCTGTTTCAGCCGCATTTATGCCCATTGAAAATGAACACATTTTAGTACAATGCAAATACATTCAAGAACCATCTATGTTTACGACCAACCTCCTCGCTGGTGCTTGGTTGGGACACTTCACTGAAGTTCTCTTGAGTCTCTGTCACGGACATCTTTGTACTAGACTACATACGTACGTCTGCTATAGAGTGGTGCAGGAATGAGTCCTAAAATGTGGAATTAAGTTAGCATTTTAGCACTTCCGGTTCCCTCATCTGAAAGTCTATGGGAATTTTGAATGTGTTTTCGGTTAAATGCCTGAAATAAGGTCTGTGGTGAACACAAATTCAGGAAAGTTTAACGTTTTATCCTATGACATAAAATACATCTGAAACATGCCCCACCTTTGAATTGTGTATCTTTTCACGTCTTAATAAAGGTATGCTAAAAGATAGCTAACAAGGACTACATATGTCATCATCCGAAGCTCGGCAACTGAGCTGTTCAGTTGTATCCGCCTGGTGACGTAAATTCAGTCGACTGTGTTGTAGTTCAATATAGCATGGTGTTAGCTTTTTACTTTCAACAGGTGGATTAACGAACCAGATGCGATTCTATTATCAATTTATGAAGATTATCTTTATGAACAAAGCATGTAAGTTTCATAAACTTTTATTGGACACAGAGCTTATTTTCAGCAATAATCCAAAAACCCATTGAAAAATCCCATAGGCTTGACGCCGAGGGAACCCATGCAATGCTAACTTCCGGGTTTGCCTTCAAAATTATGTCACGACTGCACCACTCTATTTCCTTGCTGGAGTGTGACGTGATTTGTGTCGTGTGCAGGTGCGATGGATGGCATACAAACCAATAGGGTGCGAGAATGGTATTATGTTTATACTTCTCATCCAACCACAATCAAATTCACTCTATCCAGATGACACGATTTATCTGGATAGGTTTTTGGGTTCTTTATTTCTGTTTTTTGAATGATGACAAGCCGGAATGAAAATAAGCTGAAATGAAATAGGAGTAACGAAGCTATTTTTAAAATGTAGAAGTAAAAAGTAGGCTGAAAAATAATTACTCCAGTAAAGTATAGATACCTAAAATTTCTACTTAAGTAAGGTAACGAAGTATTTGTACTTAGTTACTTGACACCTCTGGCTGCCATGCAATGTAATGCTATTCAAACTGGCTCTTTTTTTGAGTGCTTATGAGTCCACGGGAGTGGATGAGGAAACTCTTTCCTGTGAGTAGACATCCATTCATTATGTGCTAAATTTGGGGTAAGCTGACAACTCAAGCGTCAGGTTTCTTATACAGTAAACTGTGATTTGGCAAGCAGTCAGGAGAGGCAGCAGCAGGTGGAAGCCCAGCCACCTCTTAATCTGTGGTGGGGGGAGTTACTTTCAGTTTTTGAGTGTAATGACATGGAAGACAAAATGGCAAAGACTGTCTGCAAATACTGTTTTACACATGTTGCCAACTCAAATGGAAACATTTCGAACACAAAAGCACATCTGTGTCGCCGTGACCCAGGGACATCGCTGCCTGAAAGCAGCATAGCTAAGCGGGTATGACCATCCCCCTAAAAGAAGGGGTCCCACACTGATACCTTCCATCAACAGTGGGGTATTTTTGCTAAAAAGTAGAATGAAGAAATAGTGTGGAAATTATGAAATACTTCGAAATTTCTGTCAAATTTCCCTGAAACACACACCAGAAATACCATGTAAAAAATCCCTCTCTTTATGTATGTGTACATATTAATATTATTGCTGGTGATTCATTGAAAAATTCATCGAGTTAATCACACAAATACGCTGTGATTATTCATGATTAATCATACATTTAAGATTCTACCATTTACTTAAATTTTGGTTTACAATAAAAAACTTCTCAGCTTAATTGTAATGGTTTGTAAAATATATGAATTCACTGAGCAATAAAATCCATAAAGTGCAAACTGAACACATCAAGTGCAAAATCACTTCTGCTTGAAACCCCTTGTCTTCAACAATGTTGATGGGGGGCACAGTGATGCTAAAATCTTTGCTAACACACAACTGCTTTTATCTAAACTTCCATTTGGTAGCTTTTTAAATCAATCTGCTTTTCAGCAGACCTGGGTCTCCCCACTCATCTCTTTCACACTCCCAGGCATGTAAACATTCCCCTCGAGGACTATGGGAGGAAGTTGTGGTCAAACTTGGTCATATGATTCATTTGCATCATTTATTATTTATTTTACCCAATAAGGTTTCCGAATAAATTGTAAGTGTTAACGTGTTAACTTCAATAGAACTCATGTAATTCAATGCAATATATCTATTTTAGATTTCCTGTTTGGATACAGACCTGCTTTTTAACTGACATGACAATGATGGAAAAAGGAATTTGTTACAAATGAAAAAGCAAAATAAGGAAAATCTTTGATATCACAAAGGTGCACATGACTTATAACTTGTCTACTGAGTTGTCTGACAGCTTTTAAAGCAAAATGAGACATTTAGCTGCAGTGGTGTACTGATTTATATTACGGTGTAGGGAAACGTTGCAGTAGCTTAACCAAAATGTGCTGTACAGGACAACAAAGCATCTGATTTTTTAACTGATTCAAATGAATAATAATGCAATAACTATGAACCTTGATTGCATCTTATATTTGGCCAACCTTTCACCATTGTTTTAAGGCCATGAGAAATGGAATATAACTGAACTTGTAAGAAGTGCAGTATCTTTTAGTTCTAAGAGTAAACGTAGATTGTTGCAGAAAAAATAAATACCTTTGAGTCAAAATTCAACAAAAATATGGCATTTAACTAAGTACAAATACCTGCCTCTTACATGATGGTTTGACAAATCAAGATAAAGAAATAGTGTACTCAGAATTTTTAACTTTTTAATCAGACATGAGGATGTTTCAAAGATTGATGTCTAACAAACTAATGTACTGTCACATCCCCTGGTTAAATTAGTTAAGTTACTTTTTCCATCATGTTTCTAGTCTTGTCATTTTGTGTTTTATTTTATATACTTACCTTGTGTCTCTTTTCCAGATCACTCCTTCCTGCCCATCCCTACCTGTTTCTCCGTGTCCGTATCACCCTTATGTGTCTCACCTGTGTTGATTGTCTGAATGGCTGCTCTCAGTGTATTTAGTTCATTCACTCCACTACCCTCTGTGCGAGATTTTCTTGTTACCTTCTGTGTGCATGACTTTTGAGCCTTTATTTCTGATAGATCCTAGTGTGTTTTTGACCCAGTTTCTAGTCCTCAGTTTCTGAGTTTTTGCCTGCTGTTTTTGTACCTCTGCCTAATTATTATTGACCTCCTTTGAACCTAACCTATTTTTGATTAAACGGATTGAGACTTTCACCTGTTGTCCTGAGTCTGCTTGTGGGTCCTTTGATCTGGCAATTATTACATGTTCTTTGCATATGTTAAACTCACGTTAAGTGGATAATGCATCAGAAAACAGGCATCCCATCTCCAGTAACTCAAAGGTGTAAAATAATCTCAGATTTGTCCTATAGTCTGATGTGAACCCTTTCCTCACAAGCCAAAGTCTGAAAACTGCTCTTGTGGAGAAAAACTGTGGACATGACATTCATGTTCACCTTTCTGATTTCCTCACAGAATCACTATTTTGATTATCCAAACTGTTTCTGCCATTTGGGGCAGTGCTGGCATCCTAACCTGCTTATACAATGTTACGTTTTCCCTTATTTTTACATTATTCGTGACTGTATTAGAGTATGATTCATAGGGTTTTATCTGTCTTGTCCTAATCTGACTCAGCTATTAAGTAATTTCACATTTGTCATAAATTATAAGAGAGAACTGAGTAGAGAAACCAGCCTTTTTCTTTTCAAGTTTTTTCACTCAAATACAAATTTGAAACATGACAGAATATCAAAAATACATGTCTGTGAGTTCATTGACTTCTGCTGTTCTCTGATTTCTCAGAATAAAACAATAAAAAAAGAGACTACAAGAAGTCAGTGGACTCAAACAGAGATCTTTATTTTTATGGATTTTTTTCTTTACAGCATAAATCACTGACACAGAAAATTTAATTTGTGGTGGATGACTTATGGAATGACAACAGAAGGCTGGAGCGGCTTTTGAAGGCTGAGGTTGGAGCCACTAGTGTTGCTTTAGGCACGGCTAGTCATGCATTTGTGTTTTGAAGTGTGTGTGCATGCCTCAAGTGTGGATTTCCTGTCCTCTACTGGGATTCAGAGTTACAAGAGCCGGCACAATCTATTTGCCATGCTGTATTTGAGATACAAAAAATGCAGACAGTGAACGCCTGCATGGATGGCTCAGTTTTTTAAATGAACATCAACACTGGTGGAGCAGGCAGAATTCTGTTTTACACTTTGTAGTTTGTTATGGTGGCTGAGATCATGATGTGTGGGTTAAAAGCTTGAAATATGGATCAGGTCTGTGGCAGTCTACGAGAAAGACCCGATTTGCTCTGTGCGCTCACATTCACCCTATCAGTTGTAGCAAAGGTTGAACTGTTAAACTGTGACTAGGAGAAGGGTGGAGAGGAACAATTCTTGATGGTGTGTAGCTGAAACGAATTGATTCTGATGGAGAATTGTTGAAGGAAATGATGTAGCTAAGCACTCTGTTCAAGTTTCAGGAGTGATGGGTTTAAAAAGTCAAAGGCCTCAAAATATCCACCTTCAATCAAATTTTCTTCATAATCCTGGCGTACACTGTACCATTTCAAGCCTAGACCAGTTTAGTAACAGAACAGTGAGGATGTGTGTATTTTCTTTGGGAGATTAAGCACATTGATGCACACTCACCACATTTTGAAGCTGTTTATTTTAGACAACATCTGTCTGTCAATAGAGACTGCAGTATGCAGTGTTTTTTACACACAGAGCACCAAATTGCCAGTTACAACAGTTGCTAACGTGCTTGAAAGGGGTTCAAAAACCCTTGCCTCTGCAGCCTCTGGGCGAGGGTTTTGCACCCACATACCCTTAAACTACATTGCACGTAAAACACCTAGGAATGAAAGATCCTATATATATAGGTAGGTAGTACTCCCATCAAGCCGTCCATCACATGAAGGCGCCAGGGCAAAGCCCGTTGGACCCTTGCTGCCAGATGAGGAGGAAATCCCTGTGCAACAAGCATCAATCAGGTACGTTGAACCAGCTTGTGGTGCTAAGGTGTCGTTGACAGGTTCTCAGCTGTTTTGGCTCAACTTGCCATAGTCATTCCACACCGTGAACTGACTTCTCTACAGGAGGACTCTTGCATACCTGTGATGTCAAGGGAGGTGGCCCAGCTTGGGATCGCCACTGCATTGTCTGAGGTGAAACCTTCTTGCACTGGCAAAACTGGTGTGGGTAAATACACCTATGGCTGGTTTGGCCAAGCAAATGGACGCCACAATGGGGGGGAGGCAGTGGCGCTTGCTAGGCAACTAGTCCCTTTGACGTCCAGACTGGGACCAGCTCGTGACACAGTAAAATAAATAAGAAAACATCATTGAGTGCATGAGGAGTTTGGCAGTGGCCAAAGGTAACTGATGGCTGACATGTCTGAAATTCATAAGGCTAGTTCTTACATTTGTACAGACATTTATTACATGTTTCTTGAAATTTAGATTAGAGTCAACGGTTATTCCTATAAACTTGAAATGTGTAACAATTTATATTACCTCTTCTTTTACAGTCATAGCAGTGATTAAGAGTTAGACATCTGTGAGTTACCCAATCTGATACTTTGCTTAATACTGTAGAGAGTTTGGATGCAGCTTGTTCTCTTGTTGTAGCATGGGTGTAGATGTGTCATCTGCATACATCCGAATCTGTACCTCTGGCAGATCTGGGGCAGATCATTAATGTATAAACTTAACAAAATCAGCCCTAACATTGATCCTTGGGTCACTCCAACATTACCATCGACGAAAGAAAAACACGCATCATACCTTCTTGTACCCTGTATTCTTGAGCCTAAGTATGGCTCTATCCATGTCAGTGCATTAACAGAAAAATTACACTTTGACAAGTTATTGAACAAAACATTATGATTTACAGTATCCGTAATCAAGAATAGATCAATCCAGTGGTAATCCAGTTCCATAAAGACTCAACTGATCTAAGCTTTGCCCACTTCCGTTTCAAATCTGGGGAGCAGAGTTTTCCCACCCTGCCCTTGAGCAGAGTGTTTAGATGTTGTTTATTGTACAGTGATCACTGCAGGGATTCATTTGCTCAAATCTCTGATGGATGCTTGTTTTTGATGTTAGACATTTTTGCACAATGAGTGAAGTAATCCACTGAGTTAGTCACTTCCTGTTTGGGCATGAGATGGTGTCTAGTAAAGGGTGGGATGCTGGTTATTGTCAAAGGGCATGTTCTATCTCTCTTTTTGTCTCTTTGCTCTATCCTTGCTGGAATAAAGCTGACTTGCCACATCAGTTCAATAGAAGGTGACAGTCTTAATTAAACATGAAAAATGCTTGTGATGTGTCAGTAAAGTTAGGAATAGTTAGAATTTACACACGGAAATTACACAATCTTGTGTTAAAACTACACTTAAATGTGATGTAAAGATTTACACCACAAAATATTTAGAATATGAACACTTTCAAAAGTGTAAATTTAATTAAGAACCTATGAGAATTATATAAACGTGGAAAAAGTGTTAAATTTAACACCATGGAAGTTGAATTAACACAGATGATTTAGCTGTGTATTGTGTTTTGATTTATGATATTTGCAATGACTCTGTCTTAACACACTTCCTGTTTTGCCTGTTCAAAATGATATTTTTTGCTTCCCCTAGTATTTCTGTCTCCCTGTGATTTCCTTATTTTCATTAAATTCCTCTCTGGAGGAACTGGAAACTTTTGCAGGAAGAGAAATGCCATAAATCAGCATTGATTTGTCCCATGTGTCAGATAGGTAACGCTCATTTATGGGAATATGGACATAATGCTTTGCAAAGCAAAAGATGAGGAATCTCAATTCACACAGGATCACACACTAGCAATATTCATGTGTATAAGGTTTGGTTGAATTTAAGGTAATGAAACCACGCCTGTACAGGTATGAACTCACAGTTATGAGGTCTTCAATCAACCACTTAAATCCCTGCAGAAAACAGAATGCTCTCTAGACTAGAAGTACTACTTAAACAACTTGACAAAGCCAATTAGTGGCCACTTTTGCAGGCATGATGTGGGAACATCATCTTAATAATTGTGCACTTTTCTGTCTCTTTCCCTCCACTTCCAGACCTTGAGTCATGCCCTATGTTTCCTTTGAGTTGCCTCCTGAAATTTAATCACATTAGTCTACTGACTAAAAATTCAAATGCCAGCTTTTCACACAAAATTAGAAAAAATAAACTTTCCCAACCACTGAGGGATTGTGTGAAGCAGGCACAACCAACAGCTGTAGTTTGCCAGTGAAATAGTGGAATGGAAATCTGTATTCACCTTCCACTCTGTCATTGATTCACTGTAAAACTCGTGCATAGAAGATTCACTTCACTGGGAAAAATGCAGTTTTTCTTTTCAGTTAATGCTTTTCTTATTTAAACCTGACCTGAACCTGAAGGAAAGTTGTTTTGAATTCAGCTGACATTTCATAAGTGAGTGAAGTAGGTTTACTGTTTGTGCTAACCCTTTTGTATTTTCTTGCCTTAAGCTCTGGAAAGGCTTGAAACTTCCACCCTTCAAAGTCGTTTAACAGAGAATCACTTGAGCGCCATGCAAATTGTTTTGGTATGTTAAGAAATCCAGAGGCTGACAGGCCTGCTGTGCCTGATGGGTTGATTAGCTAGAACAACATTTCTCTGGGACGAGTTACACAACATTGACAATGACAATTTCTGGTTTTACCAAGATGGCTTTAGTTTTCTTCTCTTTCTGCTCTCTGTAGTTCGACTTCCTTAGCTGGCAATTGTACCACCATGAGCTTCCTTCATCAGTGCTTCAGCAGAGGGTGTCGAGCTTTCCTTCCTCTCTCTTGGCTCAGGATCATGGCGGTGAATCAGCTTGGAGGTTTCATGGGCTTGGTGGGTCATCACAGGCAGCTTGGGTAATTATCGTGATGTGCTCAGCTCATCTCTGTTCTTTGCTGTCTTCTTTCCATCAGCCTTTTGGCTCAGATTTCAGATTCTTGGACTGACTTGTGCACATCCCTGCTTTCAGAATGTTAAAATGTCAAGTTAGGTGACCGCAGTTTTCCAGAGCCCAAAGCCCCCTCACTACAGCACCTAAAGCCACCAGAAATAACTTAATTTGTGAGACATTACAGAAAAAGAGATGTCTTTCCTGTCCCTGCCCTTTCTGGTTACAAATCATAGAAAATTATAAGATGCAACAAGTTAACATTAAGCTGTAAATTTAAGAAAAGGTCTCCCTTAAGACAACAAAAGCCCTAAGATTATTCTAGCAGGTCGACCCATCGTGACAATCTGAGGGGAAATTCAGTTCAAGACCTTGGTTGCTCTCAGTGGTTGGCCAAGATTTTGGGTGGCGTACGAGTTTTACAGATCCAGTCTAAAGCCTTTTGCATTGATTGCATTGATTTTTCGTCAGAGTGGCCTACGCACCACATACATGTGGCTCAGTTTGACCTCGTTACTTTGCAATACCCCGCCCTACGACTACTCGGTAGTGTGATTTTTATGCCAGTTCCTGGCCCTGCTGCCACATTTCCTGCTTGTTTGTGTACAAGATACCATGACAACTGATACATATTCAGCAGCAGATGATCATATTGCAGTTACTGCAAAGAAAGAAGACATTGAAGGGGATGGAAAGTATGGCTGCTGAATTAGTCGCTCCCTAAGATGTGAGACTTGTTTGGCCCCTGTGGGAAACAGATGGCAGAATGGATAAGGTGTGCGCCCCATGTACGTGGGCGGCCTGGGTTCAAATCTGGCCTGAGGCCCCCCACTGCATGTCTCTCCCCGCTCTCTTCCCTGTTTCCAACTCTATCCACTATCCTCTCCTCTATCAAATAAAGGCAAAAAAGTGCCCAAAAATAAAACCTTGAAAATAAATAAATAAATAAATAAATGGTCTGCAGGACTTTCACAATATGTAGAAACTGAACAATTCAAAATTGTTTGATAAGACTACACTAGTGTTTGAGAAATAAGTCTGCAGGAAGATGGAGCTTCTGATGGTATATCCAATAAATCCTAAACATTTTAGCAGCTAGGGCTAACATAAGCTTGCATGTTGAGAGTAAGAGTAAGTTTTTACTCTTTCTTTTTCAAGTGTCAGCTTTTTACTTTTGGGCCAATGCCAGGAAAGGTAGAAAGCCCAGTGGCAATCTCATATCTCCACAGTCTGGAGCCTGAACTCTATCCTCCAAGATGACAAAGCAGGGTTAATCAGAGACTACCTCCAGAATTTTGGAGTGGGTAGGACAGAATGGCCTGCCAGCAGTCCTGGCCTCAACCCCATTGAACACTGGTGGGATCAGCTTTGGCGTGCTGTTCATGCCAGAGTTACCAACACAACCACACTGGCTGACTTGTGACAAATGGTTGAAGAATGGGATGCCATCCCACAGCAGTGAGGAGGACATGAGGAAGAGGTGCCAGGCTGTTATGTATGGTTTTTCCACATGCTACTGAGGCTCCTGTTTGTTAAATTACTAAAATGTTAAATTGCTGATATGTCTTGTTACTTCAGACTTCCACCAAACAATCCACAAAAAACACCAACAAGAGTCAAGGGTGGAATAAGCTGTTGGGCAAATATTTCAAGGGCACAACCCGGATTCTCAGCTCTGCTGCTCATCCCACAAATGCATGTTCCTTACAAATGTGGCAACATTTAAAAGGGAAATAGACAGGCTTTACAGTGTTATAAGACTTTGTGCCAATATAATCTACCAAACACAAATTTACTTGTTTTTTGTGCTAAATTAGCATTTATTATCCTCACACTCTAACTATCAAACTCTTACTTATAGTTCTGACATCTATCCTGCAGAAACTCAGATTAATATTTGTGGTGAAGATAGAGACTCTCTCAATAGTCATCTCATACATCCTCTCAGCAGAAGGATGGATTGTTTCAGTAGTGACAGTAATTTAAAAATCCTGATTTTTTTGATGATGTAACTACATGGCAGTAATTGCTATAATAGCACATGCTGTAATACTTAGGCCCTCAATGTATAAGACATTTAATCGACAATTTCAAACTGCAACACATAAGCCTCTTTCATCATGTATGTGTTGTCGTTTTCATTATTAAAGATAAAGTTTGAACTCACCCATTCATTGATGTCCTCCTAGACATGTTTAAAGAAAAAGTGCATAAATAAGAATAATGGTGATGGTGGAGTTTTGTACACGCATGCCTCATCTCAGAGCTTTCATCCTCTACACACTATTTGTCATGGAGCTTTTAAGCTCATCATTAACTTGAAAACCCTCACTCATCACTGTTGTATGAACATGTTGGATGGTCTTCTCTCTCTATGTAGACTAAATCACTGTTGTGTACTCATCCTTCTGGGGCTGCTTCCTTCATACCTTCTCAGACCATCAGTCAGAGGAGCAGGAGCTGACAGCTGTCGGCCCCTGTGTCTTGTCTTGCTGTCTGTTCCAAAGGTCAGAACAGAACTTAAAAAAAGCGTTCAAGTTTGCTGTTCCCAAGCCTTGAATGAATTGCAAAAAGACACAAAACTGAAAAGTGAAATGACTTGGAGGCAAACACATCTGCTGTCAGGTATGAGGTATCTAACATATATGTTAAGATTTAAAAATCTTGTACATTTATGCATGATTTTATTATTCTCATTGCAAGTGGCAAACCTGAAAATGAATAACACATCTTGATATTTTAAACTTTGTTGTGTGCATTTTTTAGATTTTAATAAGCATATGTGAAGTTTATGATCCAGTACAATTTTTACTTTGCTCCTGAGGTAAAAATCCTGCAGACTGGGCCCCTGTGTCTGAGATGTGTCTGCATATTTAAGCCTCTATGTGTTGCCCACCACTCCTAAGCAGAGGTGACATCTGTGACAACATTTGGCGTGACTCTCACTGTTTCTCTCTCCATCCTTCTGTCCTTCATTCCTTCATATCCCTCCACCCGAAAAAGTGATGACAACATGTCACTTACAGATGAAAGTGTGCGTATATTCTCTCTTCCTGGGGCTTACGGTGGAACATTTGATACTGCAAATGGCAGGAAGGGAGGGGTAAGACAGGAAAGACAAAAAGGGGATTGAGATGGATGATTGATTTTATGGAACATTGGAGCCGTCATATAAATGTTAATTCATGCTGTCAGCTCTGGGTTTGGGGTTTTACTGCAGTCTTTTCAGGATGCTGAACTATGGACCTCGAGAATACATCCCTCATAATATCATCATAAACAGCATGTTGGTGACGAGTTTTCCTTATGGCTCATCTGTTTTACATGGAAATCCGAGCTTGTTCTGGAGAATCACAAACTGCTCATAAAAAAGCTTTTATTTGACCGAAAAGAAGATACAAATCTAAGATAGTTTGCAGAGGATAAAGACATGTTTTTCATTATTTACAATGTTTTCATATCCTTGAATGGATGTGTCACATTTTATGCTTAGGCGTGTGCCGTTTGACGCCTAAACATCTTGAGCTACTTTTCACCACAACATGTGGTAATGTGATTTTTGTCCATAAATCTTGGTCACATGCTGCGCTGAGTGTTCTCACCACCTGAAGGAAATCGCTTTGTGTGAAAAGCTCGGCCAAGGACAGTTTTTTCTCTCTTTGCCTTTGAAAAACGTTGAGATGATTGATCTTTGTCAAGACTAAAATAACATTTTATTATTTTACTATTTCAGCTGTTTCACAAGAGGTAAGTCATGGATGTGTGTGTGTAAAGATAAAAACAACAAAAACACATTATTTATATCTTTGCAGATCAGACATTGTATATTTTTTATTTATTTTTTATAAGCTAGTTCTTTTGATTAAACTCCAGTATTACATTGTTCTTTATCTTCTGTACTTCTTAAAATTATTCACTTGTACACAATGATCCTTTTAGTTTCTATGCAATTTTTTTGTCCACCATATGCTTTTTAAGCCTTGATTTTAAAAAGTATGTATCAAAAGGATTAGATATTTGAAGATGTATCAGTATAAAACAGCATCAAGTACTACTTTCACATTTAATACTTTTTCATTTCTTTCTCATCTGGTGCATTTGGGTGTTATTTAATGTGCCCTGTTTCACAGCATCAACATCTCAAGCTTCAATAGACCTTTATTCAGCCAATTATCCTTATATCCAACAAAAAGACCTGAAAAAGAAATTATCAGAAGATATTGGAACTATTTACAATCTGAGCCACTTTCTTCAACTTTAGTCTCTTCTAACCTTGTACACAAGCTCTCCCATAAGGGGGATAAAGGGGAGACCTGTTATGTTTTTTTGTACCTGAATAACAAATAAACACCAAAATACATATTTATTTATTTATTTATCTATTTATCTATTTATCTATTCATATTGTAGTATATAGCCTTCTTCAAAAAGTAAAGCCCTTTTCTTAAAACAGAAAAAAATGTATTAATTAAAAAAAAACGTTAACAGAAGCAAGAAATAGGCTGAAAGTGGCAAAAATGGCTTAGAAATTGTTAAACCAGGCATAACAACTGGTGAAAAGGGGTTACAAGTGGCAAAAATGGACGCAAAAAAGGGTCAAATGTGGTTAAAATCAGGAAAAAATTGCCGTTGCAAAGGAGGGGAAAGGAGCTTAATAGAGGCAAAAATGCAACAGAAGGCAAAAAATGTCAAATGGGTTAACAGAGGCAAAATGGTCAGAAAAAGATTAAGAAGGGCTTCAAAAAGTGGCAAAATGGCTTAAATGTGGCAAAACTGTTTGACAGGGTGGTGAAATGGGATTAAAAGGGGCAAAAATCTGTTAAAAGAGACAAAATGGGTTTTTGTTTGCAAAAAATGGTTGAAAGTGGAAAAAGGGTGAACAAAGGCAACAATGGTTCAAAATGGGCGAACAATGGGTGAAAAGTGATTAAAACGTGGCAAAAATGGGTAAAAGGGGCAAACTGGGTAAAAAGTGTACAAAATTGATCAAAAGTGCCCAATAAAAGTGACAAAAATGGGCTGAAAAAGTGGCTGAGAGAGGTTAAAAAGTGGAACAAATGAATAATTTCAACATCATGCTCAATAATAGCTCGACACACTTTTCAGATCCAAAATCAAGTAACTGTTAGCCAGTATGCTAACACCAATGTTACTGACTTCACACTTTGATTGATAACAATCTCAGCTGGGGAGGGCCCATTCACTGGGTTTGTCAGGGGCCCAGCCAAATCTGTGGGCAGGCCATACAGGTTTGAGCCTCACGTGTGTACCATGTACCGTATGATGTATAATTAGACTGGATGAAAAACTTTATTGTCATATCCCAACCTAATCCCATGCACAAAATATGAGGAACTCACAGCTTTAAAAGGGTAAACTACCACTAAAAACTAACTACTAAAATGTTCAAGTTAGAGTATGACTTGCAGAGGTCTACAAATCTAGAACATGCACAAAGGCACTGAAAAAATGTCTGTCTGTCTAAAAAGAACAAAAACACAAGAGCTGCTCATTAAAAAGGTTCAGTCCTAAATCCCTGTGCTACTGAAGATTTCAAAACATTTCTTAATAGTGTCTTATTTTATAGTGCTGTACTCTGCCTTTGTCTATTTGTACTGTATCAGTCTCACTATATGTTAGGATCTTTGGAGTCATTTCAGAGTACTTTTAGAGCTTCGGGTAAATACTAGGTTGCAGATTGTAAATTATATTTATAACTGTTTGTTATTTGATGTGTGTGTCCGTCCTTGACAACCTGACATTCCAGGTAGACTGTTTAGATTCCTTCAAATGGCATATATTTCACATCCACACCTTTTCATATATTGATGGCAAAGGCTGCTAAGCAGTGTCCATCAGTGATAATTGGCTCATACTGGATCTAATCCTACACACCAACCAGACTGTTTATCTCCATGACATGAGATACATTTTTTACACAGGTCCATACACAGCGATTGAGAAGAGCAGAATTCTAAGAAAAAAAAAATCAAAACTCAGAGGGTGACTGGGTGAATACTGCATCTGTCACATACATTTCAAGCCAATCACAACCAAAAAACATGACCTAGTAGTTGTGCACAGCCTGACGGATGAATAATAATATCCAAGCTTCACTGGCAGTCATTATTGTTGTTCACTATCAGTGGAGCCAGATGATAAATCAAACTCTTGCTGAAAGAACAGCTTTCAGTGCGGTTCTTTGTTCTCCTTCTAATGAAAGTAAATTGACCAGTTATGATTAAACACAATAGTTGCATCTTGCTTAATTTTCTTGTATGGAATTTTTTTCTTTAACTATATACTATATTGCCTAATATGTGTTATGTTTGGATGTATCTACAAGACACTAACTTTTGTGCAACTTGACATTTCACTTACAGGTCAAATTTGACTTGAAGTGTAAAATTGAGTTATTCTTACACAACTACAAACCAATATGAAGAATGCAGCCAACAGCACCAGTAGAGAACTGTCTAATGTGAGAACTGTCCAAGCTCTGGTGGGAAACGTTGTGTTTATATTGGACCTCGTTACTCTTGGCAAAAGACGGTCAGAGATAATATGTTTCCCATTCCCTTAATCTGACACATTTATTTTTCTCTATTCTACACACTACTGTCTTTTGTTCTGTAATTTCCAGGTACGTTAAGTCATCATTGTAATGTGTTGAGGCTGAAACTAAGACCCCCCAGCTTTAACAGCACAGAGACTGTCAGTAGCTGTTCAGTCGATTAGCATTGACAAAGGCCCATTTAACTTCACCAAAAGTGAACAAATCAAAGCCACAGGAGCTGCATAAACTTTCCTCCACTCAGTATTTTTCTCTATCGTTTTACCATCTCTCTTCTGTCTTCCTGTAAAACATATTTTCATTTCTCCTGCCAGTCAGGCTTTCCCTCTCTCCTTGTCTGATGGGCTAAATCTGTCACTGTCCTGTTAGAGAAATAAACAGAGCAGGAGGACAGAGAACCACTGTGCTCTGGTCTCACTGGTTCTGATGAGAGGAGCAGACAGACAGCTGGCAACACTACAGTTAGACTGTCTGGGAGAAAGGGACCGTTAGCTAGAAAACATTACGTCGTCAAAGCAGAGCAGAAAGGTCATTTAAGATGCACCCAGGATGCTCGGGGACAAACACAACCAAGCTCCAGTGAAAAGAAGAAAAACAGGACAGATTGAAGGATAGAGGCAGTGATAAAAGTTGTCCATCTGTAAAACTCTTTCCAGGATGTTGACACTGAAAAATGGTTGAAATTGGTTTCTCTATCCAAGACCTAATTTCTCCTATTTTGAAACTGTCTTTAGCATCTATTAACATAATTGTTGGTTAAAACTTAGCACTAGCAGCATTGGAAGCCAGGGGTGTCAAACTCAATTACAACAGGGGCCAGATTCTGAATTAAGGTCTAACCTGAGAGCTAAACAGGGTCAAAATTAAAGAGAGAGACCTGGATGCAGCCAAGGACATCCACTTCATACAGACAAGTGCTAATACCAGAAGTCACTTGAACTGAACATCTTCTTCGTTGTTTTCTTCGTTCATCACCGCCCATATTAATATAGGCAAGTCCGTCACATAAGGAAATATAAGTAAACGAAAAATATGTGACTTTAAACTAACAAGCACAGCGATTACATAGTATTAATTTTAATAAATTGATTCACAGACATAATGTGCAACAGGAGGCTGGCTGGCCAGACACCGATTTTGCCACCATGTTGCCAGAGGCAAGTCCACTACATCATTCAATAGACAAGGATTGTGCAAGTTTTTGGAATTAAAAGCTCAAAAGATCAGATTACTAGATTATTAGGGTTTGTGTCTAATGCATTCATTTGTTCTAATGTTTGTTAATGTAAAAAAGGAAAATATCTACAACATACTGCCTGTAAATTACTGTGGAATATGCTACAAAAACAATAAAAACATGGTTAAAAAAATGGTCAAAACATGAAATCTTTAGTCAAAATAATATTTTTAAAAGGCAATTATATTAGTAAGAAAGCTGAAATAACTTTGAATGGTCAAATATTAGATAAAAATCGAAATCATTTGTTTAAAGGTAAAATATGAGATTCATTTAAAATCGTGAGTTTCAAAAGTCAAAATTTGAGATAAAAGTCAAAATTAGGAGTTGAAAAGGTAGAAAAACTGAGCTGAAATTCAAAATCATGAGTTTAAAAGATCAAAATATGACTTGAAATTCAAACTTTGAATCTGAAAGGTCTAAATGTGAGGTAAAAATTGAAAAGAATTAATTGAAATGGTCAAAATTTGTGTTAAAAGTCAAAGTTAGAAGTTAACAGGGTCAAAATATGAGATGAAAAATCATGCGTTTGCAAGGTCAAAAAAAAAACAAAATAATGAGTTTTAAAGGTAAAAATTTGATGTTAAATTTAAAATTGTGAATCTGAAAGGTCAAAATATTAGATAAAAAGTCAAAACCATAACTTTAAGTTTGATGCAAATTGAAAATATGAAAAGAAAACACAAATTCCTTTTCCCACATTCCTGACTTTTAATCAAATTATTACTACTCTTTACTTTTCTCATTTTTATGACTCATAAAGGATATTTAAAAACTTCATGGCTAGTTTACATTTGTATTTCTGGAGGAAATCTGCAGACCACATATCTGTCGGCCTTGAGTTTGACAACCCTGCCCTAGCTGCTTCAACTCAACCCAAGTCAGCTGTTAGTGGGTTACTTAGAGAAAATGTGAGCAGTACTCCATTGTATTGCTTTAATATGCTCACAATCTGAAAAGAAAAACTGTTAATGTTGTTGATTAAAACAATTACTAAAATGCTTCCAATGAAATTTGGTAGATGTATTTGTAATTTTTCTAAGAAATTTTCAAGTACTGCATGGAAATTTAAGGGATTTTTTTTAACATATTTTGGAGACACTGATAAAGTTTCACTGAAACATTTGGGGAATATATATGTAGACATTTTGGGCTACTTTTTTGGGGGATACTTTAAAAATGTATGTAAAAAATTTAACAGAAATTTTTGGGAATTTCTTTTAATTTTGGGGGAACTGTGATGAGCTAATATTGTTAATACAAATAGATAGGTTATATATATGTATATATGTATATATACAGTGCTTAACAAATCTATAAGACCACCTGTCATATTTGTCTCAGAGACCATCCAGCATCATGAAGTGCTTTAATGTGGACTCTTTCATTTTCAGTGAGCTCTCCACATTTTACCATTTTGAACAGGAATGAGGGATTTCAAACTGAATTCACCCAAATTTGAGCTGGCTCACTGGGCTTCTCTTAGAAGTCAGAAATGAATCAAGCATAACATTCAACCACTAAAACTAATTTTTCTGTTAAAGAATGCAAGTAAATAACTATAATTTGAAATATTAATCAAGAAATAATAATGTCCTTTACAATTTTTTTTAGATTTTTTGTAAATCAGTAATTTGAAAATTCATGGATAACAATAATGATTATATTCTAGCATTGAAAATATCATTTGGGTTAAAGAGCTTCTACATATTGGTGTATGAACCATTGCAGAAACATAAAAAATGATTTTGGTAATACCAGTGCTGTTAATTTAGGGCAGTTGTGGCATAAAGCTTACTATGGTTAGGGTTGTCTAATAAATGTGTTAAGCAAATTGCAAACATTGTGCAAGAGTGAACAAACTCTAAAACATAATTTAAAAAAACATAACATTAGCTATAACAATCAGAGAAACTTTAAAAAGTGACAAGAAAATAGGCCTTTAGATAAACATACAGTCCACTCAAACTCATGATAAAGATATTACAAGGATAACGTAATTATTACCTCTGCCAAGGAGGTTTGTTTTTGCTGCCGTTTGTGGGAATGACACTAGCCAGGTGAGAGGTCTCTCCCTGGAAATGGGAGGAAATATCACCCTACCCTTTTGGTGTCTGCTTTGGTCAGCTTTATAATAATGCAGTGTGAACAAATTAACTGTGTAAAAATACCCCAAGGCTCTTTTGAGTAATCAGGGAATAATGAAATGCTCTGATATTGAAAGAAAACCCTTCAAAAGTGAAGATTTTGTTTACTGATCACTTTCATGTACTGAGCTGTAGCAGACTGATGAACTCCGGCCACACTACTGGACCAAATTAAGTCCTTCAGAGAAACAACTGCACCAGGTTCTGGTCATTAGAGAAAGGATCAAAGACAGATTCATGCTCCACATTTAGAACAATGACAGTGTCTGCAGGCAGAAATCACTGTGGTAATATTTAGCACCAATACATCATATTTGACTGGGCTTTGAGGGGCCGTGCCAGTCTTACTCTGTAAATCTGGGTAGCCACAATAGTTTGGAACCCTGCTGATGTTTAGTCATGGGCGCGTGTCTGCAGCCTGAGTAGATTGCCACTTGTAGGTGGGTGTGAGTCACCAAATGAACTAAATGAATGGTTGGTGATGTCCTGGTTTTGAAATGATCCGTGGTATAATAGGAGCGGAGACATCTGGCAGGTGAAAAAACAAACTGGTGAATCACGCAGTGCATGTGAAGTGAGAGTGAATACAGGGAGAGTGCAACTTCAAGTAGAGGTGTGTGAGTTTGTTTGTTTGTGCAGTATGATGAGAGAAAGGATCAGTATTTTGAGTGGGAGAATATTTTGCATTGATGAGAAAATGAGTGTGCAAATGTTACCGTTAACCACACACACATGCACACACAGACACAGAGTGACCCATTCATCAGGGTCTGTGGAGTCTGGAAACTCCCCTGTCACAGCCAAACACACACACAAATACACATTATATGCTGAAATACTGTGAGAAATGTATAAACTGTTTGCCAGCTGAATCTGTCACATTTCATACACTTAGAAATTTGCAGCTTCCATAAATCTGTGGGTTTTTTCTTGTCGGACATGCAAAGCTTCATATAATATTATGGGCTTGTTTTCACACCATCTAAATCACTGAAGCCTGGGGTTGCTTTGGCTAATTGTCATGTTGTATGTTTTTGTATTTTTGGCTGAATTTGATTTATTCATGGGTGCGGTAGGCTTTTGCACGTTGTAAAAACCATGTAAGGGAAAGTTTAGTGCTTTTCTAAAAGGCTGAGTATGGAGATATAAATCATTCATTAGAAAACGGCTAAAAGAAGTAGTGTTTTCTGAGTAATTTTAAAGTGCTTGCAGAATTCAGTCAACTGGCATGTGGTTTTTACTAATCCTAAGGAAGGGTTTATTTATATTCGTGGAAAATGGTTCTTTATTGCTAAAAAAGTGGAGTCTCTCTTCTGTTAATTATTTACTACAGTTTGTGATGGGGAGCAGGATGGGGTACTGATAATAAGGTTACCCAACTTGTTGCTGTTAGGCCTCTTCCCCTAATGAAACAACTCTAATTGTACTAAACATCTATCCTTTCTGCTGTGTAAGCTCAAACTAAAACAATAAACCTGACATCAAAACAAGTGAAAAATAACGGTGAAAGTAATGATTTAGTTTTCCTTACAGATTGTCTCTTTTTCTGTGCTCCTAGTATTTAAAGTTCTTAAAAATATATATATAAGACAATTCAATATGGACCACTCAACAGCCACAGAGTAACTCTGATGACCTCTCAACAGTCACAGAGTTAAGGTCTTTGCACACCAGAGGCATTTTTTCGTGCAAATAATTTGCACAAAATATTGATTTTTCGACCCAGTATCAAGTCAATGCAAGCTTCCACACCAGAAACGTAATTTCACAAAGCGAAATTGCGGCGGATATTTTTTCGAACCGTGGTTGATTTTTTTCAAAGTCTCACTTTGAGTGGCACACATCTGGCCAAACAAAACACATGCTGTTGCCGAGATTTTAGGCAGACAAAGGAGCAAAAACGTCATCCTCACCTACATCACATGATGTTTGTCCTCTTTCCATACCTGTCTTTAGTTAGTGCCTGCCATTTTACCTCACTTAGCCTGGCAGAGAGGGAGACAGGCAGCAGGCAGTTTTGTCAGAACTGGATGACATTTCTTCGTTAAAATTAGAACAAAGAACAGCAGTGAGTTGTTTTCTTTTCAAAAACGACAAAAGACGAGTACTTACATGTCTATAGTCGCCATATTTAGCATTATTCCTCAGTATCTGCACACTAGCAGCTTGATAGCGGCTACGTCACGTGTTTGTTGCTCTAATTGGTCCGTAGAGATGTGACAAACAGAACATTCACCCAATCATACTCCGAGTTTTTTTCAAAGCCTCTGCCGTTTCTCAAACTTTTCCTACTGACGCTTTCCCAGATGGATGTGGCATCCATCTGGCATGTCAGGTTATCACAGAGTAACTCTGATAACAATTAAACAGTCAAAGAGTAACTCTGTTGACCATTCAAGTCACAGAGTAACTCGGTTGAACATTCAGCAGTCACAGAGGAACTCTGATGATGATTCAACAGTCAGAGAATAACTCTGTTGACCATTCAACAGTCAGACTAACACTGATGACCATTCAACAGTCACAGAGTAACTCTGTTGACCATTCAACAGTCAGACTAACACTGATGACCATTCAACAGTCACAGAGTAACTCTGTTGACCATTCAAGTCACAGAGTAACTCTACAGGCCTTTCAACAGTCACAGAGTAACTCTGCTGACCTCTCGATAGTCACAGATTAACTCTGATGACCACACAACAGTCACAGTGTAACTCTGATGACCTCTCAAGAGTCACTGCTGTTACTTTGTCCTTTTGTGCAAAAAAGCCTGCCCACTTCCTTTTCCTTTTTTTTTTAATATCTGTATAGATATATTTTATTGATATTTCATTCTATTGCACTACAACTATTTTGTTTACTCTTTACTGGTACACTTCACATTGCCCTCTTTATCGCTTTATTTTCAGTTAAAATCTTCATCTCTTTGCACTTCAACCATTCTTAGTTTTCTTTTTGTACTGTTATTGTACAGAGTGGCTCACATATATAATGATGGTCACTGTCATTATCTGAAACCATAATTAAAATTGCCTGTTTATAGTGTTTATTTTGTGTATCGAGATACATATACTGGTTTAAATCTTCTCTCTTCTTTATATATTGTTTAAAATTGCAAATGTGTTTTTTTGACAGACTTCTTCTCTTCTAATGCTGCTGATCTACAGTAAGTTCCTTTAACCTTCCCTTAGGGACGCATGATGTTTTTTTCTATGTATTGAATTTAAAAAAAAAAAAAAAACAAAGTAACTCATAAATTTCGTTATTTCATGGTTTACCATGATTTCATTATTTTCTGAATGGTAATGGAAAATCACAGACAAAAGCCACAGTCCTACTTTTATGTTAGGCCAAGCACACACCTTCATATTTGACTTTATAGCTCTGTCCCAGTGTTAGGTCCAGTCCTATTGAAGTATGAATTTATCATCCAGATTTCCCATAACTGTCTGGAGGAATAACAACTATGCTGCTCTTCAAAATTGGCCCGATGAGATCGGACCTTTACTATGATTAGAGCTTTGACTTCAGACGTCTAATTTGGCGGCTCCTTGATGTGATGGTAGAGTAAGGACAGTGCGAGTGGAGAAGAGGAGAGAAGGCCTTAAAGTGAAGAAGAGAAATTGGAACATTGTGTGACCACAGAAAGGCCTTAGACAGTTTTAATATGCCCCACTAAAAAAGAAGGGGAAAGCCAGAAAAACAAAAGGGGGTTTCGGCAGCGCCTCTTTCGCAAGCGAGCTGGCCAGCTGCTCAGGCAGGGTGCAGGGTGAGCGGGGTGTCACACGCACATGAAGCTACAGGAATGCTATATCCTGCTTGACTTCAGCTTCAAACCTCTCTGTCTACTTTAAAAACTCTTTGCATCAGTGTCTTAAACAGGTAGATGAAATTTAATGCTTTTAGAGGTCAAATCAGGGTAAGTCAACGGTGTCCAAACTATGGCCAATGAGCTTAACACGGCCTGTGTTTCATTTTTAAGTGGACCACGAAAAATAAAAAAAAAAAGAAACAAATGATGGTATGAAAGGGCCACTCTAAACAAAACAGTACAATAAATAAATAAAATGGATCTGTTAATATTTTGTAAGAAAAAAAGAGGGTTTTTTGTTCATTACATCGGAAATTTATCATTGACCAAATTTAGAATTTTTTTTATTTTGAGGTACAGAATTAACAAGTTTTCCTCTGAATAGCCCCCATTTACAGCAATGACTCTTCAATTTCTGAATGCTAATGATAATGTTATTATTATGGACTAAGATTACAGTTTTTCCTTATTGCTCAGTCCCAGTAAAAAGTATAATTTTATCTAGCTCTCAAGTGCAGTACTTATGCAAGGCAAACAGATTCATCTGGTCTGATTTATTCCACCAAATAGGCTGTTTTTCTAACCTTGCAAAGCAGATGGATACGCCTGTTTCCCTGTTTCTCACTGGCAAATCCATCTTGCAAACCTCCCATCTGAACTCTTTGGGCCCGGTTAGAAAGTGACAGGACCAATCAGCATTGAGGCGCAGTGGAGTTGTGACATAAGCAAGCAGCAACAAGACATTAGCAAGGATGCTGCTAAAGCTCCAGTTTTATCAGAGCTTGACATTTCTTCGTTTAAAGAAGAACGATGGATGTGCGAAACAAATCCATCTGGCCTGTCAGGTTACTTTTTTTGACCATATAATCTAAAAATATACCAATATTTGGCTCTTTTATGTCTATGACTCTTTAAACTTGACAACTTCCTTTGTTTCTTGGAAATATTTAACTTAAAAAGCATATATTCTGAATTTTGGGTCTTGTAAACTGACTTCTTTAGTACTACTTCTTTTTTAGATTTGCCTGAATACATCATCATAGAAATAAATTGTGGTCCCTATTAAAACATGAAGCTTGTTCCTGACTGCACTGTACATTAGTTAGTAGTTTTGACACTAGGCAGGGCTGCTATAACTATAACCTTGCACGCCAGATGGATTTATTTCACACATCCATCTGGCAAACCACTCACACAGCATTTGGGAAAGGCCCACACAGGCATAAATAGAAGTGTGAAAAAACACTAAAGACAAAAAAAATTCAATTTTCATGTAAAAATGGTAACTGTTAGTGTTATCGTACAGTGTTTGAAATTATACGTCATTGTGTCTACAGTGCAGTGCTGAAGGTTACCAACTGCTGGGGGTGCCATGGAGCTGGATCAGAAGGTCCTAAGATCCAGATCAACATTGGGGGGGGGATCTTCCTCAATCAACAAGGAGCTTTCAGCTTGTTAGCAGAGGGCCAGGTAAGTTATCATGCAGCACTGTAATCTTAGTGGTGGGTACACAGTTCCTGCTCTGTGAAATGTCAAAATTTAAACACAGTCATGTCTGTTTTTACCAATTCTACACCTACAAACAAGTTTTATTTTAAAAATATGTTTACAAACTAATCTTTTAAATTTTACATCTCCAAACTAGTTATGATATGAAATATGTCTACAAACTAATTTGATTTTACACCTCCAAACTAGATATTATCATATAGAATATGTTAACAGATGAAAATATTAATTTTGCATCTGCAACCTCATGCACCTTGGAACTAGTTATTATGAAATTAAATAGTCTACAAACTAATCATTTCAATCCTGCACCGTAGAACTTATGATATAAAATAGTCTACATTCCTTTCATTTTAATCCTGCACCACCAAATTGAATGTGATCGAAAATATGTTTACAATTTATTTGTCACTCACCTTCAAACTAGTTACTATGATGACCTGACTTACAGAACTGTCATAAATTTTCACAAGATCTCTGTAATATATATATAATTCTGATTAAAATTAAAAAGTGTCATACCACACTTGGTTGTTGTAATTATTTATGCAGCATGCAGATTATGACCTATACCATGTCCTGAATTTATTTGGCAGTTTGTAGAGAGGTGTGTATTGTCATATGTTGCAGCATTGACACACTAGAGTCCTGATGTTGCCCATCACACTTTTTATCCACATCTGAGGAGGACATTTCTCTGCGATGCTGACAGACACAGCAAGCTGGCTGTTTTGTTGTTGGTTGACCTTTGACATGAAGGCCTGGTGGAGGAGAACCTGCTGATGCAATCTCCTCATAGATGAAGCCTGGGTCCTGTGTAAGGCAGAGCTCCAGCACTTTTCAGGACTGATCCAGACTTAACCTCAAATTTTGGCCTGTTGAGTAATAGATTATAGATATAATCACACATTTGGGTCAAACAGAGCTTTGTTTGATGTGCCCACAGTAGGTAGGTCCAAATAAAAAAAAGAGAAGTCACTGACAATATTATCAAAGTTATTAGTGTACTATTATTAGTGAGCTATTTCTAAGTGGTCAGACCCTAACTTATTAGTTACTATTTTTCTCTTCCTATCACACTGATAAATACCTCTCCTGTCTTAAAGAGAATAAAAGGTAGAAGAGACAAAGGATGGTTACTGACTGCTCAGTGGAGCCAAGGAAAAAGGGTAGACACCAGGAACATGAATGGTGTTTTTCATGCCTGGAGTGTCTGACTTCTTCTTTAGTAGGGTTGAGGTGAAAATAAGAAGATTCATTGTGTTCATGTGTATCAACACTAATGTGATATCTGTTCATCAGCGCTGAGCTCATAGATCACTCAGTGGTCGTGTGTCCTCTCTGAGACCCTCTGCTCCAGCCTGTCACTTGTCTCCAGTCTCTGCTGCCTCATATCTAACAAGCAAAACTGTTTTGATATGTTGAAGTGATGACTGATAGAATAAAGCCAGCTCGCTAAGTAGGCACCGAAACTGTTCAGTAGCCAAATGTTATAAAATAAATGCTGAATGATGAATCAAGAGTGGCTATCCCTCTTGTTTTTAGTCTCCTGTCTAATCAGGTGTTGTTCAATAGCTAGCAGTAACCTACTCTAACTGTATTTCAGATTTATATTTTCTAAAGCTAACTTGCTAATTTGAAAGCTGTAAATGCCAACAACAGCCATATTTCTAAGTTTTATTTGGTAACATTAGGAGTATATTTACTTAAAAATTAGACAAATTCCTTGGATTCATGTCATGGAAACAGCGTGTCGCGCCGGTAGCTCTTGCTGAGCGCTTGCACCGTAGTTTGCCAGAGGAGCGCGTGCCTGTATTTAGGAGGCGTGGCTTTGGGGAGAGTCAGGGAGGGACAGGAAGTGTTCCTCTGAGTAGTGACTTTTCAAAAACCAGCTTACAAATGCTGAGCTCTCAAAATCATCTACCCCAGCTTTAAGTAAAGCCATATAAGCAAAGATATGCCAATGATTTTGTCTCTGAGTAGCCAGCGAAGGCAAACCAACTGAATCATGAGGAATACAAAGATGAGTTAAGGACTTAAGATTTGTAATAAACCTCAGACCCCCATGGTACACTATCCAAAGATTAAGGGCATTGGCAGCAACAAGTCTTTCTTTGCGGCTAAAGAAAATACATTGGATTGTTTTTGACGTCTTTCATAAACTAAAGGTGAAGGATATCAAAGTGGCCCCATCTGCCTGATATTTTCCAGTACAGTGAAAAAGAGAGAGATCTCTGATCTCAATGGGACTAACTTGGTTAAATAAAGGTAAAATAAACTGGTGAACATCATCAGCCTAAAACAGTAAAACACATCCCTCTCCCTGGAAACTGCTCGTAACGTAATTCTTTTACAATAATTTAATTTTTCAAGAGCTAAAAATGTTTCAAATGTCATTTAGGTCTCATTACTAATATGGCATTTTAATATGAACAGGCAGGACTATGACAATTACACGCCATGACAGATCACAAACCACATCAGTCGTCTTAACTTCCCAGAAGAGAAAAATTAAGCTGAAATAATATTTCTGTCTCTTCTTTCACTATTTCAATCCTATAATGCTGTCTCAGAGGAATAATTCCTTAAGCAGAGACTTGGAAAGAAATTATCCACTGTCAGGAATCAGAGACATCGTAACCACATTTCTGGGAGGGACAGGGATCTACTGCAGAGACGACACACAAACATACAGCACAGACTGACACATACACACACACACACACAGGCCTACATACATGCACAGGAACGCACATAGAGGCCATAACATTTATGGAAACCCTCAAAGACGTACACATGGCAGTGGCATGATATGAATATGGGTACTTATAAACACATATGTGCACATACTGGCAGTGGCATCACATGCTCTGTGATGCATGTCCCCTACATTTACCAGAAACTGTATTAACAATGGGAACTGTAACTAGATGATTATATGATTATTACTGTCTTGGCCTTGGAGAGAGAGTTTAAATCTTGTAAAGGGCAGTGGCGGTCAGAGGGAAAAACGACATGAAAGACACAGGGAGGAGTTCTGGACAACCTTAAAGGGCTTTTTAAGAATTTCTTTCAATTTCAAGATTTCTAATCTAAAAAAAACACTAAACATGGGCTGAACCTTAAATCAGACACACATGTAGACCAGTATCTGCGAGCGTTTACGGGTAATGTTTTCAGACTAAAACCAGGCCTGGCCTTTTGTTAAAGGGTAATAGTAGTAAGCTCTTGGTGACCTAAGTTTAAACATAAACCAAAGATTTCTCCCCACACTACAAATGCATCCATGTTTTCTGTGGAGTTGCAAACGCAACTCAAAAATCTGAAAATGAAAACACTTTTTCGGCTTGTAATTTGTGAGTCATATTCTTGGCATGACTTCCTTAAAATTAATTTACAGACTTCTTTCCACCATTTCCTTCAAAGCTCTATCACAGAGTAGAGAAACAATTGATAGATGACACCATCATTGACCATTTGAACCTACATCCACACGCAGAGCCAGTTTCCAGATGTTCATTGATAAACTATGGACCCAATTTGGCCAATCCTCTCACGCTGGACCACAATACTCAACCATCTGAATGGGAGCATGACAGAGTGGCCTTCTCCCCAAACCTCACCGCTGCTTTGAACCTCGCGAAGGTTTAGAGAGACTTAGGAGCTCAGCTCATAATATGGTTACTGGTTAGCCACCAGCAACCACACTCAGCTCTCTGATGTTGCCTTCAGAGGCCCAGTACAGCTGGCTGACGGTCGAGGCCTGGCCGAATAAAGCTCTTTGTAGTGTGGCAGGTTGCAAAAAGCAGGGAATGCCCCTTGATTCAAGTTTATTTCTGTAGGTGGATGTAAACAAACCGATTCATATGTTAGCGTTTTACCTGCACATTAACATTGTGATTCAAGACAGGGATTTTACTTTCACAACAACTTTGTTGCAGCCCATGCACAAAAATAGGCAGCATCATATCATCTAGCATTAGCCTTGGGCTAATTCTGAAAGGGTTGCTGGTTTTGACTGTGTTCATCAGATGTAACTCATCCTGCACATATTAATCATTTTTACTCTATTTAGCATAAACACAGAGAGAGTTTCACAGAGCTCAGTGCCCATAACACTTTTACTCACTTTGTACATGTTTCCATTACGTTTCAGTGACCGATAACATACCACTGATTTATACCATTATGCAGATGATGTTCAGTTATAAATTTCAATAAAATAAAACTGTTGCCACAAAGTTGGAAGCATAGTATTGTCCAAAATGTCTTGGTACGCTGAAGCACTATGATCAGAAGTTCAGGCAAGTTACATTCTCCCAGCATCCAACAAACCCAGACTCGCTAATCTAAATGCAAAACAGAGAAGCATGATTGTCATTCCACAGAACACTGCTCCACAGCCCTTTGTTGATGAGCTTGGTGTTGTGTGGCTTGCATGCAGCTGTTTGGCCATGGAAACCCATTTCATGAAGCTCCAGACGCAAAGTTTTCGTGCTCACATTAATGCCAGTGGAAGTTCTTCAGCTATGGAGTGTTGGCAACTTTTCCGCACCATGCACCTTAGCAGTTGTTGACCCCGCTCTGTGATTTCACGTGGTCTTCCACCTTTTTGCCGAGTTGCTGTTGTTCCTAAACACTTCCACTTTCACTTATAGTTGACTGTGGAATAACCATTTATAGTTGGACCTCCTCCATTTAGCTTACCATGATTACTTCAGCATTCATCCTCAGCTGTATTTGGAAACAGAAATGATATACTGATATACTCTGCCACCCCAGTGTAGCATGGCTGGTAAAAAGCACCAATTATGACTATTCATCAGGCAGTTATGCCCTTATTTCTCCAAAATTCCTGTGGTTTCTTTCTCGAGTGGGGGAGGTGAACTTATCACTCATTTCTGTAGTTGATAACTGGGAATCTGTCTATGATGTTTTCCCGCCTTTTACCAAAACATGCCAACTTTTTCTCCGGCTCCAATGGAAAAATCAATCTGACCTTAAATGCTTTTTGTATCTTAAATGCATGCCAATTCAGGCCACAGTCTTGTCTGGTTGCCGGGCAATCTCACAGCTTCATAAAGATTCCTGGAAGTCACAGCTATGTGCCAAGAAAACTTCCCTCTTGTTTTTTTCTACAACCACAAGTTGTCATTTTAACAATTCTGTTTGTGTACAAATTAAACAAAAAAGGGTCATTGTGTAACTCAGTGAGCTTTGAGGTGCAGGATGGCATGTGTCTGGATCTTTTTGACAGAGCGAAGCCAGTTGTTTATAGACAGGCTGTAATGTCCCTGTCTTTACGGGACCATACATACCCCAAAAGACTCAGAAGCACACATTTCAAATAGCATCAAACTGAGTCTTTAAATAGAATTATTGTATGAGAGAAACATGTTTGGCAACATTAAATTACATAGAATGAAATAGAGGAAACCAAATAAAGTGGTTCTTTGTACCAGTCTGATGTTGTTAGCTCTAGGACATCTGGGAAAGACACCAGGAACAGGGATCAGCTTTTATCATAGTGTGAAAATGCTCAGCCACAGAGAAACCCATGATTCACACAGCAAATATGTAGCGTCTCAGTCCAGTCATACACCAAGGATATCCTGCTTGGTTTGGTTCATACACTGAAAAGATAGAATCTTTTCACATCAATGTGTTAGTGAATCATGCCGCTCGGTTTGTCTGTGTTTTCACACCCTGACAGAACCACACCCCAACACATATACTGTGTGGGCTGTTCTGTTTAAAAATTGACTTTTTGGTTGAAGTTGGAAGATTTCCACTCCCCATTTATCTTAGCAGTAATGGCCTTCTTAACGGTTGTGGAGGTGTAAGTCCTTTTTAGCCATACAATTAACAAAAATCTTTTAGGGTAACCTAAACCTTTTCTGACTTGTTCACACTTGTTCCTCAAAGCAGGAAGTTTTCCTGTCTGACAGTCAATGGAGGGGTGGAGGTGGGATGGGAGGTGGCAGGCCCGTGTCCAGTCTCTCCAGGTGTCCTCCCAGCTTCCCCTTTGACAATGCACACAGTTGCACCAGCGTCTGGATCAGCCAACCGGGAAGGTGCCCGGGAAAACTCGCCGCGTACCTGTAAAAGCACAGCTCTTGTTCCCAGATCATGTGGCTGGACTGCCCCATCCATGCTCTCCTGAGCACGTCAGCATTGGATACATGGTCTTGCCAACAATACCTAAAAATGCACTGAGGAGAAGCCATCACAAAGGAGTCAAGTTGGTGCCTCGGGCCATCAGTCAACATCCAGGCCTCACAAGTATAGTATAGGAAGTATAGAAAATAAAGTAAGACTGGGAGGACCAAACACCAAAACACTTTGACTTTGGTCCGCACGCTCAGATACTGGGAATGCCACACTGTCTTGCCCAGTGAACCCATCATACCATGTGGGAGCCTGTGGTTGATCTCAGCCTCACAGTCAGCAGATCCATGGATTATGCTGTCAAGGTAGGTGAACTGCTTTACCACTTCCACTCTCTCATTGTTAACAGACACAGATTCAAAGGCAGCATCCAAGGCACCCCCAAATGTCTGGATCTTTGTTTTGGGCAAGCATTCCCAATGCTTCAGCCTCCTCACTTAGCAAGTTAAGAGCCCTCACAAGGACATCTACAGTCTCTGCAAAGATCAAAGCATCATCCCAATATGATACTCCACAGTTCGCTGCCACATTGTCCAGGCTTCTCACTACTGAGGAGTGTAGGGGCTAGGACGCACCCCGGCCTTACCCCAGAATCAACTAGGAGAAGTCAGAGGTGGAGCCACCACACTTCATAGCACTCTCTGTACAAGAATATAGGGCAGATATCAGCTGGGGAAGCACAACCAGGTTACTTGGGGGAAATTTCAGGAGTTTAGTGTAGGTGTGAATAGTGCTATACATTCAAATATATAAGATTTTGTATGCAAAAGCTTTGTCTATGATTTCAGTATTACATAGATTGAAGATAAATGGTAGGTATCTATTTAAAATTGTATGAGTACTCAGAACAACTACGCTATCTAGTAACCCCAGATTTAGCACCTTGCCGAGAGAAAATACCAGAATCCTTAGCCAGTTGATTCCTTTGGCTACTGAGTCTATGAGGAAAGTTGTATTACAATGTCAGAATTTCATGTCTGCTTTTTGCAGATGATGTGTTTCTGTTGGCACCCACCAGGCCCAGACTTCCAGCTTGCATTGAGGTTGTTTGCAGCCCAATGTGAAATGGCTTGGCACCTTCTAGTCCAAGAGCATAGTTCTCTGTGGGAGAACAGCAGATTGCTCCTTTCAGTTGGGGAATAAGACTTTGCCCCAGATAAAGGGGTTGAGAGCTCTCAGGGTTTTGAGATTAATAGGCAGGTTTGTGCAGCATGGGCAGATATACAAGTGTTGTAAATGAAACTTGTATGTTGACTGTCATGGTGATGAGGGAGCTGGGCTGGAAGGCAAAGCTTTCAGTTTACAAGTCAGTCTATTACCTATGGTCATTAGCTTTAGGTAGTGACCAAAAGAATAAGAGTCCAGATACAAGTTGAGTTAGTTTCCTACAAAGGGGTTGCTTGGTGCAGGGCCCCTACTCTTTTACACCAAGAAGATCCAGTTGAGGTTGTGAGGCCACCTAGCTATGATGCTTCCTGGATGCCTCTCCTTGGGTGTTTTCTGGGCACATCCAACTTGAATGAGACCTTAGTGGAAGGGGGACAAAATCCTGTTTAGTCTGGGAATGCATCTGAATCCTCCAGGTTGACTAGAAAACTGCTTTGGAGAGATATGTCTTGGGTGGCTTGTTTAGCCTTCAGCAATCCCTACTGAATGGATGGATGAAATGTCTAAATCAAATGTTTTTCTAGTCAGTTACATCAGTCAGTCACGTATTTGAGCAGATTAAAAGAAATCAATCTGATCTTGCACGTTTTTCCTTTTCTGTGGAATTAGTAACCATATTGTAGATTTTTTTGGTTCTGCTTGGATAATTCTCAACTGACACAACACAAGCAAACCAGGCTCTGCTTGTGCCTTCATGAGCAAAGCTTTAAGAGTAATTCTTACATAATTTTAAGAGTCTACAGGCTAGCGCCAGTAGTTAGGTCTTAAAATAATCAAATCCAATGAAAACTACTATTGTTTTATGGCCACAATCAGATTAAATCCAGAAGACTACAGGTCTGCAGATGTCTAAGTTTAAATCCCTTGAATTCAAAAATTGGTTCTACGTGATGCTGAGGGAAAAAGGCACGGCTAAATTCTACCACAGAATCAGTGGCTGACAGTTGTCTTAAATCCAAACTAATCCCTCAGATGAAAGGCTGCTGTATAATAAGGCTGCATCATTTCTGGCTTAGGCTCAGGTAATAGCTCTATGAGTCAAGCTTCCCTCAGCAGCATGAGCTGTGAGGGATGATGTGTGACAGCATGCCCTGTCTTCATAAACCTGAGTGAAAACAGCACCCTGGTTTGCTAGAATTAGCGTCATAAACATTCTCTGCCTGTTAACAGTATTAGGAAAAGGCACTCGTCCATGTTTGCAACAGATACAACTTGTGGTGAGGAAAGACAATGTTTTTCAAACTTAAATTCAAAAGGTACATACAGACATTGGGTTATTATGACAAAAATATGACAGACTATGAATAGTATGACAATTACTGCACTAAAGAATTGACTCACATTGTGGTCATTAAAGCAGTAGTAATGCAGTTGGAAAAGAAGTTGGGTAGGTGGCTGCTTACACAGTTTAACCTGGTAGTTCCCAGAAAATCTGCTGAAGGTTTTCCATATCATTACTGTGGTTTTATCAAAGCAGATTATTTCATTAGCATGGTGTCACTGAATGCTGTAAACAATCCCATTGTGAACTCTTAATTATTTTAAGACAGTCTAGCAGTGGACAGCAGATCTCAGACACTGTCTCTGTCTCTGAATTACACACTTAAACTTTCAAATAAAATCAGACTGAACTTCTGGCTAAGTCTAGGGTAAGGATACCAAAAGTAAAAAAAAAAAAAAAACCTGACCAGCAAAACCTAATTACAAAACATTTCACAGAGCTGAGTTAAAATTCTGCTTACAAGAAAAAAATCTTGTCCTCCTAACAAAGCTAATGTAGCTGTGTTAGTTATACATAGCTAAGTAGCTAATGTGGCTAAATCTAAACCTAACAAAGCCAGCCAGCCAGGTAGGTAACATAGCTAAATCTAAAACTATCAGCAGCTGTTTGCTTGCTGTCTTGGTCAGCACAGTCTTGAAAAAGAGGGTTTCAATCTTAAGGTTTTTTCTGGGTAATTAAAGGTTGAATGAATAACATTTAAGAACATATCTACATTAGCTAAGCAGATTATGTAGCTACATAACAAATGTAGCTAAAGCTAAAGCCAAAAAACATGTTACCTGCAATTTCCGCATAGGACGACTGTGCTGCGCACCGAAGCGCCACGGGTTTGGTCCAACCTAAGGCATCACCTCTGTGTTAGCTGCAGGTCCGCGGGTAGGAATATTTCCTGCTCACTTATTTCCTTTATCAAAGCGGGCATGCATCATAAAGTCATTCTAGCCATTGTCATGTTAATTTAGGACGTTGTCTGTCAGTTCACAAGGGAAACAGTTCTCCGTTGTTTTTTTCTGCTCGCTTTTCTGCTCTCACTGTGAGGTGTCTGGAGTCATACAACCAAAATATCAAACATGCCAGAAATCCTCCCAACCAGTCAGGAGCAGGTTGTCAGGTCGCAGTCGGGCCGTGGTCGGCCATCATTCCCCCTTACACACAGCGCGACAAACAACACCCAATCCGACTGAAAGTCGGCCCAACTTCAGAGTGAGTTGTGCAACTCAAAATTCATGGCTGAATCAGAGGAAAATCGCATAGTGTACACCCGGCTTGAAAGGGTGTGTGGTCTTATGCAAAATTCTTTGGCTAAATATCCCCAAAAGTTAACTTTTCCTCATCAATAGTGCCGTTGTAGCTCTGTGACCCACTGACCTCTTGGTGACCCTTTGCTCTCGCTGCAGGATGAGACGTAATGTTGATAAAGTGATGATTTACGATCGGGAGTCCGCGCAGTGTTGTGTTTTGAAAGAACCGGATATTCTATGCTTGTGACTTTCTCCCCTGGAGCTTTCTGATCAACGGGTAATGATGCGCTTTGGCAGCGGCCAGCGATGAAAACAGACCCGCAGCATATCTCAAACAAAGCGGAGCAAAGTGTCGGTCAAGGCACGTGCCACTGCCGGACTGGAGCGCCGGCTGTGGAAATGCTCTGATAGACTAGAGATGGAGTGATTTGATCTGCAGAACGATTTGCTAGTGGTTCACAGCGCATTTGCTGTATGTGGAAATTGAAGACGAGTTATGTTAGCTTATACTATTTTTGAAAAAGTAAGAATGGTGGTTTGCGTTAGCTGTGTTAGCTTTAACTAAAGCTAACACTGCCTTACATAGTGACGTTAGCTACATAGGTTGTTAGCTACATAGCTAACAAAGATAAAGTATGCTGCTGTTCACACAACTAAAATGGATCTACATAATTGAATCTAACCTTTTTCTGTTTTTTACATGACATTTTGCTTAGTTTGAAATGTTTACAATGTGGTTATTTCATGAATGTCACTGCCAGATTTTGTTCATGAATAAAATTGAGTTTAAAAAATCTTCTGGAAAGTTGTACCGACATATTACATCCTGTCTGTTCTGACAGGGGCAGTGTCTCACAGTAGTGGTCTGCAAGGAGGAGATCTGAGATTTGCAACCAGACCCTTCACACTAATTTGGCAATTAAAACATAAGACAAGTCATAACATCCAAACAACCAATGAGAAAGCGGGAAACCATACATGTAGAGTGACAGCATTTATATTAAGCATACCATTTTGGAGAAATATTCCTTTAGTTTAAAGGGGTTAAATCTAATTTACAGATATTCTGCAAATTTGCAGTCTAGTGGCCATTAGGTGATCTGCACAGAAACTTTCCTACGTCACTTGCTGTTGCTGGTGTGCTCATACAAGCACAAACAAGCAGTTGTGAATGCACACAATGCCACCTCCTGGAAAATTAGACCCCAGTCTTTTACAATGAAATGAACTTAGACGCTCATGTGGGCAACTGAGAGAGAGTGAACGTCTCCTTTTTGACATCAGACTACAATCTGCATATATGTGGATGAAACAATGTGATTGATTAAACGTGAAAGTGACATTTAGGCCCCTTAAATAGATAACTAAGAAACTGTTGAGCAGATGAGCTTCCTTATGTAATAAACTAAACAAAATAATCATGCATGCTTAAACCTAAATGAAAATGCTTTGAGCAACACCCCCTTGAAAACAAGATGATTCGTCTCAAGAGGCTATCCTGTCAATAAATAAATTTACAAATTTACATTTGGATACTGTATTACTGTCCAATAAACACAGTCTTGGAATATGTCTTGGCAAGAATTCCTTTAATTCTGTTAAAAATAACTAACACAAACTGAGACAAGCTGTAACAAAAAATTTGAGAACATGTTTTCAGCAACATATTTATAGATGTCCATAAATTGCTGAGCTTCATAAGCCTCTGTCTTTCAAGTTAAACAACATACTTCACTCAAATAGAACTAAAAAATGAGCTGTCTGGTTGTTGTTAATCTTGGCTTCTCATGTGAACAAAGTGGGATGATTTATCTCTTTGCTGATCTTCTCTCGTCTTTACTGGTATAAGATATCTCTCTGCTGTTTTCCTAAATATCTCCCATGCAACTAGCATCAGGCCTGAATGCAGGGTTTTAGAATTGCTAAGATCCAAAACTTGCTAGGTGGTATTGGGGGCATGCTCCCCCAAATTATCTAATAACTTTAATTTCCCCATTATCTTAGTAGGTTCTATAAAAAGCAGAACTGTAAACTGTGCGCACCTGTAAGCTAAATGTGACCCATGCGTACGAACGTTTTGGAGGCAAAGGGAAACTGGCCACACAGGTGGTGGTTAATTGAAGCCATTTTGTCTATTAATGCATATGAAACAAATAATTTCACTGAATACAAAACCTTATTCTACTATCCTTGTCACCAGAAGCAGAGAGTTTCAGTTTTACACACGCCAAGTGAGCCATGTCTTACTTGATATGAAAATGTGTTAATATTTATATTTTAAAAACCTGCCGTAAATTTCAATAACAAAGTCTCATCTTTATTCACACAGAGCGTAGGTGGACAAACCTTAACGTCATCATATGATGTAGAACTCTACACACCAAGAAGCAAGAAAAAAACTGCATTCATATTAATATATCATCCTTGTTAAATTAAATAAATTTCACTTTGCTGCAAAATGTACAAACGAAACTGAGACACTGGTTTCTGCTCTACATGGATTCCTTGTTACTTTCTCATCACTGAGCACCTTTTTATCACCCACATGTATGAAGGCCAGGCAGCTCTCACTCAATCATAATACACTGCCTGGCCAAAAAAAAAGTTGACACCTGGATTGAACTAAGCAAATAGGTACGAGCCTCCTATTGGATAATTACTGCATGGGCGATTATCTTTCAGTTGGCAACAAGTTATTTAACCCCAGCTGATGCATTGAGTAACTTCTCATTTCTTAAACAACCATGTCGAAAGACACATCCTGTGGTCGTGGAAAAGATGTTAGTCTGTTTAAGAAGGGTCAAACCATTGGCAACTGGAAAAAAAGGATTCAGTTTGCTAAGGCGCATAACGATTGGACTCTGAAGGAATGGAAGAAGGTCATGTGGTCTGATGAGTCCAGATTTACCCTGTTCCAGAGAGATGGGCGCATCAGGGTAAGAAGAGAGGCAGGTGAGATGATGCACCCATCACGCCTAATGCCTACTGTACAAGCCTGTTGGGGCAGTGCTATGATCTGGGGTTGCTGCAGTTGGTCAGGTCTAGGTTCAGCAACATTATGTGCCCAAAGAATGAGGTCAGCTGACTACCTGAATATACTGAATGACCAGGTTATTCCATCAATGGATTTTTTCTTCCCTAATGGCTTCCCTAATATTCCAAGATGAGAATGCCAGGATTCATCAGGCTCAAATTGTGAAAGAGTGGTTCAGGGAGCATGAGACATCATTTTCAAACATGGATTGGCCACCACAGAGTCCAGACCTTAACCCCATTGAGAATCTTTGAGATGTGCTGGAGAACGCTTTACGCAGTGGTCAGACTCTCCCATCATCAATACAAGATCTTGGTTAAACATTAATGCAACACTGGATGGAAATAAATCTTGTGACATTGCAGAAGCTCATCGAAACAATGCCACAGTGAATGGGTGCTGTAATCAAAGCTAAAGGCGGTCCAACAAAATGTTAGAGTGTGTGACCTTTTTTTGGGTGGCGACTTTTTTTTTTGGCCAGGCAGTGTATATTCTAATAATCATAGTTTATGCTGAGTTCACCACAATTAAAAAATAAATGAATAAATAAATGCATTTGTACACTGACCAATCAAAACTCTCTTTCAAAAAGTTCTATGGTGGACAGGAGAGATCTGACGTGAAGAAATCAGTGTGGACCTTAACCTTGCAAAGCAGATGAATTCGCCTGTTTTATGTGTTTCTCACTGGTGAATCCATCTTGCAAAGCTCCCATCTGAACAGACTGGGCCCTGTAAGAGAGTGACAGGGACCAGACCAATCAAGAGTAGGAGGCAGTACTTTAATGCGCGGCAGAGTCGTGACGTAAGCAAGATGCAACAAGAGGCTGGTGCAATTAGAAGACATTAGCGTGGATGCTGCTAAAGTGCCAGTTTTATCAGAACTTGACAGCATTTCTTCATTAAAAGAAGAACAAAGAACAGCAGTGAGTTGTTTTTTCCTTTCAAAAATGACAAAAGTCGTGTACTGACATGTCTACAGTCGCCATGGTTCGCATTATGCAGTTCTCTGTGGAGTTTACTCCTCAGTAGCGGCCACACCTATGACGTCAGATGTTTTGTTGCTCTGATTGGCCCGTAAAGATGTGACAGAGAGAACACTCATCCAAACACCCTCAACGTTTTTCTCAAAAGCTCTGCCCTTTTCCAAACACTTGTCTATGTAAGGTTTTCCAGATGGATCTGTGAAACAAATCCTTCTGGCATGTCAGGTTATGTGGACCTTGAACTAGCCGGTTCAAAGAGATGGCTTTTTTACTTGAACGATAAGAGCCGGATCCCATTTGAGAGACGTTTTATGTCATTATTACTACTATTATTATTTTCTAAAATATGTTGTATCTGTCTGAAGGTTATTTGATTGATTAGAAGGGATGATCTTTTCTCAACTCAGCTCTAACACAGGCACACGACACTCAAAAGACTCACAATAGAGGGCCTAAAATTAATGTTTTACATGTCATACAACCCAGCCAATGAGCAGATTTCATCTGAACTGCAAGGTTTTTTGGGTATACGGTAAATATAGAGAAATAATCATATATTTTCAACAGTTTGAAAAATGGAGCATAGTTGGGTGTAAAATACCTACTCAAATAAAAATTATATGTTATGACAGTACTAAATTTGGCAGGTCAAATGGAGCCAAACTGGAGCCGAAAAAGCTGGCTCTTTGTGCTGAGCCGACCCAAAAGATTTGGATCACTTAAAAGGGCTGCAATTCCCACCACAAGCTAAAATCATGTGTAAAAGGTTAATCTCCCCCTTAAGATCATCTTTTTGTTCAACATGATTCATATCTGACTAAAGCGTTGTAAACACAGCTCTAACCAATGTTGAAATATAGAGTATGAATTTGTTCCAAATGAAAAACAAGCTATTTCGAGTTGTCCTTTCAGAGTGATTTTCTTCCCCAAGATGAGTGAGACTCCGTATTTGCCATCTCTGCTATGCACAGAGTGAGTGTGTCATCTCACAGTCACACAGGGTCTGCAGCTTAAATCAGCTTACAGGAGCAGATCACCATTAACTGGAAACACTCAGAATTCACAGGAAAACTTTAAGAAAGGATTGTTGTCTGTCACGTGTATAGTGTAGATTTGTTCACTGAACTTTCAGTAATGCTGCAAAGTCACTAATGTGTCTTGTGTTTTTAGCTTAAAGGTCAGAGAGGTGAGGTGATAACTGAAACCAACACTGACACGGGCAGATACAAGACGTTTACAATGTGTGGGCTCGCCGTAAATTAACATGTTGAATGTTGGCTGCCTGCACAAACATACATTAGAAGCCGTACCTGCGTTTTGGGAAACAAAACTGAAACTTATACTTCAACTTTTGTTTGGCTGCCGCTGGCCTACCAAAGATGGCATATTGCTGACAAGAGCATTCACTTCATCCCAAATAACCGCATCAGAGGTCCTCACCTTGGTGACCTCAGTGGTAGGTAGGGTTGTGTTTACAATGACTGCCTTGGAAATTTAAAAAATGCTGTTTTGGCAGAAAGCTGTTGATGCTTTGTGTGACATAAGGCCATACCCCCTGCTGGGGTAAAAAGATATAGAATAACACAAAGAAATAATTAGTCTCTTTTCTGGTTGTCTGGTTTGCCACTGTGGGTCATGTAGAGCAGTGTTCCCCAACCATTTTTCCCTGGAGGCCTACATGTACCTAAGAAAAGTGGAGCCCCCCCCCCCAGGACCCAAGAGAGAAGATAAAGTGACACACTGCCATCAAAAATCAAGATAGTTTTTAATTTTTTCACTGATAAAATCTTAAGAAAGGCCCATGTATGTTTTTCTTATCAAAATACCTTTCTATAAAATACTTAATAACTGCTTTATCATGGTTTTAATCAATATTTTTAAATCTAATTTTGGCAGCCTCAGAACGGAAAAAGCCCCCCCCACCCCATCCCAGATCTTTGGTGCAAAAAAGAAAATCAAAACTTCCTCCCTCTGTCACGTTTGATAAAAATCAACATTTTATTGCTGCTCCAATTTGGTCATAATAAACCAATTACAGTGCTTCATTTAACTCTGTATTTAACCTTTGCTTCAAATACACAGATTTTCTTAGCATAGAAATGTGTTGCAGTTTATGTCTTAACTGTTGGTTGCTGCTGGAGGCTTGGGTGTCTTAAACTACTGTGGTCAGACATGGATTCATCAGAGAGGTGAAGCCCTTGTTAATTTAATTTTCCCACGCAGACTGTAGCTTTGTACGAAGATCAGATCTTCTAGAGTCACAGCTGCCACCCTGCTTCTCTGCCAAACACTGTTGCTCTACATTTGTCCACCATGTCTGTAATCCTGCAAATCCTGTCAGTAGTGTCTGGAGAACATTAGAGTGAAAAAAGTGGCCTCAACAGCCTGTGTAGGAAAGAAAACCGTGCCCTAGGAAACAACTCTTCCCCAAGTTTGTGTTAGGGTACAGGCTAATGCATGGTGGTGTACTTTTATTGGTTTGTCTAACTGTGTAACATAAACAGCAGTCAGTATATGAACCTGGCCACACAGCTCTGCCAACTTTTACAGAAGCAAACCACTGTTTAATTACCTTTTACACAAGCTAACTCTACCACTGTTAGAGAAACATAGGCTATCATGCCAGCTAGTGCCCACACGATGCTTTATTGGCTCAGTCTGAACTGCCCATTATTCAGGCTGAGGTATTTCAGAATTATTCTAAGGCTGCATCAGCAACAGCAACTTTCAGTCAGGTATGAGTTTCTTAAGAAAATCGGCTTGAAAGAGAAAAAAACAGAGCAGAGTTAAAAATAAAAAGTGTCATGTTACAAACATGCATCAGTGGGATTTCTGTGAGAATACTGTTATTTTGAGTCTACACCACTGTGCTTGTAACTCTGTGAGCCTGTTGCATAGACTGTATCATTAAAGGTCACATGTTATGCACAATACACTTTTTCAGGCTTTTCATACAAAAATATGATGCCCCTGACCTGTCCACAATATCCCCAAGAATCAGAAAAATCCATTCTCTCCCCCCATCTCTTTCTCCAGCTTTTATAAAATGTGTGCTGAAACAAGCCATTTTCAGGTTTTCCCCTCATGATGTCATGTAGGGAGTTAGCACCACCCCCAAGATTGGTTGGCCCTCCCCGCTTGGTAGAAAGTTCCGCCCTCCTCTCCTGATCCTCCTTTTAGCGATCAGGAGAACAGGATCAGGAGAGCCACATCCATTAAGCCAAATCCGTTCCCTGAGAGGGACAGAGTCAGAAGTTTAAAGCCACAGACACTGAAACAGCTTGCTCTGTACAGGGCTGAAACAGTAGGGGTTTTAGATATGCAAGAATCCAATACTGGAGTGTTCTTTTCAGCAACAAAATTCACAGGCAAGTTTTGGAGACCTCTGAGACCAATATAAACATGTCTTAAAAGATTAAAATATGTGACCTTTCAGAAAAATCTTAATGGTGACATATTCCTCTTCACTACCTTTATACACAGTCCCATAAAGTCTAAATAAAACATCTGTGCCATGCTTTGAGTGAGCCCCCCCACCCCCCAAATTAAAATGTAAACACCAAGGAATACTTTTGTCCTTGTAGTGTATTTTCTCAGGAGATAGTGTAAGACAGAGTGAGACGATATCATTTATGTTAATATTGTTGATGTTGATAAAGAATAGATGCCAGACCAACCTTGTGTTAATCCTCTTTGTCTGCTTGGCCAATGGGACAGAATGAGCCAGTCATTTATGGATAAGGGCCAATACTAGTTTTTCTCTGCCAGCGATTCACATTCACTAGTCTCACTGAATTACCCCAACCTGCCTTTAATCCTCTATACTGGGGTCGTTCCTTCCAGTCTGCTCTGCTATGGGGGCAGCTTTGTTACCAGTAAAGAATAAATACTTACTGGGGTTATTCCCTTCTAATTTTTGTTAACTTGTGTTGCATGACATCTAGTAAAGGTGATTCTGACAGTGAAAAACCATGGCCAAACATTACAGCAGCAAACCACACTGTTAATGGACCCCTGACACATAAGTGCTTTCCTCCACTCTATCCCCTGCTGCTTTGCTGGCCCACACACCAAATTATGACCAGTCTGTTCTGCAAGCTGGCCCACGCTGCCTTCCCAGCACAGAGCCACTGTGTGATGGAGAACATGCATTTATGTTTCCTATTACCTCTAAATGGAGAAATAAATCGTTTCCGACCAGTTTGGCAACAATTTTGAGAGGCATCACCATAGTGGTGCCTGTTATGGCGTCTAAGACTACATTCACACCAAACAGAAATCGCATTTCTACTATACTCACCACAGACATGTTCTTTGACAGAGGTAATGATAAAATAAACTCCGCTGAAGCTCATTTCTAACTCTTATTCAGTTTGGTTTGACAGCTCTTCTGGGCAACAAAGAAGAAAAACAAAATAGTTTCTGAATAAACTGATCCTCAAACCCAAAGCTCGTACAATAAATTGATGACAAATGCGTAGTGGAATTTCATAGCTGGCTTATTCCATTAATACTTTGTACAGTGCATTTTTCCAGTGTCATTTTTATTTTGAGTTTGGTTCATTGAGATGACAGGATGGATCGTGAAACAATAAGATTACAATGATTAACCACAAAGAGAATAACCTCAAATTGTCCTTAGACTTAATAAAATGAAGTGTCAAACCTGCTTTATGTTGACAAAGGATATTGAGTTTCTCTCTTGAGCACATCATCTGACTGGTAATATTTAATACAGAGAGGCCGACTCAGGGAAATACCCCAAATAGCTTTCTGCAATTCAAGACCTGCATATTACTACAAACCTCAAGAGAGAGAGAGAGCAAGAGAACAGCTGTTTAACTGGTGTGGATGGAGAAATCAAGAAAACCTTTCACTGTTTCAAATATAGGTGATAAGCACTTTACAACTTTAACATGAGAGAAGACTTAGTCCAAGAGAGCTTGGTCTTGTCAGAATCAATGAAAGGTTCACAAAGAAATGCCTAAATAATGACACATTTTTATTTTCACAACTGGGGTCACAGAGAAAGCAGCCGGAATAATGCGAACAATTATGGCTAGTCCAAACATGCATATGCTTCAAACACATCTGACCAAGTTAAAAACAGAAGATCTGGTGACAGCTTAAATGTTTATGGCATCTATGTTTCCAAATTCACTCCCAAAGTTTGGTTTCTACAGTAATCATTTTCAGTGAAAAAAATTTCTGACTAAGGAGACATGCTGATAAAAGATGTTTTTGATTCAATTTGAGCCTTGATCTTTTATGAAAAAAGTACTTTATTTATTAGTTGAAGTCACATTTGATTTTGTCAGTTGAATCCCATTTTAGCCACAAAGAATTTCGTTTTGCTGAATGAAAATACACAATAGTCAACCTTTAACTTATGCTTTTTTTTATGCCATCTGAGGATAGCAAGGGCTGGAGGTATTATATTTTCAAATAGTCTGTTTGTCGTTTGGCCCTTCTGTACATAAAGATTTTGCAGGTACAAAGCCAAAGGTTGCTGGGCCTCATATTCATCTATTGCTTGTGAACTCAATATCTCAAGAACATTGGCCTCTCCCTACTCCTCCCACGTCCGAGTTTTTGCCTTAGCAACCTCTGAAGCCACAAACCACTTGGCCTGCCGGTACCTGTCAGCTGCCTCTGGAGTCCCACAGGTCAAAGAGACCCAGTAAGACTCCTTCTTCAGCTTGACGGCATCCCTCACTGTCAGTGTCCACCAGCTGGTTCAGGGGTTGCCGCCACGACAGGCACCGACCACCTTACGGCCGCAGCTCCTATCAGCAGCCTTGACAATAGAGGCATGGAACATGGCCCACTCGGACTCAATGTCCCCCGCCTCCCCTGCAACGTGGTTGAAGCTCTGAGGTGAGAGTTACGTTTGGGCCTGCCAGGTCTGACCGGCTTCCTCCCCCACCAGCAGAGCCAACTCACAACCAGGTGGTGATCAGTTGACAGCTCCGCCCCTCTCTATACCCGAGCGTCCAGGACATGTGGCCGCAGGTCCGATGATACGACTACAAAGTCGATCATCGAACTGCCTGGTGCCAAGGGCACATATGGACACCCTTGTGCCTGAACATGGTGTTCGTTATAGACATTCCATGACGAGCACAGAAGTCCAGCGACAGAACACCACTCGGGTTCAGATCAGGGGGGGCCGTTCCTCCCAAATCACCCCCCTCCAGGTCTCACTGTCGTTGCCCACATGAGCCTTGAGGTCTCCCAGCAGGACGATGGAGTCCCCGGAAGGAGCACTCTCCAGCACCCCCTCCAGCGACTCCAAAAAGGGTGGGTACTCTGAGTTGCTGTTCGGTGCATATGCACAAACAACAGTCAGGACCCGTCCCCCCACCCAGAGACGGAGGAAGGCTACCCTCTTGTCCACCGGGGTAAACCCCAATGTACAGGCTGCCAGCCCGGGGGTAATCAGTATGCCCACACCTGCTCAGCGCCTCTCACCAGGTGCAACTCCAGAGTGGAAAAGAGTCCAACCCCTCTCAAGAGGACTGGGTCCAGAGCCCAAGCTGTCCGTCGAGGTGAGACCAACTGTATCCAGCCGGTACCGCTCAACCTCACGCACAAGCTCAGGCTCCTTCCCCACCAGAGAGGTGACATTCCATGTCCCCAGAGCCAGCCTCTGCAGCAGAGGATCGGACTGCCAAGGTCCCCGTCTTCAGCCACCCCCAGCTCACACTGCACCCGACCTCTATGGCCCCTCCTACGGGTGGTGAGTCCATGGGAGGAGGGACCCATGTTGCCTCTTCAGGCTGTGCCCAGCTGGGCCCCATGGGTGCAGGCCCAGCCACCAGGCGCTCGCCATCGAGCCCCACTTCCAGGCCTGGCTCCAGGAGGGGGCCCTGGTGACCCACATCTGGGCAAGGGAGGTCTGAGTCCTTCCTGCCGTTCTGCCATATACGGTTTATGAGCCGCTCTTCATCTGGTCCCTCACCCAGGACCTTTTTGCCTTGGGAGACCCAACCAGGGGCATGAAGCCCCCGGCAACATAGCTCCCAGGATCATTGGGACACGCAAACCCCTCCACCACATTAAGGTGGAAGCTCAGGGAGACGGAACGTCGAGGTAATGGGGCCTAATTGTTCAACTATTCCTTGTAAACCCAATATCTAATGATCACTTTGAGGGATTCACTTCAAAATTTGCATAAATGTCCACTCTACACCCGGTGGGAAATTGACTAGAATTTGAAGGCCAGAGGCCATGGGCCATGTCATTGGACCAATTGCTTGTTAAATCAAAATCTCAAGAATGCTTTGAGGGATTTTTTAATGAGCACAAATATCCACTTTGACTCAAGGATGAATGGATCAGATTTCGTAGGTACAAAGCCAGTGGTCAAGGTCATTGGGCCTCATGTTCATCTCTTGCTAATGCACTGAAAATCACAAGAATGCTTTGATAGATTATCTTCATTTTTTGCATAAATGTCCACCCTGTCTCAGTGGTAAAGAGACTAGAATTTGAAGGTCATAGGCCAACATGTAGGTCACTTGGCCTGATGTTCATCCCTTGCTTGTGAACTTAACATTTTAAGAAAACTTAAAATCTTTTCAAATTTTGCATAGATATCCACTCACACTTAAGATAGATATCACAAGGTTTTTTGAGTTACTAAGCTAGAGCCCAGGGTCATCTTTACTCTTGTTCTCTTGAGGGATTTTCTTCATAAGCACAAATGTCCTCTCCAACTCATGGACATACCAAGCAGATTTTCAAGGTAGAAAGCCAAAGCTAAGGTCTAACTCAGTGGGCTTCATGTTCTACCCTTGCTTGTGAGATCAATATCTGAAGAATACTTTAAAGGATTTACTTAAAACTTTCCGTCAATGTCAACCCTGGCTCAAAGAAGAACTGATAAGATTTTTGAGGTGCTAGCATGAGGGCTAAGTTATGGGGCCTTATATTCATCCTTTGCTTGTGAATGCAACATTGAAAGAATGCTTTGAGGGATTTTCGTCAAAATGCAGAAATATCCACTCTGACTCAAGTGATTAGAATTTGATCGTCGCAGGCTATGGTCAAGGTCAGAGGGCCTCATTTTTATCCCTCGATTGTGAAAATAATATCCTAAGAATGCACTGAGGAATTTTCTTTTAAAATATTGTAAATTTCCCTTCTGACTTAAAGATGCACTTATTATATTTTGGCGGTACAAAGCCAGATGTCAATGCCATTGGGCCTCATGTTCATCTCTTGCTTTTGAATTCAAAATCTCAAGAATGCCTTGAGGGATGTTCTTCAAACTTTGCACAATCGTCCACTATGACTCAAGGATGAACTGAGCTGATCAAAGGTGCAAGGTACTGTCACTGTGACTTAAAATATGGAGATCAAATATGTTCAATGATTCATATTGGATTTTTTTTTTTTTTTTTTTTTTCTTTTTTGGATTAGGTGCAAACCTGCACTCATAGCTTTGGGTCAACTCTTTTTTACTGTTCACTGTTGTTTTGCATCTTTAATGAATGTCAGATACTGTTTTTAAAATTACATTACCTTAAGTTCAGACATGCGTTTTTTGTTATATCTAGTATTAAGTATGGGACAATTAATGTGAAACATGTGTCTGAAAACAAATGAATAAGTTAAATGAGCCTGTCTATGAGTCTGGAAATAAACCTCAATAAAAATGTTCCATTGACTCAATCACACATCAGAGCTATTAGAGCTGTCTCGTTGACTAAAATACAACGCTTCTTTCAGTCTGACACTTAATCAAAGACAGTTTCGCTGCTCATAAAGATCTCCAAGATAAACACTGCGGAGATCAAAAGGATGTAAAGCATCAAATCAAACTTTGAGAGCTTAGAGAAAAATCTGTGACACTAGCATGAACCAAAACAACAAAGCCATAAAAACTGTTTTGAGGAGATGAGAGCATATGAAGTTTGGAAGTTGCTTTTAGTCCATCATTTCATGTCCAGCTTTTAGATCGAGTGGTAGCACCCACAGTAGGAAGACCTCATTAGGACGAGGCCCACCCAACAACTGGACTGTTTGCCCCCTCCCATTGGGAAAATGGGCTGTGCAGAAAATGGGACAGAACCACAAGATTAAAAAGAAAAAGGCATAACTTTGAATTCATTTGATTTTTTCCACACTGTTTTTCCAAATAAGTGCTGCCACCAGCTCTATCACTGTTTTCTAATCCTGCTTTATGTTTCTATACTGTTGTACTACCGTTTATACTGTCATTTCCTTTTCAACTCATAACAAGATCCATGTCACAGTCTTAGATCTGTCCAAAACGTATTCTTTTCTTTCAAAATCAAAGCAGGTCTGTATCTAAACAGGAAGTTAAGTACCCTTAGTTTAAGATAGTACAAAAGTCTGCAATAAATCTTAAACCGTTTTAAATGTGAAATATTGATATTTCAAAATCTGACAAAAAGGGAAACTAATAACAATTTACTGCAGGAATTTGGGGTTATTTTAATTCATATCTATGGGCCAGGTTGACTTAAAATTATAATTATAAATGCTGACTCTTTATGAGAATCAAAATATATTTTGATGCTTTTTATGCACTTTTTACACCTGATTTACATTCCAAATGAATTGAAAGTAGATTAATACCTCATACTAGATGCACATCTTTAAAGACTATATGTCAAAGCCCCTGAATGCCCATGCTTATACCCTTAAGTTGTTGAATGATTAGCTGTGTTTGGAAAGCCTCAATAACAGGATGTTAAAGATGCATGTATGACAGATGTGTGAAAATAATTGGTGTGTTATTCACCAAAAGTCCATCCTCAGTGTTACACTTTCACAATATCTTTTCATGTTGAAATATCTATTTCGTGGATTTATTAATTTTTATTTTGAAATTGGTTTTATTTTTGCAGTCTTTGTGGGATTATGTCACTTACTGCATGTTCACGCTGCTCTTCTTGTTGCAGGGTTGAGCCCCTGGTTGTGCTGTGGATGTTTTAGGGGCCTGAAAACTGACGGCAGTCTCTGGATGTATCAACAGGGATGAAACGGTTCAGACAGAAGAAATGCCGTCGAGCTTGACCTTGGCTGCCAAGCAACACACGTGTGTCATGTGTTGAGGTTGATTCTTGCTGCCTAACCTAAATTAAGGTTGACTGAATGAATAAATGATCATTTAATGTTTGGCCATTAAAAATTAGGGCAAGTTTACAGACTTTGTTTTCTGTTCAATACAAACAACAATAGGACTACTGTTAACTGTGTTTCTGCAGCCGAGCTTGTTGGACACTCTCCCACCATGTCGTCACCTTCCCAAATCTCAGTGGTTAAGTCGGTGAAACATTATCACAACAGTTAGGAAAATAAGTCTCAGGTTGTTAAAACAAACAAAATAAAAAATGCACAGATTATTTGCCCTTCCTGATTTCATTTGCTTGTTTCTACCAGTGTGGATGAATTTAAGAGGCCCTGGGGAAGACACAGGGGTTCCAGTCAACCACTCAGGGTCATTTACAACACATTAAACTTGTTTGCTTTTCTAATGAGACATACTTAAACTCAGGCTCATTTTACTGTGACCCTTTGCTGTGTGGATGCAGAAGTGGATTGTGTTGAAATGCCTGGCTGGAGAGGGAGACTTTTTAATGCTAAATTTGCCAGCCAGCAAAGAGTGTGAGCTAAATCCTCTGATGGCTTCATTACCAGTAAAAGGGCGTTGAAAACTATATTTGTCTGAGCTGGGGTCTCGCTGACTGGAAGTGACACAGAGGAAAGCCTTGAATCCTTCAGGAGAGAGAAATTGATAGGTGCAGCGATGGAAAAATGCCACAAAAATGAGAAAAAGAGGAAGGAAAAAAGAGAGAGAGCAAGGAGTGTGAGGAAGGTAAATAAAGAACAGCTAATCTGATACAAAGATCTTAACTTAAAGATGACAAATTAGGAGATCTGTGAAGTCAGGGAACAAATAAAGATAAATGAATGTGTTCCCTTTGGATTTTCACCACACAGTGCCGTGTTTGTTCAACAGAGGTTGTCAGGAGGAGAATTTTCTTAAGCTGTGCCCCATCCATCCATCCATGGGAGGCTTTCTTTTCAGCAAGGTCTCCCTCTCTAACCGCAGCAGTGGTACGCTGACAGTCACGCTGCAGCCACAACCCCTGAGCCGCTCCACTTTCTTGGAACGTCATCGAGACCACATGAAGGAAAAGAGGGAACACCATATTGTTAACAGTTAAAAGAAGGCGAGGACCTGTGTGCATGGCAGGCGGGCAGGAAACATTTACACACAAAACCTGAGCGGACAAATGACCTCTTACGGTGGGCTGGAACTCATCACAGGAACAGCTGCCTACCAAGAATAGGATCAGCTTTGTGTGCATGCGTGAAAGAGGAAGAGAAAGAACATGTGATTTCTGGATGACAGTCAGTAGTTTGTCTGATTACTGTGAATTTCTCCAAATACTCTACATGCTGTTGCTAATGGGTTTAAATAGCAGCAGATGTGGAACGCCACCTGTTTTCAAGAGGAGCTGTTGGAGAACAAAAAACTAACTCTGACCTTCAAGATATAAAACAGGGAAAGTAACAACAGGCCAGCTGTTTCTACCTTGTCCATGATGTTTAATATACAGGCCTTGGATACTGCAGAAGGGGGCTGCCGGATGCTTTCCAACAAACAAAGAGAAATTTAAAATTATTTAAAGTGGTACATTTGATCAATTATTGAAATTTTTTTGATGAGTTCCATTCCCCCGAATGTAAATTTGTACACAATACCTGTGCAACATTATCAATTCAACCACCTATTGGTGGTCACGGGCTGAAAAGTTTAGAAACCCCTGCTCTAGGCTGTGCTTACTCTGAACATGGGTCACGAACATAATCACTAGACTAACGGTGCCCCTTCAATAATCTTTAAAAAAATATAACACCCAGCTTTATTTATTGGATAAAGTCTGTGCTTAATGGTTTAGTAAGTCATCTCTGAACCACAGGGGTTTGATTCCAACTTCATCCACATGTGCAAGTGTTGGGCAAAACACTGAACCCAGTTTGATACCAATGGCATAAAAGAAACATCTCATTTTTAAGTTGGGTTGTTGAAGGTATTTGGTAGTAGCAATCATACAGCAGAAAGGCTACCCGTATGGGGATATAAAGGGGAGAGCTTTCTGGTGCCCAGCTAAATTGGGGGCCCATGGATGTAACTGTAAAGTTAAGCTGTTAATACTAATGTTTTATTTTTAACCTAAATAAGAATCACTCAAAGCAGATTAATTGCATTCATTTATGCTGTAGTACAAATAAAGCCTTTTTTCAAAATATAAACACTTTTCCATTAAACTGGATGACCTTTATACTGGTGATGTTAACAATTTGGATCGGCATAGTGAAACAAACAATTTGAGGTAATGTCACACTTTATAGCTAAACCATGATATGCACGAACATCAGGTTGCCAGAAAAAAAGAGCCAAAAAAAGTGACAACTTTAATGGGAACTAATTACATAATTGTGAAACAATGCAATTAAATAGGTGAAAAAATGGCAGAAATGGCTGTAAAATAGGTTAAAATGGTCAAAAGTAAGTTGTAAGCATAGGTGAAAAGTGGCAAAAATGAGAGAAGAGTAAAGAAAAATTGATGGAAAAGTGGAAAAACAGTGGAAAAATGGATTAGAACCAGAAAAGAAGTGGCGAAAATCATTGCACCATGGCCAAACCATGGCATAGGGGCAAAATGGTATATAAAAGGCCAAAAATAAGTGGCAAAGAAGGGAGATTTTGAGGGTTGAAGTACCAAAAGAAATGACCAAAAACGGATTTTAAGTGGCAAAAATGGGTTAAAACTGGCAAAAATGGGTGTGAAGAGATTAAACAATTGCACAAATTGGATAAAAGGTATCAAAAGGGGAAAAAACTGAAAAAATGGGATAGAAGTGCAAAAATTAAAGGTCAAAACGGTTTAAAAAACAAAAAAAAAAATGGATGGAAAGTGGTGAAAATGGGTTAAAAGTGTCAAAAAACAGCCAAAATGGGTAAACAGGTGCAGAAACTCATAAAATAGTGGCAACAATCTGCGAGAAGTATCAAAAATGGGCTAATAATTGCAAAAAGAGGTGATGAAAAGAGAAAATTGGTTAAAAGTGGTCAGAGAGCGCAGACCTCCGCCATCAGCCCTATCTCCAATAGTGAAGAATCCTTTAAAAACATTCCCGGATCCAGACGGTGATCCGGATCACTCCCAAAATCTAATTCACCGATTACTCTCTCCCCAGTGGAGTGGAGACACGGTGAGGCAAAGCATTGGCTTTGCTACATGTGAAAGTCATGGCAGAGGGTGAATATTTCTCTATTCCTCCCAGCATTGTGAGTATTCTCACTACAATTCCCTATCTTTCTCTCTGTTACGCTCCGACTTGTCTCCTCAACTGGTCGTGTATTTTTCAAACTCTATAAACTCCAAAACTTTGGATAAGTTACTCGTGTCCGCCATCTGCTGGTGTAAAGTGGTAACAGCACAGCCCTATCTCCCAATAGTACAGAATCCTTTTAAAAAATTCCTGGATCCAGACAGTGGTCCAGATCAGTCCCCAAATCTAATCAGTTCTTTCTTATGCCATTTCTGACATTCCCTGAAAATTTCATGAAAATCCATCCATGACTTTTTGAGTTATGTTGCTAACTAACTAACAACCAAAGAAACCAACAAACAAATCCACCTGATCACATAACCTCCTCGGTGGGATCAATAATTCCAGCATTCCAGCTAACATTGATTTTTGACACATTTTACCTTTTTTTTTTTTAATTACTGTCGCCCATTCCTGTGTGATGATGGGGAACAAAATACTGGGGCAGGGCTTAATGTCCCCCCCTTGATTGGTCACCTAAGGTGCAACTCCAAACGGCTTTTTGCCTTAGTTGCCTCTCAGATACTTATTTCAAGAATTCAGCACATGGGGCACTACATCCTAAACAACTGTCTATATCTGATGTCATTCTCACAGCCGACTCCTCTTCCTTCTCTGCTGTTCCACCACAGCCAACTATTTCCCTCACCAACAGTCAGCCTCTCCTTCATCCCAGCAGTCACTGTGACACACCAGCTCCTCCCACTGGCCTCATTTATCACTCCCACCTTCAATCATGTTTGCAATGAATACTGACAGTACAAACAGACATCTAAAGAATGACATAATAAAAAAATTATCAAATTTGTTACTCAGTCCCTGTCAGCCACTGCTTCCCCTTCCTTATTCTGTACACTCAGTCAGATCACATCATTTCTTTACTCTGACCGAGCTTAACACTCGTTACAGTAAGCAACGCTTTCCTCCTGTTTTGATCAGCTGGCAAAACAAAAACCATCTATTTCAAAATTCCCTCTTGAACTCCATAAAAGAATCTCACAGAGGCCAGTTTGAAAGACTCCACAAAAACATGACCAACAGTTTGTTTCTAAGCCTTCTTGAATCTACAACAATACAAAGAACCCCAGTCCACCAACTCTGACCTAATTCAATCCAGGTCCTCCGACCCCAAGGCCCTCTTTTCCAACTCTAAAAAATGTTTGCAAATACCTCCTCATCCATCTTTTTTTTTCATCTCCTATTATATAATTGACACCATTTACAGCAGCTTTGCCACTTTACCTTCCTCCCTCACTTCTCTAAATTTATCAGAAAATCCATAATTCCTTTGTAATTTCAATTTAGAATTCTGTAGTAACCTAAGCAAATTTCTGAGTGAACTTTTTTTACACCAGGTACAGTTATACTAACCCCACTGCTGCTTCAATCCCCGCCACACCTGCTCTGTTGTTATCCCAAACTGCGTTCCCCATCAACTGACATCTGTTCTACTTCCCCATCAGTACAGTAACTGCTCTTTTCATTCATCGAGTTTTTTTTATTTGTTTTCCAACCATTTTTCCACTTTCCCAAACTGTATGGACCCCCTCTCTCTAGCCTGATACTCTCACAGATAAGTCATCTAATCTTTGAGTTTCTGTTGAGGTAAATAAAACCACTTATACAATACATCTTTTGGCATCACACAATACCTTCTTTCAGTAGATTTAACAGACATATTGTTTGTTACAAGGGTTAGGTATCTCTGAGTTACACACAATAAGATAAGATAAGGTAGGATAAGATAATTTAAGATCCAACTAGCAACATAATGGTCTACAATAAAGAGAATATCACAATACAGTATTTCTGCTCTAACTTATGTATTGTAAGACACTTGTGAAAGAAAAACACTACATCTAATGCTATAAAAAGGTAAAGCACATCACAAGTATTTTAGTCCACTGCAATCAGTTTTACCCTGTATTATATATACAATACTCTGCAGAGCTCTTGGATATGGTTGGGACAAAAACTGAGACTACAGCAAGGTGTAGATGTGGCAAGTAAGACACCTGAGGGCACCACCAGGCCGAAAGGAGAATGGACACAGCCCTGGTCGGGCACTGGATGTCCCTGCATATTACCTGGGGCATAGGAAAATAATCAGTTGAAAAAATAACAAAGTCCACAACTTACAGGTGGAGTAAGGGGTAGATATGGCAGGTAATCATGGCCTAGGGTTCCATCTGGGCAGGTAGTAGGGCCACCAAAAGCCCCTGGTCGTGCTTTGGATGTCCCAAGGGCCCAATGACCCCCAGTGATCTCTGGGCATGTTACCAGATGTCATCAAGCTTAGCCTTGGCTGCTGAGTGACACAAGTGTGTTGACATGGTTTGAACTTGACTCTGCCCACCTCCAGCCTCGGGTTGTGGCACATTGGGCCCGGTAGTGAATCCTTTGCACCCTACAGGCCTAAGACTTGTGACCAGTACTCTATGTCAATACAGTTCACATCAATTACATAGGAGGGCCACCTCCTCTGGACAGAACTTCACCTCATCTACAGGATTTAGGACATTTTTTAGATGACAACAAAGTCTCCAGCTATCCAAGAAAGACCGTTGGTTCGAGAGAGGTGTCAAGGAAGCCATTTTTGTCAAGATGGAGAAACCATCCCTGAACCCAGGGGGAGGCCTAAGACACTCCCCATCACCTACATACAATGCAGTGCTGGATTCCTTCCACAAAAGATCCAAACAACACCCCTACCAGAGACCAAAGGACCAGAGACCATGTGACCTTAACAACCCCGGGAAATGCCCACTTAGCCACACCCCCAGACAAAACTCTGCTAATGACTGTCAGGTGACCACACAGCTCATCAGCAAAGCAATGGTCATCCTTTGCTATATACTCTGACTCTTCCCCAGTCACTCTCAGAACTGAAGAACCTATTGGAGAAGAGGCAAAATGTCTTCAAGAATTTGCTACCAGTCCAGTTGCCCCTTTGATCAGCGTCGGATAACCATGACCTGGATGACTGAGAACCTACACAGACTCTAAGTAATGAAACTGTACTGTTACTGTCGGAATTTCTGTCGCAACACTAGACACCTCATTGTTCCATTAAATGTCTCCTCACTGCGTTTCACTCCACCCATTTAAAATCCTTGAATATGCCTGAATGAGTACATGTACCTGCTTTATTTTTCTAAAACAAACCTTTTATCCCCACAGGACATGTTTGCCATTTTTTTACAACTGGTTAAGTTTTTAGAAGAAGAAAGAACTTTTTTTTGTTTAACGAAATCTCTAAACATAATTAATTACAAGTTCTAATTATCTCCACCTTACCACCATGCTTCCAGTAATAATTGTAATAATTACAGCTATTAAAGGAATATTAAGCCTTTGATTGCTTTGAGCATGGGGCAATGTTGCTGTAATATTGATTCAGGGACTATTAAGGGTTGCTCAGGGATGCAGAAATATGATCTGGAGGCAGCTGCAGCTTTAAAATGTGACCTGTTCTTCTCCACGCACTATTACGTCAACACATTTAGTTTCTGTGGTAAATATCTGCATCATCCCTTACCTGCTGACTGCACGCACGCCCACCCAAACACTCCCTGAACCACACTTGCATGCACACAGGCAGGCGGAGTTAATGCCCAATGCTGGTAAAGCCTACAGGCCTGCATGTAAGCCACTGGCATCCTGGTGAGAGAGCAGGAAAACACGCTGCTGTTTCAGACGCTGCTGGCCTCTTTGTCATCTTTTCCAAGGTAACCAGAGACTGCAGGAGATTACACCAGTGGAAAATACTCACTGAGATAATGATGGAAAAAGACAACGAAGTAAAAACATACGACACAAATGGAAACCCCATTGTCAACTCTGGATTATGTCACTTCAGAAGCGTTCATTGTATTTGATACAAGTAATAAGTTGATAAGGTCACAGTATGATTTGTCTTCCCGTCAGACAGGACAAATTCCCTACCCTGCATTTCCCAGATCATATATTCTACAGAAATATTTAGCATGCAATAAATTCTCCACAGAAAGAGGAAATCTATTATTTTAAGTTTCTGAATTTATGATCAGACAAACAGGGATACCAGATAGAAGGAAACGCTCAGATTGTCTGGCAGTGTTTTCTCTCAGAAATACATTCTGAAATACTAGTTTTATTTGGGGGAATCCATACTTCACAATGGTACAGCATGCCACTAAAGATATTAAGACCTGTCCAGACTGCTTGTACAAACTGTAATATCTCAAAACTAAATTTAAAAAATAATTCCAGAGGATTGGGACTTAAAAGGCAACTTGGAAGTCCAATAGGAATTTCTGTAGTATCCAATATGCCACAATTGTGCAGCAGGAGCTTCATGGAATGCATTTCTGAGGCTGAGCAGCTGCATGTAAGCCTCTCATCATCAAGTTCAAGTCAGATGGAGTGGTGTCAAGCACACTGACACTGGACTGTGGAACAGTGGAAACAAGTTCTGTGGAGTGAAGAACCACACTTCTCCGTTTGGAAGTCAGATGGGCAAGTCTAGGTTTGGTGGATGTGAAGTTTAGTTAAGAAGGGATGATGGTCTAGGGTTGTTTTTTTAAACTTTGGGCTTGGCCTTTATCTGTTGTGAAGGGCAACCTTAATGTTTCAGCATACCAAAACATTTTGGACAATGCTACTTTTCCAACTTTGTGGCAACAGTTTGGGGAAGACCCTTCTCTACTCCAGCGTGACTGCAACCCAGTGCACAAAGCAAGGACTAGAAAGACATGGCTTGATGAATTCACAGTATAGAAGAACTTGGCTGGCCTGCACAAAGTCCTGACCTCAACCCCATTGAGCACCTTTGGGATACACTAGAACTGAGATTGCAAACCAAGTATTCTTGTGTGAATCATTGTCTGACCTCATGAATGCTCTGCAGCAGTGGTTCTCAACCAGTCTAGCCACAGGACCCATCAATATCTTTGATGACAAAATCACGACCCAAATTTCCAAAAATTTTCAACAATGCATGTTTACTAAATAAAAATGTTCCACTTAAGATCTAGGAGGAACAGAATTTCTGAAAAGAAAAAGGAACAAGAGAAAATGTCATGTTTTACACTCCCTTTCCCCATGATAATGTGTACATTTTAGTCGCTTCTCCAGTGATCTTAGGAAAAATAATTCATTAAGATGATAAAAACAGCTTTTTATAGCCAGAAAATGCAATAAATGAGTCTAAATATTGATAAAACATTTAAAATGACCCATTTTTATAATAAAACAGAGTAAAATTAAAGTGTAAGTGAACCCCCGGCTCAGAGCTAACTCTGCCCACCTCCGTAATTCAAAAAATGCACAGAAAGTGAGCAGGTTGGTACTGAGAGGAGGACGGGGTTTTCCAGTTGAGGCGGGAGTGACAGTGATGTCCCCTTGTCAGAGAGAGACACAGATAGAGTCCCACAACACTGCTGCCTCATAGCGATCTTTTAAAGTGGAGGAGTTTTCGCCTCTAGAGTCCCCCTGACGCAGGCTATAGTGTGGTGGCGGACCGTGGTGGTTCTGAGCACTACCTGTTCGGGTTGTTTGCTTCAGCAGTGGCGTTACTACAGCTGGAGCTCTCAGAGCCGAGGCAGTGCAGGAGAGGATGGGAGTGGTCTCTGAATGGTAAAGTCAGTTAGAGATGGTAACGCTCTACCTTTTATATAGAGATTGTGAGCCCCACCTTTTCAGAAAAGATTTTTCAAGGCAGATGTCCGTTTGAGCTAATTAAAAGCCGTAAAATCCAGATTTTTATCAGTTTGGTGCAAATTTCAGCTAAAACACCAACAATGGTGTGTTTTATTATAGTTCAGTAAATTATCTTAGTGTACAGATGAAAAAAAAATGTTAAAGTGTTCACTACCTCTTTAAAGGTATAGATGTATGTTCTTCATACCCACTTAAAAAAGCTCTGTGACCCACTTTTGGGTCCCAACCCACCAGTTGAGAAACACTGCTCTACAGAATGAATGGGCTCAAATTCCCACAGAAACACTCCAATGTCCTGTGGGAAGCCTTCCAAGAAGTTTAGGCTGTTATAGCTGCAAAAGGGAGGCTAACTTCATATCAAAGTGCATGTATTTGAATACGTCATTACAGTCCCTGTTGGTGGAATGGTCAGGCAGACAAATACATTTATCTATATCGTAAACGTTGCAGCTACAGAGCACTGACTAACCACTGAATCTTTGATGATGAAAAATGTCTTTACTTTCAAAATGGCAGTAATATTGACCCAAACACAGTGCAAATGTGTAACACTTCTGTACATTTCTAGACCTCCATTATGGTTGAGGTTAAAGGGAAAGGATTTTCCTCAGTGTGGCAGATATATTAGTATGCAAAGATCACCAAAGGGAAGGTTCGGCTCTGAATATTTTAGTGATTTCAGTAGTATCCCAGGTGCTTTATAAAGGTCCTAATATAGCCCTCTTTTACCATGCTTTGTGTCTATATTGCTGTTTGGTACAGATAGTTTTCCCAGTAGATTCCATCAGAAAAATGAGCAGACATAAGCCTTCCTGTTATGTTTATGGCTCTATACGAAGTTACCATACTCTGTTGACAAAAACAGTAATTTTGCTTTGTTTGTTTTTATTACTGTGTTGTTTTGGATCCAAGCTATCCCTTTTAGATACCAAAGTCAGACAACAAAACACTGAAATTTTCATGGAAGTGGTACGCCAACAATCCCTAAGTTATGTGAGGTAAAATTACTGTTTTTGTCATTGGAGTCCTGAGGATTGGAGAGGAGCAACACAGCTGCTGTTTCTGAGAAAAAAGGACACAAAACAACAATATAAACATGGGAGTTTCCCTTTAATATAGAGGAAATGAAAACAGTAACAGTAACTAATGCATCAGTATTTTATATAACCACTCATTATGTTAAATGCACCAGTATTGGTGCAACCATGAGGAGTTATAGCCGATAGTATAATCATCACTTTATAATCACCCCATTATAAACTTTATAGTAAATGTTTACATGTTACTGCTTAATGCACTTAAAGGAACTTGACATATATTTTTATGATGCCCACTTCCTCTAATCTGTTGTTTAAAAAGGTGCTGTTTCGTTTTCAGCTCCTCAGTATTAAATCCACTCACAGTTTATCAAAGCACAGGGGCCCCAAAATCGTCCACATTTTTCTACCCTGGAGAATATCTGGTTTTGCTGTGGGGAGTATCAAATATTTTCAAATCAAACAGAAATATTCAAAAATTATGTGTCGGATTAGAGGCCTGCAGCCAAAGTCTACTTCCTCTTTTTTGATGGTATGCGTTTTATTTAAACTCTGGTTATTTTATGGAGGTGTGTTTGAGGTCACAACGGGTGAGGCCTTGTAGCGTACACTGTAAGTACAGTAGCTGCATAGTAAAGCCGTCTTTGCTTTGGGTCAACGCCACTGTACATTGTGGCCGGTGAGTAAGAACTTCTTTGCCACGCGCCCATTTGAGACAGTAAACATCAGGCACAAACACACACATTCAGCACTCCTCTCATGAAACGGATTAGACAAACAGGGAAGCAGGCTGCTGCCTCTTGTCTGTTGACTTTCCCTGACCGTCACTTTTCCCCTGCTGGCTGCAAAAGAATAAGAGCTCTGTAGAACATGTACCTGTAATTCAACTGTTACTTTCTTTCAGATTCATTTTACTGTATCTGACAGTTTTCAAGCAAAGAATTGTCAATAAACCGAACACTCGTTATTTCAAAGGAAACTTTGTAGTCCTCCTTTCTCTTTGACCTGTAATGCTACAGTGCACCTGACTTCATGGACCTCATAAATATCACTGCTGCTCTCTTGAATCATTGCATAGTCCATGGTCTGGTACACAGCAAAGTTTATAATGGCTATGAGATTCAATATCACATTTCACATTTCAAAACAGTACCTGTGTTGTTTCAGCAACATTAACTTTAATCTCCCTTCATTATGCAATCTCAGTTTCAGTCTATGGCCTGATTAGACTTGAGTTTGAAACACACTGTTGGCCCTCAATTTGTCTCATATATTGCCCTGCCAGGAGGTCCTTATTAGCTTGTCAACCAGTGGCAGGTATGTGAAATATATTTTATTTAGTGCATTACTTCAGGGTGGTGGAGCATGCCTGAGGATGTCAAGGTCAACTGGAAACATGAGAAACACCGGGCTGAAGTCCTTTTATTGTAACATAGAGTACATGTTGCACATTTAATGGGAAGCTATGACTAAAGAGTGGGCATGGTTTTTATGCCCAATAGTAACAGAAAACACTGGTGAACCCTCTGATTTTTTCCTGGCAGAAATCATGTTGGAGAATGGAATAAATGGCTACTACAATGCTGGCAACAATGGCACATACGGTAATGTGCATAAGTTTTAGGCATGTAGGGTGCTAAGGATTCATCACAGGGCCTGATGTGTGACAGCCTGGGACTGGAGGGGGGGCAGAGTCAAGCTCAACACGTTGAAAGACATGTATTTCACTCGGCAGCCAAGGTCATCAACCACATCTCTGATCACCCTTGGTGATACATCCCGTAGACTGCTGGCAATTTCCAGGCCCTCAAAACATCCACAGCATGACTAGGGGCCCATGTTGACCCTACTACCCACCTGGATGGTACCTTCTTACTCTCAACATCCACCCCTTACTCTGCCTTAAATGTGTGGATTTTAAAATCTTTTCGACAGTGTACCTCCCCATGCCCTTAGAAATGGCAAGGAAATCAAGAACATGACTGGTGTTGTGCCAGTCCTTCTTCCCTGCCCCATGGTGCCCTCAGGCAGCTTACTCACCACATCCATGCCTTACTTCAGCCTCAATTTTTGGCCCAAACATGCTTAAAAGTTCTGCTCGGTACTGTATGTTATACCCAATTTCACTTGAGAACAAATATCCTTATAATATGATCCATGCATGATAAACAGTTTGATTCTGAACACTACTGCAAATGAAAGGTTGCAGCTGAAAATTCACCCAACATTCATTCTGTCATTAAAGGTTCAATTGACCATTTTTACTTGAGAAGCAAATTAGTATATTTGGTTTACATTGCTTTAGAGGATTTAGGACCTTCACACCCTTAAATCTGTCTGAGATGTGGTTTGTAAACTGTTCTTCTTTGGTGGTTATCTGCCAGCAAAGCTGTACAAATGGGGAATTTTCTGAAGACCATTTTATTTAAATTCAGCCAGAGCAGTCTTACCAGATTACCAGGGCTTGGTCTTTCCTTTCCTGGGCCCCTCAAAGGGTGTTTCCCCTGAAATGAGACACATCTATCTTAAAATTCCATTTCTCTGCCAGGTTGTCCTAAAATGCTTTAATGTTAGTTGTGTTTTCATCCTGTTTTTAAGCTTCTATATGACATTCAGTTATTTCCTTTTCCCACTGGATGCATGGTGTATTTGATAGCTTTCTTGCATGTTTGTTTATATTGAATAAATTTCATGGTCTGTCTTTAGGTTCCCCCTTCCCGTCTTGATTCAACCCTTAGAGATTTTTTGTTTGTTGAACTCACTATGTGAGATATTGGTAATAAATCTATAATTCCTGTTGCACATTTGATAAAAGAAAAACAGATAGTTTTACTCATAACAGTGGAGTATTCTCTTTAACGTGAACATCCCTCAGGCTTTAGGACCATGTTAGCTCAATGATGCTAGCTAAGTGCTAATGTTTGGTGTGTCATTACAGTGAAATGTGACATGCTAAACTGGTATAACATTAACTTTAAGCTTAACAGTAGCATGGACTTACCAATACTGCCATTCATCACTTACATGTGATGTCACACACTCACCTAATCCCTGGAGGGCAGGAAAGGATTCCTGTTATATAATATACTACAGAGAAATTGACATTTGCCACCTTTGTTTTGTCCAGATTTTTTTTTTTATTAACTTTTTTCTGAAAGAAAGTTTTTCAACTAGGCTTCTTCTGTCAGGACAGAAATACATGCTAAATGTTTCAAGATAATGTGGATTTAACTTCTGGTAGGTGTTACAGGCTTAAGGTTATGATACTAAAAGTTAAAAGTAAAAAAGAAGCTTACTATACTCAATGAAAACCCTACAACACAGCTAAGGATAAAGCTAATCAGCTACTCTAGCTACGTAAGCTACGTAGCTGATGACACAACACCTTTAACTGTTTTGCAGACCTCACAAGCCCATATTTTATTTATCTAAAATAGATGCGTAGCTTATGTAGCTAAAGCCAAAAGCTAAAAATCTAGGTAAGCCATGTAAGTTTTTGCCATATTTCCTAAATTTAACACAACTATCCTACATTGGCTACGTTACCAATTAAGTTTCATTAGCTATGTTAGCATTAGCTAAATTTATTAGAGCTAGAGCTGATGTAGCCATATTGGCTTATGTAGTAACGTTGACTATATAGCTAGCGTAGCTCAGTTGCTAAAGCATAGCTACATATCAAGTCTATGCTTCCATCCCAGACTAGACATATAATTATGCAATTTGTTGTACCAGCATATTACATAACTTCTGCCCTTCAGATGAGGTGTCCCACAGTAGTGGTCTGCAAGAGGGCGTGTTTGAGATCTGCAATCTGCTGCCAGACCCCTCTCAAAAAGCCTGGGTTATACGCCTATAGACCACTTTCAGAGAGAGAAACCCCACAGAGGAGCAAATGGCAGATTAATATTGTGACTGTCCTTTAGGGAAGAGACTTTTCCTAGTCCTGATTCCTGTCATTGAATATTGTGTTTACTTGGCCAAAACATGACTGGTTTTGAACGAACAATACAGCCCCAGAACACTGACTGACAGCTGACAATAATCCTGTTATAGTTAACTAAAGGGAACTCCAAAATGTTTGCAAAATAATAAAGACAAGCTTGCCCCCACTTCCCAAATGGCAGCATTTCTGTACCAAACATCATAAATACATTAAAGTGTCCATACATTGGTAGATTTATAACATGGAAGCAGTGTAAGGAGACAGACTCTCCTTCTGTAGATATTCCAGTATTTAAGTGTCACCTAACGTGAGCTCTCATTGGTATATTAGTAATTCAAATAGCATCCCTGCATTATATTAGGGCCACTTGGCCTCTGTACTGGTCATGTGACTGAAAGCTTTAACGGGAATAGTAATTTTTAATCACTGACAGTCTGTTCCCTGTCTTCTTATTAAACATAGTAATAGAAATGAAGAAAATCTTAGCTAATGCTTTGTCTAAGGCCTTTATAAAGGAGTTCCCCCTTTTAAGATTTAATCATTTTACAGGTAATTTGGTCCTTGGATATACTGTAAGTTTCCTTAAAAGACTAGCCAAATCTATAAATACCACACAATATGCTTGGAAGGTCAAAAGTATGATGGCTCATTTCAATATAAATCTAGTCAGCAGACTTTGCTGCTTGGTTCAAAAAAGCAAACATCCCTTGTTGAAAGTCATTCTCAGAGTTGTCTGAAAATGACACTTGTCCTACAGACAGGCATGCAAACATCTCCTATGAATGAGCCTTGTTGCATGCGTCACTCTCAACACCACGCAGCTTATAAGCCCAGAAGAGTTTCCCCTAAATCATTTCAGAAAACCTCAGCAGAGAAAACAAGGTGACCACATCAGCTGCAGTGGAAGTCCAGGGATCCCTCTCCTGTTATTTCTTCTCTCAAGGTTAACTGTGACTCACTGCTTTGACTGGCAAAACTTCCAAAGCTGGGCACAAGTTCTTTTTAAACCCTCATCCTTTTTTAATGCCTTTCTTTGTGTCTCTCTGCTACTGCTTCACACTCTCAATATGTCTCTTAAGGTCTTTCATCAGACATTTCACTCTTACGCTTCTGTCTGTGCATGATTTTCATCTGACACCCATCCATGCCTCCACGTTTCCTTCAGGTATCCCCATGTCAATAATTTCTGTTCTTCCTGTTGGGTCTTTTTTTGGTCAGTTAGTAAAATAAAGCCTTGTCCACTATGATTTCCATCTGAGGGGCCCAGGCACTGAGAGATATATAAAATATCCTGAAACAAGAACTCTGAGGTGGACCGCAGAGAGGCAAAGAGGAGAAACTGAGAAGGTCAAGAGCCATAACAAGGCAACATGGTTCTTCTGTCTGGACAACAAAACATAATAAAGTGGTGTGGCCTGAGTTCCCTGCAACCTTTCTTTACCAAGGTCAGCTTATCCTTATAGGCATAGAATAGAACTGAACTGACATTAAATGTGAAACCATATCAATGCAGAACTTATCCAGTCTGTTACTGGTTTAAATACTTGTTTAAAAGATGACAAAGGCACATTGAAAACTATACTTAGCATCAGATGTGCAGCAGTAATCCTTTCAGGTTTGTTGTTTTCAGCATTGATCTGCTTACTGTGAGGCTGAGATTAACCACAGACTTAGCCTTGTGCACCAAGCAGTGAGTCCACTGCCATTTTTGGATATTGTTGGAAAGGCTGTGTGTCTAATGCTGACATGCTAAAGCAGGGGCATAGTTAGGGATTTAGGGCCCCATAACCATCAAGCCAAACAACAAATGTTGTTTCATTTTTACAAATGCTAATGCATTTAATGTATTTTTGAACCATAATTCCCCCATTTATGAGCAGTATTTTTACTATGGTTAAATTAAATTTACTTGTGTAATTTCGCAGCACTGGACGACATTTTTAAAGGGAGGAGCAGGGAGCCCCCAGTATTTTATTTTACTCAATCTGGTACAAATTTCTGTTGACAAGCTCATTTAGTCGCTTTTGATTCAATAATGACACTAATTACTGAGAAAAAATAATTAAAATACACTTTTCATTGCAGGCTTCTCAAGGGCCCTTCCATACTGTGGGCCAGGCAATCAGTACACTTTTTCCCCCTCTGCTACACCCATGTGCTCAAGAGCAGGACTGGGAAGGGTCAGCTGCTGAATACAGGACTGGTAGTCCCAGCACACTTTACAGGCGATTTACAGGTGATCCATCTCACTGCATATGAGTGGTCCCAGTGGGTTGGAGCCATAAAAGGTGAAGAGAGAAAGGAGAATGACATGGGGTAAAAGAGCCACAGGTGAGACTTAACCTGGGCCATCTCCGTACATGGGGTGCAACCTAACCACAAGGCCATCTGCACTCCCATTTTCAAGATTTTGAAGAGGGTTTGGACAAAAATAAAGCTTGAGGAATGCTGGTCTATTTTCTTATAAGTAAAAGATATCGAAATGAAAGCATTTTCTTGTCAAATACGTGTTTCCACATACTACAGACAGTACAGAAACAGAAAACAGTTTTTCATATCGACTTCTCTAAGGATGTTTAAAAGTAGAACTGACCATTTATGGACTTGTAAAACACTACCACAGGTATGTTCAATATGTTCAGTTCAAGGAGGAGCTGGTAATAAATAGGCTTTCCCAAACAAAATACTTCACTTTTTTTAACTACAGAGTACCAAACACTAAAGCCACCCTAATAAAATGCTTTGAATAATTTCAGTACCTGCTATTATCTTAAAACAGCCTCTGTAAGCAGGCCAGTAGCCAGTCTAGTGGAGGGGAAGGGGTCCTTTTTCCAAAACCTCCCCTCATTTTTTTCACATTTATTCTGCGCTTCACTGACGTGCAGCTGTACTGGACCCTTGGCTATAACGGGCTTGGATACAGGCTTAGGGAGCCCAGCAAGGATGTTAAGATCCTGTTATATCTCTTTCCCTCTCTGAAGCTTACCTGCAAATATATGTAATTTGCATGACCAGGGGAACGCCTTTGTTGAAGAAAATGAAAAAGAGCTTTCATTGTCTTTGGTCTTTCACTGTCTCAGGTCACCATCAGCACAACAGATGTCAGTTCCCTTTTCCATTCATTCATTTACAAGATCTGTTATGGAAATGAGTGGGACAAGGATATGGGGCTGGTTCTCACACACAAGCACAAACACACACATTGACACACATGCAGCTCATAAGCAGATGCATACAAATCTTGGTTAACACGCAACTAGACCGTACTTTACAAATGTACACAGAGGTTACCATGGATCTGAACAATAATAGGCTAAGGCTAAGAGGGATCTGATATCTGTGTAGTATGCAAACAAGATGGCACAAGCACTACAAAGAGCTAATCTCACCCTATCTGTGCTGGTGGATTGAAATCAGGGATTGTTTTTATATTTACCTTTCAAGTCCCTTTATTATGTGCCATGGTACTACTGATAGACAAAAAGCCTTTATTAACCCAGTAGGAGTAATTCAGTTCCACTGTGCGTGAATTGCTCCTGCCCAAGAGCATGTATGCATACATCTGTAAGAGACTGAGAGCACAAGCAAAATTTACAGTAAATACAGAAACAGGCATGTCTACTGCATATGGACATTATGCATGTACATATAGTGCCTATAGCTGGTGCTAGTGGGCTCACAATTACTGAAATAGGGATCACCTGAGTGCAGTGAATGTGTCTCATGTGATTGTAGTAGAAGGACACCTGTGTCTGGGAGGTCCAGCCACTGGTTAATCAGTATTCCTGGCCACCATTATGCCATGAAGACAAAAGAACACTCCAAACAACTCCAAAAAATTTTTTATTAAAAAGTATAAGTCAGGGTATAAATCCAGAAAAGTTTCCATGGCACTGAACAACTCTGGAGCTCAGTTAAATCAATCATCAAGAAATGGAAGGAATATGGCACATGTGTAAATCTGCATAGATCAGGCCGTCCTCACAAACTGAGTGACTGTGCAAGAAGGAGACTAGTGAGAGAGGCCACCAAGACACCTATGACTACTCTGAAGGAGTTACAAGCTCCAGCAGCTGAGATGGGAGAGACTCTGCATACAACAACTGTTGCCTGGGTTCTTCAGCAGTCAAAGCTTTATGAGTGGCAAAGAGAAAGCCACTGTTGAAGAAAACTCATATTAAATCTAAACTAGAGTTCACCAAAAGGCATGTGGGAGACTCCATGGTCAAGTGGAAGAAAGTTCTTTGGTCTGACGAGACCAAAATGGTGCTTTTTGGCCATCATGTTTAGCAGGCACAAAACACTGCACATCACAACAAACACCATCCTCAACTGTGAAGCATTAATGTAGCAAAATATAGAAAAATCACGGAAGACAATCTTATTGAGTCTGCAAGAGAACTACAGCTTGGGCGAAGATTTACATATATATATATATTGTATATATATATATATATATATATATATATTTGCATTAATTTGTAGATATCTGGTTCCACTTTGAGATTAAAGAGGTTTTTTTTTTTTTTTTTTTTTTTTTTCAAAAAAGCCAAATTGTATTGACCATGGTTTTTAAATCAACAAAAGGGTTAAACATCCAAGGGTGATTACCTTTAAAAGGCACTGTAAACAAAAAGTAAGAATTCTTTTATTTAGTGTGGTATTATTTTAGATCCACCATGGCTGAGCCTCATACAAGTATAGCTAAAATAAATTAAACTATTGCCCCATCGTTGACAGGCCAAAAACCAGCTGACTTTTATTGACTCAGTGAGTAACTTTTTTGTTCCAGTGTGTGCTAGTGTGAGTAGATATAGAAGAGTAATACCGTAGTAGCATCTGGTTTACCTCCTAACACCCACGCTTCCTCTACTCGTAAGCTACCGGCCTCACTGCCAACTAACACATCAAAAAGATTATGTGTGTGAGTGTGTGTGTCTTTGAGTGGGTAGATGTCCATTTGCCATTCCACCATTGTCGTGGTGTATCCTGACCTCAGCGCTGAAAGACTTGTGTGTATTTTTCTGGCCTTTTGTTTTCGTGCCTGCGTGTTTGTTCAGTCATTCTGTGGGGAGATGTGACCTCACCACTGAGAGTTTCCTCACATGCTTCTCAGGCTGAGAGGTGGGTGAGCGTGTGTATATTCTCTGATATTACGTGGAGTCCTTGTGCTTCAACGTCAGCTGTCTAAGACATTTTGGCATGCCTTTGCACAGGCCAGACAGTGAGCAGATACAACAAAAAAAAACAGAAATAGAAGAGCAGATTGGTTTTAGGACCTTTGACGTCAGAGACCTTGTATCAACATCATTCGCTGACATCACAGTGTGGGAGTGAACTTCTACGTTTCTTACGTGACTTGTCCAGCATCCATTTCACACTTTGACCTTTATGGGGGAGTATCATTTAACTGTTCTTTGATACAATCATTCTTTGAAATTCTTAAAGACTTTCAACAAGAGACTGGAGAGAGAAAACAATTAACAACATCAAAACCCAAAATGTCTCGGGTAAATGTGAATTGATCCACTGACACAGTCCAATCAGAAATTATTATGTGTGCATGTGTAGTTCCTTTTGGAAAAGGGAAAATGATCATTTGATTGGCTTGTTAAACCCAGAGTGTGCATACTTGGATGACTGATACTTAAAAAATGTGCTCAACAGGAAGAACCAAATATTTTTAGCAAATATTTCCAGGTCTCTCACTTAATCAAACATCTAACATTCTCAACAATATGGAAACAAGTGTGAGAACTCATTTTGACCTGGGGCTTGATTCAGTGGTTAAAGCTGGAGTCTTCAGTTGTTTCCTGAAAAAATAAACTTGTATGAATCTACCAAGAAAAAACAGTCTAACCTTGCCTTGGAAAAAACACCCTTAGAGCAAGCCATGGGAGGAGATCCCCATCCTCTGAGAAAGGCATTGCATTGGGCGCAGTTTACATTAAGGCAGGCAACAGAAGGGAATGGAAATGCTGATCCCTGTCATGGCAGTGGGGGTCCATGGACATGTACCTTTAGCTCCTGTACAGTAAAGTAACCACTGGTACAACTCCTAGACTAGGGGGCAAAGCAGTACCATCTAGATATGGTTTGACTCAAATCCTTAAGCAACACCAGATCTAAACTCCTAAGTAGCTCAGCTATCTCCTTTATGAGGTTTGCCCTGGGCGAGAAGTGTCAGATGGGAGTTGGAAAACCATCACCATCTTCAGGTTCTACAGAAAAGAGAAGCTTGCCTCTGTGTCAGTACAAGTCATAGGAATTCAGGTGATAAGGCCTCCTATGCCGGTGTTTCCAGCACCTTCAGAACCTGCTGTTGTACACAGATGTGCAACAAAGTGGTCAGGCAGAGGGAAGACTTTTGCACCTCCTTCTGCTTGGAAGGAAGCCTTACTGTCTGTCAGCAACACTGCAGACAGTTTTTATCTGGACGAGCTGGGGGTTTGTCATCTAGTCATCTTGTGGACTTAGACGAGCTCTATGGCAGTGTCCTTTGAGAGTCCTTTAGAGGATACTGATGGAGCAAGTCCCAGGCCCTTTGTGACAGGCCATCTGGTCCTTTTATAAGATATGGCTAGCAGGATATTCTGTCCAAAGCTAGAAACAAATGGCGGAAGGATATGGATCTCCGGTTCTGTCTGCTTCTACATCTTCTTTTCTTATGGTATGATTCATTTGACAAAGTGTAATGTAAACTGCATGAAAGTGCAGCAATGTTGCAATTTCAGCCACAAATCAAACCAGGTCCCCCGGACTATCAAGTGTGAAAATGACCTTAGAGTAACGCCCAAGTAAAAAGGTAAAATGGATTAGATATGGACAGACAGATAGGTTCACAATAGGTGTAATTGTGGTGTTGTTCCAGACTGTCCTGGTCAACATGGAGCTGTTCTGCAAGGAGAAGCTTTTACCAGAATTTAAAAAATGCCTATACCTGTTTAAATAACCTTCCTGTAGGGTCCTGAGCTTGGCTTTAGTAGAGGTTTAGTAGCTCTGTCATTTTGTCAAGAAATACAGAGCAGAACCATGCCTCCTTCAAATATACAGCATCCAACTAAGGAGGGTTGGGATTCTGATTACCATGTCCCCTGGGCATTATGCTTGTAGATTTTCTGGGCATGTCTATTTTGTATGAGACTCTAAGATTGTCAGAGATCTTACAAGTGGAATTATATGTAATCTGACATGGAAATGTACCAGAAAAGCTGGTCAACAAGAGAAACATCTGGGCTAACTTGTTAAACCTTCTTCCACTCTAACCAGGTCTGATTATATTAAAATGATACCATGCAAAATGTAAGGTGTAACATTAAAATAGACCAACATAGCCTGCAACAGTCAACTTTGCTTCATAGGTAATCCTTCCATCATTATTCTTTTGCTTATCTGGGGTTGGGTAGCAGTGGCAGCAGACTAAGCAAGTCAACCCAGAAACCCTTCTCTCTCCTTAGCAAAGGTTTCCAGCATTTTCTGGGTCTATCCTGGGGTCTCCTCCCAGTTGGGCAAGCCAAGTAGACCTCCACAGGGAGGCGGCCTAGAGGGACCCTGATCAGATGCCCACCCACCTCAACTAGCTCCTTTCTATGTGTGGGCGCCGCAGCTCTACTCCAAGCCCCCTCCAGATGCCTGAACTCCTCACCTGATCTCTAAGGCTGAACCCAGCAGAGGAAACTCTGTTTGCATTTGCAATTACATTCTTTCAGTAACGACCCAAAACTTGTGACCATAGGTGAGGGTTGGAACAAAGATCGGCATGTTAACTGAAAGTTTTGCTGACTGACTCAATGGCCCTGTCCAACATCCCACAGTAATGCTGACTGCCATTTTAATCCAAAAACAACACAGGGAAATACAATCTCAGTATCAGCACTGCCCATCAAAGTGAATGACACAAATTTCACAAGCCAGTAAATTTAGCCAGGCATGTAATAATAAATGATTCAGGACATTTCTTGTGAGTCTTGTGAAAAAATCTCTTAAACCTCTGCCCCAAATAACCAAATGCACTACTCAGAATTTGTTTGAACATTTGCAGCAGATTTTTGAGACAAAATCAAAGCAGTCCAACTCCAAGATGCTGTAACAGTTCACAGTTTTAATAAAAGAGACAGTACTTTGCACTTTATTCTCTGGTCCTGTGGCCCCAACTCCTAAAACAGCTCTTGTCAGCACATGTTACAGTGTCCATCCTCACTAAGACAACATCTCTAAGTTCCAACAGTGGATATTCAAATAAGCATAACCAGTCTCACTAAATGATTTTGGCTGGTGCAAATAAACAGTTGTCATTTATTGTATTTACATGCTGTCAGAGCAGGACTGTAAACATTTATGCTGGAAAAGTTTTCTCTGTTCGCACTGATTAAAGCCACTTTGACTGGTTGGGTGTGTTACAAACTGGTTGTCAGATATTTAAAACAACATTTCTTCACACTGAAGAATTTGCATTGTAGGAGGATGGAAATACTTAATTTTGAGTTTTTCTTCATCTCTGTATTATTTGACCACATTTCTTTTAAAGTCTGACTCAGGAGAATGTGATCCCCTTAAGGAGACTCTTTGGTAGTTTCTACTGAACTCAAACATATCATATGTGCCTTCTTCTCCTCCTTTAATCAATATTCCCCTACAACTTTTTACACTCTAAAAAGCATGAGTGTTGGTTGAAGTAATGTAATATATTGCATAAATCTAATCCAGTTCTGTGCTTTAGTGGCTGTAGTGTACTTTTATGGGCTATTTCAACTTGAAATTGCAAGTTGTTCCTGTAATTTAGAACTATGAGCTTAGGTAAAGCATATTAGGTTTCACTTAAATTAATTTCTTTGAGTCTGTTGTCATGACTTACATTTATTTTTGACCTTTCCTCTTGTCGCTGGCCTGACTGAAAATAGCAAACTGTGTACTGTAAGACAAAATTACAGGACAAAGTTGTATTTTTTCATTTGAAAAATTTGTTACGGTCAATAAATGACTTACTGTTTATTTTTATGTACTGTTTTGTGTATTTCTTAATTCAAAATGATCACATAGTCATAGAACCTACCTGAATTTGAAGGCCATGCAAATTTTAATTCAAGCAAGTTTTCCATTAGCCTGACGTTATTAGAAAAGTTATACCATCAGAGCATTTATTTTTTCCTTTTGTAATTTTTGAGTTGACCTGAAAAAAGTGAACAAGAGGGTACATGCTGCTCATGAACGTTTGCGTGAGACCACTGAGCCCTTGTGCCTTGCTGTGAGAGGCTGTGATAGCAGCTCATCGCGGAGGTCTCGGAGCAAGCATTGCCTGGGTGTTTGCTTGATCTTGCTTAATCCCACCTTTGGGCATCAACTAAAAGATTATATGGAAAATGCACACGCTTTCTGGAAGAGCACTCTCTCAATCAAAAGTACCTTTCAGTCATTTATGGAAAGACTGAACAGTCAAAGGTTCTCAAAAAAGGTGAGTTGTGTCAACTTAAAAATCCAAACAAGCCATTTCAACTTTTTTTCCTGACTTAATAAAACACATGTTCAGTTTTAAGTCAAAAGTGCTCAATCATTTTGAGTATTTTGTTTTTATTCAAATTATTTGACAACCATACCTTAATCTGTAGAGTTTTCCGAGAATGTCTTTGGGCATTAGACATTTTTGAACCATGAGTGAAGTTATTGACTCAGTTAGAGAGGTCCCACCTGTGGTTACTAACTTAAACATTGTTAGGGAGTTGCACTGAACTCTCTGGAAGAACCATTTTTTAGATCAAACACATTATATGGTCTTGCACTGTGAAACTGAACAGTTAAAAGTTCTTTAAAAAAAAAAGTTAACTTAAAACTTCTTATGTTTATTTCAGCTTTATTTTTCTGAGTTAATAGAACACAGTTGTTAGTTTTAAGTGAATACAAGTTTATTATCCCTTAATCTAGAGTTTTCCCAAAATGCCCTTGGGCATTAAGCACTTTTCTGCCATGAATGAAGTTACTGACTCAGTTAGACATGTCTCGCCTGTGGGAAACAACCCAATACACAACAGATGGTATACCGAGCATGATGGGAGAGGACCTCCCAGTGCCTTTCAATTTCTGTCACTTGTGGCATTTAAGTTCTATTAACTCATCGTGGATAACTCAAAAATGTATTTCCACTACTTTAAATGTTTGAAGTTGACTTGCATTAAATTTTTGTTGCTTCAAAGAACATTTTTTATTTGAAAGAATTTGAATTAATTTATGTATTTGACTCAAAGGAACTGTGTTATTTCAACTTATTAATTTCTGCTGGAAAGGAAACATTTCTTAAAATTCATCCAACAATTCTCTTTTTTTTAGTGAACCTCTGATATTTTTAGGTATTTACACGACATAAATGCCTTTCTCTTCCCTTGAGTTTATGAATGAATCCTCATCATCTGATCGTCACTGGATGCAGCCCTTCAGTCCTCATTCGCCTACACAATTTTCTACTTACAACTAACTAACTTATTTTAGGCTTGAGACAGCACTGAGACATACCAAATGGGTGGGCAAACGCAGCTCTCTCTCTCTCTCTCTCTCTCCTTCTCTCTTTCACACACCCTCTCACTCTCGCTCGCTCCCCCTCTCTGCACAATATAAGTGCGGCTCTGTGATGGAGAAGCCACCTCACCGCAGTTCACTTTTACGCAGAGGAGATGAGCGCTCGGATACCAAAATCCAACCCGGCCATGAAATTAATATTGGTGAGTACAGCAGAGTGTCTGCAGTCCTTCTGTCCAGTCGCCTTATCTGCTAGAGCACAGGAACTACTTTTTTCCTGACCGAACGTCAGTGGTTTTGGTGGGAGACGTGAATTACTACCGAACAACACGTGGTTTGATGTACGGTAAATGTGGGTATGGGAACTCGCCTTGCTCCAGATTTTTTTAAAATGAAAACATAATATTACTGACATCGCTTTATATGCATACGTCACGATATCGTGATGCGTAGTAACTTTTACAGGTGTCAGTAATTAGCCTGCGTTTGTCTCAACGCAGTAAAATGTCGACTAGTCTTACATATTAGCAATTTGTGTGAAGGTAGGTAGGTGCTGTCTTTTCCTCGCTGCTTTTAGGACAGACATTATCCTTTTAATGTTAGGGTTACTGTAGTTCATATTCAGAAAGCTTCTTCTACGCAGTGCTTTTTGTAAATTGAATCAAAACTGATGTGAATTACCCCACCACTATTCTAGCAACGTGCCTCACACCGTACACTTTCATGACTTTTATCAGTGATTTCTGACTTTCTGGGAATTTTCTCTTCGAGTATTGAATGTAGGGCAAACCCAGTTTGTAAAAGCTGACATAATTATGATGTTCACTAGACAAAACAACACTCGACCATAAAAAGCAGAGAACAGCCCTGAAACATAAGCTTGTAGTGGTAATTATCAGTTTAGGTGAGGAGAGATGCCGGGTTAAGGCTGTCATTTGTGTTGTTTGCATAGAGGATTATATGGTGCTGTAATCTGTGTAATGTTAAGCTCCAGTATGTTGACACATTGCAGAAAGAATTAAACCTAAGATTGTGTCTAATGACTATACAATGTCAGGATCAATTAGGAATGAATGTGTTCGCTTTTATGGCAAATACACCTGAAGAATCAATGATTATTGTAAGAGGTTGTTTGATTTGGTGATTAATGGAGCTAATTTTAAATAACTGCTGCAAGGACCAACAAATTAACCTTTGACTTGGTCTACCTCGGCTCTGTGCTTGCTTTCACTGAAATGAATGAAACTCAGAACATGGCATGCTGCCAGAAACTGCTGCATTTGCTGTAAATTTGTTTTTTCAGTGTTTCCCAAACTTTTCAGCCCGCAACCCCCAAAATAACAGTGATGGGGACCCCCAATGACCCTAAGGGTGGTTGGGGCATAGTTGAACACAGCTGTACACATTCAAAAATAGTCATGTGCAGTCTTACGTTTTAAGCACTTTCTAAACATTTATTTTGATTTAAGCATAAATCTCACCAAATGACCACGTTTTTATTTGAAACTGAACTAATTTTCTGCATATATTTCTGCAAAAAATGGTGAATCATAAAACTTAAAATGATTTTGAAATATTCTTTGTTTTTTTTTTTTGGAAGGCATCTTGGAACCCCCTCTCAGTGGCTCACAACACCCCAGGGGGTCCCCACATCTAGTTTGGCAACTATTACACTAACATACCAACATGTCTCACCCCACTGGTTCCCAACCTGAAGGATTTAGGGGGGTAAAAGGCTTTGCATTTTGCACATGATGATAAAAAACACGATGAAACACTTGTGCTCAGTATTAAGCTAAGAACAAACATCTATCCCTCCTCTGTTGGGGTTTCAATCAATGGAAACAATACAATTATTATCTTTTGATAACTATGCATTGTTGTATGTTTCTTCTGGGTCTTGGAGGGTCTCAGCTTTCTTTAATAAAAGTTTGAGAACTACTGTCCTGCACTGTTTTGAATGCCTAAGAGGGACTAAGACCAGTTATTATATCCCTTGGTGTGTTTTGCATGCAGCGCAGCGTTTACAGGTTTTGCATATGTTCACGGACAGATGTGTATCAGGACAGAAACAGATCAAACACTGCAGCTGTACAAAACACTACCTGTCATTGTGGGTTGTGTGTGTGTGTGTGTGTGTGTGTGCTTTTGTTGTTTTGTGTGAGTGTGTGTGTGTGAGAGAGAGAGAGAGAGGGAGATGCTATTTTGAGAAGAGCACAGTCGGTCAGTAATTCTGTTTGTGTGTGAAATGTGCATGTGTACTTTTTGACACACTTTTCTATGATTGCACACTTTTTCCTCCTCTGCAGAGCCGTCTGCAAGCTGCAATTTTCCTGAAATAGGCAAATATTTTTTTCCTACACTTTCTGACACAGCCGTCTTGTGTTTATCCATTATCCGGCTATCAGTCAGTCATTTTGCCAGCCAAAAAAGCCTTTACTTAGCTAAATAATGACTCATGGGTCAGCCTGGTCTGTCAGCATCCAACCACAGAGTCAATCTTCACCACTCTGAATCTCCCGTAACATCCAGCCTGTTTATCTGCCCGTCAACATACCAAACAGCCAGCCGCTCGGTCTGTCTAAGTAATTCTATGTTAAAGGGACACTACAATTTTGTGTCCAAGACATTGTTTAGGCTTGGAAGGTCAGAGATAAATACACCGCCTGCACCTGTGGGCTTTTCCTGTTTCCCAGCATGCTTTTGACACATGTGGCCACGGTCTGTCTGCTCGAAACTCACACTTTTTTTGTTTGGGTCCTCGCCTGGGATGATGTCAATGGAAATTGGACATCTTTTAGTTATCTTGATGGTCTTTTTTGGCTTTGTGAAGAAGACATGTCTAAACAGTGGAAAAGTGTGATTCAGGTGAACACAATTATGCAAATGAGGAAGATTTGAATCTTTCCATAACGTATTGTCCTCTTATCTTTTTACCTTCACTTATCTTTTTTTTCTGTTATTTTATTGTTTTCTATTATTTTTTCCTCATTGGGATTTAATACTATAACTGTCGTTTCTATACAAAACTTGTGGAATATATGGTGATTGGGGTTTTTCATTGTTTTCCTCCATGAACATGTGGATTGTTGTTGTTTCTATTGATCTTATCTGTTACTATGGTAGTGACTGTATGTGGGCAGCGTTTTGAGTCCAAAACAAATTTCCCAAAGGGGCCAATTAAGTGTATTGAATCATAATCTATCACATTGTTTTGTATCGCATTGTGTCATATCATATTATGTTGTAGAGTACCATACCATATAGGGCTGGGAGAAAAAATCGATACAGCACAGCATGGCAATATTTTGTCCAGTGATATCATCTCGTCCACCAGGTATCAATTTTTTCAAATTAATTGCTAATATGAACTGAAGTCTATGATAATGGAAAAATACAAATTAATTGTTTTGAATTGTTTGTCCAGTGAGGTCGGCAGAGGTGACAATCATAGAGCATGAAAAAATTAGTACAACAAACATGGCAGCACCATCAGAAGGACGTTAGGAATGCAAATTAGGCACGAATGAAATGGACATGACACATGAGGTTTGCAAGCAGTGCTACGTGAAAATAAAGTACTGTGGAAATACAACAAACATGAGGCCAAGACTAATGCTAAATCAGCTAATAAGTTGAAAAAAATCAAGTGGATCACAGTACATCGCAATATATGGTATCGCAATACTCACTGTATTGCAAAATGTTTAAAATCGCAATAATATCGAATAGTGACCCAAGTATCGTGATAATATCGTATCATGGGGCCACTCAGTATTCCCAACACTAATATCGTACCACATCATACCATCATATCATACCTTTTCATAACATACCATATCTTGTTGTGTCATGTTGCATCCTATTGTGCTGTATCTTATCTTATCTTGTATTGTTTTGTATTGTATCATATCCTACCAAAGCGTAATGTATCACATCATATATCATATAATATGACATTCATGACTGTGTTCTTATAAAATATTTTCAGTTATGATGGAAATGCATCTCAAGATATGCTGCATTGCATATGAATTCACAAATTTAAAAAATAACTTTTAATGAAAAATATAAATTAATGTTTTCATAACAAAAACACAATTATTTTTATGTAGCTTAATATATCATAACTTGGTTGAGAAATATATATATATTTTAAATAATTTATACATTATTGCAATATGAAATGTATCAAGATGTAGTAAATATGTTGGAAAAATGTTAATAATTATAATATGGATTTATTAACTCTGCCAAGGAGGTTATGTGATCAGTTGGGTTTGTTTGTTTGTTTGTTTGTTTGTTTGTTTGTTTGTTAGCAACATAACTCAAAAAGTCATGGATGGATTTTAATAATTTTCAGGAAATGTCAGAAATGGCCATGTCTCCACCCCACCAGGGAGGGGGTAATCAGCAAATTAGATTTTGGGAGTGATCCGGATCACTGTTTGGATCCAGGAATGTTTTTAAAGGATTCTTCACTATTGCGAGATAGGGCTAATGGCAGAGGTCTGTGCTCTCTGAGTGCTTTTCTAGTTTTAATATGGAATCATAATAATGATCTATTCTAGCCTTGTATGGTATCGTATCTTAATGTATGGTATGGAGTCATTTCATATCGTATCTTATCTTTCGCGTTGTGTCTCATTATGTCATAGTGTATTGTACTGGGTCGTGTCATGTCATATTGTATCATATTTTTCCCATTTATTTTCATTGTAGGGTGTCATATCATTTCCTACCATATCATATTGTATTGATCATGTCATATTGTATCATATCTTTTGCATTGCATTGTTTTGTATCATATCACACTTTATTGTGTCATCTCGTATTATATACATATCATCTCATTGTTTTGTATCTTATTGTATTGTATCATCTCATATCATATGGTACAGTCTCATATCATATTGTATCGTTTTGTGTTATATTCTATCATATCTTTCACACTGCATGCCCTAGTATCGTACAACTTCGTATTGCATCATTTCATATTGTATTTTACTGTTTTGTTGCCTATATTGTGGTGCATCAGATCATACATTGTATTTATATTGGATCTATCATACTCTATTGTATCATACTGCGTTACACTGTATCATACTGTTTTGCATGCTGTATGTCTGCATCCATTCTTTTATCTATACATCCATCTATCTTCAAACAGTGGGCATAAAATAGAACAATTGTGACAGATTCTTGTCTTAATTGTACTTAATACTATATTTTTTACACTTTTATTTACTCTACTTTATGTATGGACTCAAAGGTCCATATCAGCATGAATATACTAACTGCTTCAGTTTTATACAAAGTAAAATAATGCAATTATGACATGGATTTCTTGCTCTATCTGTTTTGACCACCTCCACAGCCTGCCCTTGTTTATGATTTAGCTTCATTCTTTTCTGTATGATCTTATGAAGAGTTTAAGAGCCTCCTCTACTATGAGAATCTACCTCTATGTGCTATAATTCTTAAATAACAGTAAAATGCAATAAAATCTACATCAAGGGAACAAAGGGGGATGACTGGTTGTGTAACAAATGTAAAAATAATAATATGCTCTTGGAGAACAGGGGATTAATGTCCAATATAAAAAAGAGAGGAAACCAAGCACTCCAAACAAGAAAAATTTAACAATGAGGAAGGAAATACTTAAAAGCCTTAATTATAGTAGCCAAATCATATAAAGAAAATCTGCAATAACTTTTCATGTTTTGTTGGGGTAATATGGGGACTGTTTTGACCCTCAGCTTCATATTTACCATGCAACTCATACCTTTGGACAAACTAAAAGGGGAACAGGGATCTATCCTATACTCCAGTATGATTTGACGGTATCTGATTTCTGATATTGTGTATTATCCATGCTCCTTATCTCTGTGCCTCCTCTCCCTCACTCTTCATTGTGACAGTTGGCTGAAGCTCCTCCAACTTCCCCAAACCTGCAGCAGGCTCTCAGGCAGACAGTAGGCACTACAGAGAGGTCACTCAGCCAACACAACTCCTTGTTTTTTTAGTTAACTTCTAGACAAACATTGCAGAAAGGGTGAGGAAGTAAGTGTGGCTAGGGGAGGGAGGGAGAAATACAGGGGGTGTGTAAAGCTACAGGACCGATTTCAAACAAACAAGCACAAACGTTTATTTGTAAAGCAACGTTTACCTGCTTCCGCACACCTTGCTTCCTCTTTTCAATCAACAGTAAGGCTGATAGCAGAAGTGTTTACATGCATGTGGGCGTGTTGGTTTGTGGTACAGTTGTGATAAACTCATTGATCTGATGTGAGTGGGAAGGATGGAGAGATTACAAGATGAGGGAGAGAGAGTGTAGGCAAAAGAGGCACTGTTATTGTGTTGGCGTCTGTTTTATCTAACAACTGTGTGAGTCATATTAAAAACAATGATGATTCACCAGATGCAAATGTCTGCAATGAAAGTTCATCAAACACCACGTGTGTGAGGGCATAAGGACAATTCAGTCAGACCCTTTTAGACACAAAAGCTCATTTTATAATGTATCAAGGATTTCAAACAGTTTTTTAGGGATGTGACTTTTGATATGAGTCTTAAGTTTTCAGGCTATATGCTTGGGAGAAGATTTGGTTATGAAATAGAAACATTTCCACAATGCAAGTTCACTTTGAATAGTTTTTATTCAGCGTAAAGGAGCAGCTTGATTTCACATTATTTTAATTTCATCATAATCATTGTGATATTATAAAGATAAGAGTCAATGATAAAGATGAGCTTTTTTTATTCCAAAGGGGGCAGTTTGCTTCACAGCAAGCAGTAACACTCAAATCATTTCACAACTGCAGAATACATCAGAGAGAAAATCAATGACAGGAAATGAATATCACAATTATACAGTATATCACATTGAGCTTCTCAGTGGCAGTCGGGAAAAAAGTGTTTTTCAGTTGTTTGTCCTACATGTCACAAGGATGTTTCAGTGCCAGACGGCAGCTCCTTGAAAAGAGGTTGGTTAATTAATTTGTTGTCAAATTTCCAAAATAGGGACCAGTCAGCTTCAAAATGATTAGAAGAGTATGAGCTGTTTAATGGAAATGTAAAACAGCGTTCTTCTGTATTTTTTGCCAACTGCTTTGCTTTTTTAAGAAAGAGATGCATTTTTTTAATATCTAAAAGGATCTTAGGCCTAACCCTTAAAATGTTCCACAGGAGCTTTGACCCTCTTGGATAAGATAAAGCTGATTATTTTTTTACATATTTATTTGAGATGGTAATGGTAGCCCAGTGGTTATGTCTGCGCACACTGTGTACAAAGGCTATTGTCCTCAAAGTGGGCATGGGTTTAAATCCTGCCTTGTGGTAGTGATGGGCCATTTGTGAACGAGCTGGTTCAAAGAGCCGGCTCTTTTACGTGAACGATAAAGGCCGAATTTCATTTGAGAGCAGTTTCATATCATTATTACTGTTACCAATTATATTTTTAGAAAGATCGTGTGTGTCTGTGTGTTATTTGATTGATTTTCAGCAATTTAAAAAATTGAGCATAGTTGGAGTAAAATACCTGCCCACATATCGAACATATGTCATGATATTGCCTAAAATTTGCTGGTCAAATGAAGCCAAACTGGTACTCAAATAAAGAGCCATTTGGGGGCCGAAAGAGCCGGCTCTTTGTGCCGAACTGAGCCAAATGATCCAGATCACTGAAAAGAGCCAAAATTCCCATCACTACCTTGTGGTTCCTTTCTTGCTTGTCATTCCCCAGTTTTTTGTGCCCAGTTTCTGTCCACTCTTGTGTCTGGCATAAAAGCACCAAATATATCTTTAAAAATGTACTGGAGCATGCAAAAATGTCTTAAATTAGCTAAGGGGTCTGGCTGCAGACTGTAGTTTGCAGGTTGCCCTTTTCATAGACTGTTAATGTGAGATGCTAAACATTTTAAACATAAAATTGGTGTAAACTTTAAGTTTGGTAAGGGTGAGGATCAAGTTAAGGGTTAGGATACCAAAAGTTGCATGTTAAAAACCTGACCTGGTTTCAAAATGTCTAATTGCACCAAGCTTATGAAACTTAGGTAGCAACGTAAGCTTTAGCTATGCTTGCTAAATCTTAAAATTTTCTTAATCCGAGGACTGACATCTTTTTTGCCTTTTGCATTTAAAAGTAGTTGATACATTTATTATAGTAATGATAATCATTCTCTTATCTTAGTTCAGCTTTCTGTTTCAAATTGAACTAGAATGGCCGTCTGAGGCAGCAGACCCACACCTAAGCAGCACCGAGGAACGCTCCCATTGATTACTATGGTGTTCAAAATTTCAAATTTCGAGAAAAACCGAACAGGTGCACGGATCATCACCAAAATCTAATCGATTCTTCCCTGCCACTATCCCAATATTCCTGAAAGTTTGTTGAAGATCTGACTTTCCGTTCTCAAGTTATCTTGTACACATACAACCAAAGAAACAAACAAACACACAAAGATACGGAACCCTTTACATGACCCTGCCGATTTCATCAGCGTGGGTAACAAAAATAGCAGAACAGACAAACTGAAAACTGTTCAAAGATTATATTTGGTGTTCAGCACAGAAGCAGACTTGTCTTGGACCAATCAACAGACCAAACAGTATTAAAATTGCAGATGTTTAACTTGTGCTCACTCATTAGTTAGCATCGGTCATTTAAAGATGGTTGGTGGAGCGTGTGCTACGTGAACTACTGCAGTAGTGAACAATGGCTTTTAACAAAGAAGAAGGAGAACTGTGATCTGGACCCCCTGTTATGCAGCTCGACAGCCTTGTCCCCTCTCTCCCTGAATGAATGCAAAAAAAAAATCTCTATACACGCTCTCTCTCACACACACACACACATGCAGAGCTGGAATCCCCCCTCAGACCACCTGCGTTCTTCAGTTAACTGAAGCCATGTGCCTGCTGGATAAGCTGGTGACGTGTGGTTTGGTCCCTTTGTGCCATGGCTCCTCTCCTCATGCTGTAAATTTACAACTGACCTCAGGCTCCAAAAACTCTGATTCTCCCTTTTTCTGTGGATTTCAGTCAGCTCCATGTTCAGTGTAATTCAAAGACTGTTTGTTGGACTGTACTTGGAGGCTAATTTGTCCTGGAAGAGTTGTGATATTTCCACAACAGCACAAAGGAGCACAGGTTTACTGTTTCATATTATCATTTAGGACTTAAAGTGTAATTAAAAAATATCTGTTTCCAGTTACTCAGTTTTAAAATAACCTGTGCTATCATATCATTGTTAATCAAAATGCACCTTCCAGAATCTGTTGTTTTTCTGTGCCTTTTGATCATGCAAGAGATAGCCTGAAAAGCTCATAATGGAGAGACAGAGAGCAGATGATATGGCCCTCTGTGTCACTGCAGACAGGAACTGCTTTGAGTAATGGCTCATTTTAGGTCCATGTCATTCAATCATAGAACCTTTTTTAGCTACGAGGGTCAATGAAAAAAAAAATCAATGAGCTATTTTTCTGCACTTGCCTGTCCTTGTTGTTTCCTCTGAAAGCTTGTCTGGAGGTAATGTTTAGATCTGTCAGGTGTCTGTGGTTCTGCTGCTGCAGCTGTTCACAAAATGTGTATATCCAGATTTTTTTTTTCAATCTGTGATGATAAAACTTCACCATGGATGCCATAATGACACCAAATAGGTCAGAGATCAAACAAAAAAATCCCTCAGAAGTCTTCTAAACCCTGTCTCATCAAAGTTCAAGCACTAATTCAGGCATTATTTTATTGAACTTGACAGATATAACATGTCAGGGGAAGTACTAAATCAACATAGTGAGAGAGATCAACTTTGACAAGTTTCTTGTTGTGTTCCAGTCTATGATACACATGTGCTGCCATTTGTTTTCATTTAGGAGGATAACATCTGTTAAAAGCACATGTTCTCTTTTAAAGCTTCTTTAAAGACAAAACAAAAAACAACACTGACCACAAATGGGATTCATTGGCTCAGATTCTGTAAGCAGTCTGTATCAGAGGAAGTTGATTTAAACATATGAAGTTTTTATTGGAGCCATTTTTAGTCAGAGAGATGCTCTGGGGCATTTTGCTAACAAGCCTATCAGTTATACCTTAATCTGTCCTCTCCTCCATCCTGGCTCCGCTCCATGTAGGATATGCCTCTCACTGAGCCTCGCTCTGATGATGCTAACAGTATAATTAAGCTGTCAGTGGCCCCTGGCTGCTGTGTAATTTGGGTTTCCAGTGGTTCGTCCATGATGTCGTCAGATGGCAGTTTTCGAGGGGCGGGGAGGGTGAAAAGGTCAATATCTGTTTGATCGGCTGATAGACAAACTCACACTCTCACCACAGGAAATCTTCCCAATAAATTAATTCATTAGAAGTAGGATGTTTTTCTTTCCCTCGGTAGCAGAGAGCTACTGTGCTGGTTGGCCTGGAAGATTTAAGTTCTGCCTGAAAGAGGCCAAAAATGTACAACTGTATTTAATATACATGTATTAAAGATTCACCATTAAAATAGGTGAACAGTTATGATAAGGTGATTCAATTCAGACTACTAAGACTAAGACTATTAAGTGTGAACCTACATGCTTCACCAGTTTAAATCTCCTGTTTGTGTTTTAGTCCACTGCAGAGCTGAATTGTAATGGCAACAAAGTCACATAATGTGTTACAAAAAGCCAGCTTGCTTTTTTAAGGTGATTAATTAGTCAAACAGACACTGGACATTCAAGCAGGAGATTGTGGCTTATTTTCCCTTTGTGACACAAGTAATCAAAATTGTGTTGGAATAATGGGTGCACCAATACGTTTAAACTACATGAACAAGTAAGGGAACTTATTTTTGAGTACTCCCCAATACACAGTACAAATAAAACTACTTAACTGTTCTTAATTATAAAAGATTGTTTTATTTTCATAGATATTCTGCATCCCTCCTCTTGACAGTTCATCTGTGCATAGTTTTCATTTCCCTCTTTTTTAATGTTAAATAATCAACAAACTGCAGACATGACTTCATCTTTGACTTCATGCTCTCATAATGAGAGGTGAATATGCTTAGAAATGGTACCGAGTACAGTATCTACAAAGTTTTATGAGTACGAGTATAATACTTAGGCTTGGTATCGGCACCGATACCCGATACTGGCATTGATATCTGTGCATCCCTACTTACAATATATCTGCTGCTTTGCTGTATAGTGATTTTATCATTAGCATGGGCCAAATATCATGACTTGCATTGTATCACAAGTAACCCGGCAATTCCCACCCCAAATATACTAACTGTATTAAATCCTAACTGTTCATTTAAACAGGCTGGATGTGCTTGTTCAGTAAACGTCCAGGAGACATAAAATGTGAGACATTTCTTTAAAAAAGCTTTGTTGCAGAAGTTTCACAGGAGTCCGTTAAAGTTGATGAAGGGATATGTATAATAATATCTTGAATTTATATAGTGTCTTTCAAGAAACCCAAGGACGCTTTACAGGAACAAATAGACATGAACAAACTATGTGAGGGATAGGATGAGTGTAAGGGGTGGTTTAGCGAAGAAGTGTATGCTGTTGTTGAATGTTTTTCAACATTTTGTCTAATTTTTAATTTTGACTTGACTCTGTATCAGTCAGCTGGAGTCTAGCTGTGCTACTGTGCCATACATGAAGGCAGTGAAAAATAATACAACCCAGACCACTTCCACATGTGTTCTGGCTCCTGTGTACTCAGAACTGAGGATAAATCAGTCCTGCCAGTAAACTCATCCTGCCTCCAAACAAAGATTAAAGTGGAAGCAACAAGTGTAACCGAACCCGCATTCACAAAAAAGAAAAAAGAGCAGGTGACCGTCCATCAGTCATTTGGTACACTCCACCCTCTGATGTTTCTAACTTGATTCGATGTGGTCACATGACTTAATAGTGTGTATACACTTCTTAATTTGAAGAGCAAGACTATGATTATGGGTTTGATTCCCTCTGGGGCCACCCATGCTACAAACAAACACATGCAGCCGAGGTTCTGCTCTGCACGTCGCTGTGGATGAAAGACTTCCACCAAACGCTGCACTCAGAGGTCAATAGGTTTTGCCGGGAAAGCCTCTGAGCTCGCCGCTCTGTTTGAAGCTGAGGTTTCTATTATGGTGTGTACAACCCATTAATCTATTTTTACTGTCTTTTTCAATGACCTGCACTGAAACAGAGAGAACAGTTTACATTTTTCTACAGAGTGCATTATTTAAGGATAAAAATACTTTACATTGAATTATCTATACGATGGAAGATGAGGTAGAAGCCAAATGAAGATTAAAAAAAAACCATAAGTATAGCAAAGAAGAATGGAAACATAAGCTGCGTGGTCAATAGGGATGTAAATCTTTCAGTTTCTCATGATTTAATTCAGATTCAGATTCTAAGGATCCTAACTAGATTCAGAATTGATTTTCTATTGAATACATTTCCTAATTTTATAGAGAATCGGTCTGCTGTGCAAATTACTATTGGACATTGAAATGCTTGATAAACTGTAAAGATAAAGCATTTTTAGCCTATATTTGTGGTGCTTCTATGATCTTATTAGAGTAATGTAAATAACAGAGGAAAACATCAAATGAAGATAAAATAAATGTTTTGCTTGAAAAGAAAAATCTAAAGCCTTTACAGTTGTCGATGCTGCAGAAGAACAGATGTTATGATTCAATAAGTGGCCGTGTTAATCTGTGACTTTTCAGCTGAAAGTGCCGGTGTTTGTTGTCAGTACGACATTGTTAAATCACTGAACATTTTCTGTTATGTATCTAAAATGTAGTTAAAAGATTTTAATTTAATAACTAAATACAAAGGATCTTTAAGTTTTCAATATCTGTTATTATGACAAGCATGGACTTATTTGACAAACAGTCACCAGTTAACAGGGTAAGTTGATTCACCGGTCTTTGATGTGAAACATTTTATGAAGTAGTGCTTCGTCGTCATTGCACTCTTGGGGTGATTTTGGTTGGCCAACCACTCCTGGGAAAGTTCATCAGTGTTTCCAGTTTTCTCAATTTGTGGATAATGGCTCTGACTGTGGTTTGAGTCCCAAAGCCTTGGAAATGGCTTTGTAACCTTTTCCAGACTGATAGATTTTCAAACAGGCCCAGATAGGTTTGGATTTTTTCCCCCTAAATAGATAAAGTCATCATCTAGAAACTGCATTTGTATTTACTTGGGTTGTCTTTGTAAGATATTAAAATTGGTTTGATGACCAAAAACATTTAAGTGTGATAAATATGCAAATATGATATGATATGGATAAAAATATGGTAACATATATATATTCTATAAGATCAAATATAAATGTAAAAAATATCAAATGAAAAAATATGTATATATAAATAACTTAGAACAATTCACATCCACCTCTCCACAGGGGTTCATACAAAAGGGGAGAGGGGAGGAGGCAAAAAGAATATATAGAAATTAACTGAAGAAGAAAACAAAGAAAGGAGGGGCTGTAAACTACGGCACAATGCATTATAGAGTAAGGAGTTTCTTTCAGGCTAATATGAAACAGACAAATGGCGGGTAATTTATGTAATTAAAACCAATAGAACTGCAATATAGAGGTGTCTTGTTGACTTTGTTAAATTAATAAAAAGGATTAAACAGTCTGCTTACAGGAATAAAGTTTGTCTTCCATGAAGACATTCTTAACAGCTAACAGCTTAATAGCTAACGCATAAGCTACTGAAGCTATGTAGCTATGTAAGCTATGTAACTAAAGCTAACAAAAAGTAACAGTGTTGCAACGTGGCTTCATTACCTTGTTACCTGTGTTACGCTACGTTCACTTTAGCTATGTTTGCTAAAGCTCATGTTGCGAAAGTGAAAGCTAGCGTAGCTACATTGGCTTATGTAGACACATTAACTTAGTAGCTAAAAACAGCGTACTGTTAGCGTAACTGCCTTTAAAACGGGTCTGCACATTTTCTCCGGGATAACACAGCTGACCTTTTTTTCTGTTTTATTTATTGCCTAGTCTGAAATGTTTGCTATGTGGTTATTTCATGAATGCAACAGCCAAACTTTGTTAATGAATGAAGTTGAATTTTGAAAAAACTTATGAAATGTACTAGCAAATTTTGTCACTTCTGTTCTGACAGAGTTTGTGCTCAAAGTATTGGTCTGCAGGAGAGGGCTTCTAGGATCTGTGGTCTGTAGCCGCACCCCTCTTGAGGTAGAAGCTAAATAAGTCTTTAAAAACCTGACGGTCTGAGTAACTGAGTAACAACCACAGCCATGGTAACGTTATCGACACTGACAGCTAGTGCTGCTAACGCTAACTGTGCAGCTAACAAGCCTCACACCTCCAGCTGTGTTTTTGCATCAAAGTGTAGACGTTGCACAGATGCAAATAACAGCAGCAGGTTTGCTGTGATCCAACTGTCTGATGTTGAAAAGCAGGATAGAGGATGTATGCATGTTTACAAAGATACATTTTTGGACATTTTTAATTGACAGTTTTTCCTGCACCTCTAATGGTCAGTATTTGTCTCCTTTGCACACTCTGCACATACAACCATGCATAAATACACATTAACTATTACCAGGTTATGAAAATCAAGGGCATGCATTTGTAGGTTTCGCTCACTTAAACTAAACTGTTTTAAAGCATGCATTCAGCAAGTATTTGATGTTTTGTGATTGCAGTTCTGAAGGTAAATGGAATACGTGTAAAAATACACAATCACAAGAAGGAGATCAATGTTGTGTAGCGGCTGAGCTGCAGAACAGTGTGGGTGAATGTTTTGTACTCTGGTGGTGAATGGGGAAAGCCCAGTAACCTCCAACAGCTCTCTGTATGAGCAGCAGCCAGGAGAGGAGACCACAAAGTAACAGTGAGGAGGACATGACCACCAACACTCACACATCCACATATACACACAGTCAGCAATGCATGCATTCCTGCACGCACACGCATGGATGCTGTCTGCTTGTTTATTGTATGAATTCATTCATTTTTGAAGATGCACACACAAACACAGTGGAAAGCTGAAAACCACATGTAAGCACACACACTTCCACACACAATGCATGGACACCCTATTGTTAGTTTGTCCAAGCAGTGAGGATGTATCCCGGCCAACGGGAAAGTCCACAGAGCCAATGGTGGAGGGACTTGAGGGTAGAAGGAGCCAGATGTGTGACATCTGGTCTGCATGTGGCCTCGAGCAGCTGCATGGCTGCACGTCAAACATGCTCACTAACTGATATGTGAAATTTTACATCAGACTGAATCTTTCCCAGTTTCTGCCCAGGCGGTGATACATTGACTTGTTTTGGAGGATATAGCTACATGTGTACATCTCAGCAGGTCGCCATCAGCCACCCACTCTACCCTGTGTCTGCATGTGTTGCATCACGGGGGAAGATATATGAGTGCGGCGTGTGTCTTTGCTCCAGGGCGGTATTACTACTGCTGTAGATCAGTGCAAAACACGTCAGATGCTTTCAGCTACAAAAGCAGCCTATGTTACAGAGCGGCTGACAGGGGTAAAAGATTGCTGGTGAGGTCAGACATCACATGTCTGCACAATTATTGTCTCCAATCCTGTGTCTCAGACTCATTCTTTAATTAAACACAGAAAAATCTGCATAAAGACAACATCTGAAATCATTTAAAAGCTTGGAGACTAGCTTAGATTCCAAAAGTGCAATAAAATGCATCTGATCCCTTAATCAAGAGTAATAGTTTGGATTAAATCAGTCTCACAGAATTTAGACTCCTTTTAGGCAACAGAACAGGATGATATTGTCTCCTGCAAACATGCAGAGAATAAAAATGTTCTGTTGTTCATTCATATAAAACAGAGATAATCTCTGTAGGACTGTGTGTTCACCAGGAGCTTTAACTTTACTGCTCTGACCTTTCTGTCAACTTGCTCTTACTGGAAGCTTTGGGGTTGGCGAGTGATTGCTCCAAAATATGAAAGTATTTGAACCTTTTGCCAAAGAAGAGGCTGAGCACGAGATGGCTTTCATTACAGATTTTTTGTCACAGCTGTGGACTCAGCTCTAATCCTCCGGTCTTTCTTTTTCCCTCATAGCTCTTCACAGCTACTTTTTCCTGGGCCTTCCAGCAACAGGACATACCCCCAAAGTACCAGTACCGGGATCCTGTGACCTCGGACGTCCTGCTGTGTGATCAGTGTCCGCCTGGAACAGCTGTGAAACGTCACTGCACCACTGACACGCCCACAGAGTGCCAGCCCTGTCCTGAGAGGCACTTTGCCGAAAACTGGCACTGGGGGGACACGTGCCAATACTGCACCTCGGTATGTAGGACAAAAGTTCTTGTCTTTATACTTTAACTGAACTTTTCTCCTTTTTTAGCCTTGCAGAGGACATTTGTCATTTTACATGAGATGTTCTTGCAAGTATGTAATAGCATAGTGTGCATGATTGGACTTCAGTGAATCAATCAAATTTGACCTCAAATTATGGCCGATAATTTCACCAAAGTTTTCATTTGTGGCTTTTGTAGTGTTTTCTTTTTGGATGAATTATGATATTGTTTTACCATTTGGAGCAGCATCTGTCGTATTTCAAAACCACTGTTTCCACTTTAGTTTTTGTTGCTAAAAATGAGAGTTTGAGCTCATTGTGGTAAAATGATCTTCCCCTGGAGTTTAGCTGTTTTCCTCTTTGCCACCCCCAGTAAATGATGTAATTCTGAACAACCTCTGGCCCACACTTTTTCAATTTTAATTTCTAGTATGAGCTATTTTTGTAAATCTATTCAAGAACAAATTTCAGGATTCATTTTATTGGCCATTTTCTTTTAATACAAGTATCTAAATGCATAAAAAAGAAGAAAAAAAATGCTGTTCTTCCATCCCATTGCTACAGAAGCCCACAGCTATTTTTCTGTGTTTTCCTTGTCATTAACTTGTATTTGTCAGTTGTTGTCTTAAGGTCTCAACTAAGTCATGTCACTATATAAGATGCTAGTTGTCCTGTTAAATTCTAGAAGGCTTGAGAACATGACTGAAATTACCTTGTTGTTATAAAGGGTGTATCCAGAGGGTGGCCAGGGGTCAGTGGTCAGAAATCTTATTGCCGCTAGACTCATACTTTAATCACTTTTCAGGTTGTGTTACAGGCTGCTTTGCATGGCACATTTGTTTTTTGTAAATACTTAAAATTGTGACTTCTGACATCATCATTCTTTTAAAGTAATTTAAATGAAGCTAAGAGGACTAACAGTTTATGTCGTCATGCTGTGCTGATACTTTTAAAATTAAAAAATAGGAACAAACATCCATCCATAGGGTACTTTAATGTCAGTTGTTTAGATATATTTGGTAAAATAAGGCAGGGCAAATATACAGTCATGGACGAAAATATTGGCACCCCTGGAATTTTTCCAGAAAATACATCATTTCTCCCAGAAATTGTTGCAATCAACAAATATTTTTGGTATACATGTGTTTATTTCTTTTCTGTGCATTGGAAAAACACAAAAAATCTGAAGAAAAAAGACAAAATTGACATAATTTTACACAAAACTCAAAAAATATGCCGGACAAATTTATTGGCACCCTCAACTTAATATTTGGTTGCACACCCTTGTAAAAAAATAACTGAAACCAATCGCTTCCTATAACCATCGACTAGCTTCTTACACCTCTCAACTGGAATTTTGGACCACTCTTCTTTTGCAAACTGCTCCAGGTCTCTCAGATTTGAAGGGTAACTTCTTGCAACAGCAGTTTTGCGATTTCTTCATAGGTGTTCAATGGGATTTAGATCCAGACTCAATGCTGGCCACTTCAGAACTCTCCAGTGCTATGTCTCCAACCATTTCGTGGTGCTTTTTGAGGTATGTTTTGGGTCGTTGTCCTGCTGGAACACCCATGACCTCTGACGCAGACCCAGCTTTCTGACACTAGGCCCTACACTGCGACCCAAAATTTTTTGATAGTCTCAGATTTCATGATTCCTTGCATACAGTCAAGGCACCCAGTGCCAGAGGCAACAAAATAACCCCAAAACATCCTTGAACCTCCACCATGTTTGACTGTAGGTACTGTGCTCTTTTCTTTGTAGGTCTGATTCTGTTTTCTGTAAACAGTAGAATGACATGCTTTTCCAAAAAGCTCTACCTTAGTCTCATCTGTCCACAAAATGTTCTCCCAGAGGGATTGAGGCTTACTCAGGTACATTTTTGCAAACTCCAGTCTGGTTTTATTATGTCTGTTTGTCAGCAGTGGGGTTCTCCTCGGTCTCCTGCCATAGCGCTTCATCTCATTCAGATGACAACGTATGGTCCGAGCTGACACTTTTGCACCCTGAGTCTGCAGGACAGCCTGAATTTGTGTGGAAGTTGACTGAGGATGTTTATCCACCATTCCAACTATCCTGTGTTGCATGCTTTTGTCAATTTTTCTCTTCCGTCCACGTCCAGGGAGATTAGCCACAGTACCATGGGTTATAAACTACTCAATTATATTACGCACAGTGGACAAAGGAATTTCATGATCTCTGAAGATGGCCTTGAAACCTTGAGATTGTTCATATTTTTCCACAATTTTGCTTCCTAAGTCCTCAGACAATTCCCGGCTCTTCTTTCTCTTCTCCACGCTTGGTGTGACACACACAGGCACACAACACAGAGGTTGAGTCAACTTTTATACATTCTAACTGGCTTCACGTGTGATTTTTATATTGCCAGCACCTGTTACTGTCACAGGTGAGTTTAAATGAGCATCACATGCTTGAAATAAAATGATTTACCCACAGTTTTAAAAGGGTGCCAATAATTTTGTCCAGCCCATTTTTTGAGTTTTGTGTAAAATTATGTCAATTTTGTCTTTTTTTCTTTGGATTTTTTGTGTTGTTCCAGTGCACATGAAGGAAATAAACACATGTATACCAAAAACATTTGTAAATGCAACAATTTCTGGGAGAAGTGATGTATTTTCTGGAAAAATTCAAGGGATGCCAATATTATCGTCCATGACTATATCCTTGTAACTGAGCACATATACTTTAGTTTACCTCTATATCCTTCTGAGACATCTTTTTTTTTAAAATGCATATTAAGTTTAACCCACTCATTTGTGATACCTGTTAAGTTCAAAAGCTCAGCCTTGTCTTTGAACAGGACATAGTGGGTTTTTTTACCAATATGATATCCATGAATCTCCTTAAGGACCTGTTTCTGCAGAAAACACACTGCTGGATAGGTTTCTAAGCAGATGTTTTGACTGTGTGAGGGTAAAATGGTGTCAAGGATTGAGAGGATGGTTGGAGTCCTTTTGTTTTTCAAATTTGATAATGGACCAGAAAAACTTAAGGCCAAGCTTGAACAAAAAAAAAAACCCACTAAAAGTTCAGACTTTCCTGGAAATGTACATTTCCAAAAGCCACACAATTCATTAAGTTTTATTGGAAATTACCTCAAATGTCTGTGAAAATTCTAAAATATATTTGAAAAGGTTTTCCATAAAAAGTAATCAAAAATGTCTTCAAAATTTCCCCAAATCTTTTAGTGAGACTTTATCTTAAAGCCTAAACATGCCAATAACAATTTGGACAAGTTCCATGCAAACTCCTGAAAAATTTCAAGCAAATTCACCTCAAGATTTCTTAAATTTTTTAAATCAAGTAAACTTGGATAGATTTGCTTAATAATTATCTAAAACATTCTTAAGCAGAAATCATTGCTACATTGAGGGAAAGCCAAGATGTTGTGCTATCATATGTACATGCAGGCTCTAAGGAGGATATAAGCCCCTGCCACAGGCAGGCCACTAAAGTAAAAAAGGTTTGTGTGCACAAATTTTTACATTGGGAAACTCAGTTTCCCAAGATCAGCGAGTCAAGATCAGCATAAACATGCTCTTTATTAAGGGGAAATGAGGTGAAATAAAAATTAAGATGTATTGATGGTGTCTACTAGGCCTTCTGTACACAGTAGAAAACAAAACAAACAAACAAACAAAAAAAAAAAAAAAATATATATATATATATATAAAATACATGTATAGCTAAAACAGCTTTCTAAAACTAACCCATTTAATTAATGCATAAAAACTGAAACTGAAAGTGTTTAAAGTAATAGAACAACAAACATTTGGCAGCATTCATTTCACCTTTTGTATTTAATTTGTGTAATATTTGATGTGTGTCATTTTTAAAACAATTAATAAAGGAGCCAACATGCTGTAATTGTTACTAACTTTGTTCCAAATGCATGCAAACTTGAATTTCTACTTAATTATGTATATGTGAGATTTAGTACATGTCATTGAGCACGTGCAGCAGTACAGTGTCAGCAAGTGTGTGATGGTCTTTTGTCATTGTTAGGTGTGTAAAGAGAGACAACTGGTGAGGCAACAGTGTAACAGCACCCACGACCAGCTGTGTGAGTGTGCTCCAAGTTTCCACCTAGTGGTAGAGTTCTGCATCGCACACAGCACCTGTCCACCTGGCCATGGGGTGACAGCTCTCGGTAAGTCCCAGAATAACACCCAGATTATAAAGGTTTTATTCTTCTGTAATTGCACATGGTGACTGGTTTGTCTGATAAAATAGAATTATGTATGAGCTGATCTTTTTCTTTTTTTTTCATCACTTGTAAATCAAACATTAGTGATTTAAGATTTTCTTTTGTTTGACTCTGTCTCGCTTTGTGTGAAAACATGATTTCTGGCTGCCATGAAGGAGCTCTCATGCTGTGAGAGCAGAGACATACATCAATTACAGACCGTGATTACACAATAAGATGTCCTCTCCCTTGTATCATTTGAAGCTCCTCTCCATGTCTCTGTGATCTGTTCCAGATGCAGACGCCTCTTTCTCACAGAACACATTTTTTTGGGGTCTCTGGTTCTTTCTTAGAAATTTCCTCTTTCAGTCTCTCTTTCCCTTACAGACCAAAACAAACACAGACAGTATTTTGTGAGCAGAGAAATATGCACATAATTTTTAAATAGAGGAAATGGAAGTTGTATAATGAGGAGTGATTTTGTTTTCTGTCTGTGAAAACACATATTATACCACACTTAAATGTACCTGCACTTCCACATCTGGCCTGCTGTGTGAGTGTGGCAGTATTCCCTTAAAATTGGCTGTGTAACTCACAATCAGGCAGGGTTTTGCTTTTTTCATCTAAACACAAGAGATTTTATCAGTCATAAAGACAATACTACACTTGAGGAAATGTGATATGTACTTACATGTTCAGTGCATAATTTGTGTTTTGGGGGGCTCCCTCAGAAAATGTTGATCTCTTAAACTTTTTTTCCTGTACTCTGTTGTATTTTTGTACTAAAAATGAAGTAAGTGAATTGGAAGTTTTGTAGAAAAATGTTCAAGTCATCTGTTTTCCCATGACTGAAGTCAATTATGCAGGACTAAATTGCCCTTAAACAAAACCAGACCCTCTTTTGGAGTTTAAAATAATAAGCCACAAAACATGCTTTTTTTCCTGGATCAGTTCTCAGATAAAATAAACAAATCCAGTGAAATTGTCATTATAGCAAATATATAAAGTAAATGATATTGTCTTTTTAAGTGAAAAGAAATTAATAAGTAGTTAACACTTCCAGCCTATGGCCTTCAACATACAGTGCCTATAAAAAGAATTTAACTCTCTGGATGTTTTACTCTTTTATTGATTTTAAAAATCAATCATGGTCAACATAATTTGGCTTTACTGATTAAAAAAAGTGCAAAAAAACCTATTTATTGTCAATGAGAGGACAGATTTCTACAAAGTAATGTCAATTAAATAAAAATATCTAAGATAAAATTGCTTGAATAATCTTGCCCAGTCACTTGTTAATCAGTATTCATGGCTGCCATTACACCTTGAAAACAAAATAACCCTCCAAGCAGCTCAGAGAAAAGATTATTGAAAAGTATGGCTCAAGGAATGGAGACAAAACATGAACAAGGCATTGAACACCCCCCCGTTCAGTTAAATCCATCATCAAGAAATGGAACAAGGATATCTCTGTGATGTCCTTTGCATCTCAACATCCAAACTTGCTCCAGACATGCCAGCCATCCTCCAGTCAAAAGCGCAGCATCACTGCTCCCACTGAATGCAGCCCCGCTCCCATCATGGGTGAGTTAAAATATATGACACCCTGTATTTTTGTGTAAAAAGCCATATACTTAATAAAACAAATTTGACAGTTAGCTTAAAGAAAGAAGGTAGCACATTCGAATTGTATGTAATCCTTCCCAACTACGTTATTTGTATAGGCTCAGAGTTAATTTGTAAACTAACATCTGCCTAGAAGAAATTGTTGACATGTTTATTTTTTACATCACTATATTTAGATATTTAGAAATGGGAATAGTGAAAAACTAACCACCAAAATAAAAACTCCATCCATAGCACCCTGGTGAATAAAGACAATGGATTACGGCAGAAAATAGTGCTAATCGCACTCATTTTTTCCTCTTCCTGCTACGTCTTTTGGTCCAGTTTAGAAAGCAGACGGCTCTAATCATCTTTAAGTACCATCACTACTATAAAGTTACACAGCTTCCAGCAGTTTGCTCTTGTTTTGAGTCTAAATGTGGAGATGAGCTGTCACCATGAAAGGTGCGTCTTTTCATCCTAAGCAGGGGCAGACCTAGAGGGGAAAAGCCCCCTGAATTCTGACTGGCAATCCCAAAATCCTTAATATTTATGAGCTTTTTATTTTAAAAACCCATTAATGGAAAGCTGGGAAAGGGGTTTTTGCTATAAATATTTTAAATATTTTAACGTTGGATTCATTGTCTTTAACACATTATAAGTGAGCTTTCTCAATGTGGCCCAGCCAGCCTTCAATTTCTTCCCATGCAACCCTCGGTGGAAAAACTTTTGACATGCCTGACTTACAGCCTTACAGCCAACATGTTGAGTTTGTTGTTGGTGCATGTCCGGCGTCATTGCCTGCGCTTAATTATGACGTCACATTATCGGCTATACAGAGCGGCATAAATTTTATTGTCGGCCGATGCCGATACCGATACGCTGCCAATAATATCGTGCATCCTTAAACCAAATGGTGCTTTATGGCTTCCAGACAAGATGCTGTTTGGTGGACACTAAACACAGCTTCCCCACTGTAAAGCACAATGGTGGCAGCATCATGCTGTGGGGATGCTTTGTTGGCAGCTGGCCCTGGAGGGCTTGTAGAGGTAGAGGGTAAAGTGAATGCAGCAAATTACAGGAATACTCTGGAGGACAATTTTATTCAGTATGCAGGATAACTATGACTTTGGAGAAGATTTTTTTTTTTTCCGGTCGGACAATGAGCTGAAGCACACAGCAAAAGCTACGCAGAAATAGTTTAAAAACAATAAGGTGAACATTCTACAGTGGTCGAGTCAAAGCTCAATTCTCCAATCTAGTAGAGAATTTGTGGCTGGACTTGAAAAGGGCTGTTCATGCCTGATCCCTGTGCAGCCTGGCAGAACTTGAGCAGTTTTGCAAAGAAGAATAGAGTAACATTGCATACTCCAGATGTACAAGCCTGAATAAGACTTGTACACACAGACTCAGTGCTGTGATTACAGTCAAAGGTGCATCTACGAAATACTGACTTGAGGGAGTTCATATTAATAAAGTCATTTATTTTAAATTACATGTTTTTAATGAATAGACATGACTCTGTAGATATGTTTTCACTCTGACATTAAAGGGTTTTATTATATTATTTATTTTAAAAAGCCAAATTATATTGTTGATTTATGAAATCAATACAAGGGTAAAAAATCCAAAGGGAAGAGTATATTTTATAGGCACTATAGGCAGGAGACTGTCCATGTAGGCTGTATCATGTGGAAATTTAAGATAGCCTTTTTATTCTGTGTGATTTAGATCTGGCAAACCTTAACCAAATATATACACACAAGTTTGTCCCAAATGATGAAAGAGTTTTAGTTAGTTGTTGTTTGAGTGTTTTTTTTTTCTTTTCTTTATGAGTGAGACTCTGTTTGTATTTACCATCTTTGCAGTGACACAAGGTCTGTAGCTTTAATGAGCAGTATTAGTTTTGTTTTTTTGTTTTTTTTTTAATTCTCTAATTGGTTGGAAAAAAGTCATTTAAAAACCTTTGACTTTCTCTCTTTTTCTGTTGAAGTCAAACACAGGGCTTAACTTTTCTGACAGAAATTATTTTTATTTTGAAGTAGAAAAGTCATGCTCAGGTTGCTTCGAAAGGTACTCCCTGAGTTCCAAATATAGCCTTTCTTTTAGTCAGCTGGGTCAAAATCTATTGTGTATGAGTTTCAGTCACTGTGATCAGCATGTGATAGGTACGACATTCAATGATGTCGCAGCTCCTCACAGCATGTCGACACATATTCTGTCATCCTTTAGCTGCTGAAGGTTTAAACTGTGTGACTGATGATCAATTCAGCTGAAGCTATGACGTATTCTCTGTGATACACTTCCTCAAAAAAATTGCGTGTGCGTAAATCCTTCATTCAGTATGATTTTTATTGATTCATGCTGTGATTGTATTCTAGGCACATGTCCATGTAAAGCTGACCAGTGTATTTTTGGTTTTATGGGAACTTTAGATAACCGCTTTTCTTCATTGGTTATTTAACAACGTTTATTAATTCCTCTTAACTGTAAATGGCATGATACTTTCTACTAGACAGGAAAAGATAACACTGAAGATTACACTGCAAAAAATCAAACATTAGCTGGTGTTAAGGTCTAATGTCTTGTGAAATATCAAATGACTTATTTTAAGCCTAACATATCCAAGAAGTTAATATGAACCCACCAACTTTAACATGTAAAGCACTAAGATAAGGCATGATATGTTTGTTAGAGTTTTTTTTTTCTAATCTCAGCAATCTTTTGGCCAACATTTCTTTTTAACCTGTAAATCAAGCCTTATTGTTTTGCCTTTTCAAATGTTTTTTTTTTTTTTTAACTTTAATACCAATATCTGGCTATAATCCCTATAGTCTGAGTAATAGGTTCATTACATTTAGATGTCGGTGCAAGCTGTTTTTAGATCACTACATCTGAGATGGGAGCTGCTCTGCCAACACAATGGAGTCTTGTGGTAATTCTGGCTTTTCCTCATCAAACTCATCAAATACACAATCCAACAACTCCAAAACGCTCTTGTGGACAAGTTGTGACCTGCACATTCACCACGCTATGAAATAATAATATATAGTTATGTAACATTACAACATATAAAGCAAATACTCAAAACTACTTTCTTGAGTAAACCACCTTTACCACTTTTGAAATCACTCCGCCCAGCAGCCGTGTTTGGAGTGTAGTTCCGGCTTCGCATTTTTCTCTAAAAAACTTTTTCTTGTAATGTTCCATCATTATTTCACAGCGTGGTGAATGTGCAGGTCACAACTTGTCCACGAGAGCGTTTTGGAGTTGTTGGATTGTGTATTTGATGAGTTTGATGAGGGAAAGCCGGAATTACCATAAGACACCATTGTGTTGGCAGAGCAGCTCCCATCTCAGACGCGCCGATCTAAAAACAGCTTGCACCGACAACTAAATGTAATGAACCTATTACTCAGACTATAGGGATTATGGCAATGGGTGAATTTGCCAAAAATGTTGAATATCCCTTTAAAAGTTGTATGATGAATACAATAACATAGAATATTGTTTTATGTCTTGCTCTTCACACGGACTGGTTTTCTGTGCAGAGCCGATGACTGCTGAAATGTAATTGGACAGTTATAGAAACTCTAATATTTTATATCAGCCAATCACAGAATGACAAATGAACAAGTCTTTCTGACTGTACCTGAGAAGAAGTGGTTACATGCATGACATTTTCAGCATGCATTTGCTTCCTTTTCATACATGACTTGCATATTTTAAACTATAAAAATAAACGAGAAAACTACATGAGTCAATAGTTTGTTTATCCTCAATAAATGGCATGACCTTTTGCCTGCATTCCTGAAACAGCACTTCCTCTTGACATTTGCAGAAGCCTTTCAGGCACAGACATATTGCCTATCATAAAGCTTCCTTTGTGTTGCATTCTAGGGTAACTGGGTCATTGTGTACAGACACTCCACCACTAATTTTACTGGACAGCAAGAGCAAACATGTATCAAAGGTTCAGAAATGATGGTGGCCCCCCTCAGTTGTACACGTCAGAATGACTGGGTCTCAACGGTACCACCCTCAAGAATGGGGGAAGGGGCTGCTCCCCAGAAAGATTCCTCCACTGAATCCCCTCTCCCATCCCTTTTAACCATCTATCATGGACAGTACAACTCTATTCATAACACCCCAGCAATTCCATATCACACAACATGACCCCCTGTCAAAGCCAAACATCTCATACCACTATTCAAACACACACCAGCACCCTTTCACACAAGAACTCACACATCACATATAAACTTTTCCTCTAAATGCCAACAACACTACCTGTTCTTCCACTTTCACAATTACTTCTGTTTTGCTTTCCTCCTCCCACTCTCTTTCCTTGTTTGCTTGTTTGTTTTTGTTTTTGTTTGTTCTCTTTCTTTCTTTCCTTTCATTTTTTTTTCTTATCTCAATAATTATAACCTCTCTTGGCACATGCCTCGTCTTTGTTTTTGATGCCTGCATTCATTTAAAAATCATCTAGTTATCATCTCAGCACAGAAACTGTTTATCGTCTTTTGAATCCTGTCCTTTTATGTTTGTATGGTTTGTTGCTTTGTTTTGTATAGCACTGACATCACCTGTTCTGTTTTCACACTTTGCAAAATAAAATTAAAGACAAAAAAAAACAAAAAAACAAAAAAAGAAATGATGGAAATTTAAAAACACCAAAAAATCAGCAAAAAGAAACTGAAATGTCATACAAATAAACAAACCAAAAAAATTTGTTAATGCAAAAAGCATAAACAAGGTGTTAAGAATAAACCTGATGCAAATGCAAAAAAGATGCAAAGTCTAAAACTCACAAACCCAAGTAAAAAAAAAAAGAGAAATTCTATAGACATTAGAGGAGTGGGTTGCACCTGTTAGCAAACCTTTGCAAGGAAAAATAGACATTTTGCATGCACGTCTTTCTGAGTCCTAATAAAGAAAACGAAAGCTTAATCTCTGATGAATAAAATGTTTTTTGGTCTCTGAAATTTAAAGGCCTTAGATTTGTTACTGGATTGGATAAGTCAGTTTGTTTTATTAATGTAGTTTGAAATCCATCAGTCATCAATCAAATAAAATTTCAGGACACATGACTAAAAGAGCAGCTCTAGACTTCACTCTTTGTTGGATCATGTTTTGCAAATTTGAAGAAATTTATTAAAAATGAAGAAAAAAAAAACTAAAATATCACATTGACTTAAGTATTCAGACCCTTTCTAAAAACACTTCTGGGTCAGGGGTGGGGGGGGGGCTTTATAAGAGAGTTGACCAAGAACCCAATGGTCACTTAAGCTGGGCTTCAGAGATCCTGTGTGGAGATGGGACCAAGTTGCAGAAAAACAATCAGCACTTTATCCCTCCCTCAGTCTGGGCTCAGTGGCAGAGTGGCTAGACAGAAGCGTCTCCTCAGTGCAAAAAAACCCCGCGAAAACCCTCTTTGAACTTGCAAAAAAGCCCCCGAAGATCTCTCAGGCTGTGAGAAACAACATTCTCTGGTCTGATGAAACCAAGATTAAACTGTTTGGCCTCAACTCTAACATTATGTCTGGAGGAAACCAGGTACTGCTCATCACCTGTCCAGTACCATCCCAGCAGTGAAACATAGTGGTGGCAGCATCATGCTGTGGGAGTGTTTTTTAGTTGTAGGGACTGGGAGACTGGTCAGGGCAGAGGAAAAACTGAATGGACCCCAGACTGGGCTGAAGGTTCACCTTCCAACATGACAATGACCCTAAACACACTGCCAAGACAACACAGGAGTAGCTTAGAGACAACTCTGTGAATGAGTGGCCCAGCCAGAGCCCTGACTTAAACCCAGTCGAAGATCGCTTGAGAGACCTGAAAATAGCTGTCCACGAATGTACCCATCCAACTTTACTGAGCTTGAGAGGATTTGCAAATAAGAATGACAGAAAATTCCCCCAATCTAGGTGTGCAAAGCTTGTTGTGTCATATTCAAAAAGACTTGAGGCTGTAATTGCAGCCAAAGGTGCTTCAGCTACTGAGTGGAGGTTCTGAATACTCATGTCGATGTGACATTTCAGTGTTTTTAATTTTGGCAATGTTTGCAAACATTTCTAAATTTCTAAGTAGAGTAAAGGTGCTCTGCTCAGCAACATGACCTTTTATTTTTAATTGAAGAAAAACTCCAGTAGGATGATTTACTAAACACCAAACCACTGTTTCTTTTCATGGATGAAATTCACATAAGAAGGTGAAAAAAAGCTGTTAAAAGTGGGACGCCTGGTTATTCCTGTCAGTGATCCCAGAATGCTTTGCAAGTAGTATGCAGTACAAACCAGGAACAGCTTTTCTCCTTTATTTTCCATTAAAAACACAGCTGTTTTATATTTGGTTAATACATCTTATATAGTGCAGTTCTTACTGAATTCAAAACAAGTAGCAGCAGAGCTGGTCAGCACGAGACACAATACTCACAATACAGCCCCGAATATAGTCATTTTCACACCCAGATGAAACAAAGGTAACTTTATCACAATAGATGTCTGACCTAGAATTTAATCGAGATTCTGTCTTTAGTGCGTCATAAGTTATTGTGGGCAGCTGAAAGACAAATGCTGAATTTCCACATTCCTGTGAACAGAATCTGATATTTCTACTGTAACCACAAAACAAACTGGCACCACACTTCTCATGACTTCATCTGAGATCTGAATCCAGTCGCCGCTTGGATGAAACAAGATTTTCCATGCAGTGTGGTTATTACCCGACCCCTGTAGCGCTCACACGGCCCAAAGATGAGACAACATTTTCCGTAAATTCCTCTGCCGTGCGTGTACCGTCGGAGTTCAAAGCCTAATGAAGCTCTGCAGACGTGAGGCAGCATTCCGGGGGATTCCCCTCTCCGAGGCTGAAGGACTCATTATGTAATGTTTGGAGTTGTGGTTAAGACCTAAGACCACAGGATGTTAGAAAACTGGTGCTTCAGTCTCTCAAACAATCGGTCTATTCCCTTCTTGTGTTTATTTGTCTGCTTCTAGTTGTGATTCTTTCTCTGTGTATGAATGAAACATTGGAATTATTTCCAGCTGGTTAATCTGGGTATTTTCTTTGGAGACTGGTTCTATTGGTATCAACTTGGAAAGACCCAATAAAACAAAGCATGGAAAAAACAACCACAAACTTCATGAATAAAACAATGCAACTCTATTTTTTCCAGAGTAAAAATCCAAAAATGATCTCTATTATCAATTATTCTATCCATTGTTTTCTTGATTGTCCAGTAATTTGTCTAGTTTTATTAACTATCAGAAAATAAATGTCCTTGGTGGAGTCAAACTCAACACGTGTGTCCCTTGGCAGCCAAGGTCAAGCTTGAAAGCATCTCTTTTGTCCAGATAGTTTTTGCAACTTTTAAACCATTTTGGCCATTTTTTATTTTTACAATTATTACAATATTTTTTCCCTTGAAGTTATTTCAGTTCCTTTTTCTTTATTTTCTTTATTCTATGAAGTATGACAGTGTTTTCCAAACGGTTCAGCCAATGTGCCCATCCTCAACTGTAACGTTAGCAAAAGCAAAAAATAAAAAGTAACTCTTTTATCAGAAAAGGGTTTTACTGTGCAACATCATAAATAAATAAAAATCATTTTTGCTTCATGAATAAGAGTGGCTATTATTCAAGTTAAATATAAAACATGGTAATCACAGATTAACTTCACTATAGGTTATGATTTTCCAGACCTCCATGGGCCCCCCATGTGGCTGGGCCCACAGAGGTCTCTTTTTTTCTCTTTTTAAGAGGGATTTTTTTTTTTTAACTAATCTGATTTTATTTGATAAAAAGTTATTTACACAGTTTCATTATTAGGAGCATTAGGTTAGAGAAAGGTATATTGTAATTTCTTGCCAGGAGGCCCAAGGCCTGCTTCAGCTCCCTTACTGCCTGTCAGGATGAACCAAACTTTAACCCCCGTCGCTTGGCTTCAGACTCAGCAATAAACAGATAACAGTGATTATGAATTAATTTTATCACAACACAGCAAAACAGCACATTTTCACTCTCGAGGCTATGAAATTGAGGGGCTTTGTATTGTTTTAATCCAACAGATATGAGTGATATAACCAATTATTATTAGATGTTTGGGCAATAGACTTACTATTGAATCTCTTTGCTCCAATCTATAAGGGTGTTTTTGACCTTCTTTCTTATGATTGTAACTTTGCTTACGTGCTGTTTCTCTGCAAAGATGGAAAATTCTGAGAAATAAAAAGATTTAATGTGAGCGTGTATGAAACCATACAACACTGACTGACACATTGGTTTACACATACCGTACATGCTTTGTCATCAGTTCTGCTGTATGCATATCAGCGGTTTCATGTTTTCATGCTAAATGTTAAATGGTTTTTCTTGAAAGAACACACTGTGCTGTGAAAGCAGGAAACTAATCAAAGGTTATTCTGATTATGAGTATGACTCATCTACCCACACACTTTCACTTCTACACTCAGGACAAATCAAAATAAAATGAGGATATGGGGTTTACTGCACTGTTGTCATAGTAACTACTAGATCAGGGGTTCTTAACCTTTTTGACCTTGGGGCCCAACCTTTCCAGTACAGAGGGATCCGGGGCCCATTTAAATTTTAACACTGAATTGGTAATCATACTCTTGATTTGATTTGTATTCAATAACTACATCTAATGTACCTCGATCAGACGGAAGAGGAAGAGGAAAAGAGACACGAATGCTGCTGTGCTCCTAACTAATTTTAAATCAATAAAATATGTCAAAAGATACATTTTTTTCATTCCATGAAAAGTGGTCATTTTGGAGATACCAGTCTTTGGCCCAACACCAGCATTATGAAAGTTCCACCTGGCCTAAAGATTTTTTTAGATATTAGACTGTGCTGAGTTTGAACTCTGAGATGCTTTTCAAAGAAAATGATGAATGATAGTTGGCTATTTGGGTATTTATAGCTCACACTGGGGCCTTTACTGGAGTTCTGTGGCTTCATTAACATAAAAGAGATACGTTATAATTTTTTTCCACTTCCTATTAATTCTTTATTTAAAGGTGGAGGGGCCTCATAATGGTCTTTGCCCTGGGCCTCCAAATGACTAAAACCAGCCCTGCCTCACACCTGCAGCTCTCCAGACACATCGTTTCACCCTGCCTCATTTTGGAGCTTTGGTTTTATATTTCTGCTCTTTTGACAATATTTATGATCATTAGTGCATTAAAGATCAAATAAAACACCCACATTTGGACAACTTTTACTAGATATGACGTTATCTCCATGTGTGATCCGTGTGAGTTATGCTCGTTGATGACGCGCATTGGCACAATTGTCATAAGATCTGTGTGTGAGAGAGCATCGGCAGGATGTGGCTGGAGAAAAAGTTAAAACGAGGAAATGGGAAGCTTCAGATTAAACACCTCGATGAATGAACAAACTGAAGAGATGCACCACTGGCGAACTTCCTCTTCTCTCTTCTCTTACACACACACTCCTCCGTTGAGCACATGCGACGGTAATAAAATACGGATTTAAAATAATAAACGCTTAAATTTGGAAGTTAAAGCCAGTCTTCTGTGTGTGGGTAAGAGATTTATTGATGTGACCTATTGTGAATCTTTACTGATGACAGTGTTTAGCTTCATAAAGGGTTTTACTTAAGGTTTTGTTTTTCCCAAGTAAGCCTTAAAAAAGCCGCAACTGGGTACTAAAGAGCCACATGTGGCTCGAGAGCCGCGAGTTGAGTATTACTGCTCTACAGCCTTATGCCTCATATCAGTGAATGTGTGAAATTATACCTCATTATAAACAACTCATTCATTACACCAAAAAACTTATTCATAACTTCTGCTCTAGACTCGCGGCTGTCTTCTTCTGCTTGTTTGAGCTTGTTAGTCAACTGACTAATGCCTTACTGCCACCAAGTGGCGGGGAGGTGTATTACAACTGAGCGTCTCGCGGCCAATACTTACTCCTCGCGGCCCTCACGGCCCACAGGTGAAAAAAAGGATTTTTTTGGCGGCCCACTAGCAGGCGCTCACGGCCCATGGTTAGGCCGCGGCCCCATGGTTTAGAATCACTGTACTAGATAATATAAGACCTGAATAACAAAAAAAGAAATATCACTGATAAGAGGGCTGATGCTGGGTGAAGAAAGCAACGTTGTGAGGCTGTATTACATAATAGATTATATTAATAGTGCAAAATACAATACACTGTTCATTAAAATCAGTAATGGATAACTATTGCTTTTGTAAATTTTCAGACATTATAATCTTATTCAAACATCAACATCATCATTATCACAGGACTTTTAAATATCGCTGCCATATGGCCAAAACCTCTTATCTCCAAAATTACCATTTTTCAGGAAATGAAAATATATATATATATATTTTAAATGCCATAAATATGATATTTGTATTTTTTTGAAGTTATCCCTTATTGTAAATGTAACTACTTATATTATTATAACTCATTACTAGCAAACCTTCAGTAGTTTTCTATACGGACACTTTATCTGACAATTCAGCCAGAAATAACCAGTTATTAGTCATTTTTTCCTTGTGTGTCATTCTGAAAAATCAGCTGAAAAACCACTTTGCAGTGAAGTCACATGTCACTATGGTTATAGTACTGACTTTAACCTCAGCCAACCTGCGTGGGATTTCCCTTTCCCATTCAAAATCATGATATAGACACAGAGTGAGTCATGAAGTCATTCACACAGTCATCTGTCACCTTGATAACTCATCACATGTCAGTGTGGTTGTACTTCTTAGAATCTGGTGATCTTGATGCTTCATCAGCTTCAGTGTGAGCTGTAGATCATGTTCACACAAGGAAAAGAGCTGACGTATGAGATAAAATGCTGAAGTTACAGAAAAACCACCATTATGATCTATGAGATTCAACTCTAGGAATCAAGCAAAAATTTTCCAAAAAAGCTTTAATTTGTTTTTGATTTTCTGTGCATGCATAGTAAAAAAAATGGCAGGTAACTTTTATTTCTTTGTAAGTTGTGTAAATGCCTGAAGACTCAATATTCTGTTTGTGTCATCTCAAAAAGGTAGTTTTCCAACTTACAAAAATTCATAGATTAAAATTCATGTCAAATAGAGTTACAGTCACTTTGGCAGGTAGCCAGAGTCAAACTTGGCAGCGTCTCTTATCCATGCCTTTTCACTCCTGGTAATGCACCTAAAGACCACCAGCACTCTTTGGGCTCTTGGGTTATCCACAGCATGAGCTGGGACTTGTGGGAACCTTAATTCCCACACAGACAGTACCCTAGGTCATGCTTACCCACCCCATCTGACCCTTACTCTGCCCTTAAGGTGTGGACTTTTTGGATTTTTTTTAACAGATTATTTTCCAGTGCCGCTGGTAATATCCAAGGACATGAAGAGCATAACCTGCCTGATGGTGCGCTCAGGCAAACACAATATTTTGTGAACTAAGGCTGAACAGTTTTTTGTTTGTTAGTTTGTTTGTTTGTTTTTAATATCCAACTGTGATTATTTTGACTCCTTGCAAATTTGATATGACTTGTTTTGTTGAAGAGAATGAGGATTTAATGTCCTCATTTTTAATAAAATAAACATACTAAACCAATGACTCTTAAATGTTTGCATTATGTATCAAGGATAACATCTCTGCCTTAAAAATGTATTTAACAGGTATTTTAAAACACATTTCAGGTTAAAGAAACTTTGCTCCTTCTGCGATTTGAAAATGTCACTGGGACAAATTGCAATTTAATCGTAATTTCAATTTATTGCCCAGTCCTAACTGTAGGTCATCAAAAGTTTATCCAATCACGAATATACCATGAAGATGGCATCCTATGAAGTTGCTACACTAAGTGGTATTCATGAATTAAATAAAAGCCTGCTATCATAAAATTCCCATTCTTATACTACAATGGCTGCAGGATAAAAAAATTACATTTCTAATGGGTTTCAATGGGGCATTTTTGGTCACAAACACCCTGAGTGTACACAAAAAGTGTACAGAGCTTATTATTGACCCTTAACAGGTTCTATTCAAACTTTTACCCTCCAAATTGTATGGTGTTAGCATTAACACAGTCCAAATTGTCAAAAAAAGAAAATAAGAATGACCAAAAAGGCCACAAAGGGCTTATACACCCTCCATAGGTTAAACAACTACTATCCTTACAGTGTTAAAGAAAGTATAATGGAAGTTTACTTATGATTTATTTTACAAACTGTAAAAGCGGGAAATAAATGAACATAAACCAGGAACATTTAGCCATAGTTTTGTCAAAGAAAGGAGTATAAAGATAATGAATTTGATGTTTACATTAATATATTAGCATTTCAAATGGTGTCCTTAATCACCACTGACTATGAGAAAAATCGAGACCCACATTATTAAAAAAAATTCAACAACTCAATTTTATTTTTATAATTTCTTTATACCTTATTATCTTGGGAAAACTAGCTCTTTTATCCCAAGTAAAGGGGATAAGTAAGTGGAAATCATGAGGAAATAACTGAAATTTATACATTATGACAAGAAAAAGGAAAGAATAAAAGGCACGGATGCTTATCTGCTAAAGGTTTCCTTTCATCATAGACTTTGTATGCCTTTTCTTTCAGGTACACAATCACCATTTACTGGAAACAGTTCAGTGACCCACTTTTGTGTCATAAATCATCAATTTACAACTAAAAACGTTATCTCCAACCTCATGACAGGCCATTGTTTCTATAGGACAGATCTCTTGTATATCTTACTATTGTTTCACAGCAGGAACATCAGATTTATACTGATAAAGTCCGGTGTTAATCTACTAAAATCCTTTCTTTTCTTTTTTTTTGTTTCTCCTCCAGGTACACCAGTGAGTGACACTGTATGTGAGCGTTGTCCTCCTGGTCATTTTTCCAGTGGGGGCTCCTCCACAGAGCCGTGTCAGCCCCACAGAAACTGCTCTGATTTCGGCTTAAAGACACTGAGATGGGGCACACTGACTTCAGACAGCGTCTGTGGCACAGCCGTCCCAGAATGCTCTCACCATCACAGCATGTGCCACACAGGTGAGATATTCCCATTCACATTATGTTTACAGCAGTAAAACTCCTCACAGTAACACTATGGGAGGTTTAGGGACTAATGCAGGGGTAAATCAGAGTGGAGATTGTTTTTACTGTGTAAATACACACCATGTGATGCTTTTCTGGAGCAAACCTCAATTGTCAACAAGTTAAAATCTGTCCGTACTGAGCTATTTCAGCGATGCGGTCGTTTTCATTCCTCAAGGCAGGGGATTTCCTCGGTCAGATTCATCGTCCGGATTCCTTTCTTTTCCAAAATTCTTGCGTGTCTAAAAAACACCAACACTTGAGAGTAAAGCCAGAGCAAAGGGTTGAATGGGATGTTTACAGCAACAAATGTCATAACGACCCATGATGGATCAATTACTCCTCCAACTGTCATATCCTCAAACTTCAATGAGAGAGGAAACTGAGTCAGGCACAAGTCAAGCTGGTTAGTCTTTGTTACTCATAGTGTAACTATGGCACATGATGACAATTAATGTGAGATGATAAGCTCTAAGAATGAATGAATTCCTAAAGCCTAACAAACCACAGACAGAACACACAGGCAGATGCAAAGACCCCGGCACACTTAGTAAACACACAAAACTGTTGTCCCTCGAGGGAGGGTGACGCTCTCCTCAAACATTCATTCACAAATTGTCTTTCTGTGAACTACACAACCACAGAGTCTCTGCAGCAGATCCTGGAACAATTTAACATTTCTTAAATAAAAATGTGAAATTGAAAGCAGTTGGGATTCCCAAAGTTGCAATGTGATTTGGAGTAACCACCAGCATGTCAGTGTCAATTACAGGAGAAGCCACACTTAAAACTCCCCGACAGCATAGAAAAAAATGATATTGTCTTTAACAGTAAATTCAGCCGTATTAACCTAAGACTGGGGTTTCTAAAAGATTTTCTTTATTTTGTGAAAATTAATCATCAAAGTTCCCACGCAGACAGGAACAGATAAATGTTTCATAACAGCATCAAAGCTGAAATTTCATGTCCACAGTTTCACATCATCTCTGGTTTTGAGCATTCTGCCTCTTTACTGTAATGAGTATAAGGTTCAAATTGAACCTAATGAGAGCCATTATGTGAAATATAAGCACTTTTTACCAGTTAAGAATTTGTTTTGAGGAATGTAATTAGTTGGAAAGCAAAGGCGAGTGCATTTCTGTTTAATTTGGGGGAAAATTGCTGAATATTTACTGTGATTTATTCCAGCATTTATGAGTTTGTTGTTTCTCTGTCTGGCTCCTGTTATGTGACCAAGCAACTGGAAATTAAGCGTAATAACTGTGAATGTGCAGTTATCTAGAATAAACAAGCAAAGATGGAACATTGCAGTTGTTTTACTATAGCTGTTTCCAAGTGAACTCAACCACAGACATAAAGCATGGACAGAGTCTCAGGGACATCACCCATCCGTTTCTAAAGTGTATTTTTAAAGCCCAGTGATGGTGGTTATCACTTGGAAAAGCTTTCTAGAACTCACTTTAGGTCTACATAGATAAAGCAAAAAATATGAGTGATAGTGGGCTTTAGGCCTCCTGGCAAATAGCTACAGCACAATAAACCTGTCTGTTAACTTAGCCACACCTCTATTTATGCATCACTCTTAGCCTTGATATTTTAAAAAGGTGTAAGTACAAGCAAATCCAACCTCCCATGAAATTTGTACCAATGAAGGCATGACTTATTAAAAGCAAAACTGCTTTTTTTTTTTTTTTTTTTTTTTTTTTTTTTTTCCAGGGACTTCATGGCTTTTCAGGGTAGTTTCACATTAAGACCCAGGCTTGGATCAGAGTACACTTAACCCCAAAGTTTGTGACATTGTTGGGAAGTAGGGCTGTCAAAAGATTAACATTTTTAATTGCAATTAATTCATTTCAGGATTTCTGTAGTTAATCACGATTAAATACACCCTTTTCATCGTATTATTAAAATTCACTTATGTCTGTCTGAAACTGCAGCTAATAGGCATCCAATTTAGTTACTGACCTGCTTTCATAGGTAGATGGAAGATTTGAACGTGAACTTAGGCTGACCACACTACAGGATTTTAAGCCCGATTCGGGACAAGATTTGCCTCCCCCCGATGATCGTGGGGCGTATCCCGAGAGGACCCTTGTCGCAAAATATCAAACACATTTGATATTTACGATTGTAGGTTGTGGTGCCTCTGACGGAGTACCCACAGCAACCAATAAGGGTAGCGTCACAGTTGGATCATATGTACTTTCACCACTCACAACCATAAACAAAACTGTACCTTCATTTCAGCCATGATTTCATCCTGAGTCTTTCCCATGTTTTATGATTTTTGCTGCACCTGCAACTCATGCCAGGGCAGCCTGTTGTGGAGGGACAGCAAGATGGTATTGACCGTCATCCGTATTTTGTTTTGTTTTTTCTGAAGTCACGTGATCACGCGAGGTTGTAGGCAGGTAGGCAGGTCGGCAGGTGTGTGGTCTCCAGTGATCTGACAGTCTGGCTGAGTCGTCTAGTGTGTGTCTTCAGAGTATTAAAGATAAAAAATCTTTGGAAATTGTCCTGAAGTCTGTGGTCTCTCACGGTTTTAAAATCGTTTCAGATTAAAAAAATCATCTAGTGTGTGGCCGGCCTTAGCCACAGAAAAACTATCTATTGAAAAGGAAATAAGAAAACAGTAAAAAGGTAAATGTTTGATAACACATTGTTCAGATGACTTTTGATTTTCCACTGAGATTACCAAGTTTTTTTAAACTGAGACTTTGAGAGGCATTGGTGGACTTACTGTGGCTGCAGGGAGACACTGTCGTGGCCTAACCACGTATGTTGAAAGCGACAATAAAGCATGCAGTCAATCACAATTAAAGAAAATGAGTGCACTTATTGTGGACCATAGTTAATCCTGATTAATGTGATTAATCTTGACAGCCCTAGTGGGAACACAAGTATACCCACTTGGGCACTGTGTCTGCTTGAAGAGGTGATCTCAGGCATGATTCATGCAGGAGATCAATCAATCAATCTTTGTCTGTGCAGTGTCACTTCATATCTCAATGCACTTTACAAAGAGGGCATTTATAGACCATGCCAGTGTGTACATATGCAAGTGGGATCAGGGACTGAACAAAGCAGACCAGTGGAAGAGAGAGAAGGAGGGAGAAATGGCGCCAGAGCACGGCCCAAAAAAATTGCACCCAATATGAAATAGACCTTAAGCCCAGTTTAGACCAAAGAGTAACTATCCTGTTTGATATAGTTTTAGAAGTTTGACCTGGGCTCTAGAGCTGACCTCTAAGGCAGTCATTCTCAACACCCAAGGGTACCTTCTGGCATTGTCAGGTTGCCTTCAAAATTATTACAAATCAACCAAGAATTACCTTAAATTTGCAGATTATTAGGTACTCCAGTGTCATTGATAAAATTCGCCTCATATGCCCTTTTCCTGAAACCAGACCAGTGTTGAGGTCAAGGTATAGACTTGCACCACTTCAGCGGATGTGCCAAAATGTATCAAAATGTGTTTTAAGGTCTGCGTCACCATTCTTTACAATTAAAGGCATTTTTATTGCATTGAAGATAGTTTGAGAGATTTATCTTCTAAAGTCTATTGCTAAATGAATCCCTTGGCAGTCATAGAAATGTGGAATGTAAGGGGTATTTTTATCAATGCATTTGTTTCAATTTTTTAAATGGTTCTTTGACAGAAAAAAAGGTTGAGATACACTGCTCTAGAAGATACTTAAGCAAATGAAAGTTTTGCATTTCCAAACTGGTATTTTTTAACAGCAGTGATTGCAGCTCAGACTCAACATGTAAAACAGTAGCCTTTAAACATGCCACTCTGTGACAGCGCTGTAATCAACATCTGCTGCCACTTCACCTTTGTAATTTTAGACTGAGACCCTAAATTACATATTTGAGTCCCAGCATAATTTTATATTGAGTTCCAGTTTTGTAGAGGCTCAAGAGGCACTAAGTGTAAACACACAGGGAAAGCGCCACATACTCTGGTATACAGCACATCAGTTCTGTTGTTACACAATGCCACTGCCGCTCCTGTAACACCTGTCTCATAAACTTATATTGTTTAAATATCTCATCTTGAACTAACATTATGTAAGGGCCTAATGTCATATTTTCATTTCAGTAGGGCTACAGGAAGAAGAAAGTGTGAAGAAAGATAAATGGAGGCAACAATTCTAGCTACTAAATGTCAGGTTTTGTTTTCATGAAAAAATGCAGAGAAATCCCTGTGCTTCACTTTTTTCTACGTTACACAGAGCTTATCTTGCAAAAAATGTGAGGCGTGCAATGATGACATAGTGTGTAGCTGGTGCAGCTCATTTCAGCAGAAAAGTGTTTTTGCACAGTCATTTTATAATAAGCCCTAGTTCACTGTGCACTCTGGTTGTGTTTTTCATTTTGCTCTAATACGTGACACTGATGTCCAGGGTAGTTCTGGTGTAGTCAATGAGGAACAAAAAGAGAGGAAATCCTTATTTCTCCTGCGGTCAAGTTACATACCAACAGTCTTAACACACAAAAAAGTGTTAACAAATCCAGACCTATGACACACCAGTGGGTCTCTGAGGAGATCAAACCAATAAGTCAGACTGTGGTCTTGTACCAGTTATGTAGTATGAATAAATGCCCTTTCAAAAATTCATTTTACATGTCTGATCATTTTCCCAGTAACTAAATATGCCTAAAACCATCCTCTGAGCTTACAACCACTTTGACTGGAAAGGACTGTGAAAGACTGTTTCCCAAATACACTCACTTCTAAAACCAAAAATCAGAAGTGAAACCTTGTTAGCTTATTCTTTCGAGCCGTCATTGTGACCACCAGTGACTAATGATAAGTGAGGGTAAATTTTAAACCATACTGGCTCAAAAGGCTGAGTAAGGAAATCCATCACACTGCATTTATTATCTAAGGGTTAAGGGGATGGGCACAATTAGTCGAAAAATGAATGAGGTTGAGAAAATACTTCAATACTTTTTTGATAACGTCATTTAAAAGATATGATCGCTGTCACTTTATGGCATTTTTTAATTCAGTGGTTGGAAAATACACTTTATTTTGTCTCTTTAGCATTTCATAAAGATGACAGAGCATAGAAGAGAGACGGTAATATTTCCTGCTTTTCTTTGCATCACAACATGTAAGCAATCCATATCTTTTTCTGTGTTTGTCCCGGGGGAACTCAGCATTTTTTTATGATTCAAGTAAAGGGTGCTCCAAGGAAATAGGTCAGGAACCATTTGTTTCCCCAATTCTTTTGAATTCCTTTAGTAGACTGGTAGACTGTGAAACTGAAAGAAGAAATTATAGACAATGAACAAAATCACAGCATACACTTCTTTAAGATGATCAATTCATAGTAAATACTTTATTTTTGGTATGCATTCGTTGGCATTTGTTTAGTTACACTTTTTATTTTGTACATTGGAAATAGAAAACAACTAAATTTGCCAGTTTTGTGTGCCAGGAGCCCATTTTTGTTTGGTGGAATTAGGTACTTTTACTGGTGAAATTCTGGAAATGTGACAGCTTTACACATGATTAAATGTTGTCCCCTTGCTAGCTATCGCCAGAATTACTAATGTGTTTAACTAATGATGAGGATGAGTAATAGCTGTAAGCCAACAATGCTGATTACATGTGTCTAAGCTGCCCAGGTCTTGGGCTATAGCTCTGGTTTAATGGGCCTGCTCTTCCTGCTCTACTGTGTGGATATAAATAAGAACAGAGATCAGCTGTTATCTTGTAGCTTGGAGTGGTTTGGTGATATTTTGGCAATATTTGGATGTAGAAAACTGAAAAAAGTTGTATGTGGGCTGTGCTACTTGAATGGAGTGTGTCAGCAATTCTGACATTAGCTGCACTAACCAACCGGCTTGGCATTGTTTACCTGTAGATGCTGTTATACAGCTTAGTCTGATAAAGCTGTTCCTTAAAGCAAAGACTGCAAGATATATTTACTGTTTTCAGTAGAATTGTTTTTTAGCTTAAGCATTTTTTTTAACTTTAATCACTCCAGTGCTTGTTTTAGGATTTTAAAGCTGTGGCAATATTAAAATGGTGTTTTTCCATTTCTCTCTTTCTCATACAATCCAGATGTGACACTGTGCGAGGAGGCAGTCTTCCAGTCCCTCTCCTCTCTGCGACTGTCCTCGGTGCCCCTGGAGCGCCTGTTGGAGAGTCTCCCCGGGCGGAGGGTGGATCACAAGAGTCTAGAGAGGCTAAAGAAGGCCTGTTCTCCCCAGCAGCAGGTCCTCCAGCTGCTACGACTGTGGAGAGAGCAGAACAAAGACCAGGACAAGCTGTACGGCATCATACAAGGTACAATAAAACCCGAAAAGACCCCCACTTCAACCATTTTTTATAGTAGAGTTTGTGTTTTAAAGCTTTTACCTTGTTTGTCCAGGAGTGAACCACTGTGAGAGAAAAGTCTCCCGCTGCAATGGCTTAAAAAACCTGACCCTAGATGACCTCTTAACGATCACCAGCAGCCTTCCAGGAGTCAAAGTACACCAAGAGGACGTTCGAGCTGTTGTCTCTACCTGCTCACCCAGACAGTACATCCTACAGCTTCTTCACCTCTGGAAGACAGTAAACTATGACCTGGATCTAGCCAAAGGATTGTCTCATAGTCTGAGAGTGATGCGCAACCAGGGGGCGCCACGCTATCTGCTGAGAGTCCTGAAGAAGATCAGCCGCATCATTGGAACCACATCGGCTCACAAGATGTATGAGAAGATGTTTGTTAATATGCTGCAGGATGAGTCATGTTTTAAGCCACATAAGCCTTTAAATGAATAGGGAACTGGAGATACTAACTGGAGACGCATAAAATAACACTAATGCATCATCAGACGTAAAACATATGGGGGGGGGGGTCAGATAGTATCAGGTCTCTAAGATATCATGGAAGGATATCAAGCTAAGTGCCTTCATGTATATTTTTCCATCTGCAACAAAAGAGCAGGATTTTTCCTATCAAAACCCCATTTCAAAATAAGAGCATTTTGTTTATATGAGGATACAAGGGATGCTGATGTTCACCCACAATGTAAACTACCAGTCTGCAGTGATTCATCTAACATGCTTTAATAGCTCCTCCACGTGTGTATTCCAGGCAAACCCACCAAAAGAAAATACAATCAAATGTTTCCTGGAATTTTTTTGAGTAGATTCTGTGAAAAAAAACTATTTAAGATGTAGATATCACTATTTTATGGAAGAAAGGCTGGCAAATGTTGTGTTTTTTATTATTATTATTATTATTATTATTGCTTTCTCGCTGATTAAGAGGAAGGATTTGGTTTCATAATGAAATCTGTGTATTTTCTACAGTTTCCCTTTGTTTGTTGGTTTGTTCTGGACTGCTGGCAAGTAAAGCTCATCTGAATTATGTTTTTTTCTAAAACTGTCAGCTTGATGAATGTACAAAGGAGTGCAATGTGTTTTCTATTTAAAAAAAATATAATTTTTCTCTTATGAGTATGTAAAGGCTTGTTTTTATTACTTTATAAGAAATACTGGATTCCAAATGCTGCAAGTTCATGAAGTGATATTTGTTTTATATTTTGTTTTATCACTTTTATATTATGAAATGTCTGGTCTTTTATTGTATATATGCCTGACTGGTCCTCTTTAAGCTTGTGTAACTCGTGAACACTATTGTCCAATGTTCTGAATAAAATCAGTTTTTGAAAAAATGTTTCCTTTTTTAAATACAGGTTAGGTTTATATTGGTTTGACTGACTTACAGTTTTTACTTATATAACATGTTGCAATATAATTTCCTATAAAAAGCTAGGAAATTATACTGCAACATGTTGCAATATAATTTCCTATATTGCAACATGTTGCAATATAGGAAATTATATTGCAACATGTTATTTAAGTAAAAACTGTAAGTCAGTCAAACCAATATAACATGTTGCAATATAATTTCCTATATCGCAACATGTTGCAATATAGGAAATTATATTGCAACATGTTATATAAGTTGCAATATAATTTCCTATAAAAAGCTAGGAAATTATACTGCAACATGTTGCAATATAATTTCCTATATTGCAACATGTTGCAATATAGGAAATTATATTGCAACATGTTATTTAAGTAAAAACTGTAAGTCAGTCAAACCAATATAAGATGTTGCAATATAATTTCCTATATCGCAACATGTTGCAATATAGGAAATTATATTGCAACATGTTATATAAGTTGCAATATAATTTCCTATAAAAAGCTAGTAAATCTGAGGCTGATTCTAAGAATTCCATGTTTTTCCTCTGTTGTCTTCTACCTTAGAAACATCACATATTTCAATTTGCAAGTGACAGCCTGAGCTGGGAGAGTTTCAGTGGGAATCTGACACACTTTTGACTCACCACACTTACTCACTTACGTACTTAGTAATATTTCTTTTCCTTTTCCATTTTAAAGCGATAACATAAGACTCTTAATGTGTTAGAACAAAATGATACTGAACTTCCAATCAAATTCCATTACTCACAGGGTTTCTACACACCAAATGCCTAACCTTTCAATTTTGTTCATGTGTTCAATGCAAGCTCTTGTCTGTATTCTCTTATTATTATTATTATTATTACTGTTTCTTGCTTGATCATCATTTATTAGTTCAATACTGTTGTTAATTCAACTTGAAAGACAAATCAAGCTACAGAAGCCTTGTGAGGACATATTTCTCCTTGATATTTTGAGTCATCTGTCTTATTGTCTTGGGATAAATGAGTTCATTTTCCAATGATCATGACCTAAGTTAGTGTTCTTTAAATATCTCAACTTATTTTCTTGTTATCTCAGGACAACAACACTAGTTTCAAATTATCCTAGTATGCTAGTCATTGTGATCGGTCAGGCTATGTAATGCCATGCTGTAACTGTCCATTCAAATGAGCAGAGTGGGCGATGTTCCCTTAAAAATCAATTTGTCTTTACAAGATTGGTAGCATTGTTAACTCTATATTTCATTGTTATTACATAATGAGAAAAGTAACATGTCAAGAGTACTCTCACATTATTGAAAACTCAAACCCTGAAATGACTCATTAGTACTGACACTATAGTTATTTCCAAACCAAGTTTACTGCCCATAATCTGAAAATGTGCAGCCTGATGATAGAGGTGATAAACTGTTGGTTATTATTATTCTTATGATCTCATAATTAACTGGGAAGATGCATGTGGTATTAGGCACAGCAGTATAAACAAATACAGTACAACACAGGCTAAAAAACTCCAAAGGTCTAAAAGACTCCCATTCTGCAGTTGCTAATTGTGTTCTCCCAAAGACTCTATGCAGTCAAGACCTACAACCTGAGGAGCAGGGTCCAAACAGACATTCTGTCTCTGGAGCTGCATGTATGCTGACCAATTGGCAGTGGTGAAGAGACTGTCACGAAGTGGCTCAGAGTAGGTGACAAAGAAGGGGAGTCATACATGACACAAGTTTAAAAAGAAGTTAATTTATTACAATTAGAGTTAAGAAAATCATATTTATGTATGTCTGTAAGATCAGTTGTGAAGCGATGTATGGATGTGTGTGGAGTGTTGTCGAGTGCAAACAAAACCCAACCAGCTGGTGGAGGCCTGGGAGGGAGAGAGGAGAGAGAGATGTTAAGAGTGGAAGCTACTTAAATAAGCTGAGGCCTGATTAACACAGGTGTACATAGCTGCTCAATCCACTGATGGTGCTTCTGACTCTGCCTATTGGCTGCTAAACCATGAAACCAAACCAACCAAACTCATAGGCATAGGGCAGGCCGTCACAGGACGTGTTGTAATTAACCTTCACTTGTATTACGGATTTTTCTACTCTCCCTCTTTATTCTTGGTGTTAATTTAATTGTTATTCCCCTCATTCTCTAGTAGCCTCAGGGAATGTGACAATTTGGGGGCTCGTCCGGGATAAATGACGATGAGGGCTAGAAAATTTCTGGGTAGGTCAAATTTTTTGGGGGTGTATTTCATTTTATTTTCAAGAGTTGTTTTTAATTTACCAACCTTTAGAGCTGTGATGCCGCTTCCTTTTTGGTGTAACTGAGCTTTTTCAGTTCTTCTGATGGGCACTCATCTATTATTTTACATTTTTACTTTAAAGTGGATCCTTGGTGGGGATACCAATCCCTGATAAGGGTAGGCATTCTGGGCTTCAGTCACTGATGCACTGATACACCTCTGACCCGGCAAACCTTAAAAAGATAAGTACTCTGTCTTTGTTTAATTAAACCTTTCTACTAAACCTAATGTGGATGTTAGAGATAACCACATACTCCGTCTTTATCTGATTAGACCTATTTTTGGGCTTTTTATGAATTTATTTCAGGGAGGACAACTGTAGATAGAGTTGGAAACAGGGATGACAGACAAGAGACAAGTGGGAAAGGAGCTACATCCCAGACTTGAACCTGGGCCACCCATGAGGCGTGACCTAACTGCTAGGTCATCTGCTCTCTTAAAGGCACATTTTTTAAGGCAGGATCTTGGGGATTTTGTTATTACAGACTTATTCTGTTGTTACATTTGTCATCATATCTGGCATTACATTTACTGTGTCACTATCAGATACTAACCTGCTATGTGTAATTGCCAAGTAGGTAGTGTAGCCAGCTTTTGGTCTTTACAGGAGGGCAACTGGTAAGGATGACAACCTGTAATATGAAAGACTCTGTAACTAAACCCTATCTTGCACTTATCCATGAAAGTAGGACAGGTGGTCTGTGTGCATTATCGTGTTTTCTGCCACATTGAAAAAGAGAGTTAAAACTCACAGTCTTTAAAGGTTTGGTCATGGTTGGAGACCGTAGCAATTATATACCGTTGCTGTGATGTTATCTGCTGTCTTCGTGATCATTAATAGGTCGTCTGGGAGGCAGGTCAAGATTATGGTTACAACAGAATCACTATGTGATGGTAGTAGCCTCATGCTCTGAAAGAAGAAAACAACAAAAAGGAAATTACTATGGCCTTATCCCTGTGTCACAGGCAGAGGACAATATCTGGTTTTTCTTCAAATGTGATAATGTGTCAATAACAGTTCAGTTAGCCGAGCCAATTACCATTATGTATGCTAGTTTCCCTATATGTGAACAGAATGCTATCCTATTGGTCAGCATCAGGATAAGCAATGTTAACATCAGGTCAGAGTGTCAAACTAGACAGAAGATGCAAGACATAGTTCTGACATGCCAGTCTTGGGTCTTGAAGCTTCCTGGTTTCATCATTGATTAGTCAACAGAGTTTATCATTCCTGACATTAACAGACAGGCTCAACATTTGACTGTGGACAGCGATGACATAATCCAATCAATATCTGGTGAAATTCTGGCAGTCTGACCTGGCCATAAGACATGCAGCATCATAACATCAGAGTATTGACGCTACGAAAACATGAATCAGAGCAGCAGACCGGACTAGCTTTACTGTCAGCAGTTTTTTAAGTTTGTTTCATCAGAGTTGAGGAAAAGCATGCCTCTGTTTATATGACATATTATTTGTTAAATACTGTACATTGAGTAAAAATAGGTTCCTCAGTTGAAAATATTGCACTGAATTGGTAAGCTTGTGAATAGTATTTTCCATTGTATGCTAGCATCAAGCTAATGATGATCCATCTTTATTTTTACATCAAATAAGTAATCTGAGTAAGTAATTTTTAATATTTCCATCATGATCTCTTGTCCCCATGTTATTTTTTGCACCTTTCCTCCCCTTATGTTTGACGGTTCGTGCGTCTTTTACACAGCACCATTAGCCGCTCTCCTCTCTTCCTCATCTTCATTCATGCTGCATATGACACACAAACGCAACGCTCATGCACACACCTACTCTGAAACGCACGCTAACATGTCGGCAGACGTCAGACTTCAGACTTTAGTCTGTTGAGGGCAAAAGTTTCAGAACACCTAAACTCTTTTCTCCTGCATTAAAGCTCCTCTGACCATGGAGGATCAGCGTCAGCACTGTTTGTATGTGCGCTTCAGCTGTGTGTGTCTCTGTGTTGCTCACGTGAGCTGTGGTTGTGCGTTATGTCAAAATATGATTTGGTTAATATATCCTTAATATTGTAGCGACCTGTTATAATGTTTGTGTTGTAATTTATTTAGAAACATGCAAGTTCTGTGAATTCTCCTTTTCTGTTCTGTTTCTAATGCTGTTTATTGTTTTGTGCAGCCAGGACTGTTACTGGTAGGAAAGGGCTGGGGGGGAGTGGCGACTGAGGCCTAGCTGGACTGTGGGTAGCTGGAGAGGGCAAGGACTGAGCAGAAATGAGAGCACAGGAGCTAGCGGTTAGCATTCTTTGTTTTGGCGTGGTCACGGCCGACAGTGATCATTTTTGTGCAGTTGTTCAATAAATGCACGGTTGGAAAACTTATTTTCGCCTATTCTTCAAGCACTCGTCTCATTGGGACGCTACAATATTAAAAGGATTATAGGGAACAAATTAATGTTGGAATCTCTGCATTGTCGCTTATTGATAATGAACGGACATAAAAGACGACAGGAACATTAAAACTTTAAATACGGTTCATGGAGGCAGCAAGAAACAGAGACAGATACGAGGCTGTAACAGATAAATTAGTAACTAAGGAGTCCAGGAGATTTCAGCTGAATAAAGTACAACTTAGCTTGATTTTACCCATATAAAGAAATTTATACCATAAATGATGACAGAAGTTTCTTAAGGAGAATGGAGAAATACTCAGCATACTCTGTTGAAGATCTGTCTGAGTGAGAATTACAAATGCTCATTGAGTTTTTATTTTATTTCAGAATAAACAGTTCATTAACACTTAGTGTTTTTGTGTTTGTATAAAATTACTACCACTAAAAAAATATATCTGACAAATAACAAGAACATTTAATCTCCAATGTCTCAGTGTCTGTCTCTATCAGTGACTCATGTCTCTGTAGTGTTTCATATGTACACAGATAGGAGCTTTATTAAGAGGAGGGCTGATATTGATCTTGTTGATGAGGGATCTTATAGCAGAGGTACAATATATAGCACATACATACCCAACAACAGAACTGTGGCTAGTGAAATGCTGGGTGGCTAGTAGTCATTAGTCACATTGGCTGGTGTGAAAAAAAGTTAATGTCAAGCCCTGTTCATATGTAAGTGTAAACGTGTGCACACCATGGCAAGCTGGCCACAGACAATGCCCCACCCTGCTGCAGTACAGAAAAATGCAGTGGTCTAAGCAGGCTGGACGTCAGAGGCAGAATGCTCATTACAACCATCGGAGACTTGAGACTTGACTTGAACTCATGACCAAAGACTTGAGACTTGGCTTGGACTTGTGCCAAAAGACTTGATACTTGACTTGGACTTGCAAAAAATGACTTGTGTGCATCTCTGCTGAGAACCCTCACAGGTTACTGTCTTGTTCCTGGCATTGCTAATAGGGTATGTTAATTCTAATTATTGTATTGCCAAGTATCACTACTGTTTTTTAGTTTAACTTCCTTGGAAAGGGAGGAAGAGATGACTGGTGATGCATCTCCTCCAGTTTAACAGGAGTATCGAAATACCGTACTCAAGATTCAGTCCCTCACTGTCTATTGCCACATATGAAAGAAGAGAAGTAGCTTATGGGCATGCTGACACATATTTGAGGCTGTTTCAACACCTTAAGAGGTTCCGAGGAAATTTTAACATGATGTCTTTGACAGGATTGTGCAAATACAGATATTTTCATCCTTGTTGGTAAGTTTAACTATTTCAAAACCTTCGAGTCATGAGCTTCAACATTACATGTTAGTTGAAACTATTGGAAATTTAAAGGGCTTACTCAGTTTTGGTCTACTATTAAACAATTCATTTGTAACAATAAACTGTTGTTTATATATTTTAAGAAGTTTTCATGATATTTTAACTTGTGGATTTCCATTTATCAAATATTTTTCTCAAGATAATAATCTGTCAAAGTCTGATTCAGCTTTAATCCTTAAATTGGACCTTTAATTTTAACCAGTAGGCTTTCATCACCCACAGCAGGGATATTTTAAACAGGCATTACATTATAAGGTGATTATTTCAAACTTGTGTCTTAAAAGTCTTCTCTTCACTCAACGAGGACAGCAGAGCAGGCAATGTAAGGAGACACAGAGTAAAATAGGCATGTTTTGCAGGTGTACAGTTTCCACCTGTCGGTGGAAATATGAGTGTCAAATGTGATGATCTCTTAATAAATTCTGGTAAAAGAGAAGCAAGTGGAAATCAATTTCTTCTCAGAGACAAGAATTAAGAGAAAAGCTTTGACTCTATGTCACAAACTGTTTTTTACTATAACCTTCATTTCTGTCATGTCAAATTTAGCTAAGAGTGGAAGTGGTTTGACCTTTTCGAGATTTTACAACTCATTATTCAAGAAAGTACATACACCCACGCACAGGGAACCATGGTGTACTATATAAATGAAGCTGATAGCTCTGACAAGTCCTCTTCAGCTGAAGCCACGACATGCATACCATCAGCATGGTGAGTATTTTTGAAGGTGATGCTTTGTGAGGGATTAAGTGGACAACAAATATTTTACTGTTGTAGAGGCAGGCATGCTCTAGTATTTTTTGTCAGCCTATTTAGCCTTTAAATATATCCATAACTATCTCCTTTATTAATCTGTTTTAGCTGCATTTTATTTTTGCCTCCTGCGATGTGGTTTTGCCTTCTTTTATCCCTTAAATCCTATAGTATTTGTTTCCCATCAGTTTGTTTACTTTATATTTTTAATTTAATTTCTAGAGTTACATTGCTTATTATTTAATATGCTGAAAAAGAATATTCAGAAGAAATTCTAATAAATGCAATTCAAATGGAAAATAATAATAACTGATGTCTAATGGATGTGAGTGTAAGCACTATAAGTGGTTTGGTTTGAGAAATATGGCTTTAATTGTATTGGGAATTTTTCTTTAAATTTATTGCTTCTATATAATCATGGAGTTATTTAGGATGCTGTTGTACAGTTGCCAGATCCTTCTTTGTCTTATTTAAATCTAAATTAACACTTCAAGTGAACCTTTTCAATGTAAAGTCCTGGTAATCTTTCAAAGAGCTTTCTTTGGCTGCAAGTCATAATATCAGCCTGGAATATTAAAGTCTTTTGGTGGACACTGAGGATTCATTAAAGCTTGTGAGAAGAACTTTTGCTTAGGGTTGATTTTGTCGTCCCCTGTGGACAAAAGTTCCCCCTAATAATTTAGGTGAACTCATACTGTAAATGAGCAAATTGTGTTCTCTGATGAATAATCACATCCAGTGTTCTTTTAACAGTAAAGCATATTATTTATCATGCATATCTTTCAAGGAAAATGTAAAAATGCATTTTGGATTTTGTTGTTGAAACTGACTCGGTGACAGAGATAATGGGCTTTAAAAACAACTACACAGAAATAATCAGTATAGTCACTGATGGTCTTGTTTGCTTTTGTAGCTTATTACAAGGCATCATGATTAATTTCAGTGTATTTTATGACTAGCTATTCTCCTAAAAGGAGCTTTAAAGGAGGTAAATTAGGTCTGGTGAAAGGTAAACCAATATCACACTGGAGAGGAAATACTGTTTCCCAACACCTGAAGGGATCTCTAAGATTTTTTTGTTTGTTTGTTTTGTTTTGCTGCAGGTAGTGTAATAATAATTAAGCAAAACTACCCTCAGTATCCACTATTATTAGATAACAGATAATGTATGGAAAAAATTACACTAACACTGGAAAATCTAAATTAATTAGGAGCCATATGCATGTGTCTGTTTAAACTGTTACTGACAAAGTTATAAAGAACACATTTGAAATCTGAGACAGTTTTCATCCTTTTACAGAGTTAAGGCTCCTGTGAGTAACTTTTAATTACTGTTGGTTTAGATTATTTCTATGGACAAATTTGAACTTTTCTTTTTTATCATTTCAACTTTTTAGCAGTATTTTGTTGAAAAATGTCATATGGTTGTTTTTCACAGTCAGTCACGTCACTAACTATGAATCTTTGCCATGGAAAGTGTTAAAAAGGTTGCTCAGGCTGCTGTAACTCACTTTTTCTGACACCTAACCCACCACAGCAGATTTGCCAAGCTTTCAAATTGCCTAAGAATACATATCAGTCTTCCCTCTAAGGGGACATATAGGCATCAAAATAAATCTCAAGTTTGTTTTATCATCTAAAAAATATCCTCATAGGACCTTTAGCTCATTTTCAAATTCCATCTTTCCTCTGTTGAAGTGACATTCTGTTTTTTCCACTGCAGTTGGGATGCTCGTGCGGTTATCCTTACAGAATACTACAGACCTAGTTGCTGACAAATGTCGTCACCATTCATCCAATTAGATGTAAAAGGAAGTAGTAGATGTAAAAACCCCAAGGCTATAACCGCCTCTGTGTGCTCTCCACAGCAGATCTTACCTGCGCTGCTTCTCTTCACTGCCGTCTCCCTTTGTGAGTCTGATCCCACCTATGAGCGCCACGATCCGCATTCCGGGGAGACCCTCCTCTGCACCATGTGCCCACCTGGCACGCACATGTCTGCGCACTGCACCGCCACCACGCCAACCAAGTGTGAGCCGTGCAGAAACAACCATTACACCGAGCTGTGGAACTACCTAAGCAGGTGTCTGTACTGCAGCACCTTCTGCCTCGGAAACATGGAGGTGGAGAAGGAGTGCACGAACGTCAGTGACCGGGTCTGCCGGTGCAAAGAGGGCTTCTACTGGACGCATGACATATGTGTCAGACACACGGAGTGCGGGCCCGGACACGGCGTGAACACCAAAGGTAGGAAATAAGGGAGAGATAGTATTGACTTGATTAAATGTTTCTACAACGCGATAACATTATTAACGTCATCTAAAGATTTGAAGGAAGCAGTAAGAAAAATGTTTAGTAAAAGTTGGGATTTAAAGTAAAAATGACCGGGGAAACTACAAAAAGGTGCACTTTAATTCATTAATCATCCCAAATCTTCACTGTAAAGCTGAACAAGTTACTCAAAATTTTTCTCGTGCCTGATTACGTCATAGTTTCGAAGTAGTGGAAAAAAATGTTTTGACTGACTCAAATCAGGACAGATGATGTGCATATTTCTCATCCACTACAGTTTTCCCATATGTCTTTTGTATCTTTATATCGTGCTTAGTTAAGACACTCACACCTATCTAATTTGATTACCTTTGTTAATCAAAGACTAATGTGTATTTTGATCTATACAGCTCTCTATATTAGAGTTTATTGTATTACTTTTGCTATATTAAAGTTGGTCCTTACAGGTGGGACTTGTCTAACTAAGAGGGGAGCTTCACTCATGGTGCAATAGTGTCTAATGCCCAAAGGCATTCTGGGAAAGCTATGCAGATTGAGGGATGGTTGTCAAATAATTTGAGAACAGTGACCAAAAATACTCAAGTGATGAAGTACCCTTTAAAGCTAAAACAGTGTTCTTTCCGTTCAGAAGAATAGTGGTGAAATAGCTGTTTTGGTTTTTTAAGTGAATACAAGTCATGTTTTTATTAACCTTTTAATGTTAAGTCTTACATTGTGCTCTCTTTTTTGTGCAGGTACTTCACGTACAAACACAAATTGTGCACGATGCACAGAGGGCACCTTCTCCAACTCTTCCTCTGCACTGGAGACATGTATAAATCATCAGACGTGTGCCAGCGGACAGATAGTGTTGGTGCCTGGTACTGTGTACCATGACACGGTGTGCGGCACATGCGAGGGACTTGAAAACGAAGGTTTGAACCTACTTTTTTCTTACCTCCCTTGCAATCAATTTCATAAAATTTACAGACTAAAATTAAATATTGTTGTTTCAGTTTTAACATAGTGCACATCTTTGTTTCTCAGGTGAGACGCTCAGGACATTTTTCCAAGGTTTCCTCACCACGCACAAGATGCCCATCCCCAAAATTAGGAAATTTGTGTCCAGGTGAGTCTGCACTTTTGGATTCTCTCTCTTCGCCTGTCTAGTCAATTCTTTATGTACTTAATAAGAATGATCTCCCACAGGTACATTCTCAGGTCAGCAGAAGAGAGGCGGCCCCGGCACAGAAGTCATCTCATGGATAACATCCGAGCGTGGCTGGCAGAGGCCACACACGAACAGCTGAGGCAGCTGCCAGGGATGCTCAGAGCTGTACAGCTCACCAGTCTGCTGGAAAAACTGGAGACAAGACTGAATGAGATAAAGCAGCAGAGTCCAAACTGCCATTTATCTCTCTGATGCTTTACACATTTTTTAACAAAGTCAAAGTGACAGACAGGCTACCTCTTTTGTTTATTTGACACCTCGCTCAACTGAAAACAAGTATTTCTGAAATAATTTAATAGGAATCTTAACTTTTTTTTGTTAAATTAAATTCATTGGAAAACTTTCAAGAGAATAAATTAAGTTCTACCAAAAATAAAGGGATTGAAAATATGAATGATTAAAGTTGTGTGTCATTTAACTTGTCTTTCCAAAAAAATGGTGTGCATGGGAGTAGAGCTGCAATTTACCCAAAATGCCACAAGATGTCGCACTGACTTCTTGAACTGTGGTTTTAACCTCAAACTTGAACAAAAATGACAGTGTAATTTGTCAAACCAAATACTATTAAGAGAGTTGCACAATTCTTTATTCCCCCTCTTAACCCATTCATATAGTCTGTTGTCCATTTATTTTTCAGTCACAACCAAAAATGGTTGTCCTTTAAATCTCCTCATTTAAACTGTTAACCTCTATGGGCCAGTTTAACAACAGTGCATCTTGTTTCTAGAATTCGTGCACATTAATTATCGAATCAAAAATGAACTTATGATCCCTGAAATGTATTTTCATTTTAGTCAGCATATAAATACTTTTAGTGAGGTTGCTGGAGCTAGGCAGATTACCCCCAAATCTCCCTCTGAATGCTGGCAGATGTGCAGTCATTTGTAATCATTAATTTTGTGACTATCACCTTTGCTGGGAGTAGGACACCACTCCTATGTCAATTTAGGCCCATTGTTAACACAAAATTACCTCCTGGATGCCTTTCTAGTATGGTTAGGTGCTCAGTTTATTTTAGAGATATATTGTAAAAGTTTGCTGTGCCAAGAGAGAATAGCTATAAACTTTCACCTTAATTATGCTGATATACTAGGCATTATGAAGTAATACATAAGCACCTTTTGATGTTGAGAAAATGACATGAACAAGGGATTCCCATTTATTTAACTGGTGGACTCAGAAAAAAGGCAGTGAAAGTGCCCTCCTGAGTGGACAAATGGATGACTGAAGGTCAATAAAAACTAAGCTTTAAAAACACTACCTTAACTTAATTATGTGTTTACACAACTGACTTAAATAAAATAAAATAAAATTAGGCAAAAAAATCTCATTAGATTTAGTCTTTGACAGCAGCAGACTGACTGAAAAACCCAAGTTTTGGGAGTGTAAAATGGCCTGATTTGATTGAAGAAGGCTTTATACAATGGTTCATTTTCGGTCTTGAGTTGTGATCAGACATCAAATTTGAACAAATATAATAAAAAGTGAAGAGTAGCCTGTTTGAACCCTTTTGGTTCTTGCCCCTGATAAGTATACCATATTACTAAAAAATCTAAAAATGACACTTAATCTTAAAAAAAAAACAACAACAACAACAACAAAAAACAAACCCAACTAAAACAAAGCGTTTTTGCAGATATAAACACTAAACTACATTAAAAAAAACAGCACCAACAAACTAACGAAAACCAAAACTTAAGCTAAAAATAAGGAGTAAAAACTAAACAAAATTGAGAAATAATGCAAAAAAAAAAAAAAAAAAACAAAAAAAAAAAACAAATCCCAAACTATTATAAGGTTACCCTGAAGTACCCTGAGTGAGCAAAACTTAGCAAAGTGCTCACTTAGGTATTTTCCATTTTGACAAAATTTGGCAAAGTGCTCTCAAGGGTGTCTTTTAAATGGGTAATACATGATGATGCTGTCCTTCCAGCGGACAATAAGTGATTGAATTTGCCCCAGGGTGTCTTTTAGGTGGGCAAGCTGCCCTCTCAGTGGACTGAGAACACATGTCCTACAGTACAGAAAATGCAATAAGGTGCTATAATCCATTTTCGTTAAAATCCTCCCTTGTGTATCTCTGTGAAATCAACATATAATAATAAACAGTTCATAGTTCCTCATCTGTTTTCACAGAGATCTAGCAAATGTAATCATAATTTACAAAGTTGATGCTTATTGAAGTTTTGTAACTGTTTCATGTTAAATATTAACCTTTGTTGAGCTGGTGCCCCACCTCATACATCAGGTGCCATTTTAATCATTTGTTCCTAGCACTCGTACATCCTGAGTCTGCAACTGCTTTATTGTTTTAATTATGTCTTTTAGTAGAAGTCCTCTAGATTTTGTTAAAAATCTCAACAATAATCAGCAATGGTAACAGAGGGTTTTTTTTCCATCTTTACATGGCATTTAAATTGTTTTTCTTTTGTTTATAAAAGCCTTTGAAATTCCCAAACAGTATTTAACAGTAAGTGGTTTTAAATTATAATATATTTTTTAAATTGTTTACAACTGATAAATAACATCATAAGGGCAACATAAGATGTTACTGCAACAAGTACATTTTAAAAGTTAATTTACTCTTCAATTTTCCTACCTATTTCCTCTGTAACCCTCCTTTAGTTGTGGCCAATGGGTGCCAAACTAATTATTTGGACTACACTGGAAAGATGCATTAAAACCAAACTAGACAATTTCCTCAAGCGGAAATCGCGAGAGGGGCTCGGGGGGCAGTGCCGGTTTTATTGCAAGGCCATTTATGACAATAGCCCGACTTGTCATTACAAGGTCATGTCCAAGTCCAAGCTGAAGCAGCATGTAGCTGGACAATGACACGGTGAAATGGTTGAGAAACACTGTACACGACAGGAGACTTCATTCATGTGTTTTAGTCATGTGGCCTGATTAGCTGATGCAATTCACCTGGCAACTGAGCCTCAGCTGTTTTCTTGACATACCTGGTGGTGTTGACCCTCCCTATGAAATAGAGTCCTTTATTTGAATTTTATACAGACATGCAGTTCCTGTCAAGGTCTTGATAAGAACAGGTGTAGAAGAGATTCATTTTATTATTTCCAGCTCCATTTGAACACATTAAAAACTTTTATTGAGAAAGGATTGTGTGTTGCTATTTTGATTGACGTCACCAAAGTCAAGAGAACACAGAAACACACACCAATGTGCGCTTCGCGCGCTAACACACACACAAATGCACAATCTCTCCCATTCACTTCATATGGGATATATGTGTGGCTGTCTTTGGCGACTGACATCACCAAAGACTTTATGGGGGACTTTATGTGGATGAGAATCTGTGATGTAATTTTGCTGTTGATTTGGCAAAAAATAAGGCCAGGAGGGCGATCTAAAAACGGGCATCTTTTTGAGTTTGAAATGAAATGGATCCGATTTGTAACATTGCAGCAGATGGCCGAGATGTCCATTTTCTTGGGACAGTTGGTCCTCTCACGCCAAAACTGCACATGATACGGCTTTGGTTCTTGGTTCCACAGTAGCGGGACAAGATTTCCTCCGTTTTGATATACATCACCCACTCTAGCAGGGTGATTTTTCATGATTTTCACTCAACGCACTGGACATTTGAAGACTTGCCTATCAAAAAGCGTAAACCCCATAATCATAACAAAGACATTCCTGAAGACAGGACAAAAATACCTGCGTTTTAAAGTTTGAATGATCTCTGTAGGTGAAAGTATGGCGAAGCAGTAGGGGTGGTAAAAAACACTATTATTGTGGTTTCATCGTCCCTCTCCCCATTCATTTCAGATGGGACATTTTTCGCAGTTTTTTTGCGAATAACTGCGCGAAAAATTGGCGAATCTCTTAGAAAAGTCAGAGCACACCGATTGGGAACAAACCACACGTTTTGATGTATAATTTGCAGGGGTTTTCTCAAAGCCCTAGGAGGAGTAGCGCGGCGAATTTTTGTCCGTAAGATGAAGAAATATAAAGATTAAACGAACGGAAGAACAATAGTGGCTCGTGTCGTTGCCCCGAGCCCCCAATTAGAAACTGTAAATGGAAGAGGCCACATTTCCCACTGAGGAATAGTGTCCCAGTATGAATTCATAACAGCCGTTTACAACAAGGGGGTTCCCCCGTTGTAATTCCCCCAATGACCGCTAGATGCCGCTGAGTCCATGCTTTGAGCCGCGCTCATGCAGCCTGCTCATTAATATCTGGCTGACACCACCGCCAACGCCCCCTGTGCCACGCCACACCGCCCCGGCATCACATCGGCTCCTTGGCTGTCGCATCACCGAGCGGGGAGGGGCCCTGGTTCTCACTATTGGCTGCTACTGTATTACCGACAGCTTTACGGTGGGGCAGCGGCCGGAGAGGATAACCTTTTTTCGTCTCCTTGAATCGCTGAATATGTTTGTGTTCAGTATGAATTTAATAGGACTCTAGTGGGGGTTTGTTCCTTACTATTCCTTCAGTTTACGACCTCTGAACGGCGCGGTGTTTGAACAGATAACAGATGCGCCCGGATGCACGCGGATACATTGTCCGGACACCGCGAGAGCAGGAGCATGTAACCGGGAGACACGCACCGGCGGCGGCTACACCTGACTCTTCTCCCTCGCGCTCCCTGTTTCCTCTTAAATTGAGGTTTCTGGATGTGTTGACTGAACTCTGCCCGTTATTTTGGATATAATCTTCAGCAAAATGAGCGAAGAAGTGTCCGAGGTTCCTAAAGAGCTGCTGGGTAAGAACGGACAAGAATCATTTGTAGCCATGTGTGCAGACTGGAACAATCACTGATTCAGACTGAAGTCCCTGTGCTGCGTTAGAGTGATGCTCTGGGAGTCTGAGCTGATGGCATAAATATTTTTGTGACTCTAACCCTTCTTCATCATATTTAAATGGCACACCCAGGGGTATAGCTTTACTTTGAAATTATTTTAGCTATTAGGTGTTCAAATCATAAATTAACATTACAGAAACTCCATTTACTAATACTAAGACAGCCAAAAACAGCAAAATTGTACAGCACTGTCTGTTTACAATGTCTTCAGACACCCTGGATAGTGTTTATGCTGCTGTACAGCCTGAAGCTGTGCACATGAAGTCCTGCTGCTGATGAACAAGGTGCCCATGCTGTTAATGTGATGTAGCCCTCAGCCTATATTTGGGAAAAAAAAGCTAAATAGTTTAGTTGTGAGTGGCTCACTCTGCACGTAGCTGACAGGAATACCCCCTCAGTCTGGGAACCCCTCTCTCTCTCTTTCTTCTCTCCTGATTTCTTCCCCTGTGATTTATTTGTCCTGTTTTTAGACATATATCTTAAAGTCCTACAGGCTGTTTGACTCCAGCTCAGGGTTTCTTTGTTTGGCAGAATAGCTCAGTTTTTGACACCTCAGTGCAATGTTGGACAAGCACTCGAGCTCTTGTGGACACTCTCAAGCCTACAATGTTCTTTTGGCTGAGTTTCTTCCTTGTAAGAGACACAAAGACAGCAGCAGAATGTAGATGAGGCTTAAAGGAAAATGCCAGGTCATGTAGTCACATGGTCTGGCATGTATTCATTCACTGAGTCATGGAATTTCTCAGCCAATCACTGGCTTATTTAACTCTGTCAAAGTATTGGGGGTTTTATTTATTTATATGCCTGTGCCCTCACACAACAGGATGTTTCCAGGTCCAGTCATTGGGGATGACTTTCCCTTTATATTTTAAGTTTACATTGCACACTTACTAAAGCCTTTGTGTCCACTTTGTGGCTTTAAAATCCCCCTTCTTGATCTTGTTGGTCCTTATAATATTCCAAGTATTTTTATCAGATTGTCCAGCTCCTCTAAACTTGAGTATTGTTTACTGAGTAGAAAAATTCAAATTAAAGACAGTTTTTCACCTAAATCTTTCCCTCTGTTGGAAATATTCCCGAAAATTCTTGCTTGTTATTTTATATAATGCTTTCAAGATTTGGGATAAATTCTGTTACATTAAGCAAACGTCAAAGGTTTTCAGTTGAAGTCTAAATGACTAAAATGTTGTTTTAGACACTCATGTAGCAGAATAATAGCTTTTTTTCTAACTTAGGTCTATTCAGATGCACATATCTTTGATATTTTAAAGGAATATTCCAGTGAGCATGTCAACAAAGGTTGTCTTGCAAAATAGAAAAAAATCTGAGGCTTTCTGGATGAAAAATAAAATGCTTCAAAATTTTCCAATATTGTGTACAAGTGATCCAGCATTGTGGGTTTTTTTTTTTTTTTTTTGGCCCATTTCCCCCCTAAAATTTGCTAGATCACACAGAGCAGCTCTTCTTATCTGTAGTTTTGTATAGCCTAGCTTCCTCGCTGGTGCCCCAACGTGATTAGCTTAAAGGGGCAATACACACTGAAATCTTTGAAGGCTTATGCCTCTACTATTGCCAAGTATCTTATACAACCCAACTGAAATACAGGGCTTTCAGAAAGTATTCAGACCTCCTTTACTATTTTCAATTTTGTTATGTTGCAGCCTGATGCTACAGTTGTTTAAATTCATTTTTTCTTTTAATAATCTACACTCAGTACCACATCATGATTAAGTGAAAACAACAGTTTAGACATTTTGCTTTCACAAATTTATCAAAAATAAAAAGCTTAAATATCACATCGACATAAGAATTAAGATCCTTTACTTAAAGTTGAAGCATCTTTTTGAGTATGTAAGTTATTTTGACTATGACACAACAAGCTTTGCACACCTGGATTGGGGAGTTTTCTGCCATTTATCTTTACAAATTCTCTCAATCTCAGTTGGGTTGAATGGAAACTGTCAACAGACGGCCATTTTCAGATGTCCTAAGATGTTGGAAAGAGTTCCAGGCTGGGCTCTTGCTGGGACACTCTATAACATTCACAGAGTTGTCCCTAAGCCACTCCTGTGTTGTTTTGTCTGTGTGTTTAGGGTCATTGTCATGCTTGAAGGTGAACTTTCAGCCCAGTCTGAGGTCCATTCAGCTTTTCCTCAATCCTGACCATACTCCCAGTCCCTGCTTCTGACAAACATCCCTACAGCATGATGCTGCCACCACCTGTGGTGATGTTTGTCCTTCTGGATCTTTGACCCATCTCTACAACGGATCTCTGGATATTTCATATTCTTCTTTTTTAATAAAATTTGAAAAAAATGTTGATTTGCACCAGATTTGAGACAGAGGACTGTGACATAAAATCTTCTCCAAATTTTTTATGGCCCTTTTTTTTTTTTTTGTTTTGTTTTTTTTACTATGGCTTAGACTCAGAAAATTCTCTACCTCCATCCCCTTTCCTTGAATCCAGCCTACTAATTTGCCCAACACTGCACACTTAACATGAGGAGTCTGTCCGTCATGTGGCTGCTGTCTTGTGGTGTCTCCTGGATGAGCTTATATAACAAGCCATTGTTTGAAACATTCACATATGTGGGTCATTGAGTCATTCAGCGTCATAGAAGACCAGCTCTAATTCACACATGAAGTTTCACATCAGAATGAAAAGACTTTAACACTGAATCTAATTGCGTGTGTAGGTATTGATAAGCACACAGGATTAAAGATAATAGCACGTGTTTATGTCCTCAGCCAATATTCAAATGAAACAGACCCTAATGCTTCCTGCAAGAAGAAGACAAAGGAGATGAACACAAACATAAAGCAAAATATGAATGATGTCTAATATCGTGTATGGTGAGTATTTTCTGTTAGTGCTAAGATACAGAGATGTTCCCAACCAGACTTCAACTGGAGACACTAAAGAGTTGGAAACATATTTCCCCAAAGGTGTAATATATGCTGTAAACAAGATTCTTGGAGAGGTAGGATTCTTACAATCTTTCTTTCTTTGATACTATTTTATACCACTTAAGCTCATGATTTTATTGTGAATAAACAAATAAAAGCATTAGCCATTGTGATGGTTTTTTAACCATATCACCATTAATGGCGTGCACATTTGTATGATCAGTAACACAGTGTGAGACTGCTGGCAGTTTTGCAGCCCTTGGGACATCCACAGATCAACCAGGGGTTGTGGCAACCCCACTGCCTGCCAGGACAGTACCCCAGGCCATAGTTAGTTACTACAGCCACGCTTTTTTTCCCCCTAAAGGTTTGGTAACCTTTACCATGTTAGCCCTAACATGCCTGAAAGTTCTTTACAGCACTGTTTATAAGCTTGAATATTGGCACAAATTTTATATCTGCTCATTCAATAACTAGCTTTCCAGCAAAGATCATGCTGATAATATTGTGTGTCTCTAAAAATGTATCAATCTACCATGATACACTTGAAATACTGCCCATCCTTAAGAAACAGGTGTCAGTTTTGTTTGATTTTTATAAGAATAACATCGAAGTTGTAGAAGTTGGTGTCAGGACGATTGTAGTATTAGGGATTTACTGTAATCAGACACACCTTTCAGAGAAATAAGTAAGCTACTGGTGTAAGTGAAATACTTGATCCTCATTACTGTGATCCTGCTTTAACTTGATACTGAACGTTTACTCTTTCAGAATAACATCAAGCAAACGCATGCAGATGCCGATATCATTTTTTTTTACTCCAGGTTACTTGAATTTTGTGGATACACAAAATGTTCATTTCTGTTCATTTGAAAAGTTTCTATTCTGGTGATGCATTTCATTTTATTTGTTTGATTTGTGACATCACAAGTGCATAGTCCTGGACTAGCTCAGGGTCTAAGGGTAGAGTGATCTTGTAGGCTGGTTAGTTGTTTGTTAAAGATTTAACAAGGCCACACATCTCTCATTTCCTCACCTTATGCTAAATTCCTGCGTGGTGCTGATGGCCAAAAGTACCATTTTGGTCTCATCAGACCAAGAACTTTCTTCCACTCTATCGTGGACCTCCCACATGCCTTTAGGTGACTTCTAATCAAGATTTAATCTGAGTTTTCTTCAATAGTGGCTTTCTGTTTGCCACTCTCCCATAAAGCTTTGGCTGGTGATGAACCTGGCCAACAGATTCTACAGTTTTATCTACTGAATATTAGGGGGATGCAAAGCTCTGACATCAAGAAATGAGTTCCCAGAGGATAAGTCTAGAAATTAAATAAATACTAGAGGACAGATCATTCAACTCATGGTGTGTGAGTCACCACTGCAGCAAAAATGTTACTGTTGAGTCAAAAAATGAAGAAATTTGGACTCAATTCAAGCCTTCTATTTAGACTGGATCTGTGATAAGCGCCTCATAAGAAACAATTTTCTCCAGGTTTTTTATGCTACCTTTTTTTTTACTTAACTACTGCAGCATTTAACTAATTATACAGAATGTTGTGTTATGTCTTCATCTTGTCTCCTACCTTGTCTCCTGTGTGCAGAGAGTGTGAGGGATGCAGTGGGGAGAAAGGTGAAGCTGTCGCTGAGGAAGAGAGTCAAACTGGAGATCAAAGGAGACAAGACGGAGAACAGAGTGTTGGTGAGTCTACGCTTGTTGCTTTCAAGCTGCTTCTTCATTAGACAGTAAAATCTGTCACTCTTTTTGCCCCACATTTCTCTGCTCTTGAGGTATACAATTTAGTTTAAGAACATCAAACCCTCCACACTCTTTTCTCTCTTATCTTAGCACTTGAAAGACTTTCATTATTTCAACCCGTGAGCATTACTTTGCTGTTTTGTCACTATGGCTTCCTCAGCTCAGTCACACTTTGATTTATGTAGCTCTACAAATCAAAGTAAAACAGATAGTGAGAAAAGGCTGCCCTTTCGTCTCATTTCGTCTGAGGGCTTCTTAAAGGGGGTCAGCTGGGTGAGCAGCAGCATGGTAAAAGATGTCCTATTAGGAGCATGTCAAAATTGTTTCCAAAAAGCGTCATTATCTCTGAGTCCTGCTGGTCGCTTTCACTTTAAGTGGATCCATCTCCAGGATTCTTAAAGCTCTGAATCCTTATACATGTATAAAAAGGTTTTGTAAATGACTGATGGTGTGCATCCAAGTATCTGGGTTATGCAAGTTTCTCTAAAGGTTTTTTAAAAGTTAGTTACAAAGTTACATCTTAGTTTATTGACTTGCTGCTAAAGCAAAATTGCATTGAATGAGCATCACAACCAAAGCAATTTTAACTTAAGAAAAACAAACCAGGGCTGTCAAGATTAATTGCATTAATCATGATTAATTAGAATTGTGAGGTCATGCATGACTTATTTCCCCTTTCAACACACTTTGGTTAAGCCACTGTAGCATCCCCCTGTAGCATCCCCCTGCAGTGATTTGAAATAAGTCCACCACTTGTCCTTAATGTCTCATTTCACTTTAAAAAAGTTGCAGACATCTTAGTCAGAATCTGCATACTTGTGATACCAAACATTTGCCTTTTTACTGTTCTCTTATGTCTGTTTTAATCCATTATAAGTTTCTTTTTCTGTGGTTAAGTCAATGTTAAAGTCTTCAATCGACCTTTAAAAGCAGATCTGTATTCAAACAGGAAGTCAAATACCCATAGGTTAAGGGAGTAGAAAATTCCAGAATGGCACAAAAACAGTTTTGAATGCAAAAGAGTGGAATTTCTAAATTAAAAACAACAATGTGATTAATTGTGATAATCTACAGATATTCAAAGTTTAATTGTGATGTAACACCCCTAGAAAAAACATTATTTATTTGGATTTATTTGGTTAGGCGATACTTGTTCCCTATCATGTCAGCCGGTAAGGTTGAAATTGTGCCATTGTTCTAAAGTCACTGGCTAGAAATACATCCGACACAGCTAGAAAGGGCAGATATTGGTAACAGCAGGTACACGTGTATACACACTGATCCAATACAGGAGTTTTCGTATACGACAAGAATTTACACAGGTTAATAAATGTTAAATATAACTTTTGAGCCAAAAATTGTAGCCTCTTACTTTTTTCCCTCTTGAAGTTAGCCGTTGCCATTGATACTTTCCATGCCTTCACATCAGAAGCATTTCTAATGAGCCTGGAATTTGGGCAACTTTTCAGGAAGTTTAAAGATTAGATCCACACCGATAGAGCCAATATTAAACATGTTTTTAAATCCTTTTTTTTTTTCTTTTTTTTTTTTAAGATTTATTTTTGGCGTTTTTTAGATAGGACAGTGGATAGAGTCGGAAACAGGGAGAGACATGCAGGAGATAGTGCCACGGGCCGGACTCGAACCCGGGTCGCCTGCGTATATGGCGTGTGCCTTAACCACTCGACCACCGGCGTGCCTTTTTAAATCCATTTTTGATCATTTATTCTTGCTAGCTTCAGATTCAGATGTTTTTTTATTCCAAATGGCGATTCAGTTAAGCCAAGTAGAGCTGTTTTGGGTCAAATGTTGTGAATGCATATTTTCCCAGAGTGCTTTTTGAGGGGCTGTCAACCAATGGCAGGCTGTTCTGCCATCTCATCATGCTTAAACATGCAGTTCATTATGAAGACAGCCTGAATAAAGCAGGCCGTGATGTGGCCCTCTATTTTAATTTTTAACAGTAGAAGTCACAATCACTGGCAAGAATAAACAGCTTTAGTGTCACAGAGAGGCTGTATATAGCAGTTCTATTGGTTGAGCCATGTTGTTAGTTTACTAGGGCTAAAACTAAGGATGTTCCTAAGCATCTTTTTCCTCATTGGGCTAAACACTCATTTAAACATTATTTAACTGACTAGTCTTAAGAGGAGAAAATCCTTAGAAACCCATCAGATTCCTCACAGGGTCACTGTGTTAGCAGGCATGATGTGACCCTAATAGACTTTCTACAGCGTGGCTAACATTAAAAGCAGTCTTTGTTCCTCTTTGCAGATTAATATCGTGCTTTGATTTGTGGTCTCTTTCCACTTCGACTGAGTAGTATATATGTGAGTTCAACCCTCAACAGCCTACATACCACTTTATTTCCATTTATTACTTAAAAAACTGTCATACCGTGCTGTATGACTGCTAAGCTACTGCTGAGCTTCTCATATTTATTGCTGGTGAAGTACTATGGGAAAGCTCAGACAGGAAGGCAGCAGCCATTAACTGAAGCTATAGCGGCTTCTAGTGGCAGGAGTTTTATTACAGTCTAAGAGCATTTGACTGAGATTTCAAGCCTGTGTTTATAAAAAATGATAGGTAATTAGTTAAACCAACTTATACCAACTTATAAATCTCATGCTGGCTAATTTGATAAAAGAATTTAACCTTTTAACCACACGCATACCTGGCTAAAACGATAGGCCAGTTTTCCACAACACAGCTAGTCCAGAAAGTTTACACTGGTATGAGACCGGTACTTTGTATCAGTCCACACCATACGCTCTGGTGTCAGAATCAGTATCAAGAAGGGAAAAATGTTAGGTGCAACCTTCCTTACAAAGTGTTTGGGAAGGGCAGGACCTGCACAGTGAAAAGACAGAATCAGGTAGTAGACACATGTGCAGCTAGAGCTAACTTCAGGTATCCAGGCTAGCCCTGCCATAGTCTTTGAACAGCAGAACTAATTGGTGGCTTGAATTCATGCCAAAGCCTAATTGGAGATGTGGAAAACATCTTGTCTCGTAAGAGAGGCTTTTGGTGTGACTCTTTGCTCTTGTTTTAATAAAGAAACATGGTTGAAGTCTGATTAGTCTGCTGCTTTTCTACTGCTACATCCAAGTTATGGCTGTCGGCCTACAGTTATCGCTGCAAGTCTTTGTAAACACAAAACACCTCACTGTCACATTAACAAATTTCCCATTTTCATGAGTTTTATATCAGTATGGTACTGCTATCTTTAAAACACAAGTGTTTAGTTTGTGTAGGTGATAACAATGCAGAACTAAGATTTACAGAGCATTTCCAGTTATTAACAGTGTTACACCTTTTCAATAATTAAGCTTTGGTGCAGGCTTGCTGTTGGAGGGTTTACCAGCCTGGATGGCTATCACTGAAGTAATTCCATGCTGTATGCGAAGATTATTCTGAAAGGTCTGGCATTTTTCTGTAATCTCAAGGCAATTTATTGACTTTTCTCCCTCTTGTGCTTTAAAAATCCAGTCACCTCTGACTGTGTGCCTATTGCTCAGGTGGAAATAGCAGCTCAGATCATTAACTGCTGACCACAGAGCATTAAATCCACTGAATACTGAATAATTAATACCTGGTGGATCATTAAAAATGCATATTGGTTCTTTCCGGGCCTAAAACAGATCAGAGGATGACGATAGTTAAGAAAGAATAGTTCTCTCAGTAAATCGGTGTCAAGCAAGGTCCAGAAAGTTTCATGGTTGAATCAGAGGCTTCAGGTTGAATCTGTAGTGGTTGATATATAAGACTGATTGTGAGCTGTCAGGAGACTTGTAGTTGTTAAACTCTCAGTGTAGTGAGAATCTGTTAGTTATTCAAGTCTGTGTGGAATAGAGAAAAGAAAAGTTTAAAAAGCTTTGTGAACGGGCATGCATAGTCAATTTTTCAGCTTCAGGACATTCACAGAACCATCAGCCAGGCCTGTTGGCATGTTTAACTTTTGTCTCCAGGCATTTATAGTCACTGTAGGAACTCAAATATATAACCCAGGGACAAAAGCCAAGGAGAGGTGAGAGACAGACATGATGAGTTTCACCGTCACATCTCTTGTACTCGCTAAATGATCTGGGAGTGTGCTGTGGTGGAACGCAGCAAGACGGAGAGACACTTTGAATGCAATGAAATTCCTCTTGCCCACATTTAGGAGTAACCTTAAATGGAGAGTCATTATTACTAAAATGTGTATGACTGTTCTAGTTCAATTGAATATAATATGGTGAAGATTTAATTTTGACTTAGAGGAAATTTTCCAGTGCTTTTCAACCAGTAAATTTTTCTCATGTTTCCTGTGTTGTGAAATCTAGGAAATGTTGATCCAGTTAAACAAACAGAAGCGATTTAAGTCTCTTATTAACTTTATTTTCACACACATCTTATCTCCAAATCCCGACTAACATCAACAAACAAAGTAGCCCCCAGAAGCCCCTTAGTGTCTGCAGCTAGCTGCATATAAAAGCAGCTCTGGGCAACATCTTGTGAAATGGTAAATTCCTTATATTCCACCCACATGCAGAAGGGCTGTAATTGTAGGAATAAATGGTGATCCAGTTTTAAAATACAAGAATGTCTCTTAAAGCTGGTTATTAATGAAACACACCAAAATTAGCATTGTTAATATGCATTTTGATGAGCCACAAACGTAAAGAAGACCATCGGGATGACATTTTCTGATAAAGTTATTGACAACACGCTGGTTTTACATCATTTTTTTTCTTCATAAGTGATACATCTGCCTGTTTAAAAAGCACAAAGGAAATGTTGTTGCAAAAATCCCTACTTAAATATGTATCTAGCCAAATCATCTAGATATCATATGGTATCAGCAGATACACTATATAGACAAAGTATTCAGCCACCTGACCATTTCACCTGCAGGGACTGTAATGACGTATTCAAATACATTAACTTTGATATGGAGTTGTCCCCTTTTTTGGCACCTATTACTGCTTCCGCTCTTCTTAGAACTCAGAGCTCACCTTTTCACTAACGGCTTACTTGTTTACACATTCACATGTTAGCCTCACAGTGAGTCTTTCTCCAGTCTGTTTTGCTGGTTATTCACTCTCAGTAGGCGATTGATGAGTTAAAAGAAATGACGCAGAGGTGGTGGATGAGGCTCCAGGGAGTGATGATACGACGACAGTATTCACCTTTATAGTAGTGTTGTAACATGTAGTCTAACATATTCATGGTGCCACTAAACAGTGGATATTTACATATTGGGGACAGGAAATATGATAACACAGTTTTATTGTATGCACAAAGATGATGCCGGTTGTCTAAGAGTCTATGGTTGTGCAGCTGACGCAGGTTGATGAATTGCCCTGAATATTTGCCTTCTGACGTTGGCATGTGCTTTCTATAACTGGCAAATCCCAATGTCAAGTGGGAAGTTTACCACGACCCTGACATGAAAACACACAGGTAAAGTGTGAAAGAAAATTGGGCTCCTGGAACTTTTTAGGAGTTTTGTATATGAATAGGGTTTAAGTGATATTCCTTTAAGTTGTTGTCCTACTTTTTCCAGTGTACCATAGTTTATAAAATTTGGACCAATGAAAATAATTTTTCCAATCTAGTCCAGACATTGATCTACTTGGGACTCATTCCCTCTAAGTAGTTATGAAAACAATGTTGCCATGTAGGAGCTAGAAACTGAGGCCTGTAGTACACTTATCATGTAAAACAATGCAAAGAAGTGGGAGCCAGTACTGGGAAGTGAGGAATTCCCGTGGAGTGGCTCTGGTATTTCATCCAGACGCAGAGCATGAGAATGACTCTGTGAGTTTGTATCAACGCTCTGCTTGACCGCACTGAACAAATAAACCTCTGTTTGTTGTTCTGCACCAACACTGGGTTTGAAAGGACGATTATGGAGGAAATGGCTGAGGGAGAACACAAACATGTCAGGGACTTTTTGTCCACCACTGTTGTAGTATCTTATGAGACCTCCACATATATTTTTATTTTAGACCAGCTTTGCAATTAAATAAATGTGAGATGCACTTTGGCAACGACACATTGTCAGCATATTTATACAGTTTAGACGGTTTTTACTAGGATTTTACTTGTAATTTTTGAAAAATTTATTTCTCTCCTCTGCACCCCTCTTATTAAACTGGTATTGTTTTCTTTTTAAGCTGTGGTACTTTACATTGCCATCGCTAATTGATAAGTATAGAATATCAACATTTCTGAAAACCTTAGTTTTTGTATATTCTTAAATGACAAAATATCATCCTTCAGTTCTTCAATTTTGAACCGCCATTCTAAACAAACGTTGATATTTAGATACATTTTAGTTGTATGAGACAAACGCTAAGCTCATATATTGTCTTTGTAACCAGTTTCCTGTTTACATTGTCCATTTCTCCATGTTAGACTCTGAGTGACCATATTATGAATGTAGAGCATCTGTCTACCATTATGACACATGTGACTTTCTCCTACATAAACTATATGTGCGGTGTATCAGAGTATATATCATCAAATGTAAAATATGAACCCATCTATCTCCTGCTGTGATTTAAAGCCCAGATATGATGGCATTAAATTACATTTATCGAACTTGTATTGTCAGCACCCTGCAGCCACATAGAGTAGAGCGCTTGATTTACCACAGACAACACATTACGCTTCCACTCTGTAATCTACACATGTAATGAAGAAAGCAATATGGTGATTTCCTTATCAGTTTGCTTGTCTGTCAAACACACACAAAGGGTACCCATCTTTTTTTTCCCACCAAGCTCCTCTGAGACACAAGAGTGGAGCTCTACAGTGCCCCAGGCATCTCTTAAGCGCACTAAACCCTGATAGATACAGTCATCTTCTTCCTTTGAAGACAGAGGGATGAAGGAAGTAGAGCTAATAACATCAGTCCATCAAACACACCTGGGGGGAGGGGGAGAGGAAGGTGGATGAAGAAAAGGAGGAGAAAAAAAGAGAAAATGACACATACTGTACGGGGCAGAGGGGATGAAGGAGGGAAAAGAGAAGAATGACAAAGAAACAGCTGTCCATTGTAGGCTAAATCTCTCACAGAGGAACAGACACAGATTACCACTGAAGTTGTTTGAAGCTTTACAGACAATGCTGTCAACTTTTTGAAAAATGTACAGTTAGTTTGAAAGTTTATACAAAGACTAAAAGTTGCTAATGTTGCTGCTATTCAACACCAATAAACAAACACAAGAATCAGTGTAATACACACTTTATATATGATCAATAATGCTCTGTTAGTTTATCCTCCACAGAGCAAACTATGCTGACAACTGTTGATTTGACTGCTCATATGCTGTATTAATTACAAACACTGAAGCATAGCCATGGTGGCTAACATTGTATAAATGCTGACTCATAACTAGCTTTTGGCCAGCCAAGCAACTGACAAAAGCCTTTAACTTCCTGGCTAACATCTGCAATGCGCTAACCTGTTTATCGGAGAACCTACACCCCTAATTATATTTATCTTAGCCTTCATATTTTTCTAAATGGATGATTTTAAAACAGTAACTGTCCATACAGTGTGTACCAATAAAGTCATGAACACCTTAGACCAAAATCATGTCATAAACCAGGTTGTAAACGTGTTCATTTCTCCTGTAAAAATTTGAATTTTAATATGGCTGTTAATAGGACTTCCTTGACTTTTGCAGACAGCCTCAAGTGGACACCTGAAGAACTGCAACTTTTTGCACTTCTACTATGATGTCAGTTTTCCACACTGCTTGGGATTACCATAAATTTCGACACATCAGTACTCCGAAGAGGATACGTAACTGAGCAGGGATTAGTATTCTTTGGGTTTTCCTAAAATTGATACTTTTAAAATGTTTCTAGTGGTTAAACTGTGCCTGAATTGATACTTTTATAATAAAAGAAAGTGTTAAAAGTCAGTATGGACATTAAAGCTGTCTCAGTACCATAGAGGGTTGGGAGGCATATCTTAAAAAGATGGCAGTAAGGCAGGAAAAGAAAAGGAGTTGTGGCTTTTTAAGTAAGAGGCTTAAGCAAAACTCATATACTAGCCTTACACGAGGGACTAACAAGAATTTTCACATTCTCATGCCTTTCATTTTGAGTAGCAGAGGTTTGCAGCGATGTTGGCAGGGTACCAACATGAGGCATTGGAATCTGTGCTGTATTTCAGTCCAGTGGTATCGGATGTGTTGGTACCAGTATGGCACTGGATTTCAATACTCACTTGATCCCCTCAGCTTTCTTTAAGTACACCTTGAGGTTAACATGTTTGGTTTCATGGATGTGTATCAGCTATGAATTGATGGCAGTGAAATCTGCTTATGTTGACAGATCCCAGCAGATCAATTCAAATGACTTTTTGATAACACAATTAGAAAAAAAAAAACTCGTCCTTCTAAGTGAAATATTAACACATTTTCCCAAAGGGAAAACATTTCATACAGAAACTCATGGTTTGAAGATGATGTATCCTGCTGGTTTTTGTGTTACTCATTTTTCTTGTAATGTAGCAGCAAACAGTTTTCAACTTTCCACTGTAATCTCCACATCTACTATTTTTTAACTAATATGTTTGGTTTTACAAATCATATACAGTAATCAGCACCAAATTTGTACTAAAATTCATATCTCCCAGAGGATGCTTTCTGCTGAACAGAGTACAAACAGAATTATTCAGGAAATTCATCACAAGAGAGCAGGAGGGGTGAAAATCAAAGTATCACAATTTCATATTGAAAGTCAGGGTTTCTAGATGATGAATCCAGCTGACTTTGGTGTTTCACTATTTTTCTCTTACACAGTTTTCAACTTTCCACTGAAATCTCCACATCTACTTAATAAACTGAAACTAAAATGAATCTTACAGACAATGGTGATCCCCTAACATTTTTTTGTCATAAAAACAACTGCAAGAGTTCGCCTCCCCAAACGTATATATGGACAGGATGCCAGGACAATGTTACCTTTCTGAATGCTGGGTGCCAACTGTGAAGTTTGGTGGAGGAGGGATAATGGTTTCAGGCTGTTTTTCAGGGTTTGGGCCAGGCCCCTTACCTCCATTGAAGGCCAACCTTACTGCTCCAGCATACCAAATCATTTGGGCAATGCTACACTTCCAACTTTGTGGCAGCAGTTTGAGGAAGGCCCCTTTCTATTCCAACATGACTGTGCCCCACTGCACAAAGGAAGGACTACAAAGAAGATGTTTGACGAGTTCAGTGTTGAAGAACTTGACTGGCCCACATAGAGCCCTGACCTCAGCACCTTTGGGAAGAATTTGTTCATATATTGCATCTCCAAATCATGTACAGAGATCAGCTGAAAATTTGTTCTAAAATTCACGATTTTCATTATATTGGCTACTTTCTCAGTTTTAGCAGGCTGATTTATAGATTTAAATGAAACGTTTTGACATTTTTTAATAATGATTTATAGGAAAAGTCAATGCAGTGTGTTGTTCTCCTTAGGAACAACTGGAATCAGATTAATGATTACCCAAGTAACTATTTTCATCATCAAAGTTTCTATTCTTCCTTTGGTCGATGAGGAACAAAACAAAGGTAAATCTCAGCAGCCCTGTTTGCTCTTGTGGCCAGAGCCAGCTGTCAAATATTAGCTTGTATTCATGCTTCACTACAAAGTTAACCATGGGAAACCTTATACCTGCTGGATAGAAGCGCCTCACTGATGTTGGCTCCTCAGGGATCACAGGGCTTCCTGTTGTCATGTATCAGTGTTACTCATTCACAGATCCTTGGCTTCCATGTAAACTGACGCACCAGAGGGTTGGCACAGCGTTCGTTTCCTCTTGATCTCTTAGTGGGAATAAAGGAAAGTGTTTGGGCGTGTGCTTGTCCCAGCCAGAGGCTGTCACTAATAGTTAACTGCTTTATTGCTTCTCATTGTTTGCTGTGTATTTGGGAGTGGCACTGATAGATGACACAGTGTGAAACAAATCTGCACATTAACATGAATAAAATGAGAGAAGTGCAGATAAAAGTCTTATTCTTAAGTGCCAAAATATGGTGTTTTACTTTTAAGGTGCAAAAAGCATGTGAGATCTTTCTCCTTAGGTTGAAATCAAACAAGCTACTAGAGCACAGATCTGCTCAACTTAAGTGTTCATACACTTTAAAACCTCTATTTCAAACTTTAAACACATTATCCCTAACAATCGACTAAAGGAAACTTGACTTTCAGTTTTATTTATGTTGAAATGAAGATTTTCACTGATTTTGTCAAACAAGAGCTGGGCCTTTATTTTGACCGTGAGATTTTAATGTTCGGCATTGTAAATTTTGGACAGCCTTGAAATTTTTTCACAGGTTCTAATTTATTAATTTTTCTATATATTCAGACCTTTCCCGCTAATACAGTTGAATCAGGTTAGTTTTTTAACATGTTAATTTTGTAATTCTAAAAGTAATTTATCCATTCTGCAGTAATGATTTTTAAAGGCCAGAAAACTCCATGAATCTCTCTGTATTTTTCTGAGTCCTCATTCTTGCTGCCTGTCCTTACATGACTCTGCTGATAACAGCCAGGGAGAAAATTGAGTACGAGACAGCTTTACTGAGGAGTAATCCAGTGGTATGCCAAGAGAAAGCTCAGCAGTCTCTTATAAAAAGAACCAAGCCATCAAAATAAGCCAGATCATTAAAGACTAACATCTTTGAACTTGATTGCACTGTAATGTTTTTATAGGAACTAATTATTAAAGAACCCAGGCAAAAAAAAAAAAAAAAGACCAAAACATAAAGCTGAAGAATCCCTTTTCCGCTATTGTCCTCTCCTTTTCTTTAACCTGGAGGCCTGTCATTAGGGGTAGCGGGAAAATGGAAATGACCCAGTTCTGGACTCCCTGATGATCACCTTTAATGTCCTCTCATGGGAACCAGCACGTTCTTTTGGCCATTTTACTAAAAAGTTTTCCTTGAAGGCTGCAGAGCAAGTCATTTTCATTTCCCTTTGGTAAAAGAAGATGGTATCATGTCTTTGCTAAAGGATGCTGAAGTTTTTTTAAGAGTGTAGTTACTTTCAGAATCATTTATTATTCATAGACATTTTCATTCTCACTCTAATAAGCAGAGCTAGCTCTAATGGCAGTTAATGGTGGAATATAAACAATCAGTTTTCACTGTTTTAATATCTATGATAATATTCCTATAAATTTAGCTGTGATTATTGCAGGGTTTTACAGTAAAGAGAAAGTTTTGTATTCCTATAGTTTAATGGATTGTTGGGTTTGCATGTATGATAGTCTACATCGTTACCGCTTCAGTAAGAAGTTTTACATTTTTAAATGCCTTTAAATTAACAGGTATTAAATTAACATTTCAACGTTCAGAGTGGACTTATCTGAATGTTAACAAACACCCACTTGCATTAAATGATGATCTGATAAAAGTCTGGTGGTCAGGCCAGACTGATGGATCAGCCAGATTCCATGTCTGTCATCAGGCAAGTCCATCGTGCAAGGCTCCGGTCTAAAACGATTGTGCCAGGTCTGAGAAAGGACATGACCAATCAGCATCATTTGAGGAGAATGAGTCACGGTTTAGTTGTACTGTAAGCTGGCACACACAATGGCTGCTGATGGGGCAATTCATTTGGATGTTTTATCCAATCTGGGCCACATTTCTTTATTAAAACACAGGAAAAACCACACTAAAAGCCTTTCTTGGTGGATAGAATGTTTTTTTCAATTCTACCAACTGGCCCCAGCGTGAGTTTTGTCCACCAACAAGCTCCACCATTCAGAACCTGCCTGCTGAGCTTAATTTACGTAGCAGAGCTGTGCGTGTCTACTCCCTCATTTCGTCTTGTTGCTCTGATTGGCCCATAATGAATGAATGTGACAGACAGAACTTTCGTCCAATCACTTTGTGACAGTTTATGCAAACAGCAGTATTTTTCACCTCAGTCTTACCTGGTCTTTTTCCTGCCAGTCTCGAGGTATACGATTTCTGTGTGCAGTTTGAGCTGATTTGAGAATACAGCAGGAAATATTCAGGACATTCATCACAAGCGAGCAGCAGGGGTCAAAAAAGGTGCTCCTGCTGTCTTTTTTTTTTTTTTGGTTTTTGTTTTAGTTTTTTTTAGCAGTTTCCAGGAGTGCATGTTACAGACATTTTAAGTGTTAAGTCCTCCAATAAATGAAGACCACCCCACCATCACGACCAGCAACAGTGACATTGTTGACATTGTTATTTTTCTGGAAACCTGACTGTTTTTTTTTTTTTTTTTTTTGGAGTCATAAAACAGTAATTCTAGTTTCTACAAACTATTCAGTGGGTGTTTATTTTTTCAGACTTGTGGTGAAGGCAGACTCTGACCTTACAGTACTCCCTCCTTGCTTTGTTTTCATTTCTGAGGTTGGGAATCATTTTATATTTTCAGTGCGTCTTATGTCCTTTGCTTGCCTGAGTGGATATGAACATAGAAATACTGTTCTCTGTCCTTTTACTCAAGGTCAGCCTGAGTTCAGACAGACATAAAATGGTGTTTGGCACACAATCATTGTGTTTATTAAATAGTTAACTCTCTTTTAAAGTCCTCTGTTATTAACCACAATGCAGCGGTGATTATTAACATAATTGGGTTGACATTCAGAGCTAACCAGGCAGAACAACAGTGTCCAAGAGGTCACGGTGTCCCTGCTGAGTATAAATGATAGAGCTGTCTTCAATGATCTGTGCTTTGTCAACTGAACTAGATAAGACAGCCACACTGAGGAATTCAAAGGGAGTATTTACTTTAGTTTTTAGTTTGTACTCTTATTTTCATCTGCTTACATTAAAAAACTTTCTTCAATTTTTGTTTGCTGTAGAAATTTAGTGTGAATGTTACATTGAATTTATGGTTATTAAAAGTCTTTACTTTTTTTGGAGTTTATTTAATGTGTGATTTCTCATCTGCTGCTTTATTTACTCTAAAAACATGCTGCCATAATACCACAGCTTCCCAATTTGGGATCATTTGGCCTACCAACCTACCTATTTACATACAGTGCTGTGAAAAAAAGTATTTACCCCCTTCCTGATTTGCATATTTTTCATGCTTAAATGTTTCCGATCATCAAACAAATTTTGATATTAGACAGAAATAACCTGAGTAAATACAAGATGCAGTTTTAAAATGATAATTATATTCATCAAGGGAAAAATCCATCCTAAACTACCTGGCCCTATGTGAAAAAGTAATTGCCCCATTTTTAAATCATGATTTAACTGTGATTAACCACAATCTTGGAAAGCTGAGTTCAATTTAACTAGCCATACCCAGGCCTGATTGCTACCAGACCTGTTGAATCAAGAAATTCCTTAAATAGAACCTGTCTGACAAAGTGAAGTGGGCCAGGAGATCAGAAAAAGCAACTCCTCATGTCGGCTTGGGCGATATGGCCTAAAAATCATATCACTGTATTTTTCTTGCCTTTGAGGATAACGGTATTATATCATGGTATTACAAAATTTAAAAAGAGATAATGCTTTTTAATCCAAATTCAAGTGTTATTAACCCCCTTCTCCCCTTAAAACAAGTCTTTGATGACATACTCAATTTATCTCCAAGTATAGGAACACAGAAAACATGTTTAATTTTTCCTTAAGTCTCTCTAGGTTTACTTCTGTCTAACTGCACTCCAAGTTTTGCATTTCATCGCTAACCTGATGAGGTGTGTTAAGCTGCTAATGACTTGAACACATTTCCTAGTGAAGGCATTCACAATAAAAGCGTTTCAGAAAAATAACAGCTGTGGACTTTTATTTTGAAGAGCTTGACGGAAGTATTGTGTTCAGCATTGAGTTAGCTTAGCTTTGGCTACCGTACCGGAGAATACGGCTAGTTTACAGCAGCTTTTCTGACCTCATTTAATGTTGCAGGCTAGATCTTTAACTCATTGTGGACTTAGAAAAGAAAGTCATAAGTTAAAATAGAATTTTAAACGGTTGTTTAAGTCATTGTAAGAGGAAGAGCAGCAGCGCTGGGCTCTGAGACCAGCCAAAGCAGCACTTAGCTTGTGTTACAGCCCCAGGCAGGCTGACAGAGACAGCACACTGACTTTATTGCGGTACAGCCGTCAGACTTTGAGAGGAAAAAACACGTGTTTTTGCCTGCTAACTGTGCCTAGTTACAGCGGCAAGAGTCCTTGACATTCGGTTAGTTACCAGGCTACACGTAATGCTAGAAGTGAACGTGCTATAGACTCAGCCTGAGCTGTGTGTCACAACTCACTCTCTCCACCAGCTGTGGGATGGTATTAATTTTACCACGCACCTCTACGTAGTCTCTGGTCTCTGTGCTTAAAGCCATTGTCACACTGAGGCAGATACGATGACGTCATCAATAAGCGTTACCGCGATTGGTCGGTAGAGTCCAAATCTCTACCGCAGGCCAAATTTTTATCATTTATACCGTCTACCCCATATACTGCACACCCCTATCCTCATGCCACAATCTAAAGAAATTCAAGAACAGATGAGAAAGTTACTGACATCTATCAGTCTAAAAACACTTAGAAAGCAATTTCCAAGGTTTGGAAGTTCAGCAAACCATGGTGAGAGCCATTATCCACAAATTGAGAAAACATGGAACAGTGGTGAACCTTCCCAGGAGTGGCCAGGCTACCAAAATTACTTCAAGAACGCATCAATGACTCATTCATGAAGTCACAAAAGAACCAGAACAACGTCTAAAGACATGCAAATCTTGATTGACTCAGTTAAGGTCAGTGTTCATGATGCAACAATAAGAAAGAGACTGGGCAAAAATGCTATCCAAGGAAAATTTCCCAGGTGAAAACTACTGCTGACCAAAAAGAACAAAAAGGCTTGTCGCACATTTGCTAAAAACAAAAAAACAAATTTTAATGATCCCCTTGACTTTTGGGAAAATATTCTGTTGGCTGATAAGAAATAAGTTGAACTTCTTGGAAAATGTGCGTCCAGGCTTTTCATGATCAAAACCCCTCAAACATGGTTTGATTAAAAAATTCTACAAAGAGGAGTGGGCCAAAATTCCTCCACAGTGGTGTGAAAGACTCATTACCAGTTATTCCCAACTTTTACTTGCAGTTGATGCCACCAAGGGTGGCACGGCCAGTTATTAAGTTTAGGGGGACAATTATTTCTTCACACGGAGCCAAATAGGGTTGGACTGCTTTATTACCTTAATAAATCAAGTCAGTATTTAAAACTGCATTTTTTATTTACTGGGGTTATCTGAGTCTAAAAGTAAAAAAAAAAATACTTGATGATCAGGAAGTGTCAAATACTTTTTCTACTGCACTTCCTACCAATCAAGCTAAACTAACTGACGAAATCTCTTTTAGAGGAAACAATTAAAAGTGGCACTGCAGAATGCAGCTTCCATATTTTTAACCCATCGCAGTATACATTACAGATTTAAAGAACTGTTGTAATTGAGGTCTCAATTATGTTGGCAGTGATTTGCTAGCAGTGTAAAACAGTGCTTCATCTCTACTTAGTCTTGTTGCACCACCCTGACATAACTGCCTCAGCCAGCTTATGAATCATTTTGTTGTGGTAAGTGACCTTAAAGCAAAAGCTCACATTCTAAGACTACTTTTAACAGTTTTAGGTCACTAAAATTCCCCTCAGTTGAAGTGTGTGCAGAGAAACATGCCAACAACACCACAGACAGGTCCCAGCTGTCTGTGGTGAGGATTTAATCCACCTTCCTGCTCAGAGCAGACAGTGTCAAATATAGTTTATTCCAGCTGTGAAACCTCAGCGGTGACTGGGTTCATCTCTTCTAGTGATCTATATATGGATATATATTTAAGATTTTAGTGTTTCCTGCCTGAAATAATCTCATTTGTTCCACGTTTTTGCGTCAGATGAAACAGAGCCCAGTGTTATCTCTTCATGCATTTAAATAAGATGAAAGAAGCTGAAACACCCTCCACGGTGATCTCTCACCATGAGGCTGATTCGCTGTGTCATACTGTGACCAGCTCGACCACAGCACTGTTTCAGAGTGCAGATGCTGGTTTCAGTTAGTCGAAGTCTAATTATAGTACACTGTGGATCCGCACTGAACCATCAAACTGAACTTGTTTTTGGCTCTTTGGCGTAGGTAGAGAGCTGGACTGACTCCGCTGAGAGAACAGGTTAATTAGTAGGAATTATCAGCGGAGTTGGTTCTGTGTGTGTGTTTCTTGGATCCCTTCGTTGTGTTGTGTAGTAGACAAGACACACACAGCCCGAAGCTGTGTGTCAGCACTTTATGGCACAGCACCAGACACGACAACAACATAAAAGAAGCATCTGCAGGTTTATTTTTGCACTTACTCTCTCTTTGCCTTCCTGGGGAGGGTCAAAAATGAAATATCAGCAAAACACACACACACACAAACACAATAATAAAATAAAATACATGAATATTTCAGCACATACAGCCATGCATGAACAGTCGACATCAGCAAACATGGTCCAAACAGAGCACAGTTAGTTACACAGTTGAGTAGCCTCATACACAACGGGCCAAAGTTGTCCAACAATTACCAGGCTAATGCATATGAATAAGTAGACCACTATCTCTGAATTACCTATAAATGCATCCACTTTATTCAATTAAAACATAGACACATTATATGGATTTATGTATTTGGTCTCCTGACCATTACATAACAGGGACTGTATTGACATTGTTTTCAATTCATGTACTTAGCCCCCCTTTTTTGCAGCTATAATGGCCTCCACTTTTCTTGGAAGGGTTTCCACAAGATTTGGTTGGTTCTGTCTAAACATGTGCTGTAGAGCATTTATAAGATCAGACACTAACCCTGGACAAGAAGGCTCAGTCTACAATCTCAATTCCAGCTCATCCAAAAGGTGCTTGATGGAGTTGAGGTAAGGGCTTTGTGTGGGCCATTCAAGTTCTTCCACACTGAATTCATCAGACCATGCCTTTACAGTCCTTGCTTTGTGCACTGGAGCACAGTCATGTTGGAAAAGAAAAGGGCCTTCCTCAATCTGTTGCCACAACGTTGGAAGCATAGCATTGCCCAAAATGTCTTGGTATGCTGGAGTATTAAGATTGTCCTTTACTGGAGATAGGGGGCCTAGTCCAAACCCTGAAAAAGTTTTTGTGCTGACATTGATGCCAGTGGAAGTTCAGAACTCTTCAGCTGTGGAATAAGCAGAGTGTTGGCGACTTTTACGCAACATGTGTCTTAGCAGTTGTTCACCCCGCTCTGTTATTTAACATGGTCTTGAATTCATGGCTAAGTTGCTGTTGTTCCTAAACGCTTCCACTTTCTGATAATTACAGTTGACTGTGGTTTATCCAGCAGGGATGAAATTTCATGAACATTCTTCACATCTATCACAGCACCACGCTTGAAGTCACTGAGCTTTTCAGAACAACCCATTTTGTATCAAAAATGTTTGCAAATGGAGACTGCATGGCTAGGTGTTTGATTTCATACACCTGTGAAAACAGGTCTGATTGAAACACCTGAATTCAATAATCAACAGGTGTGGCTGAATATTTTTGTCCATACTTTGTATAGGAGTAGCTATTTCCAAAGTATTTTGTACATTTCAGTGCAAAAATTCTATCTTTAACTTGTCAATAAGCAAAGTACTAAAAATTTTCAAAACTCTTTGGGAATTGCGGTAAAAGTTGAATGAAGTTAAAGGTGCACTTTAATAATAAAAGTTTAAGTTAAGATTGATTCTGTATGGAGAGAGCTACCAGAAGCTTTTGTGAATATAAAGTTGAGACCTATTTATTGACTGTTGTATTTCTGGCTTTCGTGTTTGGATTTCAAGTCTTAGATATTACTCTTGCAATTTGTTTATCATTAGATTATTGTTAAAACTGCCAGAACAGCAGATTTTCAAATCTTGATAAAATCTAGTAAAAATAAGATAATGACACTTGTTTCAACACCATGGCTAAAAAATCCTGGGCATCCAATATTGTGTTACATAGTGTAAGCTTTAGGTTGAAAATAAGACCTTCAGTTCTTTTTTTTAAAGCTTTGGTACTTCTCGATTTGAATAATGATTTAAATAAGGGAGATTGTATCATTTCAAAATGTGTTTAAAACTTGCTCGTTGTACTTCTGCTGTTTCTGCTACACAGCTGTTTCCATCATAAAAGTCATCCTAAAGTTCAGTCATCCTTGTTTCATATTAACTTCACATGAATGTATATTTTATAGTCATGATATCAATCAATTTTTAATGCCTTTACATTTTACAGTGGCATGTTAAAGAAACTGACCGACTCCTTGTCCATATTTATGTGAGAGGTTAACAATTCCACTTTGGCTGTCTTCAGATTGAGGCTGAACTTGCCTGTTTAGTCCTTTCATCAGACATATGTTGAACACTGAGTATCCATTTGTCCCATTGTGCTGTAATACTCTCCATTGGTGAATGTGTTTTTTTTTTTTTTTTTTTATTACATGGCTTAGCGTGTTTCCAGCCTATGACGGTCTACAAAAGCCTCCCTGGAGAGATATTAAACAGCCATGAAGCTTGGCTCCACACAAGCCCAGCCTATACAGTCATTCATCTTTATTATCTCATGGGTCAGGGTCATCTTCATTCAGTCTTAGTAATATAATTGACCATGGCTGAGGTTTCTGGCTTGATACCTATGACTTTTATTATCTGGTAAGGATTTACAGGGTCAAATGAGGACAATTGATCATATTCAAAATGCACTCCGAAGTCAACATTAAGGATTTAAAATCACAGACATGATAGAAAAGGTTTTCATCAATAAAAGATATTCACCTTTATTTTAAACATAATCATTTAAGCCTGAAGTAAAACTCACTGGATACATTTACAGTGTATCAGTAAATATTGAAAGTAACAGTGGCAGAGTTAATGTTACACTGTAAGTGTAAATGTATCCAGTGAGTTTTACTTCAGGCTTAAATGATTATGTTTAAAATAAAGGTGAATATCTTTTATTGATGAAAACCTTTTCTATCATGTCTGTGATTTTATATCCTTAATGTTGACTTGGGAGTGGTTGAATGCTAACTTTTGTTGTAGCTAACAGACATGTTTGAAGCATAAAATGTCTGATCTCTCTCAATTTTCATGATCACTTTGAAGCTGTTCAATCATTTATATACAGTATATCCTATAAAACAAAAACAGATGCAGGATCTCAATGTTTATATGAAAAACAACTCTGAATATAATAGTTTGACATGATAACATTATTTGAGCTTTCCACCTAGAGCATTCCATCTCAGGAGTATGGCCACCATACACACCAGCGACAGTGCAATTTACAAAAAGCCAACAGGAGGCAGTGGATTTTAAACTGCATGATCCAGCACACGCTTCACATTAGGGGTGTGAATCACAGGGTACCTCACAATACGATACAATACGCCATACATAGTCCACAATTTAGTGTGTTTAATGTGTCATTTGCACAGAATTTGACACAGACTGAGCTGAAGACTGAACATAAAGTGCATAAAGTCTGTACAGAATATATATATATATATATATATATATATATATAAATATATATATATATAAATATATATATATACAGTGCTTAACAAATTTTTTAGACCACCCTAACCAAAGTAAGGTTTATGCCACAGCTGCCCTAAATTAACAGCATTGGTGATTACCAAAATCAGTTTTTATGTCTCTGTAATGGTTAATACACCAATATGAAGAAGCTCTTTAACCCAAATGCTATTTTTAAGGCTTAAATATAATTATTATTTTTATCCATGAATTTTCAAATTTACTGATTTACAAAAAAAGTGAAAAAATAGAAAAGCACAATAATATTTCTTGATTAATATGTCAAATTATAGTTATTTACTTGCATTCCTGAACAGAAAAATTCGTTTTGGTGGTTGAATGTTACGCTTGATTAATTTCTGACTTCTCAGAGAAGCCCAGTGAGCCGGATCAAATTTAGGTGAATTCAGTTTGAAATTCCTCATTCCTGTTCAAAATGGTAAAACGTGGAGAGCTGACTGAAAATGAAAGAGTCCACATTAAAGCACTTCATGATGCTGGATGGTCTTTGAGACAAATTGGGAAAGATAAAGTGTTCTCACAGTGCGGTCAAGTATGCTTTGGCGTCAATTGCCGAGACTGGTACCTATAAAATGCGCCAAGGAAGAAGCAGGAAACCAAAGTTAACTGAAGCAGATGTCAGACACCTCAAGATTTTAAGTACTAGAGACAGAAGGAAGACCACTGCTGATCTTCAGGCAGAGATAAACGGTACTAGATCAGAGTCTCAGAAAGTCTCCAGAATGACTGACAGAACAAGGCTTTTTTCGTATTCATGACAGGTGGTCTAATAAATTTGTTAAGCACTGTATATATGTAAAACTTACTATGTAATTTTAAGTTAATATGGAATATAACAAAACAGAATTAAGCTATTTAAAAAAAATGTAGTCCTGAATTATCTCACCTTTTAACTATCTGTGCAATTTGAATAATGAGGATTTTCCCCATTTGCTGCACTGAATTAAAATGTTCTCGGGAATTTCTTTTTAAGAAAAGGGGAATAAATCAATATAGAGTAAATGAACTTAAATCTTTTTTATTTCAAGTTAAATCAGTTTTTATGTCATCACACAACAACCAGGTGTTTGTGGAGGGAGAATATGGGAGACGAGATGATCGTCACGTCCAGCTTTAAGGGCTGATGGACTGTGTTTTGCGGAGGGCATGACGTGACAGGCCAGTGTATTTTTAATCATATTACATAAACCTTCATTCTTAATGACACTAAAACAGCACAGGTCCTTGTGATTATGGTTGCACGAGTAGAGACCAGCAGTAGCTTCAACAGGCTTGTTTGTTGATGTTAGCCGTTAGCTGTATTGCTATGATGCCACCCGCAGATTCGTCGGGTTATCTAAGTATTTCACTCTGGTGTGGCATATCTTGCAAACGACTTGGCTCCTGTCTAAGTTTGTACTGTCTTTAATTGGAAGCCAAAATAAGTCCACATATCTGCTACGAATGCAGAAGAAGTAGCTCTGCTGGGTAGGCACAAGCAACCAGCTCGCTCAGACCGAATGTCTAGCATGATCTCGTTGTCTAAAGAGAGGAGAAGAGGGAAGAGTCAACTGCTTGCTGCCAGCTGACGATGCCTGTCACCAGCTGGCGATGCCTGCCGCCAACTAGCGGTCCAGGGGTGAAATTACACCACAAACTACCGTACCATGAAAGTAAATTGTTAATTAATAAAATATCAGTACTGCATTTTAAAATATCGATACAGTCTTGCGCCAGGAAATGTCGCGATATTTCATTGTATCGATATTTTGTCCCACCCCTACTTCACATCAAAACAAATTATTGCTAACGTGGATGAGAAAGTCAATCCCCTGCCAATAAGAATGAAAGCAGAGATCCTGGATTATTTTGGGTTTCTTCAAACACTAGAAAATCAGGTGTTAGACATGAGTCATTTGATATGCAAGCTGTGCAAAAACAAGGTAAAATACTACAGCAACACTAATCTTCATCCACACATGATGACACACCCAGCTGATTAGCAGTTAGCATCACTAGCCTGATTTTGCTACACTGGGCCAGTGTGTGCCATCATTACATCCGCCATTGAATAACGCTGCAATGTCAAGACTTTCCCCAACTTCTTAATGGGATCTGGAGATCACCAGCAGCACTTAACAGCGTCAGGCAGCCACTTAAGGAGTGTGAGTGACGCTGTTTAATCCCAAAGAGTTACTTCTTTGCAGAAACTGCATTGCTGTTTAATGAAGGTGTAAAGCAATTAGACATTCTTGCAAATACAGGTATAATAGTATGGACCATGGTATTATTGTTTTATGAAAAATAACAGCAAGAAAGACAACAGAGAGGTTTATTTTAACATAAAAAAGTAAGATAATTAAATTTAATGTATTAATAGATTAGCAATTATGAATGAAATAATTTAATTTACTTATTTAGTCTCTCAGGAGCTGAAATTTAGTGTTTTAAAGTGAAGGATCCTCTAATATTGTCAGCTAACTGTAGTGAATTTATGGCCTCTTTACTGTGGAACACATCGTCACATGAGGCTGTGGGAAAAACCCAGCCCTAGTGACTGCAGCTATAAATCACTAATCTTTTTATCTTGTGCATTTTAGAAGTGTATAGGTATCCTGAAGGAGCATGGCTGTTCTTTTCCCATGTTTAATCTTAGGTGTTAAAGTGCTATGGCCTGGTTTATAAAGTGTGCTCTCATTGGATGTAATATAATGAGGTTTATAGGTCACAGCAGCAGTTGGCATTGATTGGATGATAATGACCTCTGTGTGAACCATGTCATAGTGAACAGGCTCAAAAACAATCACCTCTAATCAATGTCACTTCCTGTCAAAACAGACATGTTGAAAATTGAAACAGTCCTCTCTTTCATGGAGGCTTTCCTTTATTTTAAGAATTTCATGACATTTTAATCTGGAGGATTAATCAGATTAGGAGTTTTATTCACATCAGCACATCTATGATATCAGACAGTGTGCCTCTGCCTTCAAGGACTTAGTCACAGACATTTGTTGGCGCTCATGCAGCATTTTTTCCAGCACTTTCATCTCTGATCAAGCTGTCATATGCTTTTGCCGCATGGTTGCTTTTTATGGCGTCCTTGCCGTTGATGTAGCATTACAGTTTTTATGGCTGCCTTCTGCAAACTGCTAACCTTCCACCTAACCTTCTCTATTGTTCTTTTCTGTAAAACTGCATTTTATTTTATCATATTTGAGTCTATATATTTAGTGTTTTTTGTAGTTCACTCATAGTGCACAATGCTAACACAGTGGGCTTGATCCAGTATAGATCAGGTACACAGGCTTTTACCCTCAGTGTTGCTGAGATCTGTGTCTATGTGCACTTGTGTCTTTGTTTCTATGTGGCTGCTCTCATCATGGAGGTGGATTTTGAAGGATCAGCACGTTGCTGTATTGGTTATTGATTTTTTACAACCCTGCCTCCATTAAAAAATTGTACTTTAAAAACAAAAAAATCCTTTTATTACTGAAATTATTTGCTTTTCCTGATTCCTCTCCTTATTCCATCAGGAAACCAATGTATTTTTCCATAATTGACTCTTTTTAGTATCATTTTCCTTTTGGTTATATAAATCTTATCAAGATAAGAGGCCTGTTACTTAACTTGAGGGGATTATCATTCATTATCTGAAGCACACAAGCTGTTTTTATCACTGCAATCAGTGTAGAGCTCAGCGTGTGTCTGTGTATGCGTTATTAGCGCCGTCTGATGTTATCTACCCACTCCAGCGGGGAACCCTGGGTAATGCCAACATCAGCCCAGAACGAAATCCCCCCTCCCTCTTCCCCCTCTCATCTACCTTCTCCGCCTTTGTCTGTGTTGTTCCTTTCTTCTTCTTCGTGTGCTTTCTCTCCGTCTTACCTGAGCGTGTGTTCATGAGTGTGCCTCCCAACAAAGCCCTGCTCTCCAGTTTAAGGAGGATTTTCCATTTTTTCTTTGTTTCTCCAGCAGTAAAAATAATAATTTCTCCACCTCTGCTCTGTGTTCATTTCTCTCTCTGGTTTCCACTCTTTCATCCCTCTGTGGTCTGCTGTGATATCCTGTTTACCCAGAAACCTTGGCTCTTCATCACATAGCTACACACACCCACATCCACACCCAAACACACCCCCCCCTCCCCCCATTGTGTCTGGCTGGCTGGCATGCTGATGAATGAATGAACCCTTGTGATTATTCCTTATCTCTGTAACCTAAACACACACACAGGGATCTAAGAGGGTGCCTTGCAGGCTGAACCCCCCTCCTCCTCATCTCTCTCAACAGAGTCCAGTTTAAAATCCAATTTTAGATGACGCCTTGCCAAACTGGACGATAATCTTAATCTGCAAACACAATCATTTAATCCCCTGTCTGACTCTTTGAATGCTTGGTCAGCTTTGTTGTGTAAGATATGTTTTGGTGTTGACCGGAGGTTAGTGAGGCAGTGATACAGATATAGCATGCAGAGATGTGCTGTGTTTAAAGGATCATGAATTAAAATGCTGTTATTGATTATTCTCAGTACAACAGGAAAGGATTTTTCACTACAAAGACAAAAATCCAGCTGGTGTAGTAACAGGTGTACTATTAACCATTTAACTTTAATGTTACTTTCTTATTAGGTTACTATCACTTTTTGTTTGAGAGAACATTTACATTATAAACATCAGTGTGATTATATATGTGGAAATATCTGACTGTTTCACTGGTTATAATTATTTTATATCAGGGTGATCCAAATAACAAATAATGGCCCTTTTTCCAATAAATTTAAGGTTATGTCTTTTTAATTAGTGAACATTTTGTTCATTTACATAAATAGGACACTTTTTCATGGTAAAATGAGTGAAAGATTAGAAAACAGATCTCCAAAAAATTAAAATGGAAAAAAACGGAATTTGGAAAAAAATAAAACAGATCACATAGGGCCCTAGTGGAGGCAGCCATAAGAGGGCTTTCAGTCCCACTAAACCCCGGCCATAACGCAACTCTGTATGTATGGCTCTAGTTATCACAGTAGAGGCAGCCATTACCGACAGCATTCAGTCCAAGCAAACCCAGCTCTGTTATGGTAGGGCCCTGAAAATAGCATCACTCACTCAGTCAGTCAGACACGGACAGAGCCATCTGTAGGGCTGCCCTCAGCGGTCAGTCAAAAATGTTGGTCTGTTGTGTTTTGTAAACCTTTTTCATGTTTTAATATTTTAGTTTTCATTGAATTGTTTGGCCCACATGAGTGGTAGGGATGTTGAACTTTTTTTGTATTTCTGCTGTTTTGAAATATTCACTGACAATATGAGCATGCTCAAATAGCATTACCTACATTTTAGCATGTTTCACTCAGAAGTTCAGAATGATAGCAGGTGATCTATGACCTGCATGTTTGAAGGCTTAATGTTGATGAACAGCAATACTGCAACCATCATCCCAGGGTGCAGGAGTAAAATGATATCAGCCGCAAGAAGCTGCAGGGAGATGCTAAAACGGTAGCATATGAAGCTGAAGTTTTAACATGAGATACTGCAACTCCATCTGTGCATGTATGGGAGGGAAGTATATGTAGATGCTTCCCATGTAAAAAGGATTAAGAAAAAGAAAGATGTCTGGCAAATTGACTTAGGTGGCTGTAAATATATCTTGGTGGCCTACCTTACTGTAGTCTTTGTGTTGGAAACGGTAAATAAGATACATTAATACACACAAAAATATTAATCTATTTTTAAAATGTGGTTAAAAACACACATGCAAAATGGTTGTGTGAATAAATACTAAAACTCTTTTAAACACTGAAATGTATATTTAAAAGAAGTATGTAAATAGTGTAATAATGTAATAGTTTTAATAAACTAATTAAATATAAATGATAACCATAACATCTGAAGAACTACATTAAGCCAGACTCAATGAATGAGTTTTGTATTTTGAGCATCTTCTGAATCCTGAGGATAAAACATAAATGTCTTCATTATTTGAAATCATCTTATTATTGAAAACACTGGAAAAAATCTATTTCACAAATTCTACCCTATTTGAAAACAAAACAGTGAGAAAGAAAAAAGAAAAATCAGAGCCTGTAATTCTAATCAGACACCACACTGACTCACGCCCAAGCTTGCTGCAGCTGTGGTCTGACGGGACCAGCCAATCAAATCGTTCCAGGAAGTACCACACTCAGCCTCCTTTTGTTCCCTCCACTCGTCTCCTTAGCAGTAAAACACATCATGATGAGCAGGACAGCGATAAAACAAAATTGATGTCTCTCTCTTAATGCTGTCCTTGGCTGCTGGTGCAGATTTGGGAGGATGTGCTCGGCTGCAGAGGACGCTTTTTGTTCCAAAATGGATCTCCATAATTTGGAGAAGCAGTATCCTGACCAAATAAACAGATTGGTGGTTTGGCTTCCCAGAACAATGTTGCATTATTAAGCATGTGTGCTACTGATGCAAAAAGAGATTTATCTTTTTGTTGTTATGATGCTCTGCATCCCATAAACAGCACAATAAATATTTGAGACTATGCTGCAGACGGTCCACTCAGTGTTTTTGCTGTATTATTTAAAACTGTAGCTCAGCTTTCTGAAGGATCCAGATTTGTTTTGTCTTAAATTGCACAAAGAGAACCACGCTCTCAATCATATGAACGCTGCTATCACTGAACTCTGTTGCACCAAGAAACGAAACTATATTCTCATTTTATGCTGTGGTTTTGTTGCAGTGGGAGTCAACAGACATCATAGGACCAAACCTCAGCTGCACTGTCAGCAGCATGTCTTTGCAGCAGAGAATCGATGTATTGTAAATCAAATGATATCTCTGCTTTAGTTTAGAGGGGTCTGGAGGACTTGTTCTGAGACCAGACTGAGTTTAAGTTTTCCTTTGGTCCCATTAGTGATCTCTTCTGTGTCAGCCTCATGGGTAGTTCTGTCACATTTTTCCCACTTTGTCATCACAGAGAAGTGTTTATCTTCAGAGCTTCAGAGCCAATTCCCACTGCAAACGTATAGCAGGAAAGCACAAGAGAGTGCTTCCTCTGCAGCTGAGAAGAATTATCACTTTATGTTGGGAGTGGCTCATTTGCTGGTTTGATTGATAGATGAAACATCCAGTTTAGGTGTCACCTGAAGTTGGTTAAGACTGGCTATTGCTGGAAAAATACAACATGTCAGAAGTTGGCAGAAAAAGACCAACTCACACTCATCACTTCTTTATGGGTAAATGTGCTTTTATTTATTTCAGGATTTTTATTACTGCCCTAAGTTAGTCTTTATGGTTCCAAAATGATGTTTCATATAGCAATGAGCTCTGCAAAAGACCAGGAAACAGAAAAACAAATGAACCAGACATGGGAAAAGTACTTCTTTTCAAGGTTTAGAGACATGATTTCTAGGGAAGCTTTGGATACTTAGACCCAGGCTGACCTGAGTAAACACTAAATTAAAGTGAAAGCAGGATGCAGTAATGTGCCATCAGATCTGAGGCATGCTTTGTAAGAGAGGGCATAATAATAAGGGTCAAATATGAACAATGTTAAGGCCCAACATAAAGTCATGGCCTATTTCAAGAAATCATTTCAATAGAACCTGGCTGACAAGTAAAGCAGGCTTCCAACAGTAGCTCCAATGCAACAGGAGGGATAGACTTTTTTTGTTAAAAATTTTAATCTTTTTTTTCCAGACTACTTGATTATTTTTAGTATGTTTCAAAAATGCGTAAATAACATCCAAATATCAGAAACTAAGGCAAAATAATTGTGATAATCATGAAAATGTGAACATTTTAATGACTATAATCATAGTGTTTAAGTCTGTAGTTATTGCATCCCTAAGGGAGTGTGGACCAATAAATACAAGCTATTCACACTGAAATTGTGTAATGTATCAGACTGTAGATTATTTCTACTGTTAGAATTGTTGTTTTTAAAGATTTATTTTTTGGGAGCATTTTGTGCCTTTATTGGATAGAGGAGGACCGTGCATAGAGTCAGAAATGGGAAAGAGAGCAGGGAGAGACATGCTGCAAAGGTCCAAAAGCCAGATTCAAACCTGAGCATCTACGTACATAAGCCAATGTAGCTAAGTTAGCTTCAGCAATGTGAGCTTTAGCAAATGTAGCAAAAGCTAACATAGCTATGTAGATAGTGGCTATTTGTAGCTATTTAGCTCATGTAGCTAATGTTAGCTTGGTAGCAAGGGAAGAGTATGGAAACCTGGTATCAACACATCTGATGCTGATAACAACACAAATGTTGATACTTGAGTTCAATTCCCCGTTCACTCCAAATGAAAGGCAAGGAATCAGTCACAGAATTTGTTGGATTTATGTGTCAGGTTACACCAGTTTCCTTTTCTTATCTCATTTTCGACTGGAATCTTATAAAGATATTTCTGCAAATCATTTATGATACCAAGACAGCTTTTATTCTCCTGCTGCAAATTTTGATTTAGCACCAGTATCGGAAAAAAAAAACAAAAAATGCCCAACTATATTTGTATCTTCGTTCATAGGCTATAGATATACATCCATATCCATAAGCTACTAAGCTGATAGAGCTAACAGAGTTACGTAAGCTCCTTTTGCTAGCAGACTGTTTACTCAGCTTTGTTAGATGTTTTGTAATCAGGTTTTGCAGCTCAGGTTTTTAACTTTGGCTGTTACTTTAACCCTTACATTACTGAACTTCATTCTGGTTTTATTTTGAAAGTTTAAGCATGTACATGTTTCCGTTCTGACTGACAGAGGGTCTCAAAGTAACGATCTGTGAGAGGGGCTGTCAGAGATCTACAGTCTGCATCGTGACCATTCTCCACTTTTAGCACCTGAATAGGGCTGAATGATTTGGGAAAATAATCTTATTTCGATTTTTTTCCTCCAATATTGGAGAAATGTGATTATTTTTAGGCCCCTCATCTTATATAATGTTCAACAAATAAAAGCATAAATTATTCTATATTATAAGAAGCACAATATTAGAAAAAAATGATCTAATTGGGATTTTGGCTCATATAGCAAATTTGATATGGATTGCTATACTGAAGGGATAATAATTTTTTAATGTTATTCTCATTTTAATTAAGAAAAATGTCTACAGGAACAGGGAAAGTAGGATTTAGGTAAACTATTCTGAAAAAAAGACACTTGTATGTATGCATAATGTGTAGAGCATGAAATCTCTGCTGCAAAAAGTTGTATCAAATTGGTATTTGGACACATTTCAGGATAAAAAAATATTGCACTGTCTGTTATTTGAAAATTGCAGCAGGCCATATTGCAATTTAATCTAATTTGTGATTAATTGCCCAGCCCTACACCTGAAGTTGCTCCTTGGTGGTACCAGAAGCAGAAATAGACTCCATTATGTCATGTGTGATTTGAGGGCTGAACATGGGTTCACCGGGTAGTCAGAGCCACACCTGTGGTTGATTTTTCCTCAACAGTCAAGAGGAAACAATAAGCCTTTTACAGTCATGAAACTCTCATGAGTTCAACATCAGGCTGGTATTTTTACTTCATGAAAGTGTTCTCATTTTGTCAGTTACAAAGAAGTAAATTTGAAGGGCGATATTTAAAAATCATATCTCTGGTAAAGCCCCTCTATCTCCACTAAAGAGCAAGGCAAGGCTGCTTTCTATGCAGTTATTTAGACCATCCTGATCATAGCTAGTAGCACTCTTAACGTTAGCTGTTCCTTTGACATGATGATAATGGGATTTATTTTGACACAGACATGAGGCCTATGGCAGTTTAATGAGATCCTACAGGGCTGAGCAAATTTGTGCAGACCACTACACAGTGAACTGCATGTCCTTTTTTTGCCCTGTGTGTTGTTTCTGCTGCCTGTTGAGCTGCAGCCTGGAGAGTCTTGCTCATCTGTTACACGAGGTTACACCATCCATGATTATTCATAGATTATAGCAGAGCCACGTGAGTGTGTGTCTTTCTTCAGCTCCATTGTCTCTGTACACATGCGTACTCCGCTGAATACATTCACTGCCACATATTGCACAAAAGCACAGGCAGCATGTATATTCATATTGACTGTGCATACTAGGAAACAATGGTTATAAAATGGAACTGAAGGAAACACTTTCACAAAGAATATGTATGAAAAAAATCAACGTATATTTCACTTTACGGTCTGTTACTGTGTTGTGCGGTGAGTCTCTGGTGCGCAGCATACATTTCTTCATAACGTGGTCCATCTGGCATCCAATAAGAGATCACGAAGAAAGGAAGAATGCAGCTAAAGAAAAAAATCTTTCACCTCTAATTTAATGGATTTCTCTGTGCCAAAATGGCTCAATAATCCAATTGTTATCATAAAGTCTGGAGTGTACTCTGGTAAGTAATGGACATTTCTTACCATTTGGATCCTTCTGTAAACAAACAGTGTAGACACATTTTAGTCAGTGGAAAGATGGTTGAGGAGGACATGTGAAATTAAGGATAAAAGCAGGAAAAAGTTCATCTATAATCCAGGCTGATTGATGTCAGCGTATTAAAAGCTACAGTTAGATGGGTCACTCCAGCAGCATTGGTTTTAATAGAGATGAAAAGGCTTTTAAACACTTCCCTTCATTAAATATCTTCCTCTCTGATTGGATTTAAATCTTGGCTCCTTATCAGCAGAACAGCACTTAAGATCTATTAGGTCATTTCACTTGCTTTGCCCTTCCATCTCCTCTAATACACTCTCCATCCCACTGGTGTCCACTCTGCTCCTTTATCGTCTGAGCTCTGTCTCTGTTTCTCTCTCTTTTTCTGCATAGCCCTGAAGTAATTCTGATGTTACTGTGCTGTGTCGACACTCTGCTGCAGAGCATCATGACTCATTAATGTAACACCCAGACAATCATGTACATGCAGAACGTGCTGGCATTAGTTATGCAATAAAGAGTCTGTGTCAGCAGCAGTGTGGGAATGGAATAGCGGCTTGGTTCTTTTGTAACAGCATGGGTTTGCAAAAGTGATGAAACGATAACATTATGCTTTTACTCAATTAGTGTCCAGAGCAGTGGAAATGGGCCGTAACATTTTACCCTAATAAATAGGTGATGATGTCACACTGAAATACATTGTGATAACTGTCTATTGTTCCTGGGTAAATAATTTCATATCCAATTTTACACAAATTCCTTTATCCAACTAGTCTAAAGTCAAGTAGGTTTACAGAATGTGGCTAAAATATGCAGTGATAGCACCACCAGCCTTCAATCCTCCAAACAGGTTAATGTTCACATTCCTGTGCTAAATATTGTCAGTCATTGCTTCAGTTATATGTGAGTATAATTTGACACAGCATGTGGACAAATTATCCCAGTTTCCTGGATCAAAATAGAGCGAAACCATGCCGTTCTCATGAGACGCCATCAGTGCTATCATTTATACAGTTTCGAAAGGGATTGTGGGCCTTAACTGATAATAAGAAGGTTGGTAGTTGTAACAAGTACAGGTAATTCTGGTGCTGACAGTCAAGGAATCAGACTTTAACCGTTCCTATTTTTGGCCAATCGATCGGTGTACCCCTACTGATAACCTATCTTTTTTAATAAACATGGGCTTGAAATCCTGGTCAGATGCTCTTTTAATGAAGCCCCTAGCAGCTGTCGCTACAGCTAATGCATGTTGTAAATACGGAATGACCATTTTTTAACCAGAAAAAAAAAAAAAAAAACAGAATTCACAACAACAAAAAATGGAGAAAAGTTTTATGAAGGCTGTTGAGGGATATACTGGTGTATAACTGCTCAACTAAAATGATGAGTAACCACATTAACAACAATTTTAATCTGCAAAGAGGAATGAGGACTGGCGAGGCTAACCGCTAATGTTAGCCATGCTTTACAGAGCGTGTCAGGCTCACAGCATACCTGCAGATACAGTCACCCTGTGTTTCCACAAACCCCCATGCCCTCAACTTGAGGGTGGTTTATAAAGGCTATGCATGTGACGTCACACGCAGCGCCGTACAAACTTTTTCAGTGCCGATATAGATACCAATTATCTATAGCTCATGTGACCGATAACTGATATTTAGAACTGACATGCATTTTTCATGACAAACAAAATGTATTTTGTGTGGAAAAAGTAAAACTGTCTGTTAAAAAAGAATGAAAATTAACAATTTAGCACTAGCTCTGTCAACTTAAGAAACAGCACACAGCAACACAGTAGCAGCAGGAAACAGGAAGTGATGCTGTACACTCTCTGTGTCAGTGCCACCATGGCCTCAGTGTTGATTGGCTGGTATTGGTATGACATCAAGCCAGTAAAATTGTGTTGTGGGTGGGACAATAGGTCTGTACTGTTGAGAGTGAAAATAAAGCTAGAGGGGAAGATTCACCGGGCAGTGTAGCCAAAGTAGTGCAACTTTGGATTGATTGATTTTGACAGATTATCAGTGAAATAAAATGTATGCACCAATAATTAGCCAGGTTGGTCGATACTTGATCTACCCCCAACACAAACAAAGCAAATAGTTCAAGCTTAGTAACAGGATTTTGCAAAGGTAAAGACTCACATCCTGGTAAACTGCTAACAGTGTCTGTCCGTCAGCTACATTCCTTCATTATTCTTAATCCCTTACCTGAGTAGAATCAAATCTGATGAGTTGTTTAAAAAAAAGTTAACCAACTAGAGGTTTTACAAATAAAGAAAAGAACTATAGAGACCAAAATAGTGTTTTAGGTCAGCACATGGACGTGTTTATTTCTGCTGCGATACTGGGCACTTTGACACAGGTTCCATCTTGGATATGTTGGTTTTTGGAGCAAGCCTCTAGTGGACACTTGTGGTCCTGCAGTTGTTTTGCACTTACGCACCAGCTTTACTTCAAGACACTCTGAGGTTATAGCATGTTAAAGTCTCTTTAACCTACAGTTAGTCAGTGTTAAAGTTCATTCTTCAGGTGCTGAATGGGTCTGTTAGCTGCTGAGCTTTACAAATGCTCTTAGGTGGATTTGGTTAGCTTTGGGCTTATCCAGGCTGCTTGTTTTCATTATTGATGAAACTTATCAGTAAAACAAACAAGTGTATTTATAGTCATGCCAATTAAGGGTGCACCAGTTAAATCAGTTAAATATTGATAATGACTGTTATCAGCCCTGCTTACAACTTCTGTTATAGCAGCTCTGTTTTCTATGAGAAAAAACTAAAAGTGAAAGTCTCTGGAAAATTCTTTACAGTTGATAGCATATGTACTAGTGATATTTTAAGAAGACAAACTACTTTAACAATCAGTATCAGCCCTGATTTTATCAGTGCATCTCTAAGCTTTTCATTGTACACACAATAAAATGAATATTTGAATTCATAAAAAATAGTTTAGAACATCTAAAGCATTTTCAGCCTGCACAGTTGTTGACGTTTTGCCACCAGAATTTAAAAGACAGTGCACTGAGGGGAAAAATGTGAAATAGTGTGACAGATAAATATAATGGAATGTAAAAAGAACCCCAAGACATGACGGGTGAATGAAAGCATTTTTTGGGGGGTAGATTTCCTGTGGCTGAGTGCTGCCACAGCTGAATGAGAGCAGATGAAACACGGCTCTGTGCTGCTTCAGTTCCTGCACAGATTCAGCTTCACTGTCGACCAGCATGTGTGTGCGTGTGTCTAAGTGTGCGTGTGTTGGTGCGTGTGTGCTGTTTAGAGGCTGAAACTCATTGACATTCTCAGCCGGGGCTTTGGCACCGCAGCGTGCCACTTTCATGTGTGAGAGACTGTCTGTCGGTTTGTGTGTGTGTGTGTTATTATGTATTCACAAATGTGTGTGTGTGTGTGGCTGCATGGGCTAACTGTTACCATGGTAACGCAATGTGTGTGTGAACCTCACATGTGGGGTGGGGTCAAATGAAAAGGGGGAAGGTGGAGTTGACAGTTTGACAGATAAAAAGATAATCTGGGAATGGTAATACAGAGAGAGAGAAATACACTGAACACACTTGTGAGTCTGCAGACCCTTTAATGGGATTTGAGACCTTGTCAGCGTTTTCTCATGGTGTGTTTAGAGTATGGATGTGTCTGCGTGTGGCGTGTGCGTCAAGGAGAAATTATGAGAATTTTGAGTTTTATTATCCTGATAAGCATTTTATTTGTTTCCAGTAAAATTAAATAAATAAATGAAGTAGTATCAAAACAGCTTTTTACTCAAATGCTCTTTAAATTGTATGTGTTTGTGTGTGTGTGGCATCTGTGGCAAGCCAACATGACAAATGGTGCTCCAGAGCCTGTGGCAGTTTCTCATATGCAAGTGTCCAGTTTGTGTGTGTATAATACAGAGAGAGAGTTATAGCAGATGCTCTCTCTGGTCGTGTAGACATGCTCCAATGATGCTGCCATCTGGTTGGCTGAAAGGACCTGAAGGCGGGATGGTGGTCTCCGTGAAATCATTGGCTGGTGGGAAGGCTCAAGGCTTAAAGTTCACTTAAGAGCAAGAGAGGATAGAGAGAAAGGTAGGAAGGTTACAGGGAGATAGAGGAGGAGGAGGTCATATAACTGGGGGGCTTGGCTTTATCCAGGCAAAGGGGCAGATGGAGAGAGCACAGGTGGAGAGCAGGGGCCAGATCTGCATGCACAGTGTGAGGATGGGAGGATGGAAACCTATCGTGAAACTCAGGAGGCTGTGACAGTATGAATCAGAGTGTTTAAAACTCTTAAGGCAGTTTAAAAGCTAGACCAGATTTATGTAGGGGAGCAGTCTTTAAAATGTCATTTGTTCACTTTATATTAAAATGATACAAGTCTGCACAGAAAAGAGTAAAGGTGCCTTACTCAGAGCCTGCAGGTTCTTGGTCACTACTTTAGTTAGGAAGTGCAGCTGCAAATCTTCAGTCTCTGGAAAGCTGCTAATGTGTGGCCTTCTTTAAAACCTATATTTATGGAAGAGGTGGAAAGCTCTGCCTCTGCATGCCTTTAGAGAAAAATAAAAATAAGAACACTCTCCTTTGTGACTTTTCTCTGACATCAAACAGTTTTTTCCCTGATTTGAGATTGATTTATCTTTTTAACCATGGCTCATATTTTTCAAGTTAATTTGAACGTGTTTTACTGAATTTTCTATTGCAGTGGTTCAAGACTCAGACATCTGGGTTGCAATTCCCCATTAAGGAGTTGATGATGAGTCCTGATACCTCAGAAAAACATCAAGACAGAGGAAAGCAAGCATGCTTTGAGGGTTTCATAGGCTTTTTGGCAAAGAAATGTCCCCCAGGCACACATTGTCACTCCCCCATAATGACAAAGTGGAAATAGAATTTTGGAAATGTTTACAACTTTATTAAAAAGTTAGTTCTAAGTTGAAGCACCTGTGGCAGCAACTTCAGCCTTGAGTCTTTTTTAATATGTCACAAGAAGCTTTGCACACTTAGATAGGGGGTTCTCTGCCATTCTTCCAATCCTTTCAAGTTCAGTCAGGTATGATGGGGCCTTTGGTGGACAGCCATTGTCAGCTCTTAAGAGATATTCGATAGGGTTCAAGTCAGGGTTCTGGCTGGGCCACCTGAGGACATTCATAGTGCTTTCAGACAGACATGGTTCTGACTCTGGCTCTGTTCTGGAGTCTCAAAACCTTGATGCTCTCTGGCAAACATGCTCACACCAGTTTTAGTGGAACTAAAGGAGGAGGATGTGATCGACATGTATGAACATTAGGGGTGTAATAGTACGGAAATATTTTGGTTCAGTACGTACCTCAGTTTTGTAGTCACAGTTCGGTGAACCCAGCCTTCCCCATCTCTTCTGCAACTTCGACATATAACTTGCTCTTCCTTGTACTACTCTCCAGCTTCACCAGGAATTCTGTCAATGCCCTGATCGCAACCAAACATTTTGTCTCCTCAGCAGACCACTTTTTCATCATTTTCCGCTTGTCTTCCCAACCTAGAATAAGACACGCCCACTGATGATGTCACAGTTCTTGAGGAAGAACCGACTATTTTTTTGTTTCCAACTGAGAACCAACTTTTCAGGTTCCCAAAAAATTTAGTTTTTGGTTTTAACACAACGGCCAGTTCAAAATTAGGTTGGGGAACAAGAACCGGCACTGAGCTGTGCCAGTCTGAAAGGCCTGAAAGAGTGTCCTTAAGCCACTTCTGTGTTGTCTTATCTCGGTCATTGTCTTGTTGGAAGGTGAACCTTCAGCATAGTCTTACGTCCTGAGCGCTGGGAACAGGTTTCTATCGTGGATATGTCTGTGCTTCACTCCAATCAGCTTTCCTTCAACCTGACCAGTCTCCTGCTGCTGAAAAACACCCCCACAGCATGATGCTGCCACCTCTATGCTTCATTGCTGGGATGGTATTGGACAGGTGATGATTGGTGCCTGGTCAGACATACTGTTAAGAACAGAGGCCAAGCAGTTCAATGTTGGTTTCATCAGACCAGAGAATCCTATCTCTCACAGTTTGAGAGTCCTTCAGTGGCTTTTTGCAAACTCCAGGTAGGCTTTCATATTCCTTGCCCTGAGAAGAGGCCTCTGTCTAAGCACTGTGCCTTAAACCCCTGATCAGTAGAGTTACAGTAATGGTTGTCCTTCTGGAACGACATCCCGTTTCCACAAAAGATCTTTGGAGCTCAGTCAGAGTGACCATCAGTTCTTGGTCACCTCTCTTAATGAGGCCCTTTGAAAGGCCATTTAGATCCACAGAAGACATTATGTTTTCATTGACAGAGCAGAATTAGTCAATCTTAGTGTGAAGTTAGTGGAGTGATCCAAAAATTACTTGGTAAAGAGGTGTCATGTATTTTCCTGAGCCATTCTTACAGACATTAAAGCTGGCTGGCTTCTGTTTACATAAGTGGCATATCCGGTATAACTGTTGAGCTTTTATGACCAACCACCTCCAGAGCAATAAAGAACATGTCTGACCTTCTTTATTCATCTTATTTTGTTAAAGGTACATGTCCCCAAATCTTATCAGCCCCACACTGACTGTTGATTTCTCCCAGAGGACAACCTATCTCTGGCACACCTGAAAATGAGGATTTGAAAGAGAGCCACCGTACTGTGCAGAAATAAGACAAAGACAGAGAGCGGGTGAGCTGAGCACTGCAGTGGTGACTGGTGCTCTTTAGAAGAGGTTATCTTTGGTCACACAGGCCGAGCTGTCTGCATCCATCACATCAAACCGCACAGAGGCAGCCTGTGGAGCTGAGCCACAGAGGAAATTCTTTATTTTACCTTCTAAACCCTTTTTTGTTTTCTTTAACAATTTGTGCTTTTCTTGATTTGTTTTCTCTCTCTCTCTGCTTATGTTTACTCTCTTTCTTCATGCTACGCATTGGTTATCTCTGATTTGTTAGTGTTGCTGTTTTTGCTCTCCTTTTCCCCTTCCCTTGTTGGTGATACACTTTCTCATTCTATTTTCAAACTCTAATCAGTTTAGTCTCACCTCTCTCTGATCAGTCTTTTGCTTCCAGTTCTCATTTACTTTCATGCCTTTAGACTCTCCTCTCTGCATGTTTCATCTGCTCTACCACTATTTCTGTCTTCACTCTATCTTCACGCTCCCTGTTTTATCTGCTGGCATTTCTCTTCCTTTGCAGCCATGATCATGCATTTCCTCTTGTAACATTTAAAATCAGCAGGCCTGAGTTCCTTATCTTTGAAGCCATGAGGCCTTTTTTCCCTTGTAACATCAGAGTTTATGTCAGCATGTTGTCAGTAGAGAGTCAGAGGAAACAGAGAGCGGATGGCCTATAACAAATGTTATGAGATGTCTGCTTTGACGATAATAAAGGCACGTGAAATGAAGTCCTACTAACTGGGGGGGGGGGGGGGGGGTGTTTGAAAGCATATAAGGCAGTGTTCTTTATTTGTTTTAAAGGTCATTGTTGGTTGTGCTGTGATATTATCTGACAGGAGAAATTCTAGTCTTATTGCACATAAAGGTAAAGGCAGCTCTATGCACTGTTGCTGGCATAGATAGAAATTTCCTGCTATTCATGTTAACCCGGTGCTCTAAATAGGCTGTTTTACATATCTGTCATGTTGCTTATAGGTCAGTCAGAGCTACAAGAATACGATGTAGTAGGTATGCACTGCCACTGAGATGTAAACCTTATTACCAACCTCAAAAGGCAGCTTTGCCAATAAGGGTTCTTCACTATTGGTGGGGCCAGCTGGTAAAAAAACTCTTGCCAAAGCCATCAGGAGAAGAGCAAAAACATCTTTTCAACCAAGAAAAACTTTCACTTTGGTTCTTAACTCTTCTTTTGACTCTCTGAAACCAACGTTATGTACTTCAAGAAGGGACACAGGTAAAAAAAAAAAAAAAAAAAAGGAAGACATTTTTTTAACCATAAATCACAGCTATTTTCTTTTTCCCCTCTTGAAGCGAGCTGTTTGCCGTTGTAATGATCCATGCCTTTGTAGCCCTTATGAAAGCTTTTCTAGGGAACCTGGAACTTGAGTAACTTTCCAGGGTATTTAAAGTGTAAGTGAACCCCCGGCTCAGAGCTAACTCTGCCCACCTCTGTAATTCAAAAACTGCACAGAAAGTGAGCAGTTTGGTTCTGAGAGGAGGGAGGGGAAAAGGACGGGGCTTTCCAGATGAGGCAGGAGTGACAGTGATGTCCCCTTGTCAGAGAGAGACACAGACACAGACAGAGTCCCACAGCACTGCTGCCTCATAGCGATCTTTTTCAGTGGAGACGTTTTCCCCTCTAGAGTCCTCTAGAGGCTGTAGTGGTTCTTAACACTACCTGTTCGGTCCATTGGCTCCAGCAGCAGCGTTACTATAGCCGGAGCTCTCAGAGCCGAGACAGTGCAGGTGAAGGCAGGAGAGGATGGGAGGGGTCTCTGAATGATAAGGTCAGTTAGAGGCGGTAACGCTGTACCTTATATATAGAGATTGTGACGTAGATGGTCGGTTTCTACGTCACACAAGCCCCACCTTTTCAGAAAGATTTTTCAAGGCAGATGTCCACTTGAGCTATAATTAAAAGCCGTAAAATCCAGATTTTTATCAGTTTGGTACAAATTTTAGCTATAACACCAACACTTTTTACATTTTTTAACCCATTTTTGCTAGTGGCTAATGCTGACCGCCACATTGATTTCCCAGAATGCTTTTTGATGGGATTTGGCAACCAATGGCAGGCTGTCCCATTGTCGCATCATGCTTTGTCAAACTGAGCATGTCTGAATAAGAAGATGAGGTTCGAGATGGCCTGAATAGCTCATAATAGTTTTAGAGTTTTAATTCCCATTTCATCTTTAGAACACCTTTTTCAAAGTTTGAGTGGCATTACTGCAACATACATATTCTTTAAGCACAGGTTGTCAAAATAGTTGAAAATAGCTTAGGGCTTGAAGTAAAGGAATGTCCAGCTCTGATAAAACTACCAGTATAGCTACAACGCTAACCTCTTCACCAGCTGCCATCATTTGTAGGGTTGAATGCACTTCAAGTCATGCCCAAGCTTCTGCCTCTTTCTCCTGAAATTACACTGATTGGTCTGGGTTACAGGTTGCAATCATGCTTTTAAAAGTTAAGAAAAAATACCTTCTAAATTGGGAGTATTCGTGTAAATGCTTCCTTGTGTTAGAACAACATTCTGGAGAGAACTCCAGAGATGACACAAAAACTGTATGTTTGAGTAGCTGTCTGGATAGGGATGCATACAGACACAGAAAAGTTGAGGAAAAACTCCAAATCACTCCTTCACACTGTTAAATGTGTATCTATTCATTGCATTATCAGGAAGACCTTTAAAACACATGCTTTGTTGAAAGGTGAAAAACATCCTGATGTGTCAAAGTGTGTTTTAATAGTTACAAGACCAAGCAGTAAGAAGAAACATTTTTCAGCTGTTTAAACAGAGTGGCCTGGACATTTTCTAATTTTTTGGGGGGCCTTTTTGGCTTTATTGCGGAGATAGGACGGGGGATAGAGCCAGACTTGAACCTGGGCTGCCTACCCACCTGGGGCGTGACCTAACCACTAGACCATCTGCGCCCCAATCTTCTTCAACCAACTTGAGAGTCTTATACAGTTGTGGGACACAACATGTCAAGTTAAAAGGAGCAGACAGGCCCTAAATGTCAGAATGGTGGTCAAAAACTATTACATTTTGTCCACAATTTTGAGTTATGTACATGAGCGTATCTGTAACACTGACCTAGATTAGTGCTGAGCATTAAATCAGTATGAAACCGTAAAAATCAATATGGCACCAGTTTTATTTCATTAAATTGCCTTAAAGCTTACAAGCTAGGGCTGGGTAGTTAATTGAAATTTAGATTAAATTGCAATGTGGATGCAATTTTCAAATTGCAGAAGGGGCAATATGTACTTTTTACCTGGAATGTGTCAAAATACCAGTTTGAAACATTTTTTTTTTGCAGCAGAGGTGGTATGCTCTACGCATCATGCAAACATTCAAGTGTCATTTTTTTTTAATATTTTGCAAAAAACTTCTTTCCTTATTTCTGTATGTTTTTCTTATCAAAAATGAGAATGACATTAAAATGATTATTCCTCTCAGTACAGAAATTCATAAGAAATTTGCAGTTTGAGTCAAAATAATCACAATCAGATTTTTTAAAGTACTTCAGTTCTAGTTTATTTTCTATCAAAACAGTGTTGGGTACATTTTTGGATGATTGTTGCCTTGTTTGAAAACTACATCAGATGAGGACCTTAAATCGCATAGGGAAAAAAATAGCAGATTATTTTCCCAAACTGTTTACCCCTTTTGTGAGCACACCTATAATTTAAAAAAAAAACTATTAAATTAAGCTCATAAATATGGCATAGATAGATACATATTTTATTTCAGACTCAGGGTCCATACAAACAATAATCAACCTCAACTCTAAGAAAACAATCAAATTGGGTCAACTAGTGCTTTTTAAAGTTTGACTGTTATTTTGTTGACCTTCATTTTCTGTTGGATTTCTACCATGAAATTACAGATTTTTATGCTCTTAAGAAATATGTTAAATCAAGAAATTACGTGACACAATATTTGGATTTTATGATAAATGCAGCATTGAGGATACCTCTGTAAAAACTAAAATTCTCTTTAAAAAAACAAACAAAAATTAAAACTGCAAACCGTATCTTTATCCACAGAGAAACTTAATGACCCTTCATGTCTCTTCGTCTGGACGTAGGAATGTCAAGTTCATGCATTCCACTTATTCCTCCTCAAGCTGTGACTTTTTTCACAAATCAGCAACAGAAGCAAACTGATTCTTCACCATGAGCTCTTATAAACCACAGCAGCTGGTGTTCTGTCTGCTCAGCGGGAACAAACAATACAAATGATTAATCAAGTAAACACACTGACCTATGAAGGCTGCACTTAAGGACAGGGAGGTCCAATAAACTGCCGAATTTGATAGAAATGTTGCTGTATTGAGATGCTCTATAAATTGCAGTTTCAGTTCAGTATTGATGATTATGTGTTTGTTTTCAAGTAGCGAGGAATTTTTCTCTTCATTCATCCTTCTGTAATTCTTCTGTTTTTACACAGACATGCTTCAGAGTTTTAAGCCTTTTCATCTTGACGAGTCAGCATGGGAACTCTTTGTGCTCTTTGTTATCTCCTTGTTCTTGTTTTTCAGAGCGTATAGTTACAGCTACAGAGTGTATAGTTACAGCTACATGCTCATTATTCCCTCTGTTCTCTCTCTCTGTCTCTGTTTCAGGCCCTCGCGACTCACCGAGCCTACCTCCTGACAGCTCGTATTCCTGCCAAGGTAAGAGCAGCAGCTCAAAGATATACAGAAAGCAAGAAGAAAACACATTACTAAATATTTCTTTGCTAGTTACATCAAGGTAAACTGCCTGAATAATTATGATTTCATCCCCATGCACAGCCTAGGTAGGCAGGTGCTGGTTGGTTCCAGGAACAAAGGGAACAATAGGAAAGAAATAATCAGCTGCAGACTAAAACATGACTTCAGCATGACTTTATTGTAAGCAAACAATACATTTTGATTTTCTTGTTAAGGGCTTTGGTCAATCATTCTGTAACGATTATTCTTTGGGTTGTGTTATCACATTGAACAAATACATTAACTTCTGTTATTGTTCAGGCGTTACAAAGTTTCAGGAATTCTTCTACTCATGTCCCTACTTATCACTTTGACACCATCCCTGTTCAACAGTGTAACTTCATTAAAATCAGGTTAAATCAGAGTAGATTGAAGCTAATTTAGAGGTGGTTATGTTGTGTTTATACAGCTGGTTGACATGAAGCACATGAGCCATAGTACAGAACAGATGACAATTATCAGCGCCATCACCAGTGATAAAACATCCGTCATCATCAGCTTTACCAGAACCGTTGTCACCATTGGCACATAAAAACCAGCAGTTGTCTAATTTAATGCAGATGTTCAGAAACGCCTCCAGCTGCATCACTTTAACTGCTACTGCTGCTATTAGTAGTATTACACTTATTATCAGACTCGGACCCTTCTGCTTTTCAATCTGTTATTTCAGTCTTGCTAATAGCTGTTCAGATAGGTCCACAATCAATTGAATTCACTTGATTGACTTTGACTATGTAGCATTTTGGGAGCATACATTTGAGTGAGTGAATGTAAAAACCAGAGAAAGTATTAATAAATGCTTAAATAAAAAGCTATCTGATATCTACATGTGGAGTTGCCTTTAAAGGTTTTAATGCTCTAATAACTCAGAGTTTCAAAGTGCTTCTCCTCAGGAAAGAAGCAGTTTACAAAAACAAATCTCTCCTTGAAGTGTGTTTATGTGTTTCAACCATGTGACATCAAAAAATGATGAAACTTCAAGCAACAAATTCAGAGGCCACTTAGGCCTTACAATGCTCCTTTATTGTCATTTGCAATTCCATATTAAGCAAACTACAACTGCAGATATAAATATCAAGATGGCTAAAAGCATCAAAGTTACAGTAAAACAAGAAATATGTTTGAACTGGAGCTTTCAACCACATGACATCAGCAAATGATGAAACTTTAAGCAAGAAATTTAATGGCCACTTTGGCCTAAAAATCTTTGTTTGCCATCATCTGCAATTACACATTAACCCTCAACAACATTACCAAATCCAAGTTCAGGTGTTGCAAACCCCCTTCTCCCCTTAAAACATACTAAATTTATGTCCGAGCATAGGAGCATGGAAAAATGTTTTTTTAAAGTCTTTATGTTTACTTCTTTCTAACTGCGCTCCAAGTTTTATGTTTCATCTCTATCCTGCTGAGGTGTGTTAAGCTGCTAATGACTTGAGCACATTTCCTGATAAGGGTGTTCATAATAAAAGCATTTCAGAACTAGAAAAGCACTCGGAGAGCGCAGACCTCCGCCATCAGCCCTATCTCCCAATAGTGAAGAATCCTTTAAAATATTCCTGGATCCGCCCTCATGTGCCCCCCACCACGGCATTCGCCGATTACTCCCTCCCCGGTGGGGTGGAAACATGGTGAGGCAAAGCATTGCCTAGCTACAGGTGCCAACAGATGCACCCGGATGACTGGAAGTCATGGCAGAGGGTGAATAGTCCTCTGTTCCTCCCAGCATTGTGAGTTTTCTCGCTACAATTCGCTGTCTTTCTCTCTGTTATGCTCCGAATCGTCTCCTCAACCGGGCATGCGTCTGTCAAACTCTATAAACTCCAAAACTTTGAATAGAAACACACCAAAAACATGCTGCTGGGATTGAAGTTTCTCATGTCCGCCATCTCCTGGTGTAAAGTGGTAACAGCGCTGACCTCCGCTATTAGCCCTATCTCCCAGTAGTACAGAATCCTTTAAAAAAATTCCTGGATCCAGACGGTGATCCAGATCACTCCCAAAATCTAATCAGTTCTTCCTTATGCCATTTCTGACATTTCCTGAAAATTTCGTCAAAATCCGTCCACAACTTTTTGAGTTATGTTGCTAACAAACTAACAAACAAACAAATGAACAAACCCACCTGATCACATAACCTCCTTGGCAGAGGTAAAAATAACAACCCTGGACTTTTATTGTGAAGAGCTTCACGGAAGTAGTTTGTTTATCATTGATTTAGCTCAGCTTTGGCTGCTGTACCAGCGAGTTTATGCAGCTAGTTGACAGCTGCTCCTCTGCCGTCTGGATCTTTGATTCATCGTGGACTTAACAAAAAAAGTCAGAAGTTGAAACACACCTTTAAACAGATGTTTAAGCCGTTGTAGGATAAATAGCTGCAGCGCTGGGCTCAAGACAATAGAACAGCCAAAGCAGCACGAAGCTTGTGTTAAAACCCGAGGCAGGCTGACAGAGATGGCATACTGACTTTGTTAAGGTACAGCCATCAAACTGGGAGAGGAAAACACACGTTTTGCCTGTTAACCATGCTCAGTGGCAGTGGTAAGGGTGGGTGACGTTTGGTTAGTTACATGGCTACACATGATGCTAAAGCAAAACGTGCTATTGACGCGACTCAGCCTAAGCTGTCCCTCATAAATCATTCAATCTGCCAGCTGTGGGAGAAAATATGCCTTGTGACTGCATTACAGCACAATGTAGGCATTTAAACTGGTGATGATAGTGTTGCAAAAATCCATTCTGTGACAGAAATTTTACTGGTGATGGTATTAATACCGGTTTACCGCCCACCTCTAACTGATTATATAAGGCATCTCAGCCTTTAATTAACATCTCAGGAAAAAACGACTGCTAGTAATTTTTCAAATGTTATAAACATTCTATATTTAGACTTCAGCGGTCAACCAACGGTTGTTTATCTCCAGTATAAGGCCTGATGGTCCTCCTGGTTGGAAAAAGTAGCACTCATCAGTTTCCTCCCTAAGTCATGAGATAACCTAACATCATATCTTGTAGCAGGTCCAGGAAACATTCACTGTTGCCCTTCAAACAGCCCTATACTTTCCAGTCAATAAGATGCCTCAGGGGACAGTTAAGGTGATTGATTGTTGGTTCAAAAGCTGATCTGTTTACCGGGGGTAGAAGAGGCCATAAAGAACTTTCAAGCTGACCCTACATGACGTCAAATGTTTCCAGTATTTAGATCTGTTTATTTAGCTGGCTCCGCCTGTCATCTGTTTGCCATTAATGCACTCTCGTCTATCCAGGAGGGAGCAGACACCTGCTTACTCTCTCTACAAAGCAGTTGTAGGATCCCTCATTTGTTGCTTCTCTATCCCCTTCTCCTCCCTCTCGGATAAGCCTGTTAACAGCCACAGATCACCTCAAGTCTCCTCTCCGTCTTTCCTTTAAGCCACTTGTTCAGCTTTTGCACCCATATCCTCTCCTTCCTTTTCAACAATCAGGATTACTCCCTCCTCACTTCATCCCTCTCTCTTGTCCTGTGTTTATCTGTTTCTCCTCCCACACTCACTGTGCTAAAGGTCAGCAGTGTGATACAACATCCTTTATCCCCTGCTCTATCTTCAGAGTAATAGTGTTAGTGTAAGTAACACCAGTGTAGTAGTAGTAGTAGTAGTAGTAGTGTAGTATTTCCCACAGAATGACTCTTTACCTGGGTGGTTGCAGTGGTGGGGTCATTTGAACTTGTGAACTGTTCCACACATTGTTCTGTAATCATAGCAGGTGAGCTGCATGTATGCCTGTATGCTAGATAATAAACACATATTTTCTACAAACTCTTCAGAGTGAAAGGACCCTCCTTTTATGTTGTTGAGATGATTTTGTTATAAAACCGGAAACGGGTGTTTGAGAAGTAGCTTACTTCACAAGAGAACAAAACTTAAAACCACATACACATACATTGGTCATAAGCTATAATGAAACCAGACACACTAATTTATAAAAACATCACGGTCTTGTAACCTGACACTCCAGATAGACTGTTTAATATATACCCTGCATGGGATATATTTCTCATTTATCTGGAAAACCTCCCATAGAAAGTGTTTGAAGGACAAGAATTTCAAAAAACTCTTCCAGGGTGATCTTTCAGTACTTTTCTTTGATCTTCTTTTAATGAAGAAATGTAGTCCAGTTCTGACACAACTACAGCTATATCCAAGCTAATTGCTACACCAAAGCTACCAGCACAACTAAACCATACCTGTAGCCTCCCCCCTCATTCTCTTTCAATGATACTGATTGGCCCAGTCCATTCTCAGACCTGGTACAGTCCTCTTAGATTGGAGCTTTGCAAGATGGATATGAACTCTGGCCAGTCCTTCTGCTTTGCAAGGTTATTTTTTTGTCTCATTCACACAAATTTAACAATGATTACATTACAGAGATTTCACAGAACACAGTAGTCTTTTGTTGTGTTTTGGCTGGTGGTTTACAAGACAACTGCATTTTCTGGGCAATAAAACAGAGCATTATTAAAACAGATTCCAGAGTTGAATCCTTTGAAAACAGCAGTTTCCGCCGCCATGTAAAATGGGAATAGACATTCGAAAAATGCTGTATTTGCACAGTATGCTTCCATTCAATAGCCACATGCATGTAGTTTGACAACTAGAATGATAGTGGACTCTTGTCCTGTTCAATATTTTCTTGAAACTTACTCGTTTGTAGTTTAGGGTCATTTTGAGTAGCAACCTCATCTCATTGTCCACACAAACATCTGCCATTTTTATGCTATACTTCACGGCTCTGTAGAAAGCAAAGTATTTGGCTGTTGTTTAGGGATGGGAATTGATACGATTTTATTGATATCGATGCCATTTTTGATTCTTCGCATAGATTACTACCTGTGAATTTTCTTCTTGGAAAGGTAGACAAGATAGGTTTTCACAACAACTCACATTGTATTAAGTGTCTTTCTCTCTGAACACAGAACAAGATGTACACCTTCACGGAGAGTCAATGACAAGCACAGTTTAAATACTGGCTATAGTAAACAATTTTTATAACTAAAAATGTGAAACTTCAAGTGTTTAGGAGGAGAACATGATAGAATATACAAAAAAATGCTTTTGTTTGGAAATGTCTCAGTTAAAACAGACTGCTGTTTGGATCTTCAATCTCATTGCTCATTTTCTTTATAAGATAAAACCTTAGAATAAATACAAAACTAGTCTCTGGACATATTGAAATAGATTGAAATTTTGTACAAAATTAACAGTTCTTGTGCAAGAAAATGCATGCCTTACATGAGATCATTGTTCGACAGACATTGTACTTCATATTTTGAGAAATGAAGCCATATTTTCTTATCCTGTTTTTTCGACTGTCCATGTTTCCTTGACTTCTCTTTGAGGCTCTGACTTCCTCTCATGAGACCAGGTTTTTCAAGGCTCGTGAAAGTAAAGCATTGATAAGGGAATTGTGAATATTAAATGTAAATAATGTCCATGGATTGAACCAGTTGGAAGTGGTTCTAAACTGGATCTCAATTAGTGTTGTTTTATTAGAAAGCCACACCATGCCAGGCACTCATACTCTAGGATTGTCAGCCACTTTGTGTGTTTTTGTGTATTTGTGTGAACTGCACTGCAAAATGCTGTGTACTGAGTACAGAACTTTTTCTATGAAAAACAATTCCATATTCTGTGTATCATTTTCACTGGAACAAGGCTTCAGTTGAACAGGAAATCACAGGCATGTTAGAAGGGGATACATGGGGGTTGTAGTCCATGAACATGTGTGTGAATAATATGAAATAATACATGTTATGTAACCTCAAAACTGCTGAATTTTAGATATTTATTTCTCAATATCAAGAAATTATCAAATATCAAATATATCAAAACAATATCAAACACTGTTTGCAATGTACCATCAGTGGTACATTGCAAACAATGTTTTTACAAATTACTCCAACATGGAAAACCTAAACTACTATAACTACCCAGTGGTTTTCTTTATATTGCACAAATTAAAACCCAGCCCCACTGCCCCCTTTTCCTCTACCTTCCTCTCTTGGAAAATGTGCATTGGGGTCCATGGAGGGCGAATAAGGTTAAAACAAATGAACAACAGAGTATGGAGTAAAAGTAAATAATTAACTAAATAAATAAAAGTATACAATTTTTACCAATTAAAGTATTACAAATGAGAGTAAACAAACTACTTCTTCTACCATGAACTATGTGTATAGCACATCTTCTTTCCTCATGTAGTTCTTTTTCCAACAAAGATGTCATCTTTCCCTGGTAAAAACAGAGTCTGCTTCTCACTCATCAAACAATCATACGTCCGTCCATGCAGAAGCATAACCGAGCCATAATACGAAAAAACGTCACACACTCAAATCGTGCACATTGAGTCTGTTATACGTTCTATATTTACTGCAAAAATTAACAGAAAGTGACAAACTGTTTCATTCTGCGATGAAAATAAGCAGTCTTTCACTCCTACAAAATCACTCTGAATCCATCCTGACAGAGCGCTTCATACGGCATCAGCTATGCCAAGTTAGAGAGATGGTGAGCAACTTTTAGGACACACTCACACTAGGCAATCCACCCCGTGCCTTAATCCAGTGTCTGTTAGGTGACTGAGTGAACAAACATATCCCTTTATCTACTATATTTCCATGGTTGATATCCACATGATAAATGGGCAAATGACAGTGTTTAAAGCAAGGATTCGGTACGGGGGGGGGGGGGGGCAGGAAGCAGCGGAAGTGTGTCTGAATCATCAATCATCACTCTGCTTCCTCAGATTAGAAGTTTTGCCATGGTAAACATTGAAATTCATGTCACGAATATTGCAACGAAACCTACATCGTATTTTAAAAAGTGGAGTGCTACCTTCAACTGCTTCCTATCAACCATGCTTGTTTTGTTGATTCAGTGAGCTGCTGCCGACGTCGTTAACACAGACTGTAGAAAGAATTGGACAAACCCCGTGTGACATCAGTCGTCTGCTTACAATGGGCAGACTCCACAAATGGGTTCTTGAAGCCCATTTGTGGAGGCTTCCATATTGAAATCGCGGTCTCAACCAAACTTTGGATCAACCTAACGGCCCGCCCACTAAGCACGACTTCCTGTCAGCCTGCTAGCTAGCATTCCGGTTGACAGAAACGGAGCCTCTGCCTGCTGAGCTATCTGTCAATCAAATGAGACGCGCCAATCAGCTTTCATCCTAAATATAATCCAAACGATCATGGGACAAAAAAATCACCCCCGTACAGTGGGAGCACAATTAGACACTAGCTAATGAGACACGTTTGGTTTTTTGAACCAGGCTGTAAACCAGTTTATTTTGTGTGTCGAAACCAGCTGTTTAATGTGTGTCTAGATGGGACTTCCGGTGTTCCTGCAGCCAGCCTCAAGTGGACACTCGCGGTATAGCAGTTTTTTTTTGCCCATCCGCATTAGCTTCATTTTTCAGGACCGGAGGTTGCTGCTTGGTCATTACTCTCATAGGTGTAAGGCGCATCCAGCATGGAAAATTGACTACTCTTCCTCTCTCTTGCAGTCACAAGAATGCGTTTAGGTACCAAAACATGGTACCATTTGATTTTACGTGAATCGGTACTCAGGAGTACTGACGGAATTGGATCAGTGCCTATAAGAGTACCGAATTCGGTACCCTTCCCTAACTCTACTATATAGTGTGTGCAAATAAAGACATAAGCTGTTGATACTGAATTCATACTAAACCAGGTTGTAAACATGTTAAATATGCTTTTTTTTTTAATTATTAGAACTAGTTTTGCTTCTATGACTGTTGGCTTCAGCCTAAAGTGGACACTTGATTAAGATTATGTTATAAAACTGGAAACGAGCCACAAGCTCATGGGAACTGCAGTCTTTGCACTTCTGCATTAGCTTCATTTTTTAACACAATAAATTGCAGCTTTGCAAACTGACACCTTGTTTGAACTCTAGAAGCCCTAAGGGATTTTTTTTTTTTTATAAATTTACATCCTAACAAACCAGTAAATTATTCTCTACATGGTGTTTGGTGCATACTATTTCTGTTACAAGATAAAGCCAAACCCAGAATACTGCAGAAGGCCACTGACTTGACCATCCACAATAAACTGAATCAGTGTTACCATCAAAAAAGGAAAAGAAATGAAAACAACAAATGAAGAACCGAAGGAAGGATGACCAAAGTCAGCCCAGCAGGAACCTCCTATCTACTGTAAAACAGGGAGAATTACCTCTAGCATGGCTTCCAAACACTCAGAAAATGTGCTCACATGTATTTACCCACACAAAACACTCCAAACAGAAAATGCCTCAGCACTTGTCCTTGGTCCTAAAGGACGACGAGCCCCCATTTGGTCACAACCTGGCTCAAAAGTATGTGTCAAAGAGGGAGACCATACATAATAGCAAAGTTTTCACAAAATATTTAATGAAATAAGTCACAGAATTATTAAACTATGATTGTCAGTGTGTATGCAGTGTTGGATGTGTGTGAGTGTATGTGTGTCAGTCAGTAAAGCAAATCTACAAACAAAGAAGCGGTTTCCATCTGCAGGTCATGGAGAGAGAGAGTGAGCTCAGTGAACAGGGCTGCTTTATAGCCTCCTGAGCCCAGCCTGCTCAGGTGTGCTGCATTGCTGAATGTGATAGAGACTCCTCCCCCATTACCTGCAACACAAAACACAGCCAGCAAAGAGGAAGAGCAAAAACAAGGATCAGGCCTCTCCCTAGGCCGTAACACAGCATACATAAAAAAGGCTGACAGTTACAGTCATTGATTTTTCTGATGTGAAATCTTTAAAACAGCGGAGATGACTCAACAGCAAATGAAGATTAGCCTCTGTTCACTCTTCCAGCACACAGGCTATTGACTTTATTCATCCTCTGTAGATTCTCATTTCTACTCTTTTTTTAGATCTGCTCATTTTTCTGAATCAAAGCTTGGACGGTGATGGTGTTGATTTTTGCTTCAAGCAATGTGAATATTTTGCAGAAGCTGTGTTTGATCTATGTTAGATGCATCTCTCACAGTTGGAGTCTGAAATACACAAGAGAACAATCTGTAGGTGGAAATTTCAACAGTAATGCTCTTCTCAGGAATGCCAGAGGCTTTCATATTAAAGTAGCAGCAAACCTCTCGGTTAAACACTTTCTCTTCTCTCAGCTTAAATCTCCCTTTAGCTCTCCAGTGCACCTCTCAGTGGGATTGCTTGTGTGTGTCTCTCAGATTGATGGTTTGGCTCTTCTTGAGAACCTGCAGTGCCCTTCAGTCTGTCAGAGTCTGCTCCCAACATGTTCACAGGCTAACTTACAAACACACTTTAATTTACTGCTTAGTTTTTCCTTTTGGCCTCTTTTTTTTAGCCTCATGCTTGTGTAGATTTCACATATGTGAGTTTTCATTCTTAATCTCCAGTTTGATTGACTTTCATAATTTGGCCCAGAACAAACATAATGCAGAAAATCCTATTAAAGCAAACTATCTCACAGAAACTAGAAGGAGAGGTAAATATTGAACAATTTGAACTGTATCACTGACAGTAATTTTTAGACTATTTTCCATTCTAGTTGTCACAATTTCAAAACAGTCCTTGTACATAAAATCATCCTCTCAGTACTTTCTCCATGAAATACAGAAAAAACAGTAAAAGTGACAGATGGAAAGTGACCATGAGTGAACAACGCAATCATTCAAGCATTTGGTAACTCCCTTCACCTCCCACCATGACGTCCTGCCATTGGCTGGAGCTCATATTCATCAGTGCAATCACATATCATTTGCTCAAGCTAAGTCCAGTATGCTATCATGCCATTTACTGTCTGCATGAAAAGAACTGGGTGACTCCCTCTATGTAAAGTTCTGCAATCTTCTGTAATCATTTTTGATTTACAAATCAATAAGATGTATTAGCCTCATGTTAATGTACTAATGTACAGACCTCCCAATCTGGATGTTTGACTTAATAGAAGAGTAATACATGACATGCAAACTTGACTCTCTTGTCACATCTGTGTAATGAGTGTAGCCTTGTTTCTAAGTTGTATAACAGTAGATGGAGCCCTGAACTGTCAAAATGAGGCAATTTTGACAGTTCAGGTTTGCAAATGTTGCAATAAAATATTAAAATGAAATGTAAGATTTGTTTCTCTCTATAAGAAAACAAAACAATTTAAAACAAAACTGAAGGAATACCTCAAAGTGTATCAATTTTGTTGTCAAGTCTAGGGTGGGCAATTTTTAGATGTATGTATGTATGCTCTTTCTATGTGTGAATTAGGGATGCACAATATTGACAGGACATCAGTAGCAACAAATCTTACTCTTAAAAGATAATTATCATATATGTGCCGTTGTAGGTACAGACCCATATTAGCTGTAAATATCAGCCTAAATTGCCTGTAAATATCAGTCAACATTGGCTTTAAATGTTGACTTATATTGGCTGTAAATACTGGTCTATTTTGGGTGTAATTATTACTCTATATTTGCTGTAATTGTCTGCCTACACTGGCTGCAAATATCGCCTACATGGGCTGCAAATGTTGGTCTACATTGGGTGTAATCATCAGCATACATTTGTTGAATTATCAGTCTACATTGGCTGCAGATATTAACCTGTATAGGCTGTAAAAAAAAAATCGGTCTCCATTAGCTGTAAATGTTGACATATTTTGGTGGTAGATATTGGCCCATTTGGCTGTAAATAATAGTCTACATTGACTGTAAATATCGGTCTCTGTTAGCTGTAAATGTTGACATATTTTGGCAGTACATATTGGCTCATATTGGCTGTAAATAATAGTCTACATTGGCTGTAATATTGGTCTACAATGTCTGTAGATATTAGACTACATTGGCTACAAGTATCTGTGGACATTGCCTACAGTTGTCAGTCTATACTGCCTATATATATTATTATTATCATTATATTGTCTATATATTATTCTATATTGCCTAGAAATATTGGTCTAAATCAGCTGTTAATATAAGCCTACACTGGCTGTAATCATCAGTCTACATCAGCTGTAATTATCAGTCTACATAAGCTGTAATCATCAGTCTACATCAGCTGTAATCATCAGTCTACATCAGCTGTAATCATCAGTCTACATCAGCTGTAATCATCCGTCTACATCAGCTGTAATTATCAGTCTACATCAGCTGTAATCATCAGTCTACATCAGCTGTAATCATCAGTCTACATCAGCTGTAATTATCAGTCTACATCAGCTGTAATCATCAGTCTACATCAGCTGTCATCATCAGTCTACATCAGTTGTAATTATCAGTCTATATCAGCTGTAATTATCAGTCTACACTGGCTGTAATTATCAGTCATGTTTAGGCATTTTAGTCGACTTATCCATGTCCCCTCGCAGTAGGACTCGGCAGTTTTTTCAGTTTACATTTGGCTGTAATTATCAGTCTACATCAGCTGTAATCATCAGTCTACATGGGCTGTAATCATCAGTCTACATCAGCTGTAATTGTCATTCTACATGGGCCATAATTATCAATCTACATTGGCTGTAATTATCAATGTAAATCAGTTGTAATTATCAGTCTACATTGGCTGTAATTATCAATGTAAATCAGTTGTAATTATCGTTCTACATTGGCTGTAATTATCAATGTAAATCAGTTGTAATCATCAGTCTACATTGGCTGTAACTATCAGTCTACATGGGCTATAATTATCAGTCTACATGGGCTATAATTATCAGTCTACATTGGCTGTAATTATCAGTCTACATCAGCTGTAATTATCAGTCTTCGTCAGCTGTAATTATCAGTCTACATCAGCTGTACTTATCAGTCTACATTGGCCGTAATTATCATTGTAAATCAGCTATAATTATCAGTGTACATTGGCTGTAATTATCAGTGTACATCAGCTGTAATCATCAGTCTACATTGGCTTAAATTCTGGCCCATATTGGCAGTAGATATTGGCCCATATCGGCTGTAAATACCGCTGTACATAGGCTAGATGTCCTACATCACCTTTAGTAATTTTTTTTTTCTTGGCTGTATGTGCAAAAAAATTTGCGGTGGTTTAAACAGGACCAACAGACCTAAGTCAGATGAAGTCTTACGGGTTCATTCTCATTCCTTAAACTTTAATATGCTTTATGGACTTAAGTTTTAGATCTGAACTATCCGCTAAAATGAACTTCTAAGTATCAACATTTTAGATTTGATCGAAAATCCAATACTAATCTTCTCTTCTAATTGTTATTTATTTCATGCGGAGAACAACTAATAAACCAAGCTTTGATTTTGTTTGTACTGTTTAATCAGCTACTAGAGTTGTTAACTTCCTTCCTCCTGTATGTTTGTCTTTTTGCACTGTATCCCAAACACATTTGTTGTGGTATTATTTCTAGCTCTTAGACAGAACCCGAGTGAGTAACCACAGGCACAAAGTCAGACAGCACACAGACAGTCTGTTTATCCTCTTCCCCCTCTCATCTCGGAGCCAGCCCTCAGGAACACGGTGCCCACCTGGAATAGTCTGGCCTCGCTGCCTGGCCTACCCTCAGGCTGTGTGTCTGTGTTTGTGTGAGAGAGAGAAGAAGAAGAAAAAAGAGACATGGAGAGAGTGTGCTGGAAAAAATGTGCACCATATACTGCATTTATATTCATAGGTTCCTCCTACTGTCTCAATTCTGAATTCTGGGCATTCCTTTGTCCTCAAATGCTCTCTCCAAACAGACAAAAATTGTCTTACGGCTGCTGTGGCTATTATTAGATTGACTTACTTTGATCATTACTCCTTTTAAGTGGGAATAAGTAAGAGGATTAGGCAGTTAAGTTTCTTCTTTATTTTCTGTTACTTCTGAATTACTTAATGAGTAATCAGTCATAATTGAAAATAACAGCATTAGAGTTCTTTAAAGTCAAAACAAAAGTATGTGTCAATACAAGTGCTCAGACTAAAAATGAGCACAAAAAAGAACAGTATCTCCTAGAATTTCATTTAAATTCTACTAGCAGAGATTAAATACTGCCTGGCTGGGATAAAAGAGCTTATTTAGCTCAACAGTTCCCAGACTTAGCTAATCTACCAGTTTTAGTTGTTTTTGTTTTTTTTTTTTTTGTCAGCCTACAAATGTGTTTTATGCTGCTCTGAAAGTCTGTCAGTGTGTGTGAGTGGTGACGTAGTCTGTGCAGGAGCTGAAGAAATAAAAAGAAATGACTACATCCCTGCCTTTTAATTATGGAGCAGACATATTTGTAGTCAGCATTCCTCAGACAGACACTCACTGTGCCTCCACTGTTGGTTTTAGGTAACATTATTCTCTCAGATACAGAGGACAAACTGTGTGCTTTCCCACAAGGCACACTTTAAAATTCATTCATTCATTCAAAACCTGCACTCACGTGTGCAATACTATTTTTTAATGCATGTCATTTCTTTTCTTTTGTAATTAACATTAAGTAAGCAGATGATGTAATCAAACACTCCACATTTTTCTTATCTGAATATTTCTTTTGACAATTTTCAAGCCTCTGTGTGGCGATAGCTGAGGCTAGAGACATAATGTTTTCACAATGTCCATCCGTCGGTCTGGGCTATTCATCGAAACACAATACCTTGAGAAAATCTTTTGAGGAATTTTCTCCAAATTTCACAAATCTCAACTCTGACTCAGGGATTATTGGTTAGGTTTGACAGGTCATTGGGGTAAAGGTCAAGGTCAGTAGGCCTCATGTTCATCCCTTGCTTGTAACCGTGATATCTCAAGACTGCTTTGAGAGATTTTCTTTAAACTTGGCACAAATTGGGCGTGCAGATGGCTTAGTGATTTAAGACGTGACCCATGTATGCAGGCAGCCAGGGTTTGAATCTGGCCTGTGGCCTTTACTGCATGTCTCTCCCTGCTCTCTTCCCCATTTCCAACTCTATCCACTCCCCTCTTCTGTCCAATAAAGGCACACACACACACACCCACCCACACCCACAAACACAAACACACACACAAAACTTGGCGCATTTTTGTCAGTTCTGACCAAACAAGGGATGCACCATATTGGATTTTTGTCAATATCTGGTATGACAATGTTTTCAAAATGATTTTAGCCAAAACCAATATTAATACTGATATCTAAATGTAGTTCATATACAAAACTTGAGTTCTTAAAACACACTTTAAAGCGAGGGAAGTATGATGAATAAAGGAAAAGACCTTTGGTCCAGCCTAAAACTCCACTGACTGAATTTTTTTGTACAGCCAAGATAATATAATTGGATTTTAGAGCTAAAAATTGGTTGTGAATATCAGCAGAAATTTTCATACCATGTTTTACTTTTTAAACTGCTGATACCGATATCATACCAATAATATTATGCATCCCCAGGTCCAACCCTGCACTTGGCCTTGAGAGCGAACTGATTAAAATGTATAAAACAAAGGTCAGCATTTTATGCACCATTTTATGCTCCATGCACCTAACAAGCACTGCAATCAACTTTATTACCGAACATATTCACTGTTAACAAAAGATTTCCACCAAGCACACCAGCACAAAAAACATCCCAGCTCTTCTTCTTGACACATCACTGTACTCAAACCAACAGCTCACAGAGGCACATAACCACCAAGTCATAATTCTAGTGTTATTTACATCAGCGAGACAATTTTATGTCCAGTAATAAACAGTAGCTCAGATAATACTTAAATATCATATTCATTGTTCCTTTATCTCCCTCTATGATGTTACTGTGTGAGGTCATGCCTACATTATGTTGAACACTGCAAAAGTATTTTAACAGTCATTCCTTTTTCTCTTTCTTTAGGTGGAACACTCCTTTAATTATCTGGAGATCCAGGGGGTTTCTTGTAACAAGCCGACACAGGTATAAAATACATTTATCAATTTTTTTTATCAACTTACAGGAGTAGTATTTTTAAAAAACCACAACACAAACAAAGTTGTTGCTGATAACAAGATAGAAAAATGCCACTCATTTTATTGTCTTTGAACAAAGAGGTTGAGTCACAAAAGTAGGCTACTCATTTACAGTAAAATATCACTTGCATCAGACCAAAACCTTGTTTCTCCATTTTTCTTTTTTTTTTTTGTTTTGTTTTTGTTTTTTTATAAATCAGTGCTATTGGTCACCCTTTTATCAGTGGGTTTTTACACCTTTTAAAGCAATATAAAGTGTGAAAAAGATGCTGACTGTAACCATTCAATGTTTTATTATTTTAAAAATATGGAGTTTTTACATTTCCTGAAAAGTAATGATTTTGAAGATACAAGGTTTCAGCTCGAGGCCACCAATATATGGATGTATTGTTGTGTGGATAGCTTATAAGACATGGAAGCAGGGTGAAACCAGCCTTTTTCTACCTATGTTGTAAAGGCACCCTATAGGAATTTCTCTTATGTCACCCTGTTGAAACGTCCTGATAGAAAATGGCATTCTACATCCCTATGGCTGCTGAGGGATTCATGTGGAAATAGACTTAACAAGATAAACCTCTAAAGCAGTGGTTCTGCGACTTTGTGCCTGGAAAAAAATGGTGTCAAAAGTCTATGGAGCACTGGTGCCACTATTTATTTATTTAAATATATTTAACCAGGAGAACCTCACTGAGATCAAGAATCTTATTTACAAGAGTGTCCTGGCCAAGACAGGCAGCAGCACAAACACAGAGTTACAGACATAGAACAGAGAAATTATTACAAACACAAATCAAACAAATCCATGTCACAGAACAACAAGTCATTAGTCAAAACATTAGCGGACATATATTTATTTTACTCTGTTTAACAGAGAAAATGGGCAAATTCCTATGTTTTCACAGTATTTCAACTCATTTATATTGTTTTCTTTGGCTAACAAAGCTGCTTTTTCCATTTTCTCGAGGTAATTCCACAAGATCTCTGGAATGGTTGTCATGGAGAAATAGGGTGTAAAATGTATTCATTCTGTCCATCTTTTTAAAAGTCATTTAATTTGATCCATCAAAGATCCAAAATGCAGCCTATTTCATTAAATGAATATGCATTATTGGAAGTTTTTAAAACTTAGGTCACAATTAGTTATTAAAGCTACTTTAGTGGATCCTAAGGCCAGATCAGTTGAGAACAACCGCTCTGAAGCTCTTTCTTAAAACAATTAAAATACTAATATTTTCATGAAATGGGTGCATAAACATTATAAACATATTTTGGTGTGTTTTAGCCAAACTGCAGAACTGAAAATCAAAGACAAGCTTGATTCTTAGACAAGTGCTTCCCTACTTACACCAGGCGCTGACATCATCTCAAGGAAAAAGGGCAAATGAGACAATTTTGATTATTAATGCCAGGATAGCTAATGATCTACATATTCGTGCTAGTTCTTAAAGCTAATTCTTCTTCTTGATGATGCCAGAAGCCATGCCATTGAGAAAGGCTGGTGAAACAGTTTGCCTTGAACCCTCCTATGGACAAGATAATCTGCTATTTGGCATTTAGAAAATTGTAGTTATGTTAGCTGCTTATCTAGTTGTTCTTTATGCTTCGCAAATTGCCAGCTACTGTAACACCAGCTCAAAATTGAACACACCTAAGAGTGAAAGTATTTGTAGTTTCCAAATAATAAGTGTGCAAAATTCTGGTTTCATAATATAATTTCTTGAAATTTTGCAGCAATGTACACAGAACAATAACCTAAAAAATGAAGCTCATGAAAGTAGGCTAGTAATGTATGTAGCTAAAAAAATCAGGACCTAGGAGAAAACGTTGATGCAAAAACTGCTCAAAGAGCAAAGAATACAATGCATGTATCAAAGAAGGCTGATCGATTGATTTCTTGAAATCTGAGTCATTAACTCATCACAGATTTTATCAAAGATGCTCCGAGAGTGCTGTGTCTTGAACAACATAAAACAATTAAGCAGAATGTTAACCCAAAATACAACCAGTATTGATAAATACAACCAAAAACAACTCTAGGGTTGAAGCAATTGCTCTTGTAGATATGTTTCCCATCTGGGAAGAACTTCTGTTTGGCTTTTTGACCAGAGCTGGCTCACTGTCAGTCAGCAGGATCTACCAACAAATATGATAATCTGTCACTAACCACACTCTCCCTGCAGCTGAACCTCTTTCCTCTCTAGAGATTTCAGTCCTCTTAATATCCTCACTGATGGTCTCTCATGTCTAATAAGCATCAGCTGGGATTATGTTAATTCTGGACTTTAGAGCGGGGCACATATTGCCTTACGTCAGTATTTGCATAATTGGAATGAAGACTGACATAGATAGCTGGTCATTTGGAATCATTTTAGTGTGAATAAACCATTCTTATCAAGCATTTTTACAGGAAAAGTGTATGGAATAGAATACAGAAAAATATGTTTGTGTATAAATAAGGTTGCTGCATGTTTATGAGAAACTATGCCTACTGATGTGGATGACTAATACTCATATGTCCTTTCAGCTGTTCTTAGAGTATGAGCGCGGCTCCTTCTCCCTGAAGCTTCTCTCCACTGAAGAAGTGAACGAGGTGGTCGCTCACATAGGAAACTGTCTGCTGAGGATATGTCCCGGTTTACCACCAAAGTGAGTTCCTTCCTCTATTGGCTAATGTCTGATGGTGGTGTGCTCCTTCTTTGTGGATTTGCTGCTATTTAAATGCACCAGACACGTTATAAAGATGGTTTCGCCTTCATTAATTCCTTTGAGCATGTGCACACATTTAATTTCAATTTGCATGTAACCATGTATATATTTAATTTACTGAGTATTTCTGTAAAAGACATAAAACCCTGTCTTCAAATGTTCGGGCATTATGCAAAATACAAACACAGTGTTGATCTTACCTGTTATTGCTGCAGTTCTAGTTTCATTACTTCATCACATCACCTGGGATGCACTGTTACATCATTGCCAACCATAGCTGCAAAGTTAGACCTTATATGTGCCCCCGTCAGCCCAAACCCTCATCATAATAAGGAGAACATGCACAGTATTTCACTTTGATGCCCTTTAATAAAAAAGTGACACTAAGCCCATTTGTCCCTGCTTTTGTGGATTGAAAATCAAACCTTGGCTGCTGGCTTTGTGTCGACATCATGCTCTTATCTTGATTGTCACTCAGTGTCCTACGTATAGAGCAAAGCTACAGCTTTATGTTTGCATGTTACCTTCACGGTTGCTTGAAAAGATTCAATTTTAAGTACACAACAGTGGAGAGCTATTCCTGGCCTGGGCACACTTTACACTTTAGAGTCACATTCTCGGCCTTTTGTGGAACAAATTCAAAGAAGTGTGCATATTTCCAAGCCTCAAAAGGTGCATTGATTTCAGCCGCTGTGATATTTTCATTTTTCCTCCATGGAGTCAAGTCCTAGTGGTATGAGTGATGTCAGATGGGTGTTGCTTAAGCATGCATAAAAAGGGTCATGTGCTTTGTTTTCCATTATAAACATACCAGCAGGTTAAGAGCTTAAAGTAACAAAAGTAACAAGTTAATTGTTAGATTAGTGACAGTAATGTAATTACTGGACTGTCTGTGGCTCATTAGGGAGAGTTTTTGGCCATGTTCTGCCTAGCAACCTCTGCCATCAGTGGAGAATGTGGAGAGAATTGTGTGAAAGGATGTGAATTGGTAGGTGTGACCTGTGGTCTAAAAGCGTTTTGAGTAGTCAGATGATTTTACAAGCGCTATACAAGATCAAGCCCATTTAACATTTACCATAATACGTTTTCATAGCCGTGTTAAAGATAAATGTAATGTATTTACAATCATGTGTTGCCTCAAAACACTCTCAACAACAGCAACAGTTTTCTTGACTGGTTGCACTTTTCCAGCACAGTTTTTTCACAGAGGGGTAAGCCCCTCCCTAGCCTTACTCCAGACAGTCAGCCTCTTCCTCTTTTTACCCAATCATATTACCAACCTGTTTATAGTTAACATACTAACTGGGTGACATTATATCACATGTTTTCTCTCAGCATCTCACAACTCTCCAATGATTTAATGCAGCATCCCAACTTTTTTGGAACAAGTTGCTGGCATCAATTTAAAAACTAGAAAAGTTAAAAAAAAAAACAAAACAAACAAACATAAATATACTTAACATAATATTTAAGAAAATTTATGTTTGTTGTATTTCTTTGTTGTAACAATGCTTCTTGGCAATCGTATACTGTTGGAAAGCCTGTTTATTTCCCTTTTAAATGGTGCTACATTTGTAAGGAATATGCATTTGTGGGATGAGCAGCAGAGCTGAGTATGTGTGTTGCACACTTTGATAATTTGCCAAATCTTCATTGCCATTGCCAAGCAGCTTATTCACTCTTGTTTTAAGCTTCAGATGCTGACAGTCGGATGCCTTGTTTCTTCACACCTCAACCATCCAATCCACCAAACAAGAATCAATGGTAGAATAAGCTGTTTGGCTTTGGTGAGAAGATTTGAGAAGACTTGGCAAATTTTTCATGGGTGCAACCCACATACTCAGCTCTGCTACTCACCCCACAAATGCATGTTCCTTACAAATGTAACACCATTTAAAGAGAAAAAAGCAGCCTTAACAGTATAACATTTATTGCCAAGAAGCATTGCTACAACAAAGAAGTTTCCTACCAAACACATATTTTATACTTTTTGTAGGTCTTTTCATTTTACACATACCCTACAAGGTGTCAATAATTTGAGAACTATTTTTTTTGTTTGTTTTTTTTTTGTTTTTTTTTTACATTTTACAAAATGCCCACAGTTTTTTTTTTTTTTAAGAGATTGAAGCAGACAAAACATCCATCATCTGGACTTAAATGTGTTACAACTGTGAATTTTGTTTCATCTGTCACTTTTGCTGACCTACATGAAAGTGCATCTGTGAAAAAAAGCCCACATTTTAAAAATGCAGAAGTGAATCCCATTAAAAAAGTCTTGTTAAGAACAGGAAGTGTAAGTATGAATGCAGAAATGCTCCAAGGTGTAAAACAATAAACTTTTACAATCTCATTTTTAAAAGAGGACAAAGTCTTCCATTCGTCAGACTGACTCAAGTTTTTCTTTGGAGCTGCAGTCATCCTAATGCTACTCTTGTTTTTACTTTTAAAACTGCTAGGAAAATGTCCTTAGACAAGTAAGGGAGGGACACAGCCTGGATTGGCTTTGAATTTTCTTTTCTTTTTTTTTTTTTTTTTTCAATTCACAAGATACGTTTCTGTTGAAGATGATACTATGATACTAATTTTGTGTCTTTCCTTCTCAGTAAAGTGATGAAGAAGCTGTGCATGGAGCCTCCAGATAGGCTGATTGCTCTGCAGACTCTATGGGAGAACAACAAGACAGCTGAACCTGGACCCTGTGGTATGAACCAGAGACTCAACAATGACTTCACTTCTTCATCTTTTGCTTATGAATCTAACGTATTCTATGAAATTTTGTTGAATTATCCTCCTCTCTTTTTTCCCGCATAGGTGGGTTTTCTCAGATGTACAGATGTGTTTGTGACTGGTTGGGGCTGCCTTACCGAGAAGAAGTGCAGTGGGTCAGTGTTATTTACATTCTTTAATTCACCATCAACACATCCTGCTTTATCTGAGCCTGTTTGCTAGGAGTCATAAAACACTTTTAGACGCTTAAAAATAGGATAGCCACATGTGAATATGGAAATAGCACCAATTCCCTTGTCATTTTTATAATCTTTAAAATCTCTTTTTGTCTCTTGCTCCCTCTTGACCATAATTGACAACTTTTTTCTCCACTGTTTATGTTCCATCTTCCCCATGGTTTTTCTTGTCTTTCTATGAGTCATCCAGATCTAGCAAATGTTTTCTTTTTAACTGACAGTTTGTTGCAATTTGCTTTAATTAATTGTCTCCTCACCAGGATGTGGACACTATCTATTTAACACAAGACAGCCGAGAGCTCAACCTTCAAGACTTCAGCCATCTGGAAAACAGGTGAGAAATTACAAACAGATGACTACATAATACCAAAAACCCCCATGCAATCAGATAAAAGATATACAACACTAAAAGAAGAGAGAAATTAGGTAGGTGTGGCATGAACAACATGCTGAAATCCCTTCTCTAACTTTAGGTGATGCTGATAAAGAAAATGTTAAGTTGAAGCTCTGACCTTTTCTCCCCTCTTCAGGGATCTGGTGGCTATCATAGCAGTCCTGGAGTTCAATCAGTGGTTCACCAAGCTATCTACCAAGGACTACAAACTGGTTAGTACCCACTTCTCTCAAAGTGTTGCTCTCATTTAAGAACACAGTTATAGTTGGCTTCAGGACTAACATCAAACATATTTTATATACACCTTTTTTTAAGAATTATTTCATCTATGCAATTTAAAGTTCATAGTAACAAACGGCCTCATTCACAAGTATCTTCTTTAGATTTTATTGCTTTTTTTACTTGGAAAAAAGATACATTTATGTCAGATCCACAACTTGTTTTTCCACTGATGAGTTTCAGTTCCTCTTGAGCTGGAAGCTCATGCACTTTTTTCCAAATTAGCAAGGAGAAAAGACCCTTTGATGACCATATACATCCATATGAGGTGGCAGGGCTGTGAGCAAACACAGAGGGCATACAGACAGGGGAAAGACAAACAGCAGGATGTCAGTAAAGTCCAGATTAAAATAAACTGTAGACACACTGGACTCCAAGTATAAGAAATACTAAGATATCTCTAAAGTGGATGTAGTGCTGTACAAAATGAAAAAACATCGCTTGATAAGTTGTTGTTCAGATAGCACTGTTAGCAGACACAACATGTATAGTGCTGTAATATGAAAAAGATGCATTGCAAATGATGCAGTTGGTTATTTATCTTCCTTCTTTGTCATTAAAACTGGAAAATAGGCAAGTGATCACTTGCCAGTAGCGTATGCCATTATCCTTTAGACTGATGTAGTGTAACTGAACAGTCCTGTGAAAAAGCCTCCCATCTTGAAGGGTGTAAAGTATAATGGAGGCTTTTATGGCTCCTCTTTTTGTTTGGACTTGTTGAGAGATCTTGGTTTAATTTATTGGCAGTACTTAGAGCTGCTGTTGAAATGCATTACTTTATAAGCCAGTGCTGTTCTAGCATTTTATCCACCCTCTTTATTTACACAAAAAGTACGGATTAAATACTAAAGTTGCAGTGCAAGGTAATGTTATAGCTTTAATGATTCAGTTGCTCTGTTCAATTTGTTTCATTTCCTCCGAATGAACAGTTGAAGTCAGCCTTGAGGAATTTTTTAGATACAAAAAAATGACCAGAGTGTCATTGTGGAAGATGGAGAGCCTAAAAGTAAAACATGCCACAAAAAAGTTGCCTGAAATCAGGCAATACTTAAGCACCTGTGGGATAACCACCCGGCGTTGTACACCAAAGTGAAGGTAGAAAGTAACTGGGTTAAGTCGTGTCAGTGTAAGGGATGGGGATCAAAACCCGGGTCCATAAGGATTCGGTTCTGTGTTTAGAAAATACCTGGAATCAGTAACATTTTAGCCTATCGATACTGCTATCGAGTCTCACAGGCTCTGTGACGTACCGTAATTTTAAGATAAGACTGGTGTAAAAACATACATCAGTTCTTTCAAGGGGAACATAAACTAGAAGTGTCATGCATCACATCAAACAAGAATGTACCTTAAACTGTCGGCTTGAGGAAAAAAGATGCTGCCTGTGAGTCGCATGCTATCATATGGTATCCTGCTGCTATCCAGTGCTGGGAGTAACAGGCTCATATCCCTCACTTAAGCTGCTTCAGGACAGTTTTCTTCTTCAGCTGCTCAAATAAATGCTGATAAATGCTCCAAAACTTTGAGCAAGTCCTGTTTGTTAACAAAATTAATCCAGTATAGAAATCTGCAGTGGAATCAGCGGAATTGAAGTTAATTAGCGAACTTTACGAGCTGAAGACGGAAAATATAATGCGTTCAGGTAACCTCAGCAAATTAGACAACTGTAGTCTGTATGTTATGATGTGTTCAAATGCCAACTAAATATGGGAAAATTTAGTTTTTGACAAGAAACTTTCATAAATACAGTTGTGAATATGAAGAATGTGTTTCTATTTGAGGGATATAAAATAGATGTGACTGACTGAATTATAGCTTTTTAACTCAAACACTGCTCAGCTAAGACCACTCGAATGGTCCATCCAAATGGGATCATTATTATTTTTCTGGTAATTTTTGGTTACTTTACATTGTTGAGATATTATTTTGTTATGAGAGCATCCTAGGATGGAAATAAATTAAAATACAAGATCTGTAAGGAGTGTTCATGTGATTTTACTTATTCGTGGTAGTGTGAAATTAATTAATGCAAAAATAATCATGATAATCGTAAAATCGCGATTATTTCTCTGACAATAATCGCACCAAGAGAATCTGTAATCGTGACATCCCTAGTGACAATACAGTGAGGAGATCACTGCTTAAGACACACACTAGATCTGTGTGTATCAGCCAGTTCCTCTGACTTTGTAAAGGTCTTGCCTCTCACTTCCTTACAACACTGCTACACTCCACTTCTACAGCCACGGTGGTTTCTGCCAAATTGCTATTCTGTTTAAAAGGTTGAGTGAGAGCTTGGACAGGTCTGTGTCTTGCTATCCATCTGTCTGCCAAATACCAAATCTCAAGTGGCAGTGAGCCTTTCACAGGCACCAGCTAATCTGAACAAAAAAAACAAGGAGGATCACAGAGTTACAAAGACAAAGATTGAACTTCTGATTTGCATGTGTGATGAGAAGCAGAAGTGTTTACATTGTTGACCTGATGACCATGGTGTTAGTTAGGGCATAGTTAAATTTCAAAAGTTTTATACTTAGAACGCCATGATTGTTGAGGCTAAGTTACAGAATTTACCACTTAAATACAATTTTGGTAAGAATCAAACAAAGCTAGACTACCTGTTTTTCTTTTAAAGCAACAAAGAATAACTCTTAGGCAACCAATATTGTATCATTTTCTGTTGTTAAGTTCAAATCAATGCAGGCAAACTCCTGCAAATTGTGCAAATAAGTCGGCAGTGCCTGGTTAATGAAACATTTCCAACGTAGCGGTGCAGTTTAGACAGTGGTCTTGCTTTAACATGAACTATGTAAGAATAAAAGCTTTCACCATCAAAGTCAGAGCACTTTTTAGCTCTCAGTTTGGCAATGTATCTTGTTAAAAGTAATTGAAAAGGTGATAGGTGATACATCATTTTAGTCAGGTCTATGCCCCAATGGCCTGGTCTGTGCTGGTATTATATCGCAAGATGGTTATATGTGTGTAAAACAGCAAGTGACTACCATGTTTGATACCATGTTCAACTTGAAACAACAGCATCTAAGGAGACAAATAGATAGTGAACAGTGTCAACACAATCTTGTCCTAGACATGGAGTTCATCTTATGTGGAACCTCTTTACATAGACAGAAGCTGCATTAACATCTCATTCACATTTGCATCGTCATGCATTGAGTTGTTATAGGGCCATTCATTACCTTTCCCATCTACACTCTTTCTGTTCTTGTCTTAGTTTAAGTCTGTTGCTTGCTGTTTACCATCTTACTGCCTCAGCATGCCTCATGAGATGCATGCATGGACAATAATTAAGGATTTGAGGAGCTCCAGTGCACGGCTAGTTGCTTAAAAGATATTTGATAGAGGAACATGATATAATTTAAAGGCAATTAAAATTCTACCGGCAAATAGGTGCAGCATTTCTATGGTAAATGACATATTTTACACTTTTTTTTTTTTTTTTTTTTTGCATAGACTAGTGTTCGACAAGGTGTTTGGAAGCCAAATGATGGCGGTGGACTCACTGAAACTATTGTCTCAAACATACTTTCAGTCAGCCTAGCAAGTGGGTAAAAATGGAGCTGAGGCAGACCTTGTTGCTTGGCAAACAGTTCCAAGAAGTCCACCTTTCAGTCAGTTTAGTTGAGTGTGCAAAACTCTCAGCCTTGATAAAACAGATGTTACGAAGGAAGAAATAAAACCCCAACAGTGTGTACCAACAGAAAATGATCTATGGACCAAAACATTTTTATTTATGCAAAAAAAAAAATACATTTGGTATTTTAATTCAAGTGTTAATGGTACTTCCAATGTTTTTGGCTCTTTCACACTGGGAGTATTTTTCAATGCCACTGAGCTGAAACATTTCCATCTAGTTTGTGAAGCTCATCGTCGTGCCAGCATATTATGGACAATGAAAAAAGCATAAAACAGCAATTTTATGTCAGTAAACAAGAGTTAGCTAGCTAAACGAGAGCCAAGTCTCCTTTGCAGCAGCTCCTCTCCTTCACCTGTCAGTCATATCAGCCATGCTCTTCTTTTTGCATAAATGTGCCAAACACAGCTTAAACATAAACAAACACATGCCAGTGGTTCTCAACTGGACTTGCTCACCACCTTATTGACAAATTACTACCCAAATTACTGTTTCTTTTTAATCAAAACAAGATGTTTTTGATGAAAAGTTGGGCAGTTTGGACTCAAGTTGAAACAGAAAAATGTGATGGAACGAAGGGATAGAGGCATGCCCTTTAAAATAAAAGCACATTACAGACTTTTGTTTGACTGCTGGCTACCAAACAAATTGCCTTCACTGGGTTGATAAAGTGAACCTTGAACCTTGAACATAGTTTTTTCCAGGCATACATCTGGGATCCATGGAAAATGACCTTGTGACCCACTTTTGGGCCCCTTCCTACCAGTTCAGAGCTGGCTTTATACAGCTTTAACAATGAAGAAATGAGCTCTAGCTCTAGTGGACACTCAAGGAACTTCATTTGACATTGGCTTCACTTTTCAACACCTTGATATTTTTGTCTCTTTCTGTGCTAAATAGTGTTTCCAATGTTTGATATATCCCTGTCTTCATTTCTACACTACATTGTCTCTCACCCCACCTTCCTCTAACACACTCAGTAGAGCCGTTTGTAGCTCCCTTTACAGAATTTTCCCCCTTTGTTTCCTCCTTCTCCCCCTCCTGTGTGTTGACGGAGGATCAGTCCAGTGTTCTCGTGTGATAAGACTCTTAATCCTAACCAGACAAAGGAGCTCAATGTCTCAGGCTGTTGCCCCCCTGCAGCGCTCCATAAGTAACTCTCCTTCTCAAGGCTTCGCTCAGTCTTACCAATTACCACACGCAGCTTCCTCAGTCTAAACAATTATCCCAAACCTCCGTCACACACTATTTCTTTTGTATTGGGTTTCAAGATCCTGTCCATCACCATGTTGTGTGTGCATATTTAGAGTGAAACACTCATGCAGACACATGAACACCTTGTGTAAAGGGTGTCCTTTCTATCGATGATTGGTGTTTTGTATTGGGCCCTAAAACTTTTGTGGTAGGAAGGTTTCAGCTTTATTAATCCTGTTTTTTAGAGTGTTGGTTTCGTTTTTGATCGACTTTGCTTTGGCAGCCATTCTGTTGTTTTGTTGTGCTGCAGGAAAGATTTTGCATGCTCCTTTGATAACTGTTTTATGAGACAGAAACTCCTTTGGGTATTTTAAGGGAATTTCTGTCTTGAGTGAGCTTACTTTCCCCGCATGTATGTGTATTCATTGATAATGAAGAGACTGGAGAAACAGGAGTTTCAAGGATGTGCTGTGGAGCAAGAGTTCTGAATTGTTTTGATCCAGTGCCAATGGAAACAAAAACAAGTCAGGAGGAAGACTGAAAGGGAAAAAGAGAACGTGATGGCAGCAAACGGAGCTGTGAGACTGAAAACTGAAGGTCAGCGGTGGGGTCAGCGGACAGAGTGTAAGGGAGGGATGCCAGATGAGTTAGGAAATGAGTCAGAAACTATCAGGAAATAGAGATCAGATTGAAAGCCAAAGTGAGGGGAACTCGACATTTCCAGGATGATGTACCGGCCAAATCTATTGACATGCACCAGTTCAACTTGAGGGCAAAGAAATGCCTGTCAGCAGGCACTATGAGATTTAACCTTAAAATTTGATTGAAAAATCGATTAATTATGGGCAATTTTAATCTGTTTGGCAAAGTTTGTATTGAATACTTTTTATCAACCATACAAGGGTACTATCTACTGTGGGTTGCTCCCTTTCAGTGTCAGCAGTTAAAGAAGAGAGACATGCAGACACAGTGGAAGCAAGGGAAGTTTTGAAAATAGAGAAAGGACAACTTGTTTGGAAGTGATGTGTAGACAGGGTGTGAGCTGAAAAAGTCAAAAATAAGTGTGCAAATATTGCGAGAGACCAAGGAACCACTCAAAACGCACATCCAACATGATGCAGCATGTAAAACTGTGCCATGCTGTGAAGCACCAGACACCAAAACAGAATAATCTTCCATGTCTGGAAGAGAATTTGAAACTCTTCTGACTTGGACTAGGGTAAGATCCACAGAGAATACTAAGTGCATTTCTGTGTTAAGTATGGTACTGATGAATAATAAGTAGCGTGATTGAAAACTTGAATGGAGGATTGAGAGAATCTTGTTCCTTTTTAAATAGTCTGGGCTTCAATGTTAGACACTCAGGCCACATCATTTTTAAAGAGATTTACCTGTGCAATACATTTTATAGGATTTATTAAAGAGTTTTTATCTGACACTTAAGTTTCTGATTTTGTCCATGTTGTGTTGAAGTTGTTCTTCATGTGGCTCAGGCTTTTGATCAGCTGATAAATTAACCAGGTCTCTCCCATAAAAGAGATTTTAAGGGTGCACTAACACGAGGACCAAGTTGCCTCATACCGTGCTGGAGCATGCTTGTCCCCCCTCCCCTGTACTCAACTTACCTGCACAGAAACTGCTACAAACCCAACTGGGCCTGCGCACAGATATATCGCACTGTAATATGAAAGAACTGTGGTCTAACGAGGTCAGCGCAATGAAGAAATTGCACACCTGGTCTTGTGCATTTACATGAGCAATTTTACTATACTGAAAATGTCCTAAGCTGCAGGTCAGACAAACTGGACTTTAGGTCTTAAGCTTGCTTGGTATGGCAGTATAGCATGCCTAGTGGGAATGGGTCCTTAATTTGAATTGTCTTCCTAGTTGAATTAAGGTAAAGTAAATACAGGAAGAATATTTCACAGTGACATGTTTAATGTATAAAGGAAAAAAAATGCATTGTTTTTATTACTGAAAATGCAGTAGGTATATGGCCTAGAATTTATTGTATTTTTTGGTCTTTGTTGTAACTGTACTCAACTCCTGACTGAGCATAAGATTACAGAAAATGTTTTTATAAGTCTATATTTTACAACGTTGTACCTGCACCTTTAAGTTTTATTTCTCTAAAATAACAACTAGGACTTTAACTTTGAAGAAATTGGTGGAAATAGTATGTTGTTTGAATAACTTAATCAGTGGAGCTGGCTACCGTGTTAACAGCTGCTTCTCTGACCCTGTTTAATGCAACAGACTACTACTTTAAATTATTACTTAAAGGTGCAGTATGTAAGATTGTTAGATGTTGCTTATATTCCTCAATCAGATTCTAGATAGCAAGCTCACTTCTGATGTTAACTGTTGCAAACAGTGGAATTAAAGAAGAAGCAAATCTGTTATTTGAACCCTTCTGTGTTACTGTAGAAAAATGCAAGATGTAAAAATCAAAGATGGAGGGAGTCCGCCAACAACAGTTGTGCTACAATCCGCCTGCAAATCGTACTGCATTAGCAGTAAAATGTTCCCTCTCTAGTCAATCGGTCAATTGATGGCCATTGAAAAACCATGTCGATCCACATGGGGCAGATCAATCCATACAGCTGGAAACACTTGCAAAGTATCCAGTAACTTCAAAATACAATACAATGCACAGACTCCCAATCATAAATCATCACTTAATCAACATTACATCTCATTCTGGAGCATGAGCACAAGGCCATTGGGAGGTCAGTGGGTCGCAGATATATTACAGCACCATTGGCCAGAAAAAGTTCCGTTTTGAAGTAAAAAGCCACAGAATTTTACATGAAACCACAGATTCTTTGTAGCAAATATTAGCCTATTCACTTCATAATATACCCACCCATGGTGGAAGCAATAAAATCATGGAATCATGGTTAAATAAATTGCAAATCAACCCCAAAAAGGAAAAAAAAAAAACCCTGTTGATATACTACTCCTGCATGAACTCGCAGTTCCCCTGTGATCTTTAGTCTCTTGCGTTGCACAGCGGTCTAGACATGCTCGCCTTTGGTCAGAGCAAAACTGTGGTGCTGCAGAGGGCTGCAGGTGTATTTGGACATTGCGGATTACACTCATGCTTATACATGCTGACAACTGAGCTCAGACAGAGCTGTTGTCTGCCACACTCATAGCAACATTGATTATGCCTCATTTGTGCACAATAACAAAATGCATGTGTTTAATCTGGTGATAAGGGTATTGCAAAAATCCAGTCTGTGGCAGAAATTTTACCAATGACTATACTGGCCTAACAACCACCACTAGTTTATAACTCTGAAATTAAAAAGTTTTCTTTGATTTATTAAGTTAAAAGTAGATAAAAAAAAATTTCACCCTTCTTATGATCTGATTAACAGTTCAGAATCATACCTGTTTACATATCAACTATATTGTCATTCTTTGTAAAAACTAGAAATAAAAAAAAAAAAAGATGAAATGTTGATGTCTTTTGTCGTGAGCCCGGTGTTGTTTTGTCTTTCATGTTTTGAGTTGAGTGCGTTGATAATCCCTAGCCTGCACAATTGTATCAATAGTGTTCACAGTGACATTATAGATACTGTGAAGATGTGTCCTGGATCATGAACCATAAAGTGAGCAGCAAGAAATAAATGCTCTCCCAGGCTCAGTCAGGGTGATAAGGAATCTCACAGAGCAGCGGACTGGATAATAACACACACACAAGCAGGTGGCTATCATAGCGTGTGATTATGCTGCTCAGGCTGTTTGTTTTGTGGTTTAATGGAGATGCTGAGCTGAAAATGAGAGGAAGAGAGAAGCCACAATTGGAGGACCACCCCTCTTTTTACCTCATGATCACACAGTATGAGTGTGTCCGTGTGAGTGTGAGTTTAGCAGCATACAGGGTCAGAACGGCACAGCATGACAAGGCTTTTATTTAATGAGTTGTAAATGGTGCTGTACACATGCTGACAGTGTCACTGTGCTGTCACCAACAGCTTTATTGTGACTCTGGTGGAAAATACAGCCGTCTTTGTGCACTCGCTCACACTCTCACTGCGACTCTGCTCTCCTCTCTTTTCTGTATGTCATCCCTCACTACCCTCATATCTCCTTTTTCTGTATGATGTGTCATCCCTCACTGCCCCCATCTTTCTTTTTCCCTTTCTGTAATACTCATAGTTATACAGGGCAAATATGTGAACAACAGAGTCTTTCTTCTCTCTCTCACCAGTATCCCTCTCTCTTTCTCTCCCCCTCACTGTGGATAACAGTGTGGCACAATGTCACCACTCATGGACAGTCTGATGCTGCTGGCTGACAGAAACAGGAATGTCAATTACCAAGAATAACAAGAAAACAATAGTCCAGTAAAGTTCTGTAATTACTACAAAAATGTTTGTGTTATGAATCAGTGCTGCTAATTGGAGAGGAGAATTAGAGATACTGTAGTAAAGCAGACAGGACACGGAGTACGACACAGTGAACTGGGTCAGTGAACATCTAGGTAGGGCAGGGACGTCACACTGCTAAATTTTTAATTTCCTCTAAATATGAGTGCTTTCTCTTCCCTTCCTATTCCGTCTCCCGTGGTGTTACAAACCACAGAAGCGAGACAACTTTCTCCCTCCTAGTGTCTGCCATCCCTGCTCTCTCCTTGTCACATAGAATTGGTCTTTAAGAGAGAAAGACAGAATTCCTCTGCATACTGGGTTTTCTTTTTCGCATTTTTCAGTCTTAATTAGCATAAATGAGCATCTCTCCACCAAGATCCCACCACCGAACACTAGTGGGAATCATGTGTCCCAAAAGTAAATTTCTGTGTTATTTCTGTGACCTTGAATGTTTCACTCCAAGCTTTGCTGTTCCAGATAAAAGTGCATTTAAAGCCTTGAAGCTAGTTCAGTTAATTAGTATATTTTTTTAATCTTTTGATTAGCTGAACTGTGAGCTTCTGTTCTCACTGCTGAGACTTAAAATGTGTAACTTATCTTTTTATCACCGTCCACCATAAACCCTTTAGTTACAAACATCAAAGTAAATTCAGAGATTCTTTTTTCCTGCCTTGTTTTACCTCTACTTCCTGTGTCATAATATTCGTAAAGTTTTAATCTAATATCTGTGTTGTATTTCTGTGCTGTGCTTCTGTTTGTCCTCAGTCTGCAGACGTGTGTGAGCAGATCTTTCGGGTAGTGTCTCGATCCAGTCGACTAGAAGAGTTGGTTCTGGACAACGCAGGACTCAAAACGTGAGAAAAGCAAAATATTAAAGCGGTATTTCCCCAATTCATGGCTTTCATGTGACACTGCACCGCACACTTGTGGAACCTCCTTTTTCCAGCACTAAAGGCTTCTTACTGCTTCACACTGAGAAGACGGTCACATATGTGTTTTCACTAGTTTTAATTTTTTAAAGAAAGAAAGTTGTTGTTCAGCTGGAAGCACTAACTAATGAGAAGACAAGTCCAGATACATTTTCAGAACCCCGTCAGAGAAAGGAAATCAAAAGGGGAGTAAATAATGGATTAATGCGGTTAGATAGTCTGTCAAACATTATGTTAACTTGATCAAAATGTGACTGTCTCTAGCTAACATTACAGTGCCAGAACTCTCACTGACCACTGAAAGTGATCATACTACAATCATTTAATACTGTACTAGCTAATGTTGGCTAGTTAGCACTCACCTATAACATAACTTCTTGCCCTTCACTTCTTAAAGAGCATCATTACAGACTCAAACACTGTCAACAATTTTGTGGACTTTCATCCTGGCGGCTGCATAAGGGGAGGTTTCTCTTCTAGGGTATGTAGACATGTCTAAAAGATGTAGGTATGTAAGGCCTTAAGGAGTCATCACAGGGACCTATATGCCACAACCTGAGCTTGACAGAGGGGAAGGGGAAGCCAGAGTCAAGCTCTTCAATATCAAAACACTGATCAGTCACTTGTCAGCCAAAGTCATGTTCAACAACATTTCTTTTGGCTGGGTCTTTTTAGTACTGCTGATACACCCGGAGACCATTGGTGTGTTTTTGGCCCCTGGAACATCCACAGCATGGCCAGGGACTCGTGGCAACCCTGCTTATCTGCCTAGATGGTACTCTGGGCCATGCTTACTTGCTACATCCACTACATGAGCCCGTCCTAAAGGTGTAGATTTTATGTTTTCCCATCCCACTGTTAATTCGCAAGAACATAGAGCATGTCCAGGGTTGTGTCTATCCTCCTTCACACACAATGGTGCCTTCAGGCATCTTACCCCCCCACATCCTAACTGCAGCCTCAGTCAGCCGAAACATGCCTAAAAGTTATGCACAGTACTGAACACTGGTAGATAAACCTCACCAAAGCAAAGTTCTGGCTTAGATCTTACTGGTTTAAGTGATTTCAATAGGGTTCCTGTGCCATGTGACAGTTGCCCCCATTATTTTCAATGTACAAATACATCTAGACATGCTACCACACTTAATGTCGCTGTTCTGTTTCCAGCATGGCTGGCTGCAGCAGTTGAAGTTTTTCCTGGGAAAGCAGTTGTTTTGTTCATCTCAGCTGCTGTAGTAGCAGCTCTGTTTGAGAACACAGAAAAGCTTTGTTAGCTTTAAGCTAACAAAGCAATGCAATTAATGTTACTACACAAGCAGCCAAGTTAGCTAAGTTAGCTTTAGCAACATGAGCTTTAGCAAACATAGATGACATACGTACGTAGCTTACATCTTCTTTTTGAGCTTAGCTTTATCTACCTCAGCTACGTAGCTCCGTGAGCTTTGCAGTGGTTGATGTGGTATGGAGCTGGACCTGTCCACATGGGGAAAAAAAACAGGGGAAATTTAAGATAATCTTCTCTGTGGAACCTTTGTAAGACAAGATCATTTTTCCATGTTTGAAAAACAAGCAAATTAGTCTTTGTTATAGCTTGATATTTGAGTCTTTAACAAAGATTAAACACACTACTGACAACTTATATGTCATAATATACTTTTATATTTGTGCACGTTGTAAATTGATTACATAAATAATTAGTATTTTTAATCATCTTAACCTTATTTTCTTCATAATTCATGTTTCTTCTATGTGAAACAGTTTAAATGCTCAGAACTTCCCTTTGATGATTAATTAAATGTTTTAATATTGATAAGAAATAATATTTATAATAAATATTTTGTGTTCAAGGCTTTCCATTAAAAGAAAATTATCAGTACAGCAAAACCTGTGATTCCCAGCAATCATTCCTTGTCTTTACACTTGCATTTCATCCCTTGTCAAAATGCTTTGACTCAATTTGAATGTGATTTTCCTGTCTGCCAGGACAAACTACAGAGTGATTTGTTGTCAGTGCTTCTGGTAGGTCAACCAAGTAAATGTTGGTTATACTCACACGATTAATGAAATTGTTTCACCCTCTGCAGTGATTTTGCCCAGAAGCTTGCAGCTGCCCTGGCCCATAACCCCAGCTCAGGACTCACCACCATTAATCTTGCCAACAACCCACTGGAGGACAGAGGTACTATACCCGCTAATCCAGTCTAATCTGTAAAGATCTCTCACCTTTGATACTCTTTACTGTACTGTGTTCTTCATCAGGTGCTAAAGGTGACTCTCTGACCTCTGACCTCTTTCCTGTCCAGTCTTAGTTGCAAATTACAACTGTTTTTAATGTGTGAAGTAAAAACCACAGCCTGTAGAGTATGATAGTATTGGAAATTTGGCTTCACTTGTAACAGTGCAGTGACTTTAATATTTCATCCCCTCTTTCCTAAGGCCGATCAGTTTATCCAGGACACATGAATTAAAGATACATTCCACCAAATATTCAGGAAGTCACATGCAAAGTACAACAGAGTAACAGGAGTCAAATTTCTGGTGTAATTTGTTCTCATGTACATTTCTTTTACAAGGTTCTGTTGAATCTATACTTCAATATAGATGGAAATGTTACTCGTACAACTTTTAAAATGTTTTGCTCTCTTTTAAGACTCGTTTCCAGTCATTGTACACCAGATTAGTTACTTTGGAAGCTGCTTCTTAAGTTCTAAATTTGCTTTTACTCTTTAAATAGTTTATATCTGTTGAGTGTTTTAAAAAAAATCCTTTGGTTTTAAATGCCGCTGCTTTTTCAAGAGAGTTATAGCAAACACTGACAACCATTTAACAATAAAAGCTTCTTCTGTTGAATGAAGACTTGAAGTAATTTGTAATTAACCATAATAGTCTTTGCCTGCACACATTGACTGGTTAAAGCAGTCCTGAGAGAGAGAGGGAAATCTCTTTATTTCTGTTATCTACTTGTATCTGCAGGTGTGTCCTCGCTGGGTGCTCAGTTTGCCAAACTTCGTATTGGGCTAAAGCATTTAAACTTCTCCAAAACCTCATTATCACCCAAAGGTACGTGTTCCTTCTCCATTTGTCTTTTTATTCAGGTACCAAAGGCACTGTTTACATTTTGCATCCATGATGCGTTTTTGGGCAATCAGACACCAAGATGAATGCGCTTAGTACATGCGTCCACATTATGCATTCTTCAGTGACGACCTGCAATCAGAACTCATTTGCCGGCCACCTATGCAAAAACCAGCCCATACATCATTCTTGTGGTTCTCAGTCTTATCATGGCTGTGTATCTCTGCATGCTGATTGCAGTAAAGCTGCTGAATATTTGATGTCAAGTTGAACTGTGAACTAACTGCAAGTCAAGAGGCTAGCAATGCATTTTTAACAGCCTTTTCCTCATTTTGTTATGAATATATTTTAAAGGAAACGCTGATATCCTATTTAGCAAACAATGAACCTTCATGGCTGCTTGTTAGAATGAAATAACAACTAAAGACGACAGTTGATAAGGGAGTCTTGACATGTAATTTGCAAATGAGCCATTTCTGAATTTCATGTGAGTGACGGTAGCTGGTTTCAGTTTTAGAGACAGTGTCCTTTTTTGGTTTTGTTCTTCTTTTTTTTTTTTTTTTTTGCTTTTTGGTTTTATAGAAAATTAAAGATTGGTACTAAATGAATAGCCACTTGGGAGCGGGAGAGCCGGCTCTTATCTCTGAGCTGAGACAAATTATTCTGATCTCTAAGAAGAGACAAACTTCTCATCAGTACAAGTGAGACAGGATGGATGTAAAAAAAGCTGCGCTGTAAGTTTTACCCCAGATCATGTCACTTGAAGGAGCATTATTTAATGCATTTTAAAACAGGTGAGGACAAAAATATTACCCCTCCATGAAAATTTAGTTTTTCCCAAGTAATTCCCAGGTGCTGTCAAAAAGAGCAGTGGATTGTTTAACACAGCTTTTCCAAATGTCCTAATTTTAATTTTGGATCCTTACATTATTTTATTTTGCACACAGAAAAAAGTTACTTCACAAAAACTACCAAGGTCATAATTATTAGCCCCCTTTGGAGTTAACCTTTTTGTTGAGCCATAGCACAAACCAGTGTAATGCAATGATGCGCCTTAACTTTGTAGTGCTCAAAGCATGTAAAATCAAGTTAAACTGAGGGTTATCTTCCAATTTACACACAGTATAACAACATACGGTACAGAACCAGCCTGGCAGAGGTAGGAAGAGAAAGATTTCAAAGAGTTTGGAAAGAAAACTAGTGAGAGAGATGTGTCTAAAGACACCAGAACAACTGCCAAGGCACTAGTGAAGGACTTAGCCAAGTCAGGAATTGTAGTCTCAAAGAGGACCATCACTAGAGCCCTGAACAGGAATGGACTGCAAAAACTCCACTCCTGCAGAAGAGACACCTTCAAGCCAGACTGAAGTATGCTACAGACAAAAATTACATATAATTGAAGCATGTCCTTTGGTCAGATGAGGCCAAATTCACGCCATTAGGCCATGGTGATGTTGCTTATGTTTGCAGAGAGAAGGGAGAGGCGTATTACCCAAAGAACACCATCCCCACAGTGAAACATGGTGGTAGGAGCATTGTGCTGTGGGGACGCTTCAGTGCCTCTGGAACTGGGAATCTCGAAAAAGTGGAAGAAATCGTGTAGAGAGAAGGATAGGTGAAGATTTTGAAAGAAACCTCAAGCAGTTAGCAGCAAATCTGCATCTGGGTTGTGGCTTTGTATTCCAACATGACAATGACCCAAAACATATGTCACTCCTGGTGAACAACCATTGTACCTCCAGAAGACCAAAGTGAGCATTACTGACTGGCCTGCACAAAGACCTTACTTGAATCCCATTGAAAATCTGTGGGGTGAATTGAAGACCAAGGTCTATACCAGAAGACCGTCAAATGTGGAGGAGCTTGAGAGATTGACCAAAGAAGAATAGGCTGGGATTCCTCAGAAAACATGTCTGAGACTTGTTGAAAACTACAACAAATGATGGCAGGCTGTTATCCAGCTAAAAGGAGACACAACTGACTATTAGCATCAGGAGAGCTGATAATTTAGACCCTGGTAGTTTTTGTTTTTTGTAAAATTATTTTGCCTCTGTGTGCAAAGTTAAATTATGTAAGCATCCAAAATAGAACTAGGATGTTTTGAAAGCTGTGTTAAAAAGTCCTTGCTCTATTCAAGAGCACTTGGGAAACATAGGGGGCTAATAAATCTGTCGTAATTTGTACATGTTGGATTTCATTGTCCAAACCAGTCTGGATGAAGGCATGCCAGAGCACCTCCAGATACAGTTTGAGCTATCGGACATCAAATTGCCTTAAGTACATGTAGAGGTGCATCCACCCTTTGCATTAAGGATTGCTACTAGATATCTGAATGCCAAAATATGTTGTGTCAATTGGTGTGAATGCAAGGTCTAAATGGGGTCAAAAAACAGCTGGTTAAAATGGAAATTATTCATTATTAGCAATAAAGATGATTTCTGATTTAAATTAAAGTTAATTGAAAATTGAATAAGATAAATAGAATAAATATTGTGTCATGATTAGCTGGCACTCCTGATGAGTTATAATTTGCAGTTCAACCCCCTGCAGTCAGATGCAATTCACATCTCCTACTTATTTGATCACAGCTGCTGCTGGGATGTTAATGAGGCCTATTAGCTGCACTGGATGCATATGAGAGAAGGGAAAAGATCTAAATGTACTTTGCAAGTGTGTGATAATAATCTTTAAATGTTGCTCAGTAATGTTTTCATCTGCTTAAATCCTCCTTGTTGGAATAGAGCTATTTCTTGTTGGCATGCCTGAGAATCCTTTTGCAACAATTGCTTGTAATGAAAGACTATAAAGGATGGCGGCAAGAGGCTTTTCAGCAAAAAATCTGCAGGGGATTTTCAATTATTGTGGTCATAATTTTTAGATTAAAAGTGGCTACTGTCTCTGATCACTTGCAGGTAAATTATTTGTCTTTTTTTTCCCATCCAAACCTCAGCAGCAGGCATCATCTTTAGAGATGTTCTGTAAGCACGCTTTGCTCTCAGGCGATCAATGCAGAGCGATCATATTTCACAGTCAGAGGGCTGTGCTGTTTAAAGGAGACATATTTTACCCTTTATCAGGAGGTGGATGCGGCCCTCCTGATGTTACAGACACTCAACCAAAGTTTCGGACCTGACTGGGATTTGAACCATCAAACTTCCAGACTGTAGTCAGCAGGGTAACCCACTGAGCTTTCCAACATTTCAGCTGGTTGCTGAGAGGATCAGTAGAGGAGGGCGGAACTTTCCTCCAAGTGAGGGAGGGCCAACCAAACCTGGGGGCAGGTGCTTACGCTCCTGGTGAGGTCACTAGGTGTAAAATCTGCGAACAGCTTGTTTCAGCACACATTTTCTGAAAGGTGGAGAAAGAGAGGGGGGTAAGGGAATGAATTGTTCTGGTATTTTAGGGGATTGTGGACAGGCCAGGGACACATATTTGTGTTAGAAAAGCCTGAAAAAGCGATTTTTGCATAATACGTCCCCTTTAAACAGAGCCATGCTTGTTGAGATTATGGTTTGATCCAAAATCTAAACCCCAGGAGCTCCTAACGCTTAGAGCAAAAGTCAAAGATTTAAGTTTTACTTTGTTTTTCAGCACTGATTTTGTTTCATGATACTGGCTGCAAATCAGATCTGGTTTGTGATCATGGGAATTTATAATTCTGGTAGAATACATTAAATGGATGCTTAACAAAATTAAAAACTAGATGTTTTCCCTCTTAAACCACTTTTTTCTTTAAATTTCTCTAATTTTCTCTTTTTTATGTCTTCTCTTTCCTCTGGCTCCGTCTGTTCAGTCACTTGACAGTCACGCCTCAACTTACAGAGTCAAGACTTTATAAAAGTGCTGGTTCAGTGTGTCTGCCATGTGATTGATGTGACATGGGTCAATGGTTGTATGCACAGTGTGTCAATATGACACACACACTGCAGTAGAGATCTCTGTTTGTGCAAAGACATTCATACAAACATGCTTCTGTCTTTGAAATATTTGCAGATTGCATTCCTTCATGGTGTTGTTCAGAGATTGTGTCTGATATATATTAATTATAGCTAATCAGTGTTCATTATGCATTATTTAAAAGGGCGGTGCCTCATTCCGAACATAGTGTAAAACTGACAACCATGAGAAGGAATTGTCTCTTCACCCTCCATGTATTCACTCCAAATTCTGCTCCTTCTCTTTCATTTCCTCTGCTATTTCCTTCAATCCACTGTCAAAACATAAAGCGGAGATTCGAGTGAGATGCTCACGCTGCGTGTGTGTGTTTCACCATTGTGTGTGTGTTTAAGGGGTGAACAGCCTTTGCCAGTCACTGAGTGCCAACCCGTCCATCCCCAGCAGCCTGGTCCATCTGGACCTCTCAGGGAACGTGCTCCGAGGAGACGACATGCAGGTATGCACAGACTAACACACAGAGCTTCTAATCCATCTCAGAGTAAGTATCAGTAACACCTAATTGATTGAACAGCTCTGTGCTGCAGCTGTGTGGAGGTCTTGTCTGGCTGTAATAAATCTGTTAGCATGTCACTTTGTTGGAGAGCATCAGCTCTGGTACAACATCTCTTTGAACACAAATACAAACTCTCTAACATGAGACTACAAAATCAGGCTGCAGTTGAAGAGGCCCAAATCAAAACAAGAATAGTGGTACTCTACTGTACCGTGCAGTTACCCAAAACAATAAATATCTTTATTTTCTTTTTATAAGGTGTGTAAAAGTGTAAAAGGTGTGTCAAAGCAACAATAAAAACACACTAAACAACAGTTATAGTAAAAAAAAAAAAAAAAAACAGCACAGTGATTAATAAAAGACAGCAGCTGCTGCTGGGAGTAGCATGCACTCATAAAACTGGCTATGTCCTTCTTACCTGCTCAGATTTGCAGTCAAATAGGTTGTTTCCACTGAGCAGTCTGGTTCAGTTCGGTACAGCACAGCATGCATCTTTTTTGTTTTTCAATATATCAAAAGTTGGAAAGACTCCCAAAAAACTGACTCTTACTGTCCCACTTTTTTGACACCCTTCTGTAGGGATGCCAATTCAGTTTCTCCTATATGAAATGGGAAGGACCCTTCAGTACGCTGGTACATCATCAGTAGCAGTTGACAGTATTTAAGTTAACAGACTCGACTTTCTGAATAAGCCCTCCTCTTTGAATTCTTAAAATGTCTGTTTGATATAAAATGGCAACAATACATTGCAACAACAGTAAATTCAGATATTAAGATGGGTAATGTAGTTTTCAAACAACTTATATTTGTACTCATTTTAATATGCTTGAGCAGCTATCTCGCCAGAGATTTAAAGGGCATACTGAGATAAATGAGAACTCACTGTATATGTTTCACTGACATTTTTTCTTCATGTTTAGCATTTCTACAACTTCCTTGGTCAACCCAACAGCCTGACCACCCTCGACCTCTCCAACACTGACTGCTCATTGGACCAGGTGAGACAGGAGACACACTTCTGTATGACAATCTGTGTGATGTTCACAGGAAACAATGCCCTTAAAGAAACATAATTCGTAAAAGACATTTTTCATCATGGGCACAATATTTCAAGGTGAACATGCCCTACATGTTCAGCGAATGACTCACTGTAAGACAACAACATGAATTCTAGTTGTGGCTTATTACAAACCACACTGTAAGATGAAGTGGTTCCAGACATTAATATATGTGTTGCAGCAAATGTAATTTAATTTTACTCGCCCACTCAATCTGTGTAGCTGTCTGCTGCTGCTGAAGTGTTCAGAACACTGTATGTGATATATTGATGTGGGTCAGAGAGCCAAACACAACTTATTGATTAGTCTGAGATGTAGCCAGCTGCCAGGCTGTCACTGAAATTATTGACCAGTTCCTAAATCATATTCTGGCTTTCTAGTACAGCAGAATACAAGTGCATTCAAACACAACAGAGGCATACAGCTTTCTATGTTTCAAAACGCTGCAACACATAAACAGAACAAATGTTTTACAAGTCATTGATTTTTACATATTTTCTTCATATCAAGTTCAATAACAGAAATGCTTCTGTTTATGCAATGTAAATGTTATGATGATATTTTTCCAGGTTTGTTCAGCTCTGCTGCGAGGTTCAGTCCAACACCTCTCTGTTCTCAACGTGTCAAAGAGTGTCTTCCCACACAGGTAAGAAACGCTGTGAATGACAGGAAGAATTGGATTTGTTGTTCCTACTTTTTTTCTGACAAAGTTTGTCGATCAAGAATTTGCAGGATTTCAGAAATATGTCCAAAAACAGAGCATACTATAGCTGAGGGTATTCAGCACCATCGAAGATCATTTTAAGATTTTCTATTTTTGTCCTTTTTCCAAAACAAAACCCCAAAACATTGAAAACAGTGTGCACCTAGTGAAATAAAAGCATAGCATTCAACTAAACAAAACATTTGTCCTTAAACTTTAAATTTTTATTCTAAGATTTTTCAAGAAAGATTGAATCGTGTTAAAGAAATGTTTACATCACAGAAGGATTTTTGTGCTTTGCGCCTAATTTGTTAAAGTCAAACCAGCAATCTTCTGGTGAATTTTTTATCAAGTGGTTCTGTTTAGATCAGTACAGTCTGGTACTGTTTGTACTGTCTGTACAATAAACTCTGATCTTGTTTGCATTCCATAGTCAATGTCTGTAAGGCCTTACTAAATCTTGTGGGAATTTGGGTTCCTTTTAGAGAGCTGCATCTTTTTGCTCATAAAGGGCCGGCTCTTAGATCTTGCTCATTCGTGAATGACACAACACTGCAGCACTTAAGGGCCCGTGCCAACAGTCAGCTGTTTTAGCACCAGCAGCGCTTATGTTCAATTTAAAACCAATGTAGTCCAGCATTCTGAGTTCTCTGAGCAGAAAATATACCTTCAGCGTCAGCTGTTTTTGTCATTGCACTTCAACCACTGTTAATTGAAAACTGTTCAACTTTTGGAACAGTGCTGTGATTGTCAAAGTCACTTCTCCCTATCTTGCCAGTCAAAATCAAGTAGGGCGGGTTTTCTTACAAAAGCAGAAGAAAAACACTCTGACCTAGCGTTTTTGTCTTTTTCAAGGGCAGTCTTAAGGTCTGCAGCTGCTGCCTATGTCAGGACAGGATTCCGTCACACTGTCTTCATGTTTTCAGTGATATTTCCCTAAAATACGGAAACATGAAGCACACAACTATTTTTAAACAGTGTTACCAAGGGAATAACTTTTTCTTTTTTTTTTTTTTAAGTAGCAACAATGAATGTTTGTAAGAAGTGCTCTGAAAATGAGGTTGCCAGCCCTGAGAGTGCTTAAAAAAAGCTGGCTGTGGACACAGACCCTAGTTTGTCCTCTGGAACTGAGTTGTCATTTCAATCTAACCAGTACCACACAATCCTTATTTGGTATAACATATTTTAAAGGATGTTTATGACAACCCCATCTTTGGCTAGGAACACTTGAGCTGCATCTCCACCAGGTGGCCTGGCTTGGTTGCATTTTCACAGACACTTTGTGGGCGGCGGCTTAGGCTGGATGGCAGTAGCCACATGGGCTTACTTTTTCAAGAGATATTTTAGACACACATGAGTCAGTAACCCTACAAGTGGAGCAAAAAACGAAAAAAAAGCTCTGACCTTTTGGGATAGATAAGTAACCCTATGGAAGGGTACCAAAAAAACAGTAGGACAGTACAGGTCAGTTATTCGGGACCCTCTCCACTTTTTGATAATGGAAACATAAATAAAAGTGTAGTGTGTGGTACTAAACTTATTTGGACCACTTGGTGGAGACTACTACTGGTGTGTCAGCAGAAAGGTGCCAAAAAGTAGGATGGCATGGATCAGTTACTTTGCAACCTAATCCGACTTTTGGCAGTGGAAACATGAGTCATTGTGTAGCAAATTGAGGCCAAAATGCCTGGTGGAAACCCAGCTTTACAATGTACTGACCCAGATCCTCGTTTAATGAACCCACCCATTTGAATATTGCATGGTTGTTGATTTTCTAAATATAGTATAGTTTTGAATTTCCTCTCATAAAATAAACGTGACAAAATAACATTTTAAAGACGAAGAATGCTGTGTAAGTCTGTGTTCTGTTGAATCCCACTTGTGTTTTCTGCATGTTAATTGTTTTAGTAGTGCTTTGTTTTTGTACAAACCAGTTCTCTCCAATTTCATATATGCTTTTTTTTTCATCAATGCCTAGTTAGTATTGGCATTAGTTTGCACACAAAAGTGTTTCAAAATGAAAAGAATCTGTAGTGTCCTGTACAGTCTTTGTATTCCTTGTTTTCCTTTACATCTTTCTGCATTGCTTCCATTCACATTTTATGATCATAAAGAAAGGCTTCACCTGAGGTGACTTCTTACTTTTGGTTTAGCTAAAAAATTGTCTGTTTGTTGTGAGACACCTGCTGGGGATAATGTGGCATTACAGACAACAAGAAGACAGAATCTGATCAGAGTGTATGCACATGTGTTTGCTTTGGTTTGTAAATGTGCATTGATGAGTGTGTGTAAACTTGAGTTTCTGAGTGTTTAATGAGTGAGTGTTTCTTCCCCTGCAGATTGAGTGTGCAGATTTTGAGTGTAACAGATGGGTTGTGGGTGGAGTTTTTCCCGTTATTATCTCTTTTTGCAGTTTGTCTCTGGGGAATTGAGGATCTCATTAGAGGAAGAGGGGGTCTGAGGTTGAAATGGGGGGTTATGGAGAGAAGATGAGTAAGGGGATAGGGTTTTACCTGGGACATTGAGTAATTTAACTAAGAGAATCCCCTCTTATTGATTTTTGTTTAAATGAAGATGTTTGTTAGGAAGGTGGTCATAAGCACATCACTTTTGGCTGTTGGAAAACTAAAATACAGAAGCAGAAAAAAAGAGGGATATGCGTGCATACTGACTCAATGAAATTACGCAATGTTTCTACCAGAGGTCTTCTTTAGGTCATCATTTTTTAAACAATGGGCGCCACACCTGTTTACATAGATCATATCAAATAGAATGATGTGCTATGATGGAAAATGTGGTCAGACATCCAAAAAGCTCCAAGGTAAAGAAAAGAAAATCTTCAAAAAAGAATTGTGAGAATTAATTGACTTTTCCTAGCAGTGGGTCATTGTGCTGACATATTGCTTTTCTTAAAAAAAGATGTTTTTTAAACAACTGATAAAAGTTCAGACAGGTCACAGGCTTTATGATGTGATAAAAGTACAAAAAGCTTTATGGGTCCCTAAGTCTCAGATTTGACATTATTTTGCAAGCCTCCAAAGGAAAGTTGATGACAAAGTGCATGCTTTTAAGTGTTTTTTTTTCCCTTTTGCTTTTTCAGGAAAGGCAAAGAGGTGCCTCCATCATTTAAGCACTTCTTCAGCAGTGCCATGTCTCTCAGCTCCATCAATGTGTCAGGAACCAAGCTGCCGCCAGAGGCCCTTAAGTGAGAAAATGAGTCATTCATGTTTAATGTGTCTGAGGAGACGCTCCCTCTGCCTCATATTCTCTATGACTAGACACTTGGTTCTCTAAACTCTGTTACGACCTTCCCATTTAAGTCTAATCATTTTTAAAGCTTGTAGACTTTCAGGAACTTTGGAAATGAATGAGTCTCTATGACAGCACTTACAGTTTTGCTATATTGAGACTCACATCAATGATTACCTTACATAAAGCAAAGTCATTTTGAATCATATTGTTTTATGGATTGATAGTTTGATTCTTGTATTATTTTGAAGTATTACTAAGTTTTTGTTATCTTATTGTTTCAGAGCTCTCTTGCTCGGCCTGGCCAGTAACCTCAATCTGAAGGATGTTTCTCTTGACCTCAGCTGCTGTGAGGTAAGACCTGCAGAGTCGTACCTGCATGATTATTTTACCTCATTAATCATTTAATTTGATGGAGATCTCCATGCAAATTTGAAATCCAGATCAAAACATTTTCAGTTTTTGCAGTGCAGTGGTGTCTGTCAAGGTGTGCTCAAAGTAATCACACAACGGGGACCTTTTACACAATTTATAATTAATCTTTTTGAATATTTACCAACATAGTACTTAAATCTTAATGTCACAGCAGCACAGTTTAAGCCCCTAACACAAATTAGAGACCTGCCTCCCTCAGCTGTAGTTAAACTCAACACACAGCACATTAATGATGGTACACATGAACTTGCTTTTGGAGGGCTGCACAAGGAACACTTATGGCTCTAAGTGCTAATGGATTATTTTTGTTTGTTTGTTTGCTTGCTTGCTTGCTTGGATCCCCGTTAGCTTCATAATAAGCCAGAAGCTGTTCCTTCTCCTGACTTCAGCTTACACTGTTGCAAAATCCTTTACATATTCAAACTGTTATCAAGATAGACAAATATTACATAGCATACTTCTCATTTACATTAGCTAAAGATAATATTGACAGAATTTTACAAAAACTCATAGATAGCAGGTATTACTAAAGCTTAACTGAATCTGTAATTTTACAAATAATATCAAATTCCAGTTTGAAGGATTATTAAGGTAGGCTTTTTATCTTTGCCCCTTTTTTTTACATATTTAGGGAATTAAAAATGCAAATATGTTTTAGTGTTACTATAGTAGATTCCTCAGTTTAAAGACTGCCATCTTAAAGTGTTGATTCAGATCCATTTTTTGTCCCAGATGGTTCACAACATCTTGTCAAACACATCTTTGCAGATAAAGACATTATTCTGAGTGCAGTCTTACACAGCACTATAAAGTGTTTGTAGTCCCTATTATTGTTTTTGCCATTTGCTTTATTCCTTTTTCCCCATTGTATGATTCTCCACGATATAAAGTTTAAAGAAGATCCTTTAAAGCAGTGGTTTCCAACCTTTAGTTTTCAGCCTCCCACAACTTATATCTAGAAAAGCCAAGGCCCCCTAGGACCAACAAAAAAACATTAGTTGTAATTTTTTCATTGATATTACAGATTTATGTATAACCTGTCCATTATTACGAGGCATGTTAGGGCCACTCTTAGAAAAAAGTAAAGAGAATCTGTTAATTATTTTGGGGGAAAAACCCACAAAATTCTCAGGTGTAGATTGTAATGAATTCATGAGAAGAAAAATCTAAATTTTTACATTGTAAAATTAAAAATAGACAACTGCATGGAAGAAAATAATGCCTGATGAAGCTGGGCCTTTTTTTTTCTTTTTTTTATTTACATGTCCTGCACTTGAGAGATAATCTGTTCTTACTGGTACAGATAAATAAGGGTATAATTGTGATTTTAGCCCAGAATAATCACATGAGCATTGTCACCTGGACTTAAAAGACACATTTCTGTAAACTGGGGCTAAACAACCACTTTTTTCAGTTTGGTTTCTTTGTATTTTAGACTCTTGTAAATTTATGACTTCAAAAACTTGATTTTTTTAGTTTAGAATGTCAAAAGATTTGATTTTATTTCTAGTAAATTTCCATGTTAAAAAACACAGAGTTTTTCAAAAATCCTGATTTTTTTTTTACCCCCAAAATTTTTTACTGTTTCTCTCAAAATTAACAGGTGGTCTTTATTTTTATCTTTTAGGATGACTCTAATACACCTTGTGTTCACAAGCAAGGGATGAACATGAGGCTCAATGTCCTTGACCTTTGACCCCCAAATGCAAACAATGTGTGCGAAGTTTAAGAAAACGCCTTAAAGCATTGTTGAGATATTACATTCACAAGCAATAGATGAACATGAAGCATAATGACTCTAACCTCCAAATTCTAATTGGCTCATTTATGAGTCAGAGTCAGAGTCGACATTTTTGCAAAACTTGAAGGAAATATCTACAAGATCAGGTTCAAAACAACAGCCTAGACAGATAGATAGACAATGTTTATACATAATACCTCTGGCCCTTGACTGTCACAGGCTCAGTGCATTATAGACAAACACAATAAGTTGACTTATTTGGAGGCATGTTTAATTTTCTTGATTTTCTACATTTTTTTCTTCCTGTTTTTGTCATTATAGCATTTGTGTGACAGCTCCTGTCAGTTCCAGTTTAGTGAAGTGTTTAATAGTTTTAGAGCAAAACTTGTCCAATACACTCAGCTTTTTTAGGATCCACTCCAAAACCATTTGACAGGCCAGTGACACCATTAAGAGGCTGTCTAATGGAGTACTTGGCAGGCAGCAGGTGGGGGCGGAGGGGGGGGTTTAGTTTCTGTCTCTGATTATTTCATCAGAATTTTCACCCACACGCACAAAGAAACACACACTCCAGCTCCTCGCTTGCCTTCATCTCCACCCCTGCCTGCACAGAAAAGGACAGCTTGCCGCAGATTGAATGGGGATTGCTAAAGATAACACATGAATACAAATTACACAGGAAATCCAATTCAGACTCCCAAACTGAAGCTGCAGGGGGAAATGATGCGTTCTGTCCTCTTTTTGAAGTCTTAATGAAGCGTTTGGTGGAGGCGGCCCAAAACTGTGCAGTGAGTAGGCTGACAGCACAAAAATAAGGGCTGTGTATGATGCCTTTTTGTGGAAATGAGTGTGTATCTGGATAAAAGTATGATCATTAAGCATCTGTGTGTTCTCTTGCTGGTAATTGTTGCCTCTGACATGCTGTTCTCTCCCCTAATGCTTCTTTAAGCTTGGCCATTGTGTAAGTACTTAAGAGCTCCCTCTTAATAATTAACATCCCATGGCCCCTCATTTGGATTTGCACGTCTGTTTTGGCAGATACTTTTATTTTCTGCCAGTCCCTTTCTTCTAGAGGTCCATTTTTCCATCAGTATTTCTCATTAAATCAAAAATTTGACTAGAAGCAACAATTAGCTGCAATTGTCTTGAATGGTCTGTGTTGTTTGTCATTTTCCATTACTGTATTAGTCATTTAAAACCTCAGCTTCCTTCTGCATGCTCTGTGCCAGCTTTTTTTTTGCATCATGTCCAAAGTAGTTTAACTGCCCCGATACTGATTAATTTACCTGAGCTGGCATTTCCACATACTATTTGTCTAATAAGAACACTCTTATTCAACAGCTGTGAAGTAGTAACATTGTATGGGAACACCCTAGAACTGAAGCCCTGAAAACATTAGACATCTTCCTTTTCCTGTTGGGATTTTCCAGCATAAAAAGGGCAGTAGATCTGACAATATTTATCTCTGAGCAAGTTTGCTTTTTTTGCTTTTTATCTCACTGTTTTTGTAAGCTCTGGCATAAAAATGCATGACGCAAAAACAGCTACTCTTTTCTGCAGTAGTAGCAAGTTCATCTATACCTGAATTTTTCTTTTTTTTTTTTTTTTTTTTCTTTTTAGAAACATATAGTGCAGAACTTTAAGGCATGTTTGGGCCTAAAATTGAGGCTAAAATAAGTCACAGATGTGGCAAGATAGCTGCCTTAGGGCACCATCAGGCAGGAAGGAGGATTGACACAACCCTAGTCGAGCTCTGGATGTCCTTGCATTATAGCAAGGGTATGGTAAAATTAATTTTTGAAAAAATAACAAAGTCCACACCTTTTGGCTGGAGTAACGAGCAGATGTGGTGAGTAAGCACAACCTAGGGTACCATCCAGCAGGTAGGGTTGCCACAAGTCTCTGGGAAAGCTGTTAATGTCCCAGTGTCCAGTTGTATTACCAGGGGTGAAAAGGCCTGGACAAGAGCCATATTTATGGGATGAGTCTCATATAAATTCAAGAGGAAGACATCAGCATAGAAATAAACTCATGACTTTTCACATGTCAAGGGTGACGAAAAAGAAAGATTTCCTTCAGCTGTTTCCAAAAGTAAGAGGATTATGTTGTGACACCTATTGTAGGCTTTGGAAGTGTCATAATTGTTACTTTTTTTTTTTGTCAATTTAGGGACATATGAATTTCTCCAAAACATTTCTAAGTACAGCTGAAAGGTGGGAACATTGTTAGTCACAAGCAATTAATTTGCACTTGCCCAGCTTTATTACTATGCCACAAGCATTCATAAAGAATCTACTAGAGCAGTGCAACTTAAAAGCAGCAAAAATTTGTGGAATAAGAATTGAAATTTTTCTTAAACAAGAGGTCCTTTTAAGGCCAACAACTTAAAATGGTAAATCACTACACATGATTGGTGTACTTACAGATACTAAACACCTTCTTTAAGCAGTTTCTAAAGCATTTCAGATGTATGTATTGCAACTGGAACAATCTCCATTACATCACATGTACCTTATGAGCAGCTTCTTGTTTGCAAAATGAGCTCTTCTTTCTTTCAGTTGCGGTCAGGAGGTTCTCAGATCCTTGAAGGTTGTATCGCAGAGATTCCAAACATCTCCAGCCTAGACATCTCTGACAATGGTAAGATGGCAGCTTGCCTGGCACAGACTAAAACATTTTTAAAATCCTGAGAGACACCACACATGATGACAGATAATTAGATGTTGAATTGTTCTGTCTTATGTGCAAAGAGACGACAAATACAGCACACCACACACTAACAGATTGATTCACCAATAATCAAAGTCTCCACTCTCAAAACTCAAAACCTTGGGTTGGTCAAAGCCTTCTTTGGGGTAAACAAGCTAAATGTAGCTAGCAGTTAGCTACTTAATTCACTGTGTTGGCAATTTCAGTTCAACTCCTCTTCTTGTATTTTTTTACTGTGGTATTTTTTACAGAACATGTTTTATAAACTCTAATCTTGATTATCACAAATCAATGTGTAGGTCCTCCAATTCTGATGACTTTCATTACTGTTGCTGTGGCTGTGTTTGTTGTGCTTCCTCCTTTGGTCATTTGCTTCCTGACTGGTGTGTGCTCTGCTGCCCTTGGTGTTCCCCCATTTAACAGGATTCCTGATTCCAAATATTGAACTTGTTTAGTATTTTCAACTTCAAAACACCACATACTAGGGGACAATCTGGCAAGATAATTGTTAGAACTGTCAGATGACCAGGCCTATGCTGATTCTGATTGTTAGGAGGAAATCAGGCCCTCACTAGTAGGGCTGAGCAATTAATCGCAAATTAGATTAAAATCGCAATATGGCCTGCTGCAATTTTCAGATCGTAGAAGGTACAGTATTTCTTTAACCTGAAATTTGTGTCAAAATACCAGTTTAGAACTCTTTTGCAGCAGAGATGTTATGCATTTCACATCATGCAATCGTCCTAGTGCCATATTTTTAGAATAGTTTACAAAAAATCCAGTTTTCTTCATTTTGTGTGTTTTTCTTATTAGATATGACTAAGTAAGTAATTGAGTAATTAAATTTGAGGATATTTGAAAATTATAATTCCCTTTAATACAACAGTTCAGATCAAATTTGTAAAATGAGTAAAAATCATCACAGTTAGATATTTTTTAAAAATTGCTCTGCCTAGTTTAATCATTTATTGTGTTGGTTATAGTAAAGAATGAATTATTGTTTGTTTTTGTTGTGAAATGCTTGACATGAGAAAACTTAAGAAATAATCGCATATTAAATTGCAATGGCAATTTTGGGTCAAAAAAATTGCAATTAGATTATTTTCCCAAATCGGTCAGCCCTACTCAATAGGCCCTATTATCTTGCAGTGTGTAACCTGCCCAAACAATCAAATTTCATCCTCTCTCTCCACCTCCAGGCCTGGACTCTGATCTGTCCACTCTGCTGGTTTGGCTGGCCAAGAACAGATCCATCCGTCACCTCTCACTGGGAAAGAACTTCAATAATATCAAATCCAAGTAAGAAAACGACACATATTAGAGCCTGCACAGCTGACGTGTACAGAATGTGGCTGTGAACGAAACCTCAGTGGTTAAGCCAGGGTTTTGGTTTGGCTGTGGCTCAGTGTGGCTAAGCTTGGTCCCTTGTGGATAACCAAAAACAGTAGTTGCCAAAACATAAACCAAAATTAGATGAAAAGCACTTGTGTGTTCAACAGAAGCCATGTGGCAGTGATGTCTGTTTTGAAGGTTAGAATAAAATGAAGAGTTCATGATGAACAGAGATACACAGAGAATATAACAAGTATATTTATGTGTTTCTCTCTACTGTGTTTTTTCCTAAAAATTCTGCTCTAAGTGTAATCATCATATCTGTGATTTATATTTTTATATATTTTTCTTCTTTTCTCTCCTCTGTGTGACTTAGAAACCTCGCCCCGGTGTTAGACAGTCTTGTCCATATGATTCAGGAAGAAGAATCGGTGAGTTTTTAATTTTCCTTATCTGTCTGACTTTTGATAGGGAGAACAAATCACTGAAACTCAGACAGCTGCTCTTCAACTGACCTCTGACTTCTGGTGTGAATATAACTCCCTGCAGAGATAAATCAATGAAATATCAGATTCAACTGAAACCATGTGGTGTTTGAGGGAAACACTGAATCTGTCATGCCCTTTTACTTAGAATCTATGCAGGGCAAGACTATTTTCTACAATCACAACCAAAAAAATAACAAACTTGACCTGTAAGGACCTCTAAAAATATTGTCACAGTACTCAAGTCAACCAAAGATAACTACATGGGCTAGTTTTCTAGGTCCTGCTGAGAAATTTGTCCTTTAATTCTGATAGCAAGCCAGATTTGTTATTGAGTCAGTACCTAAACCCAGGTTTCTTGCTTGGTCAGCAGTTTTTTTATCTTTAATGACTTAGGCTGCATGCTAACTTTTAATCGCTACTTCATGTGAAAAATAAAAGCCCCTACATTATTTTTGTATTTGTTCAACTGAACAACATTGATTTGGCCAATGCGTATACCCACTGCTTATATGGGACCAAAAGCATCTGTTGATTAAAATGATGACATGAAAACATTGAAAACATAAGTCAGAATGAAGCAAAAATAAATGAAGAATTCAGAGATGCAGGGACAGGTGTACAAAGTCAGATAAAGCACCATGATTGGTTATTGATCAGCAGCTTGTCATGAACTCTTTGTTTTTATCCCAGCTTCTAAATTTCCTCTGTTTTGTGCTATTTTTACTCCTCTTGTTCACAAATACCTTAAAGTAAAATTATATAGGTAATTTTTTTTCACTTGTTATACACCCCCCAAGTTCAAATAAAGACATTTTCTCCCACTTCTAAAAATCCATCCCTCTGTCTGGTCCCTCAATCCATCTCACACATTTTATCTTGCGCTCCATCATGGTAGCTGTAACAAATTTTGCCCCGGTGCCTGCCCTTTTTCCCGTCCCACAATGGTCGTGATGTGTGAGATTGATGGTCTTGCTGAGCTGCTCAGTGCTGAATTGGTCTCTTGGTGCTTGTAGTCTATGGCTGTGTGTGTTGTGTGGTGTGTGCAAGCTGGTTATCTGGCTGTGTATGTGGGAAATAAAGAGGGAAAGAAAAGAAAGTTGATTGATGGTTTGTGGAAATAGAAGGGGGGGGGGGGTCAAAGGCTGATCAGTGTGGTGGACAGTCAGAAGACCTTGTTGAAGTTAAAAAAAAAAAAAAGATGGTAAAATATGCACTTTATTGATTTTTTTTTATATAATTCCAGAGTGAACCTGTCTTGTTCTGTGTCTGTCATGGATAGAAAATATTCTGTCACTTGTGTTCCTCACGTACTGTGCAGATGCAGATAAGAGAAGGCTTGTGGAGATAACATCCCTCAAATTGTCTTCAGCAGGACATCTTTTGCTTGTGTGTAGTGGGGAAAGAAAACACATTCCAACACTCTCACATTGTGAGTCAAGTCGCACACCTCCAGGCAGCACATTTAGACTCTGATGTTTCTCTGTCCTGGCCTGAGTCCAGGCTGTTAGACCTGGGATACCTTATGGCTGCTGGAGTCTGAACAGATGATCAGTGAGATGATAAACATCTGCTTCATTACACGAAAAGCACCATGCTTGCAGAGATTTTGCAGAGAGTAGAATGAGAAAACTGATGTTACTGTCATGTAAAAATGAGGCTTTGGATGAAAAAATAATAAACATCGATCACTGAAATAAAGCATGGGAGAAAACCAAACATTCACTAGCAGTGAATTCAAAGACAATTTGACTTTGTTTACCCTCTTATTAATCTGGAAGAATTGCTCAGAATTTTTGTTCAGCTATTTGCATTACTTTTCACACATGACCTGTATCAGATTCTTGTGTGAACTCTGCTGTAAAAAACATAAATAAACACCATCATCCATGTTACCAGAGTGAGAACCGTACTTGTGCTTGCTTTGGTGTGAGGAGACAGGCGTGCACTGCATCATGCAGTTTTATGTCTACTGCTATCTGCTGGCCTTTTTGTGAACTTGGCCATAGAGGATGCCTATTTAAAACTATCATCACATCATACAGTTGCATCGATTCTGTATAATCTGAATCCATACATGTATCAGCAATTTTCACAATACGATGTTGTACGATGTATATTGTTGAATTTTTTCAGGACAGTCCTAAACCTTATCCTTAGTCAGTCATATTGGTTACTAGTATAATCTCTAGTGATGTTATTATTGTTTGTATAATAAATGTTTGGTGATATCTAGTTCTCCTTTACATTGTGTGGATGCAGTGGCATTATGGTAATAATGTTTATATGTACTTTTTGTGTTAGATGATTCAAAAACAAGATCATTCCTCTCAAGCCTCTTGCCATCAATAAAATGTACTAATTAAAGATAATCAGCTCTGAGTCACATATGAACACAAACTATTAGTTTTTGGTCAGAGAATTGGTACCCCTGAGTAGAAAAAAAACAGTTTTCCAGACCAACTGTTAATCCTCCAAGTTCCTTTTGTGTCAATCATGAAAAGTCTTTGAGTGTTTGAGAAAGTAATGACTAATAGCCCGTCCTCTTCTCTGCCAAGCTAACACAGACTGTAAGGGAGAAATGAGGTTATATTGCTGAACGCACACAACAGAATAAATGACTTTCACCAGAATATTAAACACTGCTCATCATTATATGCAGATACAGTTGCTTGATTAATTTGTTCCTGGTATAAGGTCACTTTTATTTGCACCTCTTGGGGCACAGTTTCTCATTTACTTGGTTTTATTAAACAAGATATGTATGCATACTGAGAGCAATGATTTCATAGTTATGGTGATTAGTTAAAGTGGGGACTGATCTGATGAAAGTCATTTACTTCAGCCACAGGGAGAGAGTGGATACAGATGCATAAACAGATGTTGTAGACTTTTCTTTTTCTGCAAGCACCTCAGCAGCCAGATGTCAAAGAGACCATTTTTGGATGTTTATTTATATTCTGACTCAGCTGTAAGAAGCAGCATAGAAACATGGATAGAGGGATCTTTGATGAACAAATTAGCTGCCATGTCCTTGGTCCATAAACTTGTCCCTATTTAAATTTGCATGTTTAATGTCCGCTCTGTGCCCTGCAGGAGAACACGTAGGCAGTAAATAATTCTCCTTGCATCTTCAGACAAGACATAAAAAAGTAATTTCCTGCCTTTATAGCCTTGTTGATGCTATTCGACCAGCAGTAAAGACCAAATGTATATGCAAAGAAATCTCAGTTTAACCTCACCCCTTTAAAAACAATCGCTTTGACAGGGGAAACATGCTTTTTAATTACTTAAATCCCCACTATAATGACCCTTTTTGCATGGTTAAACACATAAAATCATGAAGAGTGGGTTTAATCTTTTGATTTCTTGTCATTTACCTCTGGAAGCAGAGAGGCTTCCTCCTTAATTTTTCTCTTCCTTGCATTAGCATGCTTTTGCATCTGTGTGCACTGTAAGAGCACAACATCCCACATGTTTCCCAGTGTGGAGGCTGGAGTCTCCCGCTCAGTATCAAATTTAGATGTTTTTTCTCTTTTGAAATTCTTCACAGGATGTCTGTATTTCTTTTTGATTTCATGCTGACATATGTTCCTAACATAAAATGTGGGCTCAATTTTTTATACTGGATTTGCTTTTTCAGTTGGCGAACGAAACACCAGAGACTTTATTTTTCTTCTGTATTTCTGCTCAAGTTTATAAAAATGTGACACTTTTCAGTTGATATACTGGGTAGTTTCACTCCTCTGCATTTATACAAAGTCTGATCATTAGTTTCTTTGCAAATGAGGAATGTGTAAGCTTATAGTGGCATATACAGACATAGTATTGCCACAAATTAGATTTAATTAGGAATACTGTGTCTGAATTGCAACCGATCACTAACAGCTGATTTTTATAAAAGATATGTGATCAAAATATCGAAAATATTTTTAATCATGGACCCGATCACCTGGTTAATGTGCTAGTGTCTGTGGGACATCCCAGGGGCCTTCTCCCAGTTGGACACACCAGAAGACCCTCACAGGGGGGCGACTAGGAAGTATCCTGATCAGATGCCCAAACCACCTAAACTGGCTACTTAAGATGTAAAGGAGCAGCGTCTCTACTTTGAGCTCCCTCCAGATATCCAGCTTCTTCACCCTATCTCTAAGGCATCTTCTTTTCTAAGGCCTTGTGTCTTAAAAGTCTTCTCTTCACTCAACGAGGACAGCAGAGCAGGCAATGTAAGGAGAAAGAGTAGAATAGGCACGTTTTGCAGGTGTACAGTTTCCACCTTTCAGAGGAAAAATGGGTGTCAAATGTGATGATCTCTCAATAAATTCTGGTAAAAGAGAAGCAACTGGAAATCAGTTTCATGTCTGTCATGTCAAATGTAGCTTAGAGTGGAAGTTGTTTTACCTTTTCAAGATTTTACTACTCATTATTCAAGAAAGTACGTACACCCACGCACAGGGAACCATGGTGTACTATATAAACAAAGCTGATTGCTCTGACAAGTCCTCTTCAGCTGAAGCCTAGATATGCATACCATCAGCATGGTGAGTATTTTTGAAGGTGACACTTTGTGAGAGATTAAAACGACAACAAATATTTTACTGTTGTAGAGGCAGACATGCTCTAGTATTTTCTTGTCAGCCTATTTTGCCTTTAAATATATCCATAACTATCACTTAGTCTGTTTTAGCTGCATTTTATTTTTGTCTCCTGCGATGTGGTTTTGTCTTCTTTTATACCTTAAATCCTATAGTATTTGTTTCCCATCAGTTTGTTTACTTTGTATTTTTTATTTAATTCTAGAATTACATTGCTTATTACTTTCAACTGCCCTGTAGATTTTCCTGTATCATCTTTTTATTCCCATTGTTTGCCGATATCTTCAATTTTAGTGGTCTACATTTGGTTTAAACTGACTTTTGGTGTCTGTTAACCTTTTTTGCCTCCACTTGTCTTTCACAGACCTTTTTGAACTTGTTTTCCAAAATTCTATATAGAAAAAGTTCAAACAATCATTTAATATGCTGAAAAAGAATATTCAGAAGAAATTCTGAAGTAAATGCAATTCAAATGGAAAATAATAATGTCATCTGATGTGTAATGGATGTGAGCTTAAGCACTGTAAGTGGTTTGAGAAATGTGGCTTTAATTGTATTGGGAATTTGCTTGTTCCCAATTGTGCTTCCCAATGCTTGCCAGGTGTGGCATCAGTATGCTCAAGTTGTTTACCTGAAATAACTTGCAAGCATCACGCTATTTTTGAAGGTGAAATCTGGTTTGCTTTCTTAGCAGTATGGAATAATTGCATGGATTGTATAATTTACCTTAATGTTCTGAGACTTGACTGAATAAGGATGACAGGTGATGCTGCCACCTGTTGGAGGTCCCAGTACACTACAAAGCAGATAGACTGACAAACTGCTCTCAAAATGTAAAATGTGATAGGAATGTCTGTTGGTTTCAGTAAGCTCTGATTTCATTCAAAGGTGATCAGTCATTCAAAAAACCCAATTGGAGCATCCCTAGAAAAAATGTCAGATTCATAGAGGAGCACTTTTGACCCTTGGTGACACCACAATCAAGTCAAAAATCCTCTTTAATGTTAAAGAAAGTAGAATACGAATTTGAGAAGCCCACTGAATGTATTTAAGATAGGTTATTAGATTTAAATTCTTAAACTAAATTGACTTTATTCTCAATTACACCTGATATTTTTAAAATTTATTCACTGTTAGCAATTTTTTGACCTCCCCAATCCTGGAAAGTTATGTAAACTGTCTCTCCTGTGTTTGGGAATATTACTAATGAGAATTCCATCTTGATAGAGCTATTTAAAGGGTTAAATAGTTTTATCAATTAATCAAAGCTCTAAAAGACTGGCACTCCCCTTGTCTTTCTCTTGTTTGGGCCAGAGAGCCCCTTCTTTTGGCTGCAGCTTGTTTTCTGAGGGGTAAGGACTCTACCGAGTCTCCAGCTGTGTAAATGACACGCATCACAGAGCAGCTCAGATGTGCTGAACAGACGGGCGCTGCGGGACATTTGTAAACCCTCATATCACTCTCATATCACAAAGAAATCCACTTGATCCTGTGCTGAATTTTTCATTCTGCCCTGTGGAGTTTGGAATGATAATACCTCTGACATTTTGGTCTCCTTCAATTCCACTTGCTCCTCTGGTGAATGTTTAATTTGGGTTTGCCCTTTTCAATCACCAGCACCTAGAGGCAGGGAGAGATATCACTTAACACTGTAACCTCAAGAGATGTTGGGAGAAAGGCCATTTTGATCAGGACTTTATTGGAATAACTAGATATTTTACATGGTAATCACAATAAGATGGAAATCTTTCCATTTTCTCCATTTTTGTGTGTAATGTTTTCAAAGTTGCAGTGAGTCTGCCAAAAATCCAAGTGAGTGAAAGAAGCAAACATTGATTAGTAAATTGTAAGATGAGGGAACGCAAGGCAGACATTTGGTCAGGAAAACAAGCTGGGACTTCATAAAAGTTTATTGATACTCTCAAAATAACCAACAAACATCAAGCTTTTGTTAAAAGTTACAGTGATGACCAACCAATGCTAATAGGAGCTGTTCATTAAGCTTTCTGGTGATGTAAAAGTTAAATATGCCCAGAGATCAGCAGGTCACTTCATTGACTCTGCCTCTGTTAACCACCTACAGGAAACAGATACACCAGCATCTTTCCTACTTTCCTTTAACACTGCTACAAATACACCAGGTTTTAACAGCATGTCATTGTTAGATTGTGTCTTACCTGTTGTTCTCTGATAACATCTGTCATAATTCACCCACCTCTCCTTTTCCAGCCCCTCACCTCTCTGTCCCTTGCTGACTCCCGACTAAAGAGCGACCTGACCATCGTGTTGAATGCTCTCGGCAGCAACTCCTCGCTCACCAGATTAGACATCAGCGGGAATGCCATGGGAGACATGGGAGCTAAGATGTTGGCCAAGGCACTGCAAATCAACTCCAAACTCAGGTAAGTTTCAACAGTCCAAAACACCTGGAAAACACTTGACCAATCTTTTAGTCATGCAAAACATATGGAATATGAGAGGAAAATAAACATTCTTGTTCTATCCTGGAAAATTATTTGATATCAGGGTTCCCACAAACAGTTATCAATTTCATCAGATAGTTCTAAATGATTTTAAGGAACATATCAAACATGGACAGTAATTTATGAACAGCAGTATTAAGAGGCTACACACTAGCAGCAGCTCTAAGCCTATAAAATCTAAACTTCAAATGCAAGTCTACTGCAGTTGAACAATTCTGTTTTTAGCTCTTTATCTTTTACATAGCCTGTTTTTATTTTATGAATAAAAATACTAGGAAAATTCTGGTCTTACATGCCTAAACTGTTATTATAATTTACTTAAATTAATACAGATAATTGCTATACATGTACAGATGTAAATACATTTTTCTTTGATCAGTTTGTAATTGTTCTAATTGTTTATAAGTATATAGGTAATTCATAGTTTTAGTTACTGACTACACAAACTATTTGTTTATAGACATGTGTTTCTGTCTTACCAGATACATGCCACCAGCAGTGACATGGAAACTAAACCCTGACGTGATCAGAGGTCAAAGGATAACGTGCATGATATAGATTGTGAAAATCTTACAAAACAAATGTTGCTATTTGACCTTCTTTTGGCTTCTTTGCTACCCTTGTGTGTTTTATAAACCTATTGAACACAACGGTAATTTGAAGTTAAAAAAAGAGAGACAGGAAACTAGGTACTCCAACATTAAAAGATGTAAAAGAAAAATAATAATAATAAATAAATAACTGATTATAATGATAGAAATGAATCTAAAAAAGTAAAAAATGAATTGTAAAAAAAATATTTAAAAAAACTTAAATGACAACGTCAAAAAATATTTTAAGTTGCTTTATGTTTATAAGATGGCATACAGAAGGACAACATTTGAATAACAAAATTAAACCAAATAAAAATTAAAAACGCACTTACAATCAGCATATTTTTACAGATTTTTGGATACAGTTAAACTTCTTCTACAAATATTTTTTAATCTATCTTTGGATGTGCATGTTATTTTATTGTGAGGTAACATTCAGTTCTGTGCAGAACTTTGAGGCATGTTCAGACCAAAAATTTAGACTGCAGTTAGGCCCAGATGTTGCAAGGACTGACGAGACAAAAGTCGAACTTTTTGGAAGGTGTGCAGCCCGCTACATCTGGCATAAAAATAACACAGCATTTGATAAAAAGAATATCATGCCAGCAGTCAAACATGGGGGTGTCAGTGTGATGGTCTGGGGCTGCTTTGCTGCTTCAGGACCTGGACCACTTGCTGTGATTGATGGAACAATGAATTCTGCTGTCTACCAGAAAATCCTGAAGGCGAACATCCCGCCATCAGTTCATGCCCTCAAGCTAAAGCACTCTTGGGTTATGCAGCAGGCCAACGACCCAAAAGATACCAGCAAGTCCACCTCTGAATGGCTCAAAAAAAAAAAAATTACTTGGGTTGTCTTTTGGATGATGTCTTATTATGATCCGAAATATTTAAGTGCGATAAACATGCAAAAGAAAATCAGGAATCAGAAAGGGGGCAAGTATTTTTTAACGGCACTGTATATGTATCACTTATTCATATCCACTAATTCAGAAGTCAAGGAAGTAGTTTAGGTCATGACAAACACATTAAACAATCCTATATTTACATGTCAGTGTCTAAAAGTGAGGAAAGGATTATGGGACTGTTAACTGTTAAAAGTACAGTGCTTAACAAATTTATTAGACCACCACCCAAAATAAGGTTTATGCCACAGCTGCCCTAAATTAACAGCATTGGTAATAACCAAAATCATTTTTTATGTTTCTGCAATGGCTGATATAATATGTAGAAGTTCTTTAACCAAAAATAATACTTTTAATGCTAAAATATAATTATTATTGTTATCCATGAATTTTCAAATTTACTGATGTACAAAAAAACAGAAAAAATAGTAAAGCACATTATTATTTCTTGATAATATGTCAAATTATAGTTATTTACTTGCATTTCTGAACAGAAAAATTAGTTCTAGTGGTTGAATGTTATGCTTGATAAATTTCTGACTTCTCAGAGAAGCCCAGTGAGCCGGCTCAAATCTGGGTGTTAAAAGGTGAATTCAGTTTGAAATTCCTCATTCCTGTTCAAAATGGTAAAACGTGGAGAGCTCACTGAAAATGAAAGAGTCTGCATTAAAGCACTTCATGATGCAGCTGTGGCATAAACCTTACTTTGGGTGGTGGTCTAATAAACTTTTTAAGCACTGTATATAAAATAAAATGGTATTTAAAAAAGAGAGAAAAAGGAAAATGCAATTAAAAGCAAAAATCATCTAGCATTTGATCGACTGTTTAAATTTTAACCTGCAGTGATTAATAATAAGTGATCATGTAAAAGCAGAATTAGATTTTTCATCAGCATATATTACTATATTAATTAAGCATGTTTAGGATAAGACAAGACACAAGATGTACTGCTGCTTTGTATGGGCAAGAAATCAACAGAAAAACAAAAGTTCCTCACATGTTAAAGAACATTCTAAGAAAAAATATCATTTTGTGCTTTTGTGGTGTCACCTTTTTCTCTAGCTTCTCTTTCTAAAGTAATATGTTTAAACCAGCTTGTGTCACATTGTTTTTTCTTTGTGCAGGACTGTGATCTGGGATAAGAACAATACCAGCCCTCAGGGTCTTCAGGATGTTGCAGCTGCTCTGGAGAAGTAAGTCACTCCATAGTTTGTACATGTGAATACTTGTGAGCCTCCATGCTGAAGATGTCATGTCTCTTTAAGTACACATGCACTGCTGAAGGGCTGGATTTGTGGTTTGCTTTTGCAGCCCTCTATGTTATTTTGGTCATTGCAGAGCAGGAGGAAAGCTCGAGGTGTGTTTGTACAGGAAGAGAAGGAGAGAGGATGAGAGGAAGGGAAGCCGGTGGAGGCAAACAGGAAATAAAACAACAAAGGTAGAATAAATAAGCTGAGGGAGAGAGAGAGGATGAGAGAGCAGAATAGTCTGAAAGTGAAAGTAAAAACTGAATGAGTGATACATTTGGACTGCTGCTGTTATACATCTTAATCTGTTCAGTATTCTGCGTGTTTGTATGAAACAAAGTGTGCATCTCTCTGAATTTGCTTCCAGGATTTATCTGTGCGTGCTCTTCTTTCCCCTCTCATGTCCTCTCTCTGTTTATCATGTCCTCCCAGCAACACATCTATCAAATTCCCCTCTGAGTCTCTCTAATGCATTATTGAAATAAAATTTTTTGCTCCTTATCTCTATTCTGTACAGTGTGGGAGAGTCAGTGAGTGCCTTTTTATTCCCTTCAGTCAATTTCCTCTCGTCTCTAGTGCTCTTGTTTTTGTCAGGAAGTGGTGGCAACATGTGATGACGTTGGTCTTCAGATATGTTTTCTCCTTTTTAATACTGACGAACATCCACTACAAGTGGGAATTTCAGTGTGGATTGAAAAGTATCAAAATATATCTAAGTATATCTACCAACACTGATGTTTCTTTCTCTGTTGACATTTTTTTCTCAATAGATTTAAAGGTTTAGCAAGTTATATATATAAATATGCCAATTTTCAAGAGTGCTTGAAAGCGCATAATTACTTGTGGTTAATTTGTCAACTCTGACAGCCCTAAAATAAACTGTTCAGATTCTTATTTAAGTTCCTTTTTGTGAAAATTGGCTCATTTTCTCAATTATTTGACAATGTCTTAAACAGGTGTAGCCTTAGGGCCTACCTGCCTCTCTTATGAGAAATATTAATCCAAACATCCAAAAATTTGTAACCACTCATACTTATTCAGTAAAAAGTGGTGCAGTTCGTACCTTAGATGGTACATAATATAAGACTGAAAAAAGAAGACAAACATACACATTTTGCTCCATTGTGTACTTTCAGCAAGTGACCAATGACCTTTAGGAATTACCTGGTTATCATAGGAAAAACAGCTTTTTATATTAAAAACCCACTGAGCTCTATGTTGCTGTATACAACAAGAACATACATGTGGTATTCAAAGTTAAATAGCTAGTTCTTACAGACCGTTTTTTTAGTGAGCCTTGATCTTGGATGACTTTCCAGGGTCTTTAAACATTAAATTCACACCATTTACTCTGATATTGAATGTCTTTTTTTTTCCATTTTATGATCTGTCAGTCATCCCTGCAGCTAGCAGCTAATGCTGTCTGCCATGTTGTCTGTTTGTATTCCACAATGCATTGTAATTTGGCTGCAACGACCGATGGCAGGCTGTTCCAACATAAAGTCATGTTTTGCCAAACAGCACCTGTGCAAACACTTAAAAACTGGAAAAGATAGTCTGAATGACTCATAATAGAGAGAGAGAGACACAGAGAGGCTGTGATGTGTTTCTCTGTGTCACTGCAGACAGGAACTGGTTTGAATAATGACTCAGATTACCAGAAGTGCAAGGGCTTTTTTTGTAAAAATGTCAATATTTTGAAGACTTTTTGTCACAGAATGATTTTTTTTCACTTTTTGGTTATAAGTCTGTGCAAAAACGAAGTCATTTTTGTTACTGTGTGTTATACGTAACATTCTTTCATTTTAATTCTGTTTTTCTGTTTTTCTTTTCTCTTTATGGTCCCATAACTTTTTTTTTTTAAATCCAAGTGACACTACTGCAGCACACATATTCTTAAAGCCCAGGTTGTTGTGACAAAACAATGTTTAGAGCTTGACTTTGCACCACAGGGATGGTGTTTTACAAGCTTAATAAGACAAAAATTCCAGGTGAGACACAGTGGTTAAAATAGCATAGGTCTCAGAGGGTAAAGAAAAAGAGATACATGAGATTAAATGTTAAGAGAACTTTGAAATTCAACCCTTAGCATTGCAAAACAGAGAGAAAGAAATTGTATGGGTGTATGTCCACTACAGTCCTGCACAGGTCCAATTTTGCAAACCCACATCTGCAAGCACCTGTAAAGCCCACAACTGAAATCTGACCCAATACCTGCAATATCCCCATTTAATACCCAGATCTGCCCGGAGCTATGAATAGCAGAGTGCAACTCAACCCACACGAACCACAATTAAACACAATGTATACATACAGCAACTCACTTTTAATAAAAGTGCTTTTTAGCTGCTGCACAATCATTGCACTGTTAAAGAATAAAACACAACTTATAACAGTGTGCGGCTCAAGCACTTTGAGAGTAATCCCCTCCGGCTCTTACATTGTATTTGCCAAAGAACAAGTCCACATATGTAAGTAAGTAAGTCTGGATGCATAATAGGTAACACATTGGTAAATCATTTGATGTATGCTGATGACCTCGTTATTTTTAGTCCCAGTAGTGCTGGTCTTCAGCAGTTGCTGTCTATTTGCTCTGTATATGGTGTTGAACATGATATGAAATATAATGCCAAGAAGAGTTCAGTGATGATCTTCCGCACAAAAGAGGATCAGATGTTGAACTTTCCTGTCTTTAAACTGTCTAACAGTAGTCTTGAGGTCTGTAGTAAAGTTAAATATCTTGGGCATTTTATCGCAGATAAATTGATGGATGATGATGATATCTACAGACAATGCTGCAAGATTTATGCACAAGCAAACATTCTTGCTCGTAGGTTTGGTTTTTGTTCAGATACTGTTAAGTTGTCTCTGTTTAAAGCATATTGTATGCCTTTGTATACTGCACACTTATGGACAAACTATAAGAAATCAAGTATGCAGAGGCTACAAGTAGCCTACAATGATGCTCTGAGATTACTACTGAAAAGACCAAGATGGTGCAGTGCAAGTGAGATGTTTGTAGGTGCAGGAGTTAATACTCTACATGCTGTATTAAGAAATCTTGTGTATAAATTCATGTGTCGACTTGATTCCACTGGGAATGAAATTATTTTGGCCTTAAAGAACATCAAACATAGTGCTGGTAAATACATGTCTCCACTATGGAAACACTGGTACAGATGCCTGTTTTTAGTGTAATTTTATTTTTTGTGCTTATATTGAATCTGATTCATTAACTTATTGTGCCGTCACGGTAACATGCATGTATTGTTCTGTCCTTTTTATGTGTTTTGTATTGTTTTGTTTGGTTTTTGTTCTTTTTTATTCTCTGGACCTAGAGTCTGTAATAACGTTTTTGAATTTGAATTTGAATTGCACTGTTAAAGAATAAAACACAACTTACAACAGTGTGCGGCTCAAGCACTTTGAGAGTAATCCCCTCCGGCTCTTACATTGTATTTGCCAAAGAACAAGTCCACATATGAGCAAACAGAGATCGAACACAGAGGGAGAAATGTGTCCAAAATTACCCAAGAGTTTCAGGGAACTAATTTTGATTATACTTTACAGTATTCACCTATTTAGATGTAAAGATAATGGAAATCATTTTCATATAACCTAAGAGTTCTCTTTTTTTGTTATGTGCCACCCACCTGCATTTTTTTTTCTTTTTACCTGTGCCAATACCTGTGAAATTATATAATTATATTATTTTCTACCCATAGATGAACAGTTTTGCAGGTCACCTGTCCCAGTTCAGGACTCACATGACCACTACAGGCTTCTTCATAGACTTTAACCATTTTGTTTCCAGTCAAACATTTGTGACCCTCTGAAAAAAGCTTTGTGACCCACTTATGGGTCCCAACCTACCAGTTGAGAAACACTGTCTTAAACATTAATGATTTTAGACTGATCAATAAACAAAAAGTGACTGGAGGGCTTCACATTGGGTTGAAGTATAACAGGAAAAAGCAATTTTTCACACTTTCAAAGCTTATTGCACAGCTAGGTAAAATGTCCGTGTTTTAGATTAACCGTGGCTGTAATTGCAAGTAGGATATATTTTCAACATATGCACGTATAAACTAAAAACATCTGAGCGTGATGATTTTTTTTTTTCTTTTTTAATGAGGGGAATTCTGTATAAGCCTGGAGAAGTGTGGAGTTTAAAGGGATTGTTGGCAGTTTTCACAGCATATCTGTGAGCTTGAGGGAGAGCAGCAGGTTCATGAAGAAGTCAACTCTTTCATTAGTCATCACCATCACCGTCAGGCATCATGCTGCCTGCTGGTTCTTCACATACATCTTTCTGTTTCATCATGATGCCAGCCATGTCTCTGTGAGCATGAATCTGTTAACTGAGGTTGGAATCATCAACATCCATATCAGCTTCTTGACCATCATCCCTCTGCTTTTCTTTGTTTCCTTCTAAATGTATTCCTTTTTTTCTTAATCATACCATGAATTTTAACACTGGGTTGTGACCTCTATTTCCAGATCAATAGTCTCTTTGATGATGAGAGTTCATTGCTCTGTAATAGACTAATGTGAGATCAGCTGAGGACCAGATCTGATGCTGGCTTCATGGGGCACACACACACAAAATCATAGTTTTCATTTAGTTGATGTTCCCCCCCCTAAAAATGTGTTTTCTGAGATAATTTATGTGCATTTGTATGAATGTCCCTGACTCTCTCCCTGTCTCTATGAAGTAATTTGTGTATTGATATCCTCTGGCTGTGTGTCCATTAGGAACTTCACCATCCGTTTCATGCCCATCCCCATCATTGATGCTTCGCAGGCTCTGAAAGCCAGCCCGGAGAAAACAGAAGACGCCTTGCTGAGGGTACAGAAAGAATTCTTATTGGCTCCTACTGCCTGCAGCACAGCTTAGTGTAGAAAATACATGACAATCATAATTGCTATGATGGTAAATGTTTGTTTTTCCCATCAGATTGAGAATTATCTGTACAGAAACCATGAAACCAGAAAATACCTGCAGGAGCAGGCTTATCGGCTACAGCAGGGCATTGTTACCACAACCACACAACAGGTGTGTAAACAGTGTCTTACCAGCACACAAACTGAAGTATATCACATGAAGATATAACTTTACCCAAACTAATTTAACATTTTATCTCAAAGTAACTGTGTATGAGTTTGTGCTCATTGAGGAAAAAAAAACTGATTATGCTTCATATTTCAAACACCGATCCTCACTCCTTGTTTTTTGTTTTCAGATGATTGACAGGATTTGTGTGAAGGTGCAGGACCACCTGAACTCTCTGAGGAACTCGGAGACAGATGCCATCTTGGAGGATGTCAAGGCAGCGGAGAACCTTATCAAGGATGCCAGAAACTCAAAAACAGTGAGGAGTGACGCATTTTGATAAAGTATACTAGTATTTTTGTGCATCCTTATCTGATTCCATGCTTATTCTCTCTGTCCCCCAGCTGCTCCCTAACCTTTACCACCTGGGGTCAGCAGCCAGAGAGGAGGTGAACAGCTCATCTGCAGGACCTATCCAAGAGAAGCTGGAGTCTATGGCAGGGGAGGTGACGACGGTCATGGACCAGCAGCTGCAGGTATGATAACAGTTACATAACAAAGGAGATGGTTAATATAAGGTTAATGGTCAAAGATCCTTATCTAACAAGGGGGATTGGGGTAATGAAGTTTAAAATAAAATAGATTGAATCACAGTAAAACATAATACCTGTGTGAGTTGTTTGTAAAAATAGTGATAAAAGGAAAACACCGTAAGAGCCATAATAAACTTAGCCCAAAAAATAATGAAATTTGTGTTTGGAAGATTATTTCTTTGATGTTACAATGCTTTTTGGCAATAAATCTAATATAATTGGAAAGCCTCTTATATCCATTTTAAATGGTGCCACATTTTAAGGAACATGTATTTGTGGCATGAGCAGCAGAGTTGAGTATGTGGGTTGGACCCATGAAAATCTTCTTGCCAAATCTTCTCCAGCAGTGCCAAACAGCTTATTTTGCTATTTCTATTAAATCATGTTTTGAGCTTCTGGTACTCCCAAGTGCTGACCTGTGATCAGGCCCTGCTACAGTGGTCAGTAGGTGTCTGCTCCAAGAATCTGCATGCCATGTTTGACTGATCTAGACAGGGCCTGTGGGATAGGGAAACGTCAAGTTGGAAAACTAAGTTGTTATTGGGGTGAGCCCTAGTACCATCTCCAAACTGAACATGTGGAGTACTGTTATGTTCAGCGATGAGTCCATGACGATGAGTTATCCAATCCACAAAAAAAAATCAAACCAGTGTTAATTCCTTCAACTAAACTATGACTAAAAATGTTCGGTGACACCCTTTTTTTCTATGAGAAAGACTAGACTGAAACCGGCCAAAAATAGAACTTGGATGACTAGAACTGACAAAAAGTATGTTTAGTTTTTGTCAAGATGACTAAAACTAGACAAAAATGTTTAGTTTTCATCAGACATTCAGAATCCATGATATTTCTCCACTGTTAGTACATCTGTCAAATTTCAATGCAGTTGTATCTCTTCTGCCTCTCTGCTGTAGAAAGAAGGTGATTTTACAGAGTGCATAGAACACACTATCATGATAAGTTGCCAGATTTAGGCAATAGAATAAATGCTTGGACTAAAAGTAAAGTCTAAAATGTGAAGACTTTTGATGGACTAAAACGAGACTTAAACTATAAAGAGTAGAAAACACAAAATCAGCTCTGCTGCTCATCCCACAAATGCATGTTCCTCACAAATGTGGCACCATTAAAAGGAAAACAAACAGGCTTTTCACCAGTATAAGATTTATTGAAAAGAAGTATTGTTACGACAAGGAAACATCTACCAAACACAAATTTCCATACTTTCTGTGCTAAGTTCAAACTCCTTCAGGAATTTCAATATTAACTTTATTGACAGAAAGAATACGTTTCATTGAAAAAGTCAGCAAACACACCACCAGATGATCACATTCATCAATCTCCTAACTTGATCCTTTCAGGCTCTGTTGGAGTCCATGGTTGATGCTGCAGAGTCTCTGTGTCCTCATGTGATGAAGAGGAGTAACCTTCGTCCAGAGCTGATGAAGGCCAGCTCAACCAAGATGGTGGTACCCAAAAGCTTTGTGACCAAAACCCTGCTGGAGCAGTCTGGGGTCGATATTATCAACAAGATCAGGTATGTTTGTTTGTGTGAACTGAATATTGTGTATGTACTTGACGTATTGATTTTAGTGGTTTTGTTTTGGTCCGTTATGTGCTGATCGACCCTGTCAGTTTTGTTCTGCTTCCTGACTCTCTCTCTCTTGTGCATGTGCGCGCACGCTTTTTCTCTGTCAGTGAGGTGAAGCTGAGTCTGGCGTCATTCCTGTCAGATCGTATTGTAGATGAGATCTTGGAGGCTCTGTCCACCTCTCAACTAACTCTGGTAAGACTAAAGTTAAAAGAGCTACATGTTAAACAGGCTTTATAGCTAACTCTGGCCCAACTACTGAGTGCATTGGGGTATTTTTCTGTACGAATAAGCCTTTTAAAATTATATTTTCTGTACCATTTGTAGCATAAGCCGATCATATATTAAAGCTGTTGTGAGGAGTACTTGGCTGGTAATTAAACAAACTGAAAGGGTGCCAAAATCAACAGCACCTGAAAGTCCCTCACAGGAGCTTTAAAAACACCTCTGTGTCATCTACTCTCTCATCCTCACAGGCTGACCACCTGGTGCGGCGAGGTCGCCCTTTGGTGCAGCAGGAGTCTGTGGATCTGGACATCCCAGAGGAGAAGATTCCCAAACGGGCCTCAACAGAGATATTGGAAGCTGAAAGGCTGGATGATCTGGAGACATGCATGGTATGTTTGGACAGCTAAAGTGTGTATTAAGGCCAAATTGGTAAGACGTCTGAATGAAAATCGGTGGCCACTCTAGTCATGTTTACACCGTTATTTTCTTATTGTTTTGACTGAATTTACAGTCAGATTCATTTAAGTTGCAAATACAATATAGTGTGCCCAGTTATGGGGAGGCATGAAAAATGAAATCATTATACACGATGGTGCAGCTTTATTCTGAAGGACTTACAAGATAACGATTGAAAAAGAAAGGAGCATTAACTCAGAAGTGTATGTGTCTTTAGATGAGCTGTGATTGGTTTTAAATGTTTGTTTTGTGAAGAGTGTAACTACAGTGTAACTTATGCTTACAGGAGCTGTGTTATTGTTTCTATGGTCTTGTCTGTTTCATCTTCTTTCCCTCTTTGTTCTACTGACTTCTTTTTTCTCTTGTTTACTTTGAAAGAGAGCTTGGCTCTCTCAGCTGTCTCATTTATTTTGTCCTCTTTTTGCCTTACTGTGTTGTCATCTTCCTCTTCAATTCTGTCTTCCTCTTTTCTACCTTCTTTTTCAACCTTTGCTCCATGGAGACTCTGTGCTGCACCAGTGTGAGTACTGCTGGACTGTCTCTCTGCCTCTCTCTTCATTCATCTCTCTTGTTGTCTGTGATACAACACGCTCTGCTGCAGCTTTTCTTCAGCACAAATGCTCTGAAATTAGCATATTTAATCCCTGTTAGTTATTGTGAAGATGTTTTCGGAAAATGCATATGATTATGGAAGGATATAGTCATTAATCGCCTCCTCACTTGCCCTCAGAGTTCTGGTTCACACCATTGAATGCCAGCAATTGGAAAAGTATATTTTGCTGAACATTGCACTGCTTTTCTCCTCAAAGCACTGTATGCTTACATCTCAATGACACATGCTTTAAAATATTATTTGCTTTTGTCATTTATTTCATCAAGATTTAGTTCACATGGATCACAATAATATGTCATAAATGCCACAAGTTAGGATGCTACTGTATTCACCTATTTACAAAGACAGCAGAATTAGATTTATGCTTCTTTATGACACCAACTACAGACCTGATTGTCTAACTTACATTCAAGGAAGAATCAAAAAGTACAAAATAGATGAACTATGTGGACAAAAGTATTTGGATGTCTGAACATTAACACCAACAGGGACTGTAGTGACATTGTATTCAAATATGTGTAATTTAATATGGAGTTGGCCCCCTTTTTGCTTCCATAACAGCCTCCACTCTTCTTGGAAGATTTTGGAGTTTTTATGTAGGAATTTGTGCTCATTCATTCTGTAGAGCATTTATGAGGTCAGGCACTGATGTTTGACAGGAACCCTGGCTAACAAAGGTTTTCAGTACGTCATGTTGGAATAGAAAAGGGCCTTCCCCACACAAAGTTGGAAGCATAGCATTGACCACAATGCAGACCTGCCAACCTTTATGCATTTTGCGTAGCAGGAAAGCAATTTGACATGCAAATACACTGGTACGACTCGTCTCTTTAAACTACACAAAAAGTTACGGACATGAGAGTTCTGTGGGAAATGTGCACTGTCGTACTCATGCCTGAGAGCACAATACATTAGCATGGTGAAGCAGTTTCAACCAGTTATGCAGAGTAGCAGAGAATAACAAGTCTGCTGAACCTATAGCATTATATCCCACTCCCCCTCCTTCCTGCCTCCTGCCCTCTGCCTCCCTCCCCGTTCCCCTACTTGCTACAGCTGGCGGTTAGAAAGGAAAACTTTGTGATGACAAGGTGAGAGAGGTGTGTGCATGCCAGGCGCACAGCTTTCTCTTTCTCTTCACTAATATTGTAACTGCTGCTGTTTGGTTAACTAGACAATACGCGTCTGAATTTAGCATACAGATCCGATATGACACAGACAGACAGCAGCGTATGAGGGAGAGATGAGGGAGAGAGAGGAGCATGGAGGAGTAGATCAATACATCCAACACTACATAAACTTTTTGTGTATTGTTAGGATAAAGACATGATTTAGTGATAGATTTTTTTTGTTTTTTTTACCATTTAACTCCAATAGTTCTGATGTTATCATTAGACTGTTAGAGAGACATTTACTCTATAAACATCAGACCCCAGAGTGATAGTAGAATATGGACCAAACTGAAATTTAATGAACAGTCATATTACGAAGGTGGCACCCATCACAGTACCATGCCTGAAGTCACTGAACTCTTCAGAACAGCACATTTTGTTTCAGAAATGTTCGCCAATGTAGACTGCATGGCTAGGTGCTTCATTTCATACACTTGTGGCAAAGGGTCTGATTGAAACCCCTAAATTCTGTAATTAACAGGTGTGGCCAAATACTTTTGTCCATATAGTATAAATAGTCCTCACAACAGCCCCATGTAGAGACAGAGCACAGAATATGATTTTTTAACAAAACTGAATTTGATTAAAAATAGCCCAAAGAAGAGAAGATCAAATGTAAATACTCATGTTTTTCTCTAAAATTGCATGCCAATTTTGAATGCAATGAAAGCAACTTTGATGTCCTGAGCACAGGAAGTTGAGTCATAAATTAGTAGAATATTTTAATGGATAGGGTAAGGTTTTTTTCTGGCTGATGCAGAGACAGAACCCAACAGCTCCAAAGTTAAATTGTATTTTGTTTGAAATTGAACAAGCTTAGCTCAAGCTTGATTATTTGTCCAAACATAATATTTTTAGCTAGTTAAATGTAATTAAATGTAATTTTAAGCAAATCTAAAAAGATCCAAAAGACAGTTATATAGACGAATACTTAGGCCATGAACCACAAATCATTTCCAATCATCTGCTTTTCTTCAGATGACGCCTAAATCCAAAAGGAAGAGCATTCATAGCAGAATGCTTCGACCCGTGTCTCGTGCCTTTGGTAAGCAGTTTGTTGAATTTTATCAATATCTAAAATTGTGTTGTCGGAATATTAAATATTAAATATTATTTTTATGCTCTGTATAATGCTCTAAAATGTATTTGTATGAGTAACTTTAAACTACTGATGTGACTTTCTCCTTTTTACAGAAAATATTATGCTTACATGTTTATTGTATTTCCTTCTGCAGAGATGGAGTTTGACCTGGACAAGGCCCTGGAGGACATCCCTATCCATGTAGAGGACTCTTCATCCAGAACTCCACCTTCTCCATCTCACATCTTGCCAAAACTGGAGCAGCGTTCATCAGGGGGAATGATGGAGCTTCCCTCGGAGGAGGAAAAAAAGCTGCAGCACTTCACCAAACTACGACCCCGACGGAACAAGAAAATTCACTCCAGCAAAGTACCTGTGAGTCCGGTTTAAGACACTGGTTTTTATAAAAAAAAGAAAACTTCAATGCTATTTAAAAATGACATGAAATTAAAGCCTCTGAAAATATGGCATGATTCCTGAACTTCTCTTTCAGCAATTAAACAGTACTCCATCTCTGGATGGGGAGCAGAATGGCCTCATGGGAAGGGTGGATGAAGGTGTTGATGAGTTCTTCTCAACAAAAGTCACAAAGATGGATTCTAAGTGAGTTATAAGTTAATTTTTGTGAGCTTTCTCGTTTCTATTTAAAGTAGAAATATACAAAGCATACCCTAATATTTTCCTTTTTATTCAATCAAGTTTCATGTTTCGTACTTTTGTCCATTTTCATTTTGTTTTCTATCCTGTTAGACGCTCGCTGAAGAGTTCAGAATCTCAGGATGGAGAGAAGAAGAAGAGTAAAGGAGGATTTCTCAACCTTATCAAACGTTCCTCCAAATCAGATAAATCAGACAAATCAGAAAAGTCAGAAAAGAACCAGCCTATAACCTTGACACAGTCCTCCACAATCCCTGAGGAACCCTCCTCGCCAAAGGTGGCAGTCAAGAGTCCAGCACCTGAGCCGAAGTCCAGGTACATCTGAAACACAAATACTTTTCTGCTATGGAACAATAAACTATTATTGAATTTGCTTAAATGATTAAGTAATCCCAGGTTCCACTGAGTCGCTAATACATTGTGTTTTTGCTGCAGAGATGCCTCCATCCGCTCACAGCACACAGACTACAGCAGCAGCTCAGACCGCTCAGAGGAGCTGAGGACGCCCGACTCCATCGACGAGCCCTGGGACAGTTCAGATGGCCGAGGAAGCCCTCAGGGGGGCCGACGGTACCCAGGCTTACAAATGATGGGAAGTGGCCTGTTGGCAGAGATGAAAGCCAAGCAGGAGAGGAGAGCTCACAAGGTGAGGACACTCACTTATAATTTTAAGATAAGATCATCCTTATTGATTCATAGAAAGGAACAAAAAGATAAGAGAAAAGTTGGGCTTAAAACTTTATTTAATTATTTATTTATTTATTACGGGGACGTTGTACATGAGTGAATATTGACATGTAAATGTGCCAGGTTGTAGTCATAGGTTAACTTCCATACATAGACCCTGGCAGGTTGATGGTATACATAAAAAAATGTACATCAAGAATGCCTATCATGAAAAATAAGAACTATACTATACAGAGACAGTAAACTAATATACAAAGATCCACACAACAGTACAGGAGGTGGCTACATGATTAAACTTAAGACTGACCAGGAATAAAATGACCACCACACTTTAAGTGTTAAATGTGCATAAGGCTGATGGTTAAGTGTTATAGTGCTGAAACACTTCTGTACTGCACAGATTTTATTTTACTCAATTTTGGTATGATCAAGAGTTATCTTGTTTGTTCTTTTTGTCATTTCTGTAATGAAAGCCCATTAGCTCAGGATTTTAATGTTGGTTTTCCACAATGGCAAGTCAATATCAGTCTTTTTCTCAAGATCTTTAGAAATTAATTTCTTTTTATAGAAAATTCAGTCCTGTTATCTTCATGACACCTTGAATAAGTGGATGTTACTCCTTATCATGAATAAACAGAGTAAATTAAAATATATTGCTGTATGTCTGCTAAGCCCTGCTGCAGTGAGACCAGCATGTTTTAATGAGGACATTTTTTATTTTGTTTTGGCCTCAAGGCACTGTAGATGTTCACTCTACGCTTGTCAGCGCTGTGATATTTAACACACTAAATGAGAAGGACCTCTCACTCTCAGTCACACACACAGGGATGCAAAGATGAGATGACTTGTTTTTATCTTCAGGCTAGTGTGCCTGTCAGCATGTTGGCATTAAAACACAAACAACCAAAATTTTTTTCTGCCAGACTGCAAGGTGAGAGGAGGTGAAGGAGGAGGAGGAAAGTGTCAACAGCAGAGATGAAAGTGTGAACAGGAAATGAGCAGAAGAGGGCTAAAGTGCAATTTCTGTCATCATCTAAATTCACCTTTATTATTTTCTTTAAAAAAGAGTTTTCCTTTTATTAGAAATGAATTTAAATAAGATTCAACAGAACCCCTCTCTGTAGGATGACAAATAATAAAAACCCCTCTGAGTTTAATGAGGGGGAAATCTGTTTGTGTGTGTATCTGTGTGCATCTGTGAAGTGTAAGGTGGCGTTGGCACCTGTAGGTGTGCTTCTACACAGCGTCCCTGTCTAGTAACAGCCCTGTGATCTGTTGGTGTGTTTGTGCACATGGATGTGCAGTAAGAGGTTTATGGTGTTTGAAGCATTAAGGTTTTTTCTGACCTCGTATCAGTGACACTAAAGCTTCTCCTGCCATCTGCTCGCTCTGGCTGGATCCCAGGTGTGTGTGTATGTGTGCATACAGGTGAAATGGTCGGCTGTTGAGGAGACGGGGTCATTAACACCAGATGGGTAGTGTGATGTTTATATCAAGCCTCTTCTAACACAAAGGTGCCCCCTTCTGTTCAGCTTTGGCTCTGCAGTGTGACATGAGTATTCAGTATCACAGACCTGCATTTCTTCATTGATTTAAAGGTGACATATCATACCCCTTTTCCGGCTTTGAATACCGTCATGTGTGGTCTAAGTAAAACATCTGTGGTCGAAGTATGATATAGTTCAAGCACCAGAGGACGTTTTAGGCCCTGTTCAAACTGGTTTTAAACAGTGTCTCTCAGAAAGCTTGGTTTTGGTGTGTGTTTTTAATACAAATGTTCCCTCTAAACTCACCACGCTCTTCCATGGGGTGTGACACTACTACAGTTGTGGGTATCCATGGGCCATGGAAGGAGATATTAACCTGGCACGCCAGATGGATTTGTTTCCCACATCCATCTGGAACACCTTCAATACTAAGCGTTTGGGAAAGGGCAGAGGATTTGAAAAATAACTCGGAGTGTGATTAGATGAACATTCTGTCATATCTTTACGGGCCAATCAAAGCAACAAAACACATGATGTAGCCGCGACCAAGGTGTGCGTGCACAGCTACTGAGGAATAACACGAACCATGGTGACTGCAGACATATCAGTACACGACTTTTGTTGTTTTTTAAAGGAAACAACTCTCGTTCTTTGTTCTTCTTTTAACGAAGAAATGTTGTCAAGTCCTGATAAAACTGGCGCTTCAGCAGCTCAGCTCTTCCGCCATAATCACACTGGCCTCTTGTTGCTGCTTGCTAACGTAACGACTCTGGTGCCCCTGAAAGTACTGCCCCGTGTCACTGATTGGTCCTGAAACTTTCTAACCGGGCCCAAACAGTTCAGACAGGAGCTTTGCAAGATGGATTCGCCAGTGAGAAACAAGGAAACTGCCGTATTCATCTGCTTCACAAGGTTATGGAGATATCAGGTGAGGGACAGATAATATTATAATGACTCCCATCCTGGTGTCACACAGAGCAAAGATTTTGAATGGGCAGTAGGATTTCGTGTTTGTTAAACATAGGCAGGCCACAAAGAAAGGACTGAATTGGCTTAGTTTACATTTTGTAGGTTGGTGGAAACTCTAGATACTCTGGGGAGAAAGATTTCTGTATTTATGCCCCAAAACTTTAGAATTCACTCCCACTGGACATCAAGATAGTGAGCTCTCTTGATTTTTTAAAGGAAAGCTGAAAACAGATCATTTTGATCCAGATTTTAACATGGGGTAATTTTACTGTTAAATATTTATCTTTTTTATTATTGTTTTTTCTGTAGCTTTTATTTAGTGTAACTTTTTTCCTGATTTTTTGTTATTTCAGAGTCTTTACTACATTAATTTTATTTGTTTGTATTTTTCTCCTCATTCTTAATTGCCCTGTTGCTCTTTTCTACTCTCTATATTTCTCTACATTTTTACTCTGCTCTTACTCTTCACCTTTCTACTGTTCTTTGTTAAGCAGTTTTGTCTGCATGTTTTTATGTATACAAAGAAAGTTGAGTTGAGATACCCAAATATATGCAAAAATACAGAATAAGTAGGTCTTTTATGATATGTCACATGTGAATAAAACCTTATAACAAACAATATCCTCACTTGAATGCAAGCAATATATTTTTAAAGGGTAATGATGTTTTCTTCAGTAATGTAAGAATTGATTTAACATCAGCGTTGGCCAGTATCAGCCCTTTAGACATTGGTCATCAACACAGTATGAGGTCATGGGCTGATATCAGTATCAGATGTTTATGTTTTGTTTCATCAGTTTAATGCTGACATTTAGCACAATTAACAACTGATTCTGAGAAAAGATTAATTATTAGATTGATAGATAGATGGAAGATTTGACCTGTTGGACTACTTCTAATTGTTTTTATGATCAGTTATAAAAGAAAATGATTATGGGATAGCCATCACAAAAAAACACTGAAACACTGGTATGGTCATTGATACATCTCTGGTTCAGTTGTTTCTATAAAGGGTATAAGAAGGCTTTGGTGATTAAAAAACAAGGATTTGATTGGTTTCAACCATGTTATGCATAAAGTTCAGATGCCTGAGGAAAGAAAGGGACCATCATTTTCTAAAAACAGCGACTCTGTTTATCATTTATTGAGTTGTCCTTTTTTGTCAGTTCAGTATAGTATAGTATCAATGTTTTACCAATTATCATTTTATATTTCTGTACACAGTGTAAGTAATATTTCATTTGAGAGGGAAGGGGGTTGTGAAAATAAAAAAAATGAAATTGCAGTTGATAATGTTCTGCCTCAAAGCTCACAGTGATTGAATATTTTGTCTTTGTGTCTCTTCCAGTCTTCCAGCCCTGACAGGCCTGACAGCAATGCAACAGGTAAGCTGTTCAAGCTGTTAAGATTGGAACTTAACAGCTGTGATCAAGAGGCAAATAAAAATGTGAAAAAAGTGTAATGCTGTCAAGCTAACTGTGAATTAATTTAGACAAATTTTTTGTATGAGTAGGTTCACGTGAAGATCCCAGTTTAGTTACAGGGTTCATAGAGGACATTCAGTAAAAATATCATTCTGTGCATGCATGGTCTTAAAACAGACTTCTGTCTTTTCTGCCTTAAAACAGTCTTATAAGTCTATCCTAAAACAGACTTTTATCTGTCTTTTCTGCATATGCAGCCAAGGCCCAGCCCCCTGTCGCAGAGAGCAGGTCTCCTGGTGGCTCAATACATAAATCGGAACCTCCTTCTGGTTCTCCAGAGAGGACCCCTCCTCGTGTTGAGACCAAGCCTGAACCGGCTCCTCGTGTCAGGGCTTCATCATCCTCTACTCCCCCTGGGGGGCCACTAAGTCCCAAACCACCAGTACCACAGGGGGCAAAACCTGCACTGGCTGCACGACCCACAATCCCTCAGAAACCAAGGAGTACCAGCAGCAGCAGCACCAGGAGCATTGGTACTGTATGAGCTATCCAATATATTTAGATCCTTGACCAGGTGAACAAAATTATAGCTCTTTTGATAGAACCATAGGTTTTTTGACACGTTACTCAACACATTTTATGCGTTCAAGTGTTTGTGTTTTCTACTTGTTTTCCTGACAGATGAGGGTCCAGACTTTCCCAGCAGTGGCAGCGTGTCTCCAAAAATTGCAGCTCTTCCTCCTACGCTGAAGAGGGTGCAGTCAGAAAAAGAGAAAAATGGACAGAGCGGTCTGCAGTCAGCAAACAAAACCTCTCAGGACGGTGGGTCACAAACTCTGTCTGCAAAGAAAAGGGTTTTTGTGCCACACTAAAACCTCTTGCATTTCTTTTTTATGTCCTCTGGAAATGCTATTCAATGTTGTTGATGTGATTCATTGTTCCCGTGGAGGCTGATATCTGTCACACCTACTGTACCACACACTGATAGATTCAGGTCACAATTCTTCCATCCCCTCAGTCTGTCATGTATTATGTAACAGACAGGAAGCTTTGAGATTGTTCTTTGATGTTTTTACATCCTCCTCTCTGATGTTTTCCTCCTTCTTTACGGTATGTTATCAGTGTCACTCTTGGGTTCCTGTCAGCTCCTGATCATTGTTAATGGCATCATTTTTGCTCTAAGGGAAATTCATTTTTTAAACATTTGCTACGTCTATGTTGATTTATCATTTTCTTTTTGGATCCTCTGTGGAAGTTCAAACGTGTTTGTGTTACCTAAGGGACTATCTCCTGTCTGCACAATGCAAACAGTAAAATCTTTCAACCATTGCATTACAAAAATTTTACAGGAGATAGAAAAATGGCTTCATTCGCATATTTGGACTTATGAAATGATGTTTTTTTTCCATGCTTAAGTATAGTTTTACTTTCTAGTAAAGGGGTATTTAGGAAAAGTCATGAACTTTTCCACAAAATTAACAAATTCAGGATGGAAATTAGCATTATTTTTGGGAATTCCACAGAAAATTTGCAAATCTATCAGTGAAAAATCCCATACATTCTGATGCATGTTTGAGAGAAAAGTCATCTCATTACAAAGGGGTTAGGGTCAAGGCCGCCCACACAGAGGATAAAGGGAAGAGGTTTCTGGAGCCCTGCTAAATGAGTATCCATGGGTGTCAGCAAAATCATGTTCCATTGTAAAGTTAAGCTTTGATAACCATGTTTCAATTTTCTACCTGAATTATTAGCACTTCTATTAAAGCAAAACATGGCAAAAATGGGTTTTAAAGTGGCAAAAATGGACGCAACTATGAGTGAAAATTGATTTCAAGTAGAAAAAATAGACATAAGTGACGAAAATGGCAAAAATGGGTTAACAGAGGCAGAGAGGAGCAGAAAAACTTTTGAAAAGGGGTTAGAAAGTGGCATAAAGGCTTCAAAGTTGCAACAATGGATAGAAAAGGTGGTGAAATAATTTTATGGGGTGTCAAAAGTGGTTTTAAGTGGCAACATTGGCAGGAAAGGTGGTGAAATTGCATTATAAGGTATCAACTGTGGGTTTAAAGAAGCTAAATGGTAGAAGAGTAGTGCAATGAGACTTAAGTGGTTTCACAGTGGCAAAATGGGTTAAAAGTGACATAATGGATTAATAGAGTCAAAAAGAAGAAGAAAAGTGGCAAAATGGGTAGAAAAAAGTGGTAAAAGGGGTTAAGAAGTGGCAAAAATGAGCAGTTAAGGTGGTGAAATTAGATTTTGAGGTGTGGAAAATTGGTGAAAAGGTTTGAAAAAGTTGCAAAAATGGATTAACAGAGGCAAAAAGAAAATAGGCGGGAAGTGGCAGACATGGGTTAGAAGTGTAAAAAATGGGCAGAAATAGTGGGAAAAGGCCTTAAAAAGCAGAAAAATGACTTCAGTGTGGAAAAAAATTAGCAGAGAAGGTTCTCCCCAGTTATGTGGAGGACCCATTCACTAGGTTTGTCAGGGGCCCAGTCATTTCTGTGGGCAGGCCTGATTGGGGTGGTAGAGTCATTTAGTAGAAGTTCACACAGGATGTTCGGTCTTTTCTACTCCTGCTAGAGATAATCAGACTCAAGTAGCAGTGTGGAATAGGACCCATTTTTGTGATCATATTATGTATCCAAGTATTTGGAAGATAGAAAGGAACATTTTAAACCACTTGTTTTCTACAGTAAAAGTAGTCTGCATGTGCTCATATCAGCCAATAATAGCTTAATCTTGTCAAGGTTGCAGAGTAGCTCTTTTGTCCTGTAAATCTGATCTTTAGAGACAGAGAAGTTGGTATTCTATCCTTTTCAAACTGTTTTCTATTTTATTTTCAAGCCAAATATAAGTTTGCAATTGAATATGAGCCAACCATTACATCCTCATATTAAAAGCCATAAATACCAAAAATCTGTCCTTATTCTCTGATTTTTCTCTCTTGCTGTTCTCCTCTTTGTTCTAAGCATGTCCACACTCTCCATTTTCCTCTACTCATTATCCTTTTCTCTCTTCTTTCTCTTGTTTTCAGTGAGGGCGGGGTCTGTGTCAGACTCTGTTCAGAGACCCAGCCCTCTCCGGACCAACTCTGAGGATCACGGCCCCTTCAAGAAAAAGGACCGGTCTCCAAACCGGGACAAGGACAAAACAGCTGGAAAGAAGTCATCAGACTCTGGGGAGGAGGCCGACAAAGACTTTATTTTGTTATGAGTGAGACACATTTGTTGATAAGTTTCCTAATTAACTTAAGGGGAAGTATATGATCAACAAGTTTTCATTATATTTGAGGTCAGTCCTGTCAGACCTCAATTATAATTCGTTTGGTTCGCAGGAAGACATGCTGTAGTATCAGGTTATACACCATGTCAAATTTGGTTATCGGTGACAGAAATATCTTTGATTAATTTCATATTATACCACCAAGTAAACCAAACCTAAGAGCTTCCTTTTCACTAACAGCTTTTTCTACTTCATGTTCCTGTCAGCTGAGAACATCATGTCTCTGTAATAATAAACTTTCACATAAAAAGAGGCATGAGGCTTTCAGAAAACAGCAGATGTATGTGGTTAAAGACAGAGCAAGAGACTGTGAAACTACTTTGGCAAATCTAAATAACCTTTCATCTTATTATTTGTTTCAGTAGCTTGTTTCCCAGGGACCAAACACACAATAATAACAATAAAACTAGGATCACTGTACTGTACTTGAACTCAAAGCAGACCAAGACCCAATGACATTCTTTTCTGTCAGTATTTTTGTAGAGATTTTTCTATTTCTGTGCAACTTTCCTCCTAACTAAATCCATTATGCAATCTCTTATTTGCTTACAGGAAAACACAGGTTCAGCTGAGACTTTCAGCCCACCGCCATGAATCACAAACTTATATTTAATGTAGCTTTTCTTACAGTAATACCACAGAGGAGATGACCTGGAAACTTTATCAAACCGCCTGACTTTACTCATGTTTGGATCTGCATGAAGGAGTAGGAGTGACCGTATGACGTGTTGCGTTTAGAGGACATTAGTACACTTAACTGATAATCAATCGATAAGGCTTCAGCACTGTTAACCAACACCGTCGTCTGTGATTCCACTTTTATCATATGAAACCTTTAAACCACAGATGACTTTTGCACGCTGCCTGAGTTTGTGTCTGTCATTACATAGAACAATACAGAGTGCCACTATAAACACTGATGTTACTTGTTAAAACAGTTTAATTTTAAGCCAGTACTTCCAAAGATGTCAGATTAACTTTATATCAGTATTTGTCTCTGAAGACACTCTGAGCTGCTCTTGAAGACAGACAGATTCTCCAAGTGTTTCAGTCTTCCCCTGGTGTGCTTACAGTCCAATGAAGGCAAACGACTCGCATAAAAGAGGACTGTCATGGATACTCTGGAAGGTCCAATGCTGCCAATTTCAGGAGCTGATTTAATCCAGAATCAGACAGAAACCTCTTCAGCTTGTTCTTTGTTTCAAAGCGGGACACTGAGGGAACTCCAGCCTTCAATCACTCTTTCTCCTGAGCCTAAAGACTCAACTTTCAGGGCTTTTAAATCCAGTTTTCTGCATAAGAGGACATGTTAAAAAGCCAAACTAATGCTTTAGTTAAAAAATGAATAATGCACAACCTGAAGGGAACGTAAACTGAAGGTAGCAGTATTCTGTGTGTAGCATTTTTAGGTCTTGATGCTGCACAACAACAATATAGGCTGATTCCTCTTATTATCATCTACAGATTAAGGAATGCCCTTTTCACACTGCTGCAATGACAGCATGTCAGTCATGAAGACAGGTACAAAATGTGTATTTTAATCTAAAGTGAAGGCCTGAAGCTTCCCTGAGACCCCTGGGTAGACCCAGGACCCCTTGGAGAGATTATATATCTCATCTGGTTTGTGAACACCTCAGAATCCCTCAGGAAGAGCTGGAAAATGTTGCTGGGAAGAGAGATGTCTGGGCTGACCTGCCTCACCTGCGGCCATAATGAGATATATCTCATTCAGTGGATATGTGAAACCGTCAAACAAATTAATACCCAATCATAATGCAATGTTTTCTAATCTCTTTAAAAACAATACTTGCAGACCTACAATAAGTATCAGTTAACTGATGACTTTTAAGGTATAGAGCTTAAATTTTCCCATCAGTTCCATCAGACTGAACAATGTATCCATCAAACTAATATTTAGCACATCAGTAACAGTGGAATTACTTTTCTTCATCTATGTAGCTGAACTGAAATTCTTGAGCTGAAAATCTGCTCTGAATGTTGTTCTCTATGTGCAGTGTGAAAGGGGCATACCTACTTTAATGAAGGAGAAATAAATTAAAGTCAGGACCAAAGGTCTTACTGGTGCACCTTTTCTACGATGTCCTTGGATGTCTTTTTGTAGGATTAGAAAATCATTCCACTTCTTTGTCACTAATAAAGTCATGGGAATAACACTGTTCCTGCAGGTCTGATGTCAACTGCTGCTTTGGCTCACAATGTCAGGCCCAAAACTCAAACATGTCTTTTATTTTGAAAATATTCCAGGGCACAGAATAAAATCCTTCTACTACTAGGTGCTCTATTCTGATTTTTTGGGTGCAAGAAAAAAAACCAGTATGGACTGGGATTTCAGAAGCAGCTGGCTGTGTTTCTGTTTGAAAGACTGATGACGATGGTAATTTCTCTGTTCTAGCCTGAAAATGAGCGTCCATTTTTTTTTCTGATGTTACACGGTTGAAGAAGTGGAAACAAAACAGAAGAAGTGGAAACAAAACAGTTTGGACTCTAGAGTCTAGATGTGTGTGACTGCATGATGTGAGTTGTACTGTATGTATATATGTGCTTTCAAACACGTAGGAGTGTGCGTGTGTATATATTTATGTGTGATAAACACACATGTAACATTCACACTGTGATAAATCACACTCCTATGTGAAAACAAATCCTTTATTGTTTTGGTACTAAGTACACTACTATACTAGGGGGTTTGTTTGTAACTTATTTGACATAAAAACAATGGCCGTCGCATTTTTCCTGTTTTTCTCTCACATGTACATTGTGTTTATAAATGTAGAAATTAATTCTTTGTATTAATTTGTTCATCAATTTAATGTTATGTTCATCAAAAAAGAATGATGCAAAACCAGGACTGTTTTCTCTTGAGCCGCAAAAAAAGGCATAAATACAAGTGACATGTTTCTCATAATTTGTTTCATTGTGCCCTGTTTGATCAATATGTTTCTGCTGGTGTCCAACATTTCTTCATGGAGATATTAATATTGATTAAAATGATTTTATAGGCTTCAAAACTGGTGCATTGATTCTTTGTGGAAGTACTTTCAAACAGCGTTCTCTAAACTTCAGTATGCTGCGACCAAATATGAGATCCGAAAATGGGGCGTATCAAAATCCTTGTACAGCCTTAACATGAGACTCAAACATTTCATTTAATTTAACTCTTTTTTTGTTTGCTTTTTTGTTTGTTTGTTTCATAGATGGGGAATTTCAGTGCAAGTGCTTTGCTTTCAGATACATTAACATTACTCTGAAAGGGTTTGTGGTATCACAAAATACAATGAATGAGCATCTACCAGCAAACTCTTCACAAGTACTATAAATGTCTCAGAAGACACTTTTAAATTCTTAGAATCAGGATGCAAGCAGCAAAGTGAAACAGCTGAGTGTCACCAGTTAATCCGACACCAGTTAAACTGTAACACTGATTGTTACACATCAGACAAATGATGAAAAGGTGACATGAGTTCAAACTGATATATATTATTTTTTATGATCATTTAAAATGTGATTTAATCATTTTTTATTTTCTATGATTTTTATTTATTGTAAATGTCCTCTTGCAGCCCACCTACAGTACCTCTAGGGCCCAACAGTGGGTCTCGGACCACACTTTGGTAAGCACTGCTATTGAAGATTTATTTGCAGTGTAACTAAATGGCCACTAGATGGCACACATATTTCTATAGTCAGTATTCTCTCTCTTTTACACACTTGGAGGAGGTGTGGTTTCACACAAAGTCAGAGTAACATATGTCAGACAACTGAGCAGCCAGGCAGTTTGTCACCTCAGTTCTCTGTTAAAGTTGACTTCTTGAATTTTGTTTTTCAAAAATGGACAGTGCTTTTGATAACCTGGATGCTGCAGGTTTCCTGGAAATCTGGCAACACTTTGACGCAGATGGTGAGAAAATTTAATTATAAGTAGATTTTTTTCAGCATAAACTCCTGCTTGAAGAGATAATACAGAATTTTGTAAAGAATCTTTTGGTTTAAGTAGACAAAATATAAAAAATGCATTCTGTATGTGTGATGATACCATTGTTAGATCAGGTTGTAGGAAGTCATTTAAGTTTTTATAGTGTGAAATGCAAAAACAAACTTATGTGTGTGGGTGTGTGTGTGTATATATACAAAGATGGCAATGCCCTGAATAATTTCATAAAGCTGTTTTTGTAATACTGTCGCAATTTCAAATGTGGGATACATCTGAATTTGAATTAAATCAACTCTGATCAGGGACATCGAGAATATATCCATGATAAGTTAGACATGCCTAATTCTTCCTCCAAGTTATTTCTGTGATGACTTTTTTTCTCTGCTTCCTGGTCTAACAAGACTTGCACTACTTGTTTTTGATTGGACAGATAATGGCTACATTGAGGGCAAAGAGCTTGATGAGTTTTTCCGTCACATGATGAAGAGGCTGGGTCCACAGGTGAGAGATCAGATCATGCAGAACGTGTGATGACAGCAGTTTAATGCATTGCATGTCAGGGACAGCTGGGAACACAAAGTAACAGACTGCATCATTATCTGATGGGACAAATGCACATGATGATAATGAAGTGTCAAAAAAATCTAACAGTTTAAAGGTTTACCTTTTAGTTCATGTATGTTACTATACATTCTCTTTAAGGAAAGGCAGTCATCTATTTAAAAATTCGTATCAATGGTCATCAAACTTAAGTTAATATTTAGTAAGAACATTTGTAAACATCATAAATCTTCTTAAGAAATGCATTTGCCTCAAAGATTTTGCATCCTGCTGCTGTGTGGTCGGCTGAAGATTAATGCATTTCTCAGGATGGGTGTGGCAACACAGACAAGCTCTGGACACTGTCAAACTAAAAGACTCTTAGCTTAAATCTACCCTTAATAGTCTTCCTAAAATGGAAACAGAATGAGCATCTAAATCAGCATAAATGACCATTAGTGCATTTCCAGACTGTTTTTGTGAGTGTCTCTGATTGGTCTAACCACATCTGTCTAATGGGTTTGTACTCAAACAAACAGACCTTGATTGACCACATGCCACGTTGATTGTCTTATGTTTGCTTCCCATCACTCAGGCCCCGAGGATATGATCTGTTTAGTGTATTTCTCTCTGCAAAACAGAGCACAGACAAGTTATCTTATTACATCTGCTTAGATTTAAAGTAATGTCCAATCTCATGGTGCCTTGATTTTTCCCTCTGGTGCAGCATGTAAAATGATGCAGATTTTTCAGCTATCATATCAATGGTCATATAGCTGGCAGCAGGCCAAAACCTTGTATCTCATTTTTTATTTATACTATTTTTCTGTACATCTGTCACTGGGTTTTAACAAATTGGAAGTGGGAGGGATGGAAAACTTACAACTAAAAAACATATGCAAAAATAATCCAGGTCCAGGCACTCAATATGGTTTGAAAAATGTATAAGGCATTTAATTTATAGGGCTACAAATATTAAAAAGTACACCAAGGCGTAGTGGTTCTCCAGGCTGTAGTGACACACTGAGGCCACCACATCCTGAAGAAGTCACATGATGAAGAAATGGGCGCTGAGGCAGAAGCAGGATTTATTTCTATAATAGAAACCTTGGTTTACCTGAGTTTGCTGACCAAATTGGCAATGTGAGCTTTGAACAAAAGCTCATGATCAATAAGAAAACCCAGGTATTTGTAGTTTGAGACTAACTCAGTAGGTCTACTTTGCATAGTTCAAATTGGCTGGATATTAGCTCGTAACTCACTTGTATTAGAGACTACTAGGAGTTTTGTTTGATCAGCATTTCAAACCAATGTAAGTTTCTGCATATGAGATTAAATAACATTAAAAGCAGAATGATAAAACTCAAAAGCCTATGTAACTTATGATAAAGAGAAATGAATAATGGTGTCATCAGCATACAAATGATATAAGGCATTTTAAAAGGTCTCACACAAATTGTGAATATGAATGGAGATCTAAACAGGTTCTAAGACTGAACTTTAGGGCACACTTTTAGGGACCTCAAGGTTCAGTCTTAAGTTGTAATTTAGAGCAAACAATAGAAAATGCTGTAAAACAGGACTGACTGTTGGATGGATAAAATAAAACAGACAATAAGTTTATTTAAACATGAAAATGGAGGTAATTCAAAAATAACAGTCATTAAAGTACACAGGAAATTATAATTTAAAGAAAAAGAAAACTATTTGGCAATACTTGTTTATTTATATAGTAAAAAGTATAAAGAGGCATCAGCATTAATTTTGCTCTGTTTCATGGTCTCTTAGAAAAACCTTTAAGGAGCTTTAACATCATCTTTACCTGTGTGAACCCCAGAAAGAGTCATCACCGCTCTGGTAGTCTCTAGCAGGGATGCAACTGCATAAATGCCTTATGTCAACAGAGTAAAAACTTGTGCTTAGCAACAGCAGAGAGCCGGCGCCACATGTGGTATCACACAGTAGGTGATGAAGATGAACACAGAGATGAATCCCTCTGTATTGAGCACTGCTCTGGCACCTCACAGTCTGCTCAGCATATAAAAGAAACAACAACATCTGAGATCAACAGGTTTCTATAGTGACCTAAGGAAGAAAAACTGCTAATCAAATTTTGAATGAACTTACAAATAAGACAGTCCTTTCAGTTTTTGTTATCTGAGGTCCAGTTGAGAAAGAAGCGTGTTTATACAGGAAGAGAAGACGTGATCATAAACTTTGATATCTGTACACCATGCTCTCTGCAGTGTTTGAAATATGTGGTAAGCTCAAACAGGAGTTATCTTAGAGTTCAAATAGTAAACCTTGAACGAGAAGGATCTGAGAAAGGAGTCTCCATGGTGACAAATAAATGTGACTCAGCACTGGTGTTTTTTATTCACTATCAAGGTCTGAAGATTAAAGAATAGCCTATGCATTTGTCTTTGTAAAACACCACATTTTTATTCCAGTGCACTATTCTGAGATTAGTTTCCTGATAGCTTTGTAAAGTTTAGTACAGTTAGTGAATGTCTAATGGGGGCTTCGTTCTCATGTGTCTCTGCAGGAGAAAGTGACTGAGGAGAGAGTCCAGAGACTGAAGCAGAGGTTTATGTCTGCCTACGATGTCACTGCTGATGGGAAACTACAGATCCATGAAGTAGGCTGCAGAACCATTTATGTACCTCAATTATTTCTGAATGACTGAACTTTTCCTTAAGGTGAGCGTTTGTGCTGTAAATTCTGACATGGACACAAAAGATTGATACTCCGTTCTATCTGACATGCTCTCATTGAGTCTCCTCTGTGTCTGTGATGCAGCTCCTGGCACAGCATCCTCTCTACATCAGAACAATTCATTCAATCAAAGGATGTTGTGCACATACATTAGGCCAGTCCCTTAATGTGCTGACCTCACAGACCCCAAACGCTTTGGGTTTTACTCATAAAGATGGAAAAATCAATACCTGTCTTACATAAGTGGCCCATCGAGGACATTTACTGCAGTTGATGCTGGAACAGTGAGATCAAACCTTGTTGCACAAAAGCATCTATATGGTCTGTCTATAGATGTACCCATCTTTGTTTTCCTGCTCTCTAAAGTTTACCGTTTCACTGACATGGGTTTAGCAATTATTTAATGAAGAAATTATATAAACCTAATGTGGACTAGTCCTGTCTTTGGAGATAAAATGAACTCAGGACCTGACAAGGCGGGACTGCTACTGAGCACATCTGATGAGTAGCTTTCTAGAAGGCACTATACTTGAGATTCTAGTTTTCTATATTCACTTCATCTAACCAAGTAATCTGCATTAAAAGGAAGTTAGTTGGTCTGTCAGAAAACCCCAGCATCCTGTGTGATATCTTCAAGAAATTTTGTTGCAGCTCTAGTTCAGTGCCATATGACTGTTCACTTACAATCAGACAAAAAGAACACCAGTTGCACTGTTAATGCACTATTTGTGCATGTTGTAAGGGGATCCTGTTTCACTAAAAGGAAACTTCAGTGGGTTGGTGCTTGATGAAATGAGGTTTGTTTATTGCAAATGAAATTAGAAGTCAGGACAGAATAAACAGCAACACCTTACATTGTAAAGGTGGTACAGCACAAACTCTGCTCCATGTTTCCTATGCTCTATCTGCAAAGAGGACTGTATTTTGTATTGTATATTGTTGTATCCCAACATTCTGGTTTAGTTCAATACTTACTGTTCCAGATAGACTGTTTTATATATCCATTGCATGGGGCATATTTCACATCCATCTGGGCAACAGCCCATAGATAACGTTTGGGAATGATGGAACTATAAAACCTCAGAGGGTGATTGGATGAATATCCTGTCTGTCACATTTATTAAGGACCAATCACAGCAACAAAACATAAGAGGTGCAGGAATGTACTGCTGTGTGGGAGTAGACTCTATAATGCAAACCTGGCAGGCAGCCATTGTTATGTTAAAATACTCAGGAGATTGCAAAAACAGATTTTCTACCACAAAAAGGTTTTAATAAAGAAATTCTGTTCAGTTCTGATTAAATTGCCATGATAACTGCCTCTGCTAATGTTCAACCAGTAGCCATTTGCTTGCAGTACAACTAAACCACTGTCTCATTCTCCTCAAATTCCACCTTCTGAAATGTCTATTTACTAGTTATAGTGGTTGTTTTTCTCTGTTAAATACATCAACTTTATCAACAGTGGTTGTAGACTCAGTGATGTCACTCACTGGTTCCTGAAGAGGCATTATGAAGCCTTAGAGGGCAGTCACCATATTGAAGATGCTGACTGAAATTTCAGTCAATATGCAAACAGGGACTGAGTTTCATGTGGGACAGACCTTAAGACTCCTGGCAAATAACTACTTGTCTACTAATGCAAATGCATTCACGACCCTTATAGTCTTTAAAATCAGAATATATGCATCGCCAAAGTCACATCATATTTTTTTTTTTTTTACCAATTTTACTGAAAGCTTTGGACAAGAGAGTTTTTCATATCAGTCTGCAAAATGAGATTTAATGTTAATGGGGCTTCCTTGTTTTTTGAGGTCAGCCTCAAGTGGACATCTGAGGAACTGTATTTTTCTGCACATTGGCTGAATTAAAAAATACTTACATATACTACAAAAAGATGTCTAAGTCTAAAATAGCCATTCCTTTTTATAATTTTCTTGGAAATAGCTGAAAACAATCAAAATTGGAAATGCTGCTTGTCTGTCCAGGAAGTCTGGCTCTTCATGGGTTGGTCTCGTTTTTGGCGCATTGCGTTTGATCTGACTCAGCTTTCTGATCCAAATGGCTGCAGTTTCATCCTGGGTTTTAATTCAATAAATGACAGTGGCCAGTTTAATCTGCTAATGCAGGGCTGATACTATAAAAGAAGGACAGAGAGGAGAGGAGCAACATGAACTGGAGTGAAGCCAGGAGGAGCTGTAGAATATAAATCATACATCCTCTCTATCTTGTGTATCTGAGCCTGCAGGAAGCTGCAGTGTGCACATGCTGTACTTTATGCAGAGATTACTGATCACATTTATTTTTCATTTTGTGTCATTTAAAAAAAAATCAACACTTATATCTTTTATAGACAGTGTCCCAAAATTAGTTTAGTTCCTGTGGTTCCATTATTATGAAATGCCAAAGGCATATTGATCACTCAACTCCTGCTCTGTCTCATTTTCCAGCTGGCTAATATGATCCTCCCTGAAGATGAGAACTTCCTGTTGATCTTCCGTAGAGAAGCTCCTCTGGACAACAGTGTCGACTTCATGAAGGTAGAGTCACAGAAATTATCAAAGATTTATTTGATGCAGAAGCAGAGACTCATCTGTTCAATAAGGAATACACTAATAAAATTGTGTCATTAGAGTTTGTGAGACTTGTGGAGATTATGAAGAAAAATCTGGGGTCTAGCAGTCATTTCACATACTCCACATGCACAGAGGCCCTAATCCTTGAAGTAGGTGGGTTCAATCCAACTTGTGGCTCCTTCCCCGCATGGCAGTCCTCACACTCTCTCTCCCTGATTTCCAACTCTATCCAACTCGTCTTTCCAATATCAGCATTAAAAAGACCAATCATATCTACAACAACAAAGTAGAATCAGCTGACTTTTAAAGCTCGATTTTGATTTGTTTCTAAGATACTCTTTTTTATTGGCTGTTCCCATTGTTTTTTAAATATGACCTTTATCAGATTCTCATATGAACCTGTTATGGTCCTGAATCGACCCTCATGCACAAATTTTATTTGAAATTTGGATTTCATCATCTTAAATACAGCCAAGCTCATTGTTAAATGAGCAGGTGATCCAACTACTACATCGATTTGAGTCTTTATCTTCTTTAAACCTGTCTCTAAGGCAGAGAAAAAGTAGCCAAGGACCAGCTCACCTCTGTGCTGTGTTGGAGGGGTCTCTAGGGCGGTTAGGGCACTCTTGTATCACAGAGAGTAAGGAGGAACCATCTTCTCTGTGTTTTTCACTAAGTGCAAAAGACTTCCACTCCCATCCACACCACTAGTGCAGAACTGTGACGAGTGACACTGAAGATTCACACAATTCATTCCAGCTTTTGATGTGGATGAAGATTGGGTCGTTGTTTAAGAACCAGTCATGAAGTGGCCAAAATCTGACATGGACGATAAAATTATGATTCTGTATGTCACTGTAAGGTCACATATGACAGAAAGAGCTTTTTTAAAATATGCCCGAAGAGCTCACAAAACAAGAACCCAGCTACCACATGACATTTTCCTGCTATAGAAAGCATTATAATTGAAGTTTTAAAACCATATCTTGAAATAGGAAGGAAATGATTCAGTAAGTTCTAAGAGAATGATATGAAAGTTAAGATAAGCAAAAATGCAACACCTTTCCTTGGTTAAACAGATTGGCATGATAAAAACAACAGAAAATGAGAGCTTGGTTGCAACACATACAAAATATGAGGAAGTGTTTTCAAACTTCAAGACCCCAACTATGTCTATAGAGTGATATTTCCCTTGTGAATTTTAGTTCTCATTGTCTCTCACCGTGTAAAACAACAGAAAAGCATTCTGCTCTATAATAACCCTTAGTAGTGTGTCCCTCGGTGTGTTGACTCACTCACTTGACTAAAATCCTTGCACAGTGCTTGTTAATATTTTTCTGATTTGCTCTTTTTTCCCGGCTGAAGATCTGGAAGAAGTATGATGTTGACTGCAGCGGCTACATATCTGCTCAGGAGCTCAAGGTGAGGTCAACTAAAAAATGTATTTATATGAAAAGGCCTTTACTAATGTCTCTTCTGTTCAAGGAGATTTCTGAAGTGTCGCAGAGAATGAACATCACCCTCAGCCCAGTGGTGGCTGGTGAAAAATTTCATCAGTGGGGCTGTCCTAAATCTGTTCAACTATATAACTAACTATTCAACTAACTAAACAACTCTAACACTAAGGACCATTTCACTCAGAATGGAGTTAAAACTGCCTTTGGTTTTTGTCATGTAGCTCAACACTCTTAGTAATACTAGAAAAAAAATTTTCTCAGTGGATCAATTTCTTTTTCTTTTTCTTTTTTTTACCAGTTTTTTTTTTATTGATTTGAGTGGCGGCTGGTGAAAAATTTCATTGGTGGGGCTGTCCTAAGTCTGTTCAACTACAGGGCACATTGTCTCTTTTTATAGTCAAAAAATGACTATAATACCAATTTTTTTTTTTTTTTTTTTTTTATTGACTGACACACTGTGTATATTTTTAGGGATCTGACTTAATCCAGAGTATAAATTTCTTTGCACTTGCTGAGATTTCACCAACACCAAAAATGTCCCTCTTCTGAATTTGCTGTGTATTTATTATGTTTCCTTGTTAAAGACTGTTTGTGTAATTGAGTATCATCCCATCCTTTTGATTTTTTTGTTGTTTCAGTGTTTGCAAATGTTTTGTCTTTCAGGCTTTCCTGAAAGACTTGTTCCAGCAGCATCACAAGGAAGTACCGTCTGACAAACTGGAGGAGTACACAGACACAATGGTTTGTTTACAGTTCATTAACACAAACACATTCCTTTGAAAACCATTAAGTATAATGTTAGAGAATATCTGTGATGTGTGTGGTGGTGTGTGTGTCAGCGGCTCTGTTGTATCTCCTGTACATAGATGTGGCTTGAAAATGGTTTAAATAATCTTTCTCTGCAGTTTTCTTAGATCACATTTACTGTAAGTACTTATTAGGTCAAATGTACAAACTGTGTCCTTAAAAGTGTGATTTCTGTCATCATTATTTTCACAAATAACAGCTTTACCTATATCTACAGAAGGCTCATAAACCTTTTTCTACAAGCTGATGTGAATACATGTGAAAACATTGTTGAGAGAAACTTTCCAATCTAAATACTTTCTGTATTTGTCAGAAGGAAGCAGAGGGCATCTTGTTTAGTCTAAAAAGTCACTGCAGTCTCAGACAACCTGATCAAACTCTGAGTTGATTCTGGAGTCACAGATGGTGCTTGAAGGAAATAAACAGGACAGAAAGAGATTTATGTTTCTCAGTAAAGTGTTTTTGTCTTGCAGATGAAAATCTTTGACAAAAACAAGGACGGCTGTTTGGATTTGAATGACCTGGCCAGGTAACAGCTAGTTTTAAGTTTTTGTTGCTTGTTTAAAGTCTTTGCAGCCAGGTTTCACCTTTTATTTTAACCGACAAACTTGCCATGAGTCAGTCTACTGACTGAGATCTTCCAGCAGGGACCATCAAATGGTTTTTAAAACTCTGCAGGTCATGAAAGGTAACCGTGATCACAGTCCGGGCTCATCAGCTGTGGATGTCTCAGCCTGCAGATTTCAGAGGCCACATTCAATGTCATAGCATTTAATAACTATTTTCTATCAGCTGTTATTTTCTGAGCTCTTGGCTGTGTTGGTCTTCTTTAACAGGGTATTAATATATTATTTATTAGCTATGATTTACTGTGTTGTTCTATTGTTGTCTGTATGTGTATTTGTTTTGTACTGTTTTGGCTTTTTTTTACCCGAATGTAACTACTTTTGAGAAGAGCTTTATAAACAAAGGTTTTACAATCCACAACTCCAAAAAAGTTGGGACACTGTGTGAAATGGGATTAAAGACAAAACAATGATTTGCAAATCCTTTCCAACCATTCAACTAAAGACAGCACAAAGACAAGATATTAATCATTAAACTGATAAACTGTATCCTTTTTGTGAAAAGTGACAAACATTCTGATTATAATGTTCCAAAAGTGTTGGGACAGGAGTATGTTTACCACTATGTAACATCACCTTTTCTTCAAACAGTGCTTTGTGAGCATTTGGAGACTGGTGACACTCACTGTTAAAGTACTGAAAGCTGAATTTTCTCAGTTTTGTTTTATGTACATATTAAGTTCAGCAGCAAGGGGTTTCTGTTGTTGTATTTGAATACCACATATTCACTGTGACAAAAACTGGACTGCATGCAGGTCTGACTCGGCCCCACCGTCTTTCAGTGTGAAGCCATGCTGTTGCAACTCATGCAAAATGTGGCTGGGCATTGTCATGCTGAAATAAGCAGGGGCAACCCTGAAAAAGATGTAATCTGAATTGAAGCATGTGTTGCTCTAAAACCTGTTGTACCTCTCAATATTCACAGATGTGCTAGTTGATATTGTCATTGGCACTTAAACACCCTTACACCATTACACATGCTGGCTTTTGAATTTTGTTTTGATAGCAATCTGGATGATTAGTTTTCCTCTTTAGCCTAGAAGTCTCAACAAGCATTATATCCAAATGATAAGTAAAACAAAAGTGAAAATGTGGATTCATCAGTTCACAGCGCACCTTTACACTGTAGGAAGGTCAACCTCAGATGAGCTCTGGCCCAGAGAAGCTGGTGGGGCTTCTGGATGTTGATATATGACTTTCACTTTCCATTGTAGATTCTTAACTTCAATTTGTAGATGTAGTGACATACTGTGCTAACTGACAATGATTTTCTGAAATGCTCCTGAGCTCACACTGTCATATCTATCACAGAATAATGCTGTTTTTTAATGTACTGCTGCCTGAAGGACACAGCAATCAGTAATGGTTTATGATCTTGCCCCTTACACATAGAGATTTCTCCAGATCCTCTGAATCTTTTGATGATATTATGGGCTGTAGACAGTCAAATCTCTAAATCCCTTTGCAACTACAATTTAGGAACATTGTTCATAAACTGTTGGACTATTTGTCCATAAAGTGGAGAACTTTGCCACCCATTGATTTTGAATGACCAAGCCTTTCAGTTGTGCTCTTTTACACTCAGTCATGGTGCTATCACCTGTTGCCTATAAACAAACCCACCTGTTGAATGTTCAAGGTGTTTTGTTGGCGTCAAAGACCTTTCCTAGACTTTCCCAATCCCAACTTTTTAGAACATATTGCAGGTATCAAATTTAGAAGGGTGTGTTTAGTTTCACAAAGTTTAAATTTTGAACATGAATGTCTTGGCTATGTGTGTATTCAATTGAATATAGGTTGAAAAAAATGTGCAAATCACTGTATTCTGTTATAATCCACATTTTACATAATATCCAGTCTTTCTTTGGAATTGAGGTTTGTAATATTAATGGTAGAATTTCTCTTAAGATCAGGATGAAAATCAATTTTCTGTAAAACAGGCTGTCATTCATGGTAAAAGCAGCGTTATGGAAAAGTTAGTGTGGTCCAAACAGCTTGAAAGAAAGACCAAAGCCTGTGGACACCCAAAAAACATGGCAGTGAATTCAGCATCACTCCCACAGTCACCCTATTGGCTGAAAGTGTTAATATGCATCATATTTACAACAAGAGCGGGAATCTGAAAATTCACAAGATTTATCTTGTGAATAAAATAACAATTTGTGTTTTTTTCCCCTACAAGGATCATGGCTTTAGAAGAAAACTTCCTGCTCCAGTTTAAAATGGATGTGAGTTTTTGTCATTCGTAACAGGTTCAGAATGAAGTCTAATCCATGAGTAATCTTCATTTATTTACTCCAACTTCAGTACTTTCATAGAATATTCTGTTTTTAACAGTGTATTTCATTTCTTCTCTAGGCATGCAGCAAAGAGGAGAGAAAGAGAGACTTTGACAAGATATTTGCCCATTATGATGTTGTAAGTATAATAATGTACAGGGTGGGACTGCTGCTTCTTTATTTCATTATATAAAAGATCATTACTGTCAGGAAACTATGAGACTTTTGGCTGTACTCTGGACTTTGTTGGGTTTTTGTACAATGCAGATGCAGACATCTGGCTGAAAGGTTTCAAGTTTGAACCATTAATTGGTCTGTAATTAATTATGCATAGAGAAAACAACAACGTTAAGTTATAAGTGAAAACAAAGCTTTCTGTGGCTGTGACTGCAGTTTCCCTCCCAGTTATCACTGCCACTAAATTAATGACACTCCTGATTTTCTCCACATGTATCTGTGTGCAGGACACCACTCAGCACAGCAGCAGTGAATCCAATTATCTCCCTTACCTCATTAATGAAATGTAATGAAATAAAGCACTGATTTTCATGTCATACCACTCTCTGGGTGGATGAGTTAACTCTAACAGATTTTATCAGATGATGACTTCCAGATTAGTAAGGAGTCTTGCATAAGTGTCCTCTGGTCTGTTGAATAACAAATGTGAATTTGCCTGCACCGACAAGCAGTGAGCGATGAAAATTTTTGAAGTAATCTGCTCATTGAGCCTTTTTAACAAAATCTGCAGTATTACAGTGTCCTGTCTGACTGCACAAATTAATTTGTTTAAAATCGAGTCTATGCTTGAGTCTGAAAGTTATACTTTCACTCCTTGGCTGTATTTTCAAACATGTTCATTGACAGCATAGCATGCACTCTAGCAACCTCTTAAAAAAAACCTTTACAAAACATTTCCTGATCCTTTAGGAAGTGAAACTCAAAGATGCTTTTTTTTAACTGATCACTTTATTAGGTACACCCATTCAACTGCTCACTCAAGATTTCAATCACATGGCAGCAGCTATTTATTAAGACATGAAGGCATGGTCAAGATGATCTGCTGAAGATCAAGCAGAGCCTCAGAAAAGAGAAGAAAGATGATTTAAGTGACATTTTGATGCTCAGTTTGAACTTCAGTGGATTATTTTAACCATGTCTGCCTAAATGAATCGGTTGCTGCCATGTAACATTAGCTGATTTTTTTTTGGCCTAATAGGCAGTTGAATAGGCATACCCAGAAAAATGTGATCAATGAGTGTATATTTCATACTAAGAGCCTAATACCTCTTTTTGCAGTTTTTTATACTGCCGGGCTGCTTTGGAAATATTCTATTACAAGTTTTGCATTGAACCAAGTGGTAGATATTAAACACAATACACTCTGTGATGTTTCATATCTTAAAATACTACCTGACTACAGAGATGAATGTATGTGTAACTGATTGATGCAGGTGGGGCATAAATGACATGGAGTAATCTGCACCTTCTCCAACCTTCTCTTCTCTTTTCTGTCTCTGTCTTTCTTGTTCAGAGTAAGACAGGAGCACTGGAGGGTGCTGAGGTGGACGGATTTGTCAAAGACATGATGGGGCTGGTTAGGGTAAGACTGATAAACAAACATGTCCAACAGTTTTGATGCTAGGTTATAAATATGTGCAGGTCATTTTAATTTGGAGTTATAATCTGAATCTCATACCTACCTCTTAGAAGGTGTAAATAAGGCTGTCAAACAATAAAGTAGTACCTCATGTTATTGAGGATTCCCCACTCACTATCACTATTATTTGTTGTTTTTAGATCAAGGTTGTAGACTTTGGTTATCATCCAATAAAAATGCTTTGTCATAGTTTGCACACATTTCACTGTCTGTGAATTAATAGCAGTGTACAGCAGTTATGTTATGACAGCACTGTAAGTAACACTGCATTCGAGAATACTACTGGGTTAACCCTAACATCAACCATTGGCTGAATGAAGTAAAAACATCATTTCTGCAGCAATTTTGTGGTTAGTTTTGAAATCATGCTCTAAGTTTAGATGAACCTTGTATCTCTTTGGTGCAACCAAACAGTAACACAACATTATAGCCTAACTAGTTTCGATGTAGGGTTAAGTGTGGACCTCAGGCCATAACTTAAAATAAAATGAGCATAGCTGCCACAACAGACAGTAGATGTTTACTGAGTTTGATGGATGTGGGCCTGTATAAACACTGGTATGACACTTATGATACACTCAGTACAGCCTCATCAAACTCAAGCTGGCAAACGCGGCATCATAAAGCATCTGTTCTGTGTATCTGTCTTCTCCACATTAAATTTCTTCCTGCTCCGCTCTGTCCTCTCCAGCCTAACCTCACGGGCCCTGAGCTGGATAAACTGCGGGTTGTTCTGCTGCGCCACTGTGACGTCAACAAGGATGGAAAGATTCAGAAAAATGAGCTGGCTCTGTGTCTGGGAGTCAAACCTAAACTCAGTTAAAGGGTTGTCATATCATAGTATGAGTCAATGATTGTATTTGTTGTTTGGCTGATAGTAAGTTTGGATTTAGACCAACATTCATAAGGATTGTATGATCCTGAATATGATTGAAACACAATAAGACAGTGTGATACAAGTAGTAACAACTGTGTTTACTGCATGTGGTATTCTGATAGAATGAAAAGAAATATTAATTGTATTTTTTTGTTAAAATGGCTGCCTGTGCTGTAAGTTTGTGACATATTTATCAGTCTGCGATCACTGAAGTTTAAAGATTGAAATATGAAATGTTTTACGTGTGATTTTAGATTTTTTTCAGGAACGTTGCTGATTAAGTTTGTTACATTTAATACTGACATGTATCTGCATGATTCTCTGCCAAGTGTGCTGTGTCCTGTTATAACTGGAATAGTATGGGTTAATGAGGGAAATAAAACATTGAAGGAATGAAAAAGTTCATTTTTAGCATCTTTGTTTTGATCTTAGTTTTGAGTAGAGGTACATTTTGATCAGAGATGAAGGAAATAAACTAGAGGTGCTGTTACAACAGCTCATAATGTTTCATTAACCACCTTACGGTGACCTTGATTATGAATATTATTAAGCAATGTTGGACAGTTGTTGACAAGCCTTTTCTTTATCATCTATAGACAACAGTAACCCCCCAGAGAGCAGAAAGATTGAAGTCTGTTTGATTGATTGAAGATTGAAGAGAGTAGAAAATTTAATGAGCAGATGATAGAAAAATCACATACCTAAAGCTGAAAAGCTCAGCTTTAGAAAGCATTTTGTTATCATTCATGAAAATATTTGAATACTTTATTGCTTAATTTAAAACCAAAACACTAATTACATTCATAGTTCTTGAATTTTAAGCTTTTGTGCCCTGATTAAGAAGAAATATCCACTTTAAACATAAAAGGTTGTGGAGTTCTCACAGTGGAGAGTAGTATTCTTTGAGAGTGTAATGCAATCAGATTTTTCAGGAAAATTAACATTTCAAGTGGCAAAAACATAGATTTAAAAATGCAGCCCAGGCCCAAAGATTTGACCCAGACCTTTCAGGTCACTGCCACTCGTCTCCTATAAGACACAACAACCTGACAGGATAAGTCTTTGTATGCAATGTTGGAGTCAGAGGATAGGAACAAACAGAGTTAAGTAGATGGAAACCCTCTCAGCCACTAAAAGGAAGCTAATGATGCAGACATAAAAGCTTTGCTCGGCCTCGGACAGCCTGATCGCCCCTCAGGTCTCCACAAAGCTATAATGTTTGGTTTGATACTGTCTCTATTTCTGCTCCTGTGTTCATTCAGAAAATTACAAACACGAAAAAGATCATTCACACACAGAGTTTATTTACAGTTAACAGGTACAGTGTGTACAAGTGTTAACGTGTGAACGGCTCTGTTTACTGAAGTGATTGTGAGTGTTTTCAGTGGGGAGTACAGATGCTGCACAGCTGCTGCAGAACAAACACGTCTCCATTAGTGTTAAAAGCTTTTCTCTCCACTATATCACAAGACTCATTTACTGGAGAAGTGTTATGGGCTCTGAAAATAAAATGTGGATGCAACAAATGCTCAAAAACGCAAGGAGACTCATTTACATGTAACAAAGCAGTGAGACACAAAAGTCACAACCTTTATAGAATGATAAATGTAATTAATCAGTGTAAAATAATGAAAAGAAGCTAATCCAAAAAGAAGAGGCGACCGCAGCCAAAAAGATTTAAAAGCTGGAAGGAGAAGGGTCAGTAGGACCGAGTGTCTTCCCCTCAACTGTCTGACCATATATAATATTCCAAGAGGACACTGGAAGATAGAAAACAGGACTACTGGGAATCTCCAAACCAGTCAAAAACAACAAAATACAGCAATCTTAATAAGCCGGGAGAGAAAGGGGGCTGTTTTGGGAAGAAAGCAGCAGGGAAAAAACAACTCCTCACTTTAAGTTCCCCAGAGTATGTGTGCCCACCTACACACCCTTAATTTCCCCTCTAAATGCCCCCCTCCCCTCCCCTCTTGCTCCTGCACTCTGGTGAGCTGCAGGCAGAGGGAGGAGAAAGACCAGAACACCAGGGAAAGAGTGCCAATGTAGTTGTCCACAATGTCAAATTCAAAAACCACATTGCTCGTCATTCCCCTTCAGTTGTAGTGATTTGAAAATTCATTCATTTTGAAGGACTAGTTTCTGTTTTTGTGCTGCTGTCTCCAACTTTGCTTTCTCCGAGGCTTCCCCCTCCCCCGCGGCGCTGAGACGACTGACCACACCTGCTGCGGATCTCTAATCATCACACTACTTCACCGCTGCTGCCTCTCATCTCAGTGCCAGCGTATTGTCTGCCACGCACAGCGGTACAAGGCTCCCTGACTACCAGTGACACTCGCTAAAAGATTATTGATTAATCTCCAGGGCTTTCTTGTGAATGATTCTGACTTACCTGTGTTTCCTTTTTCCTCCAGTGCCTCCCTCCACACCTCGCACCAGCCCTGAAACCCAGCAGCAGCACGCTCACTCTCACTCCCCTGAAAAGACTCTCATTCACCTGGACTCCTGGATCAGCAGCACTCTCACTCTCCCCTGTGGGAAAAGAAACCCTCACTCACCAGGACTCCTGGATTCCCCCCTCCTTCCTGAGCACATTTCAATAAATCTGTTAAACCTTTTTCATCTGGTCTGCATTTTGGGTCCACCATACCACAACCTTAACATCAGTTCAGGAACAGGATGAAAAATACTAGGTATACTGAATTGCTCTTTTTAACACCCAATGGACACCTTTAAACCATGCTTAAGCATTGGAATGAAGGCTACCATTTCAATGAAAAGATTTAGCCCATCCTAAACGTTTGTCTTGCCAGATGTAGGTTTACCCTAGATCACTGATCATCAACTGGCAGCCCGGGGACCACATCAGGCCCCCCAAAGCTTCCTGTCCGGCCCCTAAAAGATCATTAAATTCAGAAAAGGAAGATTTTAAGAGAATCTTTTGGCTTTAAGTGTCTACAGCTGTTTAATCCAACCCACAAAAAATTAACATTGAGGTAGTTTTAGCAGGACTTACCATTTAATCTGTTTTTACAGATTTACTGTCATAATTATTCCATATTTAAAAAAGGGTTTAGGTTGACAGAAGTACTGCAAAAAAAGACCGGATAAGATGGTGAAAAGAGGTTAAAATGTGGCAAAAACTGGTTAAAGAGGAAAAAAGGCACAAAAGTTATAAAACAATGGTTACAAATTACAAAAAACAGTGCAAGAAAGTAATGAAAAGGGGTTAAAAAGTGGCAGAAATAGAAGAAAAGTGGCAAAAATTGATAAAAGAGTGGCACAACGGGGATAAATCATGCAGGAAAAGTGGTTTAACGGTGGTTAAAATCTTTCAAAAATTGGGTTAAAGTGGCAAAAGGGGGCAAAGAGTATCAGAAAAGGGTTAAAAGTGTCAAAAATGGGTTAATAGTTGTGCTAAATCACAACTGGGGAGGGCCCATTCTCTTGGATTTCAGGGGTCTGTCTGATTCTGTTGTCTGTTGTCTCCTTATGGCCTGCTGCATTATAAATAATAGAGATAGATCTCACTGGTAATGACTAAAAATGTTTTGAAAAAAATACAAATACTACTACAATAATATTTCAATCAGACAAACATATTTAATTTTTTGTGTATTTGAAAGTCCGGCCCCCAGAGTTTCTGTTGAGACTAAATCTGGCCCTCGTGCAGATGTACTTGATGACCCCTGCTCTACATCTTTCACAGCACCAGGTGCTGTGAAAGTGGGCTCTCTGACTGGCAGGTAAGCAGACCAATCAGAGAGCCAACAAAGAGTCAATGAGGGTTTACTAACACTAGGCAGTCTGTGTGAGTTTGACTGATGTCAGTGCACTCTACTGTGCTCAAGCATGGAACACTTCCCTGGACCTGGCACAATAGAAGAAGTGGGATTACTGCTGGTGCAACATGGACATGATATACCATTGATATGACCACTCCTCTTGACAAATATTTTACCTTCCTTAGACTCTGCATATGCATATGAAGACATTACATTTTGGATTACCTACAGCATAGTCATTCTGCTATAGAATTATTGAGATAATGTCCTTTAAAGTTTAAGTTACGTACTTAAAATGTTGGAATGCATTGCTGTTTGGGGAATTTGCTCATAAATTTAAAGTATTTTCATGAAAATTTGTGGTTTGTTTGCCAATTTTGGAGCGTTTGAGAGAAATTTGCTTTGATTTATTTATTATTTTATTTATTCATTTATTGCATTTTCATGGGAATTTGGGAAATTTGTGTGAGTGATTGGAGATTTTTCTTAAATGTCCTTTGAATATTTAAAGAATTTTCAAGTAGACTTCAGGAAATTTGTCTAGATGTTTTCCAACATTTTCAAGGAATTTAGGGGAATAAATTAGTGTTTTGGGGAATTTTCTAAGACATTTATGGAGGAATTTGCTTGAAATTTTTCAGGAATTCACGTGACATTTTTGATGGACTCCTTAGGTTTTATCATGACATTTCACCGAAACATTTGGTAAAAATTTGAGGTAGGTACTTTTTATGGGACACATTGAAATAATTTATGGAATTTCAATAAAATTTTGAGGAATTTGTGTGGATTTTAGAAAAGAACATTTAAATTTTTCCTACATATCCTAAATAAGTTGGAGAAACTAAAAAAGCATTACAAACAAAAGCTTAGGTCTCAGGAAGTTAAACAATAGTGGAGTGTTAGAGGGCCACATCTGACCAAAAGCAACTCAAAATAAAGTTAGTAGGGTAGGGTTACTGTCCTGTCATCAGTAAAATTCTTCATTGTTCTGACCCTGAGACTGTGCTGCTTGTAAAGTGTGTGTGTCTTATTATAATATGATGATGTATTCATGCTCAGGTCCTAATGGGCTTAGAGCAGGGTGATTGTAGGCCGGCGACAGATGGGGAGACGGGACATGATTGCTACTGCAAGCTGACTCTTGTGTAAGCATCTTTAAATACTCATCCTTAATAATGGGTATAATCTGAAAGTGACTAAAGAAATAAAATAGCCCTACTAATTTAGTTTGCATTTGCCTGTTTTGAAGTATCTAGAGTTTTCACTGGTTAGATTGCAGAGCTAACAACACACCCAATAGCATCTTAAATGATCCATACCTAATCTAAAGAGACAATGCAGTATTAAAGTAATGTGAGACAACATCTGTTGATGTAATAGAGGTGTGTGTGCTGGGGCTTCTTGTTAAACTTGTTAAATGTGTTAAACTAATCCGGTCTTTTTGTGTTGTTCCTTGTGTTTTTATAGTGAAGAGCACACAAGCCTCTCCCTTTCTTACAGACTATCATTTGAAGTTTACACTGTTTAACACCGCCCTCTAGTGGCCGTACTCAAATATGATGGTTTCTGAACTGTTTTCTTGCTTTTTCATTTTTGGTAAACATGACATTTTCATAAATATAATGAGAACAATAATAATAATAATAATAATAATAATAATAATAATAATAATAATAATAAACAATAAAGGATATTGGTGTGAACTTTTCTATATTGTTTTTTGCACTTAGAGAGTGTATGTTCACAGCGGAAGTACCCCAGCACGGTGCCGTTTCATCCCCAGAAGATGGCGCTAGACATCTTTATTGTCACTGTCATGTACTGCTGACTGGACACAGGATGTCCAGAAATAAGCACTCCATGTTTTTAGTATGTTTCTATATTTTTATATCAAAATTTACTTTATAATGTTGACATTAATACAGGAAATACATCCTATGTTCAACTTTAGTGCTGACCATGCAATGGCCTTATTTCCCTTTCAAGCAAACTAACCTGTCTCTGCTTGGAGCTGGCATGTGTTTGTCTCTGCTAAAGCATAAACAATAGGCAGTAAACTTTAAAAAGATCATGGCACCAGGCTCCACACATTGACAGACGACTGACCTCCAGTACCTCCTTCATGCCTTTTCTTCTTTTTCTCCCTCTTTTCTTCACTGAACAAACAACAAATAAGGCAGGTGCTGTAAATTGTCAGCCTCTGCCTTTCTTTAGGTTGCATTTCTGTGCCTCTCCTTGGTGAAAACCAACATTCACATTCCCAAAACGTCAGTACCGATGCAGTTCATGGGACCTGTAAGCTGAATAGTAAACATTATTCTTAATGTATGGATGTACAGGGTCACTGGTCACTATGGTTTCAGTTAAGCACCTTAAGGACCTTTTAAACAGAAGGTCAGTAGGAGGAAAAATATACAGCTGAAAAATTCAATTTTGTGCTAGTAAAATACAGTACCTAATCATTTACATCAGCTGATTTTAAATCTGCTGATGTCTTTTGACAAAAGACTTTTTTTTTTTTTTTGGTCTTTTTAAATTTTCTACATTTCCCAGAATTCCTTGTTTAAATGTATTCATTGGATCATAGTCTGGGGTTGATTAAAAATGCTACTTTAACAAAGAGGAGCATCATATAGTGCAGTTATGTCAAACAACATTTCAGTGTGTGTACAGTAAACAATACTAAAAGTGGGTATAATGTGTTTTATATAGTGGGACACAGGTCTAACTTGCGTCACATGTTGTGCTGTTAGACTGTGGTTGACAAACACTGTAAAATTCACCTCCATTGAACCAAACCAGGAAACAGCAGCAGAAGGATGTTTAAAATTGTGACAGAGCTGTTGTGTCATATCTGTGAAACGTTTCATTTTGGTTTCAGGAAGTACCACAGCACTGATCAATGTGTTTTTAACAGCAGCTAATAGTAGTACAAGGTATGGATATTAAGTAATGAGACTGTGCTTATAAGGATATATGTTGTATATTAAAGGTTGGGTATTCACACACAATTTCTGTAAGTGTCCAATAAGTGACATCTTTAGTTCACTGATTGAAATGCACATTTTTGCTAAGGCATCAGAAATGATAAGCTGCATAAACTTTCATTTTTATGCAGATGACTTACAGCTCTACCTTCCAAAGCCCACAGTCACTACAATTACTTTTCCACTGCCTTAAAGAAATAAAAGACTGGCTGGCTCAAAACGTTCTACTCCTAAATGAACAAAAAACTGAAATAGTCCTACTTGGCCCACCAGACTCCAGCATCACCCTAAAGAAAGATCTTGGCCCACTATCATCCCAGCTTCAACAATCTGCAAAAAATCTTGGTGTGATTTTTGATTCCGCTTTTAAGTTTGACAAACAAATAAATTCTGTAATGAAAGGCTGCATTTATCAACTACATGCCTTAGCAAAAGTTAAACCGTTTTCATCTTTTACAGACACTGAAAAAATTATTCACACTTTTATAACATCACAGCTTGACTACTGTAACTCCCTCTATCTGGGGGTCAGTCAGTCCACTTTGTCTCGCCTGCAATACGTGCAAAACGCCACAGCCAGATTTTTAATAGGTACAAGCAAACAGGAGCACATCACCCCTGTACTCGGCTCCCTTCATCAGCTCCCAGTTGATTTTAGAATACATTTAAAAATGTTATTGCTGGTTTTTAATGCTCTGCAATGACCTACCAAAGGAAACTGCTGACTGTGTGTTTTCTCTTAAGTCACTTTTGAAAACATATTTTTACCTAAGAGCTATTACTAACTTTATGCAGGTTTCAATCTATAGGATGTCATCAAAATATCTGTTTTTCTTACTTTTTGTATTGTATTGTTTTTTGCACCAAGCTGGTGCATAAACTAAACTGGTCCATGGAATCTGCTGATTTTAATCTGATCTGCTGTGCATGTTTTATGTCGTGTAAAACACTTTGAACCGTCTGTTTAGAGAGTGCTTTATAAAAAAGATGTATAATATAATTATTTGAAAAAATATAAAATTATTTGCAAATTGCAGTATTTGTCAGAAAAAAAATCTTTAAAACAAGCAACTTGTCCAAAAGCCATCAAAGATTGACATTTAAAGGTAAGTCTAAAAATGTGTCGTGCAATTTAAAAAGGAGTAACTGATAACTGATAATCCAGACATCAGAGTCCCAGCTGCGATGCGAGCCTCCTTAAAGGATCAAATACTTAACTTTCATTCTTCCAGTCAGAACTTCTTGTGTTTGTTCTGCTTTCAGTTCTCTATGTGCTATACTAAAAATAACACTTGCAAAAACATTGTCATAAATCTTGATATTTTGTTTGTTTTTGTATGAAATCTTGTTCAACTGGCAGCCATGTGTTCACTTTCAGCCAAGAAGCAGCTAAAACAAACATGAGTGTGGAACAGATGCAGTCTGTCCATGAGTATGGACCGACAAAATAGGGTGTCCTGTCAGAGAGAGTGGATGTTACTGAAACTGGAGATGTTGGATAACTATGTGTTTCCCTAGAGAACAATCAGTGACCTGACCTGCATTAAGATAGGGCAGACTACTTCTTGGCCTACTTTTGCCCTCCTGTTTTTAACATGCCATGTTTTGTTGACATGTCAAATTAAGTGTGAAGTTATAGAGACAGCCTCTATTGCAGCTGCTTAGCTGAGTGTCTAACTAAAGTGTTAATGTGATCTGATGCAGGGGATTGTTTGGCACTTGTTCTCTGTGACATTATGTCAACATACAACACAGAAGCCCATCATATCCTGAAGTGTATTTCTGTAATTAGATGTACATATCAGGCATCAAATGGATTTTCTTGTAAATAAAAAGGTGTATGTCTGTAGGTAGGAATCTGTCTCTGACACATTACTACAATCTTGTGCCGTCCTGCAGGCTTTTGTCCAAGGGCCTCCGCTGTACTCTGCTGTGGTAAAATTCAGTTCAATCATGAGAGACTTAATATGAGTTTACCAATAGTCTACTTTACAGATTCTAATAAAAGAGAAATGCGCAATGTCTTTGGCGATGAGAATCCATTGTGATAACTTGATGTATTCAAAAGGGGTAGTGAGGCAAACAGCAGGAATAGGATACATACTCTCTTTGGAGTCCAGACACTAGTGGTGGTGTTAATGAGGTATGCAGGATCAGATGAGGAGTAGACTTCTGAGGAGCTCAACCAGGAAACCAATGAGGTGGTTTGCAGGATAAGATGAGAAGAATATCTATGTGGATCTGGACTAGATGCTGATGAACTGAATGGAGGTGGCTGGGGTGGAGGAGGGTTGCAGTGTCCACACAGAAAGGAGAGGGTGACTGTAAAAGAGAGTACAACAGATTTATAATATGACAGGTGCATGACTGAGGCTGTGGCAAATTCTGATTAGCTTATTATTTTTAAGAGTGTATGTCCATAATCAGTCGATCAGCGGAGCAGGAAGAGAGAATAGATTGGAGAGGGAGAGATATGAACGAGTGGTGACTAATGAGTGAGTAGAAACTGTCTTCATGTTTGAACTTCTGCTGAGCTCCATTCATCGAGTAATAGGAATCTGTGCTGAATTGCTGCAGTCTTTCTTTGCCATTTGCCATGAATAAGTGATTTAAGATTTAAGTTTGATTGATTAGTTCTAAGCTATTTGCCTATGTTAATTATTGTACAAAAACACCATAAAATGTTTTCAAGTCCATACCTCTCTCTTAGCCTCATGTTTTCAGACAAAAAACTGCCCCTCACTGCTGCTGCTTCTCTGTAGGATGCCTGAAATGCATTAGAGATTTTCTCCATGGTCCATATTTTATTAGTGCAAGCTTCATATTGCCACCCACAGTAAGACCCATCTGCTCCTGTCTTGGTGTCTCAGCTCATGTATAGTGGCGTTCATCAAATAAACCCTGAGAGAGAGATCACCCCGTGGTGGCCTCCCAGGCTGTCAAACCCACCACTGGGTGATGACTTAGGGGGCAAATTGAAATAATGTAAACCTCCAACGTTCATGTGTGAATGTGTCGAGGATATAATGTAAACTGATGATGAGTGCATGAGGGAAAATAGGTTAGAGAGACAGTCAAGAGAGAAAATAGAGGCTGTTATAGAAAATGAATTGTTACCTCACACGAACTTTTTCCCTGCATCCACATTATGCATTATGTTGATGACAGGACACTTTTAACAGGATCTTTAAACACTACATAAACCATACCATGACCCAAGATTTCCTTAAATGCAAATGGTCCATTAATCTGACATTTCCTCTTTGTGTCCAACAGTGCAGACTGATCAACAGTGATTAAAATTCCTCTCAGTGTTCACCACATGTACTTTGAGCCAATAATATTTCACTGTGGAGTTATGCATCCTGAGACTGGGAGCCAAAGGTTTAATGATCTGAATCAAACAATATTTGGACAAAATGAAAGGTTGCTACAGCTCAGTGGAATAATTCAAGTTACTTGTCAGTGTTTCCTTTGGAGGAGCTCTGATCAAATGCATGTCAATGTCTTGTGCTCAAACTCTTTGATTTATTTCACACACAGACTTGAAAAGATGTCAGAAAAAAAAATCAACTGGAATAGACTTTGGCTGCTATAAACTACCACAGACTGCTCACCATAACTGAACTTTTTATCACTTTCATCAACATAAAACAATATTCAACGTATTTTTCATGACAAAGAAAAAACTTTTTCTGTGATTAGACTAAAATAGGTCTTGACATGTTTACCAAATTTGCTTTGAACACTGCAACTTGGCTTGTCTGGGACTGGATTTCAGATGCAGTGCTTTTGGCTTGTGACAAAATTAAAATAAAATACACTATATAGACAAAAGTATTTGGTCATACCTGTTAATTATTGGATTGAGGTGTTTCACCCAGATCCGTTACCACAGGTGTATAAAATCAAGCACTTAGCCATGCAGTCTCCATTTGCAAATGTTTGTGATACAAAATGGGTTGTTCTGAAGAGCTCAAGTGGGTTACTGTTATGGATGCCACCTTTACAATAAGATGATTTGTGAAATTAATCTCTGCTGGATATGCCACGGTTATTAGTAAGTAATACAATTAGAAAGTAGAAGCATTCAGGAACAACAGCAACTCAGCCATAAAGTGGAAGACTACATAAAGTAACAGTGCAGGGTCATTAACTGCTAAGGCAAATGGTGCATAAAAGTCGCAAATACTCTGCTGATTCCATAGCTGAAGAGTTCTGAACTTCCACTGGCATTAACATAAGCACAAAAACTGTGAGGCGGCAGCTTCATAAATGGGTTTCCATGGCCGAGCAGCTGCATGCAAGCCTCACATCACCAAGTCCAATTCAAAGCATCAGATGGAGTGGTGTAAGGCACTGACACTGGACTGTGGAGCAGTGAAAACATGTTCTGTGGAGTGCCAAATCAAGCTTCTCTTTTTGGTATTTAGATGGGTGAGTCTGGATTTGGCAGATGCTGAGAGAACATTACTTGTCTGGCTGCATTGAGTCGACTGTGAAATTTGGTGGAGGAGATATATACGTAGTATGGGGCTGTTTTTCAGGGTTTGGGCTCGGCACCTTAACTCCAGTGATGGGCAATCTTAATGCTTCAGCATACAAAGACATTTTGAACCATGTTATGCTTCCATCTTTGTGGCAGTTTGATGGCTGCCCTTTTCTAAAAGCACTCCAAAATCTTGTGGAAAGCCTGCCAAGAAGAGTGGTGGCTGTTATAACTGCGAAAGGGGGGACAACTCCATATTAAAGTAAATGTATAAGAACATAATGTCATTACAGTCTCTGCTGGTGTAATGGTCAGGCGGCCAAATACTTTTGCCCATATTGTGTATGTGGGCAAGTATCAGGTTTGGTGTCTTTAGAGCTTAAGGCATGGACTCCTACAACTCCTGAGGGAAGGTTTTATTGTACACCTATAGCAGTCTTTAATTGGTGCTTTTTCCTTCAAAATAGCCAGGCAATAACTCATGCTTACAGGGTCCTCAAGATAGGTATGCATTAAATATGATGTATATGTTTTGAATTACTTTCAATGATTAAGACATGTATTTTGATAGATCTTGATTAGTAAAAAAAAAAAAAAATCCCTGGCCCTCACAGCAATGTCCGAGCTCTTCAAAAAGCCCCCAAATTTCTTCACCGGAAGCAAATTGTAGTTAGGTATAGATATTCTGAAACATAAATTGAAACATGGGGTGTTTTTTTGTTTTTTTGTTTTTTTGTTTTTTTTTGCTAATTTGTGCCACTAATGTGTACCGCTTGAACAGAACCATGCCATACTGTCAGGGGGAAGAAGATGAATCCCCCACATTTTTTGCCACACATTTTGATGACCACATGTTCCTCTAAGATTTACAAAAACATAAATGGTTTTGGATCGTCCATGTAAACTCTGAGTGAATCATGCCGACCTCTTAGAAGCCGTGTCCAATGTGTGGCCTCACCAGCTGGCAGACAGCTTGATGTCCTGCAGCAGAGTCCAACACCAACAGGCAGCAGATCAACAGCAGACTGTAGTTAAAGGCTTTTATTGTGAGATCTGTCTCTGCTTAGAAAACATTATGTCAAACCACAGTTTAAACTGGGACTGAAACACTTCCTACTACTGGAACCACTGGAGGATAAGGCCTGTTTTGTATTGAAGTATTGAAAAAATGAATGTGATTATAATACAAGGTTTTCAACAAATGACGGGCCATAGACCCCCTTTGGGCAAAGGGACAAGTAGACTAGCAGTCAGACTGTCGAAAATATACAGCATTGACTAATCTTTGAATGACAGTTTGACCACTTGTCCTTTTCCATATACAGTATCTAGACCAGCAGCATGGCTTCCTCTTATTAATCCATAGCTTTTCATCTTCAAAAGCTAAGTAGTTATTTCACAGATAACATAAACGTGTGTATGCAGATTTCCCACCTCATTCAAGGAAGATCTCCCATTTTGCCATTCTGTGCCAACCTGTTATAAAGTAATAGTGTCAGCAAGTTTGACAAGAAGTACCTTAAGTTTTTCTTTTTAGTCCAATTATTAAATCTATTATTCACTCAATATCAATAGCAGACAGCCAGATATAGCCACAAATAGCATGGGTTATCAGAAATAAGGCATCTTTAATTTTGATGACAGCATTTTAGTACAGTGGAAAAGATTTTGTTTTTTATCTTCATTGCCCGGGACAGTCTGCAGCTGTCAAATGTGGCTTAAAATATGCATCTGGCATCTGCTGTTCTCATCTGTGAACTTAGCATGAACCACTAGCATTTACCCCAGAGCCAGACATGTAGATATACTGCCAATCTAGTAGGCTATATACAGAAGTATGATAGGAAAACTAGCCTTCTCTTCTTGAACCAGGTGTGCATTCACAGAGCTGTCAGTCAGACTTTCACAGAATCCTGGATGTACCTGGTAGGTCTGCATTCTTGGAATAAACTGGCTTGGCATGACATCACAGGTAACAGATTAAATGTCTTATGATAAAAAAAAACTATCTTTGAAATGGTGAATTCAGTCAGTTGAGTTGTTTTGTTTTTGGGAGGCTAAATCATAAGCTAATGCTGTCCTAGCAGCAGCTCGCCTCAACTAGCTTAATAGCTAACTGTTTTAGCTGGTGTTTTATTTATTTATTACATTCCAGCCCAAATGGCTTGCTCTGATGAAATATTAACAAATTAAATTTTTTATTAGAGCATCTATGTGTATTCTTATATGCTTACAGAATTGATTCAATAAATAGAAATTGCAGGAAAAAATGTTAGGTGTTCACTAACAGGTATTAACATTAGCATAAGAAGCCACACTAGTGTTTTAATTCTATAAGCTCTATTCAAGGCAGAGTGACGTATTTCCAGTGGAAAATTAGTCAGCTTGACAACTTCCGCCCAACAATACGCGCTAAGACAAAACAGAATCTGCTGTCATCATTCTCCAAAAATAAACTGTCCTACACAGCGATTATTCATCAGTTTTTTTTGTTTATTTTTTTCGAATGTCGTTTGTGTTTACTCTTTATCATAATGGCATCCAAATGTGCTAAAATTATGTTTCAGAAAAGCTTGGGTAACTCATGCAAACAGTGGGTAAACTGCACTTGTTTCTCTCCTAAACCACAATGAATCTGCCATCATACACCATTCTCTTCTGTGTTCAATCTCCCAACCAGAAGACTGGGAGCTGCCCAAGCAAGGGGGACCCAACAGCAGTCAAGATGGCTGACATGGGCATTGCTATACATCCAATCCATGCCGGAAGTCCCAAGCGGAAGTTTCTTCTTCGTGTTGGACTCAGCTGCCAGTGTTTGTCAGTCTTTTTCGAGCCTAAGCCTAACCCTTGGTGCTGGATCTCAAATATATCACCTTCCCCACTGCCTTACCCTGAACCTAACCACTCAGGTTTAAATGCCTAAGCCTAACCTTAGACGTACGGACTTCCAGTTGAGACTTCCGGTATGGATTGGATGTATGTCGGCCATCTAGTCTGCATCAAGGTACTCTTGGCCCAAGCAGCAATCTCCGGTCCTGAAAAATGAAGCCAATGTGGAAGTGCAAAAAATTGCAATATAGCGAGTGTCCACTTGAGGCTGGCTGCAGGAACACTGGATGTCCCGTCTGGACACCTGTTAAACAGCCGGTTTTTACACTAGAAATAAACTGGTTTAAAGCCTGGTTTCAAAAACCAAAACGGTCTCATTAGCTAATGTCTTCATGTCCTCTCACTGTAGGGGGGTGAATTTTTTTGTACCACAGTGGTTTAGATTATATTTAGGAAAAACCTCACTGTGGACTGATTGGTGCGTCTCATGTGATTGACTGATAGCTTGACAGGCAGAAGCTACGTTTCTGTCAACCAGAATGCTAGCTAGCTAGCTGACAGGAAGTCCCGCTTAGTGGGCAGGCCGTTAGGTTGATCCAAAGTTCGGTTGAGACCGCGATTTCAATATGGAAGCCACCACGGATTGGCTTCAAGAGCAGTTTAAGTCCTGTTGTAAGCAGACATGACACAGGCTTTGTCCAAGTCTTTCTAGATTCTATGGAGCTGCCTAATGCCAAATGTGGAAATGATACATGCATAGAGCCTTGTCTTTGTTTAAACATCTGATATGTTGTTTATGTTCAATTAAGAATGAAATATGGGTTTATCGGATTTGAAATCACTATTTCTGGAGGTGTTCTTTTTTTTTTTTTACATTTTACAGAGTGCCCCAAATTTTTTGGAGAAGAAGCTGTAATTATTTGTACATTGCTATTTAAACATATCTAAATCACACAAAAACTATTTAAAAAGTGGTAAGTCTACTAGGACAGGACACTTTACATTGTGTAAGAATTGATTTTGTCTTAAATATTTGTTTTGTATGGGTAGAAATCCTTTAAATATGTATCGTTTTGGTTAACTTAAAGTACCTATTTAATCAAAGTATTTTTTAATGTTTAGATTATTTGAAACATGGGAACACTTACAAAAACAAGTCAAAACTTTAAGTCATTCTTCATCTTGCACATTGCTCACTAACATTCAAATCTTTCCAACACATTTAAGTTCCACACTCTCATTCTTGAAGGTGTCCAGTCAGCCTTTTTCCCTCAAACCAAAACACATGACCCTAACCAGATGCTCCCACCAGAATGACAGCCCCCCACTGATCCAAGCTGCTAATGAACCAAAGTTTCCACTGTGGCTCTATTTTAGGAAGCTGTAACTGCTCTACAGGGAATATGAAGACTTTCTATTTTGACCTCCTAGTAAGGTTTCAAAGGGTCACCACCCACTGACAATGGGACCATAGAGAGGGAACCTCCAGACCTCATGTGATTACTTATAAATATCCTGAACTACAAAGGAAATCCCTAATATGGACAATAATGTTGATAATTATTCAACTATGAAAGACTATGTGTAAACTAAAAAGCAATTGACTTTTTTCAGTGTTAAATCCTGAAATTTCTCTCTATGTGTCTATGGATCACTCTTTGACAGGATCTCACAATAAAATTTGACCCTCATCTTCCTCCAACACTCTGGACGATCTCTCCAGCATTCCTTCCTGTTTGTCGTCATGGTGCCGGTAGGACAGCTCCTCTATATAAGGTCCACCTCTCCTCAGTGCAGAGCTACAACGACAAAGAGATCACAACCTTCTGCTTCGACACAGCCAGGGAGGACGGACGATTAATCCTGATCACAAGAACTCAAATCAGCTCTGAGAGATAACAATTTTGTGACTGCAGATATTTTTGATTCTGCTCAACTTATCGAGAGAATGACAAACATGTCAGGGAGAGCTTTTTTCCTCTTCTTTGCAGCACAGGTAGGATTTGCACTGATAACAAATGCCATTGCTATAATATATTATTAAATAATTGAATGATGCTGTGTTTTTAGTATTTCATGAACCCAATACTCCATGTACTTCATGATTTTATATGTTTGAAACCTAAATATTTATTTGTGGAAGCTCTCTGATTTTTTCTTTGAAATAAAAAAAATCAAGACTCAAAGACAGGAGACTAATGATAATGAAGAAATGCTTGTTGATAAACCTTAAAAAATAGAAAGCATGAGACAAACAGTATGTGCCTGACATTACGGCTTAGAAAACACAGCTATATCTACATCTTAACTGCAGTTTTACTCATTTCATGTTGGTACAGGGAAATAAATATAAAAGAAAAGGTCAAGCCTGCATAGTAACACCATTCTAAGACTAAATTGTGTTGATACAACTTTGGATTTAATGAAACATTGCAAGTATTTTTAGAATTATTTTTAAGACATGAAGCAGCTTAGCTACCTTTTTCACAACAGTATCGCTTCATTCAAGAAATGCTGTTATAACTGCTGAAGTCATTGTTTGCAATCTTATCTTTTAGATGATAATGGAAATAATCCTACAAAATGTTCACAAGCATTTTTCTTATATACTAGTATATCTATGGTGCATAGTATCTATTTATATTTTAATGTGTAGTAGTGATTTCAGCTCAGATAAAGAGTGACTACCAACATTCAACATGACTGTGGTTTACTTTTCTTTGTCTCTAAGGTGTTCACACTGGCCCTGTCCCAGGTGTGTCCTCGGAGGTGCCAGTGCCCCAAGGAGCCCCCTATGTGTCCCCCTGGGGTGCCCCTCATCCTGGATGACTGCATCTGCTGCCTAGTGTGTGCCCGTCAGAAGGGGCAGGTGTGCTCTGAGATGAATCCCTGTGACACACGTAAAGGTCTGCAGTGTGAATACAGCACAGACATCCACAAAAGGACAGGCATCTGTGTGGGTAAGTGGATGAAAACACGTCCTGACACTGTACAAGTCCTTCTAAGAATATGGAAAATGCTACGGGACCATGAGTCTGTACACTTTTATTAATTTTTCTCTATTTCATCCTTCAGCTCAGGAGAGAAACGTGTGTGTTCTGGATGGTTCCATCTATCAAAACGGTCAGATCTTCTTCCCCTCCTGCAAGTACCAGTGCATGTGCCGAGATGGGCAGATCGCCTGTGTGCCACGATGCAATGTGGATGTGATGTTGCCAGGGCCAGACTGCCCCATGCCACGCAGGGTGCAGGTGCCGGGGGAGTGCTGCGAGAAATGGGTGTGTGAGCCCCAGGCTGAGGCCAGTGCTCTGGGCGGCTTTGCAATGGCTGGTGAGTAGATGAGATGAGATGGACCGTATTTACAGACACACACATGAAATCCTTTTCATCTCTCTTTGACGTTGTGCCACAGCAGTGTGAGACACAGAGTTGAAAGGTTATGTACATTTGTCTGACCTGATTGGTGGACAGGAGAAAGAACCATGGAGGGAGAAAAAAGAGGGAGAAAGAGAAAGAGCAGGAAGAAATGCAGAGGGAGGAAACAGTTTTTGCTTTAATGTGAAACAGTACTGTGATGACTTTACTACCAGTTAAATCAAATCAAAGTTCCTTTTACTATTTTTTAGGACAGTCATTTTTATTTGAAATAGTCATACACAGACAAAAATAAAGACTTATATTACATAGTTCCTTCATAATTCAGCAAACATAAACCGAAACCCATAATCTCAATAATCCCAACACTTTAAATAAAACAAACATTAAAGATCTATTTTTGAATGAGGTTCTACTATTCCTTGTGTTAACTTGTGTAAGAACCTATAAAGCATATATTACTATATTAGATTTTTAAAACTTTATTTTCAAGTGATCTGCTTGAGATGCAAAGGGAAAAACATTAAATGCCATTTCCTATCAACAGCTTGTGCAGCAGGCTGAAACTTTTACTTTGAAGGTGTTTTCTAAGTAAAATGGAAGGCAAAATATTGAATATATTTCCTTACCATCAGCATACTTTATTTTTTATTAGGTGTAATTATCATAAATCTTTTAGATGAGTGCTTAATCACTTTAAAATCTAAATGTAGCGTAGAATTTTATGCTAACATAATAAGATGTAATGTGTTTCTTTCAGCCTATCGTCAGGAGGAAAGCGTGAGCTTCGACAACTGGGACTCCAGTCTGAACTGTATTGAGCAAACCACAGAATGGGGCGCCTGCTCCCAAACCTGCGGCATGGGGTTGTCCACCAGGGTCACCAATAAGAACAGTCGGTGTGAAATGGTGAAACAGAGCCGACTGTGTATGATCCGACCTTGTGACGATCAGCTTGATCAGACTCAGCTGACTCAGCTTACACCAAAGGTACTTTTTGGGTTCTTTAGTGTTCTTTATGAATTGCATTTTTGCTTTAGTTTCATATGAATTTAAATCTTTCGTTTAACCTTCTACAACCATGAGGACATTACATTTTGGTTCCTTGCACTATTATGCTTATTTTTGCTTAACTTAGACCTGTTAGCCTCATTTGTGGACACTTTGTCTGCCATCTTGTGGCCACAAACTGCATTACAATTATCAGAGTATGTTAAAAATGGTCACAATTTCCACCACAATGTTTTACAGACAGCCGTGACACAAAACTGGTTAACGTACAAAAGCTCTTTCAATTTTATGATTGAAACTTGTTCATTAATGCTTGGTAAAGTTTGTAGTTTGATTTGGCGTGCAAATGTGATCAATTTGATAAATAGTAACAAGCTACATACCACTAAACAGAAAGTACTTGTCTCAGGACATCGGGACTTGGTTATTGTTTTAGCGTTAAATATCATTTAGAGAGATTTTGGAATGAAATCAGCAGTTTTCTGCACCATTCTAACTAATAGATGTTTAAAGTAAAATATAGTGAAGTAAAAATAGTAAAAATAAATCCACTACTCTCATACGATGATATTTTTGTTTTAATGACTTGTTGAAATTAAAATGTTTAATTTTATACTTATCAGGTCCTACTGATCCCAAAAAAATTTGTAGAAATAAAAAATGCCAACCAAATAAAGGCTCGGGTCTCAGGAGGATAAAGGGGCTTGTTGGACATAATAGGTACTGTTCTGCCATGGGATAAATTGCACATTTACTAAGTGCATTTCTCACTGTCTCCCTGCAGAGAGGAAGCAAGTGTCAGAGGATGGTGAGGAGTGAAAAAGCCATCCACCTTTCCTATAAGAACTGCACCAGTGTCCAGGCCTACAAGCCTCGCTACTGCGGCACCTGCACGGACAGTCGCTGCTGCACCCCCCACAGAACCAAGACTGTCCTAGTGGAGTTTAAATGTGATGGTAAAACTGCCAGGAGGCCAGTGATGGCCATCCTGACCTGCGCCTGCCACAGCCACTGCCCTCGAGAAAACGCTGTATGGCCGCCATCAGAGCTGGGATACAGTGGCATGAGGTTATAGACCAGAAAATAACTGAAAATCTGGTTATCAAGAACAGAAAGCTAAGGTTGAAATAGATGACTGTTTCTGTAAATCCAAGAGAACATGAGTTACATTAACTCTGAATTTTATGATTATGAAAAGTACAATCTAATGGCTTTAATTCACAGCACATTGACCAGGCAATAGATTCAATCTGCTCTTCTGGGTCAGAATGTCGAGTGTATTTTATGTAATAGGAATCCTCTTTCGAGGTTAAGAAATAGAGAATAATAGCTCTGTATGTCTCTCCTGGAGAGGGATTTTATTATGTAACATCCTGTGGACAAATATGTGTCATCTGCAGTATTTTGGTAGACATTAAGCACTTAATCCTTGCTTTACATAGATCTCTTCTTCTTTGGAGATCATGTAGAAAATACCAAACATTCAATAGTGACTTGTGTTGTTTGAAGATGCTCTTACTTTGAGGATATTAAGGTTACTTAGTATGGTCTAAGTTGTAAGAAGGTGCATAGCCAACGGTTAGCTCGAACCTAAAGTAGTGCCATAGTTCAGTATAGGCTTCTACTGGGATGGTTTCATTGCTGGTTATATTTGCTAATCAGGAATCATCATGATTTTCGTAAGACACAAGTAATCACAGTGAGTTTTGCTCAGTTTAAATTTTAGGCTTTATCTAAGTGACATGCAGTAATCTTCTCTTAACTTTCACTGACACAGCCATGGAAATCTTTCAACTATAGGACACATTTTTGAAATAGCTGGACTATGTACTCTGACCTCCAACAAACAAAAGGCTCAGTCTATGAAAGAGAGGTTGCTGTGGTGACTTTATGTCATTTCTGACATCTGCCTGAAAGCTTGCCTTGTAGTAAAACGCAGGTCTCTTGCCATCAGATGGATGATTTTTAAGTTTAAAAGTGCACATGAAGCTATTTTATAATGACAAAAGTTTTGTAAATACTTGCTGTATATTATGACAGTGTGTATCTAATACACAACTTAGATTAGTATCAGTGTAAACATGAATATGTATATTGGAATGTGGTATCGTTTTGCTTACTACTTGAATTACACTCAGTCTGTTTGTGTCTGTATCTGTGTTTGGATTATACTGCAATGCACAGCCTTTGAAAATAAAGCTGTATGTTTTTGCTACCATGTTTAGTTCTCTTTATTCAGATCATATTCAAATTTCTTCCCAGATGTTCTGTGTGGTGAAAGAGCACCAGGAAGTGCATACTACTTTTCACAGTTCTGCTGGCAAGAGTAATGAGGAATTTTGAAAATGAGGGGGCTATTAAAAGATTTTTAGGAAGCACTTTACACTTATAATAACTACATAATAGTAACCATTAGTAAAGTGTTCAAGACAGTCTGGCTGCAGACCACAGATTTCAGCAGCCCCTTCTCACAGACCATTAATGTGAGACACTATCATAAGCAAAGTCTGGCTGTTACATTCATGAAATAACACATTACAAACATTGCAAACTAAGAAACATTTCATAAATAAAAGAGACAAAGGTCGGGGTCTACTTACGGGATAAATTATGTATTCTTTCAGACATATGTATGGGTATTTGAATCATGCTGAAGGTGCAACCAAACAGAGCAAACCCACTTAGACAACCGTTTCTGCACAAATTTAATAAGCCGTGTTGTACAGGGACCCACCACAACTACCATTTTTTGTATGAGGCTGGACCCACATGAGACACAAAGACATGAGAATACACACATATGAAAAGAACAGGCATTTCCATGGAAAGCAATCAAGACATTTAAAAACCAGTACATTTTAGACCCAAACTTACATTTATTGTAATATCTGATGCTATTTATGCAGGTAAACTTCTGTCTTCAAAAGGTCTGTGATTCAGCCTTAAAGGGGACATATTTGCCCTTTTAAGACAAGTTGGTCTCAGAGGTCCCCAAAACATGACTGTGAAGTTTGTTGCTGAAAAAACACTTCAGTATAGTATTTTTGCATGTCTAAAAGCACTTCTGTTTCAGCCCTGCTCAGAACGAGCTGTTTCTGTAGCTTTAATTGGTAATTAGCTGTCTGACTCCACCCCTGACCACACGCCTCTCAGGAAATGGATGTGACACTCCTGGTTTTACAATGTTACAGACACTTTTATCCAAAGTTTAGGACCTGACTGGGATTTGAACCATCAATCTCCCAGACAAAAGTCAGCACAGTAACCCACTGAGCTATCCAGCATCACAGCTGGTTGCTGAGAGGAAGATCAGGAGAGGAGGGTGGAACTTTCTTCCAAGCGGGGAGGGCCAACCAAACCTGGGGGCGGGTGCTTACTCCCCATGTGACATCATAAGGGTAAAATCTGAGAACAGCTTGTTTCAGCACACATTTTCTGAAAGGTGAAGGAGAGGGTGGAAGGGAATGGATTTTTCAGGTATTTGAGGGAAATTTTGACAGACCAGAGGCACATATTTTGTTAGAAAAGCCTGAAAAAGTGATTTTTGCATAATATGTCCCCTTTAATATTTCCCAGCATTTCAGTGAACTAGTCTTTTCTCCTAATGTTAGTCTCATCTGTTCCTTTTACAGAGTGGGGAACTTGAAATTAATATGTAGAGTTCCTGTCTTTATTTTTCATAAACTGGTAATAATCCCAAGCACCTGTATCACACCGCTTCCCCAGAATTGCCTTACACTGCAGTGTGATCCAGATCGTTCCAGCAAAGTGAAAAGAGGTGCCGTGGTTTGTTTGCACCTTCAACAAAATGGTGCATGACCGAAGGTAGCACACTACTTCATAGTGATGGGAAGTTCGGCTCTTTTCAGAGAGCCAGCTCTTTTGGCTCAGCTTCCAAAGAAGAGCCAGCTCTTTTGACTCCCAAACGGCTCTTTATTTAGGATCTTTTGTAGCCCTATATTCTACCTTAACTTCGCAAAAAATAATGATTACTGTGTTGAAACCCCTTTTTCATTCAGTGTTTTTATGAGAAGCCGTATAATTGCCTAACTTTGTGCATTTATTCTGTTACAAAACCATTCTTAGGTTTGGCATTTAAATTCCACTGTTTAGGGTTAGAATTAATGCCGAGCGGATGTAGACGCGTTTGCACATGTGCAGTACGAATCAGGTTGTCAGGACGGATCGGGTAGTGACACCCCCCTCTCTGTTTTCACATAATGGTATAATCCTTTATCCTCACATGTGATTGGCAGCATGCTGGGGCTGAGCATAGATATCAACACATAGATGACGTGTTTGCTATCTGACGGTACGTCTACGGGGCTGCCATCTTGGTGCGGGCAGAAGAGTGAGAGTTCAACAGAGTTCTATGGGCAGACAGCGTTGAAAATAAATTTAAATTAAATTAAATTTAAAATTGATCAGACCCACAATCAGTACCTTGATTTAACTCCAGTAAGTAATCAGTATCATGTTCAAGCTTTCAGCTTTATAACAAAACAAATGTCATGTAGATTGGTTCAGGATTAAGCAAGGTAGGGCAGATTTTACAGGCGAAGTGTTTTTTTTTTTTTATATTGAGTGTTTGCTAATCCCGCCTTTTCCAAGATGGCGGACCGGCAGACGCACAGCAGCTACGTTTAACAGCCATGCCATGGGTCTGAGCACTATGAGAGCAAAGCAGCGAAAGGAAAAAAAAAACTGGGAGCCAGCTCTCACTCTATGGGAGCCGGCTTTTCTGGTTCACTGCAAAGCATCGGCTCTAAGAGCCGCAGCTTTTGCTTATGACCCATCACTACTACTTCACTGTAGACTAAAGAATCCACCTTGAGAAGTAGTTGCATGAACAGTGGCTCACTTCAGCTTTGTTAGCTTTAGCTAAAGCTAACAAAACTATACTACCTATATAGTTCCTACATAAGCCCATACAGCTTAGTTAGCTTTACCGAATGAGCATTAGCAAACTTAGCTTCATAAATAACATAGCTACTTAGCTAATGTAGCTAACGCTAGCTTTGCAACTTCACTGCACTAGCTCCATTATATTCAGTATGTAGTCTACAGGAAATCTGTTCCCTGAATGAAAACAGATCTCTATATTAATACTGAAGACTGACAAATATAAAATCTAAACATTATAAAAGTTATGAGATCAAACATTAAGATACAAAAACATCAAAAACAGACTGCCTTTTTTACATTTGTAGCCCCTTTCACCAGGATTAGCTCACATCTTTAAATCTTCACACATCTGCATTTGATGTGGACCCCCTCCTCTGGATCCCCTTTCAACAACCCACAATTTTCATGTCATCACATGGGACCCAGGAGCTGCCAAATCCTCTGAGTCCCGCAGACAGTGGGTAGTGACCTTTAACCCCTCTCCCTGAACCCTACCTGTGAGGTCACAGTGGAAACCCTGCTATACCCAGTGGGATTTCTGCAGCTTCTTAAAATAGTGTCTGTATGGAAACTTTAGCTCATCCATAGTTTAAATCACAGGGAGACTGACTCTGTGGTCCACATGTGGAGTCAGCTTTGTTCAAGCATCTGCTGGGCAGAGTTTGGGTGGTAATGTTACATGTTGGTTATGTTTGTGGAGCCAAGACGTTATGCTTATTCTCGTGTTTTATGCTCTTTTTATACATTATGTTGTGAACAAAGAACAAGGAAACATAAAAATAGATTTCTGTCTGCCTACCTTTGACTTGTTTTTGTAAACTACTGTGAGGTATTTTTGGCAATAGCTGGCTTGTATCTGCTTGTGAGAGACATCTTCACGTGTTCAATTAAATGGCTCTAAATGTGAGAGACAGCCAACACTGCCATAGAAATATTTAGCAGGAGCACACAGTTTCGCTCAATGAGTGGCAGAATATCAGATTATCAACCAAAAAACAGACTGACGGCTGTGTTGAGAGTCTGAATATGTGAGTGACTGATGGACTTACTGCTAACTGCAACAGACTGGCTGTTCTGAATTCTTTAAAGGTGTATTCCGTGATGCTTACCTGTGTAACACCTATGAATCCTGGGATGTTGAGGGTTTTGTTAGGACTCTTAAAGCCCTGCTGTAAGGTGGTATCCTCCTAGGATCCTGCATGTACATACAAGACATTACATTTTGGCTTTTCTTCTAGACAGTAAAAATTTCTTCTATAGGAGTCTCTCAGATAAATCTCCAGGATGTCCACTGACAAGGGAAGTCATTTGCTTGAAAGGTCAGGAGAATTTGTGGTGAAACTTTCAGGAATTTTAATGAAAATATTAGGGAATTTTGATATAGTTGAGAATCTGAAAACTTTTAATGATTTTCATGGAAATTTTTGGGATGTGTTTGTATATATTTTTGAAAGAGTCTCTGAAAGTTTCTGGGGAAAATTAACGTTGAATTTTTTTTTTTTATATTTTTGGCTTTCCATATCAAATTTCATGGAAATTTGGGAAATGTATTTGTATTTTTTGGGATAATTTAATACGATTTTTTAAATTATTTGTTTGCGTGTTTGTAGTCATATTTTTGGAAATTTTCAGAGGTGAATTTGCTTTGAAATTTGTATATATTTTCATGAAAATCTGGGATTTTTTGTTGTATATTTCTGTGAATTTGTGTGGGAATGTACTTTGTAAATTTCATGGAAATTTTAGGGTATTTGGGTATTTGTCATTTTCATTGAGGTGTGAGGAGTGCACTTGTAAATTTGGGGAATTTGAGAGGAGGTTTTTAAAGAAAATATTGCTTTGAAACATGGAATTCATTTGAAAGTTTTCAGGAATTTACATGGAATTTTAGGGGATTTTTTAAATATAAGAATGTTGTGAGCCTTTGGAATTGTGTCTTCCAGGAAAAAGAGAGTATTTCATTATAGCTGCACACACAAAAAGACTTTCTCATTATAACACTTTTAAAATTGCAAAGATTTTACAGTTTTGTTTTGTTTTGTTTTGTTTTTTTACCCTGATTTGACTTATCAATTTACTTTTTTTTTGTCTCTTTAACAACCATAAGTTATTCTGTCCTGCTCTGCCCTCAGCTGGCAGAGGTCTGTTACTGCATTAATGCACTTCCACTACAGTGAATTCACCTTTTGAAGTTATATGACAATAACACTTATTATGTCTTCAAGCTGTTGAAATACAGTGCCAAGTACCTGAAATGTTTCCCTTAAATGTAAACCACACAAATCTAGTTTAGTTGAGGTGAAAAATAAAGCCTCTGTAGAAAAATCAACGATGAGAGAGAAACTTTCTTTTTTTCTTTTTTGTGGAGCTTGACTTGGACACTGATATGACTTGGTGGTGACAATGAAGGAATGCAGGATGCAACAGTGGAGCTGGATCTAGAAACTGAGATGTAACAGAGGTGGCTGGGATGGAGGAGGGCTACAGCAATCACACTGAAACAACAGACTGCAGAGTATAGGAGAACGGATTTTTAAGTATGACAGTGGCAGGATGATTGGTTTAGAGAGGTCATGGCAGAATGGGACTGGCTTAGAACTTAAGTGAAGGAACTTCAGGTAGATCGAAGATTGGGGAATAAACTTAAACACAAAAAAAGGAACTTGTTATGGACTGAAGGGGAAATTAGGTTAAAAGTTATTGATGATATCACACGGTGCAGATGACTTTTGACTTGTCCACTGAGTTGTCTGTGAGATTTTGTAAGTGAAATGAGACATTAAGGAGCAATGGTGGACTTATTTACGTCACTGTGCCTGCAGGGAGGTGTTGCAGTGACTTACTCAAAGACTGCTGAAAGAGACAAAAAAAGCAGGTGATTAAATGCAAGGGGGAAAATGCACTAATATTGGTCCTTGACTGATGATGATTAATGCATCATTGCTGACAGCCCTACGTTTTCTTAATAGTAGACCACGGAGAAGACTGTCAGGTGAAGTTGCACCTTTTTTTATTTGAATATATTCACAGTTTAGGTCTATTAAATGTTTTATATTCAGATTGATTCTTTAAATTCACAGAAGGGCTGCAAAGAAGAACATTTTTTATGACTTACTGTGTTTATTGTAAATATACCTAATATTCAGATCAGACAGGATGTGCACGTATTTATAAAAAATCTAAGTCAATAAGATTAAACTTTGTAAATCCAAGACTTTGGTATAAATGTTATCAGTAAAAAAACAGAGCTCTTTAGGTTCTCTGGGTATTTGAAGACACTCTAAATCCAGAACAAAGCCTACCTAAGATCATCCTCTGTTACTGTTGCTGCCAAAACTAGTTTAACAAAACATGCAATCACATCAGCAAACTCAACAGGCCAGTAATTAGACAAACTGTCGGTGGACTGGTTTTTGTTCTGGAAGGTTAATACTCAGCCCACATGGTGCCTGTTAAAGTGTATGTGTCACTTATATGTTATTATACTCTTAATGCCTTAGCTGAGCAAAACAGATCCTCATCATTTCCCTCTGAAATTGTAACAAGAGTTTAAAGTTTGGTACCAAGAAAACAAAGGGTGTGTGTTTGTCACTAGATGTGTGTGCATGTGTGCTGGGTGTGTGTTAGCAGGGTGTGTGCTACTTCATTCTTCACTTGACAGATGTGATATGACAAATATCAGGATGACAAGATCACAGTCAGTAATTTGGGGAATGTAAAAGACCATGTTTTACTTCCACAGAGTCATGTAGTGAAAGAATGAGGTAATAGACTTATTGTTTTTAATTGCAGTGTTATTAATGGTTGTCATGACTACCTTGGCAGGGAATAGCCTAGCATTGTCATTCATATTTGAAGCAAACATTTTCTAGCACCATTGCTGTAGCATGTAGTTTCATGATAGATTGACAATCATTGTAGTTCCACCTTCTATGGTGAACACACTGGTGATTTATTTCATAAATCTGTTACTGGCTTACAGGCAGTAAGATCATTTAGGTACATATTCTTGCTCGTCATGTGCATAATTTTCAGTCACCCATTATCTTATATTTATTTATTAAGTGTGGTAAGAAAAGGTGCACAAACAACAGGGATGAACTCAGCCTTCAGAGGATTATCAAAAAAAAGCAGATTCAGGAACTGCACATGTAAATACGAAGCAACAAATGTGACTGTGCCAGTTCCTGACTAGGTGTAAAACCTGGGGCCCATCACTGAATCAAAAGGCCCTTTGAAGACCCCTGAAGGTGTCATCTGAGAGATCGTATCCACCCTATAAAGGTGGATCTTGCAAGAACCACAGGGTCTTTCTTCACAATCACCGCTCATGTGCAGACTGACCTTTCTTTGCAATGAAATAAAAACCTTGTCAGTAGGCAGAGGTCTCTATTTCATTATTCACCATCAGCAGAGAAAAATTTCCACAACTGTCACTTTAGTCAGTCACTTTAAAGGAAATGAATATTTATGCAATCACTTATTGCATAAATTGCATATTTTACCTTGCAGTACTGTAGTGCTTTGTTTCATTGCTACAAAGTAATCATCATTTAGCTGTAAATATCAGAGAAAAAGTCCAAAGAGCTGTTTTTAAAGCTGCTATGATGCTTTTATTATCCGAGCCTGGTCATGTCTAATGTTTAACAAACTAACATGTTTGCTGTACGATTCGCTGTAGATGTAGATTTATGTGAACTATCCTTTTCTCTGTTCTCAGAGTCATTTAGTGCAGTTTTATTCTTAAAACATGTAATAAACCCCTAATCATGTCCAAGCTTTAATTCTATTTCCTTATTACAGTTTCCTGCACGTGCTGACATGTTGTTGTCTCATAGAAATGGGAGTTGTCTGTTTAATACAGGGAAGAAAACAAAAGACACTTGAAGTCCTGCAGCACAGGTTGAGCATACAACAAACATGACATAATGCATGCTTCCTCTGCCTGCACAGACTTTCACTGTTTCATCTGACTTCAGTTTCAGCTCAGTATACCAAACTGAGTGTGCCTGTGTGATCGACAGAAGATAAATAAAGCCCAAGTATCTGTGAAACCAGAGGGATGTCCTGCACTCACAAAGGAGACGACATTTGTGAGATGCTTTCAGCACCACGTAGTGATGGTGGACGATGATGAGGGCATGACTGATCTGATCAAGTGCTTCTGTAAAACAAACAATAGAAACTACTCATAAACACAGAGAGAGCAGACACGGCTGGTTTGACTGCAGACAGCTCAGGTGCTGAAGACACACGGTGACACCTGCCAGGAAGATGCTGCTCAGCCTCGCTCTCGTCTCTGTCCTCATCTCCCCAGGTAAGAAATCCTCCACAGACTGCAGGGTGAAGTGTCAGGAGGTGTTTGTCAGGCATAGAAACACTTGAGGGGAGAAAGAGGAGGCTGGGTCAAGACATAGGGGTGTCATTGTCAGTTTCAGGGCTGCGAAAATATTATAAAAGATTAAAATCACTACTGTCTTCTTTAAATTCTGATACAGCATGCTTTAAAATGACCCCGTATTTTAAACTGACATGGTTACATTTCAAAAACCTGGATGTTATTTTATTTTATTTTTTTTTTAATCTGGAATTTCTGATGGCAATAGATTTGCTGAAACTTTGATTGATCCCTTCATCACATTTTTTTTCTGAAAACATAAAGACAGAGTTTGAGAAAACAAACAGAATATAAGATTTTTTCTATAAACAAGAAATAATGAAAAAAGGTGGGGTTTTCATTCTCATTAGTGCATCATTTGTTTTTTTTAACAAATAACCAACTTGTGTCAGATGTTAAGACAAACTTTCAAAACCACTAATGTTTTCTATTTGTTTCCCCAGTTCAAGAGCCGATGCTGTAATGCAGCTAATATCTAATATAACAATCAAACTAAAGACTTAAGATGACAAAGCACTGCAGGAACAAAAATACGACATAATTTTAATGATGGCAATCATGGGTTTCTTTTTTAATGTTGATTTAATCCCTTTGGCTTTTACCTCAGATTAGCATGTATTTATTTAGATGCATCAGAAAAAAAGTAACACAGCAGAACAATGAATGGGAGAGGCCGATACAGGCTCTTATAAATACTCACCCATCTTTATAATTAAAGAAGCAAGCCAAACAAGTTTAGACATACTGTCTCTGGGAGTTGCTGACTTTCTATTTTAGGTAATTTCTCATGTGGCTTTTTAGTGTCTGAATACATTTTACTGTGGCTCTTTAATTCTTATTATTAACATTCAAACAAAAAATAACTCAGTAATACCGGTCTGCTGGGACTGAATGTGGATTTAGCATGCTAAATGTGAACTTTATTTGTTTTAATGTATAAGCAGGGAATCAGTCATACTTTTGATGTGCACAGTGTTTAAGAGAAATAAACTCTGGTGGCAATTTTTGTCTGAATTCCTGTAACAAGATAGCCAAAACTTCAACTCTTATTCCAGTCAATTCACTCCTGGTCTGTTATAATGTAGTAACCAGTTCTTGGTGGCAGATTTAACAATTTTGGGGCCCTAGGGGAACACAGACATGGAGCCTTCCACACTCATTTTCTCTCCCCTTAAAATTCATATTTCTCAAAGACATAACTTGATGTAAAACCAACCAGAAATGACTGTTCAGCAATGTTTTTGTATAGGAGAATTTCATAATGTCCACTGAAGGACTCTAAATGGATATCTGGTAACCAAATGACAGATATGTTGAATACTAAGTTTGCATATAACAAATGACAATTTACACGAAAGAAACAACATGTTTCTTTCCATTTTGGATTTTTTTGGTCATATTTTACCAATGTGACCAAATGTGTGTGATCATAAATGTGTATAATGTTCACTGAAAAATATTGATTAAAATAATACAGGTACACCAAACGATCTTTTTTTGATGTTTCTAAAATGAAAATGAAAAAAAAAAAACATTGACAGCTGGCTTTTATGCCAACATTACATGACCAAGTTTATGTAGTATTTAGCATTTCAATGAGTGTTTTTACCCCTGAAAATTCCAAGAATACTGGTGGGTTTAAGAGAAAGGGTTGAGTTAATTCTGTTTTCATGGGGCTCCAAGTCTGCTTCTTGCCAGTTCTTTAAATTATATCCTCAACTTAACAGTGATAACTTCTAACCCTAGAAAAGGGATCAAAGATAAAAAAAAAAAATATATCAAGTCCTTAAATAAATGGAACAGCTGTGACTCAGTGGAGTCTCAATTGGAAGGTGGCAGCAACTATCCCCAGCTCCTACAGTCACATCCAAGTATCCTTGGACCTGACACTGAATAGCTGATTACTCCAGCAGGTGCATCAGTGGCTGCATGACTGGGATTAGCTAATAACAATGGACTTTCTACATAGCTATGCAAAACCATACCATAAAATGAGAACTGTTATGCAATAGAAGAAGATCAGGTTCTAGATCAATGTCCTTTCACAATCAGATGTAAGAGTATGCACCAAACCACCAACAACAGACCAAGTCGACTTAAAGTTACAGCAGGGATGGAAAGTAACTACATTTATTCCAGTTATTGTAGTTGAGTAGTTTTTTGGGTACTACCTTTTACTTCTACTTAAGCAAGTTTTAAGCAGAGTTACTATATTTTTACTGAAGTACAGTACTCTTGTAATTTTCCACCTCTGTTGATGATCTACCAGTGTTAGTTCAAGTCTGGAAAAACCCAAGCTCCGCCTATAGATCAACTAGATTTAGAGCCTGTAACTTTAGGTGCTTTTAAGGACCCATAGAGCATATTCTTCATCAGCCTGCATTACCACGCTATGAGACTGACTTCTGTCCACTGAGGAAAACATCAGATTTTACTCCTCAGAGGCTACTCAGTATTTACATCAAATCACTATTTTTTTATGTTTACTGCAGTAGATTTATAGACTGGTACTTTTATTTGAATAAATTAAGAATGACTTTAAGAATATTTAGATTTCAACTATGAGATCAATGAAAAAAAAAAATAGATCTTTATCATCAGACAGACGATGGGACAGTCTCAGGTCTATATAAGCTGCTACTTAACTATTCCTCATATCCCAACTCTAAGACTCAGTCACAATAGAACAGGATTTAGGGGCTACATCACCAGTCAGAAATCATTTGAAGAGACATTAAAGCGACTTCAAAGCCAGTCAGAGGTGGACTTTTTCAGTTTACAATCCTTCACAGAGATTATATCACTCCCTCTAGACCATAGGTTCTCAAAGTGCGGCCCGCGAGCCAATGGCGGCCCGCAATTGTTAAGAGAGGAAGCAAGGCACACTGAGACTGACTGTTTGTTCTAAATAAGTTTTTACGTATATCCTGAAATGGACTGCACACAGGACTGTTATATCCCAAATTTGACTGTAGAGGGCAGAAAACCCCAGGGATTTTGTGTGCATTACAATTTTTCTCAACGTTTTCTCAAGTTTTGCCAGGTTTAGCCTCATTTATTAGTTAAAATGTGTTTATTGCACATTACTGGAGGCAGAGCAATAAATGTAAACTGTAGAGATGCAACCCGGTCATTAAAATGATTACAAATGGGATTTTTTTCCATTTTTTTTTTCCTTCGGTGGCCCTCAGTCGAATGTTGGGTTCCTAAATTGGCCCTCAGCTATCAAAACTTCAAGAACCCCTGCGCTAGACTTAAAAACTAGACCCAGGTGGTTCAAATCTTTGTTAGCATGATCGTGGACTATGGTGGGAACTTTGATTCATATGCTGTGGCAATGCCCTGCAGTCAAGTCTTTTTGGACAGAAGTCTGTTAAGTTCAGTAATAATTAATGTAAATGTTGCTCCATATCCAGCTGTGTGTCTGGCCTCTTTGGCTGCCAAAAGAATGATTCTGTCAAACTGGAAAATACAAAAAGCTTTGTGAGTCTTTCAGTCTCCTTGGTATGGAGCAATAGCAGATTTGTTAAATGACACCAATGGCTAAAACCATTTGGACTCAGGTTTAGGAATGCATCTCAGAACTCTCTTTTTTCCCTCTCTTCTCTTTCCTCATGGCTGCAGTGCTGTCACTGGACTGCTATGTGTGCAGCTCTTCTGCTACTAATGAAGACTGCAACCAGAACACTCAAGAGTGTCAGGCACCGCTGGACACGTGCATGACTATTGTGGACATTTTAGGTAAGGTTAAAATATCAGATCCCTGGTAAAGATGATTAATGCAGATTTATAGTGTTAACGATGTCAATGTTTGTGTGTTTGTGTTGTCCAGGTTCTACCAAAGCAATAGTGAAGCAGTGTGCGAGTATGGCTACCTGTTTAGGAGCTGCAGACTCTGCCTCTACTGACTCGAATGGGAACGGGAACATAGTCAACTGCTGCAACGCTTTTAACCTGTGTAACTTCAGTGGAGCCAAGTCTGTTCATGTTCACACAGCACTGCTGCTGCTGACTGCTGCGGTGTTATTCCTGCTATCACGCTGACGTCAGAGAGATGCACAATGACACTGTCAAAGTGCAGCTCTGTAGGGAGAAGTGCTGGAATGAGCTTATTAAACAGACTGTATTACTGTATTAAACAATGTCAGATAATCTATCATGTAAAGGCTGTTAGGTTCTGAGGGTCTGCTGGCAGCACAAATCACTGCTTTAACACAAGAATGATATTCAAGGTATTTACAGGTTGTATGTAAATGCTTATTATGGGTTGGTTTAAAGAGTCGAATACTGTGGTTGAATTTTCTAAATTGCCTATAATTTATTTGGTGTGCATAGATTTGACAATAAACATCATTTAATATTATTTAACTGTATATAGACTTGTACTTATCAAGGCTGCTTTTATCAAATTTTATCAAATGCAATACTTGAAGATGGTCTCATTTGCTATTGTAGTTCATGGAGGCATCAATATGTTCATTTCTTGCCCAGCTAAAAACACCACACAGACCCTTATAAGGGAACCTTGCAGATTAAGATGGTGAACACTGGTGTCATTCAAATCAGTGGTTCCCCACCTTTATTCCCTTGTCCTACTTTTATCATAACTGCTGAGTCTGCTCCAGACCCACAGTAGAAAAGTAATGTATAGCTGTTACAAATCAACATCAATTTGAGAAGTTTGGTTGATAAAATCCAAAGAAAGAAGCTGGATTTGCCAGCTGCTGTTTCACTGAAGAGGACAATAAGGAAAAAGTGATCCTAATGAGAATCAAACTGAGACACTCAGACAGATGTGGGTGGGAGAACAATGCATCCCTTTGACACCACTACCCAGAGTCCTCTCACAACAGTGGTAGCACACATGTGAATCTATGATTTAAATTCTCTTAAAAAAGTAGAAATCTACACTTTGAGACCAGTAGAAGGCTTTTTTTTAAATGAGTTACATTAATTCAAAGTTCATTTTTAGTTAGTAAACAATAGTAAACAATACCCAATCATTCTAATTATTTTTGTCCCTGTACTCAAATTATTTGTTGTGTAGTTTTCTCCCAAAATGTATTTAAGCATTAGACATTTTTGTAGCTATTTTCCTGAGTTAATAGAACATAATTTTGTGATTGTAAACACATTATTTGACAATCATCTCTTAACCTGCAGAGTTTTACCAGAATGCCTTTTTTGCATTAGCCACTTTAGCACCATGACTGAAGTTACTGCCAAGACCCACCTGTGGGGAGCAGCCATAATAATCAATGGATGGTATACTGAACATAATGGAAGAGAACTTCCTGTCTCAGTGTGCACCTTTCAGTTATTGTCACTTCTAGTCACTTAAGTTGGTCTACACTGAGTGACATAAATGTTCAAGATTAAAGTTAGTGAAAGAAAAAAGAACATTGCAGCAGATGAAGAACATGTAACTTTATGAAAAAATTTAAACACTGGATTTAAACAGAATTTTAAAGTGTAGGAAAGCTCCCACAGGTAGTTTAACTTAAAAAAGTTAAGTTCACCCAACATAAATGTACAAGTAAAAATGAGTTGATATTAAAATGGCAAAGTACCTGGTACTAAAGAAATACAGTTTTTTAGTCTTATTTTTTCACTAACTTAAATGTTTTATGTAATCAGTTGCCTCTACTATTTTAAGTTTTGTTAACTCATCAGGATTTACTAATAACAAAAAAAAATCCACAACTTAAAAACTTTGATGGAATCGGTTTTAACAACATTTTTTTGAGTATTTTCAACTTGTTTGTTTTTACAGTGTAGAGTGTTTCTTTTTTTTTAGTTAAACTTAAATGTTAACGATGCTACTATTACTCTACTAAAGACAACATGTCTTAATATGCCTGGTTCCCTTTAAAGAACACATTATGACACAAGCACTGACCACAACAGGGAGCCTCCTCCCCCAATCCTCTGTCAATAGTGAAGAAAAACACTGCCAATTTCAAACATACCAGACAAAATTAAGTGCTTACAAATAAATAACATCAGGAACAATAATGTTGCCAGTCTGATTTCCATTTCGCCATTATTTTATTTCATTGTTTTTTCCTCCTATTTGACAAGTTGGCTGACTTAGCCCCAAAGACAAAATAAAAACCAGTGTTTACTAGTACGAGTTCTGTACAATTCACCAGTGATACACACCAGTATAGCTTACAATATACCAACATGAGCAGATTTACGCAACAACAAGGAGATAAAATAGATTGTTTTTGTTTTTTAAAGCACTTTTTATCCCTATATAACCCAGTTAATTGATAGTGTCATTGCTGGCTGAACATGTAAGTCCAATTTGGGTTAAAAAGGGCTAAAAAGTTTTTTTTATTTATTTTGGTGCTGTGCAAATATGCTCTTACCATACCAGTATATCATGCTATACCAGTACAGTCACCAGTATGTTTTATATAGGAGTATATCAAACTCCACGTGGGGTCAGAATGAACAAAGACACATGTGATCTGCTGTAGATTCAGCTCGTTTTTCCAGTCTCAGGCTCCACATTTCATGTGTTTGTTCCCCTGTTGTGAGAGGGAAATATCGAAAGAGTTACACCTGACAGAAACTGGGATTCAAAGCACAAAGGTTCCAGTTGTGAGGTTTGTTTTTGTTCCCCGGTGTTTAGGGGGGCAGCTTAAGGTGTAACATCAGTCCTTTTACAGGAAAAACTGAATGATATCAGATTGTAGGTGAGGAAAAAGAAGGAGGAAACACTTTTCCCACAAAAACAAGTTGTGGATCAGTTTGAGACATGATGTCCACTTCCTCCTGGACGCATAGGAAGTATCCAGATGATGTTTCTTTTTTTGCTCATTAGAGTCAATGCTGGGGTTGAATATTAGTAAAGAGGAAGCAGATTGTGACTGCAGAAAACAACACAAAAAAAACATGGAGCCAGCCGACATAAGCATAGACTAAAATGAGTGCTAGTAGGGAGTTTCCTGTCTGCAGGGTTTACCCAGTCAGAGTTGGATTCTTCACATTTGGAGTCTTAAAAACCTGCTCAGAGAGGAGCTGAGGAAGACTTGAGGAAAGCAGTGAGAACAAAGAAGAAAAAAATAAGAGAAGAAAGTAAGAAAAAAGAGAGGAAGGTGGAGGATAGTGTTTTCTTTCTTCAGGCAGCAGACTGGTGCTAAACTGTCCTCAAGTTTCAATACGTTCTTTGCGTCTTTTCCTCCGTCTCCTCCTCTGCACTTTCTGAGTCTATAAATAAAACCTGGTGAGACGGAGGGAAGACGGTGGTAAAGAGAGACGGGAGAAGCAATGACGGGCGGGAGGCTGCTTCTCCAAACCTAATCGAGAATTGTCTTTACTTTGTTGAAAAGTCCAAACTAAACCGTGCTGGATCCACTCATTGAAAATAATCCATGGAGGTATTTCAACTTAGGAGAAGGTTTCACATCCAGGGAGTCAAAACACACGACACCGACATATGACATGGCTGCTGGCTCTCATAGGGGAAGTTTCATGCAGATATGTTGCAGATCAAACCCAGTCTGATCAGTTTTGTGTTGACTTTGCTTGAGATCCACCCCATGTCAACAACAGCACATCCACTCACTCCCATGATAGTGTTTACGTCAGAGGGGCTGAAACCTTTTAAACCGGGGCTCATCTTTTTATTCCAGTTCAAAGAGAGTGAAGCTGCCGAGTCCCTGATTCAGGAAGTGTTTTTGCTCTGTTCTTGTATGTAGAAAGTCACAGTGGTGGAGAGTTGGACACAGGATTCAACATCTAAAGATTCTTCACGGTCTGTTGTACAAACATCAGAGCCACGGTTTCCTCCTTTGATATAAGTCAGTCAGCTCCAACAGCTCTCACATATGATCCACATCAACGAGTCTTTATTATTATTTTTCCTCCACTGCTAACAAGAACCATAATAATGCTGCAGAGCAGATTGCCTAGGCTAGTGTGGGCGGGATTGAGCCATCATCTTGAGTCGTGATTGGTCGATGACATCCAGTAGGTTCTTGGCGTCAACTGCAAGAGCGTGAGCTGCTGTCAACATCTGCTTTTTGTAGTCCTGCTGGAGGCTAGACAAGAAAAAATACAAACTCAAATTACATTGTCTGCTACAAGTTTGATGAGCAGTAAGAAAAAATTATAACAATAATGGTAAGAAATTTAATTCAGTTTTTTGGCACCCTCTAAAACACAGGTTTACAAAGCAAAAGCACAGATTAAACAAAACATAAGACACTTAAACAGTAAGGAGCCAGTCATTGACAGCACAACCCCAAGACCTAAAATAGCCCAACAAGAACCTGAGTAACACAAGAACTCAACTTTGAATGAGGCTAATGCTGCATTTCCATACATAGTAACAGCTTGACTTTGTTTGACTGCTCTACTCACTTTTAGTACAATGGACTTTTAGTGCATTACTTTAGTGCATTTGTTAGTGAATTACTTTGTAAAATTACAATTAATTCAATGCTTTATTGCCCGTTCAGCACACTTTCAGCCACTGCAACTTCTCTCTGCAGCCACGGCAGTGATGTGAAATAAGTAAACCACTGCTATTTATCGTTTAATTTCCCTTAAAAAAAATTCTCACAGACAGCACCTTAAAAAAATTTACTTTATATATTCCTTTATTTCCTTTTCATTCAATAACACATTCCTTTTTTCCACAGTTACAGTGCCTATAAAAAGTATTATCCCCCTTGGATGTCGTACCCTTTTAAATCAACCGTTGTCAATATAATCTGGCTTTCTTGATTAAAAAAAAATACAAAAAATATCTTTAATGTCAGAGTGAAAACAGATTTCTACAAAGTAATGTCAATTAAATAGAAAATATGTAATGTAAAATAAGTGATTTCACCACTTTAAAGTGACTGACCTAATTCAATGGAGGTCCAGCCAGTTGGTGTTAGTAGTCTCAGGATTAGTGAAATGGGGATCACCAGAGTACAGTGAATGTGTCTCAAGTGATTGTAGTATAAAGACACCTGTGTCTGAAAAGGTCCAGTCACTGGTTAATTGGAATTCCTGGCTACCATTACACAAATAAGACAAAAGAACACTCCAAGAAACTCAGAGAAAAGTAGTAGGTCAGGGGATGGAAACAAAAAAGTTCCAAGGCACTAAACATCCCCCAGAGTTCAGTTAAATCCATCAACAGGAACTTTTTTATTTAATTGACAATAAAGAGTTTTTTTTTCTTTTTCAAAAAAGCTGAATTATATTGACCATGGCTGATTTAAAAAATGAATAGAAGGGTAAAACATCTAGGGGAGTCCGTACTATTTATAGGCACTGTAAGTTCATGTCATATTCTTCAATCAACCCAACTCGTCTTTCTCACGGAAAAAGGTAGTTGACTAACATTTTTGGAAATTCAATTTTGGAAATGAAATTCACACTGCGCCAAAGGAGATACCAAAAAAATAGTACAGTCAAGATGGGTCATCTCTGTACCACATGGCAAAACAGCACCATAAGTGGATCGCAGATGTGAGAAGATATAAGAAATCAGGAAATAGCACCAAAAAAAGAGATTAAAAGAAAAAAAGACAATAACAAAATAATAGGCAAAAGAGATAAAGCAGTAGAAAGACCAAAAATTGTGTTTAAAGAAATTAAAAGATGACATCAATTGTGACTGAAATTACATATCCTATTATCATCATTATGTTTATTGTCATTACTGTAAAAGTGTGGAAAAAAAAATTAAACCAAAGTTAAAATCAAGTTATTTTTTCAGCTAACTGTGGTATAATGCAACAAATGGCAACATTTATGTTTACATGGTCCCTTTAAAAATAAAATAAAACAAATTAAAATAAAACAGACTTTTCATATTGTAATTTATAATAACATGAACATACCTGGTCATAACATATTGTTGGGCTAACTTCATCTTCCCGATAAGTTCTGCCAAGTCAGAGTTAAGGAGTTTCTGTGCCATCTCAATCTGTAGATGACAACCAGAGTTAAACACAGCAAACACTACTGCACACGTGATTATATGTCATATAAAAATTATTTAAGAACACAAAAATGAAGTGTGTGAGTGTGAATATGTGGTTAACAAGTGTGTTTGTCTCTACCTCTCTGTGCGTACTGGCTGGAAGTTGTGGTAAAGTCTCGTCCACTGTGGCCAACAACGTCCTCAAGGCCAGACCCACATCCTGAAACACACAAACACAGGCAGCCTTACTCAGAGGAACAGGCTGTCTTCCATGAAAATAATAGTTTTTTTTTTTTAAGTGAATAAGAAAATCTAATTTAGTTCAGAACTTGAACAGAATTTCCTATAAAGCTGGAGATAATCAGTGTGGAGTAATAAAGCACAATTATGTAGAGAAGACTTCAAACATTAAATCCCCTCAATTAAAGGAAACATCTACTGAGGTTAAAAGGTTGGATCAGTAGTCTAAGTGAAGAATCACATTATTCATGTTCAAGTATCATGATTCAGCCCTCTGCGGAGCTCTACACTGTCCTTTAATAAAGACAGGGCGTCTCAGTGGTCAAGGTGAGAGAATATAAAACTGCATTAACAGTGTAATGCTGTCAAGCTTAAAGGTCAAAGTCTGCAGCTCAAGAAGAAGCATCACCATTTCAACGAGCCTCTAAGGAATAGGGATTCATTTTAAGCATTTTACTAGCAGGAGATATTCGTATGTAAAGAGTCTCTTTTACCTTGACCATGGGGACGTATTCCTCTGGAGGAGCAGGCTGAATCTTGCTCGACATCTCAATCACAGCTTTGACCAACCCTGTCACGTTCTCGTACACTTTGTCATTGGAGCGGTCCAGGTTGGCGGTAGGGGGCGGGCTGATCTCTTGTGGCTGCAGCTGAACCGGGGTAGAATAATAACCAGTGAGCAAAACGACAACTGAATGAACAGTGTGTGTGTGTGTTGACTATGCAGTGACAATGATACACATAAGTCAGACAATGCAGATGTGAAATGTAAGCTGCATGATGTCTACTTTGTACTAATATGTCACAGCCAGGGTTTACTGTTTTGAACTGGGTTATATTTCAGAAAATAACAGTATTTTCCAAACATTTTTAACTCCCATTGACACTTAATGAAAAAATATGAGCATTACATAACAACTCACACTGAAATACTTGATACAAGGCTTACACTTTAGTTAATAAGGAGACCGTCAAGCTGGAAAACCAAAATCAAGCTATCTTCTTTAAATGGGTAAAAAAAAACTTCCTTCACTACTTTAAAACTTAGTAAGAACCCAGTCGAGCCTACTACTTGATTGATGTAAAAGGTGTGACCCTAAGCTGCATGTCTGGGGTCAGAATTTGCACAAATATGGTCACTGAACAGCTAAATAGTAAAAAGACAAGAAGGCCACACTTGCAGGGGGGCCTACAGCTGACAAAATGTGTTAATGTAATGAATTACCAGACTGATGAATGAGTGAATGAGAGGATGAATGAATGAATGACATGATAGGTTATTGGGTTATTTAGATGTATAGAGTTTTTAATAAAAAAAAAAAAAAAAAAAAAAAAGTTAGTTGCAGTTCTCAGTTTGCATCACTAGATGGCAGTAGCAGACTTACAAAACAAGACGATGTAATTCTAAATTATTCCAATACTAAAGCTGTAGGTCCTGTACATTAAAAACATTTACTGTAATAATATCTAATTTTCATTTCCACAGTGTATTTGTTAAATAACTCTGCCTCTTCCTCATGTTCTCTGTCTTGCTCTTCATCTCTTTGTTTCTACTCTGAGCCTACCTAGGTAGCTGTCCTCACCTGAACCTTTTTGTCCTTCTTACCTCCATCTCTAGCTCCGTCTACAGCTCTGTTCCTTAATCCTCCTCAAACCATCTTCTCCTAAAACACTGCAGCCCTGAAATTTAATTGCCTATTCCAAACCCAAAGAGAAACTAGCAACAAAAATTCTTCAATGATTTAACAATGGAAATCCACTAAATTAGTCGTAAAAACTTTTATTAGGGGAAAATAAACATTTTCATCCTGGCAATAAAGAATGCATGATTGGTACAGAGGTAGTTTAAAATGTTTTTGTGCGTGATTGAGGTTAAAGAGTTGAAGTTAGCTAAAGTAAACAAATAACATGTTAAAATGAAGGGGAAACAGTACAAAGATCAAATATGACAGAAAATCAGTAGATGTGTTTGTGTGTGATTAATCATACTACTGCAGAATCTGATTGATTGGACAGAGATTTAAAAATAAATGAATATGGAAGAAAGGTTCAGATGAATGAAGAGATGTGTGACTAGCGGACAAGACGCACAGTAAACACACACAGTAGTGTGCTGCTTACCCGCCAGGGCTAGAGGGTCAACAGAGTGGTAGAGTGCAGAGGAGGAGATGGAGGAGGAGGAGGGGGGGAGCAGCCAAAGAAGAAGAGGAAAATAAAAGTAAAATGTTATCGCTCAAAGCAATACAAAACATGCAACGGCTATAACGGATTTTCTTTACGTGTCTCTTTGACTGTATTTGCACAGGTATTTTTGCATTAGATTTGTATGAATTTGCAGTTGTGTGTGTGTACCTTGACACCATCATTGTAACTGTCCCCAGTATTTTGACAGGCCAGACCGCCCACTTGACTCTGAGCGCCAGGTCGAGGGGGTTTCTTTGGGGGAGCTGCATGCTCTGCAGGACACAGCAGATACAAGTGAAAATGATTTCTCCTCACAATATTAAAATTCTTACAAATTTGGATACACTTCTCTGGTATGTGTTATGAATCTGCCATCTCTCACCGGTAATTTAAATAAAAATAAAGACAAAATATGAAAAATGTTCTGGGGGAAGCCAGGCTATACAGCTCTACATTTTTACCTAAAACTGGCTTATTACGTGGAGCATCTGCACCCATCTGTAGAGCTGTATAGCCTAGAATCCCCCAACATGCTCTGCTTCAAGGGCCAACACACATTGACATCTGACTGACTTCTATCGCCAAGTACTTTATACAACCCAACATTAAAAATACCAATATATACCTTTAAATATTACATTTTCTGTCCTGATAAATTCAGTTTTCCCACAGTTTTCATGGTACAACTACTATTATTATTGGGTCTAATAACTATCAACAAGGAAATTTCAAGTTTCAACATCATGATAGTTGTACACTATATGGACAAAGTATTACATCAGCAGGGACTGTAATGACTTTGTATTGGAATACATGTTCTTTAATATGTTGTTGTCCCCCTTTTTGCAGCTTTAACAGTCTCCACTCTTCTTGGAGGGCTTTCAGCAAGTTTGGAGTGTTTTTGTGGGAATTTGTGCTCATCCCTCTGTCAAGCATTTATCAGGTCAGACACTGATGTTGGATAAGTAGGCCTGGCTTGCAATCTCTGTTTGAAATCATCCCAAAGGTGCTCGATGGGGTTGAGGTTAGGGCTCTGTGGGGGGGCCAGTCTAATTCTTTCACACAGAACTTATCAAACCATGTTTTTAAAGTTCTTGCTTAGAGCACTGGGGCACAGTTATGTTGGAAAAGAAAAGGGTCTTCCCCAATCTGTTGCCACAAATTTGGAAGCGTAGCATTGCCCAAAATGTCTTGGTATGCAGAAGCATTAAGATTGGCCTTCACTGGAGATAAGGGGCCTCACACAAACCCTGAAAAACAGATCCATTATCCCACCTCCACCAAACTTCACAGTTGGCTCAATGTAGACAGGCAGGTGAGATTCTCCCAGGATCTGCAAAACCCAGACTTCACCTTCTGACTGCCAAACAGAGAATTATGATTTATCACGCCACAGAACTCCACTGTTCCACAGTCCAGTGTCAGTGTGTTTTTTTCCACCACTCCATCTAATGCTTGGCATTGGACTTAGTGATGTGAGACTTGCATGCAGCTACTTGGCCATAAAGAAAACCATTCCATGAAGCTCCTGTTGGACAGTTTTTGTGCATATCAGTGCCAGTGGAAGGTCGGAACTCTTCAGCTATGGCATCAGCAAAGCATTGGTCACTTAGCAGTAGTTGACCCTGCTCTATGATATAACTTGGTCTTCTGCCTTGTGGCTGAGTTGCTGTTGTTTCTGAATGCTTCCACTTTCTAATAATAATATTACTTACTGTTGAGTGTGGAATATCCAGCAGGGATGAAATTTCAAAATCGATCTTATTGCAAAGGTGGTATCCATCACTGTACCACATCTGAAGTCCCTTAGCTCTTCAGAATGAGCCATTTTGTATCAAAAATGCTCATAAATGAAGACTACATGCCTAGCTGCTTGATTTTACACACTTATGGCAATACATCTGATTAAAATACCTGAATTCAATATTAAACAGGTGTGAGCAAATACTTTTGTCCATAAAGTGTATATTTATGCCGAATCAACAGTTGAAAACTCATTAGTACAAATTATTTCTGGTCACAGGGAAAAGATATGGCTATAAAAATGCAAATTGTTGCCAAAACTTTAAAACTATAAATGAACTAAGTTCTATGGGTTTCGTGTCTCTTAATAACTGAAAATGTGTGAACTGTTGTTTCCCCCTTTTGTTGTTGTTTCATATTGTATTTATCTCTTTTGTTTATCTATACTGATACAGACCTATGGATCTTAAATTAATATAAAGTAAGGTATTCTCTGTGTTTAGGCTGTTGCAGTGAGGGTATATTCTTATCCCTGCTCTAAGCACACTGAGCTCGACATGCTGTCTGAGTCCATGTAAACAGAGGCTGGATGGCTTGCTGAGTTATAAATCGGATTTGTCATATTGTGGCAACAGAGCGTAAACCCAGGACACACACATAAACGCTGTAAATGCTTGTATAGGGTGATAGGGAATCGTTATGCAGAGGCTGAGTAAGAAATAAACACATTCGCTATGCTACATGTACAAACAACATACTCTGTGAGATTCACAGGCAAAAAAGAGAAGACAGAATAAAACAATTATGCTTGAGTGACCATAATTACAGCTGTTTACAGGCCCGTCTCTTACCTGCTTTGCCAACGGGTTGGTATATGTGCTGGTTTCCCGCCTGCACAAACAAACAAACAACAACAAAACATTTGGTTAGCGAGTGCTCAGTCACGCACATAATCAGAAGCTTTACAGGAAATTAGAGCTTCACAGGCAAAAAACCACCAGCTGCTTCTGAAACATTTATGGAATCCAATTTAATTTTCCTGTGACACGACACCACATCCCATTTTTGCAGTAAAAAGCAGAGAATTGTCTCTGTTTTCTGCGGTGTGTGGTCTATGGCTGTGTTACTTGTGTTAACAAAATATTCTGTCTGCCTGTGCAGGAATAACAAAAAAGAGAAATGTGCTTCTTTTGTTAGTGCTGTGCTTTCAAACCCAAACAAAATGCTGCAGCACGTCGTCATGATTTGATGTTTGGGAGCATAAAATGATGCTGCAAAACTCTCTCTGGTGGTGCTGGGCTTGTTTCGTATCCACTTTGTTGTATTATTACTCTATCTTTGTTGTTTTTCTCTGTGTGAGAAACCAGCTCAGCGGGCTTCCCAAAAAAAGCCTCTTTGCCATCAGAGTGTTGTGGTTCGACAACCACTGACACCCCAAAATACTCTACTACAGCATTTTACACACACATGTACACACACAGTCAAAGGAGGGAGATTTTCCCACCACAAACCACAGACATTCAAATTGGAGAAGGAGGAGGACAAGCAAAGAGATGAATTACAGAGACAGAAATATCTAGCCTAAGGCAACTTCTCACTGCAACAACTTCTTACTTCTGCTGGCACCGAGGAAAGAACGCCATACAGATCTCGTTAAGTATGTTCAGCTTTCAAATGCCCAACTTTAAAAAGAAGTTACATAAATGTTAAAAGAGTTATTTTTACTTATTTTCAGGAGAGATACGAATTATGGAGGCCCCATCAGTAAATTACCATCAACATGCTTTGCTAAGTGCAGATGTTGTTGTGCAAATCACTTGAGTAACAACAAACTGCTGAGTTCATAAAATGCTGTGGTTTGCTCTTTTGATTGAACTCAAACTGGAAGGCCAAGGAAAAAATGTCCTCTTAACACAGACGATGTAAATGAAAAATTCATCCACAGCTAAGGAGTGTTTAAATTAGTACTGTTAGAGTACTACAGTACTGTTAGAAAAGGTTCAAAATAGTCTCACATTTCATGTAAAAGCAGAAAACAGTTGTTGACTTGTGTGTGCAAATACATACTTTTTAACACAAGGTAATACATTTAAACAAGGAGTCACAATTATATATATAAAACATACTTAAAACACAAAACTTACTCAATAACAGATTAAAAACAGGTACAAGGGAGCTAGACAAAATGAGGGCAAAACTACTTAAGGGTAAACATTCAAAGGGTGTAACTGCTCTGTGGTCTCCTTACTGATTAGAATATTACATTACATTTCATAGTAAAACACTGAGTTGCAGAATGCTAACCCACAGGTGGTGTCTAATTTAACACTGCACTCAACTGGTGGGTACAAAAATGGGCTGTAAAGCTGTGTGAAAAAAAGCTGTGTGGGTAAAACTGCTACTGATTGAATATTCTTTATAATACAGTACATCAATTAGTTGATTGATTTATTAATTGTACTTAATATATGTGTCATGCATAACTTTGTTACTGACAGGGCCAGATTGTTACTACCTGTGGGATAGTCTCAATTTAGAAATTATGATTAGTTATATATTAACAAAAGGAACAAATAAGTAGCTTTTGCAAAAACAATTAGTAATGCTTAATTTAATCATTGACACACAGAATTTAAGCAAATTTAAACTGCTTGTTCAATCAAATAGACATAATAATAGCTGGTTAAAATAAATATACCTTTAATTTTTATACAAACATTTAATGATGCATAAAAAATACAACAATTGCAGCCACTTAAATCTCTAATTTCTTGCTACCATCTTATTAAATAAAACTACAGAATCTCTTTTACATTTTTTTTCATATTTTCAGACTTTTATCATATTTTCATCATTTGAATTATTTTTCTTTTTTTTAATCTTTGGTCTGTCTTTATGATTATGGAGGCGGGAGGTGGAAAGCGTTTGAGAATAACTGCTAGAAGACGCTGCTTCCGTCTGTTTAAAATCCTAAACTGGAGCTGATGATAAAGACATGTAGCGTACAATGAACACTGAGGAATAAAGGAGCTAGTTTTTACATTTCAGACATATAAATTAACCGATAATCACACTCATACTTCCACTTATTGTGCTACTAGTGGTTAAGGCCCTTTACTCCATGTATAAAAGTCAATCCAGGGGGTATCTGTGCATTAAAACTGCAAATGTTGACAACATTTTAAAAATAACATCCTATTAAAGTTCGAAAGACACATCCCTGATTTACTTTAAGAAACCCAATTCCTTCTAAAGTCATTGTGCTGGTATGCTCTCACACTGAAGTAAAGCTCAGTGAACCCAAGACCACCAGCAGGCTCGGTATGGACTGAAGATCACTGGGACCAAAATGTAAGAAAAAGATGGCTGCTTGTTTTTATGCTACCATGTTCTATTAATAACTGGTGATGTTGTGGGAATCCATTGACCCCTCATTTTTTACTAACCCCACCCCCAAGGGGTCACTTCCTGTCCCTGGATCAATCCCCTCAGCTGTAATGAAAACAAACACACACACTGCAGCCAATGGCAGCAAATCCTGCCCAGACAGGAGGACAAAATGAGTCTTTGTCAGATATCTTCCTCCTCAAAAACAACAACAATTCAGAAAAACAACTTCCCCCTTTGAATGATTACATCATGGCATTTAACAGCAAAAATTAGGAAGACTAAATAACGTCCATCTAGAAGGATTTTAACTTCTTCTTGTGATATGATTATACATTGAAGTTGTTTTCCAGCATCTGTGAGCATAAGCAGTTAAACAGCTTTGGTAAAAAAAAAGAACACCAAATACTCACCGGTGGTTGGAGTCCACCATCGTCTCTGTCCAGACTCCCTCTAGAACTTCTCGAGTCTGGTTTCTAAAATACACAAATAAAATAACTTTATTTCTCCAAAACTGAATATATTTAAAGTTGAACCTGACAGAAAGTATTTAATTTGGACTTAAGAGCTATTCTCTGTCAGTAATATCCTTTGACGGTTTGGTATTAGCTCCGTATCCCAAATAAAATCCATGAAAATGGGCAGACTGGTGCATTATTTTCTGCTGCTAACTTAGGCACATAAACTGAATACATCTCTCATCAGCTTTAAATTTTTTCCATCAAAATACATTTTCTACAATCAAACAGAGCATTTCATGACAATAAGCAACCAGTAATTAGTATGAGCTGGAAAAAAAGTTAACCAGCTCCTCTTCTTTAAAGTGTTATATACAGCCTTAAAGTGATTATCTGAATGAGGAGAAATGAATGGGTGAGTCACAGCAGGGACGCTCTCACACTCTTGTAAAGCCTCCCTGCACGAGACTTTACATAAAAACAGGAACACGCCGTACGAAACTGCGGGATACACAAGTACAGGACTTCTCCTTCAGACATGCACACTTTCTCAAACTTTTCAGACTAACATTTAACCTCGAAAATGCCACAAAAATCCAGACTGACACTGCTCAGAAACACCTGCACCCCCACACATTAATCATCCCCCCAGCTGCTCTCACTTACACACCCATCCTTGCTTACCAGTTTTCCAAGACAGGACTTGAAGACCAGCATTGCCATTGGGTTCATCAAAGTTTTCTCAATAAAACTTATTTTTAATCTCCAAGTTGCTTCAAGTGTTGTGTCGGTTTATATTTCTCTCTCCAGATTTATCTTCTTCTTGTGCTTCCTGTCTGTCTACCAGCCTGTTTCCCTGTCTGTGCCAAAGCTTTCATCAAGACAAAAATTCAGATTCAGCCCCAGCCTCCTGCCTCCAGCTCATTTATATCTGACTCTGACGCACCAAATGAGGGACGGAGAGAAGGAGGAGAAGGAGGAGGGATGGAGCACACAGCCAAGGAGCTGTCAGTGTGCGAGCATGTCTTCCCGTCTTTCCCAAACCATTATTTCTCTCTCCTCCCTTTTTTACCCCTCCCTGAAGTGACAGTTTTATAGAAAAAGGCAGCCTATAACACACACACCCTCTCAAACACATTTTGCCTCCCTAGCTTTTCAGTAATCTTGTGTGTTGTCAGTTAGTGGTTGTGGGTCAAAGACAGACTGTTGACTGGGCTGTCAGAGTCTCTAAGCCTATCATTAGCCTGGAATTCACATAGACCACACCTGCCTACAAAATCCCTCTCTCTTACACACTAAAACACACACACATGCTCACACAGGCATGCACAATAAAATTCTTGAGCAGACCCCAGACAGCTCCCTCAATCAGAGTTCACAGAAATATGCATCCTACATGAAAAGTTCCTCCCCTCTTTCCCCCTGGTAGTTATCTAACAGAGTCTCTGAATCTCTCATTTTACACTTCATAACAACAAACCCTCTATGAATCCATCATTCTGTTATAAATAAAAGTTGCCCTACAATTCTGAGTCAGCCATTATGAATTTAAGGCTGAAAAACTCCCACTTTGGTGAAATGAACAGGAGAATTGGATGATACACTGATAGAAAGTAGAGAGCACAAAACAAAATCACTATATTTTGGGTTAAGTAGGTTCCTTCATAAGTACAGATTTAGCAAACAGTATGTGAATCACATCTGGAGAAAGGCAATTCAGAGTTAAAGTCACTTACATCCCTTTAAAATAAAGCTGTTTTCTAAGTAAAAGCTTAACAAATGTAGCAGATTTCTGCTCTGAAATTTTGGAGTGTCAATAGATCTAATATTACTCCCAGCTCAATTAATAAAACTAATCAAAATGCCATGGTCAAAATACAATTTGACACCTCAACAGGTAGTTGACAAGGTCGTTGACCTCACTTCCTATTTACAGTCTAGGCTCAAAGATGTAGGCACAGCCCATGGTTCAATGTTAAAAACATATTACAATAAAATCAAATTGATCAATAAAAACACAAAAAGGGCTGTTTCCTGAAAAATGTTGATTGTAAATATCATTGCCATTTTAGAAGTAGTTACAGGAAGCTACTAGCTTTAGCTTCATTTGCTGTGTTTTCATTGAGCATGGGCTTTTTCTGTAAGAACACTAGACAGCTGCTGTATACGCTACAGCTACGTTTTGTAACAAGTAGAGATGTATCAGTATCGCTGTGACAGAAGCGTCCCAGTTTTGTTGTGGACATGTGACAGTTTTAAACAGAAGGACTTAAGGGCTAAAGTGCAGTTTGATAGGGAATATGAGTAACATAAGGAGCCACTTGGCAAATCATCACCCTGAAAAGATTCACAAAGGTACAAGGAGCAGATTCCGCTCAGGCCAAAAGACTCTGATTTTGAGCTTTTTGCCTTTATTGTTAAAAGGACCACAGAAGAGAGACAGAAAACATGGGGAGAGAGAGTGGGAGAAGACAGGCACCAAACATGCGCTGAGAGCAGGAAGAAGTCCCAAAAACAGGTGTTGAGGACTACAGTCTCTATATGAGTGCCTGCTCTACCGCCTGAGATTAACCAGTGCCAGGCCAAAAGACTCTTAAAGAAGCATGCACAATCCCACTTTCCTACAACAGCGTGATCGCTCAACGGATCACAAGGTGCGCTGGTATATACTGTATGTCACCAAAGACCTACAGCTATTTTCAGTGGTGGACAACAGAGGTTTTAGAGGGTTAGTAAACGCACTGGAGCTGAAGTACAACTATATATTTTTAAGCCTAATGCATGCCAGAGATACCACAATAATTACTGTACAGTGGACTTCATACCAAGGTAATATCATACCATGAATATTGATACCGTTATATCCCTGTTAATTAGGTCTTGTCACGTTAGTTATTTCTGGTGTATAAGGCTTGAATTTTCTAATATAAACGATATGTCCAGCCTGCCTTGCTTGACCAGCATGTCTCTTCTCCACTCTAATCCATGAATCTGACTCTATCCACCTGCCTACTCTCTAAATAAAGATGTAAAGGCCCAAAAATATATCTTACAAAAAAGGTACATTTTCTGTCCTTCAGGCCGTTCCAAACCCACTCTGCCATTACCACACCAGAAGTGTAATCAAACTTTATTTATAAAGTTGTTGCATGTATTTCTGTCCTGACAGTGGTGGTCTGCAAATGCAGGAGTCTAAGAGTGGCAGTCTGTAACCAGACTGTACTGAGAAAGTGGGGAATGGTGTATGGGAAGTAGACACAGGCTGCCCATGTAGAGGACAACAGCCTCCGCACATGGGGCACACAGACATAACCACTATGCTACCACTGCCCCAATGCAACACTGAATTTTTAACTTAACATTACACTTGTCCTTTTTGGGGTATGTGATGAATTTCAGAAAACAAAATTATAGAAACACAACATGCATCATGGAGTTAACAAAAACAATAAAACAGTGAAACTGAAAATCCAAACATGGAAATCAAGCAAGACAGCATTTAGCGCAACAGAGAACAACAACAACTCACTTTACCATCTTTCACATGCCTAACAACATTAAAAAAATGGAAGCCACAGTCTCAGCTGTTTCAATAATCTTTTTCAGTAAATGTTCCTGGTTTTGCAGAAACTGTACATACCCATGCAAAGATACACTGTTGTCCTCCAATAGTGCTGAATAAAGCTAAATGACCATGGAGAAATACGTCAGCATATCTTTGTTTATTTGCCACTCCAGAATAAATGAATTATAAATGCACTGTTGCAGAATTAGTTTTGTTTATTTTCTTGACTGTATTTTCCAATGTGTGTGCACTGAGTGTGTTACCAGCAGCCTTTCCTCCTCTTCCAGCCACCTCTGGTCCTCCTCCATCTGCTGTTGTTGTATCATCAGCTGTTCCTCCATTAACAGGCACTGCGGGCCTACACACTGCTGCATGTCTACTGCCCTGTCCTACACACACGCCAACACAGACACGCACAGAACACAAATACAAGCATGCAACAAAAACAGCAGAGCAACAGAGATGCACAGCAGCACAGTGACACACAATGAGGGGAAACATGCTCACAGACACGCACGCACACAAACAGAACGGACAAACACATATACCAGACTGATGAGAAGCTGAACTAAAGTGATAGACATACAAACTATAAAAACACAAACGGTGTCAAAGGACTGCTGGGCAGCAACTATTCATTGGGCTATATGAATAAATTTGTTGCTGAAAGTGCCTTGGAAGTAATTTCCAGAAACAAAAAAAATCATAATTTAAGTTTTTAGACTTGATAGTCCTTTAATGAAGGATTTATGCTCAAATATGCGGGATGAGAGCTGTAGACGTTAGCAGCTATGGTTCTTACGCACTGACAGCATCTCAAAGCATCCAAGTTGTCTGGTTGTGTCTATATGCATGTCTTCATGAGTGCAGTATTTATCTCTTACCTCCATAGCCGAGCCCCAAAGTGCCATGTCGTGTCCATGTGGCTGAGGAAGGTGCTGTGCTGCATGCGAGTGTGTGTGGACATGGTGGCGGGGGTGCGTGTGTGCATGGTGTGTCTCCAGCATCGTAGCCTGTGGGGGGTATAGGGCGCTTGGCACCGAGGGGAGGGTGTGAGGGCCAGGGTACCCTGCCATCTAAAGTCAAAGAGGAAAGAGAGGACAGAGAGGAAAGACACATTACTACTTTGTCCTGCTTTGAAACATCCATTCATACTAAAACTCAAATAAACCCTGTTTTATGCATCATGCTTCCTATATTACCTTTATTATTGTCCTTTTATCTATTTTCATATTTCACCCGCTACTCATTTTAATACTCAGAAATAAACCGTACAACTGTAATTGTCTTGGGGCCCAGACTACAGGAGTTGAAAGATTCTCACTGATTTGAATTCGAGTTGTATCACGCTTTAAAGACAAACTTCAAGGATTTCATTTTGTTTTGAATCAAAAGTTGGTTGGTATTCCCCGCACAACAGATTAATGAAACATTGGCATAGTTTTCTTTGTAAAGCCATTTAACATAATCGCCTTCTTATCTACACTATATTGCCAAAAGTATTCACTCACCCATCCAAATAATTGAAATCAGGTGTTCCTATCACTTCCATGGCCACAGGTGTATAAAATCAAGCACCTAGACATGCAGACTGTTTCTACAAACATTTGTGAAAGAATGGGTCGCTCTCAGGAGCTCAGTGAATTCCAGCATGGTACTGTGATAGGATGCCACCTGTGCAACAAGTCCAGTCATGAAATTTCCTTGCTCCTAAATATTCCACAGTCAACTGTCAGTGGTATTATAACAAAGTGGAAGTGATTGGGAACGAAAGCAACTCAGCCACCAAGTGGTAGGCCACATAAAATGACAGAGCGTGGTCAGCGGATGCTGAGGCGCATAGTGAGCAGAGGTCGCCAACTTTCAAGAGTCAATCGCCACAGACCTCCAAACTTCATGTGGCCTTCAGATTAGCTCAAGAACAGTGTGTAGAGAGCTTCATGGAATGGGTTTCCATGGCCGAGCAGCTGCATCCAAGCCATACATCACCTAGTGCAATGCAAAGCGTCGGATGCAGGGGTGTAAAGCATGCCACCACTGGACTCTAGAGCAGTGGAGATGCGTTCTCTGAGCGATGTATCGCACTTCTCCATCTGGCAATCTGATGGACGAGTCTGGGTTTGGCGGTTGCCAGGAGAACGGTACTTGTCTGACTGCATTGTGCCAAGTGTAAAGTTTGGTGGAGGGGGGTTTATGGTGTGGGATTGTTTTTCAGGAGCTGGGCTTGGCCCCTTAGTTTCAATGAAAGGATGCTTCAGCATACCAAGAGATTTCCGACAATTCCATGCTCCCAACTTTGTGGGAGTAGTTTGGGGATGGCCCCTTCCAGTTCCAACTTGACTGTGCACCCGTGCACAAAGCAAGGTTCATGAAGACATGGATGAGAGATTTTGGTGTGGATGAACTTGACTGGCCTGCACAGAGTCCTGACCTCAACCCCACAGAACACCTTTGGAATGAATCAGAGCAGAGACTGAGAGCCAGGCCTTCTTGTCCAATGTCAGTGTATGACCTCACAAATAGGCGCCTGGAAGAATGGTCAAAAACTCCCATAAACACACTCCTAAACCTTGTGGAAAGCCTTCTCAGAAGAGCTGAGGCTGTTATAGCTGCAAAGGGGGGACTGACATCACATTAAACCCTATGGATTAGAAAAAGGGATGTCACCTGAGTTCATGTACGAGTCAAGGCAGGTGAGCGAATACTTTTGGCAATATAGTGTATGTTTTCTACTGACCTATAACTCCTGTAGTGTGACCCCTGTCATACTTTAATCTAGAAACAAAAACTGCAGTAGATCGTGTTACCTCCTATATGACACTTTATGTATGAAGCAAAACAAAAGCAAAGGAGGATTTTATCTTTCGCAGTTTGTGTGCATACCTGGTAGTGTCCAGGATGTTGGGAACCGGGGTAAAAACCTTCGCTGGAGCGAGGACTTGGGTAACCTGGTCTGCTGGGCTGAGGACAGATAGAGAGGAAGAAATGAAAAGAGAAAGAGAAAGAGAGAGGGAAATATTCAGAGAAGAAAAGATAAATAGGAAAAGGCGATAAAATAACAACAGCTACTTGACTATTTATCATTTCCCTAAAACTAAACATCAAAAGACAGGACACAGGGTCATTCAGACAATCAACACACAAACCATCATGTTTGTGTGGCTGGGTTAGCTGTCAATCAAAACACGGTACACCCCACTGGGCTGCAAGTCCAGCAAGCTGTTAGTTTGATTTTGTAATAAAAACATTAACATTCAACAACTGTCACTATAAACTTAGATACAGTCAGGGACTGTTAGAGTCTCTGGTTAGATGTGATGCAGGAGTGTAAATAAAGTGTTGTTGCTCCAAGTTCACCAAACACCTCTCTCTTTGTAGGACTGATGTTTCTTTTCATGGTGGAAAAAAAACAAATCTGCTGCAGACAGGTTGAAAGAAGGAAGTGTAGAGTAAAATTTGTTAAATCTGCATGACAAAGAGAGTTCTCCTGAGAAATAGGCGAGGTTAATCCAGCATAGCAAAGGATTATAATTTATTCTTTTCTACTCACGGCACCAGTAGCCAAAAAGAGAAGTGCTTAGTGAACCCTCAGCCTTGCATTCTTTCTTAGTTTTAAGTATTTGGCAGAGATGAAGCTGTTGAAAGTTGATGGACTGTTTATTTCTCTTTGAATAAATGGCTTTAACCTCTCCAACATAGAGCTGATATCTAACATAGTGTTGTAGTAACCTCTACCTTCCACAGTCTCTCATAGTAGCTTTCTCTGGACCACACCTCCGACAGCAAGACAGACACAGAGACACACAGGGAGGGAATCACACAGCAAAGGAAAGAAAAAAAAAAAAAAAAAACAAGGAAGAAAGAAAGAGAAGCAGACAAGACAAAAAAACTGAAGACAAGGCAGACAGCTTCAAAACTCTCAGAAAGACGACATGAGGGGAAACATACAGCATGGTGTTAACATGCTGACAAATAGGACGACACAAAGCGATATCTTGGAAGTTCAAATGTTCCCAAAACAGATTCACAGCCCTTTGGTACTCCGTCTATAGAGCTGGAGGTTTCCTGGGAATACCCAGTTTAAAAATAACTAGATAAACACAGGGAGGACAGACAGACGGACTGGAGGGTGAGGCTGCGGAAGTGGAATAGGACAGGACAGAGATTGGTTACAATGATATACTGTGTAAAGCATGGACAGCACAAGTTGCCTTAAGTAAAGCCAAAAGAGAGAAAGATCCTGAACCAACTAGCTGCAAGAATAGATCATAAAACCTGCCTCCCCTTTGTTACAGTAACAGATGGACAGAGATCAAACTATAAAATCTAAGTTTAAATCAAACCATTATGCTGATTAGGCCTCAAATAATCTTTTATATGACAAGTTTTATTTCAGTCACTAACTTGATGCTTAGAAAGTATGAAATGTCGTGATCAGCTGTTTTGTTGAGAAATGTGGCTCCTGGCAGAGTAGAGGGGAAACAGATGAAGGATAAATAAATACAAACACAAGGGTCACTGATCAGACATAACTGTAAGCATTTGCTTCAAACTGACACAATTTGGGGTATGTTGGCCTCATCTTTGCACAGCAAGAAAGGTTTATGGCAGGTCGTCCATCTTAATACAAGTCTACACTATGAGGGTTTTGGTGGCACGTTTGAATCTAGTGTTGAATGACCGCATCATTAAACAAACTCCAACTATATCTTTCAATAGAGCAGAAATGTAGGTCTAAGATTTGTGATCCTAACTCTCCACTCAAAGGTACAGCAAGTAAAAACGACAGTTTACACCTGTATTTATGCGCCCCAAGGGCACAGGAAAAAATATCCTATTTTGATACTAGGGCCACCTGCAGGCCACAAGCATTACAAAAGCTGACTATTTTTTCAAATTGCGTTTTGCTAACTGTAAAGAAAAGTTCTATTACTAGTGATCCTAGGAGTAAAATTCCCATCAGGTTAAACCCAAAAGATAATGGCAGACTAGTCTTAAGTCAAATAAAAACATCATTTAAACCAACTTCACACAGCAATGATAAACAACTGCAACAGTAAGAAGTTGGTTTGCAGAATGTAGCTAACATTCGATCTTCTATGCAGGTTAACATCCACATTTCTGAATTTAATATCGTCACACAATACTTTGGCTATAAGTGAGTATAATCTGACACAACCGCTGGATAACCTTATTCCCATTTTCTTTATCAACATAGTGCTACACCGCACTGTTTCTATGAAATTCTATCTGTGCTACAGCAATTAGCAGATGTTTATATCGGATTATAAAGCATTGTGGCAAGATGGCAGTAGTCATGAAGAACAGCTAAAGTGGCTACTGGTGGGGGGCAGCTGCATTAAAGTTTAGATGGAGCGTTTAACCAGGATCATGGGCCTAAACTCATACAAAATGGTAAGACTCTGTTTAATTGTAATGTAATTCTGGTGTCAACTACAAAGGGATCCGAATTAACTGCCAGCTAATCTTTAGCTAATCCTTAGCTAATACTTTGACAAAACCTGCTAGTAAAATAGTAGAACTATTCTTTCATTTTTTCTCTTGCATTAGATTTTTAGGCAAACCAGGCTACTATAGTTTTGCAAATCAGCAAAAGCTGGGTTAAGATTTCTGTACCATGTGTATTTGATTTTGTCATAGTGCTTCTTATGTCATTGCTAAACCTGCCCTGAACATTTCTAAGTAGTGTTCTCTGTCTGATGTATCACTTACTGTGAAATGTTGGGTTTCTTGTTACATGTCTTAGAGAGACATCAGTATCAATATATCTAGTTTGTTTTTTTTTACCATATTAGAGCTAACAGTACTTCTATGCAAACTGTGTGCAATCAGATATGGAGCAACTTAGGGTAGATCATTTTTTACACAAAGTAATTGGGATTTTTCATAAAATTAAACCTGTTGTTGAGAAACCCAAGTGCTCCCTTATTAGCATGTAGAGCCATGGCACACTCTATTAGGAATTCTGGGAATGTTATTCAGAGTGTTATTAAGATTTGCTTTTCATGTATCACTGTGGGGCACAAATCATAGACTCCCACATGAACATGTCTAACATGGCTTTGTATGAGGAATGCCTCACTAAAACTTATGGCAGAAACTTAAACTTGCACGCAAAAAGACTGACTGACTAGCGTGCTTCATCCCTGATGTCTTACTGATGTTATAAGCAGCTCTGACTGCATTATTTTTTTGTTAGTCAGGTGTTATTTTTAACAATTTCAAAATGTCAGGAGATGTAAGGGGATTACATGGCTGAGAAGGAGAGCCAAAAAATTCACTCTAAAAGCAGAGTCACCTACCAAACAAGCCCATGTGAAAGACTAGTGACAGCTAGGTCAAGGTGAGAGCACCAGCTCTGTTTGCAATCAGGCTCTAGCTGAGACAGAGCTGTCAGCTTGCTCATTGTGTATTTATAGTTACCTAAATCCTGTGCTTCACACATTCCTGCAGGCTTCAGTGGTATATGTTCTTTTGGTTAAAACTAATTAGAAATAAAGTTTTGTTCTCTTCTTCACCTGAACTTTGGTGATATTTTAAGCTGACCACAAGATTTTTTTTGCTGTCATTTTGAGGAATATCTCTGAATAACTCACAAGTCATTGTATTAAAGCTACACATATTTAAGATGGGTTCAACTGTTAGCCCTTTGGGTTAAGGATTTATGACAGGGATCCAGTACAGACCAGAAATAGGGTGCAATAATCTGAGAAAATGTCAACACAATACCTGACGCTAACACAAACATCTGTAACTGCATTCAATCACAGCAAAGGACAATCAACAGCATTTCCAACTTAGGGAACACACAGCCGAGGAAAGCAGTAACATGCTAATTTATGGTCACTGGAGCTAAAAAAACACTGAATTAGTAAACACTGCACTGACAAAAATTTAATGTGACAAAGACTGAGACAAGGTTTTTAGTGATTTAAAGTGCATAAAAAATACTGCAGCATTGTCTAGCAACAAAATAATTTCTCTGAATTTTAGTTTAGGACATTAACATGAATCGCATGCCAATTTAAAAAATGGCTTTGCTGAGTAGAGATGAGACTGACATCAACAAAAAATGTTTGAGGTACCTTAGGTACCTTTAAAGCCTCTGTGAGGAGTTTTTAACGGGTTATAAAAAAGACCCAAGTAAGTATTGAAAATTCTGTATGATCTATAAAAACAATCAAAACTATAAGAGACAAGAATTACTTTGTCTATGTCTTAATTTCTTAAATGTCTCTACCTTACGCCATGGGTTAGAAGTCCGATGAGATTGTACACAGAATACTGAAAAAATGAATACAAAAAAAAGCCAAATGTGAGATACTGTATTTAACTGTTAAAGGAAAGCAGAATGGGATATTTTGCCAATAGGTTACTTGCAGTCACATGATTCTGATGACGTGCATGTCTGTTGGGGAAAGGAAGTGGGGGCTGCCATAAGGAATGGATGGAAATGGAGGAAAGTTAGCACTTTAAAGCTCTAAATGGGCCTGTGCCCTCTGATTATCATCGGAAAATTTCTTCATACTGTACAATGAGTATGATCCCTACACTTTATAAAACAAGGATTTTTCCCCACAGTTTAACTGATTTACTTGGCAAGGAGGCGATGAGTATCACAATTTACTCAGTCCTCCCTTCATCTATCTAGATGAAGAAAGGCAGGAGTCTTAAAGTAAGCTAAGAAGCTTACTGTGCCTCTTAAACATTGAAAAAAAATCCAAGACCAAGACCAGTGTCAAGTGTTAAAAGGTACAGCTCTGATCATAGGGGGCGCTGTTAATATCACAAACCAAAAGTTCCTCACAGGAGCTTTAACTCACTTGGACATTTAAATAAAACATGTGTTAAGTGAGTAATGAAGCAGTACTACATTTATATATGGGCTTAATGTGAATATTTAATCATTTCTGTGATTTTATTTGCTATTATAGACATCATAAACATACACATGTTAATAGAGGGAGATGTATAAATGTCACTCATAGGTTCATCAATCATCAAATATGATATATTCATGATGACTCTTAGTTAATTTTAACTTTTACAAAAGAAAATCACAAAAAAATTGTCTTTTAGCAAAATAAATCACCCACTTAAGTCTTTGACTTAGAAAATGTGAAAAATTGTGTTTCTGAAGGGTGCAGTTAATCACTTCTGTCTGATTTCTACCCCTGACAGCAGTTCAGACATTAAAACTATATAGAAATAATCAATATTGTCACTGATTGTTGTCTGTGTTTGTTGTTGTTTAAAAAGAGACACTGGTATGTTCAATCATCTGTTTCAAAACCATCTAAAAATTCCTCACAGATTCCTTAAAGACTTGTGCAAATACTGCTGACTACATTTTTATCTGAAAATCTCAAAATGTTTAATTTTAATCTACAATCACCTTGGGCTACAATCCTTTATGCTGCAGAATTTTTTTTATAAAGATGCACACATTTGTTGGTGAGAGTTAGTGGAGTGTTTCTGCATAGCAACCTGCCTTTAAAAGTCTTTGAGAGCAGGGGATAGGAAAAGGTGGATAAGGGTTGGTGGAGTACAGAGAACAGGCAGAGGGTGCTGGGAGGGCAGGAGAGACCTGTGAGTGCTTCCCACATGTCTGCACAGCAGGGGGCTGGTGCTGGGGGTCAGAGTCAGGGTGTAGGGAGGTGCTGAGATCAGTTAGACTGCCAGGATGAAAGCTGGGTGACAGCAGGGTTTTATGGTTGGAATTTGACTTTGGCTGAAGGTTTTGGAGGGTGTGGGGGCAAACATTTGACATCTTGCGGGGGAGAGAGTTAAGGTTAGGACTAGAGTGGGAGAGGAGTGGAGAGAGGGGACAGGGATTGGAGTTTGAGTTGTACGACAATGGGTTTATCTTGTGTGGGCAGCTGCCATTGGACAGACTGTCTGATCTGGTGATAGGTGGAGAATAGAAGTCTTTTTGTGATGAACTGGGATAAGTTTTTGATGAAGCTGTGTTTCGAGGAGGAAGGGGATGAGGATGAGGATGTGGAGAGGAGTAAAAGTGATGGGGAAATTGCAAAGAGGATGAGTACAGCGGGGGAGCAGGGCAGTGAGAAGAGGTGCAGGGAGATGGAGGGTGAGGGTCTCCAAGGCAGAGGGAAAGCTGGGAGGCAAAGCGATGGTTTGGATGGCAGTGATGGAGAAAAGGAGCAGACAGACAATCCAGACTGATGGTGGGCTGCAGGGAGGGACGCCGGCTGGGCTGCAAACAGAGAGACAAAGGTGTAGGAGAGACACATGGGAAAAAGGGAGCCATAGAAGAAACATACATGTAGTAGACAGATGAGAGAGACAGGGATGAAGTGAAGCTTTGGCACAATGAGCAGCACTATAACCAAAGCCATACAGTAGCTGTGCTTCTAAAGAGCACAAGTGAAGACTGAACTTCTAGAAAATATTTTAAATCTTTTCAACAAAATGAAACAAGTGTAGCATTCAACCTTTGTTTGGGGAAGGAATGGCACATAAAAACAGCAGTTCTCGTCTCTTATGAGCTACTGGTTAAGACATATGGCTTTAGTTGCAACCAAAAGACGCAGTGAACAGATGCTAACAGGGGCCTGCAGGGCAGTAAGTCAGGGTGAGGCAGCTGATGCAACAAACTGCGAGGGGGGATGATAATGGAAGTGAGAGTGGGGGATGGGTTTGTAGAGATGTAAGAATTATAAAAAAAAAAATAATAACCTCAAATTTAAAATTGATAGAAAACACATTTGGACAGTCTGATAAAAATAGAAAGCCAGTTTTTAATTTTTTGATCATTTTCATCAACATGTTTGAAAGACTTTGATTCTAGCATAAACCAGCTATAGCAATTAATCTGTTACTCTTATTCTGTTTTAACCTGCTTGACTAAACTTAAGTTGTTACTAGTGGGTGATTATCAACCAAACACATGACAAGAAAAATGATGACAGTCTAAAAATGAAGGTGCTTTTTCAGGTGTCCAGATGGATCAATGTCTTACTACTAAAAAGAAAGCCAAGAAAAAAAACTTGCATGGTTGACGCTTAAATCACTAGAAGCTTTAATTTGTCACATTTTGTTGTCTTGCGCTTTTGAAGACTCTTTTTTTGTGTACAGCCTTTTTTTTCTCATAAATATAGCCCCGAGCCCCATATACTTGGTGGTGTTACATGAATTCGTCTTAACCTTGACTATCACAGAGAGACACCAGATCCTGACAGAGGGTATGGAGGAGTCTTTTTAAGAAACATAACTGGTACAAATAGGGAAAAAGTAAAACAAATTCAGTTAAAAGTTTAATCATCTAATGCCTTATGAGAGGATTAAACTTGTCATTAACTCCACACAAGGGCATATCAGAGACTAATCCCTCACTAAAGAGAGCATGGGACTTGCAATCTTCAGTGTGTCTCGGTGCAAACAGCACAAACACAACTTATACGTTTTATTACAACACCTGCTAAACTCATACAAGCACAGACAGTCAGACAGACAGACATACACACAGAGACAATGACATGTGTGTTACTGTATCTGAGAGCCTTACTTTGGGCGGTGCTTCATCAGACCCTCCTGAGTCCCAGGAAACGGTGACCTGCCTCCTCATCTCCATCCTGTTCCTCTCCTTCTGCTGGACCTTCTCCTCCTCTAAAATAGTGCTGGAAATAAACAAACAAAACATTAACAAAAAGCTGCTGCTTTTTCCATAAATCTCCACTAAACTGTCTACTTATTTGCTCTACAAATGTATTCATATGATTTTTTCCCATAAATTTACTTTGTTAGAAGCACTGATGCATCTTTAAGTCGTTATCCAGGAGTTCATCAAAATTAAAGTGCTTTGCCCCCAGTCATTCAAATACAGAGTGATGAAGCATTTCCAGCTCAATTGTTTGCAAACCATGACTAAGATGAACCGAAAGAAACTGGTAACCTTTCCTATTACCAGAGCTAATGCCCTGCAGGGATGCACGACAAAAATGGTGACGCATGATATCAGTATCAGCAGATATGAAATTTTCGTCTTATATTTACAGTCAATCTATTGGCTGTAAATATCAACTGTAAGTACTAATGAGTTTGTGGAATTTTGGATTGGACCGACAAATAGTCCCTCTAATTTCCAAAACTGCTGACCAGTAATTCGACTCCCCTGAGCACCTAATTCATCAACTGTGGGCGACATTTGACGCACACGCTACGTCCACATGGCAGCGCCATGGCATCACCTCTCCAACCCCAAATAACATTATAAGTGACTATAACTATAAAGATTAATAATCACTGTTCAAGTCATAAATTTCACCATTCATTCATTCAATTCACAAGCCACTCTCAGTTTTAGCTAGCCAAAATTTTGATGTCTAGAAATCCTGTTTAATATAAGGGAGAGAGAAAGAGAGAGAGAGAGAGAGAGCGAGAGAGAGTGAGAGAGAGTGAGAGAGTGGTTATTCATAGACAGCATTGACGCACGTATGCGCCATGGTCAGAGAGAAGCTTTAAAGCAGGAGTAAAGTTCAGTCCCATGTTGAATCCTTTTCTCCTCTGCAGATAGAAGCCTCAGGTCTACACCACTGACACGTTAGCTAGTGTTTGTCTGTCTGTGAGTGGTGTTAGTGTCACTGTGCGAATGGCTTGAAGCCAAAAGTGTCTGCGCAAAGACGCACAAGGATGCATCAATAGACTCAGCCACATGGCAGTTATTTCCGGAAAAATCCTCTCTTTATGTGTATTCAGTCATTGAAACAAGCATCCAATTCACACACACTGGCACTAAGAGCCGAGCACAGCTCGAGGGAGGTGGAGTTTGTGACACTGTTAAATTCAACTCACCAAAGTGCCTCACTGAGGCACCCTCCGTGGCTGGAATCCACCCGCATTCGGTGGCTGTCAATATCAGGCCCTGCCATCAGAATGTCAGCTGTTGCATTATGTGACAGTCACACTTTACATCTGTCACGTATAGGATGCATGGAGGTAGAAACCCTAGGCTACAGTACCAGCTAGTCTGGACAATGATGCGCCTTTGATCACAGCTTATATTAGGATAAAAACTGTGAAAAGTTGCGGGTATATTTGAGTGTCCAACATTTTTTTTCTTCTGCGCAGAGAGGTGGAGAGCAGTGTGCAATTACGCAGTAAAATCCCTTAGAGGGAACAGTGGGACCAACAGACCTTTGTCAGCTGAAGTCGGCAACTTTGTTCATCCTTATTTCTTAAACTTTAAATTGTGCTGTAAGGACTGATGTTTGGATACTTGTTTATCCTTGAACCATTCAGGCCCTAAGCTATTTTAACCATTTTGTCTTGCTTGGACTTATTGTCTTAAAAATACTTAAAAAAACATCAACCCTGTGGAGCACAGTCAAGCTCTAGACATCCTTTTTATCAGGACAACCTGGGCTTTAAGATTATGTGTGCAGCAGTAATGCCACTTGAATTTCTAAAAAGTTGCATGACTATAAAGACAAAAGGAAAAACTATAAACAGAAATTAAAACTCAAAGATTTCAATGCGTGAGAAACAGAAAACAATAATGACTTAGACTGCACAAACATGTTCTTCCATCTCTTGGGGACCAAAAAGTGAAAAAATTCATCATTCTGTGACATAAAGTCCTGAAACTATTTACATATTTATAAAAAAATCCTTGGGCTTTGTTGTGTAAGATGTTTTTGAGTCATTATTCAAAGCAGTTCCCGTCTGCAGTGACACATTGGGCCCCATCACAGTCTCTCTGTCTTTCTTTCTCTCCATTATGAGCTATTCAGGCCGTCTCCCCCAGGATCGAAGTGTAATATCACACGCAGTTTGGCAAAACATGATGCAACAAGGACAGCCTGCCATTAGTTGTCACAGTCTGTCATAAAGCATTGTGGAAAAACAACATGGTGGCCAATGCTATGCTATCAGCAGAAACAATCAAATATGAATTTAAAAAATGGATATAAAGACATTTAATATTGGAGTTACTCGTGTGGATTTAATCTTTAAATGCCCTGGAAAGTCATCCAAATTCCAGGCTTGCTGGAAAAACCTCCATAAGGGCTATGAAAGCATTGATAGTGTCATTAGAACATTAGAATGGCACAACAGTAGGCTGCAAGAAGGGAAAAAAGTGACTAAGATTTATAGTTCAGAAGTTATTAACTTTAAATAACCTGTGTCTCTTCTTGCCGAATACGAAAATGTCGCTCTCAGACGGTTAACCTTGAAGTGTGTTTTTAGGGCTGAAGTTTTAGGTCTGAGAAACATTTATATTTTGATATCGACTATAAGGAACTGGTAAATATGAGCATTTTGAATATCAGCAAAAATCCAATATTGTGCATCCATACCTGCAGTATGGGAGGTTTTTGAAGAAAATTACAATAAAATAACTATGTAAAAACTAGAAAAGCACTCAGAGAGTGCAGACCTTCGCCATTAGCTCTATCTCCCAACAGCGTAGAATCCTATATAAAAATTCCTGGATCCGTCCCCATGTGCTCCCACCACGGCATTCGCCGATAACTCACTCCCCAGTGGGGTGGAAACAAGGCGAGGCAAAGCATTTGCTTCACTATGGGTGGACTGTCATGGTGGAAGCATTGCCTGCCGGTGCCAACAGATGAAATGAAAGTCTCACCCATGGTCTCACTGGACGACTGGAAGTCACGGCAGAGGGTGAATATTCCTCTAGTCCTCACAGCATTGTGAGTATTCTTGCTACAATTCGCTGTCTTCCTCTCCGTTACACTCTGACTCGTCTCCTCGACCGGGCGTGCATCTTTCAAACTCTATAAACGCCAAAACTTTGAATAGAAACACACCCAAAATGCTGCTGGGACTGAAGTTACTCATGTCCGCCATCTCCTGGTGTAAAGTGGTAACAGCGCAGACCTCCAGACAGGTCCTGGATCCAGATCAGTCCCAAAATGTAATCAGTTCTTCCTTATGCCATTTCTGACATTTCCTGAAAATTTTATCAAAATCTGTCCACAACTTTTTGAGTTACGTTGCTAACAAACTAACAACAACAAACCCACCCGATCACATAACCTCCTTGGCAGAGGTAAATATGTGAAAACGATCACTTAAGAAATGTGGAGGAGCCCTAAAAGATTCTGGAAAACACTTAAAAAATATTAACTCCAAACATACTTGCAACTGAAAATATGATGCACTTTCTTTAAATTTTGTCCCTTTTTTTCCACAGAACAGACAGGCACTTGCATAAATACAAGCTTGTTCTACTGGGATACAAGGATTAAATGACGATGACAATAACAATACAATAATTATGAGATTACTGAGGTACTGCAAGACAATCAAAGATGATAAATCACAAAACTTGATAAAATCAAAAACATTTAATTTCCCTTAAAAGGTAAAGAGTTGTATTAATTGGATTTTTCACTGCTATTTGGTGCACAATTTTTCTTTTATACTACAGTTTCTTTCATAGAAAAGTCACTTAAAGAAACAAAACAAAACAAAACAAAACAAAAAAAAAAAACAGTGCCAGCTGTGTTTTTCTCTCAAAAAAAAAAAAAAAAAAAAAAAAAAAAAAACACTGACAACTTCGCACACAATCAAACAGATTGGTGATTTTACTTTGTGCTAGACACCACCACACACTGATACAAAGAATCCCTATCACAAACTTAATCATAGAAAAACAGATATATTTTGTCATGAAATGTCTTCTTGCTCTATTAGAACAACTATGGTTCATCTAGGGTGCTCCAAGAATCTCAATAACACAGTGAGCCAGTAATAAAACCATTCTGCCTAATCAATATTACATCTTAAAAACTTGAACCTCCACTCTTTTCTGTATATTTACACTCACTGATATTATCTCTTTGCTGTGTAAAGCTCAACTATAACAAAAGCAAAGCAATAACTCATACGGTACATACTACTGAGGAGTAAACTCAATCACTCAGATGTGAAGCAATGTCCCAAACCTCCTAACAATTTTCTGTGTGATCAAGCCAAGGAAACCACACTGAAATTATCCTTACTGACCTGCTCCCTGGAAAAACGGCTGCTAAAGCAAATCAAGAGCCCCCAAGAGAAAGAAAATGCTGCTGAGGAGAGGACAGCTCCCTGAATGATCGATCCAACACATACAAACACTCACACACTGTGACAGCAGTCACACACACTCTTTCTACTCTCCTCTCCTTAACAAGGGAAAGAGCTATTTCTGGTAACATGATAACCCCCTCATACTCTGTTGTCTCCTGCTGTGTGTGTGCTGCACCTGTTAAAGTCAGTCGCCTGTCTGGTCTTTTCTTTCTTTTCCATCACAACACAATCACACACAGGTACTGTAACACTTATATAATACTTTCTTACAATGTTGACACATTGTAAACGTAGTGAGCAGTGGTGTGAATATCAACAGATAATCCATTTATATATAAAATCTTATGGGTTTCTGTTCAACAAAACAATTTTCAGATCTGTTTGTCAATAGTATAGACATTTATTCAGACAATTTATTGATTTTTTCAAACATGTTTATAAAATTAAATGTCCCGTGAAAAGCTTTTGATTGCGTCAACTTCGGCCCCTCCAGCAACCAAAGTGGTACCTCTTGTTTCCTAGCCAGTTGCTTGCCCTTTGATTATATGGGTAGTATTTCCATTTCTTTTCAAACTTTCTTTATAAAAAAAAAAAGAAACAAAAAACAAAAAAAAAAAAACACTTTGTTTCCTTTAACAGGCATAAAATCACCCCATCAAGAACCTACCCCACAGCTAAGGTTAAAAAACATCAAATAAACGTTAATCTAATAAACGTTAGTATACTAATATGATCCATCGTTATACTGATGGCGTGTGTTGCTTTTAAAAGGTCATAAAGTGCATAAATGATTACTTTAGCCTTTTTTCACAACTATCAAAAATTACTTATTTTTTAAGATTTTAATCATTTTTTAACTTAAAGTGATTCTTTGTAAGCTTAATAACTGGTAGATAATGGTATTATTAATATATTGCTTCTCATAGTCACAATATCTTTTTAAGATGTTTACTTATCTTTTATTTTACCTTCACAATCCTCACTTTTTCCTTTCATTTTTTTTTTGTGAATGCATTTCTCCATTCTTCTCCAAATTCTTGTCTGCAGGAGAGGTTTTAGATTATGTGCTGAACTTTATTAATCCCCTGTGTTAAACAAACGAGTAGAGACAACTTTAAAACACAAAACAGATTTGTCAGAATTGCACAAGACTCTCTGACTGCTTGTAAAAGCCCTCTCTGAGTTTCACAGCATACTGCTATTCTAACATCGAGCCCTTTTTTTTAATTTAGTGCCCACACCTTAAATCTGAATGTTACCAGTAATAAATCAATGTCCAAACCTTTTCTCAGAATTTCACAGTAAATGACATCATACGTGAGTACATGTGACGATGATAACATCGGCAACTGGCAGCATCAACACTGACTCGCTGTCTCCTCCCCTACCTCCACCCAAACAGCACCTGGAATAACATGGCCTTAGATGTTTATTAACTCAGGCTGAGGCTGGCTGCTCAATCTTGGACTTTTCAGCAACACCCAAGCACTCTCATTTGCATCTCACCTGACTGCTACAACTGTTACTGATGGAAAGTGACACATAGGATGTAGGTAATAGGTAATATGAAACCAAAACTTGTTATACTTATTGTACCATAGATGATCATCTAGTCTAAACCAGCATTGTAGCAAGACAAATAATTTAACTTAGACAAGTCTCATCGTAGCTACTTCAGTGGAAGAATCAAGGCAATTTACAACCCCAATTCCAAAAAAAGTTGGGGTGCGGTGTAAAATATTAATAAAAACAGAATGCGAATCTCATAAACCCATATTCTGTTCACAATTGAACTTAAATAAACACAACAGATGTTGAAAATGAAACATTTTACCATATTAAGAAAAATATTAGCTGATTCTAAATATGATGGGAGCAACACATCTAAAAAAAAAAAAAAAAGTAAGGATGGGGCAACAAAAGGCTGACAAAATATAACATGACTGAGAATAAAAGGAGGATTTTAGAGAAGCTGTCTCTCAGAAGTAAAAATAGAGGTTTGCCAATCTGCGATAAGCTGCATTAAAAGTTGTGAAACAATTTTAGAAAATGTTCCTGTGTAAAATTGCTAAGACTTTGAATATCCCACTATCTACACTAGTGGTTTTCAAACTTTTTTTCCAAGGCACACCTAACGTTAAGCCAAAATCCCAAGGCACACCATGTTCATATCCAAACAAAATTGCCTTTAATACATGTGCAACTTGTTATTTAGTTGTATGTTTGCAGTAATATTGTGTTGTTGCACACATAGACTTACCTGCCACACCATTTGAGAACCACAGATCTACAGTACAAAATATCATCAAAAAATTCAGAGAATCTGGAGAAATCCCTGCACAAGGGACAAGACTACAGGTCAGTATTGGATGTTGGTGATCTTCAGACCCTCAGGTGGCACTGCATTTAAAACAGGCATAATTTTGTACTGGGAATCACTAGATGGGAACTTCCAGACAGAAATCATTGTTTGTCAACACAGTTGCCATGCCATCCACAAAAACAAGTCAAAGCTGTATCATGTAAAGAAGAAGCAATGGACTGGGGCAAAATGGAGAGCTGTTCTGTGGTCAGATTAATCAAAACTTAAAATTCTTTTTGGAAACCATGGACGTTGTGTCCTGCAAACTAAACAGGAGTGGGACCATCTAGCTTGTTATCAGTGAACAATTAACAAGCCTGCGGCTCTGATGGTATGGCGTTGCATTAGTGCCTATGGTGTGGGCATCTTACACATTTTGAAAGACACCACCAATGCTGAAAAATACAAAGGGCAACATATGCCCCCATACCTTTAACTAACAGAAAAATTGGCGCAACACAAAATGAAAAATCGATAAAAGAGACCCAGCACTGCTGAGCACTTAGAATCCTGCATCAGACAAGAATAAGACAAAATACCTCTCCCAAAACTCCAGCAACCGGTCTCCTTATTACCCAGACATTTACAGCTGCTGGTAAAAGAAGAGGGGATGCTACACAATAGTAAACTTCCCTACTTTTTTTTAGATATATTTCTGCCATCAAATTCAAAATAAACTGCCTCCTTCTTGGAATTTAAGGGTGGTATCTAAGTAGGAATCAACCTTCTTTGAAGAATTGTATTCACATGTAACTACTGGTATCATAAAAACCAAAAGTTAGTTATTAAAACAAAATATTTTCCAGTGTAGACCCACCTTCAAATGCAAAGCTCTGCCAATCAGCCTCAAGTTTTGAGCCCCTTGGTATGGCAGCACTGAATACAACATAGTAATGCACACCAATAGAGGTAAACTCATAAATCGATCATATGCTTATCCTAGAAAATAAGAAAGCCTACAAAGACAAAAATTTACCTCAGGAAAAGGTCACTTGAACAGCAATGGAGCGTCTATCAAGTCTTCCAGGAAACAACGTGGCCTCTAAAAAGCTGCCGGCCTGCTGGTACTCAGCACTGATACACAACTGAAGGTCAACATGAATAGCTGAAAAAATCCCAGCAACACTTTAAGGATAAAACAGACTCCTGCTGGCAGGATGACTCAAATGTGCTCTGCTGCTGCAGAACACAAACCCCACGATGCTACAGGCTACAGTCCTTCACAATGCATAGACTTCACCATCAGGAAAACACGATCTGAGAGGCAGGAGCGTCCCCAGCTTTAACCAGGAGAGCTCAGAGCTGCAGTACTTCTGCTTGCATTTTTCCTTTCTTCCATTCTCTTGCCTATTTTCTCTCTCTCTCTCTTTCTGTTCTTTGGAAAGCTGTAGCTCCTGGCAGCTATCCACAGTGTAAACACCCTTGCACACACACTCACGTTGGTCCACCATCTAGGAAAACTAGTAGAAGCTGAGAGCTGCATACTTGGCAGGAGAGGCCTATAATTGATATTATGATATAAAAGGCAGCCAAACCGAACATAACCCAAACTGTATGACCTTATATGGCATAACTTTCCTCTATTAATAGCCAGAGACCACAATTAAATTGTCAATATTGACTTGGTTTCCAAGGCACTGGCTCAGGGGTTTTCATGCCCACATATAACAGTCAATTAAAAATATACGTTCTTAATTTTGTCGGATTAACGCTCAAATGTAAGTCACACGTGCTTTTTTCCACACTGGCTTTGCAGCTCACAAAAACATACCACCACAAACATACCATACATGTATCAGATTGATGGGTCAATCCGCATGCTCTGAAGGTCAGGGCTCATTTGGAGCAAAAAAGAAAAGCTAAAACAGGATGAAATTGATAGAGGGATAGAGGAGTAGAATCAGGAGTAAAAAGAGAGGTAAACTGACCTTGGGAGAGCTGGATGTAATGTTGGTGGAATTTAAGGTGTGAGTCATGCTGGTTTTAAGCAAACCTATAAAACCACAGGAGGTCAATATGTGCACTTATTTTCCTGTTTCTGTGAGTGAGAGAGAGAAAGTTGGAGGAAGAATGTGCATGTTGGAGGAAACAATGATGGCATCTCCCTGTGTTGCTAAAACCTACGTTCAACTACATATAAGTAAAAATGTTTCAAGACTCAAAATTAACAACACAATGTCAAACAAACACAAAAGTTACACACAAGGGGAATTACACTTACTGAAACACAGTTATTTCAGCTAAATGTAGGAGCTAAATAAGCTGACAAAAATATATTGAAAATTGTTAATTGTACAAAATATAAAGAGAGGAGTAATTTGAGTCTTTTTTCTGCATCTGAGTAATATTTTGTCAGTAGCAATTAATTAGCACATTTAAAAGCAAATCTGCTCCTCTGGTTAAAATAAGGGCTGTCAAACAACAGGACTATTTAATTGTGATAAATCTCAGAATGTCTGTGGTTATCCGCGTCATCCATTAATCCCTGATAACTGGACACCTCGAAGGGCATTAACCTGTTTATACCATGGTCACTTGCCAACAAAAAAAAAAAATTAATAAAACTACTAATTTATAATTTCATGCGTTTTGTGATCAAAATAGAACGTTTTACAAAAACAACAACTCCATTCCCCTAGCAACGCCTGAGGGCTTGACTAATAACTGGAATAGCCATTCCAATCCCATAGCTATCTTAGGGAATGTAAACATTATTCATTATTCCAGTAAACAGGGCAGGCCATAGATACCAAGTCACAACGGAAAAAAAAAAATAGTCCGCTCAGCACACTTTCTGAACAGATGTATCAATGAAAAGAAATAAAGACAAGTGAGACGGAGAATCATGTGATCAGACTATAAACCTGTATGTTAACATGAACAGTCATCTGATAAAAAAAATCTTAGTTTTAGCAGACCAGCTGTTTGAATACACAGAATAATTCCCCCTTCTGCACTACGAGGTCACAGACGTAAAATGGAGCTGTCCACGTCTTGCAGGTGCTGACTGTCGGTCAGACACATCAGTATTTACCAAATATTACCATGCCGGTTTATTGGAAGCATCTCCTTTGGCTCTAAAAAGAAATAATGGCTTCTTTTCTTTTGTTTGTGTTATTTGAATCTTTTGACAATAGTTTATAGCAGTTAGAACAGGAGGGAAGTGAGGTTTTTTTGCGACACTCACCTCTCAGTGTTAAGGTGAGCCTGGAAACAAGACGTACGTCAGATATAAAAGATAAGACCATCTCAGGTTATGTGTCTGGAGTCTGTCATTTTATTTATGTCAGTAAAGTGACAGTCGATGCTGGTCTGCAGGCTTTTTAGGCTGGCAGCGCTCTACTCCCTGCTCAGAAAATATGACTGTCTCAGGTTGCTATAGTTACTTCTAACGGAGTAACGGCTAACGGCTGCTGCGCATTTATTCGGAACAGTGAAGAGATTTTTTGACCGGGACTACTTGAAAAGTTCAAAAGGTGTCTGTATATCAGAAGTTAATTGACACCAATGGAATTTCCAGAGCCAATCAGAATCGAGTATTCACCAAGACCATGGTATAATCACAATTAATCTCCTCTTTCTGTTGCATTTTAAAATTCCAATTTTTTTGCAGAACTGTTTTTGTATCATTTTTGCATTTTTCTCCTGTCTTAAACTATGGGCAACTGACTTGCTGTTTGGATGCAAACCTGTCTTTTTTTTTTTTTTTTTTTTGAAAGATAACAACAACAAAAAAAACTTCTGCTAGATTCAAGGTAATAAGATCTTATCCACAGAAAATGGAATTTCTTCTGGATTGAAAAGTAAATAAGGGATCAGCAAAAGGTAAATGTTCGAGAACACAAGGTTCAGATGGCGTCTGTGAGAAATGAAATGAGACATTAAGGAGCAGTGGTGTTCTTAATTTATATTATTGTGGCTACAGAGAGTCAGTGTTGCAGTGGCTTAACCAAAGAGAGCTGAAAGGGACAGTAAAACATGTGATTAAAAATAACTTCTGCAGTAATAATGGATCTCAATTTATTCTGAATTAATACATTAATGCTGACAGCCCTGGTAAAAATGCAACAGAATAGACCTAAAACACTGTAATTTTAGAATAAGTCTACCATTTTTATATTCTAAAGACAGACTTTATAAGTTTTACTCCTCTGTGTCTCCAATGTGTGATAAATGTAAATTTAGTCATGGTACCTTGTTGCATTTATTTTGGGACTGTCCAACAGTTCAACAGTTCAAGAGTCCTGGTTGAAAAAGTTTGTCTTTTTCTCTGGTGTTTATAGATGAGTCTTTCTCCTGACAGACACTTGGCCTCAGAGGACTCTTTAGTGCTCCCAGCACACATTCAAACAGCTCTGTCAATACCAATGGTGTTGGGGTAAAAAAAAAAAAAAAAAAAAAAAAGATTCAAACAGGAAGACACCAACTCCACCATTCTTCAGAAACTGGTTGCATGAACTTGTTTCAGTTATCCATATAGAAAAAGTTACCATTTGACTTATCAACAGAAATGGAAAGAAACTTGGAGTCCCTTTTTGCAACATTTCAACTTGTCTTCAAAGCCTTAGTATATTGACTGTCCTATGTTGTTGTGTTCTCCGTTTTTGTTTATAATCATTACCGTTGTCAAAAATTGGTATTTAACAGGATTAACATGGGTGATATAATATATATGTGTCCCTAACACAGGGTTTAGATTAATCTTTTTCTCTTTGTTGTGTGTGTGTGTGTGTGTATGGGGATGTGACTGCTGTTGTGTGTATCTGGTTTTGGTTATGGGTAATCATTAATGTTTTGTTATTTGTTTTTCAATAAAAATAATAATCAAAAAAATGTAACAGAATAGTCATGCTTTATAACTGTGGGTCAGATCCTTATCTGGTGCGTTGGGACTAATAAATGAGTGGCAGAGGTGTCTGCAGTGGGTCACAGGTGTGTGCCTGGGAAAAAAACAATTTGTGTAAAGACGAATTGTGCTTTCCTCTTTTCTTTTCATTTCTAATAGAATGGGACATTTGTTTCCGAGGACATACTGCGTGTGTAGTAGGGAAGTTTGTTCATACAAGCACAAAAAAATTAAAAGAGAAAATAGTGTACATTTTGCTTTAATGCTGCCAGCTGTGCACGATGAGATGCAAAGAACACCAAATGCATGAAATACTGCTTTTGAGTAGAAAAACCTTGGTTTGTACTTCTACACAGCAAAGTGCCGACACATGAAATAAAGAAAACAGCAAAACTGAAACTGCATGTAGAAATTAATCACTTTCTTTTAGAGCAGTCAAACAAATTGACTACTCTAAAAGAAAAGCATCACACTGTTGTCTTTCAAAATGCTGAAATGCTGTCAACTTGTTGAATCTCCCACTGTGCCCTAACTTCATGCAAGCATCAGATGCAAGCTTGCTGTCCAAACTGCATCCACAAACTATTTCATCTGCCCTGAAAAAGTCAGTTTTTCTTTGATAAAAAATGACATAAAGCTCTTTTATTTTGAATGGGAAAAACAGGAGTCTGGTGTTTTGTATTGACGAGCACTTCAAAGTGGTGAGCCAACTATTTTTGCCTACATGTTGACATATTACAATCATGTATATAGATATGGTAAGTGCATGACTACTTCCATGTGTAAAACAAGCTAGCAAGCTCTACTGAATGGAAAAAAGTCAACAAAAATCCAAAAGATTCTTGTCAGAGACCCCTGTTTCCTTCTCATCTCCCTTTATCCATGTTCCTTACCATTTCTTAAAAATTGCAACAGAGAGGAAAGTAAGAGAGAGGCAATGGGCGAAAAAAGGCCCTGTTTCATGTGGGATTGCCTGCAAACTGTCAGGATATTACAAAGGGAATCAGTGTAATTAAAATGGTTTTGTCCCTCCCTGGTGCTCGCTAGCTCAGTTGCTGTTAGGGCACACTGTTAACCCTAACTACACTCATTTTTTTTTTCAGTTGATTTGATTGGATGAATGTTTGTAGAATGTTTTTAGTATCAAAGAAGCTGGTGTTGGGTCTTGAAAATTACTTGTTAAGAATCAGAAAAAGAATCAGATTTGAGCATGCTTCCACTAGCATTCTAGAATCTTGAAACCATTGCAAATGGATGGTTCCCCTGCAGGGTTTCAGATTGCTAATTGTGCTTTTACAGCAGTCATCCTACTCCCACCACTTCTGTTACTATGACCTATCATACCATCAGATTTGATGCTGAAAGATCATTTCCAAAAAACGACAGGTCCATTCATGCCCAAATGACTTGGCACCGTTGACTCATGATGGCTGGGAAAAGCTGTAATTCTACTGCACCCAAACTTAACCCTAAAATCAACAGTTTACTCCAGCTCAGTAACAAATTAGTCCGAATATTACTGAAGAAATAGGAGTTTTTTTCTAACAGTTTAAAGGAAAGTCCAGAAAAGTTATGTCTGACCCATCAGAGAGCAGTTAAAATGTCTCTAGAGCATTACCCTGCAAAAACTACTAATACTGAATTGAACTTTAGAATGATTGTTGAGGGATTATCATTTTCAACGCACTGATGACATGACTTTGTCTGCTAGGATCATTGTACTTATTTATAATTCACAATTACAAAGTATAGTTTGTCACATTAATCATAACAATGTCAGGTTTATGCAAGTGATCTTTTTCTATATTCACTGAGTGATATGCAATTTCCTCCTCCTTTAGATGCTAATGGTAAGACACTGCACCCTCAGATTCTCTAGATTTAAATCAAATTTGTAGTTTCATCTTGTATCTAAAGAGTGAATTCCTCAGTATCCTTGTTAAATCTTCCCATGAATGGTTAATTGTCTCCTCCTGTTTATAGTATGACATAACATGATTCATGACTAGGTTGGACCCTCCTGTTTAAAGGGGATTATCAGGATGTTGATGTATTCTGGGCTTACTCAGGCAGTTTTGAAATCATGCACAGTGTAGTCTAGCTCTGCTTTATCTGATCACAACACGCCCGGGTTATTGTCTCTGTCTGAAGGCCAGTAAAAGACAGTAATGTATCATTTAACACAGAGTCAAGGCGAGACTGAGGTATCTCATTTAATCTATCTCCGTCATCTTTACGCCCCAGTTGCCTTGCCAACCTTAATGTCATCAGCCTCAAAGGGATGAAAAGGGTTATTTGAAAAGCAATGGATGGTTTTGTTTTGTCTCTGTCCTCCTGAATGAATACTTCATGTGAAAATCTGAGGGTGTTGGACTTTTTAGAAGCTACCTTTTTAAATACTTTTTATACTAAGGCCAAAAAATACATACAAATGTTAAATGACCAACATTAATATGAATAAACAGATTTGCACAGTACTCTGCAACATAGCCCAAAACTACATGTAATATTCAAATAGTTCATGGCTTCAATGTAAATGACACTGTTGCAGAGAAAATCTGGGTGAACTGTATTACACGTCCTATAGTGTCTTCTGTCACAGGTAAAAGTCTAAAGTTTAGGATATTAAACACATGTCATGAAAAGTTAAAACACACACTGTTATCTGTGGAATTAAATCTGGAGTGACACCAGTACACTGTGAATGGCAAGGATGGTCTCACCACACAGGAAACAATGTCTCCACTGCATCCACATCTGTTAATAAAAAAGTCCTCCTGACAAGACACTGAAATGTCTTTTCTGCCTGTACTTAACTGTCTACAGACATTTCTTCTGCTGATCCATCAATCTTTAAAGCTTCATTCTGATCTGACATGCAACCAGCAGCTCGAGACAAAGGCCAAAGTTTGATGCCTGAATGCTGAGCTTTTGCTGAAGGTCGTTGTCTTTCTTGATCAGGGTGATCTAACAAGATGAATGACACAGACAGACAGTGACACCTACTGTTGGTAGGTTGTAAAGAACAGTGAAAGTATCTTATGTCCATTTATCTGATCTGACCTTATATAGTGATGGATTTAGACAGAAAAAGCAAAAAAGTCAAACAATTATTTACATAATATATTATCATTGAGCTAAAAAAAACATATGCTGCTTTACAGTGTTGGTGCCAAATATCATTACACTTCATTTTAAAACATATGATGCTCCTAACCCTAACACTAACACTAACCCTAACCAGTAGCTCGTTGAAGATGTACACAGGGGCAGAAATTGTCAACACGCATGCGGGAGGAATTTCAAAATAATCGCATAGCTGATATGTGATGGTGTAGATCAATGATGATTATCCACGATTGATTAATCAGCAATGGATATATCGATATACATCAATGGGTTGTTACACTTCCAATAAAAGACACTTTCTTGTGTTTTGCTCACTGGAACAGCACCTTGGAGGACACTTTATCATATTGTTCTACCACAGGGGTATCAAAGAGGACACTTACTCTAGGTTTTTTGAACTTTAGAGCACCAGGGGGAAAACAGTTGCCCATTTGCTTCTAAAAGTGAAAACATGCTAATCTTTTAATCCTTAAGTATACATATATCAGTATCACAACTGCCTGTCTAAAACAGATAAACAAACAAAATAGAAAACTTACATAACTCTGTAAATAAATATATATATATATATATATATAAATAAATAAATATATATATATATCATTACTTATGCATGCATGCATGTATGAATGACAGTGTTGGAAATTTACTTTCTTGCCTACCTACCACATCAGGAGTAAATTTAGGACTGTAAAATACCAATATTAAGTGTAAAGTTTACCTATGCTGTCAATAGTGAGTAATAATTATTTAAGAAACTGTTTATTGCAATTGTAACTTTACTTATAATAGGTAAGATTATGTATTTTGGTAGATATTCTTAATGATGACTGATTGTCCTCAACAGACTTTATCTACTCATTTTCTCTCTCTTCACTATTATTTAGGCCTGACAGCTTCCATTCGATCGGTTGATTGTTTGGTCAAAAAGCTTTTGTCCGACCAAGATCACCCTGGTCGGTGAGTCCACCCCCAAGGTGCTGGTCAGGAGGTAGAAGCGGTAGTGTGCAGCTGACTGATATAAAGAGACGTGCTGCTGGGGACAGAGGAGCAATGCAGCTCTGGGAATTACAGGTAGAGAAGCACACAAAGCGATGCAGAGTGGGATTTTTTTCTGATATTTTACAGCACTAATGCTCAGAAACAACAATTCAGCTCGTCACAAAGTTGCACACTGTTTGTATTGAAGTAGAGCTGGTTAGTGTTTCTGCTCTGCCCTGCCTCACTGCGTCGACTCCCGCAGCCAGTTTTATCACCTGTCAATAAATAGGCTGTGTAGTATCATCTCCTTAAAGTGTTCACGTTAGCGTTAGCTTCTCTTACAGACAGACAAGAAAGCAGAGGACATAAAAGGCGATGTCTGCTGGTCATTAAGTCCCGACAAGCGAACTTTATCCCTCTCAACTCCATGAATAAATGCTGCATGCTGTCTGCTTTATGCTTGTAAATGACACAGCGCAGGCTGGATCAAGTGATCCTGTTGATAGTTACCGTGATAAATGAATGAAAAACAATGATCTGAGGTTATTTTGTAGAGTTACCGCGCTGGGATCATGGAGATCAAAGGCAGGTGCGCGTTGATCGTCTCTCAATTAGTTATTTCTTTAGTATGACGTGATGAGCCTACAAAATGTATTAATGCTTAATGCTAAAGGCTTGTTCTGTTCATTGAAGGATCATTTAGAGTACCAAGCAGGTGCAGTAAGGAACCTGTATGGATTAAACTGGTCACCAACGAGGTGATTTAAAAAAAAAAATAATAATAAAAAATATATATATATTTTACCTTAATGACCAATCGATTGGTTGGTGCCTGGGTGCGATTTTGGTTGACCAAGTTTTTCTTTGGTTGACTACAGCATGTCTCTGTCTCCTTCTGTTGTCTCTATGCCTTTGTGATCTTTTGTCAATTCTCCTACGTTTATAAAGGTTGAAGAGATTCTTTCATAATCTGCATGCAGACAAGGTTTATTTAAGAGAACGTAAATAACGATCATAAATGTTGCCAATATCGTCAGGTGCTATGAGAAACATGCACGTGAGGAATAAAAAGACAAAACGGGCCATCCACCAGTTTACTGATCCCAAATGAATGAATTTTAAAATGATAAAATGATCGTCAGGTGACCCGCAGATGGGCCACTCAGTCAGTCTGTATAGGAACTGATCCCCTCCGATATTCACGGCACACCTGTGAGGGACCGTGCGTAGGAGGGAGCTGGTGCAGACACCAACCCAACTGTCGCTGATTTTAACCACGTTTCCCACCAGTTTGTCAGTTTGCAGCGTGATATACAGGGGGTTGCAGGATTTTCCCGCATTATAAGTGTCAGACTTGTTGGGAGAATTTAATAAATTTGCGCAATTGCTGCAATCTCGCACCGAAATTCAGTGCTCTGTTTACCTATCTCGGATGTAAAAACAAGCAGGACATCGGTTCATACACAACTTTAGTGGCTAAACTAGCTGCACTGGAGAGCTCTCTCTCATGATACCGAGTCAAAATGCACCCCAGAACCAGACTCTGACACGGGGGGGGGGCTCCGGTGTGTCAGTGAGCGTGTGGGATTTTGAGCTCTGCTCATGAAGTCAGAGGGAACGAGCAGAAAACCAGGACCCAGAAATTACATACATTCCTGGAAACAAGATAAATAACAAGGCTATTTAGTTTATTTAATAAAGGGACAAGGTATAGACCTGCTCTATAGGGAAGGTATCTTTAAATGACTTCTATTGTGATCTGGCGCTTTATAAGAAATACAATTCAATAAAATTAACTTGACCTTCCAGGGGGACAGGGGGTGCTGTTGGGGGGATGGGGCACCCCCCTAATATAATGTTAGGGGAAACACTGGATATGATATTTTAACATTCTTATCACCTTGCAGAGACAAAGTGTTAGCAAGTTAACCATTGTCCTCATGTCAAACTGTCCTTCAACCAGACACTGAACCCCAGAAAGCTCACAAAGAGACACACAGAGGCTTTCAAACCACACTCCATTAAGTACCTCAGCTGTGTTTTGAGTTCTGTGAAGCGCGGCCTCTTGCTCGGGTCGTACGACCAACACTTTGTCATCAGGCTGTAAAGAGTAGGAGGGCACTGAGGGGGCATGGCCAGTCGCTCGCCATTCTCTATCCTGCCAATGACATCGTTGTTCTTCACTCCCTGGAAAGGCTTGATGCCAAACATTAAGATCTCCCACATACAGACACCTGTAGAAAGATAGAAAAACAAAGACATTCAATCACTATGAGACAGCAGCCTACTGGCTTACACTGTAGAGACACAGAACAGACTTTAGCTTTGTTTACCTCTATAGCACAAAACATCCAGACAAAAGCGATACTGACAGTATCAGGCAGTAAACCTACCAAACATCCAGACATCACTGGCTGTGGTGAATCGTCTGAAGTTAATGGATTCAGGAGCCATCCATTTTATTGGAAGTTTACCTTTAGATGCTGGAAGCAAGGAATAAGCAGATTTGCGTTACTCTCAGTTCATGTCAGACAAAAGAGAGTAATTAGGAGGCAGCGAAGTCTGTATTTAAGGGAAACTTGGCATTGAAGGATGCATCATATCTACCTTTGTAATAAGAGCTATCTTCCATGTAACGTGACAACCCAAAGTCACCGAGCTTCACACAGTCAACTGTAGACACCAACACGTTCCTTGCTGCGATGTCCCTGAAGAAGAGAAAATAGTAAAATGACAACAAATCTAAGAAATTTCGACATTTACGGAGACATGTGAAGCTTCCAACCTTGGTTTATATAATATCTAGTATTGTTTTTTACATTCTAGTGCATTTGTACCTGTGTACGAAGCGTTTGCTCTCCAGATATGCCAGAGCTGTGCTGAGCTGATATGAGTACAAGATGAGAGTAGCCAAGTCCAGACTGTACTTCCTCACCTGAAGAAATGACCGTAACTGTGGAGACAGGCAAAGTGATGAGAGAGACAAAACTGACTGTTAGACATAGAAAAAATAGGTAAATGGTGAGAGGACTAGGCTAGAAGTTGAAAAATACATAATGGGTGTGACAAACAGAGATAAACAAGAAAAAATGAGATACAGGTGCATCTCAATAGATTAGAATATCATCATGGAGTTATTTCAGTAATTCTATTCAAAAATTGAAACTCATATTGTTTAGATTCATTTAACTCATTCATATATATTTCAAGTGCTTAGTTCCTTGAATGTGGCTGATTATAGCTTATAGCTAATGAAACCCCAAAACTAAGTATCTCAGAAAATTTGAATATTGTCAAAAGTTCAATCTTGGAGACTCCTGGTGTCACACTCTAATCAGCAAATAAACTCAAAACACCTGCAAAGGTTTCCTGAGCCTTTAAATGCCCCCTTAGTCTCGATCATTAGCCTACAAAATCATGGGGAAGACTGCTGACTTGACACATGTCCAGAAGACGATCATTGACACCCTGCACAAGGAGGGTAAGACACAAAAGGTCATTGCTAAAGAAGCTAAAAGTTCACAGTGCTGTATCCAAGCACATTAATTGAAGGAAAAAAATTTGTTGCACAAAGTGCACAAGCAACAGGGATAACCATAGCCTTGAGTGGATTGTGAAACAAAGCCCATTCAAGAATTTAGGGTAGCTTCACAAGGAGTGGATTGCAGCTGGAAGCGGATCCGGGACATGGGCTACAACAGTTACATTCCTCTGGACCTGAGACGATGTCAGAGGCTGGACTGGACTGTTGCTCAGTGGTCTAAGGTCCTCTTTTCAGATGAAAGTAATTTTGCATTTCATTTGGAAATCAAGGTCCCAGAGTCTAGAGGAAGAAAGGAAAGGCACAGAATCAAAGTTGATTGAGGTCCAGTACAAAGTTTCCACAGTCAGTGGTGATTTGGGGAGTGATGTAATCTACTGGTGTTGATCCACTGTGTTTTATCACATCCAAGGTCAGCATAGCCATCTATCAGGAAGTTTTACAGCACATCATGCTTCCCTCTGCTGACCAGCTTTATGGAGATGCTGATTTCATTTTCTAGCAGGACTTGGCACCTGCCCACAGTGCCTAAAGTACCAATGCCTGGTTTAAGGACCATGGTATCTCTGTGCTTGATTGGTCATCAAACTGGCCTGACCTAAACCCCATGGAGAATCTATGGGGTATTGTGAAGAGGAAGATGTGAGACACCTGACCAAACCCAGAAGAGCTGAAGGCCACTGTCAGAGCGATATGGTCTTCAATAACACCTCAGCAGTGCCACAGACTGATCACCTTCATGCCATGCTGTATTGCTGCAATAATTCATGCAAAAGGAGGCCAAACCAAGTATTGAGTGCGGTACATATTCATATTTTTCAGTAGTCCAACATTTCTGTGTTAAAAATCCATTTTTCTATTGGTTTTAAATAATATTCTAATTTTCTGAAACACTGAATTTTTGGTTTTCATTAGCTCTAGGAGATAAATTAAAAGAAATAAACACTTGAAATACTACTGCATCTCAAAAAATTAGAATATCATGAAAAAGTTCAATGTTTTTTGCCACTTGTTTCTGAAAGTGAAACCAATATATTATATAGACTTGTTACACATAAAGTGAAGTATTTCAAGCTAGTTCTTGAAATGTTGATGATTTTGGCTTACAGATAAGAAAATCCAAAATTCAGTGTCTCAAAAAATTAGAATATTCCATAAGATCAATTAAAAAAGGATATTTTAAACATAAATGTCAGGCTTCTGAAAGTATGTTCATTTCTATGCCTTCAATACTTGGTTGGGCCTCCTTTGGCATGAATTACTGCATCAATGCGGCATGGCATGGAGGCGATCACCCTGTGGCACTGCTCAGGTGTAAATGGAAGCCCAGGTTGCTTTGATAGCGGCCTTCAGGTGATCTGCATTGTTGTGCCTGTGTCTTCCTCTTGACAATAACCCATAGATTCTCTACGGGGTTCAGGTCAGACCAGTTTGCTGGCAAATCAAGCACAGTAAGACCATGGTCACTGAACCAGCTTTTGGTACCTTTGGCAGTGTGGGCAGGTGCCAAGTCCTGCTGGAAAATGAAATCAGCATCTCCATAAATCTTGTCAGCAGAAGGAAGCATGAAGTGCTCTAAAATGTCCTGGTAGATGGCTGCGTTGACTGTGGACTTCAGAAAACACAGTGGACCAACACCAGCAGATGCCATGGCAGCCCAAATCATCACTGACTGTGGAAACTTTCTACTTGACTTCAAGCAATTTAGATTCTGTGCCTCTCCACTCCTCCTCCAGACTCTGGGACCGCTTGGCCCCAATGTTACAATTCAAACTGTTCTTTGAAAAGGTTCTATTTCTAGGAACATTATCCTTCATGTCCATCAACTATTATGTAGTTGTATTACACTTAGACATTTTAGGTCTTTTATCCACTGGTCTGCACACTTTATGAGGTGTGAAGAAACTGTGATCAGTCTCACTTACATGCAATTTATAGTGACATGAAAAAATACATGATTAATACGTTTTAATTTTTTTTACAAATGAATCAGATTTTTCCCGTGATTTTGTCTCCATGGATGCAGATTTGATCCCTGTTGTAACTGTTCTGAGACAGTTTTCTCTAAAAATTCACAATCTAATTTTGCATTAGTAAAGCATTCAGATGAAAACATCTCACAGACACTTATTATACTTCAAAATAGAAACATTTTTAGTGCTGAACACTGTTATTCCATGCTGTGTTTACACCTAGCTTTGCAAATAAGTGCTGTGGTAACATTAAAACATTTGCTATGCAAAACATTTCCTCTTTTGATGTTACCTCATTTTCTACTGCTTTTATTCTACCACTACCCCCACTGTTGTGTGCCATGCAACCAAGTCAGTTTGCTCAAACAAATTACATGACAGGAAGGGGCCAGTTGTTAGATCTATCATAGTTGAGTTTTATAAAATTGATAACCCTATCAGAAATGAACTATGCAATGTTGAATATTGAGAAAGTTATTTTTAACAGAATTATTCAGAAATAATACAGCTTATGCTGCTTTACTGTTAGAAAAAACTATTTACAACTTAATAAGTTTTGTGTTTTTTAAATAAACACCTTAATAATTCTGAACAACAGTCTCTATGATGGCATTAACAGCCTTTAAACAAGACTAGGTTAAAACCTAGTATATGGCTGACCGCAACTATCTGGTATGCTGTTGAAATGCCTGACTGGCAGAGTGATTTTGTCATTATTGTTATTTTTTGTAAGCTATATTTATAGTGGCAACTTAAATGTATAGCTACATGCTGTCCTCTCTCTCTCTGTCTCTCCTCATAATAAAGCTCTTCTCTGTGTACATATGAAACACTACAGAGACATGTGTCAGACTGCACTGATAGAGACAGACAGTGTCACTGGAGATTAACTGTTTTTTTTTTTTGTTTTTTTTTGCAGATATAAGTCTTTAATGGTAATAAGTTTATACTAACAATAAAACACTAACTGTTACAGACATGCCATAACAGACAGGGAGTAGAGCGAGAACATTTTTTCTTGTCACAGAAAGCTTTCAGTGTTGCTCTCAGCACTTGTTTGGATGAGACATGATGTCTGGTTCAGACAAAAGTGCTGCTGCAGCTCAGTCCCAGCTAATGACTGGTAGGCCTGCTAGAGTCATTAGTTGTATAGAACAACTAACCCTTTCCCTGTAACTATCACATAGTCATGCCAAAGCGGGGCGGCAGGAGAGCAATGTTTTCTGTCACAGAAAGCTTTCTGCGTTGCTCTCAGCGCTAACTGTGATGAATAAATGTGTTGGTCTGGCTAAGGCCAAGCTAACGTTTGGCTAGGAGCCATAAATACAAGCACAACAAGTAACTCTTTCCACCTTTAACTATCACACACTCAAGCTGAAGTGGTTTGGCAGAAGATCAAAAACACCCTTTCTGTTACAGAAGGCTTTTAGTGTGGCTGTCTTCACTAGTTTTAATAAAGAAATGTCCAGTTTTGACAAAGTGCTGCTGTGGCTAATGCTGCGTCCCATTTGTCATCGTAACTCATATTCCGACTTGTTTTTCCGTTCTTCCGACCAGAAGTTGCAAATGGAACGTTTCTCCAAGTCGTATTTACAACTCATGAACTAGGTCTTGCACAGAGCACCCCGACCTCGATGTCACAACATGGTAGCACAAAGTATTAAGTGTAGTAAAAACTTTTGATTTTGACCTGTTTTCAGAACCTTTTGCTATTTCTCTGTGTATTTTTAGAAACTGTAAACACAGCACTACCCTGCGGTTGCATGTCAAGTGCAGCAAGTCTTTTAATACATTAAGTACAGCGCAATGTGTTGTTTTAAAGGTTTATCAGCTAACATCTGATCAATATTGCTAAAAACAATGACAGGCAAACGCAAGAACGACATCCGTCATTTGATATATGTGAAACACATTGGTGCATACTTACAAACATTATTTAAATGATTCACCTTTGTGTATAGAAATTAATACACTATATAGCTACATACATACGTGGGGTACCTAGAAATTAAATAAACACATATAGGGATTCACAAATGTCCAGATTTTTCATTGTTTTTTGTGTTTCATTCCATGTAGTGAGCTCATATAATATTCTATTTCCATTTCAAATAGTTGTATCGTTGGTAACTTTTGAGTCCATTTACGCTTAGGGATATAATATTTATCAAACAATGCAAGTAAATTCAAAATATAAAGCTTTTGGCAGTTTCCATTTCCATTGTCATAATAAAAAATTGCATTCTTTTCTTTTAATCAGACTTTGGAGCCGGTTTTTACATTTTAAAGTTGTTCTGCATCCAACCAAAATAAGCGACTATGGAGACACTCATTTTTTCAAACTCGTTGTGGTTATGACAAATGGAACGCAAACAACTGGGAAATTCATATTTGCAGAGGAATGTGACGTTATTTCCAGTTCCGACTTTTGAGGTAAATGGAATACAGCATTAGTCAGAGCTAATCACTACACAAGCAGCCGTTGTCCACAAGCATTCACACAAGAAGTTACCTTTTCCCCCTCAACTATCACATAGCCATGCCAAAGCAGGTCAGCAGAAGAGTGACATATCTTTCCCAACATGAAAAGCTTATATGGTTGTTTTTATTCTTTGTCATACAGAAATGTAGTCCAGTTCTGGTTAAACAGAGGCCATGCTAAAGCTATATCTGAGTATTTAGAGCAGCGGAGGCAGCCATTAGAGGGTTTTCAGCACAAGAAAACCCCACCCATAGTGCAACTCTGTATGTATGGCTCTAGTTAACACAGTGGAGTCAGCCATCACTGCCAGCATTCAGTACAAGTACGCGCAACTCTGTATTGTAAGGCTTATAAATTAGTGTCACTCACTCAGTCAGTTACTCACTGAGTTATTTACTTACTCAGACACAGACATTGCCATGTGTAAGTCTGACCTCAGCAGCCAGTCAAAAATTCAATGTTAAATTGCATACACTAAGAGCATTACACATGTTCCCCTACCTCTCCAAGTGTGCAGAGCTCCATGATGATCCAGACTGGATTCTCAGTGATGACTCCCATCAGCTTTACAATGTGAGGGTGGTCAAACTGACGCATGGTCACTGCAGGATAAAACGACAGAGGTCAGGGCTGTTTAAAAGTCTTTGTTTTCAGTAAACACCATTAAGTTGGCACACACGATGAACTCACAGGCTTCTTGGAGAAATTTTTCCCTGACGCTGTCTGATGTGGAGTTCTTACACGTCTTCACTGCCACAGAGAGTGCTGGGTTCTCCTGCATAAAACAGACCCAGAAACATAATCAACAATAAAAAAAAATGCATTAACATTCAGCCTATTTATTCTAAATTAAATGACTAAATTAAACAATTACTTCATTCAAAACCTATTACAATAAACTGAAAAGACAATTTGTTTTCATTATTCTAAACACTCATCCAGCCCTATACAATGGCAGACAGATGAACTGTTGTTTTTATCTTTCTTTTGTTTAACTGAGACAAAGTTTTTTTTGCAGGGAATTTTTAGAGGGGGAAAAGCAAAATAAAAGAGTGACACATTTAAAATCATAGATTTGATTCAACCTAAAATGTATAAGGATGTGTCTAAAAAATCTCCTAACATTAGTGAAATGGTTTAAAGCAACATATAGTCAGTTGATTTACATTGATCTGAAACATTAGCAAGAAAAGGACAACCTCCAGTAGACTATTTCAGTAGATAAATCAGATCTAAAGTGTTGGGAACGATAAGCAACGCAGAGTCCCTCTTCTTTTTCATCTGTGTTTTGTAAATCATTTTAGGATGGTTTTCATGTGGGAAACAAACAATGGGTTAAGCTGTGTTTACGTCACTGGATTGCCAGATAGCCTTGAATGCACCATGCCAGCAGTGCACATGAAACTGTTGCTGTGTCACCTTTACATGAAATCACAAGACTCAAGTCAAACCTTTATTTATTCTCGAAAGGACATTGAGGTATCCCTCATTTCCAATATTGTTGAGATTACAAGCACATTAAAACAAGCAAGAAAAAACAACAGTCAAAACCAGCAGAAATCAATTAAAACAATCACAATTGGAAACAAAATGACAGGAAACCAATGGTTTAAACTCTGCAAGAAAGGGTAGGACTTCAATCTTTAGAGTTTGTTGGAGTTTGTTCCTTGAGCTTGGAGCATCGAAGGAAAATGCAGTTTTACCAAGTTCAGTAAGAGCTCGGGGAATTGTAAGAAATAACCAATCAGTGGAGCATGTCATGTGAGAGCTTGAACTCCACTCCAACAAGTCTAAGATGTAAGGTGGTAGTTTTCCAATGAAGGCTTTAAAAATGTATAAAAACCAATGTCTGTTGCGCCTGTCTTCAAGGGAGGGCCAACCAACCTCCTCATATAGGACACAATGATGAGTGCTGTATCCATCACCAGTTATAAATCTAAGCGCAGAGTGACAGACAGTGTCGAAGGGCCTGAGTGTTGAAGCTGCTGCAAGTACAGTAGATGACTGCTGCTCAGAGGATGAGAAGACACCAATTCGCATGTTACCAGACTCCATGGCTTACCCACACCCATGGACCTGGATACAACAAGTCATTATGTTTGAGTTAAACCCAAACCAAACAAAAACCTAACTACAACAAAGCTTGTGCTCGTCAATTACTGCAAAGCCTTCCAGAGGAAATAAGGCCAGAGGCCCAACTGACCGGCGTGTGAGCTTAACCAGCTTGTATCTCCTGTCATGAAAACCAGTCCTTTCTTCCTGCTGACCAACTCTCATCTTTAATTCACTTTATGTTAGGGCAAGTAGATTGTGTCTCTTTATTTACCTGGGCTCAGCCCATTAAGCTACTTGATACATGTTAAAAGCTCAAGTCTGTGAGGAAAACCACATACCGGGCTGATGTAGACTCCTTGATGGACATCTCCAAATTGACCCTCGCCTATGCAGCGTCCCAACTCAATACGATCTCGCTGAATCTCATAGTCCCGCGCTGAATACACAAACACAGACATAAATACACACAAACACATATGGACACACAAATGAGAAACCAAAAACAGGCAATGAGACAAGACAATTTATCATAAACATTTCTCAGTCAGAACTTGTATTAACTAAACTTGTCAGAGTAGTTTCGGGTTTGCACACCACAGAAAAAGTAAAACAAAGCCAGTGGATTATGAAGCACTTAACTCAGAAAATGTAAACAAATCATGTTTCATTTTAACAGAGTCAAACAGCATACAAGCAGCTCATCAATTTCATGTGAGCCAATGTTATGTGGTCCCATTTTTGCTGGGAGTAACTTGAAACTGAATACATTTAGATTAAATTATTTTGAATTTCTAGATCGATAAAGTTAATGCACCCTCAGACTCTGACAAGATTAGCTTTAGAGCAACACAGCTCAACGTCAACAGCATGCAGCAACAGCATCAGCAAACCACAGCCAGACATGCCATGTAACACAGACGAACAACAGCCATGACAGAGTATCTAAGGACACGAATTTAGACATTAAACCAGATGTTTTATGGATAAAGTCAGGTATATTGTACACAGTGAGATAGAACTAAATAGGAATGGTTGGAAAGCAATTTATATTGATTATATTCAGTTACAATTTAGTTTTATTAAGTGGCATCAAGTTGAGTAAAAATGTACAATTTCCTCATGTTGGCTGTTGAGAAGCTGATGGTTTGCTATGCCTGACAGGCATCAAACTGTTGACCTGACTTTGTCCATGTAACAGCAAATGAATACTGCAGACATGGCACTAAAGGATAACAGGAACTATCAACCTCTGACCTGAAATGTCCATAATACCATTACATAAAACATACTAACTTTACAGACAACTGTATTGGGCAATGGGGCTAAATGTGGAAATGGGCTGCAACATACAGTCACAAAATGTGCAGCTGACCATAATTAATGCCTGTATGCTCTTTGTTCATATACTGTAATCTGAAGGCAATCATTATGGTTAAACAATAGAGAAAAACTGCACTGTTTTTTTGGGATTTGGGTTTAAAGTACATCTATTTATATATAATCTGGAAGCATCTGTTTAAAGGTTACTTCAGTCTTGCTGCACTGCCTGCACCACTGCACAGTTGTAAAAAGGAGCATGATGGCTCTACAGTACATAAAGTTGTTTTTAGCTGTCGCCCTGAGCAGTAAGTGCAACAGTTTGAACTATACTGCATATCTAAGAGTTTATATCATCACGATCTTTTTAAGAGGAAATATTTAAACATTTTTAACATTTCTTCTTAAAGATTGATAATAAACAAGTTATTGATCTAAGAAATGGTGCTCACTTTTGTGGCTACATTTCAGCCAAAACATCAACATAAGGGGGGAAGGGGACCAATCACCAAGGTACGGACAGAAATAAATTCAGAACTTGATTTAAAGTTGCAGGCAAACATAAAAATAAGGGTCACATCAACAGTCAAATCAAAGTGTCATCACAATACATCCAGTCCCATGGTACATTTTCAATCATTACCTTGATCTAGTCCATAGTATTCTGGGAAAATGGGTTAGTGATAGGAGACAGAAATAACTAGCTGTGAGTACAGAGATCAGTCAAGTTTTATGGCAATTTTTGTTTATATCTTAGAGCTGAGATCATTTCAGTAAGGAATTAGGGAAACGGATGCCGGTACGGAAGTAAAGTGTCCTTTATCTGAATGACAAATTTGTTCAGTATTACTCAATGTGCTATACATAATAGCTTTATAAAGGGTTTTGTTATTTTTGCCCAAAGACAGTTATTTATTCAGTTGTGTACAAACAAGTTTACACCCACCATTGGTTATTTCTTGCTAGGTTGCAATTATTAAAATATGTTTCATAACTAGGGATGAGTATTGAATTCAAGTATCAACATAATATCTGTGCCAACACATCCAATATCTTCAATACCGAATTCACGTTAGTATTTCACTACCCCAACGTTATATAAAGAAGTTATACTAAGACAGCTTTGTCCAGCTGCTGCCTTTTAAACACTTTTTTTTTTTTTCTTTTTACTTTAAAGTATTGATTCAGGCACTGGTATCTTTAAAGAAGTATGGATTTAGCACCAGTATTGGAATAAACCCAAACAATACCCAACCCAATTAAAAACACAGATTAAACAGCCAATAAATCTCTCAATTCACTACTTCATCCTCAAAACATGACTGAAAACTAAAACAGTACAGTGATGAAAGTTTTACAGATTGTCTGTGTCTAAATACATAAATATGTTCTTTGATTTAGAAAAATATGGAGGCCCAGTGCAGACATATGTCCATAAATTTAACTTCATTCTTTTGTCCAGGATGATACTAAAAGATAATGAGATTAGTAAGTTGTGATCTGAAGTGGAAGACTAAATTTTACCAGCTATCGCTGACAAAGAGAGTATGATTGACTGTAAAAATGTATGTTCTCTTGAGGCTTCGATAAACAATGATATCTAATGCAAAACATTAAAATTTCTAGAGTAAACAGGATCTACATTAAGTGCATATGTTGTGCTATCGCTGTAAAGGTTTGTTTTTTCCACTGCAAGTGTATTTACAACTTTATGGTATAATTCATGAATGGAAAGCCATGTGAAATTTATCTGCATGAATCAACATGTGTTTCCAATACCTAAAGGCAACATTCTGAGGTGCTTTAAATGGGTAATTATGTCAGCAAAACAATCTTCTTCTTAATATCCATGCTCCATTTCCCATCAAATGGTATGGTAAGGTGAAATTACCCATCTTCATTGCCTTTAAATGCTGCCTGTGAAGAATTATAACTTAGCACTGCAGTGAGCTTGATATGATGAGCAGCCCTTTACATGAAGAACTACCACCATTCAGCACATACAGTTTACTTCAGGCCAGTTGAACCCCTGCTTAGAATTCTGGTTATTATTATTATGAAAACTTCTTCTTTAATAGAGATCCGTTGGATATATGGGGGCATCTCAAAATATTAGAACATCATAAAAAAATCAATTTTCTTCCTTGTGAAGAGTGTTGATGATGGGTCTTCTGGACAATAGTCAAGTCATCATCTTTCCTATGGTTGTGGTTGTGTTTACTGAACAAGAGTGAGTAAATGAAGGCTCAGGAAACCTTTGCAGCTGCTTGAAGCTGATTAGAGCCCTTTTCAGGACTGAAATAACTTGCAAAACCTGGGCACATTATTGTAATATTTTCAGAGCAGATTTTTGATTTTCATGAGCTATAAGCAATAATCATCGAGATTAAAAAAAAGTCCTGAAGTACTTCACTTTGTGTGTTACAAACCTAGAATATATCAGAGTTTCCTTATACTTTCCCATAATTTGGAATATAATTATGGCAAAGTAAACTTTTTCATGGTATTCTACATTTTTGAGAAACACCTATATGGTTATTATTAAGATGAAAATTTGTTCCTTAAAGGGATACTTTAACATTTTGGCAAATTCACCCATTGCCATAATTCCTATAGTCTTAGTAATAGGTTCGTAACCTTCAGTTGTCGGTGCAAGCTATTTTTAGATCACCGCTGCCGAGTTCAGACCTGCTTTGCCAACTCAATGTAAGCAGACGGTATTCTGGCTTTCCCTCATTAAACTCATCAGATACACAATCCAACAACTCCAAAACGCTCTCGTAGACAAGTTGTGACCTGTACATTCATCACGCTATGAAATAATAATGTATAATTATGTAACATTACGACGCCTGAAGCAAATACTCTGAAATATTTCTTGAGTAAACCACTGAGCGGAGTGACACAGTGCAGCAGCCATGTCTGGAGTGTAGTTCCGGCTTTGCATTTAACTTAAAACATCTCCGTCTTGTAATGTTCCATGATTATTTCATAGCGTGGTGAATGTACAGGTCACAACTTGTCCACAAGAGCGTTTTGGAGTTGTTGGATGGTGTATTTGATGAGTTTGATGAAGGAAAGCCGGAATACCGTCTGCTTACATTGAGTTGGCAAAGCAGGTCCAAACTCGGCAGCGGCGATCTAAAAATAGCTTGCACCGACAACTTAAGGTAACGAATCTATTACTAAGACTATAGGAATTATGGCAATGAGCGAATTTGCCAAAATGTTGAAGTATCCCTTTAAAGGTGCAGTGTGTAAAATTGAAGAATATCATCAAACAGTCAGATTCTACTTGCCATGCTCACTTCTGACTGTAACAGTGGTAACATGTGGAATACCAGTGTATGAATAAAACACTTTTTCTAAGTTAATTAAATATAGAAACAATTTGAGATATTCAAGTGAGTAAACACAAATTTAGAGAGACATATTTATTCATATTATGGTTCATTTTAACCAAGTTTGTTACACTAAATGCTACAAGGCTAAATATTACACAATGCACCTTCAGTAGAGATCTGCTGGATGTAAGTCATAACATAATTGTACTGTTACTAAAAAGACTGAGGCTAAAAGAAGTGTCAAATCAGCTTGAGGAAGCTCCTATTCCTATTAAATCTTGTGACACCTCACTAAAACAAATAAAGATCACGGATCTATTAATATACACCCAGCATGATGTGGTATAAATGGCTTCCCCTTTTATATAAGAGGTCTGCATGTGACCATGGAAAACACTAGTCATTCAGAAAAAAAAAACATTATTATTAAATTAATTATTATGTAGACATTTTATCATGCAATCATCCAAGTAAATATGCTCTGTTATACCATTTAAACTAAATGTGAATAAATAACATAATACTGTATTATGGATATTATGGTTAAAGGATTTTCTTATTAAAAAAAAAAAGATTTGTTCAAAATTGTGAGGATTTTTGATACTTTGTGTTTTGTTTCTAATAATGATCAGCAGTGTCAAAAAGTGCCAAAGGTTACAAAAATCTTCAGATCTTCCATCATATCTTTAACCAAAAGTTGTCAAAAGTGAAAGACAGACAGAGCAACCATCAATTTGCTGCAGTTTCTAACAGCTGAAAACAAAAGCTACCCTATATTGTGCACCCTCTAATTTGTTGATGCAAACTGAGACAGGTAAAGATTATTCTGTATTTAAAGTCTGAATTTCTAAGAACCCCATTTCTAAACTTATCACAGAATGCTTTGCCTGAATTTGTGGAGAACTTCTGGTGTTAACCTTTAAATTGATGTCATAAAGAAAGATAAAATCTTTTCCTATGGCGACTTCAAAAAGATTTTTTATTATCTAGTTGAGGCAAATTGATAAGCCCTTGCTCACATGGAAATATTCATAAGTTGGACCAAGATGAATCCGATGAAAGTTAAAGAAAATTTCTGATAACATTAATAAGTAGAGGACTGTCCTCACTTGAACCTAGCTAAACTCTGGTTGCACAGTGAGAGGCACACATCATCCACAGCATCATGCACACACTCATGCCTCCTAACATTCTTTAATGCTTGTTCCTGAACCTACATGAAGAAAATCGATCACCCACTCTCTTGGTGACACTATCAAATTAGCTGCTCATTATGTTTATTGTACGTGTCTGTCTACTTACTTGAAGGCATGGTATATGTGTCCTCCTCATCTATGATCTCAGCGTAGTCGTCTGTTTCTTCAGATAGCAAAGTGGGAAGGGAAATTTGGAGGAGAGAAACAAGAATAAGTCAGCACAAAAACAGAGATAGTTCTTCGAAAAAAGAGCCAATAAAACCCGTAACCCCTTAATGAAAGAAATATTATAAAATGATGAAATGTTGAAGAAATACTGCTATTAAAATGTGTGAAATACCTAGATCCAACCCTATTATTCTTAAAAATTAACCTGATAAATCACAGCATGTAGCTTAAGAAAGTAGACAAAAAAGAGCGAGAAAGCCAACAATAACAGATAAAAAATAAAACAATATCAAAAAGAAATACCTTCCCAAAAGCCCGTCACCATACCCGAATCCAAACACATGCACACACCAATTTAAATTTTCATGAACTATTTAACGGCTGCACACAAGGAATGTAGGACAGAAGAGTAAAATAGAGAGAAGAGAGGATAATAAAGAGCGAGGAGGGTAGAGGAAGGGGAGGGATGGAAAGGTTTGTTCTTTCCACAGAAACACGCTGAGGAGTAACAGGTTGAGTCATGGATCAGGCTGAAACACACAGAGATACAGAGATAGTACACACATACTGTATCTCTAAATGTAGACACAGAGCAGGAATACCACTGAGTTACTAATTTAGGACGGTTAACAGAAAGAATGTTGTTTACCATCGCCACTAGTGTGACCTGCAGGAGCCACATGCAGCATGAAACATGCACACAGAGGGAGAAAAAGAGAGTTAGCTTCACTGTAAAATAAATACTGTCACCAACATTATTTACACGCGTCTTTATTCAGTGTGAATTTCATTTAATTCTGTGTCGTTGTGAGGTAGTCAGAGGTCAGTAGACAGTCAGGGCAGAGTGACTAAAGCTCTCCATGGGGACATCTGGCGAGACAAGGACTCTTCACTGCACACAGATGAGGCTTTATGGAGGAAACAGGGTACACAAACACATGTCTATGCACCCTTTATCTAACTGGTAGCAGTCACTGTTATATTCAAGACATTTAGAGCAGCAGACTGAGAGGCAGATTAACAGAGGAGAGGCAGATGGGCACAGGCATAGAGAAAAAAAGAGAGAGATTTGTACCTGAGACGCAGACAGCTCTGGTTCGTACGCCGTCCATCCGTTTTTCCATCCGTCTCTCATGATTCGAAACTCTGGACAAGAGATGAGAAAATCACTCTTGACTCAGAATAAATGGTGCATGAGCTTTCTATCAGAAGCTATGAACATAATAACAGAGCCAGAAGAATGGATTATACCCTATGGGCCAGACCCATTTCAAATGGATTGCCCCCGCTAACAGCACCAGATTTGCACAGAATTTTTGCCTGCTATTTGCCCCATTTTTGCACCACATCCACCGAAGAGTTCCCACTAGTCATGTGCCAGTGCAAATACCCCCATAAAATGAGATGGTTAAAGAGGCTGGTGGAGAAATTGCACAGATTTAATGCACAGGTCTCTGTGGCTTTATATAACACCACTGTTACTGCCTGTGGCAATTAGCACTGGCCTTTGTGAATTAGACACGAACTGCAGCAAGGCTTATTTGCATAGGAAGGGAGCATTTTTACACTGGTCTTTAAATATTACCTAATTTACATACATGCAAATGTGACAGGAACATACAGGATCCTGTGCTAGGCAAAGCAGTCTATGTTCAGTTTGTATGCATTTCAAGTTTGCACTGACTTTGAGAATTGTACACCATCTTGCTCCTCTCATTTGCATGGGTTTAGCAAAGGCAAAAGCAGCACAATCCTTTTGTGGATGTAGCCCATTGTGTCTGCCTTTAAAAAAGCTCAAATCATGTGTCGAGTTTCTTGTCATAAATATCTACCTACACTTTCATTGAGACATATTCACCACACAAGTACGGACATATCTTTTGCAGAGATATAAAAGGCAAAATAAGGCCTTGTTTCATTATAATAAGCAAGGAAATAATACTTGTCTGGAAAGAGGATGCATCATTCGCCAATGCAGTTAAATTTATTTGCTGGATTCACCAATATTTTATCTTGTTAAAAGAATTCATGCCTTATTTTTGCCTTTTATATCTTCAATAGGGTATTTATCTACACTTTTCAAATAAATGTGGCTTCTTTTAAGGACAGTTAGACATCTAGTGGTTCTCAACCAGTAGAACCCGAGAACCTACAATCAGCACTTCATTGAGAAATTATAATACATATTTCTTTTTCAACCAATGAGGTTTATTTGATGAGAAATAGTACAGTTTGGACCAAGTACAGTACGAGACGTGACAAGTCAAATGGAAAGCACAAAACAGGCATGTTTGAAAATTTGTATTATGGGTTTTTTGCACAACTTTTGCTTCCAGGAACACCTTCTCAACCCACTGAAAAGGGCATGTGACCCACTTTTGACCCCAACCCACCAGCTGAAAACCACTGATCTAGGCTTGCTAAGATTTGAGTTTCTGCAGTATTTTGCCACCTTACAAACTCAATTAATGCTATCAAAACTTTTCCAAATGTGATATTCTTTCAATATCATGTGCTTTTGTAATGATACAGCTTTTTTTATTTCAGTGATTTCATGCAAAAATTTTCATTCAAACAGCAGTTTGAAAAAAATGAAAGCATCACAGCAAACTTAACCACCCCTGAGTTATCTCACAGGAAACAAGCACTGAAATCAACTCACTTAAGCATGAAATGAAGCAAAAAGAAGAGTGTTGACTTACTTGGGGATGGAAGGCAGAGCTCTATCACCCTCTGCAGAGACAAAATGAACATGCGAATCAGACACAAAACAGACTGGCGCGGCATCATGTTAGTGCCACATCACTGTAAACCATTTCTCTGTAGCCATTGTTATTTTTAGAAAAGAGTAGCTTAGCACTGACAGGCTTGTTATACAAAGTGACAGGCGTTAAGCTTCAACAGCCACGATCAGGCCTGACTTCTGTGTGAGAGATGGCTGACAGCAATTTCAACTCACAGTACCATTTATAGTTCATCGTTATCATCTGAAGAGCACAACTATTATTTAGTCTCCCATAACTAAACCATACTAACACAATTAAAAATCAGTACCAGCCTGTTAGTGATTTAATGGAAAAGTAATAGACAAGAGCAGCTGTGCAGCTTACCTTTGTGGACTCTGACGATGAAGGAGTGAGTAGCTGAGGAGACGAGTCGACAGTAACCGTCAATCAAGTCAGCCATGTTTTCTGCCGTTGTCAGCAACGCCGTGGTGACTGTGAGCGGCTACACACACATACACGTACACCCGTATACACACACACACACACACACACACACACACACAAGGATGAGTGTAAGAGTAGGACAGAGGGTTGCTTCACAGTGGCACAATGACAGCTTTATTAGGGATAACGTCTTCTAGCAGAGCTCACAGGCATACACATACTCCAGCAGTGATGCACACACGCTTTACTAGTAGTAAGGGCCTGCTGCAAACATACACTCTCACTCTGGACAGACACATGAGTGCAGATGGCTACACCCGCCTTCTGCTCCCCAATGTGCCACTTCTGTCTTTCCTAAAATCATGTCCTCTATTTTTCCCACTGTTTTTTGTGTTGTTGCAAAAAGTGCTTAAATTGGATTTTTCTATTTTTGTCAGGAAAAGCTGACAGAAATAGAATTAACTTAAATTTTTGACTAACAAATTTAAGATTTTTTTAAATAGGAGAAATGAATCTTGCCTCAACTTCACATGGCACAATGACTTCCAGGTGTAATACACACAGTATACAAGTTAGAAGACAAACCTGAGGAACTACAGGTAATAAGTATTTTCAAAAAGTGAATCGCAACAATAGAAATGGGAATAGCTACAAGGTGTGTGTTTGTGTGTCTTCACCTCTGGAGCTCCCGCTACATTGAGCTGCAGCATGCCTTTTCTGTCCTTCTCCTCCAGCGCTGAGTACTGGATAGACTGAACCTGGTTAAAGTTAGCTAAGTGTGTGGGCTGTAGAGAAAGACAGACAAAAAAGATTTGAAAAAATGATTTGTATTCATGAACCATGTAGGTGCCTTATTTCAGTTAAGTGTCCAATAGGTTCTTTGCAGTCATGTGATTCTGATGATGTGCAAATGTCCGTCAGGGGTTAGGGAGTGGGAGGACAGCTATTGGGAATGAATGGAAACAGATGAAAGTTAGTACTTAAAGCTCTAAATGGGCCAGACCGCTGCAATTATCATCAGAAAATTTCTGTCCACATTGAGTAAATCCCTATAAAAAAGTTTTGTATTTTTTTCTAAGTTTACAGATTATCCTGGTGTGATGGTGACCAAGACCACAATGCTCAGTCCTGCAGGTCTCCTAACGTCTAGTGCTGTCTATTCAGATGAAGGGAACAGGAAATGGGTCTTGTGCTAAGCTAAGAGGCTAGCTAAGCCCCGTTAACATATAAAACATTTCTTAATTTGTCTAAAACATGCTTTGAATTGAAACGGTGATATGCTATCAACCAAAATAACCTTGTGTCATTCACAATTTTTTTTTTTTTTAACCTTTTTTGGCCCAAATATTTCACTACTTTTGGGACACAAAAGCAGCTTAAGAATAAGGAATGTTTTAATTTTTGCATTTGTAACCTACTAGATCTATATCAGGCAAACCATTTGTTCAAAAGACTGAAACATCTTATATGTATGAGAAAGTTGGTTGGCAACCCTTTGAAGAGAGGCGCAACATTGGGTTTTTATACATTTTTAAGGCCTTCCTGTGAAAAGTGCCACCTTGCATCTCAAACTTGTTCAGAGAAGAGTCCAAGCACTACTGATTGGTTAGTTCTTAAAGCCCTGCAAGCTTGAGCTGACTTCAACGCCCTGAGCTCATGAACGCCCCCAAACAAATTGTAAAGACTGCAGTTCTCCCCTCTCTTGCAGACTGTAGGACCTTGATTTCTAGCCACTTTGTTCCAATTCTAATATTTTTCACTGATTCCTACCAATTTATTAACTGATTGGCATGGCATTGGAATTGAGGGAAACCTCAATTTCCTTTCGAGAATAAAAAAAAAAGGTTTGAAATCAAATAGAAAGTGGCAACACGTCTGCATTCTGCAACCAACCAATCAATCATCATGACGTCAGATCTCAGTTGGCAAATTAATAAACAACCAACATCAGCAGCCTGGCTGGAAAAGCGAATATATGGTGAAAGACTACCAAAGCCTAAGAGGACATTTTAAACAAATCTGCACTTTATAATTACAAATAAGGGGAGTACAGGTCCTGAGAGAGAGCTAAATTGCAATCTAAAGCAGGAAAACTAAAACCTCAGAATAGATTAAAAAAGTGGAGGGAACACTATTCTAACTTATTTACGAGAGTCTCCACAACTGACCCCCAAAACAAGACTTTACCAGAGAAAATATCAACAAGCTTAGTCAAAATGATCTCTTCAATAGACTGCACATCATTCAAGTAAAAATAAACAGGACTCAAACAAATTTTTTGAGTTACTGTAACTTCTGTATTTCAATTTAATATACAACAATCACTACATTTCTAAATACTAGCACCAGACAAAGTCATTTAGTTTTTGAAGGACAATAGAACAATGTCTGGCTAATTTATATGCCAAGATAAATTAATCCAATTTACTTTCAACACTTTGACAGGCAGTCTCTCTAATTAAGTTAAAATGTAAAAAGTCAATACAAGCACCATAGTTGTTTATATTCTCTAATCATATTCCCTGGCCCCTATAGCTTTGTCAAGCATAAATAACAAAAACAAATTGTCAAATGGCATTTCAGCATTCTTTTTACTTCTGATGAGAGAAAAATATGCCTGAAAAATTCTAATTAAATCCTAATTCTAATTAAAACCTGCTGCGTGCAGTAACTAGTTCTGGAGAAACTCTAAACTGGGTTGTCTGATATATAAAATAAATGTATGAATCAGACAATAACTTAAGAAAGGTGAAATCAGAGTAAAGCTCAACCCCACGTTTGGGTACTCACCATTGAGCCCTTATCTGTGAGGTAGCTGATTCCCTCCTCTGGTCCAATAGCTAACTCGACTGATATTACCCAACTAGACTGAAGAGAAAAGACAGAGAAAGAGAGATAGCATGTAAAGATGTTAAATTGTAATCACATCATCAGCTTTTAACAGAATATTACACTGGAAGAAATATAATATTAAAATCATGAAACCATTCTCATCTGTTTTCACTACTGTCACATACAATGCCCCCTGGGACTGATGATGATGTGCAGTCTGTAGCTGACAGTAATAATGTTGTGGCATTGTTATGGAAAACAATATTACAAAATATTCAGGAAATCAAGCAAGGCATTGGAGCAAATGCAGGAAAATCAATCACCTTCTACAATCATCCTGATTTTCCCTGATTTTGTAGGTTTTAACAGACACTATAAAGCATTGTGTCGCCATCATTCAAATTTACATGCAACATATCTAGTCCCTATTAACTTACCCCCAAAGCACATTTAAAGCACTCTTTGTCGAAGCGGTAGATGGGAGAGAGAATCTCAAAGAACTTGTGGATGCTCTGCTCATCATTGAGGTTTGCAAACTGCTTAAATGTCTGCTGGATCTGCTTACGGAGAGTCTTCGCCTGCAAAGAAAGCACATTTACAAGGGTTTAGTCTGTCCGATTGGTACAGGGTCAACTACACACAGACAGCTGATAAGATATACTCGGAGTGACAACAGGAGGTTTAATTCAATCCCACACAATTACATTATCAGACATTTAGGCAGAAATCTCTTCAGTCATCAGCTGGGCTGCCTTGTCACCCAGTCAAACTGCATGTAGCCGTTGAGCTGACACAGCAGAAAAAAAGATCCCTTAAGACATTTATGGCAACTTCTGTGATATGAAAATGTACTTGCCAGTGAAAGGGAGACCCTAACAATTAGTGTAGTAGATTACAAGTGCTTTTGTCTTACCTTTAAGGAGTCTAGAAGGCTTTTAGGGAAGAACCTTCTCAATCCAACATCTTTCCTAAGAAAAATAAGAACAAAGAAATAGTTTTGGTTCCACTAACTTATTGGTAAAATGCCTTAAATGTAAATTTAAAAAGGCCTTACTCTAGTAGTTCATAATTTGATTTCTTGTCTAGAGCATTTCCTGGCATCTCCCTGAAAAACCTCCTGTATGATTCAGAAGAGAAGACAGAGTTAAACTGTTTGAGAAGACTGAGCATTTTATCCATTGTAGTGTTGGATGTGGCATAAGAATAATGTGAGTAATATGTGTTTTTTTGTCTTACTCACCTGATTTCCAAACAGCCCAGTTTCAAAGCAACATCTTGATCCACCTGATCAGCTATATGATGCATGTAGTCACTTTTTACCTGGGGAAGCACAGTGTGACAGTAATCTTTTATACCTACACTCTGAAAAAGAATCTCAACTGAAAACCATATAAAATATGATGCCTTGTGATGAAACTGTAGCGTATGAGCTGGTTTTTAGTTTCCAGTGGCAGGTTTGGCGTTATACAACAGGTGATTTACTTAAGAACAGGTTACATAAAAATAAAACAAATAAAACATTGTAACGCAGCATTTATCACACAGATAGGACAAACTTCTGCATGCTTTTTTGTGATCATCTGTTTCCTCACCTGGTGATAGAGGTAGTTGAGAGAGGGTTTGTCTTCAGAGAAATGGCTGAGATAACCTTTAGGAAGGTAGCGCATCCGCAGCTCATACCTGAGAACAACATCAGACAGTGTAGATAAATATCAGAACATTCTGCACCCACACAGAGAGTTAAATATATGTAGCATCCAAATGTGACGACTGTCTGAAATATAGAGACTGGAGGAGCATGCTTACTCATACATACAGCTGATAAAAACACAGAGCTTAACCCAATTTAAAGTCCCACATATGGCCCAGTTTGAGATATGCTTGAGCGAAAAATGAGGGGCAATCTAAGCTTTCACATAGATCAATATTTATTAGGTTTAAGTTCAGGTTTTGTTTCAAAAATCCTTGAAAATCTTGCCACGTTATAGAAAATTCATTTTAAAAGCAAATACCAAAAATGGCAAAATGTTCAACATTACAATGTTAAAATTCACTCCATGACAACTAGTTAATAAATTGGAGTAAACAATCTATTATGGTTGCCATTAGGGTGGCACGATCCTTTAATCATTGCAATTTGATGTGTGCAAGTGACACAACCCCATTGCTTTATGCGATAACAAGAGACTCATGTGGCTGCATTTTTAATGCTTGATATAAAGATTAGTTTCTGGATTGCCATGACTTATCTGCTAAAAACCTGCAAGATTATCTTTTTCATGCAGAACTCTACCAAATCAGACAGTGCAGTAAACATTGGACAAGCAGAATCTGCATTTGATATGGCTATAAACATGCATGCATGCTCACAGGTATTGTCAAGTCTTAGGGGTGGAAAGTAACTAAACACATTTACCCAAATTGTAACTGAGTAGCCTTTTTGGGGACTTGAACTTTTTTTGAGTACTTTCTGAAATCAGTACTTTTATTTTTATTTAAGTACATTTTAGCTAGAGTAACTGAACTCTATGAAGCAAGGCTCGGTGGGTGGCTTTTGAGTGATTGGGTATTCCAGCTATGAGAAACACTTTATTCTGGGGCATATTAATTTTTTGACCATTCTTAATCATTTAACACACATTGAAACACTGCTAGAGATGGTTGATGTTACCATAAAAGTCATGCCACTACACCTGTCTTCTCCACCTGCAGTCTTACAACATTTTCATGCAGCTCTCAGTGTCACTTGTAAAGGGCTTAACCCAGAGTAGTAAAAGTTGACAGTGTGTAGTTCTGATGGTAGAAAATACTTACAGTCACAGGTAATAAATTGATAAATAAAAAAAAACACTGCTTTTATCTGGTATAGTCTGTTACATTTGGTTTTGCAATAGTGTGCTGCTCTAGTAAACGTATTTCTTTTTTGAATATCTGACTGGCAAGTCACATAGACTTGGAAAGCATACTGCACACGAATATGTGATTGAAACTGATTGAATCATCATGCTTTCACTACAGAGTTTGCCAAATTTGCCAAGGATTAAAAATACTGCTTAGACTCTGGTGATTTAGAAAAACTGCTATTAATATCTTTTGGAAATAATCAACATGTTTCTTTAAATCAAGATGCTTTAAAGCTTTTAACAAGGACCATTAATATAAACGTGGTAACTCTCGTGATTAATCTGGAAAGCTTAACATGTTAAAAAAAATAATAACGCAATTTAATCATATGACTAAGTTTGACCACAACTTCCTCCCGTAGTCCTCTTGCGCGAATGTTTACATCCCTGGGGTGAAAAGGTTAAAGGCGGGTCAAACGTAGCCAGCAGTGATGAGTGAGGAGACAGGCCCAGGTCTGGTTCACAGCAAATTTAGATTTAAAAAGCTGCCTAATGGAAGTCTGGATAAAACAAAAGTTGTGTGTACATACTGCTAATGAACTGTCTTTCTGCCGAAGTACGAGTCTGAAGCACCACCTCCGGGAGCGCATCTTTGCTAATGTTAGCAAAGACGCTAACAACAACACGGGATCAAGCTATGATAGCTAATGTTGCTAATGCTAGCAAAGACGCTAACAAACACAAGGGATCAAGCCATAACGCCAAGCTACACCAGCGCAGCCCAGCAGACCCAGATTTGTCCCCAAAACGACAGCATCTAAGCTAACTACTGTAATTGCTAATGGGTCACCAGAGACAGCCGACCATCGACATAGTTGACAACAAAGGACTTTAAGACATCATCAAGGTTGCATCGGATGACCCGTACCGCAGAACACCTACGAGAACTACTGTCACAAGAATCCATGAACTGTATGACAGCTAAAAAGGCAACTAAAGTGGAGCAGCTGGCCTGAGCTACATTTATTACACTGACGAGAGACCAATGGACATCAGTCAGCAACTTCAGCTACCTCGGGGTAACATCACACCTGAACATTCACTACAACAGAAGTTATTTTATACCTGATGTGTTTGTCTGCTTGGCTCCTTTGCAGTCTGTAAATATTATTACTCAGTCAATTAAGACACTCTGATTTACAAAACACAAATAAATTTAAAAACCCTAGTTTATTCAATATTTCTTCATTTAAACACCATACTTATACTAATTTATCTCAGCCAAAAATACAAGAAAATGGTAGTATTCTTAATGTTAATTTATAGATAATAATAACAATAATAATAATAATTATAATACATTTTTTAATAAAAAGCGCTTTCAAAGTGCAGTACATAAAGTTAAAATAATGAAAATAAACATTTGATAGTAAGAAAAATTATCAAGTTTAGAAACCTAAAAATTACTAAAACCAGTGATGTGATTAACTTGATTAATTTTTTTAATTAACTGGCAGCACTACTTTTAACATGTTACTACACAGAAGTTCTTCAGACAAAATGGATTTGGGCAAAATCCTTGCATTTGTTTTCACGTATTTCATGATTTCTCTTGCTTTATCTTCACCTGAGGGCTCAGGTTCATGCTGGCTTCATAATAACACCTGCAGTTTCTATATCTTACTCAAAGTCACCTCAGCAGGGTGGCTGTTTGCCAACACTTCTGGTGTAAAAAGCAAGTCATGAGGCAGGAAGATGCCATTTTCTCCTCATTATATTCCTCCCAGTGGCTCAGTAAGACATGTTTTATATTTTGCTGACAGAACTAACTGAAACCAAAACCTTGTGATACCATAAAGCATAATGAGATTCCTGCCATACCCATTTCCAGTGAACTGTGCCACAGTAGAACCCAGATGGGCAATTATTGTTTACAGTGACATATTACTTTATGACTGGCATATTGCTGTAACTGTAGTCGAAAGAAATGGGTCATCAGAGTAGCAAGCTCCATGCTGTCGTTATGCTAGGCCTGTAGTTAGGCAACAAAGAAAATCAAAAGACACAATGAATAAAACATCCTTGTTCTATAATGAATGATGCAAAGAAAGAGTGTGAGAAGAGAGAAAAGGATGTGTGTTTAAGGGAAGAGAGAAAAAAACACAGATGTGAGAGATGAAGAGAAATACAGAAGGAGAGAGAGATCAAAGTAAAAAAGAGCGACAAGCTAGAGTGAGATAAAACACGCAAGGGAGCGTGAGAGGAGGGAGCTAGAGTCGGTCCATCCCCTGGGCTGCTTCTGCCATTCTAACAATAGCTTGGCAGGAGCAGAAGCTCCTGTGGGCTTGCAGCTCCGCCACGCTCCGAGGCAGAGCTGCAACAACTGGCTCCCCTGCATGTTAGCAGTGTGAACAACTCACTCACTTTGAATTCATTTCAATTTTAATGACTTTGGGTGTAACACATCAACAGCAGGACAATGGGCTGGATTGTAAGATGAGCTGTTAACAATATGGACGGCAGATGGCTACGAGCCAGCACAGTTTAAATTTAGGCTGAAAATGGACAGAGATTCTTTCAAATAGGCCTGATAAATGAGATAAATGTTATCTGTGTAGGTTCTCAGTCATCCAGGTCATGGTTATCCAACGCTGATCAAAGGGGCAACTGGACTGGTAGCAAATTCTTTTTTTCTCTTTAAATGTTTTCATCGGACAGAGCGGATCATTCCTCACAGCAGACAAGACAACTGGATCAAACAAATGGGGAGAATAAGGCTCAAATAGGTGACAAATGCCTGCCAGAACTACCCACAACATGCCAGGCATGTTCTTGTGTGACGAAGTCATCTTGATTTAGTTTGAATTAAATAGGTCAACCTTTCCACCTTTAATGTATATGGGTTATTTAGTCTTACAACTAAGAGATCCGTAAATTTGATTCACTGGAATCACAGGCTACAAACTTTAGCTTATAAAGTACACTTCATAAACAGTCGAGGTTGGCAGGTCTGTAGCTTTAATATGTGTAGCTTTTAGACTGTAAAAAGGCTTTTTCTAAAGGTGAAATATTTTCTGTAAATATCAACCTTTTGTCCCCTGAGAAGAATTACATTATTTTGGATGTTTAATAATGGCCCATCATCAGGAAAGGATAGTGACTGAACGAGTATCATCCAGCATCAACCCAAACTACTGAAAGAGGTGCTGTCAAATATAAACCCCTCACTCTTTGGTGTCCCTTGTGGTAAAAAAGAAAACAATGTATGGATAGTAAGTGTGAGTGAGAATATTAAATCTTGTTGTTACTCTACCTCCATTCCTCCTGGGGGTGCTGTTTCTCATATTTCTCCCTGACATGAGAAACACCCAAATCAGGGTGTAACCAATGAAGTGCATCAGAGTGCAGGTGAGTCAGACGGAGCCCCAGAGAGGACACACAGCGTAGTTTATGGATCTCTGCTATCTTCTGGATAACACCCTTCAGAAACAGCACAGAAACAGGTAAGAACTAGAGAAAATGTGACCATAGAAGAAGGTAATAAATGTTTGTGTATCTTACCCTGACATCTGTAGCATCTCCGTGCCTGATGTTACTCGCCCATGTGCACGGCTCGCTGTTTGTCTCAAAATAATGGAAGATCTTCAGGACACGGTCCATGGAGCCTGGGGGGCGCTCGAGGCCCCCCGCAGAGCCACTGGTACCAACAGTGGTACCACCGGGCATCCCAGAGCGGGATTTAACCCCACAACCACCCGTTGCCGAGTGGTTGTGGTTGGGCTCCAGGTAGGAAGACGACGCCATGCCTGACTCAGACGCTCCGGCTGGGGCTAACTGGCTGTCATATTCTGAAAAAGAGAGGTAGAGAAAAACAGCCACGAGAGAGGTCAAAGTGTGGTTTTCTGGTAGATTTGTGATCAGCAAATAAACAGTTACAAGAGCGTTAAAATCACCAAGTACCCAAATGTCAGAAGTATAGCATTTAACCATGTATCATGGCACAAACAGAGGTGGCGTTGATGATTAAAAGTCAAAATAAAAGACAACGTACACTCAGAGGAAGCAACAACATGGAAACAACACAGAAACACTAAGACAACCAAAAATCCAGAAAGAGAGGCAAGACCTAAAAACTGTTTAATACAAATATATCACTGCTTAAACTTCATGCCAATGATTATCTCTTACCAGTTTCAGGCTCCTACCAAGTTATAAACAAGTCATTATTCTCAAAGCTACTCAAGCTTTCTGACTTTGATTTCCACAGGCTGCTGCAGGTAAATCAATAATTTGATGTAAAATGTAGACATAAGACAAAAATGAAACTTAAAATTAATTCTCACTGATCAAATCTTATTCCAGCTTAAAAAAAAAAAAGAAATATAGCTTGATTCACATTTACTCTTTTTCACAGCATGGAGCTACAGGAGGAATAATTCAACAAACGAGCTTTAAACAGCAATCTTGTGTAACCTACCAGCGTCACTCATAAAAACACAAACCATGCTGCTCCAACATCTTTCCCTTTTGCCCAAGGATATCTCTTTTACCTGTTTACCTTCTTTCATCACATCATTCTTCGGGAGGCTCATCTTCACACGCCTCATCCCCGTGCCAGACTCACACTCTGCTGTTTCCTGTGTCATGCTGTCACTTCCTGGCTAACCCTGCAGGCTTTGCCGAGTCATCATCGCTGCAGTGACTCCTTTCAGCTGACTGTAAATTCTAGCTGTCATGAGGTGACAATAGAGATGCAAGTTTTACCAAATTATTTCATGGCTTATATCCAGACATGGGGATTCCACATAAAACTTAATACTTTTCCAAAAGCAGTGTCAAAACCTGTGATCTGCTTCATCATCTAAGGGATTATTTAGAGCTAAAAGATGTAATTACTCACATCGGATGACTACTTAATCCACTCAATATGGAGAAAACAAATCTAGCTAAACAAGCCGTGTTTTTGGGAACTGTAACTGTCGACTCTAGTGGTTTTATAGCCTGTCACAAGCAACATCAAATCAATACTGTTCACATCATGCAACAACATTCAGCTTTTTTCTCTGTGCTGTGTTCAGGTCACAGTCAGATAACGTCATGCTGATAAAGAAGAGACAAACAGAGAGACGGAAATATACAGACTGATGCAAAAAAGGCTGGCTCAGCACTTTCTAATGTTGACCCACAGTTCCTTCTTAAGAGATGGTGAGAGAAATACATGCCTGTGAGTGCATGAGTGTGCATGTTTGTGCTCAATAACTGCAGTAGGAGTGTAGAGAAGGACGTGATGCATCTGATAAATTGACTCAGCACTCTCTCCCTTAAGAAATTGCTGTATCAATAGTGAGTGAGTGTAGAATGCTCTGATTGAGCAAGCACGCCTTAAACGCATTATTGCATCCTGTTTCTATGGCGAGACACTGCACTGTCTTTCTTTTGGCAGTCTTTCTTGTAGTCGTTATGAAAGAATCGGCTTTTCTTAACAACATTTTAATTTATTTCAAAAAGTGTGTTTGATTTAGTATTCATTTTCTATAACCTAATCATCTGCATTGAACAAAAGCCTCAAGCATGAGTAATTTTCGGTTCTTTCCTTGAATTCACAGCTTACTTTACCTTGTTATCTTGAGATGCAAAAGTAAAATCACAGTAGCAGGTCAGACCATTTCTTAGCTTGCTGCTATTGCCTGCAAAAATCAGATGAGTTAAGCCTATATCTGTGTGTTTTGTGCTTAAGTAACCCTGGGGCTATGAGATAAGTTAAAATTGCAACAGAAATAAAAAAAAAATGACTTATCATTGAGAAACTGAGTCAATGAAATGGAATAAATGGCTGCATGTCTGCCTGAGGTTTTAGCAGAACTGTAATTCTCTTCTATTTCTAGTGTATTTGCTTCTGCATTCATTTTGCTATTAATCATCTTGATTGAAATTCTATAATAAAATCTCAAAATGAGATCCATGCTCCAGGACATAAAGTAAAACTGTTGAGAGTAAAAACAAAACCAGAGGGGACGACATCCCTTGCAGAGGAGCCAAAGAATTACATCTCTGAATTAAATGATTCTGACCAATTATTGGGAAAAAAAATGCCAATACCAATAATCAGCTGAATTCCACATATCTGCATCAATGTTTTGCCAGGCTAATAATCGGTCTACCACAACTTTGGACTGCTGTAAAATCTTAAAAAAACAAAGAAAACAAAAACAAGTATGTGACAACAGAAACAAACCAACAAACATATCAAGGTTCAGGTATCTACATTCTATCATAAGTACTTTGGCATGGAGGGGGGTGGCTCTGGGACACTGGAGATTACTGATCAGCCCTCTGGAGGTGTCTTGGTATTAACTGAGAGAACCCCCCATTTCAGTTGTGTACAAAAACTGCACAGCTGGTGTGATGAACAGAGTTAACTGTATGATGTTTCTCAACAGATTAGTGAAGATCAGATTACAAATGTTCCTCTTATAATATTACAGTCATCAAAATAGATCCAGCTGCAGCTATAACACTGCTGGATTATCAGGTGGCTTTCTACAGTCTCCAAAGAGTGCATGTGTCAATGGCTAATTCTACTTCATCCTGTCATTACAAGAAATACAAACAAGCTTGCAAACAAGACTACTTACCCATCTATCAGTAAACAAAACCATCATGAATGTGGTCAAATGCTTTTACTTCTATCACTCTGTCTCAAAAGGGTAAAGGGTTTGCTCTTTCCAATTCACAGTAATCCTACAGCTTCAATCTTGAGAGTTCAATCACCTTGAACAGGATGCAACATTTTGGCTCAATACACTCACATATCACTTCATTAGTTACACCTGTTCAGCTGCTCATTAATGCAAATCAAATCAGTCAATCACATGGCAGCAGAGCGTACATTCAGGCATGTAGACACTTTCAAGATGATCAGCTGAAGCTCAAATTGAGCATTAGAATAGGTAAGAAATGTGACGTAGGTTACTTTGAAGGATAAACAACATTACAAACATTATGGTAACCTGACATGCCAGATGGATTTGTTTCACATATCCATCTGGAGAACCTTCCAAAGACAGCGCTTGGGAAAGGGCAGAGCCTTTTTAAAAAAAAACTCAGAGGGTGATTGGATGAATGCTCTGTCTGTCAGGGTCAATCAGAGCAACAAAACACATGATGTTGTAGCCGCTACCGAGGAGTAAACTCCATAGAGAGCTGCATAATGCAAACCATGGCAACTGCAGACATGTCAGTACATGAATTTGTCGTTTTTGAAGAGAAAACATCTCAATGCTGTTCTCTGTTCTTCTTTTAACTAAGAAATGTCGTCAAGTTCTGATAAAACTGATGCTATAGCAGCATCTACACTAATCTCTTCTACCATGATTGCACCGGCCTCTTGTCGCTGCTTGCTTACGTCATGACTCCGCCGTGCCCAAAAGTACTGCCCCTCAACGCTGATTGGTCCTGTCACTTTCTAACCGGGCCCAAGTGGTTCAGAAGGGAGGTTTGCAAGATGGATTCGCCAGTGAGAAACACAGAAACAGGCGTATCCATCTGCTTTGCAAGGTTAGGTTATGGTTCATTGACAAGGTTTTCATGTATCCAAAAATTTGTGCTGGTCACTACTGCCTCATTTCGCCCTCAACCTAGTTGGACATGCATTTTCATGAAGAACTCCATCTTTAAAGGGCACCACTGGATTACCTTGTCATCTCCAACTATAACATACCATATGTGTTGATGGCAACACATATGTTTGTACTAAAACAGAGCCATCTTTTCTCAGTTGCAGTTATTAGAGTTCCTTAAGTTGCTGGTAAAAGGGTTTGGATGTGTCAGTATGCATATGTACTCAGTAAACAGGGTAGCACCACCACCTCAATTGAGCCAGGAAAAAAAATGTGATTGAGGACGTCAGCATATTTACTTACTTTTTATATACTGTGCCGCATAAAGCAAAACTATGTGCCAAAATGCTATACATTCAAATGCACTGCCTCTTGCATGCTGCACTATTAGGGTGTATCATAAATCTATATCAAACTCTCCATCCAGACAGTTCACATACTGTGACATAGTTGCACAGCAGCTTCTTACACTTGTTCTCCCTGCTTCTCTCTGGTTCTTTTCCAGCCTTCATGCCTCGTCTCCAAGGGACACACTAAAAAATGTATTGGGGGCATTATTTTGACTGCATCTCGTTTTTTAAAATAGAAGTGGTTGCACCAAAGGAGCAATCGAGCCACAGTCAGCCATCTGCTGCTGCTCTCTCTGTTAGTAATCACAGTATATTAAGTATTGAAATGTTGAAGCACACCGCTGCACAAATCACATAAGAGACACAAAATAACACACATGTAACCATAACCTACATACCTACAGCTTGATGAAATCCTATTAAAGTCACTGCGCATGCAGCTACTTTATGCTGTAAATACTGTTATATCACACAGAAATGTGGACTGAACAAAGGCTTTTCCAACCACAAGCTGAGGGAAGCCAGGCTTCCCCTGTTTTTCAGACTCCTAATATCATTTTAATAAAACACTTTCTTTCATAGTGTAATTTATTTTCTGTGCTTTCTCATATCTTATATCTTCCATTTTTCATTTCCCTATATCTGTGAAACAGTGCTCCTCTAAATGTTACGTGGCTGACGTGTAGTGAAACTCACTATTTTCATTTCTCCAGGGAAGCCAGTTGAAGTTGGCATCTCTTTCCGGAAAAAAATATTAACGTAGAAAATTAGCCAGATGAGACAGTGGTCATGACACTGCCAAACTATTAGTTAGGGCTCTGCTGTGGCAAACTGCCCCAGATGCCCTCTGGCATCAACCAATCAAATCACAGCATGGCATCAATATGACTGAAATCAAATAAAAAGACTGCCCCCGGATTGCCAAAAACATTAGCATGGAGGCAGAAAATCTGGAGTTTCTAGGGAAAAAAAAAAAAAAAGAGCTTTGCTAAATTCCCACTACTGCAGCAAAATTACATTTAATTCTGATGAATGGACATCTCTGAAATTTGCTACGATAAAGAAGAAAAGAGGAGGGAGTTGGCCTTTAAATGGCAGAAATTATGGGAATACTGAACTACTGCTAGAGTTTAGCACTACCAGCCAGCCACTCTGTGTGGTTATGTAACCTGCTTAGACAGAGAGAAAAGAAAATTATAGTAAGTCCATGAACAGGACTAACTGCACATCTGAAAATAAATAAATAAAATTACATAATTTCTGGAGTTTTAAACATAATTTTAAAGTTAAACCCAGATTTCTGATACCTATTATAATACTTTTTTGTTATCTTTCTAATTAAATTTTTACTCTGTTTTGTCAATGACAACTGATGTCCAATAAAGCCAGTTGAATTGGACTGAATAGAAATGAAATTAATTGAAGAGAGACTACGTAAGCACTGTGACTGATCCGAGCCTGAGGAAATGTTTGTCTATGTACAGACTCAGTGAGCACAACTTTGCCATCGAGTGGACGCCACAGACAAAGCTGGATCTCCAAGGAAAACACACTGTGCACCCACTGCAGCCAACAGGAAGTGGAAAAAGCTGCACTTTCTAACCACCTGTCCAGAAAAATAATTCACCCAGGGTTTCGGCTACATGTAATTGATGGTGGCGCGTCTGCCAGTCCTCCTGTCTGGCCACGCAGTAAATGGAGAGAAAAGAGTGAGAGAAAGGTCCCTAAGCAAGGATAAGTTTGATGAATATCTTGCTCAAGCCTGTGAAAATGACCCTAATGCAGGGCTGTACAGTGCAACATATGTCGCAAATGCAACAAGAAAATTGGTCTGTGCTAAGAGGTTGTCACTCCTCATCGCACAGGTGCGATGACAAAGTGAGAGAGGTGCGTGCAGATGCGACTTCAAGTTTAACTTGTTGCCACAAAAACTTCCCTACACTTTGATTTGATTTGAGATTTTACATTCATGCCCAGTCCATTTGTTTTATATTCCTGGCACATTTTAAATTCAAGCTGAATGTTATTTCCTCTCATACGTAATCCTCCGCGTCTGGAGTGCGACTGTCCGCACTCTGCAATGGATACGATGGTGAGAGAGTGATCTGCAGCAGCTCATACAGACTGGGCAATAATTTGTTATTTAAATTTATATAATTTGTACACTGATCTGACGATGTAAACTGATGTTTTCTATGCCAAGAAAGTCTTTTGAATTGAACTGAGTTGAGAGAAAGCGTGTCATGTTGATGCCGTTATCTGGAACGTGCTCAGTCTACATCTGTATGACTTTGTGCAAGACAGGAGCTAATGGCACATCTGGTTGTGTTACATTTCCTCATAAAGCAGCAATCCCCAAACCCCAACTCCCCTAGCCCCCATAAAGGGGGGTGAAGTGTTGTCACACATATGGCTTCCAAAAAAATGTCTCCATGCCACAACACTGAGACTGAATGCCTGTTTGGTAGAATTATCAGAAGAAATTACCGCTTACACTGGGGATGTCATGTTAAAAGAATTCCTAAAACTTGGATTTGCTACAGGCGAAATTCAGATTTTGGAAAGCACATACCAAAGCCCTCAAACACAGAGGGTACCAGGTAGGAAAGTAAAGTAAGTTTTTTCCTTGGACTTTAGGTCTCGGATTCTAATAAAGGGAAAACAGTTTGTATCATCTGCAACCAGTTAAATAGCATATCTTTACTGGCCATTACAAGTTTTCATCTTGCTCTATTGTGCCTGATTTGAATTTGTTTATGAATTTATATTTCATATTAAATTAAATCTAAATTAAATTCATTATATAAAAATTTCATTTAATAAATCTTAAACATGCCACCTTGATTTAATACATAAGGTTTTGTTTTAACTGGCGTTTTTTTGTACATGTAAGCCATTGAAACATTTCTGCTTTTGTGTCCAATTGAGACATGAAAATATTTTCTATTCTATTTTAGAAATGGAATCAACATACATTGACCATGAGAAAAACATTTTCTTTAGTTAGTGGGCTTCAACACTTGCAACAAAAAAATACACATCTACACAGCACAAACTACAGTTTTACCCTGTTCACTTTACAACACAGGACAAATGACACCATTTCTCCCTGCACCACTTTCTACTGTGCAGCAGAAGAGCTCTAAATCCCCATATGGTGCATGTCTTCACACACTTGAATAGAGAAAAGGAAAGGCATTAAATCAACTAGGCCACGCAGGCAACAAGGAGGGGAAAAGGCAGTTAACGGCCCACCAGCCCCTCTCTCTCTTAGTGGGGGTCCACTGACTGACAGTCAGCCTGTGAAATCACAGTGGGCCTGGGTGGAACTCCGTCCTGGAGCACCAGCAGAAGCTCCATCGCCTCGTTCCACTTTATCTGGGTTACTGGGGTTAGAACAATCCTCAGGGAGCCTCTGCCTCTCCGTCTTCTTTTTTAACCATCATTTTCTCTCTTCTTCAGTTGTTCATTCTGCTCATTTATCCATGTCTTTACACCATGTTTTCCCAAAGCCTTATCTTTTCCTTCCACCTTCACTCCTCATGCATGAGATGGTCTGTTGCCTTCTTTCTCTCTCCATCCTTTTCCTCCTTCTTCTGCTCCTCTTTTCTTCTCCTCTCCTCTTAATCTCCTCCTGCCACTCATCTTAAATGCTCACAGGCCTTTTAGTTCCTGCCTTCATGTCTCCATTTGATCCATGTGTCCTACTGAACCATCTCCCTTCCTTTCTCCTTCTCATCTTTCTCTCATTCTCAGACAATTTCCTCTGCCCCCTCCTCCGCCATTACTATACTCTCTACTTCATCTTGCCAAAGATGCGCATTATCTATACCAGGGGAGAAAAACTGTCAAGTCTGAACCCTGTTGTATAACATACAATGTGACACACATGCAAACACTATTGGGTACTCGTGTGCCACTGATAAACAACAGTGTGCTTTTGTACAGTAAAAGATATCATTCAGCTTACAGTTTGAGTGTGTACATGTTCGTTTTGAGCTCTTCCAGTGACATCAGAAGTACTACAGTAACTAACAATCACCATCCACATGATCTCATTCACACAAACTAATTACAACTCTGTAGCTATAAGCCTGGTAAACAAACGAATGAAAAAACACAGCCACAGCTCTGTTAATTTCACAAGACAAAGGCTTAAACAAGACACATGTAATACATTTAACACTTGCCTGTACTTTCACAGACTTAAAATGCCGAAGATGAGACTAAGACTAGCTCAAAATAGATCTTTTGTGATACAAACTGACAAAAAGTATGTTAAGTTTTCATCAAGTAGACTCAAAAATTAAAATGTTAGTACTGGACTGTTAGACCATGACCATGACCACTATACAGTAAGGTATATTTCAGCATTTTCATCAGTGCTTTTAAGTTTTTGTTGACTAAAACTGAACTAAAACTATAAGGGTTAAAGATGACAAAAATGTGACTAAAATAAAGAACATTTTAATCTGAAGACTAAGACTAAAACAAATTTTAAAATGGCAGAAAAAAACTAAAGCTACTTGCCTGTTAATTAAAATAAAGAAATGTAGTTGGACTGGCAATAAACCTAACAGAGAGTTACTGTAATGTAACTTTTTCAGTACCAACTTTTTTGATACCATGCCAACAAATACAGAAGTCCTTGGCACCTTAATATAGAGTAAATTCTTAATTTTAGTCACAGAAATTGCAATAAAAACCCTCCATTGTGCTGTCTAAATTGCACAAATACGTTGGAGAGATGCACCAATTGGAAAAATCAGGGCAGATGCCAGCACTGATGTTGGAAATAGCAACTTAGCCAATGGCTGATACCAACAATATTTTTTTTTCATTACTTCTTTAGTAGAGCCCTATGATTTCTGTGTTAACGGAATCGCGAAATTGGCCGATAACAACAGAATTCACAATCTAACGTGGAAATCATGGAAATTGAATGAATTTGACTGAAAATGCTGTGTTTTTTAGAAAGAGGAACATATACCTGAGGAGTATGTTCTGGGGGATCACTAAAGTGTGGCACAACTTGTGCCTCACTTCAGAAACACTCACCCCGCCCCCTCCTAAACCATAACAGCATGTCAAAGCAGCTGCACGAAACACCGGCAAACATCACATAGCTCAACATGGGGCAGTACAGAGCATCATAATGTTGCACCTACAAGAAACCTCATCCGTGCCACGGAGAGAGTGAGGTGTGTCTGTGCACGAGGCTCACAGCTGAAATCACAACTGGAGCACCTGCTCACCTCTTGAGGGCTTTAAACTCGATTCAGACGGACTCAAGATTTTATGAAGTCCCGTTGTCTAAATGATGTTACATTTGAGTAACAATTAGCTTAATAATTCCTCCCGTAGATACTGTAGTTCCCTTTGGTTGCTTAACAAGCTAGTAAGTGTCTATATTAATGTAGCGGTCTGATATGAGGCAGACGGACAGACAGCAGTGTATGGAGGGAGATGAGGAGAAAACCGTTACAGTCAGGAGTAAAAACACAATCCAGCATCAAACTGCATGGACTGTTACAGACTGTAAGATTAAAGAAAAGTTTAGGTAACAGGTTTTCTTTTAACCATTTAACTTAGATGTTACTTTCTTTTTAAGTTACTATCACTCTGTGTTTGAGAGAACTGAAGGATTTCTTCATTTACATTATAAACATCAGTTAGGATCCAGTGTGATTATACACATGGATGTGTCTTAAAATGTTAGAAAAATCTGACTGTTGGACTGGTTATAATTATTTTATATCAGTTTTATCTAAACAACGGCTCCTGGGCCAACTGTGGCCCTTCTTCAGTAATTTAAGGTTGTTTCTATTTAATTAGTGAACATTTCATTCATTTACATAAACAAGACACTCTTTTTTAAGGTAAAATTAGTGGAAATGTTAAAAACGGAATTCCAAAAAATTAAAACAGAAAAAATTGAATTTGGCAAAAAATAAAATGGATTTCATAGGGCCCTACTTTAGTGTAAGATTCCCACAAAGCCAACACTTTCTCTTGTGTTTGACTAGGGTTGGGTATGGTCAGAGGTCTTTCCAATTCCGGTGCTAAATCAGTAAAACTTTTCTCCTCTTTAGTCTCCAGTGAAAGAAAGTTACCCAACCAAGCACAATCCCTTTTTTCTTCAGAGAAATTTAAAGTCCAACTCTTTGTGAACAACTCTTTACGCTGTAGTTTGGTACTAAAGATGATGACGTTGATGATAGTGGCATTAATGATGATGACTGGCAGAAATTTTCATGCTTTTTGATAATTCACTTCTTAATTATCTACCAACAGCATGCTGTTAATATTGTGCATCCTTCATGAAAAGGCAAAGTTTGCTTCTAAAATTATGTAGTACAGTTATCAGGACATTTTTAATTTCAGTACTATGGAAACAAAAGTCACCGCTAATTGAAAAATGGTGTGTTACTACTAATTTATTTGTACATACTTGGTAGGGGATGCTGTGCATAGATGCAGGCCCCTTTGCTCCAGCAGAGAGGGATGCAACCGCTGCCATCCATTTTTCTTGCAGATGGGGTTGTACAAGGTCTGGCCACCAGGCCCAGACAAAACTGCGGGGCCACCAAAACAGCATCTAAAACAAGGACTGCCTCATACCTGACTGTATTAGCAAGCTTTTAAAACTCCTCGTATATGAATTAAGTAATCCATAGAAAAGCTAATTATAATGACCAAAAGTGCTCCAAAAAAGTTAGAAATCAATTCTTGCTGCAGCTGCTGAAAGTCACAGCAGCAATAATATCCATTGTGCACCTTATATCCTCCTCACAAGACAGCCACAGGAAACACAAGAGAGGAAAAATCAATCCAGGCCAGTGTCCCGGGGATCTAAGTAACTCCGATAGAGCAAAGAGCCCAGAATGAGGGAAAGGAGAATGTCAAATATCCTTTGTTCTGTGAAAATCTGATGACACAGCAAGCGTCCCCACAGGAGGTAGAGAATATACCAAGCTGTTACTTTATCCTCGAGGAGCCACTACGCTCATCTATCATCAGGGTCTAAGTCCAGCTCACAGAGATGCTCGGAAAGATTTCACCTTCAGATAATAAAGAGATAAAGGTCTGACTCAGCTTCTCACATCCACGGCTGGGTCAGCTGAGAATCTGCTCTACTTTATGGAAGTCAGACTTTCAGCTGCAACGAAATCAAAAAATCTATGTAGAAAAAAATGGAAGTACAGTAGCCGGTGTAGTTTTCCAAGCTGCTGATCACAAGACTGCATCACATTACTTCAGGACTTGAGGATCTGGCTTGGGGTCCAGGTCTTAGAAATCAATCCGTCTAATACATGTCATGGCCTTTAACCCAGAAAAATACCTTGACCATTGTGAAATGTGATATGGAGTGTAACGATCCTTGTAAAGGAGCTTGTTTTTGCTCTTTTTCTTTAAGATGAAGAGTCAGAAAGTTGCTTGAGGACACTCCAGCAGACTGACAGCTTCCTAAAAGAGACAATGAAGACAGGCTTCTGGAGTTGCTGGATCATTTCTCTATCCATTAAGCCATCCTGCAGTCCAATAAATCCACACAAAATATTCAATTTAAGTCTCCGATGCAGGGCTGCTGATCTAATTAATCAATCCTTGATGTGAAATTCAAAGAAGGCAGCTCCCCTGCAGCCATAAATCTTTAGGTGCACCGTAAGTCAATCATCCAGGTTACAAAATAGCTCTGACATCCTTTCCTGGCAAAGTAAGAATCCATCTAATTACATCAAGGCTTTGTTTTCCAAGAAAGGTGGTAATTTGTTCTGTAAATCCACAGTGTTGTCCAAAGGAGATGGAAAGACGCATGAAAGGAAGACGAAAAAGAGATTTCGCATCAGTGACAAAAATGTAGGGCAAAGAGGGACGGGCAGAAATGAAGCAAAGTGAGGGAGAGGTAGATGAAAGTGACCGGCGCAGGGGGGAGAAAAGAGAGGAAGAAGGGGAGGGAGAGCGAAAAAGAAAGACAAGAAAGGATAAGATAAATCAGAAAAGGAATGATAAAAATGAAAATATGAATGAGAAACCAAGAGAAAAGAAGTAAAGAGGGCGGAATGATGAAAGAAAGACGAAAAACCCCGGAGAGCAGCTGAGTCTCACATCCTCTGAAGGTTTCTCACCATGCTCTGAGCCTGCAGGAGTGAAGCAGGTCAGGGCAGGTGTCTGATGTCAGTGAGCGACATAAAGTGACAGAGACCTGAAGGGAAAGATGGACCAAAAAAGGCAAAAAAAGCCAGTACAAGACAAGAATCTGATGCCAAAAAATGATGTTTTTTGAAGTTTATCAGCTGTGTGACGTTCAGTCTAGTTTCCTTCTGGATCGGCGGGAAAAGCAGCTAGATCACGACATCATTCCCACACACACTGCTGCAGCCAAACACGCATGCACACACACTGTACATGCAGCGCGATCTTTCAGCAGTGGAGTGAGTGCAGCAGAGAGACAGTGGAGTGAGAGAGAGTGTGTGTAAGCCAGAGAGAGCCGATACTTACACAGTGTATGTGTGTTAATGAGGGTAAGAAGCTTGTGTGGACAAGTGTGTTTGAGTTAGGGTTGCTCTAAAATTATAATCATTTTTATTTCAAGGTTAATATTGAGACTAAGGCAGAGCAATTAATCAAAATTAAGATTAATTAGAGATTAAATTATATCAAAAATTCATATCACGATTATCAGTAATACAACAGTATTGTAATTAATCGCTGAAAATATTTTAAACTACAACTAAATCACACAAAATATAGTTATAGTAGGGATGCACGATAATCTTTGGTATTGATAAATTATCTGCCGATATTGCATTTATTTTATTATCCCGATAATAAAATATTAACCGATAAAATCCACTAATAATAAAGGACATTGTTTTCTTTCTCACAAGACTACACATTCTTAAACAGTAGGTGGCGCCATGGTACGTGACCCGCTGTTAAGCACCAGAGAAGAAGAGGAAAAAGCCTTAGTGCTAAGAGACTAATAACACGGTGGAGTTATTTAGTATTTACGGGGTGGATAACACAACAGTGTTTGTAAAATTCACCCTGCAAAGATCCCAAAAATACTGGTTTTCTGTTTAGTAAATATGCTTCAAGAGGTGCCACTTTTATTGAACAGAAACCTAGTGATGCATGATAAGTATCACCCATGTTTTTCAAAAAAACAAAGAACTATTCTGACTTTATAACTCTTATTATAGTTAACTTTTTTTAGTTAAACATTTGTGTACCAAGTACAACATACACAAACAACTGACGGACGGTTTTCCCCCATAAAACCAAATGATAACAGGCTGTTCTGCTTAACAAATGGAGATATCTGGGGGTCCGGGGGTTTGTTTTTGTTTTTATTTTGTTTTTTTTTGCTGTTTAAGCCAGAATTAAAGCGAGCTGATGTTTTACATAAAGATTAAAAATATGCTCTGACATAAGTCATATCAGAGATAGCTTAAGAATGTAAAGTCCACGTGGGCTGTGGCTAAACTTCTGTTCCTAACGTCGATCAGACTGAATAAAACCATGTCAAACAGAGCAGGCAGGTATACATCTATGAAAGTAGCGATGGATCAGGCAACTGACGTTGCGCCTTTTGGCTCTGGCAAACTTTCTGCAGTTTTCAATGCCTGCTTATGATCAGCGCTCTGCCTGGTATTAGCCGTTGGCTCAGTCCTAATGTCCACGGCTGAGGCTAGTGGCTGCTGCTGCTTCGTTTCAACATCGTTAGGATGATGACTCTTAAGTGACTTATAAGATCGGTCGAGGACTTCTTTCTACTCTTTGCGACCTTTGCAGGACAAATTCTACACACATGGTCATGTTATCCTCCCCGTAAACACTGAATAACGCCACCATGTTGTTAGCATTTTAGCACAGGGGCTGCTTCCTCTTCTTCTCTGGTGCTTAACAGCGAGTCGTGTACTGCGGTGCCACCTGCTGTTTCGGAATGTGTAGTCTAGTGAGAAAGAAAACAAATGCCAGCACTGCTGTGCTGACAAAAATATATATGTTATCAGGGCTAGTCGTCATGATATCGGACTTATCGGAATGCCATACTAATTTCCTGTTATCGGCCCGATAGTTATCGTGCACCCCTACAGAAACCTCAATTCAAAACAAGAAGTAGTATCGAGAGTCAGGCTACGGAGGTGGGTGGCGCTGAGGAGTGCTCATGTCAGCAAGCTGGAAATGTGAGTGTGGGGGATCCATGTTGTAATGGTGGGTTTGAGTGACTGAACCTGCAACCTATGGCCACCTCCGTAAAAGGGCATGTCTCTTCACAATTATGAAAATTAAGAATTTTTCTGTCTTTGAAGATTTTAGGAAATTTTTCAGATATTGTAAGACCTCAGTTAAAATATATATAACATAGGAATTGTCATTTTTTCAATTAATATAGATATTTCAGTGCAGAAATTCTACATACTGTATCTTTTGTGAATGTGTAAAGCAAGTGTTTCTCCTTTGATTAGTTTGTGTTACTGATGGCTGCTGTTACTATGCTGTGAAAAAACTATGAAGGGAAGGAGGGAATATTTGTGTGAGTGTGTGTGGGTGTGTTAGTGGAAGCGTGTGTGGGTGTATGTGGGGCCGAGAAGGATAAAAAACAGAGGTGGACAGTTTGTCATTTGAAACTTGATGCAGTATAACGAAGGCAGGCTGATTAGGCTGTACTTATAAATATGCTAATAAGACTTCAGTCTTAATCAGCCCTACAACTTTAATAAACATGAACACACAAAGCCTCCACACACACTGAACAAATACATAAACATCAGGTATTACCAGGATTAGCCACTGAAAACATACATTCCACTCTTTGGCCCCTTTCAACACCGCTTTTCTTTTGTATTTCTTCACTCTCCACCCTTGCGGTCTGTCTGTGTGGAGTGCCCTCATCAGGTCTCTGCTGCCCTCTGTCCTCACTCTGACGTCTGTCTCTTTTCTGCTCTAAAAACATATTCTTTATGCTCCAGCCCCTACTGGCATTAAAGCACTATGACATTCAATCTCACGGATGAGCAAAAGGACACGATAATCTTGAGAACTTTATAGTCAAGTTTCCAACAACCAGAGCCAAAACACAGTCAACAACCCTACTGTGATTATTTATGTGGCAGACACAGTCTAAAGGTGTGCATTAGATGATATTAATTTACATGTCTGATATCATGACGATGAAAACAGAACTCCCAGAAACTCAGTAGCGGGTGATCTGTTGCCTGCAAAAGAACTTCTGTAGGAGTTTGTGCAATTTAGACAGTGTCAATACCTTTGCTCTGTTGGACACACACAGCTTTGGCATTTTAATAAGGCACCAAAAAGGCTTAAGAGAATATGTGAATACGAAAGGAGAACCGCTCTCGGTATCTCTCTGTAATTCTTTTAAACTTTTAGTACTTTTGAATACCAACTGTAATTAACATAACAGAAATCACACCATTTAAGAACATATGTATGAAAAAATATCAAAATATCAAAAAATTAGACAACTTCAGTATGTACTGAGTTATTTCAAACGCTTTACCAAACACTGACAGAAGCAAAGTCAACCAAACAAAGACACCGTGATTGCAACTGTCCTTCAGATTTAGACATGTAACTCATATCCAAACCGACAGATGGTCATTGTTGGTCACTGTAATGACAAGAGTGCCTTGTATTTGATATTTGGGTTTTATTGCAATGCTAGTGTTTTGGTGTATGTCTCAGTCTTAAGCTGCAACATTTGAATAGGAATTGTTGTTTTGAATCTGTATGAATTATATGTTTTTGATCCCATTCAAGTTAAACTGTTTGACTTCAGTTTTTGTTGTGACTAATACAATCAAGTTAATGTGTAACTTTATTTATTTATTGACGGATTATTAAAGTGAAACAGAGCTAATACACCATTTTGAGAAGAAATGTGATTTTGCTTTTTACAACAATGTTGGCTGTACTGAGTTACATGGAATAAGTTTGAGACATCTGGTAGTTATTCTGTTTACTTCAGTTATTTTTGTAAACAAAAACAATTGAAACTCTAATCTAAGTAATTATGAATATCAGATCAGGACTTGGTATGGGCAGATATTCAATATTAAAAAATCAGATCTGGATCAGAGGCCAAAACTATTGATCGTGACAACCCTAATCAGAAGTTAATGCATAGACTAAGTGCTCTGTCCTCTCCCTGACAGTTCACTCACTGTGACTATCCATGCGTAATTGGAGAGGTCGAGGAGAATGGAGTAGCAAGCTAGTAGATACTCATTTTTAGCATTGTCTAGCCTATACATGCCTTAATAAAATAGAAACTTGGGATTAAAGCAGCGCTCCTCTTAAACATAACAGCCACCTGTGCTGCGTATGCCCAGAGCCTGCCCCGTCTGTATGAGCTGCTCAGGTCACTTTCTTGCCATCGTATCAGCTGCGGAGTGTGGCCGCTCACACTCCAGATGCCGGGGACTACGCATGACTAGAGGAAATAACATTCCGCTCAAATTTAAAATGCGCCAGGAATATAAAATAAAAGGACTGGGCATGAATTCAAAATCTCAAATCAAAGTAGTGTGAAGTAAAGTAAAACCGAAAGTCACATCTGTGCGCCTGGTATGCACACATTTCTCTCCCTTTGTCATCAGACCTATGTGATGAGGAGTGAAAGTCTCTTAGCACTGACCAATTTTCTTGTAGCGTTTGCAACATATTTGTCGCACTGTACAGTCCTGTCATGATTGTGGTTGTGTGAACTAAACCAAAATGAGAGAATGAAGGCTCAGGAAACCTCTGCAAAATGGACTTTTCCACAATATTCTAATATTTTGAAATAATGGATTTTTGTTTCCATGAGCTATAAGCCATAATTATCAAGATTCAGACAACAAAGTCTTGAAATGTTTCATTTTGTATGAGATGAATCTACAGTTCATGGAAATTTAAATTTATCTAGTAAATTACAGGAAAAAAATGAACTTTTATTTGATATTCTATTTTTTAGATGCACCTTAATATTCCATCTTCTCATGTTAGGAATTAGTTCATATACATTTATCTATTGCTATAGTTATGATCTGATAACCTGCTGCTATCTTTCAGTTTTGCAGTTTGAGACTCATAAAGTACATGTACTTATCCATATATCTGTCTAAACACCAGTCAAAACTCCCATCTTGTTTTATCAGCATTAAGAATCGTTTCATAAACACATTAATCATTTATAAATAGCTATAGAGGTTGAATGTTTTGTTAAGTATGCACTCCAATATCTGTATTCCTTCTCAGCAAGCAGAGGAACTCACAGGCAAACTGATATTCAGTGTATTCAGCCTGTGTGTAGTTCTGCTGTTTTCCATCCAGGTTAGAAGTCATCGTCTCATTAAAAGTTTCAGTTAACCTCAATTTCAACCTCAACTTCTCCAACACGTCTCCCACTACACACTCACCATATTTGAGGTCAAGAAATGTAAATTATGTTCCTATTCTTTCCAGGAATAACAAGCTCCCCTCTCCAAATATAAAACACACTCCTGGAAAACATAGGATCAACGGTTACCTAGCAACTGCCATGGAGAGAGAATGGAGCCAAGAGCTAAGTTCAGATCTATAATATTATTCATCTCTACCTCCATACGTCCTATAAAACAGCAGCAACAGCTATCTTTGAGAAGAACATCATTCCTTATGAAAACCTTAGCAGTCATTCTTCCCACGTTATCATAAAAGTCTAATTAAAGGGTAGTTTTATTTTTATTAGGTGGTAAAACTATTTATTCACATAAAATCTACCAGGCACAAGCTTCAGACTAAAAAGAAGGGTTCTATTAGATAACTCTCATATAGAAAGTTAACAACAGCAGCTTCTTTCTCTGGCTCACCATCTTTTAAGTGTCCACTGTGTACTAGTTGTTATGTTGTGGTAGACAGTAAACATTTTCCTATACTTTCAGAATAGCATACATGTTGAATTCTATCATAAGTTGACAGGAAGTTACTCACCAGTGTAGTATGATATCCTGGAAATATCTGCAAAAAGAAAGAAAAAAATGTTAATCTGCTCCAGAGCAGTATCTTACTGCTGTAATTAGCAATGTGACTGTGTGTCTGTGTCGATTTGCACACCACACTGTTGCTCCAATCATCCTTAATACCTCTCAGAAGACTTCTTAGGTTTACTGGTTCAAAATTTGTGCCATGAAAAAATCATAAATATGTACAGATTTTAAATAAAATGTCATAATTTGGGGAGTTCCCTTGTGTTATGAAGTGACTGTAGCATGTTATTGCATCTTAGTGCCAACAGAGGACACCATAGTAATATGCAAAGTGAGGGTGATTATGCAGCAGAACTGAGAAAGCTGGTGCAGGACAGTAACTTGGTGATTGTTGACAATGATGTTGAGAAATGGTCTGAACTGTGCCATGACAGGATATAGCAGCAGGTTGTTGCTGTATGAGGATGGACTGTCTTTTGAAAAAGCACTCCATTTTGCCTACGCAATAGAGGAGGCTAACAGAGACATTGTGGATTTACATGGCATTAAAGAACCTAATAAATGGAACAGAGTGGCAGTATCGGTGAACAAGGCCGGCAACACATGACCAAAGCCCCAGTCAGACATTAGAAAATGCTACAGATGCAGAAACCCACCTGGCCAAAGACTGCAGGTTTGCCAAAGAAAAATGTCAAAACTGTAGAAAAATGGGATACATAAAAAGAGCCTGCAGAAAAAAAACAGGGGTAAAGAAGAAGAAAATAATTTCATACAAGAGGAAAGGGGAGAATGGGGAAGTTTTCACTATGTATCACACAAGGTCTTAACACACTTGATCACTTTTTTTTTGAATGTGTTTGACTTAGACTGATGCAAAAAAATAAAAAAATAAATAAATAAATAAACCTGCAAAAAAAAATCTAACCTGTTCTGGAAAAAAATAATGACAGACGAAAGTTTCAGAGTTAATGTGTGAAAATAATAAGCAGAACATGAGCTTGATTTTATTTCTTAACATGCAAAAAATTTGGACGGAAAAACAAAGTCAGTGTGCCAAGGTCTCAAGAAGGCATCAATGTTTAGTCTGGAGACTAGAATGTTAGTCATTCCCAGAGAAGAACCAATCAGAGCTCAAAAGAGCTAAAAGTAAATGGGAAAATGTAAAATTTGAAGTGGACACAGGCTGTGGATACACTAGTCAAAGAGGACATTTCACAAGTTATTCCTTGATTGCCCAAAGTCTGCGCATGCTCCATACAGGATTAAGATTTTAGTTGTAGTGGTAGTGAAAGGCTCAGGAAACAGTCTACTTAAAACAATTAGTGAAGAATAGTGCATTAAATCATAGCATCATTGAGAGTTACTTTGGTGCAACATAATGATTAAGTGTAACCATCACTGAATCAGAATCTGGTTTGCTCTGTGCTGAAAAGTGAAATATGTAGAGGTTCATCCTGACCCAAGAAAACCCCAACAATAATTTAGTATTTAATTGTCCATGCAACAGAGCAAAAAACACTTCATTAGATACAGATTTAACTTGCATGCATGCACCGGTAAATTGAGCTTCACTCCTGCTTTTGTTTGCTTTAAGTCTAACTCATCTCTTTAGGAAACCACAGAGAAAGATTAAAAAGTGAGGGCAGCTAAGGACAGGAACAAACAAGAGCACCTAGGGACACAAAGGTAGAAAAGTTAACCAGTCAGACAAACTTAACACAGACTCAAACCACTGCCAGTCGCACCTCATAATTAACCAAAAAAAAATATATATATATCCTCAACCCATTTTCTGAGAAGTCGGTTTCTCTCTGCCGTTTATCAAACCATCAAGCAGGTCTAACCATCAGATTCACTGCTGCTTGGTTCATTTGACAGACAGGAGTCGATTTCTAATCACACTAAGCACATCCAGAGCTTCACATGTCAGCACTGACCAGCTCTGACGGTGAAGCAGCCCCAGTGAATCAGGAGGATTTCATTTGAGTAACATACCAGAGAGAGCCGGTCAGAGTGAGGCGACAAGCATGACTCGGCAGGATAATAGATCTGCCATGTCACGCTTTAATAACTCCCCCCACTGGCCTCATTCAACCTTAAATCTGTCTCTAAACCACTCCTGTTTTAAATCTTTTCATTCAAGTTTATTTCATTCTTGTGTAAAAAATAAAATAAAAATAAGCAATATGGTGAAATGCTCACCTCTCTGATGCTATACTGTTACATTTGTTACTAGGCAACAGACACAAAACAGCACTGGGTGGCTAATGAGAACATTGATACATGCAAGGCAAAAGCCAAGATCCATTTCAACATAACTTAAATCTACAGTGGAATATGTGCTGTGTAGTATTCATTATTTTATTCAGATTCTTTGGAACACATTTATGTATTTTGACGTTTTAAAAATAACATGGAGACACAGATAATACCTAAAATATTCTATGAAAATGTGTTTTAATCATCAGTGGCTTCATATTTAAAAGCTTTTTTTGGTGTTGCATTCATCTAACTTACAAATTCTAAGATGTTTTTGAGTATGTGGCATGTTTACACTGGAAATGTGGCAAAATCAGCTCAATGAAGGCAGTGTGCAGGGTTTGTTTTCCAACTGTGCAGAGTAAACAGAGGAGGTTCTCACCACTGAAAAAAGCATTAAACCTTACTTGGTGTGACTGTTAAACACTTAAACACAAAACCTGCCTGATGTATCAAATGGTAAAGGGGCTCTATGTAACTTTCCTGCTTTCACACTTTCCATTTTTGAGTATACATTGGTGCGCACTTTATCCCAACGTAAAGAACGAGGCTCTTTATTTCTTCCTTGTTTGCCTGTATAAGCCTGTTGAGCCATGTATCTGTAAAAAAAACTTGGGCCGAATTTTCTGGAAGCCACATGAGAAACTCTACAACTCACGACAACTAACGTTACTGTAAGACCCATTACGTTAACGGCAGCTGTCTGTTCCTTCTTCTTCGTCATCAGTTTTACGGCAGTTGGCATCCATCACTTTGGTGCATTACCACCCCCTGTCTGTTCCTATGATAAACACTAATTATTAAAGTGCTGATGCTGTAGGCTATTTAGTGTTTTTAACAGTTTAATCACTTGAAACAAGGTTGCTGATAATATTGATAGGGAAATGATCAGTGATAATAGTAAGACGTGTTTGTGTGAGAGGGCAATAATGGCTGTTTAACTACCAAGCTATTTTACTTTACATTTTTCTGTGTTGATTGAGAGATCCCAAGCAGCAGAAAATGACATATTGTTAGATGAAGTGTGTCCTGAAGCTGTCTTTGATAGTTTCTTGTAGAGAGGAGCACGATATTGCTGTTCAAGACTTAAGACATACCGTCTCTTCTATTGCTATTGTACTTTTTTCAGCTATAGTAACATTGATTGATAGTAATGTAGCAGCCTAGTTTTGACGAAGTTAGGTGTTGGAGTTTGTATTCAAAATTTTGATGCCAATATTTCCATTTTTACTGCAATTGGATATTGGCTCCAAATATCAGTTATCCGCCTCCTTGACAACTAATAACATATCAGTCTTTCTCTACAATGTAGTGTCTTACGTTCCCTAGGGCATGTGCTAAATTATGTTAGCTTTCCTAAGAAGATGCTATCCAAACAACACTAACGTCACATTGCTCATTTAGTGTTTTGTTTTGTTAGTTCACTTACCTCCTCTGTATACATGGTGCCAGTAAATCACCTTGGTCCGTGTGTCTATCAGCTGATAAACTGGAGGCTCAACACAATACAGTTGTAGTTTACCTAATGGCTGGCGGTGTTGCTGCACTGATTTTTTTCAAAAAATTACATATAGCCTTTTTAAAATATACCTTTTTGACATCTGTGATGTTGAAGTGGCAGTGGCATTCAAAATCAGCAGTTTGATCACATACTGAAACTTGACTGATTTCTTTTAGTATATTATGACTGAGTATGTTGAAATGAATGTACAACCTGCAAGTTCAATATACTTTACAGCTTAGTCAAATTATCTGGATCTCTAAAGGAGAGATTTCCCATCACAGGTGAGATCAGAGTTTTCTGTGCTAAATCATGACAAAATTATTGAAGGGCTTTTATTAGGGCTTTTTAAGTTCTTGCAACCTGCCACTTTTCTGTGACTTTTTAAAAACATTTTAATTTGTTTTGCCTGAATATTTCACTACTTTCAAGATACATAAGTAGATTCAGTATCAAGAATGTTTATATTTTCACACTTTGAATGCTTAGCATACACATAAAGGGCTCAACACATGGCCTTCTGGTCGTGTTTCTTTGCAAAGACCATATTTGAGAGACGTCAGAGTGAGGGGCTTCTACACATGATGGAGGACCTGAAAGGTTAGTGGGTTTAGTGTCTTGGTCAAGGACACCATGGCAGTGCTCAGAAAGTAAACTGGCATCTTTCCTGCTACCAGACCAATGTCCAGATTTTGGTCTAACTGGGACTTGTGCCTAATTTTGGATTATATAGCCAATGGATTAGCCAGATTTCACGTCTGTCATCAGGCAGATCCAGCTTGCAAAGCTCCAATCTGAAACATTAGTGCCCAGTTTGAGAATGTATGGACCGATCAGCAATATTTGAGGAGAATGAGGCAGTAGCTACTGGTGTGGTGTATTTGTACTGGAATCTTGTTGACAATGGCAATAGGTGTAAAGATTAGCTTGGATATAGCTGAAGAAACTCCAAGTTTCATCAGAACTGGGGGAAAAATTGTTCAAAGGAGAGAAAAGACCTGTACTGAAAGCTATTCTTAGTGGAGAAGATGTTTTCACTGTTTGATTTACCAACTAGATCATTTGATGGATTGAAAACAGTGCCAGCTGTCTGTCAAGCCCACATGTAGTTTACTTTGTGAGGCGGTGCATGCACACTACATCTTATGTTTTGTGACTTTGACTGGTGCGTAATGAATGTGACGGGCATAATTTTTGTCCTGGCACCCTCCGAGATTTCTTTTTCAAAGGTTCTGCCCTTCCCAAACACAGATGGATTGATTGTTTTCTAGATGGATGTGAAATCTATCCCACACTATGGATATGAGAAACAGTATATCTGGTGTTATTGGCAACCCTTTCGTTCCCAACACAAGTCCTTACAGACTGAACTTGTGTAAAAAGACCATGCAATATTACAAAGAAAGGCTTCATATTGGAATTAGTTGAAAGACTTACAGGCCTACAGGTTAGCTGTACACCTATGAGATCTCAGCATGAGTATTTTCCTGTTAATCTTCAATACAACAACACAGCAAACAGTTCAGTTCCAAATTTGAATAAAAAAACCTATAAGGGTTATAACTTGATTAAATTTTGATGCTGTGTCTCTAAAGTTTAACTTTATTCATTGTGGCTCTGTGTGCGCTCTCCTGCCTCTTCTAATAACTGCCTTTAATCCCATAATCCATTTTGTTTCAGCAGTGTTGTGCCAAAAATTTGGGATACAAGTAGGATAGGACCAGTAGAGCAACACAGCAATCCTCTCTCTTTTCCTCACTGCAACTATAATAGTCACAGGTTATGAATGTTATATTTCAGGCATTAATACTCTGAGTTTCTGACAGGCCAGGCAGTGCATGTATAAGAAGGCTTGTATTGATATGTTTCAAGGTCTTAATAATAAGCCTTTGAATCAGAATAAGGACTACTCTCATTAAAAATGTTCCACATATATACCTTTATAGCCATATTTAGCTCTTACATATCATGTTTTTATTGGTTTATTCATCAAATGTCATCAAAAGTGCTGTAGTATGCACAGCAGCAATCTTGAACATGTATTAAAGACAGCAGCCTTCCCGGGTATCAAATAAAGCTCCAGGCAGAGATATGCCCTCCATGCCACCAGGACTGACCTCGCTTTAAAGCCAACTTTAATCTTTCACGTCCACAAATAACGATCCAAAACTAGAAGCTGTTATTAAAACGGTGCTGAAACATCTGTCTCTGAACTGCTTATACCATTTTTCACTTGAATAAACACTCCTCTGAGCTTCCCTCCTACTCAATCACATTTCCCCCCTCTCACACTTACGGCCTATCTTTCTCCCTCCCTCTCTCTCTGTCTTTCTCTCTTTCTCTCCCACTCAGAGTAGAAAACGATTGCCTCTGGTTGACACCACGCTAAGGGCATTGCACAACTCCATTCTCATCTAGAAAACAACAACAGCCTTTTGCAGCTCCTCTGCACTGATATGCCCGTCAGAAGAGAGAACAACAGAGCAGAGCCTCGCTACACATGGAGCTACCTTACAGAATAAAGTCACCACAGTAGCAGCTTAAAAAGGTGGCTGTCATTGTCAGTAGCTGCTTAAAAACATGATTGTAGTACAGGGATAACTGCAGTGATAGTGAAGTGATAACAGACAGCAAAGTCTGATTTGCAGTAGCCCTCTTCTGCACATCTGTCTTTATCTTCTTAGGCCAGCCACAAAGCAGAGGGCGTCCTGCAGGGTCATTTGCTTGTGTACACGCAATTAATTAAAGTTACACGCTCAATTTGCTAACCAGTGTGCCAATTACGCTTCAACACAGTGCTCTACTACTCTTTTCTGTGCTTTAAACAAAACTTACAAACATGGCACACAAATATAAATCCAAATGTTTTACCAACTTCAAACCAGTTATCATATCCCAACATTATAATTTCCAAATAATAAAGATGACGTTTATATGCAGAGAATAAATCTATAATGTGCTAGAATGACCCAGTGTTTTACTCAAGCAAAACACAGAAGCTTGGTGGACAGTATGTTTTTTTTTTTACAGTTTTGGGGTGACAATACAACGCATTAACACTCAAATATTCCTTTATTTTGTTCTATTCCAACTTCTCCCTTAAGGTTTCACATATTTGTAGTCTTTTGTTTTATGCCATGCCATGTTTTTTTCACAAACAAGCCTTTCTATAACTGTTTAAGGCCTAAAGTCAGTGTGCAATGCACTGCCGCACAAACATTCAGATATTCACAAATTCTTTGATCCCATCCACAACGTCTGCTAGGTCCAACAGACGCTTCACATCACTGAACACCCTCAGTATCAGAGGATGAAGGATTATGCTAGAGAACCCACCATCTTTCTGTGCTCTACTGTATATTTTTGCATGAAATTCTCTTCTGGTAACTGCTTCAGATTAAAAAAACATGTTTAATACAGATTTATTCAGCCAGAGGAAAGATTTCTTAGAACTTTCATATAAAATTTTACAACCAAAGGTGCCCAAGCTTGGATCACTCTTTCTGTTCCTGCTTTAAAAAGCTAACCTCCTAAATGGAAACATTCACTCACACTGATACTGAAAATGAATCCTGTTCTTCTTCTGCTTGTGTTTATCTGTTTTGTAAAGATACTTTTGACAGTTACGTTACTCCTCTGCCAACTGCTTTTTCACAGATGCATTTCTAAAGTGCATAAAAAAGTAGTGGTATCTTGGGATGGGTGTTTGTAAGAAACCTGCCAACTCAAACATTGTTAATGTTAACGATCAATTAACTGATTAATCGTTATGGGTGTATGAAAACATACATACATGGGCATATGTATAACAGCATTTTCGCTATAATTTTTTGTCCTCGGTGACCGGCAGTCTTCAAGAATTCCGGCCATTTAGAACAACTATCAGACGTTTGCTTTAATATTATTTTGCTGCAAAACGCATAAATCTAAAATTCTGTGGTACATTGATACATACAAGTCTACGCTAAACGGGACTGAGGACACATTTTTATTTCCACACCTGACCTAAAACCGAGAGAGTAGAAACCAAGCCAACAGTAAACCTGAGTAATTATTACCCTGTTATTACAAACTGGTAGACATGTACACATGATTAAAACCCTAGAAATGACTGCACACAGACTTTCTCTTATTTTTCTTTGTGTAAGTGGTTTAAAGTATCAAAATGAAAGCTGCGAGCTTTTCCGTACACATGCAGTCAGTCACACAACACAGGCCCATGCTGAACTCATAAACAACAACAGTTAGCTTCACATAACCACCAGATCAGGCTACTTTTAGTTTATATTCGCGTATTCTCGCAACATATCTTCTATGTTACACAAAATATAATCTGCGAGCATTCAGTATTTACTTATCTGGTCATCTGCATGTTTTCTGCCGGATATTTTGACCAGTTATATTTTATCTGCCGGACTTCCGCCCTTTTTACTGGCAAATGCCGGCTAACGGAAACTCAGATATATATAACATTTCTCTGTATAACAAAAACTGGTAACTAATGAGTGTGTTTCTCGATGATTCTCTAAACTGAAATAGTCCCACACCACACTTCACTTCGCTCTCTTCATTTTGCGTTTCGGCAAATTGAGATAATGCATTGCGCTGCTTGAGTACTTCTTCTGTTTGCCCTCTCCCTCTCTCCTTAAGTTAAATTGCCCCCTGATGGGTAAGATGTCTCATTGCTTTTGTTAAAACCCACCTACAATGTCATGACGGTAGATATTGTTGTGCAGTGCAGAGTAAGACGTGTTTAGTCTCTTTATTAAATGCCAACATCAGATCGGCTAAATTCCCGTGATCGACCAATTAATCGATAATCAATTAATTGTTCCCATCCCTAGTGGTATCCATGTTTGAAAAGTTGTAGCATTTTCTTTTTCACATTTTGTACTGCTCATATTTTTACATATCAGTAGCATATCATACATATGCCTTAAATATCAGCAAAATGTACAACTGTACTATCAGGCAATGGTGTTTGCCACGGGCACCACACTCAAGAGAGCCCACTGGAGAAACTTTGAATAAATCCATCCATCCATTTTCTATACCGCTTATCCTGTTAGGGGTCACAGGGGGGCTGGAGCCTATCAGCTGTCATTGGGCAAGAGGCAGGGTACACCCTGGACTGGTCGCCAGTCAATCACAGGGCTGACATATACTGTAGAGACAGACAACCAGACATGCTCAAACTCACATCTACAGCCAATTTAGAGTGATCAATTAACCTAATGAGCATGGTTTTGGTGGTGGGAGGAAGCCGGAGTACCCAGAGAGAACCCACACATGTACAGGGGGAACATGCAAACTCCACACAGCAGCTTATGCTGATTTATAGTTACACTACCAGAGCATAAACCAGAGGTGATTGAATCAATGCTTCTGCACTCAGAGTCCTGTTTTTGCAGCATGTTAGTTATGTCTGTGCACCAATGCTGAAACTTTTGTCTGTTTTTTTGCAATTTTTCCCCCCATGCGTCTAAGTTATTAAAATGGGTGAGTGACTGTTCAGACGAGCAGCTGCTGCTCCCTTTCTCTCTCTGTCTCTCTCTCACTGAAACCTCACTTTAAACACAGTAATTTGCCCATGTATTACTCTGATAAGAACCATTGAATATAAGAGGTAGAGGAAAAAAAATTGTACTTAAAGCGGCACAACAGAGACTGAATTGAAAAGTTGTGCGCTGGCAAATCGGCACAGCACGATGACACATGAGCTTGTGTAAATTACCCATATCAATATCTCTGTTAGGATGGTCCCAACATTTCTTTTTCTTTTTATGGACTGGGAGAGCCACAGAATCATATTTAGGGCCCTATGAAATCCATTTGATTTGTTGCCAAATTCCATTTTTTTCCATGTTAATTTTTTGGAATTCATTTTTTTAACCTTTCCTCTAATCTTACCATGAAAAAGAGCATCCTGTTTATGCAAATGAATAAAATGTTCACTAATATAGAAATAACCTCAAATTTATTGAAAAAGGGCCACAGTTGGCCCAGGAGACGTTGTTTGGATAACCCTGATATAAAATAATTATAACCACTGTTCTACTCCTGACTGTAACAGTTCTCTCCTCATCTCTCTCCATACACTGCTGTCTGTCTGTCTGCCTCATATCAGACCGCTACGTTTACAAGACACATATGGTCTTCTTAAGCAACCAAAGGGAACTACAGTACCTACCAGAGGAATTATTAAGCTAATTCATACTCAAATGTAACATCACTTAGTCCTCTAGACTCCTTAAAATCTCAAGTCCGTCCGATTCGAGTTTGAGGTCCTCAAACTTGAGGTGAGCAGGTCTTCAAGTTGTGACTTCAGCTGTGTGCCTCGCGCACAGACACACCTCTCTCTCTCCTTGACTCTGGTGTGGTGAGGTAAAATCACTCGAAGCACTGATGAGTTTTCTTGCAGGTGCAACACTATGTTGCTCGATACTGCCCCCGTGTTGAGCTACGTGATGTTTGCCGGTGTTTCGTACAGCTGCTTTGACATGCTTTGTGTTGTTTGCAAAGCAGACGGATACACCCATTTCCTTGTTTTTAACTGGCGAATCCATCTTGCAAAGCTCCCATCTGAACCATTTGGGCCTGGTTACAAAGTGACAGGACCAATCAGCGACGAGGGGCAGTACTTTCAGGTGCAGCAGAGTCGTGATGTAAACAAGCAGCAGCAATAGCTGGAGCAGTGATGGAGGAAGAGATTAGCGTTGATGCTGCTAAAGAGCCAGCTTTATCAGAACTTGACAACATTTCTTTGTTAAACAAACTACTTTGTTACATCTTAATAGATTTATTGTAAGTTATTTCACAATGATTCTACCAGAGAAGACTGACCACATGGAGCAAGTTAAACAAAACAGCAAGCTGTGGATGCAAATAGGGGAAGACTGTTGATGATTCAACAAGCACACACGTTTCCAGTCCTTCTTTAACAGCTCTGCAGCACTGTCCCAAACAGAAGACAGCTATTCAACCATTTAATTTTTTGATTGATAAAACCCTAAAGGAGTGGCTCATCATAGGTTTTTCTTACCAAAAGACCATTGTATAAACTGTTTATTAAGGGCTCTAAGTGCCCCTCCCTAGGGGGTCCCGGACCCCAGGTTGGGAACACTGCCTTAGTAGACAAAAAGGGACTCAAGAGTTATGAATAGAACTACATTTATCATTTTCTTCATTATAACGTGAAAGCTAATTGTCCAAGCAAATATTCACACAGAAGCATCAGCTAAGATTGACAAATTGAAAAAGTAACTCCATTAAGAATCCTAAACTCCCATTAGGTTAGTAACTGAACAACAATGCATTTTTCCACAACTGAAAATATGACACAGCCTATCAGGTGTCTTAGATTAAGCTATTGATGCAACAGCTGAAAACATGGCCCCAGGCACAGGATGGGTGTTGGAGTCTGAACTGTCCTGGAATTCACTACAGCACAAGAAAGTAACCACAACTCAACTTCACTAACACTATAAGACTTTTACATCCCTGATAGATTAGGAGAGTTTGTGTGTTTGCTTTGTTTGATACTGTGGACACAAAACAATTCTATTACAACAGGTCAATGTAACAACAATTATAGAGTAACATTAGTTTAGGGAACTTATCAAAAGTGTTCACTGCATATCTAAAGAGAATGAGTGAAAAGTTTTCATCTCCATGACATGTTTACTGTCACTTAGTGCTCATTTATGATTTCAGCTTCCCACAGTGATGAAAACAACATGATCAAAATTTAACGATTACTTTGATGCATGTCATGTTGAGCTTGTTTTGTCTGTTTGTTTGTCATGTGTTGTAAATGGAGTGCTCTGGGATCCCATCAAACAACTCTTGATTTAATTTAAGTGAGGCATAAAGGGAACCAGGGCATGTATGCCAGCTGGTTTAAAAGGGAAGAGAGCTAAGGAAGATGACAGAATAACATCCACTAGTTAACAAAAAGACAAAACGACCTCAGTCATATGGAATCACTTTGGTTTTGAGGAGTCAGACCCTGAAAAGTGCAAAATACTTTGTAGAATTTGTTACAAGGTTGCGGCTACCCCTCAAGACAACATGAGAAATCTATTCTATCATCATGCATTATGTGACTGTAATAATATTGCTCTTAAAAAGAATCAATATAGTTGTTTTTTGGACTTTTGCTATAATCAAGTGTCCCTACTAGCACCTTAAACAGCTCTTCTGACAACACATACAAGTCACAGATGACATCTGATAGCTGGGACTTATGGCTATTTAGCTGGCTTTTGATGGACGTCTGTTGTTTAACTCTCTGTGGCACAGGTCTAACCTGACATAGCTGCCCTGAAGGAGGCTAGGAAGATCAGATTATGTGCAGTAACTCTTTAAGGTCAAAAATAAGAAAATGTGATACCATTGTAAAAAAAAACTGACATTTTTTGCGTGTGTGAATACACTCTGAAACCCACAGGGTTGTTTGAAGAAATGATTTGTTATCATTCCCAGAAAAAAAAAAAAAAAAACATGCCAGCAATCTAAGGTTGAACATTTCAAAGACAAGCATAGCCACAGCTGATCTGGTACCTCAATCTTTGGTCTACTCTGTTGGTGCTTATGAAATGTGACAGCACCTTGTGTGAACTCTATGAATAGTCAGGCTGAAAGTTGGAGCATTATTAGCATGTGTAGCTGCGGCAGAGGTTGTGATATTCCATTTCCAGGTTAGCAGGAAGCAAAAAAAGTCCACCAGTAATATGCAAAAACTCAAGCCAAGTCCTATCCATACAGAGGACTCTGTATGGATAGGACAGCCCACTTGACTTTCATTAAGGCAACCTGTGTGAGCAAAATCCAGAACCATTCAGGGCAAAGGATATAAACAATCACTACTTCTATGCCAGTTCAGTCATTAGACAAATCTGTCATGAGAGGCAGCCAACCAGGTTTATCAAAGGAACATAAAGCAGGCTGACACTGTATCAGAGCCTTCAGCGTCTTTGTTTGTGCTCCGCTCTCTACCTGTCTGTGAGGTTTTCACATGCAACTGCTTGCACAGCAGCGAGAAGCACAAATTCCTTTCCAGCCCTCAGCTTGCCAGACCCTCTCTACCTGCCTACCAGCAGTAAGCACACACCAGTCCAATCACACACTCCACGAGCCATCAGTATGACTACACACATTCATCATACCTCTATTTGTGCAGCCCAGGAAGTCCCAAAACTGCATGTTGGCAGAAGGCTCACAGAGAACTGAACCTCTGCTAAATCAGAGACGCCTGTACGTGTTCCTGTTCTGTCTCTCCACTTCCTTGTTGTACTGTATGCTGTCACTTATAGGAGGGGAAACACCCGCCCACTGATTGTATCGGACTGACACACCTGAGGGCTGAGTTTCATTTCTAAAACCCTCCCTCCATCTCCTCAGCTCTCTTTTCCAATCCTCTCCCCACTTTCGTCTCCCTTTGCTTCCCATCTTATCTCCCTCTCTCTGTCGCTTTTCTTTATCTTTCCCCTGACTGAAAACAGACAGGTGTAAAGATCGATCCAACATCGTCAATGTTGCTTTCCTCATCCCTGCCTTTTCAGATTAGTGGAAGAAACGGGAAAGGAGGCAAGGAGAACAGACAGGCAGAGGAGAAACAAAGCCACTGGAGAGTCCAAGCTCTGCTAAGGATCTCTTGTATGGAATATTAAATCATAAAAAACATCCTCACAAATAACTTTAGTATGGACATTTCTTAATTTAAACAAAGTAATGACACAACTTATTAAAATCACAATTCCCTGTTAGGACAGATGACAGTAAATATTTGTATGCATGTATGCACTATTTCTTTGCTATAGACTGAATAAAACTTGAAAAGTGCCATGTATTCCAGCACTAAGTGGGCTTATAATTAAGCAAAGACATGGAACGATATCTATACTGTCGGCTTTTGAACTGAGGTCATCCACTGAAGGGAAATGACCTCGTGAAAATACAAGAAGTGAAAACTTCACAGAAATTGCAGCACATCCATTTCTCAGAAACATAAGCTCCGTAAGTCTGAAACTAAAACACATTTTGTGGAGCACATACGACCTAGCGGTTAAGTCACACCCCATGCACAAGTCCAGCCTGTGGCTCTTTTCCCGCATGTCTCTACCACACTATCATTCCTGCTTCCGACTCTATCCACTGTCCTCCTCTCTAGAAATTAAGGCATAAAAAGGCCTAAAAAATATCTTTAAAATACACACATTTTGTGATTATTTGCTGGTAAGTTTGCTGATCCTATTCTTAGATTTTTCTTTTACTCTATATGCCTTTAATCATAGAGAGCGGTGGACAGAGTGGGAAACAGGGATAAGAAGGTGGGGGAAAGACAAGCGGAAAAGCAGCAACAGGCTAACCTTGCAAAGCAGATGGATACGCCCATTTCCTTGTTTTTCACTTGCGAATCCATCTTGCAAAGCTCCCATCTGAACCGTTTGGGCCCGGTTAGAAAGTGACAGGACCAATCAGCTACGAGAGGTAGTACTTTCAGGTGCAGCAGAGTCGTGACGTAAACAAGCAGCAGCAAGAGCTGGAGCAGTTATGGAGGAGGGGATTAGCGTTGATGCTGCTAAAGCGCCAGTTTTATCAGAAATTGACAACATTTCTTTGTTAAAAGAAGAACAAAGAACAGCAGTGAGTTGTTTTCTTTTCAAAAACAACAAAAGTCGAGTACTTACATGTCTATAGTCACCATGTTTCAAGTTATTCCTTCGTAACTGCGCATGCCCAGCTTGCTAGCGGCTATGTCACCTGTTTTGTTGCTCTGATTTGCCCGTAGAGATGTGACAGACAGAACGTTCACCCAATCACATTCTGAGTTTTTTTTCAAAGCCTCTGCCTTTTCTCAAACGTTTCCTATTAAAGCTTTGAAACACATCCATCTGGCGTGTCAGGTTAGCAACAGGCTGGACTTGAACCTGTATCGCTTGTGTACATGGGACATGCCTCAACTACTAGTCAATCTGCACCCTGCTGCAAATAACACACAAACAAATGTTTTTTGGAGTTTGTGAGGATTTCTTGGTAGTAGTGAGATTTGAACCTTGGTCTATTGTCATACTTGTTTGTGGGACTTAACAGCTGATCCTATTCCTGACACTTATTTAAAGCTCCTGTGAGGAACTTTTGATTTGGGGTGATTTAGTGCCCCATGTGGACAAAGTAGTATCTCTAAATTCTATTATACCAGTAATCATCAACTGGAGGCCCCCAAAGACCCCCAAAGCTCCCTATCCAGCCTCAAAGAGATTATCACATTCAGAAATGTGTGGAGGAAAATAGGTGTTGTGGTTTTAAGGGCATCTTTTGTCTCTAAATACCTACAGCTATCAAAGGAACTCCAAAACAATCAAGATTGAAAGGGTTTTATCAGGACTATCTTAATGTTAATGTTACAGAGATCCACCTGTCAGCTATTATGAGTATATATGAGAAGTATGTATTTATCAGTCCAATCTTGATTCAATCTGCAGTTTTTTGTGCCAACTTTTCACTTTAGGCTCTTGGCGAGGATGATTTTCCTGCATAAGAATCAATACAAAAAGACATGTTTCCTCCATTTGTTTCAGTCAGTCAAACCCTAAAAACCCTCACAGGAGCTTTAATTATGTAAAATGCAATATGTGCCAAAGTACCCATTATTCAATTTAAAAGCAATGTTTTTGTCCAAATCATGTGAAAATATAAAAAGAAAGCTACACTCTGGGGTCCTGACCCTCCAGCCTGGCTGCAGTGGGATGTGTTTGGGGATATAATGAGGGGCAACAGTCACATAAAAGCAGGAAACAAGATGGGAAGAAAGCAGGAAGGCAGAAATGTGTGAGGCATGACAGGGCAGCTTTGACTCCCAAACCCCATAAGGAAAACTGTCAAATCACATCCACAAGGCTGCTGCTCACCAGGCTGCACAACATAGCCCATTCAGCTCTGTGAATTTTGGCATTTCCCCTTCAACAAACACCTAATCTCACTGTGCGCGCTGAAGGTCCTAAATCCAGGTTTTGTTCCAGGTTTAAATATTTATACATCTTTCTCGGCCTAGCATAGCAATAAGTGTTCACTATTGTGGTTGACAAGGCAGCGAGCAACCCAAAACACTTGAGACGCACAGGTTAAGAAAGAGCTGCCCTCCTTTTGTTTAAAATCCGCCTCTTGCAACAATAAGCCTCAACCTATTCAACTCAAATTCGTGAAATTCCGAGTGTTTTTTTGTACTATGTTGTTGTCCTGTATGACAGAAAACCTCCTTGGCTTGGACCTTTGCACCTAAGCGGAGAAACACAGAGGGGTGGTTTCGGCCACTGCACCACTGTCTGTCTGTTAGGAATACAAATGACTTAACGGTGTCAAAATGACCAATATATCTTATCACAGACTGAACGGTATTTCATCTAAAATCACGACACACGCTCCTGAAAACAAACACACGCATACTGCTTTGACGTTAACCCCATTGTCTGTGTGTGTTACCCCCTTTAATGCTAAGCTAACTCGGCTAACGGTGGGCTATTCCCATTTAATCCGCCCACCGGAGGGATCAATACTCACCCGCTTTCGCCCAGGAGCCCGTCCGCTGCAACTCTCCGTGACCAGTCTTTTTTCCACCCCGTGAGATTAAATTTCACCTCTATATAACCGCTGGTATAAGAGCCACCGGTTCAGGGGCTGTATCTCTCCGTTATGAGCCCTCTCCTTGTCTGTTTTTGTCCACAACAGCGCCGTGCCCGGTAGTCGGTGTCCACTGACGCTAGCTGCTAGCACAACCGCTGCCTGAGCGTTTCCAACATGGCTGCAGCTGGCGGGGCTCACTGACAGGAGAAGAGGGGTCCTACGTGTCCGGTACTGTAGCAATGGTCTCCTTAATGGACCTTATGTAACAATACTTCTTCACAATTCATGAGATATGGAGTTATATGGTGATGGTGAATATATCATATATTGTATGAGTGTGAAGCCAGCCAACTTCAGTGTCCCCACACATAATACCTCACACTGTGAGACAGTGAAACTGATTTTATCTCTTGAGTTTAAGGTCCTTTTAATTAGTAGGCTAGTTTTTAGGGAACAATAGCAATATTAGATTGTGTGACAGAGTCAACACAATTTAATAACAAAGTATTTTTATTTCCAATGCTTTTGGCTTCAAATTAAGCATATTTAAGTCCCATAAATTCTAAGGTCAATAACTCAAGCTCACACAGACCTAGGCTTAGAAAACATGATTAATAAATAGCCTTAGAGCTCCTGTTAGGAGTTTGTATGTGGTAATGAAAACAGCTAAAATGAATTCTAATGCTTGAACAGAGAGAAGAGCAATCACTCATGGACCTTGGATGTTTTACCCTTTCATTGATTTTTTTTAAACCAATCATGGTCAATATAATTTGGCATTTTGACAAAAATTTACAAAAAACCTCTTAATTGTAAAAGTGAAAACAAACTTCCACAAAGTTATGTCAATTAAATAAAAATATGCAATGTAAAATTAGTGCCTGCATAAATATTCACCCCCTTCAAGTCAGTTTTTAGTAGATGCGCCTTTGGCTGCAATCATTGTGCTGAGTCCGTGTGGATAGGTCTCAATAAGGCTCGCACATCTGGACACTGCAATTTTTTTCTTCATCTTGCTGGAAAATAAATCTTCTTCCAAACCATAGTTCTCTTGCAGACTGAGTAAGATTGTCCTCCAGGATTTTCCTATTCTTTTCTGCATTCATTTCTCCTCTGCCTTTTCAAGCCTTCCAGGGCCGGCTGCTGCGAAGCATCCCTACAGCATGGTGCTGCCACCACCATACTTTACTGTGTGGATGGTGGGTTGGTGGTGATGTGCAGTGTTTGGTGTCTGCCAAACATACTCTTTTCCAATGGATAAGGCACCATTTTGGTCTCATCCACTTGACCATGGAGTCTCCCACATACCTTCTGGCAAACTCTTGTCGGGATTCATTACGAGTTTTCTTCAACAGTGTCTTTCTATTTGCTGCTGTCTCTCTCAGTCAAGCTTTGACTGGTGAAGAACCTGGGCAACAGTTGCTGTAAGCAGAGTCTCTCCCATCTCAGCTGCTGAAGCTTGTAACTCCTTCAGAGTAGTCATAGGTGTCTTGGTGGCCTCTCCCTTGTGTCCTTCTTCCAGGGTCAGTCAGTTTGCAAGGACAACCTGATCTAGGCAGATTTACACATGTGCCATATTCCTTCCATTTCTTGATGATGGGTTTAACTGAGCTCTGGGGGATGTTAAGTACCTTGGAATTTTTTTGTATCCATCCCCTGACTCATACTTTTCAATTACATTTTTTTCTGAGTACTTTTGTCTTCATGGTGTAATGGTGGCCAGGAATACTGATTATCCAGTAACTGAACCATCCAGATTCAGGTGTCCCAAACCCTACAATCGAGACACATTCACATCTGGTGAAATCAGAGTTGTCAAATCACCAATAATTCTTATATTAGAGTGATTTTTTTCCCCCCTCACTTGTGATGAAATTGAGAGAAATTTTGTGAACTAACTACAAGCTGTCCTGCCACAAAGATAAAACTAGTGAAGATGGACAAATGTCCATAAATTAAATCAGTTCACCACTGTGCAATACTGGTTTCTGACTCAAGCTGAAATAAAGTAGCTGTCATCTTTTGTCAGCCGTACTTTGGTTCGTTGCTGTGTTGGCTGGGCTGTCATCATATTCATCAACACATAAATGTCTAGCCTAGCTGATGTAAATGTGAATGATTCTGTTTTCTTTTATGTTTCAGCATAATGGACCAAAGCCCAGTGAAATAACATAAACAGCAGGTTCGTAATAACCCACAGTCGTGATATGAGCTGATGTCTCAGTTGAAATGAAATCTTCAGAGATTTCTGTTATACATTATTCATCATAGCATCATAATGCAAGCCAAACAAAAGCAGCTTTGGAAAAATGCATCTTGCACACACAAACACACACAGATGCACACAAAAATTGTTGTGACTTTTATGACTGCGGTTATGCTGATGTGTGTGTCTACAATGTGATGCAGTCACATCCCAAAACAATCAATCTACTCAGAGTCCCACCTACACATATCCAACACATTTATGCACTCAGTTGATATGCATACACACACAAATACAGACACACAACATAATTCAACATATTTTTATCCACACAGAAGAATGATGCCCATTGTAGCACTTGGACTGGGGACACTGAGCGCATTAAAAATTATGACATCTATGGCCATCAATAACAAATATGGCAGTTGAGGCAGCTTTTAGAAAAACAACCTATAAAAAGAATCTGTGTTAGGAAATCACCAATATTGTAATTGGGGGGATGTAAATCAACCATGAGCCAGTTGCTGATGGCATACAAGCTTATGCTTTACTGCATAGAGAAGAACTAATGCCAAGAGACACTGATGTTTTACACCAACTTTAGACAATTATTCAAAAGTAGAGATACAGATGTATTTTAGCCGTATCACATTCACACTTCTATCAAATAATTTATGCTCAAAACAGGTTAAATCAATTTGACTGGCTAGAAAATAATGATGGCAGCAATCTGTTAATGTGTATGAGTGTGCAGGTCAGGAACAATGTGCAGGGATGAATAAAATCAGGGATTAAAAACAAACTATTATACTGCACTTTAATCCAGCCGTCTGGGAGAGGCCAAGGGTAAATATAAACCATAAGAGATATTAAAACGCTCCATAATGCTGTGCTGGATGATTGGTTTTTCTTTTTTCTGTGATTGCATCCATGTGATTTGAATTTAGTACCCAAAACATTTGGCAGTGTTTTGACTATGGGATTTAAATGTTCTTTGGGCTCATAGGCTGACCCAGTGGTGGGTGACAGCTGATATTCACACAGCTAAAGAAAGCAGATGAGATTAAAGAGCTCCATCTAGTGGACAGGTGGGAGAGGTACATAATGGTTAACAGAACAACATGCCTTATTAACGTTGTAGAGCTCCGAATGATTTAATCATTTTATTATTTTAGGAGAAAACACCATGTCTATTATCAAAATTACCCAGAGGGCATCATTTTATTAAGGATGTCTGAGGAGGCCTTGTTACAACAGCAGCAGTCAGTTGAAGGTTCTACATAAAATCAAAGAAAAGAAACAATACTGATAAATACATTTTGCATAACCAAAATTGAGATTACCCTCACAAATGTTTTTCCTCTTTTTTTGGGGGGGGGGGGGGGGGTAAAATCACATTCTCTATTTTTCTGCTCCTGTACCTCAGCAAACGTAACCTCAAAGGATGTCTTTTCAATGTTAAAATCTCAATAGATTTTGAATAAAACAAAATATTCAGTAGAAAATGCAAAGGAATTCAAAAGAAGGACCTTTCCTATTCAGAGAAAGACATTTTAAATTGTATGTAGTGCATTTTGTCATTGACAGTTTATTCAGAGACTTGAGTATTTTATCAGGGAAAGACGGAGTTTATAACTCTGTTATAAGATCATGTAGCAATTTGGATTTTTTTGTCAAAGCATGCTTTATATCTTTATACTTTTGATATTCATACAATTTATGATATTTTCTATTTCAGTTGACAGATACATTTGCATTTGCAATGTCATCTTCTATTCTGTGCATTTTTGCTTTGTTTGGAGGAAAAGTTCTGCTTTGAGCCATCCTCTGCCACAGTTCACACTGCATCACATTGCATAGCATTACACCACATTGCATTGTGTTGCAGCATATCGTATTGTGTTGTATCCCATCGCATGGCATTGCATCATATCGTATCCCAATGCATCATATCATAATGTACCATAAATCATTGCTTCTTGTTGCATTTCATCACATTGCGTAGCATCATATTGTACTGTATCATAATCGTATCCTATTGTATTCTGTTTCATTGCATCTTATAGTATTGTACTAAACCTCATGGTGTTGTCATATTCTATTTTGTTTTTTAAAGATATATTTCTGAAACAATGCAATGCAACAAAGCAATGAAACTGGAGCACTTTTTGTTTTCTATGGGAATCCATCATATAAAGACTTAGCAACACTATCTGTGATATTTATGTTTTGGCTGAGACAGCTTGATAATTTCTGTTATTTGGGGCAAACATTTTTTACCTGAAGTGAAAGGGCAAGATCAAAGGGTTTTTTTCACTAACAGCAGTTAGAAGTGTCAAAAGGTCAAGTTGTTCTTTTCATTTTTTTATGAATAAGGACTAACAAGAAGAAAATTTTTCATTAAAATGTTTATTTAGTTAAAGCACAGACACTTACATTAGCTATCTGTGTACAGATAGGACCCATAGATAAGTACATGAATTCATAAAACACAGTCCAATTCAAAGCAGACTAGAATATATGTCAGATACATTCCTGCTGTTTAATACACAACTGTTATGGTAACATATAATCAATAATAAATTAACTAAAATTATCAATATTGATGTTTTACATTAGGAGATATTTTACTCATGATACATGAATTCACACATGAACTGTTAACACATGGCTCTTTCTTTCAGTGTCTCAGGCCTGCAGCAGAATCTGTGGTACAGGGATCAGTGTCGGAGGGGCAAAGAAAAAGGGAAAAAGACAAGAAGAGGACAAAGACTAGAAATGAGACGGAGAGAAGACAAGCATAGAAAAGAAGATAAAGAGGTAGAGAATAAATAAAAGTTTGGGTAGAAGAAAGGGGCAGTAAGATAAAGGAAAGGGGGATGGAAGATAAGAATGTAGAAACAGGATGGTTGAAATGATGAAGAAATAGAGGGAATTAAAAGAGATACAAAAGGCTAGAGCAAAGTCACAGGGAGTTACAAGACCTGTGACTTGTCAGCTAGAGTTAGTGCATATGAAAGGGCGTAATAAATATAATAAGGAAGGAGATAAGATGGAGTAATGAAGTAGGGATCTATCAGGGTGCATATAATGAGGTAAAATGGGTTTAAGTGCGCAAGATTTAGGGACTTAGAGAGCACTCTAACATGCCAGCTCAGTGGACTTCGAGATGATCTGGTCCATGTTGCTGTTGGAGATACTCTCCATGGACACGTCAGTGTGAGAGCGCCCCCGCTTCTCCTCGGTCCCATGGGAATGTGTTCTTCCACGCAGTTCATTGGTGTGTGCACGGCTACGAGAGCCTTCGAAGGAAGAGATGCTGGAGCTGGAGGTCGTCCGCGATCGGAGTCTGGTCATACTGGCACTGGATACTGGAGAGACAAGAGGGAGGTTTGTGCTGTTTCAGCTGAATCGTTCTCATTTTAAACTCAAATCTCTGAGATGTCATTGTCTTATTTAATGTAAAATTGCGACTTACAGTATCCCATGCCCTGGATGAAATACTTGAAGGCTTCTATCACTTTTGCTGGCTGTGAAAGAGACACAAAATGATTCAAATATTTTCTCAAACAATCAGGAGAGCAGAATCTGCAGATAATTTCCAATCAATAAAATGTCAGAGCTTACCTGGACCACTTGAGGGAGACCACCACAGTCTGACATCTATAGAACAAAGAGAAAATGTCAGAGAAAAACCAGCAGAAGCCCTAAGCGGACATGCATTTTATTTTATTCCTGTGTTAACAAGTACATTTGGCTGGCTAAGTCAGTAAAGCAACTGGCTGATAAGTCCCACAACCAGGGAAGAAATGAACCAAGGTTGGTATCTGACAAAAATCCTCAGAAACTCTAGAAAAACATTTATTCATGTGTGTTGTTCCCAGGGTGCAGATAAACTGGTGGTTTAGGTTGCGCACTGTGTGTCCGAGGTGCTGGGTTCAAATCTGGCCTTTGGCTCCTTTCCAGCATGTTTCTCCCCAACTCTTTCATCCATGATTCTGGCTTGATCTATTACCATCAAAAACTAAAAAATATCTTTAAAAAAAATTTAATTTGGGTTTTTTCAAGATCTTGACATGATAATTTAATTATGTCAGGATATAAAAGCTATGTTTTTACAGGACATTAAGTTATTTTTGGCCAGTTTTTTAAGATCTATAGAAACTGACTTCTCCCTTCGTGATGTTACATTTTTGGTTTTTAGTGGAATTTATCATAAAAACTTCTTTCTTTAGGCTGCAATGATGGCAAGACAAGATGTGATTGGATGAGATAAGTTAAGATAAGAGGAGATAAGAAACGATTAAAATAAAAAAAGATAAGCCTTTATTGATTCCCAATTGGGTTGAAGTTAGTTAGCCTAAGGGCTCACAGTCGAGAGTAATAGCAATCAGCAATATACATCACAAAAAGAAAAAGTGAACCTACAATAATTAGATACAGAAAGACGAATGATGATGATTCATGCATGATGATCAAAAAAAATTGCTGCACCAGTGTCAGCGAATACCTAACTTCCATCTGAAGTTCCAATTAAAACTAATGCAATAAAATGTCCACACAGTAAGAACAATACACCTGAGGACAGTATTATTACCTTGAGCAGTGTGGTCTTGGTGGGGTTGAGTTTGGAGTTGCATTCGACCACGGCCTCCACTGCTGGAGAATTATCTCCTACAATGAGCAGAGTGGAGCACCTGTAGATCAACAAACACCCAGGTGAAAAAAAGAACAGAGTTTGCACAGCCTGCAGCAAAGAATAGAACTGTAACGGATAACAGAATATAGTATTTTTCAGCACAATGGGAGGGAAATGTGAGAAGCTCCAGGTATAGTATATACTCAGTTCTGGTATGTTTCTCTACAGAGCACAACGTTAAGCTTTCTGTCTCTATAGATCAGTGGTTGTACTAACTTGAGGGTCCTGACGTTGATGTTTCCCCCAGGAACAGGCCTCTCCACCTCCAGAGCATTGCGGCTGATGTAGGAGCGGAAGAACTGGCTCACGTTGGATTGGTTCATTGTTGCTGTGATGTGGTGACGGTATGTGGCTATGAGGTCATGGTTGGTCTGGATCTCCTCCTTTAAAACATAAGTTTTGATGTTAATCAACCAAATATTAGTTGTCGTATTATTATTTTATTAGTTAAAAGATCCATGCTTCCTCTTTTGTTGTCATAGTTTCAGAAGCCAAATCGATCATTACTCACCTTTCCAAACAAGTGTGCAATGACTTGGTCTGGGAGCGTGTGGGTCCACTCAGTAATCTATAACAAAAAAACACATGTGCATTTAGCAAAAAACAAATCTATTTAAGGACAAATAGAAACAGAATAGATATCAGAATAAACCAAATGTAAACCCAAATCAATTAATACACAGTTGAACAGTTTTTAAAACAAGTGTTGATCTTATTCCACATATAACACACAATACTGACCTTGTATGCAACACTGTCTATTAGGCCTTCAGCAGAGGGGTTGATGTTGACCAAAACCAGCCCATCCACTAGATCTGGATGATTCAGCTGCAGAGAAGCACGCAACAACACAAAGTTAGTGATGACTTTAACAACTCATTTTTATGAACATGCTTTTCTAAAGTTCTCTTATTTATTATGTGGACTAACAGATCACATCCTTTACTTTTACAATTGTTTTTCTAATCCATATTTGGCACTTTTAAAGATCTAATGACTGCTTCAAGACTTGATTTTATGATTAGCATCAAGAGTTACATTTAATTTTTGGAAATAGTGTATGTGTGAAAAGATCTGATCAATATCTTTGCCATAAATCTGACTAACGTATACATTTAAGCATGTAGTATTTGAAGATCTGTGCTGAAAAAGAGTTAAGATTTACACTTAACATTTTTAAAAAGTAGGTGCTGACTTTTGCTCTATCACTGAGTCTCATGGAGTTTAAACAGGATTAAGAGAAAAGATTTGAACTCACAGCAAATCTTGCCAGGATGTAAGCTCCTGCTCCAACTCCCAGTCCAATCACACTGCGCAGCCTGCAGAGTCCACAGTCAAAAGGTCAAAACTGAGACAAACCCCCCGCTACACTGTGTGAATAAAACATCCCCACATTTAATGAAAGGGCAGCTGAAAAGCGTTTGCTCTTACCCAAAGTGTTTGAGGACAGCGGGCAGAGCCTCAGACAGCTGGTCCATGGAAGGATAGGTATACCTGAGGGGTCAACGCAAGGGGAAACAGGTCACTTAATAATCTCTAATCTCCTAGTATAAAATGGCAGTAAATGATGGTAGAGAGAGAAATAGGGAGTAGTAAAGTAAAGTAGTGAAGAACTGACGCGGTTGGAAGAGTCTTGGCTCTCTCATGTTGTCCAGGTGCTTCCACATGGCAAACAGGCAAATGTCTGATGATTTCATGCATGTCCTCATGGTTGAAGAGCTTTTCAAAACACGACTTGTCTGCAAGAAAAGTGAAAAAAATCATGAATGTCATGCTGAAGTGAAGAACAAACACATTTTTTAAAGAGATACGAAATAAGGGATTCAGAAATATATCCAAAGATAAAAATGTCATGTAAATAATCAGAATTTTGTTTCCCCAATTTGTGATATGATTGTGCAGGAAATAAACATTGCAAACGATGTTATTGTGATGCAAAGACTTGAAACTTACGGTTGAGTCCGACATCATGAAAGGTCAGGATGACAGGGCGGTTTGCCCTTGGAGTTCCGGTCATGATGCAGTGGACATTCCCATACTGAGTCTCCACATGCTCCTCCTGAAAGAAATCATACAAACTTGATCATTATTGTGTATGCTTTTGCTTGTGTGTGTTGCAAAGCTTGTACTTTTGCAAGTCTACAATCTTTTTAAATGCAAGGCACCAACCTTTTTCTGATGTAAAGTGAAACAGGATGCTCTAAATTTTCATGCAAGTGCAGAACATAAAAGTCTTTGCAGAAGACTTGCACCCTTAAACAGTGAATCTATCCTTAAGCTTAGTCTAAGCTCTGTGTGATCGGATACTCACAGTAATATGGGGCTCAAAGACGGAGTCACACTCGTTGTCCTCCAGAACCATGGTTAATCAGATGTGCAGAAGTGCAGATATGCAGAAAATTCAGGGCAGATGTCCCGTTTGTGGTGTCGTGTAGATCCTTGTCCTCCTCAAGCAGATTATATTGTCCTCCTTATTTTTGCTGTAAGAAATGTCCCTAAGAGCAGCAGTGCTTTATGTGAGTGACGGTCTCTGTGTTTGAGCTGGTTTATATATCCTCTAGCCCTGATCTCTCTCTAAGCCGTAACTCCAACCTGGCTCACACGTGGCCAACTGGCCCCTTCCTGTTTTAATCTGACCTCAGGCTGCTGCGTTCCCACAGAGACAGGCCTGGATTTCCAAAAAAGAATTAAGCCAAGCATCCAGACATAAAAACACATCTTCACACTTTGAGCAGAGTTTGCATCAGTCATAACAGGATTTTATCACTTGCTTTAGCATTGCTTGAGTCCTGATTCTGTAAAAGCTTCTCTGCCCTAACAAATGAGAAATATTCCTTAACATCAGCCCTTAAGTAAGAATGCAGGGAAACAGAAATGTAACATATTTAAACCATAACCATGCATTTGACCTGTAATGATCACAATTGGTGAGAACTGAATGTCAAATTATGGGTGAAGCTTGTTATTTTTCACTGTGTGCCATCAGAGGAGTCTCAGCACCTTCAGCCAAGTCCTGAGCAGGTCACCTGTCTAATCCCGGCATACCATCTGTTCCTCACAGCAAAACATTCAGCCTCCCTGCAGTTCAGTAACCTTGACCCTCCTGCTAACGTTGTATGTCAATTTAAAGTCCATTCTGGACTCGTCATATGATGTCAGACATGTCTAAGGTACAACGTTTGACACAAATACACTTAATCTTGAAAAGGCCTGGATTCTCTTTAAAGAGGTGCCTGTAAGATCATTATTACTGTGACAAATTTTCGCACTTTTCAGTTAGATAACATAATGAAAAAAGGATATTCTTTAATGGCAATACTTGTATGAGTGCAACACTAAATGCTATTCTGGTACACCAGAAAATGTATTTTTTTCCTTTATTTCGTTGTTTATATAATTTTCTTTTTATTTGAGTAGATCAACTCATATAAAGAAATAAAAGCATACACTTAGAAAAATTTAAAACCAGACAACAGAAAAAGAAGCAAAGTAACAGCAGAGATGACAAAGAAGATACAAATGATGAACTACAAACTTCAAAGCAAAACAGTTTATGTGTAGCTGTGAACAAGGAGAGTGAATAAACCACTGAAGCGCTTTCTCTGAAATATTCTCTATGGGGGTTGAAACATTCAGTCCACCCTTTCCAATACTTATCTAAATTGTTACTTTTGAATCTCATTGAAAGTGCAACATTTTTCTAAGTGTCATACCATAAAATCTGAAAGATAAAACACTTAAAAATTAAGGAACAAGATAAAGGGAAATATCACATAAAAAGAAACCATACAGGAAGTACGTTATAAAACTGAACAAAAGAATAAGAGACAAAAAGCTCACACAAACAATAAAAGCAAGAATACATAAATAGTGTGCCACAAATAAAAATATTTATCAGAAGTCTTTTTTTCAATATTAAGACTTTATTGATTTATATTTTTTCTTCAGTGTTTTTTTTTGGGGGGGGGGGGGGGTCTAATAATTTCTTCCTCTATTTGATTGGACAGCTGAAGAAAGACAGAAAATTTAAATCGAGACAGAATGGGGGAAGACATGCACTGAGAAAAGGAATCTGTCCTGTAACCAGGACTAGTCTCTAGAGGAGCCTGCTCTACCCACTGAGCTACTATTTCTACAGTCTTTTAAGATTTGTGTGTGTGTGTGTGTGTGTGTGTGTGTGTGTGTGTGTGTGTATTTATATATACAGTTAAATTGTACACTACGTTAATCTTAGACTTCAATGTTAATTTAAATTAATCTTTTTTGTTTATTTTATATTATACTTTTTTATTCATTTATATGTTTATTTACTTTTGTTTTCATTTTAAAGTTTTGTATTTAAGTCTCCAGTTAAGGAAAACTGACTTCCTTTGTGGATACAGACTAATTCCTTTATTTTGAGGGGAAAATAAAGAACTTTGGGAAATTGTAAGATTATGATATTACCTTCATCAGGAAAAAGGATTTTATCATGGATTGAAAATTAATTTATCATGTAGCACACAGGGCTTTACATACAAGTCCATAGATAGAAAAATAAACCGTAAAGAAAAAAAGTCCAACACAAATAACCCTGTGGGGGCAATAAAGCCTATCGTATCATATCTTATAGTGTTGTATAGTGTTGTATCTTGTCATCAAGTGCTGTGGATGTATCTTTAACTTGATGCATCATATTGTACTGTATCATATCACATGGCAGTACATCATATCACATTGTATTGTGTTGTGTCTCATCATATTGTATCACATCATATCATCGTATTGTACCACAACATAAGTGGTTTTAACAGATGACATCACCTTTGCTATTATATTTATTTGTTTAATGCTTTTATATTTGTAGAGCCTCTTATCTTGATTTCCCCCTTTTATATTTCAATGTTTTCTGACTTCTCTGGTCACATTTTATTGCCTTAAGTTGTTTTTATCTCTCTTTATGGTTTTATTCCTCTTTGTTTCTCTTTTAATTTCTCACATCTTCAGACCCTTTAATATGGTATTATATTTGATACAAACTTTTATGAGACCTCTTTCTAAGCAACATGATTAATAAAGTACTTTAAAATCCTCTGAATATAATCAGATCAATGATTTGAAAAATGCCCTCCAGTGGATTATCAGTTGCCATAAATGCCTAATGTATCACGTATAATACAAAAAAGTATATATGAAACTTTATGGCAATTTTTCTTTTATTGGATTCCAGTAGAAGATTAAATGGACATTTCAGTTCCAAAAAAGGAGAGAGTTTTTTCTGGCTATTATTTGAGTTATCAGGCTTTAAGGGGTTAATTTTGGTCTCAACCTGTGTAGCTGGGTTCCTCTGGTCTTTATGGTACCTATAATGTCAATGTGATTTCTATATTCTGATGATATCTGTGTAAATCTTAGATGATGTCTGTGCTCTAATGATGTCCTTTGATGTCTTAGTTTGCATCTGTCTCATGACATCTGGGTCTTGAAGTCTTATGAAGCTGTGGGGTTATTATCTTGGTCCCTTTTTATTGAGGTTCTTGAACTTTTTGGATTCTGCTGATATTGTTGATGTTAATTTTCTGTTGTCTTTTGTTGATTTTTGTTGCTTTGTTCTTCTCCCCACATGGCAGTGCATCGTATTGTAAAGAATCAAATGGTATCACATCAAATTGCATCACGTTATACAGTACACCATATCACACTGCATTGTATCATATCATATCATGTGGAAGCAATCATATTGCATTGTATAATTTTGCATCACATTGTATCGCATCCTATCCTATCCTATCACATTGTACATCACAGTGCAATGAATTGTATTGTATTATATTTTTCGTAGTGTATTGTATATTGGATCAATCATATCATATTGTATGGCATCATATTGCATCATGTCAGTACTTTTCATATCATGTTGTGCCTTGTTATTTGTTTCATATCTATAAAATCTGCATATATTTGTACATCTATATTGCTTTTCTGGGGAAGCATGTATAGATAGAAAAAAAAACCCACATTTAATTTCATGAGAAAATGAGTCTCCAGCTTTGTGAGAGTGGATTTCAAGCTAATCAAAGAAGGATTCAAACTGTTTATTTAGTCTAAGATGTGAGAGATATTTCTGTCTTTTATGGGAAACTTAATCCAGAAAGTGTTTTATTTAGAAACACTGTATTTGGAGGGACATGGCCAATAAAAGGGCAGGAGTGGTGAGGATTGAAAAATAACTCTCTGGAAACTGTCTTTAGCTGACATGCATGTGTAGTGGAGCAGAAAATATCTGATAAGAAGATACTCCAAATAGAAAGATCATGCACTTTCAAATTTTATGAAAATACAGGAAGTAAGCCAGTGTGTTCAGTTACACTGATCAATATACTGAGGTTTTTAGAGCTATGGGAAGAGTGTGTTGATCTTGCATTGTGCAGGCTAGATAAAAAAACAGATAGATTAACTAGATTGCATATTCTAGAGTAATATAACAGCTCTTAACTGTAATGGGGTTTCCCTCATCATAGCAGGAGGTCAAAGCTTTATGGATTAGAGGCAGAAAATCAGAATAGATAAATGAATGAGTGCTCTACTCTCAGTTGTACATCCTTATCACTGAACATGTCTGCATCAGTCAGTATCCAGCAGTGTCCAACTTAATATACAACAGATATTTCACAGCCATGCAGCGTAGAGCATGCTATGGGGTTACTCAGCAGCAGGTAGACTATATTTCTCACAGTAACAGCTGGCAGAGCGGAAACTCAGCAGACTGCTCTGTTAGCATCTTCTTTAAGACATAATGCCAGCACTGCCTCCAGCATTCACATACACACACAGACACACGCTCACATGACGAATGTGGGCAGCAGGTTTAATCCAGTTAGCGGCGGCTGAAGAGCAGAGGGCAGCAGATGGGTCTTACTCAGCCCCACGTCAGTCTGGAGCCATTTGAACATTAAAGTAACCCTGACTAAGCTTTGGCCTGCTGGCCTATTTCTCCATTCAACACTGTCCCATATTTTACAGCATCTGTCATGTGACTGGTGAGTCATTCAGTGCCAATATTAAAGAAATTCATCCATTCAGACATCAATTATCTCTTGTTCTTGCGTACTGTTTGCTCTGCAGTGCTTGTACTTCGCTGACTCTACTATAAATTAAGACAAGTGATATCAATGACGTCAAGCATCCTGATACTGATCAGTGTACCCCTCTATCTCTAATATAACAGTATTTTATAGAACAAAACATGTCTTACTGGTCTGACAGTGACTCTGTTGGAAAATAGAATTTCTGCCGAGTCATTTAAGAGCTCTCCTGCTGTGTCATGGGACACACTGGGCCACTTTACCAAGTGGCTAAATGAGGTCATGAAACAGATAAGAAATACATTAAAACAAGCATTATTGTCTTGCTCAATCTGGAACAGAATTAAGAACTAACAAAAAGTTTTCATCAGCAAGATTTTTTTTTTTTTTTTTTGGAAGGGGGGGGTTCTTTTGTGACAATTCAATACTAAATAACTTCAAAATGAACTTCTACCTTTTCATGGCTGAGTTTATTTTTTACATGCTTGAGCAATAATGATCAGATTATGACTGCAGGCTGTTATTTATTGCTGATAAACAATGAGTCAGCAAAAGTGGACCTAAAACTGGTAGGGCAGTTCAGTGAAATTCAGAAATACCTTTCACTCTGCTCACCTGCTTTAAAATGTCCAAACTCTTTGAGTGCACCATGCACCTTTAGTAAATCTCATTTTGAAGTGCTTTATGTACATTTTCAGTATTACAGATTTAAACTACAAACATTAAGTTGTCGTCAAACTTAATTTATAAATACCTTGTTTTGCTTTTCCTGGTTCCAAGCAGTTAATAAGTTTGAAAAATGTTTCTAGTTTAGTTCTGAGCTGATGGTCAGATAGTCACTCAAGCTTGCCTTTGTATTTCCTCCTAGATCCACTAGAGGGAGTTTGACATCAGTAATCTCAGCACAGGCTAGGAAGTGGCAGAGCCAGGTAAGGATGTCAACACACTGCTTTGTTTTTCACCACACTAACTCAGTTTCTAACAGGCAATCATTTTGACTGATGGAGGAGGAAGATTATCTATCAAAAGCTGAACCTGAAGTGAATAATGTTTAAAAATGTATAACTGCAAACAGTGCTGAAAGAACTGGATAAGGAAAATATCCAATCTTAACAAAAAAGACCTGATTTTGATACCATGGTAGAAGGTAATATTTGGGAATTTTAACTTAAAAACATTATCATTATCTCAGCCAGTGAACAAATGTCATATCTGTCTAAGAGATTTTAACCTATGGAGTAATCCACCTTTGTTTAATCAAACTATATGTTTATAACTGAATATTTTGCACTATTTTGAGATCTTCCTGTATATTTATGGGGAGCTGTTAATAAAATCCTGCAGAACCAGATAACTTTATATCCCTCTGTGCAGCTCAGCCTGATCATACTGTGCACAGTATGATCACACTAGATAACACTAGAACCACCAGGGATGTCTGTATACCTAAAAAAGCCAGCAAGTAAAATTTACACATTATTTGAGTGCATTGATTTTCGTAAATAGTGCTGATCAAGAGCAATTACTTAACCACCAACAATGAACAACTCATTAACCACAGCAAGAATACTATGATCGCCATACCCAAAATCATCTTAGGACTGACGGCTCAGTTCTGAAATTTCTTCAACATCAGTCTTCTTTAAAAAAAAAGCATTGAGAAAATCTATTGAATTTTTACAGTAATGAATGCCTTTTATTTCCTGTTTTATCCAAGTTGAAGGTTGATCTTATAACTTCTGATCTGGCAATAAATTAACAAAAGGTGTTATCACTGTCACATCTATTGTTTATCTGCTGGTGTGAAATAAAACAGAGGGAAACTCAATAGTTTCTTATGGAGTAAATTTTTCCCACATGGCTGTTTCAAGTATAAATGAAAATGTATAAAATTTGGATTAATGCAAACAAATTTGATGACATCAGGTGCTAAATAACAAAGTCTCAGGAAAAGTCAAATACTGACAGACTTACTGACAGACAGATACAAAGTACGACACAATTAAAGAACAGACATTGGTAAATTTTACCCCATGGCTATTCTAGTAAAAATACTTCATTGAAATGGTTCCTGATTTTTTTTTCCTTGGTTTTTAATTATTTCCCTTGACAATAATAGCTTGTGATAAATCAGCAAACATAAGAAGTTGATCTCCCTTTTAATAAATTGCTCAGTATTTCTGTCAAATGACAGAGAATAATGGCATTGCTCCTATGTTACAGAGCAGACAGGCTTTTATTGTGTGACAGCTGGTCTGCTGTAAGTCAACTGAAAAGGACTGATTTACTGGGATAATAACATACTGTCCCTCGTTCTAGATCAACTTATGTCCATGTTTGTTGTAGATATGTCAAACTAAAAAAGTGGACTGGGTTGGACCAAAATCATTCTTAAAATAGCCCAGGGTGGAAAGAAAGATGTACATTTTAAGAAGAGCTCATATAATTGTATTTTCTACCTAATTTGGTTTCAGGATAAATCTTGTTTGTAATTTGTAAGTCATCTCTTATTTTAAAAGTTAATTTTTCAGCATCTAACAGTTGTACTTCTGTTTTTATAGTGAAAATTTTAATTTTGGATGATTTTGGTTCTTTTCATGTCTTTTCCACTTGCTTTGTGACTGTGACACACTGAAAGATTAATTCTTCAGGAATTAATGACAACAGCTAATAAATAATGCAGACTTCTAGGATATAAAACTCTTATAGGTTTTCATTTCAAGATGATGAAATAAGTAAAAACTTTGTAAATCATGAAAGAAAATCTTAGAAAAGGGACATGTCATTAAAATCATGTTTTTTAGATATACGTCTGGTCATTTCTGATCCAAAATTCCTGTCTCATACCACTTCTTTGTTGATGCTTCTTTTTATTTTTACTGTGCACAAAATCTGTTGCAGCCCTCACAATTATAACTATTCTTCCTTACAATTTGCACAAACAGCCAAATCTACTTTGCTCACCTTAAATTCTGCATATATAGTAATTCCAGAGTAAATATCATCAACGGGATATTTTAAGGAGGTCAGTCAGAGTTTTTTGTGGCCTTTGTGGGTGTGTTTTATTTCAACAGAGGGGACTGACATCAAGATGGAAAGTGAGTTTTTTAAAGCCAGAAATCTCAGCATATGGTGAAGTGATCATTGACTTACAAGTATTTCTATGTAACCTGCTTTATAACCACACATGTTATGGACACTGTTGTTAAGAAACCCTATAATATAAGTGATTTTTGTAACATGTTTTAATGAGAGCACGAATCCCACACATTTCTTCTTACGCATAACTTATGTCAGGAATTTTCTCAGATTGATAGATGTATCATGTAGCTGCCACAGTGAAGTTGTATTGTCATGCTGACAGCTGGTTGTCATGGAAACTCTTCAGTCTGCAGGTGAAAGTCCTACCGTCCAACTCTCAGCTTTCAAAACAGTCTAATTATACACACAGCAGCTGCTGCTGCCTGCCACATGCTTGACTGTGTGTGAGGAAGTGTGTTTGTTGTGTTTTTGCACATGTGTGTATGAGGTGTGTGTCTGTGTATGTATCAGTATGTACGTGCAGGATTTCTCTCTGCATGTGTGTGGGTTGTGTCGTAAGCATGTTTTTGAAGGTGGGTACGTGCTGGCTTGCAAAATCACAGAACCTGCCCATAGTTCCTTGTAGAGTTGGCTATGTGAAGCTTTAAATGCAGCATGATCTATGATCAGCTCAAATAGAAGCTTTATCTCACTTTTTTCCTTTGTGATTTAGCCTAAAAACTTCACTGAAATAGTTTTCTAAAAAAGAAAACCATAGAGATCAATTGAGATGCTCATAATCTTTGGATTACAGGTTATTTGTTTATTTCAGGCATAAAACCAAAAAAATAAGGCAAACTAATTGTTTGTTGAGACTCCATTTATAGCAAGTCTTTGTTAATAAAGGTTAAGGAAGTACACACAATTAATAATAATAAACGTTAATATAGCATTAGTGTATACTTAACTTATCATCGGTAAACATGAACATATTTATGTGTTATTTATTAACACAGTTAATGCTTTATTGATGCATCAGTGTAGTATTAGAAAAGGGTTAGAGTTAGGTCTAGAGTTAGGGTTACCAATGCTCTACTAATGCATTAAAAAGCTAGTTCAGTTTATAAATGGGGTATCACTAAGTTAATAAAGATTTATAAATGTTAAGTATTTACTAATGCTTTAGTAATGCTACAAGAAAATTCAGTCTCAGTTGGCAGTTTCTCGTTTATGAACTTCAGTATGGATTATGGGATGCCACAAGGTTCAATCCTTGGTCCGGTCTTTACATGTTTCTACTTGCATACTCTGAAAACACAATGTCTCCTACCACTCGTAAGCTGATGAAACTAAACTCTCTGTCCCATGATAATCTCAATCCCCTAAATACCTGGTCAGATGCATTTGTGACATAAACCGCTGGATGTCACAGAACTTTCTTATCTTAACAAAAATCTTGACTGTAGGTCCACAAAAACAGAGACATGAATTTATATCAGTTCCATCTTTATTTTCTTTAAGTATAGTGAAATCATGTAAGAAATTTCAGTGTTATCATTGACACAAATCTAAACTAGCTGCTATCAAAACATCCTTCTATCACTAAAAAACATTATCACTCTTAGTTCATTCAGTTCTCAATCTGATTCTGAAAATCTCATTCATGCAATTATATCCAACAGACTAGATTACTGTAACGCCCTTTAAACTGTACCCCCTAAAAAGACAATAAACCAACTCCAACCCATCACACCCATTCTGAAAAATCTTTTTTGGCTTCCGGTTGAATACAGAATGGATGTTAAAATACTACTCCTTTTTTGTAAATCTTTGAACGATATGGCATCCCAGTACCCTTCTGCCCCACTCACAGCCTATCATCCAGTCAGATCCCTCAGATCATCCAGTATGGGCATCCTGAATGTACCCAACATTAAAAATAAATCACGTGCAGGAGCATTTACTCATGACAGTGCTGCCCTATGGAATAAGCTGCCTGTTAACCTGACATCTGTAGACACTTGAAGTTCTTCTAAGAGTGGTTTGAAAATGCTGCTTTTCTCTTGTGCCTTTGACTGTTTGACCTAGTACAGCATATTTGCATTTTGTATATGTGCTTTTGAAAGAAAAGACCTTTTTATAAAATTGTGCACTTATTATAAAGTGTCACCTATATTTTTTATTCCCAAGGTTGTCTGGAAAGACCGAGTGTATCGTCTATCAAAACCAGGCTGAACAGTCATGTAGTGTAATACTCTAATTACTTATTTTTCGTGCTCTTTCAGACTGCTAGCTAATAAGCTAACAAGTTGATTTTCAGTGTCCCTACTCTGATTCCAAGCAGCACGCACTCGGTACAGTCCCAGCCAGCAAAGCTGGGCACACAAGGCTAATCTGCCAAGTAAGTCATGTTAAATGCCAAAGAACAAACTTTATAATGTAATGATTGTGTAGAATTTGTTCTTCAAGTGTCTATGGCTGGGCTAGCATTCATTCATTTATATTTGACATTATGTACACCGTTTATTCATTCACTCCCAGATGTATAAATCCATTTTATCTTCTTTTAGGGACTGTTATTGACAAACCCAGGCTTCAACGCACAGCAGTGAGTTATGCCAGATGGGGTCCCTTTAGGGGGGTTTCTACTGTTGTTGCAAACCTTGAGCATTTTGAGCCACTACTGTGGTTTAAAGTTTGTCATCCCTCTGCTGTTGTTTGTCATGCCTTTTGACAGACATTGCCTCTAAGTACAAATGAAGTTAATGGTTTAGCATTTTGTTCTTGTAATATCAGTTAAAAATGTTCAATTTTTACATTTTTATGAATTACAAGCCTTCATTTCTTTATACTGCTCGGTCTCAGAGATTATCTCCCTTAGTCCTTAGTCCACAATGAAGTTTTGCATTACCATAGCTGAACATGTAAGATTTAGATTATGTCTTCTTTTCCTCTGTTGAATACAATTATCTCTTTAAACAAAGTAAGTGGTGACAGTCTTTTGGCATTCCTAAAAGGGACGGACACATTTTTGTATAGTATGAAAATATTTTTTTTATAGATGTATAATAACTTTTGTGTTAAAGCATCTAACTACTTTGTAACAGCTGAACAACACCTCTATCTCAACCTGCTTTCAGCCAAAGCCATAAATAATCTTTTCTTTCCTAAAGTAATCCCCCTGAACTTTAAAACATTATCCTGGCTCTAAAGAGGAAGCCCCTAAAATATCATTTGATCCGACATAGAGCATACTGCGACTTCCCCACCATGCACTTCTGACCAATGACAGGCTTCATTTCCTATCATAGTGATGCACTTGCTGTGACCTCTAATCAGAGATATAAGACTGAAATCTGACATTGTGTGAGTGTAAGCCAATCAGACATCGCTAACATTTCACTGTGTATGGAAGAGAAAGAGCCCAGTTGGTATAAAAAATAGGACTGTTGGGAGAAATATCCAGTTTCCTCGTATTGCTCTGGGAATTACACAGCATTTCACGCTACTGCAGGAGGAGTGTGTGTGAGGGGCTGAATTACAAACTGTGTAATTGTATATATCAACATTGTAAATCAGCGTAAATGTTAGGCAAGACTAGGCAAGTTATTAATAGAGCACCATTCAAACACAGAGCAGCTCTAAGTGTTGTACACAGTCAAAAAACAGCATCTCTTTATGGTTAATAAAACAACAATACTTTCAATCATACCCATATGTCAGTTATGAACACTTAAATATCCAAGGTGAGAGTGTGACAACTCGAACTCATCATACCTAAATATTTTAACATGCCTGTATAATAATCAAATATTCAGTAGTCCATGAGTTAATCATTGTAATATGTATAATTAGCTTAATATAGAGAGACTTTTGGGCTTTTTGAGGGGCTTTGACCATGGTTGAGGGGGGATAAAGGGGAAGGCTTTCTTGGGACCAGGCAAGCCACTTGAGGGTCCATGAAGGTTGGCAAAAAAGATGGTACATCCTAAATTGAACAAATGTCGAATTAAATTTTTAACAATTTTTACATACTTATTGAAGTCATAGAAATACAAATTTTATTTTCCTGTCGCTTCAGAAAATGTAAGCTGTTTCAAACTGTAGACCAGCACTAGCTGTTCCCCTTTTTCTTTGTAATATTACTGTCATGGGCCACCAAATGGGAACATAACCATTAGGTAATTTTGGACTCTATAACCGTGCTAGAAACTGAACAAATGTTGAGATACTGGAACAGACAGAAGAAGTAAGGGAGGTGCATATTACCCAACTACTGACATGTTAGCAAACTTATCAGTCAACTTCTTGGAGGCAAATGATAGCCAGGGGGCTAATGCTAACAATGCTGATCCATGTGTTGATATTATTAAATCAGATCTGAAGACGGCCCATTAATTTGGCCTAAGAGGGTCCCAGTAATTTCTTTAGGCAGGCCTGCTTGGACCACAGTTTTGGGGCTAGGGGTTTTCCCCAAGGGACTTTTTCTGGTAATCAGACTATTTTGGAGCTATTCTATCCACTCATGGTCCCTTAGTTACAATCTAAGTACAAGTCTTAATCATTAAATCATTCTATATGGACCTTGTAGTTGATGCACACCTAAATACAGTTACCTACCTTTACCTAATGGTAAAGCAGTCTGTGAACTCATCTTTCATCGGGGGTGAATGAGTCAGAAACAAATTTAGATTGAGGTCATACATGGATTATTGACTTTACTGTTTAGCATTATTCTAATAAACATGGACCATCAATAATTACTTATACTAGCTCTAATATCTTTGTAGTGTCAAAGCCACCTCTGATCCCTCAATGGGATAAAACTGTTAAAGTTTTTTTTGCTATTGATGTAGCAGCTGTAACAAAAACACTTTAAGTTACTCATCAGATTGTAAAAGCTGCTGACTGTTAGTTATTGTGTAATATATTCTGGTTATATCACTGTAGGTTAGCTAATTTACCCTCCCTGGGTGCTATGTTTGTTTTCATTACACACAAATTCAGAAGATTAAGAGAGATTAAAGCTCTTCTATGAAGGTGATACGTGCCTTAAATAGTACCAATCATTGCATAATGAAGAGAAGCACTTAATCTAGTTAAATAACAAGTAAAGAAACTTACCTTACACAAAGGTATTAATCTATTCAGCATTGCTCTCATATGTCTTATGCACACTTTTTTCCCCTAAACTTTTCTGCAGCATCTTTCTTATTAATGTGGTTTTATTTTCAATTCACTTTTAGTTCACAATCATGGAACTGAAGCTGCAAAATCTTCTACCTGTCTTGATTACAAATGAAATTACTATGATTTAAATATTATTTATTGCATCATTAAGCACAATATGTTACGATTATAATCCAAAGACAGACTCACTTTTAGAGCCAGGGACATGTACACATGCTTTGAAACGATATGAGCTAAAGGACATGCATGTCTTGACTTAAAACCCAGAGCTAAACTGTCAGTATGGTTTTATTTTTGAGTATTACCATTGGTTTAAAAGTGACAAATTGACTCAAAAGTTTGAATACAGAAAAATAAAGTCATACATTTTCTCTTGTTATAGAGATAGAGATAAATAGATAAACTTTGGCAGCTGAAGCTGTGCTTTATTATGCCTCACATTACCATGTCCATCTACATCAGCCATGTTTAGCTGATAAAAATAAAGGCTTTAACACCATCCTGACATTTCCTTAGCTGTGGTTAAAGTCTCTGCAGGTCAGCGCGTGGCTTTCATCAGGCTTTAACCGGTCTTTAAACCAAGTGTCCTTTAGGCTCCTCAAAAAGCACAGACTGCCAGCTGAGGGTTGACCTACAAGATGTCAGCTCACATTTCTAGAAACCATTGCAGCAACCATGTTTAGGCCAGAGTCACCACCGTTTGAAGCATCATAACAGATGGTCAGACAGGAGCAGACTATTTCTCAGGCTGAGGAGGAAGAGTATGTGCACTCTCGGAAAGAAAACAATATGTTAGTGTAGGAGAATGTCCCAGGTGTTGATATTGTGTGTTTTTATCTTAAAGTTGTAGAAATTTTTTTTCTATAACAAAACCACTTTTTTTATGTTGAACCAAAAGTCATAAGCATACAAATATACATTTGTATTCATCGCACATAAGGTGGAATAAAGTTCTGCTTCTATTTATATTCCACTGTTGTACCGAAGCAGCTTCTACCAAACACAACACAGAATATGTTGAAACACATCTTTACTCCAACATACATTCAATAAGCCATACTATCTCATTCAGTAGCTCTGATTATTTTTTAATGGTCTGTTTCAAATTCTCTCAAAGGTTCTTTTTTAATTTTTGGATTAAATTGAGTGTGGGCATGTAAAATATACAGAAAATGTAAGGGCTAGAAGTCTTGCAGATGTGAAAGTATTATGTATGTACAAAGAACATTTAATTTGCTATGAAAGTTCCTGTGAGGATTTTTTAACTGGTTATGAAACAGACTGAAACGAATACCGATTATTCTTCAGGAACCACTAAAGCATACTAGACATCAGCTACAAGACTGATTATTTCTCTGATGTTATAAAATTAATGCCTGCCACTGCTGGGTAAGTGTCAGAATGTGTGAAGTCAGCTTCCATTGTCCACTGTAGTGAGAGGTTTCATAATAGTGAAATATCTTCAAAGGGTCTTTGGCCACACTTGTTGATTATTGAATTCAGGTGTTTCAATCAGACCTGTTGTCACAGGTGTATAAAATCAAGCACCTACATGCAGCCTCCATTTGCAAACATTTGTGGTACAAAATGGGTTCTTCTGAAGAGCTCAGTAACTTTAAGCATGGTACTTTGATTAATGCCATCTTTGCAATGAGATGTACACATTTCAACTTAAAATGACATTATTAGAAAGTGGAAGTGTTTAGGAACAACAGCAGCTCAGCCATGAAGTGGAAGACAATGTTAAATCACAGAGCAGGGTCAATGACTGCTAAGATGCACTGTGTTTAAAAAAAGGTACCAAAACTCTGCTGATTCCATGGCTGAAGAGTTCTGAACTTCCACTGGCACTAACATAAGCACAAAAACGATGTGGTGGGAGCTTCAGGGATTAGGTTTTCATGGCCGAGAAGCTGCATGCAAGCCTCACATCACCAAGTCCATTGCCTAGCATTGGATGGAGTGGTGTAAAGCACACTGACACTGGATTTTGGAGCAGTGGAAATGTGTTCTGGGGAGTGATGAATCACACTTCTCTCTTTAGCAGTCAGATGGGGGAGTCTGGGTTTGGCGATGCCAGGAGAATATTACTTGTCTGACTGCATGGTGCCAGCTGTGAAGTTTATTCAAGGAGGGATAATGGTATGCGGCTGTTTTTCAGGTTTTGGGCTATGACCCATATCTCCAACTTAAGTGCAATTTTAATGCTTCAGCATACAAAGACATTTTGGACAATTCTATGCTTCCAACTTTGTGGCAACAGTTTGAGGAAGGACCTTTTTCTATTCCAACATGACTGTGCCCCAGTGCACAAAGCAAGGACTATAAAGACATGGTTTGATGAGTTCAGTGTGGAAGGCCTTGATTGGCCCGTGCGGTCCTGAGTGACCTATCAAGCATCTTAGGGATGAACTGGAACTGAGATGCAAGCCAGGCCTTCTCATCCAACATCAGTGCCTGATCTAATAAATGCTCTACTGAATGAATGGGCACAAATTGCCACAGAAACACCAAAATCTTGTAGAAAGCCTTCCAAGAAGAGTGGAGGCTGTTATAGCTGCAAAAGGAACTCCATATTAAAGTACATGTATTTGAATACAATGCCATTACAGCTCCTGTTGGTGTAATAGTCAGGCGGCCAAATACTTTTGTCCATATAGTGTAGCTTGATTTCCAGATATCTTTTTAAGAATTTAAAAACAATTCACGTACATCTTTAAGTATATAGTTTTCTGTTTGTCATTTGTTACTATTGTTTGCCTTAAATGGCTTGTATGCCAGCTGGCAAGTTTTGTATCTGGAGCTGCAATGCATTGTGGGATGGTTTCGTTTAAGTGAGCTCCTGTATCATACTTAAAATCCTGACCAATGTAGTAAACATCTACCAGCTTCTTGCATGCACAACATTACAAATATGACTTCAGAATGTACTACATACTAAATGTGACGTCATGCTCACTATGAATAGCATCAGTTTGTCCTTTTAGACACAGCCTGAGAGAAGGAAAAATTTTTTTGTGGTCTCACTCACATACCACAACTTCCCTCTGAACCTTTTGTTACATGCCGTGTCCTCATCTCACTTCCATGTCCCTCTCTCTCTGTACACATGTACTGTACAGTATGTACATGAGCTGTAGTAGTCCTTTTCTATTTTGATGATTTTCTTCCTCCTTATAAAGGTCTTTACTTTCACTTTGTGTTCTGCTCTTGCTAACCAACACTCATGGCTTTATTTTCACTCATCATCTAGAATAAAAAAGGACAGTGGTCAGTCCTAAACAAAATGATCCAGTTTACGGATATGATAATACATGCAATGAGTATGCCTAAAGATAAATTAACTCAAGCTTTATGCAGCAATCAAGTTTGCAACACCCATGTGCCAATCCAGAAAGCACTCAAGAAGTGCCCTGACTAATATTAGCCAGTCCAACGTGTTTGTGGTTTTTTTAAAGCTCAGTATATGAACAGTCATGTTAACCTTCACTCAGAGTGATTGATAGTAGGGTGAGGCTCCAACTTGTTCCACTTTTAAAAGTCTATGCCACAGTATGACTGCCTGGTGACTCTGTGCACTCACACATTCTCACTGATCCCTTGTAAACAAACAGGACAAAACAACTTAAAAAAAACTCTCTTCATGGATTTTTTTGAAAAAATTATCAGTGAATGTTGGCCATGCCAGTTATTTGTCAACTTTCACCCTTTTAATGTGATTTTTTTGACATGTTTGCTGCACATGAATTTGACTGTAGAAAAAACCCAAACATTTTTGCTCCTTTTGTCTCTTAAGGAGAAAGTTAATTCCATGAAACCAGGCCTCAAAGGTTTGACTAGTCCAATCTGTCTGCTAGCTCAAAGGAGTGTCTATTTTTAGATGGTTGGGGCAGAGGAAAGGAAAACAGGAGGTGTTTCAGACAGAAGTGTCAGAGCAGAAAAAGCTTATTAGACTTTCAATTTAGCATTTTCTTTTTCTTTCTAAGAGGAAAAACATTGGCTTGTTTTTATTTTGTAACTGAGCTGTTTTTATTCTTGTGTGCATGTGTTTGCATAAGGACTTCCTGGACTGAACCATTCAATCATCAACCTATAGGAAGAGTGAAAAGAGGAGAAAATAGGAAAATATGGGGGTGGGGAGGCAGTACTGCTTTTGTACCCTGCAAGAAGGGAGGGAAAAAGGAGTCAAGTGGATGAAGAAGGAGGTGGAGGAGGGAGTGAGGCTCTTCTCTCTCTCTCTAAGAGCATTAACTGTAGAGTGTTCTGCTGGTGACAGGGCTGTCAGGGTCAGATGGCTGCTCAGCCTGATTAGACCAGCTCACAGCAGATCCTCAGAGCGCCACACTGCACCAACACAGCCAGGCAGAGACAGAGAGAGCGAGAGAGAGAGAGACGCACAATCTGGCACTTGCAGCACACCAGAGGAGGGACAGGTGGAGGTGCAGAGTTCAGTGTGACAGTGGAGCAGAGCTACAGGTTGTTGAAGGAGAGGATTCAGCTTCAAGAAAAACGTGAAAACAGGTGGAATCCGCTGATGTTTACGCTGTGGTTGGTGGTGACACTTCAGAGCAGGTAAGATTTAATGTATTTGTGTTATTACTAGTAAAAGGCATTATGCTTTAACTGTGTTTGGAAAGGTTTACAATGCTAGACATGAAGTGCTGTGGTGCAACAGGTTTTCCCACTTTTGCCACATGCTGACAGAAAAAATTATGATACAGTGATCAGGCCTCACAATTCTTTATGTCAAGCTACAAGAGACACCAGAATGTGATTTGTCCTGTAATCAGTTGTAGTATGGCTATAAATACAGCTGCAGGGAGTTCAGGGCTTTACTATAACAGGCAATCAGCTGGTTGTAAGTTGTTGTACAACTGCTGCTGCTTCTGGTTTTGCAGGACTTTGGTGTAACTCCCGGTCACTGGTTTGGGGATTTCCTTGTTCGGCAGCCAAGCTGTCAACTGAGGTAAAAGAGGGAAAGAAGGCTGTGTATCAGTGCAGGCTTTCAGTCCAGATTTAGGCATTTCACCTTTTCCAGAGTAACTTGTTGGGCCTGCTACCTCCTCATGAGTTGTAAACCACAAGCTAAAAGAAGTAAACGTGCAGTAACAGGATTTAAGACTAATACTAACCTGCCTCATTTGTTGTCTTTACTACTAACCCACAAGCTTACTGTGTCTCACTCAGCCTCACGTTGCAGGCTCTGTAGAAAGGTTTTGGCAGCCTAACGCGCCTCTGAAATAATATTGAGATCCATTTTTAACCTCTTTGGGTCCTGACCCAGCCTGTGACAGAGGAAACAGCCAGGCAGCCTGACGACCAACTGGGGACACACCTGTTTTTACAAAGCAAACTACGCTCTAAGGTAACAGGGCAGGTTGGCTTTACAGTTTTAATAGAATTACTGTTGCTGTCTAGCCCCTTCCCTTATGGTCCTTTATGCTTCATATGTTGTTTCATATGAAGTCTCATTGGTTTAGATGTCAGTAAAATGCCTAAAGTGACTGATGGGCTTGTGATGAGTCAGTATTTTAGATGCCTTAGAAGACTAGATTTTTTTTAACCTAATTTGTGTCTTAGTGCTGGTATTATTACTGTTTTGTGTGTTTTTTTGTGATACATTATACAAATTTTCACTTTTATACAGTCGTGTTTTTGGTGAATGAGGATGTAAACACATTTATAGATGTTATCTTAAAGCTCCTGTGGACAACTTTAAGTTTGTGTCATTTTTGGCATCTACTGTGGACAAAACGCCTCATTACTCAAAAACGGCCTTGCGTAGTGCAGGTATAGGTTGTTTTTCCAGTCAAAGCATCTCAACCTGCTTCCTTTTTTACAGTCAAATATTAAAATTAATTTGAGATGTTGAGAAAAATTTGAATAGCGATGGAAATTGTTCTGTTTTACACCTACCTCCATGGCAGCAGCATTAGAGAACAACAACAACAAAAAAACAATTAAGAAGTAATCAGTCCTTAAGCTGATGGCCCGTTTGCTTTTCCAGCTCATACAGAGGTAACATTTTTTAATTTCTGACAGCTTTATAAGCAGGTAAAAATTCCTCACAGAACCTTTAAGCTCACTGTGAGACTAGATGAAAGTCTCTTTGACTCTTTGTATTGACTGGATGGGAAATGATTGACCTTTAGCCTGATTAGCAGTAACAAGGATAAATTCCTAATTATAGATGGTCAACAACCTGGAATAGACAACACTCTTCTGGAAGAGTTAGTGAGTAAGTCGGCATGTGATTATGAAGTGTTTGTGTGTATGTGTGTGTGTGTGTGGTCAGTGCTCAGGGGAAGAGGTGACGACGGATTACCCAGAGTACCTCAGGACATTCTTTGCTTGTTTGTCTGAAAGTTTGGGCATGTGAGTGAGAGGACCTCCTCCAATCAGACAGATTTTTCATCATAACTTTTCCCCTTTTTGCCATGACCTGCTCATCATCATCTGTAAAGGAAAAGATGCCCAAACTTCTTTACCAAGAAATAAAAAAAATGCATATCATTTTTCATATGATTTACTTTACGGCTTACGGTCTGTTAGCCTACATAATGTCTTTCTCATATTTGAGAACATTTTAAGAGGTTTATCTGGCAAGTCTCTGTAACTCTTTTTCTTTCAGATTGTTGCTGGTAGGGTTGTCATAACACCAGAAGTTGAAATTCTGACAGATACAAGTAAAAATAAAACAATATAATAAACATGTTTCAAAACTATGGCAACTAAACAAGAAGTCCAAAGCACACATTTTTAAGCAGTTACTTGACTTATATTATCAGTTATTGCAGTCAAACGCCCAAGAACGGTCTCAGTTTCACAAAATCATGTTTTTGTGAAATCTGGAAATTATTATTTTTCTCATTCTTTTTGCAGGAATTGATTTGATTATATGAACTCCGTTCCATGACTTATGAAGACTATATTTATTTTGAGTTTCCAGTAGTTCTTATGACTATCAGTCATAAAAATAAAAGAGACGGTGACATTTTATAACACCTGGTGATAAAAATAGTATTAAGGTATCAAACATTTGACATTTTTAGTCGTAGACTAGTTCAACAGAGATTAAAACTTAATGGTTGAAAAAGAAAAATGTGCCTCAAATAGGTGCCTTTGATCTTGCTGCAGTTTAAATAGGGATGTGGAAAATCAGCGATGATGTATTCATGCTGATATATTATTATCACCAAATAGGCCTTATTTTTATTTTGCTTCTGTTTAGGTCCTGCTCAATATAATCAAAATATCTCACAGATTTTAACTGCTTTCCTATATTTAAGATACAATACAATATGACATGATAAGATACAACATGATATACACTGCAATGTGATTGATATGATATGATATCATATGGTATGATACCATACAACACAATACAATAAGATTCAATACTACTGGATATGCTATGCTACGATAGGATATGATATGGTATGAAACAAAATGATAAAATAAGATACAATACAACTGATACCATATGGTACAATATAATATTAAACTATGGTTGCAAGAAAAGGTATGTGAACCCTTTGGGATTTCTTGGATTTCTGCATAAATTGGTCATAAAATGTGTTCTGATCTTCATCTAAGTCACAACAATAGACAAACACAGTCTGCTTAAACTAATACTGCACAAAAATGATATGTTTTCATGTTTTTATTGAACAAAACATGAAAACATTCACAGTGCAGGGTGGAAAAAGTATGTGAACCCCTCGGTTAATGACTTCTCCAAAAGCTAATTGGAGCCAGGAGTCAGCCAACCTGGAGTCCAATCAGTGTGATGAGATTGGATGTGTTGGTTAAAGCTGCCCTGCCCAAAAAAAAACACACACCAGTTTTGAATTTGCTGTTCTCATGAAGCATTGCCTGATGTGAACCATGCCTCGCACAAAAGAGCTCTCAGAAGACCTACGATCAAGAATTGTTGACTTGCATGATTCTGGAAAGTGTTACAAAAGTATCTCTAACAGCCTTGATGTTCATGTGTCCACAGTGAGACAGACTGTCTTCAAATGGAGAAAGTTCAGCACTGTTGCTACTCTTCCTAGGCGTGGTTGTCCTGTAAAGATGACTGCAAGAGCAAAGCACAGAATTCTCAATGAGGCGAAGAAGAATCCTAGAGTGTCAGCTAAAGACTTACAGAAATCTCTGGCACATGCAAACATTTGTGTTGACAAATCTACAATAAGTAAAACATAAACAAGAATGGAGTTCATGGGAGGACACCATGGAGGAAGCCACTGCTGTCCAAAAAACATTGCTGCACGTTTGAAGTTTGCAAAAGAGCACCTGGATGTTCCACAGCACTACTGGCAAATATTCTGTGGACAGATGAAACCAAAACTGAGTTGTCTGGAAGGAACACACAACGTTATATGTGGAGAAAAAAAGGCACAGCACACCAATATCAAAACCTCATCCCACCTGTGAAATATGGTGGAGGGGCCATCATGGTTTGGGGCTGCTTTGCTGCCTCAGGGCCTGGACGGATTGCTGTCATTGAAGGAAAAATGAATTCCCAAGTTTATCAAGACAATTTGTAGGAAAACTTAAGACCATCTGTCCGCCAACTGAAGCTCAACAGAGGATGGGTGATGCAACAGGACAATGACCCAAAGCATAGAAGTAAATCAACAACAGAACGGCTTCAACAGAAGAAAATACGCCTTCTGGAGTGGCCCAGTCAGAGACCTGACCATAACCCAATTGAAATGCTGTGGCATGACCTCAAGAGAGCGATTCACACCAGAGATCCCAAGAATATTGCTGAACTGAAACAGTTTTGTAAAGAGGAATGGTCCAAAATTCCTCCTGACCATTGTGCAGGCCTGATCTGCAACTACAGGAAACGTTTGGTTGAGGTTATTGCTGCCAAAGGAGGGTCAACCAGTTATTAAATCCAAAGGTGTACATACTTTTTCCACCCTGCACTGTGAATGTTTACATGGTTTGTTTAATTAAAGACATGAAAACATGTCATTTTTTGTGTGGTATTATTTTAAGCAGACTGTGTTTGTCTATTGTTGTGACTTAGATGAAGATCAGAACACATTTTATGACCAATTCATGCAGAAATCCAAGAAATCTCAAAGGGTTCACATACTTTTTCTAGCAACTGTATATGATACTATATGACAGGACATGCTAAGCTATGCTACGCTATGATACAATACCACATGGTAGGATATGATACGATATGAAACGACATGATACGTTATGATACAATACAGTTGATACGATACAATAAAATACTAAACTATATGATATAATACTGCAGGATATGTTATGCTACAATATGATGATATGATACAATTGGATACTACTTGGTCTGCTACTCTATGATGCAATATGATTGGACAGGATACAATATGATATGTTACTATTTAAAGGAACCAGATGATTGTTATCAAATCATAACAGCTTCATACAACTGGATATGCTTTTATATGCTAGGCTATGATTTGCTAGTCTACATATGCTAGGCTATGATAGGCTAGGTTGCGATACAATATGAAATGAAACGATACCACTGGATTTGATACTACTGGATATGATATTATTGTCCATGCTATTATTTAAATATTTCACAGACTTTTACTGCTTGCATATCTACGATATGGGTATGATACAGTTTAATACAATTTGATATGATATGACACAGTATGATACAACACACTTTATTGTCCAGTAGGGAAATTTGTTTAGGACTGAAAGTGCTTCACAAATTTTTCTGCCTCTAAAGACGAATCAATAAACAGTGAAAACATAATCTACATGTAAAAATGGAAGTACATACTCTTGATTCGGACATGCTTCACTGTGGAAATATGGCGATAGTTGTTTACATTAGCTGAGACACTAACGAAATTCAGAATGACCATTAAACAAAAGGCCAACATGAGTCATTTTGGAAAACCTTAAAGGACTGCTCTCACATTTTGTTTTTCCAGATTATTTTTAATGAGATATTTGGGTTTGCATTTTTATGATCTTCTTGAAGCCATTAAAATGGGCTTGCAATGTCCAGATTTGGTCTACTTTTTCTTCAGGCTTTTTTGAATTTTTGAATATCTGCAGGTCAATCTAATAATTTTTCCTCATTTTGTTGACATGAGTATCATGTTTTACATTTGATTGCTCATGATGAATTTTATGAAGTTTCTTTCTATATTCTGTACTTCAGAATCGCTGGTTGATGGAGTTTGTGAGGCGGAGTGGTGACTACTGCCACGCCCAACACATTTAGACCCCTACCAGATGATGAAGCTGCACCATGAAGACCTGCAGCCCTGAGACCTGAAAGAGCGTTGGCCTCTGCCCTCTGAACCAGCCAGCTCATGGGGTAACAAGTGGAGCCTCGACATTGAAAGCTAACTGGAGAGAGAGAGAGAAGGGCAGAAAGAGAGAGAGAGAGAGCTGCTGAGAGGCTAAGAGAGAAAAGAGCACACTGGACAATAAGGGAGACAGAAACAAAGAGACAAACTGTCTGTAGCCTGTTGGACCAAAGGATACAGGCACCTAATGGGGTAAAACTCAAGACAACTGGGCCTCAGAATTGGGAGAAAACCTTGAACTGTTGTAAACAGTCTCCAAAAAGGAAGTTCATCGAGAGTCCAGAGTCACCTGAAGAGCTGGTATAAGGTGAAGACACAGCAGTGAACTGTGACAGCTGCAACTAAAGGTAAATATAGTGACTGATCAATGTTTTTGTTTAACTCCAACAGGCTACATGTAGCTTATCCACATATTATGTGGAATATATATATATATATATATATATATATATATATATATATTTTTTTTTTTTTTTTTTTTTAAATTAAATTTGCCTCTCCTATTTTAAATACATTTACAGAAATACCTTAGTTTCCCGTGCCTTACACATAAATGCATCTTCTTCCTCATTTTCAGCACTTTCTTGTCTTCTTCATTAAAATGTTATGACAGGAACAATAAAGGGAAATTTCCTTATTTGACATAGAAAGTAATAAATGAATCAAACATGTGTAGCTCAAAGTTTTTGAACTATCATTGCCAGGAAGGCGGAGTGGTGAAATCTTGACAAACCTGTTGCTGATAAACTTTAACTGACTGCTAAGACTGATGAGTATGGGCTTTGACATTTTCCTCTGTCCGAAATAGAGAGCTCAAAGTCATCACTAGCAAACCTGCTGGATTAAACTCACATGCTGTTTTCCTTATCAGAAGACTAAGATGGCACCAAACTGTTCTTATCAGTGCTCAGGCTAAAATAGTGGCGGGGGAATGTGAGACATCCCTGAATTAAGATTATTGAAATTAAAATTCCATCCTAAAATACCCTTTGTACACTGTGTTATCTTCACTGAGATGTGAGTAAAAGAGAAGTGACAGTCAGCGTGAGTCTCAATGAACTGCTCTTGTGCTGCGTGTTTGTTAAATTAAGTCAAACAACAACAAAAATGCAAACATTTTAATTAATACCAGCATTGTTTTTTAATTTTGGTACATAAGTAATAAAAATAATTTTGCATTTAAAATTTTGTTTTACTAATTTTTTTGCATCAATTTTAAATCAAGATCACATGTATGTTGATAATGAGCAACAATTGTTATATTTGAATGCATATTTTATTTATAACAACAACGACAACAACAATAATAATAATAATAATGATTTTTATTTTTTTTAAAACCCTCTTTTCTGCAATATTTTTTTTCATCACGATCAGACCTCATCATACATATCAATTATCATTTTTTTTAATTAACCCTTTAAATGCCAGTTCATGTGCAAAAATCCCAGATTTTTTTAATGTTAAAAACTCAAAGAATTAAATATTTTTGTATACTACATGCAAATAAAATTTTCTTGAAGGAGATTACAACAGCCTTGAATTAGGACTGCACCACTTTTGCATTTTTAAAGTCAACTTTCATGTGATAAAAGTTGGCTCAACTCCAACTAGTCTAAACTACCTTTTTAAATATTTTCAATTTTGGCCTTTTATTTTTAATGAGATTGTAGAAAGATTAAGACAGGGCTATTCAATTACACAGTCAACTGGGCCAAATTTCAAAATCAAGAAATGTAGCCAGGCCAGACATGTTCAGCGCCCAGTAAGCAGCTGGTAATGTCAAATTTCAAACCAATACAGATCAATTTGATGAAAAATGTGCACTTTGTATTCATAGTCTCTCTTTTAAATTCGGAACATGACAAAGCACATCAAAAAGTGCAGAAAAACACAACGACAGAGTTGTATTTGAACATAACCTGAGGTAGCAGAAATGTTTTTTTTTTAACTTTAATAAAAACAGAATAAATAAAATTAACTTCTGGAAATAATAGTTTTGGTCAATCTTACCTAAGCATATCTTAAAGTGCATTAAAACTAATTTTGTACAGTTGTAGCTACAGTTGAAAAGGACATGTTTTATACTTGTTGTCTTGGGGCTACATCAGTCAGATTCACTAGCCACGCTTCAAAACAACGCAGTGCATTATTGTAGACTGTTGCTAGGCTACATGGAGTGTTGCATTCACGGTCTGAAATACTGTGTAAATTTATGAAACTTGCAAAACAGGTTGCCCTTTGCATCTTTGGCATGACCACTGGCTGGGCTACTTGGGATGGGTTCTGGGCCACATGTGGTCCCCGGGCCGCTAATTGAATAGGCCTGTAATAGGAGATTGGGGATAGAGAAAGTGAGGAATGACATGCAGGAAAGGAGCCACAGGCTGGGATTTTTACCCATGCCCCATGCCAATCACAGCTGTCACTGACAGAGCTCACCACTGCACCAGGGTGCAGCCCTTCACAGATCAACAGTATGAAAACCTGTACAATCTAATGCAATTCAACAGTTCTACAACAAATTCTATTTTTCTGAGGCTTTTACATTCTAACCGAGAAGCAAGCTCTGTGGTTGAGACATTAAGCCACTGCCATCAGTGCCAACCCTAAAGTAACTTGGTTGTCCACCTGAGGCTGGCTGCAGAAACACCCGAATTCATACAAACCTCCATTTTAAAATGCAGATTTTCATAGCTAGATAAACATGTTTACAGCCTGGTTAGAAAAATGGTTTTGGTTTGAGTAGGTAATTTCTTTATAGGCACACATTACGTGGGGTACATTTTTTAAATAAGTCGTCCATTTTGGTTTAAATAAAGATATTGAGTTATTTATAATTAAGGGCATTGCTGATGTCAGCAAGATGTAGCTGTTTGTCAGGAGGTTGAGGACCAGCTGAGGCTCCAACTCTGGGTCTGTTACTTGGTTGATCTAAAGGTGTTTGAGACAGCATTTTCAAAACTGGCCTCAAGAGCCCCCCTCAGTAACCAAATGACTGACATCAGTCAGGCCTTTTCCAACACTCTTTATGGTCTGTAATTCTCAACTTTGTTGACCTGGTCAGAAAGGTGATAATTCTACTTAAACTGGCCAAAGTAAGACCCTAAGCAGTATGATGACCCCCAGCACTGCCCCCACTTAGCATTACTTTAACAAGATTACCTTAAATTAGCTAAATAATAATAATAGTTACAAAGTTTTTGCATTATTTATTTGCAGTAGCCTGTAATAGTAGCAAATGAAGATGAAGTTCTTAGTTATAATTTAGTCATTATCAAGGATAACATACCAAAAACTACCACCGAACTGTGTTTTTCAGCACAACTAACTTTTATCTGAAAGAAGTTGCAAAAATTATCATTGCTTCTAATGATCATATTCCTAGGTGCAGTAATAAAGGTAATATTTTTAATTTCCATCAGTCTTTTATTTTAAAATAATGGTCATCACTGTGGGTTAATTATTTTCATTGTAACAATTATCCCACTTTATTAGCTATCTGTTAAAAAAAAAAAATAGCAAATGGGCGCTAAATAAAACCAGATTAAACTTACAGTTAGGTTAGGGTAGGCGTTAAGGTAAGAGTTAGGATAAAGACAAAAGTTAAAAACCTGACCTGCAAAACCAAATTGCAAAACATTTAATAAAGCAGAGTAAGCATGCTGCTCCCTGGAAAAAGGCTTGTCCTCCATGAAAAAAGTTCTGAAGTAGCAAATAACGAGCTGTGTTCTGACATTGCTAATGCTAAAACTCACAAAGCCCATGGTCATCTTTTCTAATAAACCTATGTTTACTAAGCAGTGCAGCTATGTTATCTAAATGGTCAAAGCTAACTTAACGACATTGGCTTATGTAGTGATGTTAACTATGTAGGTAGCGTAGCTATGTTAGCTTTAGCTAAAGCTAACGCAAGCCACTGTTAGTGTATATCTACCACTAAAACGGGTCCATAAATAATTTAACCCCCAGGGTTAGACGTCAGAAGTTTTTCAGTGTTTCATTTATGAAATGTTGTTAAAGGCTCATGTTAGCATGTTAGCTATGTTTGAAATGCACAGACATAGACGGAACTTTCTGTCCACACACTGCTTTCATTTCTTTCATTGCATAGATGGTCACAGTGGAATGGCTGATGGGTACATAGTCTGAAGTACAGACTTTAAAATGAACCCAGAATTTTAAGATCAGGTTCAATCAATGAAATGATTGAAAACGTGAGCATTTGGGACTTTTAAATGAAGTCTCACACTTCTCTACGAACACAGCAGATGTGGTCAGCTAGAGGTGTGGGCTTTCTTCAAGCAGACATTTTGACAGAGAGAGCACAGGTGTAACCAATAACATTAACGGGCTCTCATTGATTCATGAGCTGTGAGGATGAGCCAGCTAGGACCTTGAAACTAAAGCAGCTAAATGCTCTTTAGCCATCATTAATTTGATTTATGACACCTGTGCTTTTTCTATCACAACACGGCAATAGTCCTACTGAGAAAGGATCTTCTGTTAGAAAACAGACAGGAGATAGAAGTTACACTAAATCAGCCATGGCTGAGACAAATATGCAGAATTTAACTATGTATTGTTGAAAGAATTGGGAAGCAAATGAGGCTCCAATATCACAAGATTTAAGTGATTTATACATTTTTAAGTGATACTGAGCTTTGTCTAACATATAACTGCTCACACATAAAGGTCAAAGACAGTCCTGGGATCGCAAAGGTCACACTGGCCACCATGAACCGTCCAGCTCCTGTGGAACTGTGCCACAAGAACATGAGGTTCCTCATCACACACAACCCCACTGACAGCACTCTCAGCTCCTTTCTCGAGGTAAGAAACGTGTTGACAGATTCACATGCACAAACATTCATAGTACCCTTCATGCGTTGCAGCTGACCTGTGAGATGAAACCACACCACGGCCATTCCTGCTCATTTGAACCAAACTATTTATGTGTTTGCTTTGTTTTAAAAATCTTATAATTCTGTTCAATTCAGGACCTGAAGCGTTACGGTGCAACCACAGTTGTTCGAGTCTGTGACATCACTTATGACAAAACGCCGCTGGAAAAAGACGGCATCACTGTGGTGGTGAGCAGACGCTGAATACAAGTAAACACACATGCTCTGCATAAGAAGTGTCAGAATGACTAAATGCTTTTCTCTCAGGACTGGCCTTTTGATGATGGAGCCCCACCCCCCAGTAAGCTGGTTGATGATTGGCTGAGCCTGCTGAAGAAGAAGTTTCAGGAGGATCCAGGAAGCTGTGTGGCTGTCCACTGTGTGGCTGGACTGGGGAGGTGAGAGACACACAAAATGGAAAAAAAAGGTTTAGAAGGATCCATGGCAGAAGAGTAGTAAAGTTAAGTTTCTGGTGTCAGTAGTCGCAGCATCACTTTTGTTGGACACATACGGTGTGTCAATACTGGGCTTGTATGAAAAGAGCAGATGTCTTCTGCTGTGTTTAAGTGTTATAGATGTTTTACAAAAATATAAAAAAATTATATCTAACAATGTTTTTTTAATATGTCAGAAAAGTGTTGTTATTTAAAGACCTGACTTTTTGTCTGCTTTCAGGGCTCCTGTGTTAGTTGCTCTGGCTCTGATAGAGAGTGGAATGAAGTATGAAGATGCTATTCAACTCATCAGACAGTGAGTATATTTCTAAAATGCATCTTGGTGAGAAAGACTCAATGAACACTAGCACTAATAGTAACTTTTTACAAAGACCCTTTCTTAACCAGAGTTACAAGGCACTACAAAAAACACAAAAGGCTAAATGTAAATGAACAAAGGTAGGTAAGGTCTTGTAGCATCATCTTCTACAAGCTGCAGCTTGAGAGCGTTTCTCATACTGGTCCCAGAGAGTGCAGAGCATTGACATTGCTAAGTACTGAGGTAATAAAAGTGTGATTAAATTTTCCAGGAAGGGTCTAACCTTAGAAATGAGTCTGACCTGGTGGCAACAAGATTGCATCCCTCTGAACTCATGAGTCTCAAATGACAAGAGTTAAACATCACTCCAATATTGCTGTCTTCTTCTTTTCCATATGACAGAAGAGCTACACCAGGTATAAAGTGGGTTAGCAATACCTGCATGTGAGCCATTACAACTCAGAATGACATAACACACAAGGCAGTGAGAGGGTTTTTAATGCTTTCACTCAAAAAGTGTAGTATGTTAAACTGTCATCATCATATAGTACACTTTTTTAAGTATGGACCATACTTAGACTAGCATACAGTGCACATGGGAGCAGTGTGGGTTGTGTTAAATTGTATTAAACCAAAGTTACCAGTTTTCACCCGTAGGATGAATGAAGTAGTTCTACTTCTGACACACAGAAGTGATGCATTACTTGTTTTTCTGTCATCTTTGGTGCCATCTAGTGGTCATATCAAGGGGTAAGTGAGTAGTGTAAATGAGTAGTCTGTACCCATTTAACCTTTTATGACCTTCCATACAAGGCAAAAACGAAGATAAAATGAAATTGCACTAAACTTGCAAAAAGACAGCATTTTTATAAAAAAATAAACTATGTACAGTAGTGCAATCAAATCTCTAAGTTTGTCAGATGCTTTTGAGCATGCATATGTTTGCAGATACCATGTTGAAACAATAAAAAGTGCGACTCGTGACCTGCTAGAAAACAATGTGATAGGTTTCGTGCAGACAAAACGTCATCATATGTCACATGTAAACTAGAAAGTGCTGTGAAAGGCAGTAGTCTGGATCATATTGTATAATATTGTTTATGACGTGTGCCCTTACTATATTTCTGCAAAAGAAGGGAAGATATTTCTGGAAGGAAACCGTACTCTGGGACACAGTGAATGTGAGATATGTTAGTGTTACTCCTCCGGTTTTGTATGTAAAAAGAATTTGTGCTCTATCTCATTTGGTTGCAATTTTCTCTGTGATTAAAGCTAGAAATGCATTGGGAGCACCAGCTATCCCATAGGTCTTAAAGGGCTACAGCATATGCAGAGGAGTAAAGGGACTAAACAAACAATAGGAAAGAGGAAAAAAGGCTCTATTGATATCATCTTGTCAATTTCTGTTCTAAATTAATCCAGAATTTTAGAATAATGTGTAGTTGCATTATCCCTGAAAAAGGAATTTTACAGTGTAAAACACATTATCTATTTCTGACCACTCTCCTAACCTGCACCTTTTTTTCTATTTCTTTGATTTTTAGTCTGACCGTAACCTCCCGAGACCCAAGCTTTTGTTTGGTTTTCAATTCTCTCACTTATTTGGGATCAGTAGGACCTCATACGTTGAAAAGCTCAGCATCATATTTGAACAGAATTGAGATTTTACCAAAAATGATGTCTGCAAATCCCCTAAAGGTCTCGTTTCAGTGAAAAAATCTAAATACACCACTGGATAGGTTTTAGAGCAGATGTTTTGGCTTAGTGTCTGACATTTAGTCAGTTGTTCAGGGTCTTCAATCAGTAAGGAATGGTGTCAGTCATGGAAAGAGGGGTGGTTTAAGTAATTTTTTTTGTTATACTGATAATAAATTACATGGACTTGTTAAGGCCAGGGACAAACAGAATTCTTTGCTAAAAGTTCTGAATTTCTTGGAAATGTTCCTTCCTTGAATAAACACAAGTTCCCTAAGGTTTTAAGGATATCACATAAAATTACATAACTTAAAAGTATCCCAAAAAAGTACATCAAAATCTTTTAAATATTCCCCAAATATTTCAGTGAAACTTTATCATAAAGCCTAAACATTTCTATAAAAAATCCCCCGATAATTCCTTGTAAACTACTGCAAAAAAATCGAGCAAATTCCCCAGAATAAAAGGAAATACATTACCTAAAATTCCATGAAGATGACAGAAAGTAAAATCCCATTTGAATTCAAATTCCCAAAAATATATTCAATTAAATTTTCCAAATTTCCATAAAAATACTAAAAACCAAGGACAAATCCCTCCAGAAGTCAAAATAAAATTCCCAAAACCATATTTCCCAAATTTCAATGAAAATGCCGTCAAATTTCCAAGCAAATTTCTCCAAACATTGTATGAAAATATACAAACATATCCTTAAAGTTTCCATGAAAGTAGTTGACAATTTTCAAGACAAATTTCCCAAAAAATCACAAAAACATTCCCCAAAATTCCATGGAAATCACAGAAATTTCCTCAAAGAACTCCAACAAGTTCCCTGAAATTTCCAAGAAAATTCTTGAAAATTTGCTCAGACCCCCAACACATAAACACATACATTTTCCAAGTAAATGACCAAAAATTCAAATACATTTTCTAAATTTTAATGAAAAGGCCAGAAAATTTCCAGATTTCCCCAATATCCACACACATTTCCTTAATTTCCATGAAAATGCCAATGATTGTCCACCAACCTTTCAATGAAACTCCCCGAGATATACAAACATATCCCCAAAATTTCCATGAAAATACTTGAAATTTTCCAAGAAAATTCCCTAACATATACAGGCAAATTCATTAAAATTTTCATGAAAATTCATGGAAATTATAAAGGAAATTCTCCCAACATTTCAAGCTAATTATTTTCAACATTGTTGTACATCAAAACATGCATCTTAAACAACAAAATTATTACTATGCTGTAGCAAAGCCAAAATGTAATGTCCTCATATGTACAAGTAGAGATTCAGGAGATTAGTAATTACTGTTCTGACTCTACTACTTCTAACTTTGAAAAATGGTAATTCAAGCAATAACATCTTCAACAGTGGGGTAAATTCACAGATGTTTCGGCTCTTGTCTTGATATTCTTGCCCTTAGGACAGACTAATTGGAGCTCTATGTCATACTGTCTGTGTTTTCAGGAAGCGCCGGGGAGCCATCAACAGCAAGCAGCTCACCTACTTGGAGAAATATCGATCTAAGCAGAGGCTCCGCTTCAAAGAGTCAAATACACACAAGAACAAGTGCTGCACCATGTGAACAAGCACAGAAACACAGAATTGTGTAACCCTCAGTAGATGCTCTCAGGAATCCAGCCATACAAGCCTTGTTTCATCAGTCATTAAAATAACATGGCCTCTTTAGCCGAAGTCCACCCTGGGAAGTTCTGAATATTCTCCTAGCAATCTCTGTCAAAATTAATTTTTTTCCTCTGTTTGTAACGATTGCTTGTCTTTTAAGGAAGATTGAAATGGCATGTTTGATTTATGATATGTTCTCTGTCAAAGAAAGATGGCAGGATAGAAAGCACATTTAAATACATTACATAGGTAGTTTATTGTTAGGCATATTGACTTTAACATGTTGAAATCTTACACCAACACCTGCATAATGTGCATTTTTGGAGATAGAACAAACGTTTTCATACATTTGTGAAGATTTTTGCCAAGGTAACACTTCACAACTACCTTAGCATGAAATATTTTATTGTAAATTAATGTCAATGCACTGAGTTATTACTTTTTTTATTTTTCTGCTGAGTTTCAGTTAAACAGGAGACAAAAATCAGCTTCTAAAAGTAATCTTCATCAACAAAAAGCCCTCATTTGGTTTTGTCACGGTAACTGTTTTAATATTGTGCTCAAATTATGTGTTTACATATCAATGTGTGCATTATATTATGCTCTGTTTACTGACACCCACTGAAGGAAGCCTCTCTTATAGACGCAGCTGATTGTAAGCCATGTTTAAAGTGCATATATGTATCATAAAAAAGAAAATGTTTATGGAAGTAAGAATTACTGGTTAATGTAAATTAGCTGTAAATAATATGAAACAAGGATCCTTATCATTACCCCCTATGGGTTAGGAAGAACTACTTTCCAAAGACATGGATTATGTCAGGGAGAAGTTTTCATTGAATCAGCACCAATAACTGTCTCTTTATTTCAATTGCAGAAAAGATTCATGGTTAAAAATAAAAATTTTTCTAGTCCTTGCACAAATGTTGCTGTGCATCACAGTGCACATTTTAGCCAAGATCATAGTAGTTTATGTACTATTTATTTTGCAGTTGGGAGTTTATTTTTTCTGTTTTTCTGTTCCTGAATGATGCATGTAACCAAATGCTTCTGTTTTTCTTGCTGATGATGGAGCATGCACTTTTTATGTACTTACTATTGTTTATACCAGTCTTCTTTTCATGATGTCATAAAAACATCTCTAACATAAAGCAAGAATAAGTAAAAATGAGAGCTGGAGGTTCAAATCTAAAATGTGGTAGCAACTAAGACAAAACATTACATCTTTTTAACAAATTATTTATGAGCAATGAACAAATTTTCTTGTTCATATGGTGTTTGTGTGTTTATTAAAATATGTGTGTGTGTCTTTAGCTGCTGTTAATCATTGGGACTGGCCACTTTTTTAATGTAAAAGCACATGCTGTAAATGTCTGTCTGTAAATTCTTGTTTAATAAAAAGTTTTCTCATTGTCCCTTTATTTAAATACATTTCCATTAATTCCTCTGTTAATGAGGCACCTTTGTGGATAAAAAAAAATGAAGTTCCACTAACTGTGAATTATAAATACATGTACATAAATACAAAACCCACTTATTTAGAGTAAATTTGCCCTTTCTGCAAAGAATTAGCAGAAAACATCAAATGATTAGTAGGCCCTTCATTAACACCCCCCCCCCTTTTTTTTTTTTTTTTTTTACATCTTCGTGGTTTCCCAGCTTATAACCCAAACAGTTTCAGCATCTCTAGGTCGATGGCAGAATTATTAAAGGTGCAGTGTGTAAAATTGGGACTATCAACATCTAACAGTCAATTCTGGAGTGTGATGCTCATTTCTCTGGTGATAACTGTGGGAACCAGTGAAGTTTCAAAATCAATACATGCTTAACTGTTATTTGGTTCCTTCTATGGAGCCATTGAAACAGGGAAAATGCAAAAATCCAAGATGGCAGCGTCCTTGGAGGGGACCCTTCCTATGTATGAATAAAAGGCTTATTCTGAGTTAATTTAAAACATAAATTTAAAAAATGTGTTATCAGATGTCAACACTAATTTAGATCAATCTACTTATAAATGTAATGTTTCATTTTAACCAAGTTTGTTTTGCTAAATGCTATTAGGCTAAATATTACACACTACACCTTTAAAGCTTATTAAAAAATTCTATCATCTCTTTTGTTCACTTGTGTAGTTGGTGACTGATGTGATCAAACTTTGAGTTATTGAACATTGATATTTTTACTTGTACATGCTGTCTACCTCTATTTTTATTGTTGTACCGTGGTGACAATGCCGGTGAGAAACTCTATACTCGGCGAAATGACAATAAAGCGAATCTCTTGTATCTTGTAGCTCAGTCCTCCTGCCACAGGAGGGCGCGAGACTGCCGGCTACAGTATTACTGTGTCCGGTTTACTTCCGCTTGCTGGAAGGCTTTGTGCAGCAGATTCGACAGAAATGCTAACGAATAGAATGTTAAATTAGTCTTTAAATTAAAATTTAGGGGTTATATTCACTTTGAAAGTGGTTTGAATATATCTGCAAAGTACTGTCGTTTTCTTATGCGGACGCTGGAGCGATGAAGGGGCAAAATGCAGGTAAGAAACTCCGCTAGCTTTAACTCGAATGTGTTTTTAGGGTCTACATGTCACTTCGAGTCGCACCAAAACAAATATATGCACGTTTCTGTTCTCTAACATGCGCTGTATTCGTTATTTACATCCTACTTGCATGTGCAATGCCTAACGTGTTTACTGTGGAAGTCCCATGGAGACAGTTGCACACGTTAACCTGTAAAACAATTAATATAAACCATGAAAAGTTTGAAACGTTAGTAAACTTAAAAAATTCACAGACCTACAATGCACCTTCCTCATATCCTTATTAATTATGCTTAGAATCGAGGTTATAAGTCCATCTTCCGATAGGAAAAAAGTATATTACTGTGATAGAGATCAATAGGCTTAAGTTAACTATGAGACCCTAACATTTGTCCTGTTAATAAGTTGGTATCAAAAGAGATTCCGGGTGGGCAAGATGAAAGAGTTAAAGGGCTACTTTTGTACCAGCGTGGGACAGCTCATTGCTATCTACTCTGAAGTGGACATTGAGTGTGCCGATGGAGTACAAATGCTGATAATTAATTGTTATATAATTAGTAATGGACACTTTAAAGCAGGAGTGTACAAAGCCAAGGCCCGGGGGCCAAATCCAGCCCGTGGTACCGTTATACCTGGCCAGCAAGATCATATTTTATGATTGGCCCACTGGTATGAGGTCTGCATATTTCCTTTAATTTGAAAACGTAAATTTAACCTTTATGATTTCAAATATTCTTGTTAAGTCATAAAATTGTGAAAAGTAAAGGTTAAAACTGATAAGATAAAAAGTCAGGAATGTGTGAAAAGAATTAATGTTTGTTTTTATTTCATATTTTCAATTTTGCATGTCAGGATTACAACTTAAAGTCACTATTTCATATTTTTATTTCATATTTGACCTTTTTTAATTAATAATTTTGACTTTTTATCTTATATTTTGACCTTTAAAACTCATAATTTTGAATTTTTTCTGGCATGTTACCTTGTAGACTTCTAGTTTTGACTCCTAATCCCATTCTTGACATTTAAGACTCTCAATTAAAAAATTCTGTCTTAAATTTAATTTTAAAACTCATGATTTCGAATTCTATCCCATATTTTGACCTCCAGAACTCACAATTTCACACTTAATCTCATATTTTGACTTTTAAAACTCACAATTTTAAATTTGATCTCATACATGGACTTTTAGTAAGGTTGACTTTTTATCTCGGATTTTGAGCCTTTAAACTTTAAAACTCAAAATCATTTATCATCAGTGCTAAGTTTTCCCCCGTAATCTTATTACTGGTGAAAATGAGGTTAGCAGTTCATGGTTAAATGTGAACTGCAGTGCTCTCAGGTTTCAAAATCCAACCCCTACACAGTTTGACACCCTTGCTTTAAAGTATTGAGGTTGTACTTCATGCTTGACCGTTCATTCAAAGTCCTTTGCATCGAAGAATTTTGGAAACAATTTTCAACTAGGTACAAAAGCTGGCCTCTAGTGGCTGTGCCTACTTGTGTGTACCTAATTGAAAAGTCTTAACATAATTCTCAGATGCAAATTATTTTCAAGTAGAAAGCACACAGTGAAAGCTGGAGTGTTGAATTCTCAATGTTAAATATTTAAGAGCATATTTAACTCCCAAAGTGTATTTTTAAGTCTGTTCTGAGTTAAAAAAAATCTTAAGTCTTGGATTTATTTGACAGTGTTTATTTTTCCAACTCTATAGAGAGTCTACTGATCTGAGCTTTGCCTACTGCCATTTGAAATCTGTAGGCAGAGTTTCCCATGATGCCCTTTTGACAGATTGTTTCTTAGTGTTTTAGGTGCTTTTAAATGTGTTTAGATGTGTTTAGATTTTTTCTGTTGTACATTTATCACTGCTGGGATTCCTTTGCTTGTGTTTCTTGTGAATTTTAGTTTTGTTGACACCATAAGTGCAGTTGTTAACCGAGTTAGTCACTGGAGTTTAAGGGTCAGTTTATAATGATATTCATTTGCAGTGAGTCTGACTCTGTCTCATTCTCATTAATGGTCAAGGATGTTTTAAATTGCATTGAAAAACCTTATTACCTCCGCCAAGGAGGTTATGTGATCGGCAGGGTTTGTTAGTTTGTTAGTTATTTAGTTAGTTAGTTTGTTTGTTAGTTTGTTTGTTAGCAACATAACTCAAAAAGTTATGGACAGATTTTCATGAAATTTTCAGGAAATGTCAGAAATGGCATAAGGAAGAACTGATTAAATTTTGAGAGTGATCCAGATCCCCGTCTGGATCCAGGAATTTTTTGAAGGATTCTGTACTGTTGGGAGATAGGGCTAATGGCAGAGGTCTGCTTTTCTAGTTAGTAATGCCATAATTGCTTCAAGTCAGCACCTCCGATGAGAAACTTGATTCTGATTCTGAGAAAGATATAATACTACTGTCTTAAAAGTACTTTTTAATGTGTCAGGAAGTAACACTGTAAGTGTTTCCTGTGGACTCAGAATAAGATGAATGATGTCTCCAGTAAAAAGCAGAAGAGTAGCACATTTTTCTGGTTTACTGTCTAATTTCTTCTTCCTCACCCTCCCTCTCCCTGCCTCTCTAGCTGGTTCTGTGTTTATGTGTCGGCTCTGCAACCTCTTCTCTCCCAGTCGCGCTCAGCTGCTGGTCCATTGCTCCCAGCAGCACCCCCAGCAAGAGCCTCCTGATGACATTGTCATTGCACTGCAGCCCCTTGTAGGAGACCCTGTGGCTGCACCTACAGGTCAGATAAGGGTGCCATTTCTGGGATAGCAATCAGAATCATGATAGAAAATTCAACATCATTATTTATACATTTGATAAATGGCACTTTGACTTAGCCTAACTTTTAACCTAGACTATTAGTATGGTATTATTGTTTTGTTCTCTTACCCAATGAAATGAATTGTTCCATCTTAATAACAAGAACTGTAATATACTTTAATGCCATTCAAGGGATAGCAGTGGAGCTGTATGATACTTGTATTATAATTGCCGGGATTTAAGGGGGTTGTTAATCAAGAAAACATTGGTGTTTATTTCTCATTTATTCTATTGTCCGTGTGGCTGACAGAGAGTCCTAAACGAAAACGAGGACGACCAAAAGGCTCTAAGAACGTTTGTTCAGTTTTGAAAGAGAGCAAGGCCAACTTTGCTCATTCTCAAGAAGATTACGTCAGAAGAGAAGAAGAGGAGACGGACAAGGACGGAGAGAGACAGTGTAGCTCGAAAGATGGTATTTTTGTTATTCTTTATATGTGTCTCACACTGGAGACATAAGTTCTCTCTGAATGAGTGGCACTAAATTGGAGTTTGATTACTGTAAACTACATCAATGCCACTGTCATGGGCAGATAGCTTTAACAGCCATTGATGTTTAGAGTGAGTGAGTTTTTTTCTTTAATCAATTTTGCAATTTTTTAATTAATTCATACCATAATCTGACTCTTTTCTATTGCTCTTCTAGGTGAAAACCATGATGGGATATCAGATCTTAAATGTAGAAACTGTCATCGCTCATTCAGCAACAGACGGCAGATCCTCAAACACATCTGCCTCAGAGATGAGGAAGAGGAGGACAGAGAAGAAGATGGTAGGGGTGGAAACAAAACAGGAATGATCTTCCATGTAACTAAAACATGAATGGCTCTGTTAGTTACTCATGTTGGAAAATCTATGGAGAAAAAACACTTTTTTTTTTTTGCGAGTTTGTGATTATCAAAACCAATGTCATCATTTTCAGGGAGCCATGGTGGTCAAACGAGTGTCGAGGATTCAGAGAGTTTGGATCCAGGGGGAGTAAATCAAAACCAGAAGTCAGTAAAACCCGGGCCTAAGAGAAAAAAGGGTAAGTTTGCTATTCTTCACAATAATTACAGCCAAGATGAAGAGCCTTGTTACTGTCTTACAAAATGCAACTACTAAAATAGTGATCTTTTTCACCTATAGACTCAAGCAACATCAAGGAAGGAGGCCAAGCAGCAGGAATCAAGAAGTCTGTCATCAGCGTCGTTCTGACAGAAGATGAAACACTTCCAGGTTAGCCCAGAGAAAAATATTTGATACTGCAATCACCTTTAGTAGGGAACAGATTTATTAGTGTTTCTTTGAATTTGACAGGTGTTGCTAAAATGGTTCCAGTCGAGGAAAGCTCAGCAGAAATGAAGTCGCCGGCCACCCAAGCTCCATCTCAAGTAACCACAGGAGTGAAGAGAATAAAAGCCTTTCTGTACTTTGTTTGTTATATCAAGCCTCACCTTCTGCTGAGGTTTTGTTTGAGCAGGTTTTTAGACATCTCTAGATTTCTGCCTCCACCCCAGCATACAGAAATAATTCTACATACATTCTACGTACAATAATAATGTAGAGTTTCATTCAGCAGCAACTTCTGTAGGATTTTGCACAGAACTTTAAGGAAGCAGAATGGAAAGAAACTTCCTACACAATAATAACTAAACCTAAGGAATGTTTGTGTATTCAAAATCCTATTTAGCCTCTTCTTTCTAAAATGCATTTTATTTTACCAAAATAATACACATCTATCTAATTAAATCAACATATTTCTTATTAGTTGATAGATGTATTTTTTATATGGATGAGTATATTCTAAACAGGTTGACTTATTGATTTTTCCTCCTCCAACAGACATCTGCAGTCTTCCACATTTTTTCAAAAGATAAAGGTGAAGCTGCTTCCTGTGACGGTAACCAAATGACAGATCAGGAAACAAGGTACGATAGTAAAAGTGCCCATCTGTCCTGTAGTTGTTTAAATGTATTACACAAAAGATATCAGGATTAATAAACAAAATCTGACCATAACCACTGATGTGAATGGGAATTTCATACTGTTGTAATTGTTCTGCTACTTTCCATACCTATAATCTGATCCCTTTGTTTTTTTCTCAGTTCTGACACAACCTCCACAACAACGACAACAACAACAACCACAACAACCAGCAGAGGCTTCCAGGAATATTCTATCAAGCAAAATACTTCCAAGTAGGATGAGTTTTTTAAAATATTGATTATTTCCCTGTTGTTTTATTTAAAAAGGCCGTAGCTGTAGGTAAAGTGTACTTCTAACTCTCAAAAAGAATTTTATTTAACAATCTGACGGAAAAGACATGTTTGGCCTTGTTTTTAATCCATCTTAGTTAAAAGTTTCACAGTTTTATGATCGTTATCGATGCAGCCTTCAGCCAGTCAAAGAAGAACATCCATTTTATTTGCAACATCATTTGCAAATCTGTGCACTCTCTGTCTCCCAGTTTACACCAGAGCAAGTTGAGGATCTACTCCTGTGAGTTCTGTAATAAGATCTTCAAATTCAGACACTCACTAACGGCCCACCTCAGGACGCACACACAGGAGAAACCGTTCCAGTGTCCACACTGTGACTATGCATCCACCATTAAAGGTAGATCACAGCTGAGGGATGTTTTGTTGAAACTGCTGCTTTAAATATATAACTGAGTGCTTCAAATAATCTTCAAATGCACTTAATATTAATGCAATGATTTAATAGTAATGCTATGATAATAATGTAGAGCTGGGTACGTTTTTAACACTCCCTACACAACCAATGTAGATACACTTTAAGTGTAAACCATGGGTCATCAGCTACATTCATGCAACAATTCAGCTTTTTTCTGGCAGACACAGTGGGGGGCTGAATTTTCAAATTAATTAAAATAAGATCAAATAAATATCTTAGTATGATAAACCCACTGTTGTTTAAATATTTTAATTTTCTTCCAAAATATAATAATTTCAAGTCTTTCACAGTTCTTATCAGCCATAGCATAGCCAGCAACAAGGGCTGATTAAGGTAATGAATTGTAATTTTTAAAAAGTGCTTCACTACTAATATTAACACACAGTAAGAGTAGACAGACAGAATATGCAGTCATATAAGAAAAACAACAGGAGATAAGAGAGATAAAATATCAAAGTTATTAAAATCAGAGAGTAAAAGCTTTTCTGTGAAAGAATGTCTTTAGAAGAGAAAAACTGAGAGACTAACTCTCTCTAAACTTCAGTTACAAAGTGCTTCACAAGAAATCTGACAAAGGAAATAAAAATAGATATATTCATCATAGATGAAAAAATACAATAAAAAAAATAATGAAAATTTAAAACATCAAAACCTTAGTAAAAACCAATAGAAGTACATTTCAAAAGCAGAGAAATTGTTAAGAGAAGGCTAATCTAAAAGGTGTTTTTAGAGCTGATTTGAAAGAAGGTAGTGAATCTTTGAGTCTGAGACTTTCAGATAAATTATCCCAAAGGGTTGGAGCCCTGACAGCAAATGCCTGGTCCCCTTTAGATTTTAATCTCATTTTAGGCAGAGAAAAAAAGGTTCTTATCAGAGGATCCCAGGCATCACTTTGGTGTATAGAAAGTTAAAAGCTCTGAGAGATAGCTTGGGGCCAGACCATGTAGGGCTTTAAAAGTCAAGATTTAAATTTTAAAATCAACTCTAAAATGCAAAGGGAGCCAGTGAAGTGAGGATAAAATAGGGGTGATGTGACCATGCTTTCTTGATCGATGATTTTAGTAGCCAACGTAATAAGACAAGGGCCCCTCTTGGTTTTGTGGAGCTTCCTATTTGCAGTAAACTATCTATTTGTTATCAGTACTGGTATGTTAGAGGGGCAGGATTCTAAAGGCAGAGGAGCCAAAGGAAGGATCAGCAGAGTGTCATGCCTCAGTCTTGGAACAGCCAGCTGAGCTCTATCAGAGGGTCTTAGATAAGGGCTCACAAGGGGACAAAATCTTAGAAATATAGAGAGGAGGCAGAACATTCAAATCTAGGAAGAGGATTTTAAATTACGCCTAAAATAAACTGGCAACCAGTGGAGAAAAGCTAAAATTAGGGTGATTTGAGCACATTTTTTGGTTCCTGTTAAAAGCCAAGCTGTTGTGAATGAATTTTTGGCTGAGACAGGTGTACTAAACAATTTATTTTACTTGAAGCTCAAAACACAAGGACTGATTGAAAATTACACAAGGATTTCTGGTGGAGGGCTTTACAAAAGGACTCATAGCTGTGAGATGATTTGATTTCCTAAAGCTGCAAGACAAATGACAAGGACTTCTGTTTTTGGTCCACTTAATAGCAATACTTCGTGAGATATTCTTCATTTAATTTCTGGGTAACAATTAAATGATCTATGTCTGACTGGTCACCAGGTATGGTGGAGTGTAAAGTTGAGTATCATCGATGTAACAGTAAAAATGGATGTTATTTATATTTAAGATGTTTTGGATATATGATTCTGGGACTGTGATGTGGTCCATCATTGGGTTTGACACTAATATTCTGTGTCGTGACTGATGGTGAGAAATACATGAAAAAAAGGTCTTTAGTTTTGATTCACAGTCAGGGAAAAATTGTACTCTCAGAGAGCCTGAGGGATGATACGGAAAACCTCAGATTTGATCAAGACTGGACTTAGAATTATGAGTTTATCTTGCCAGTTTGCTGCAATGCTATATGTGTGCCTTTTTATGGATCATACTGTTAGGGTGGAGGTTTTTATTTCTACTTTGAGAGCAAACAAATGTCAAATGGCACATGTAAAAATAGCACTGATGAGAACAGCATCTGAAACAAAGGAATAAAATGTTTAAAGATGACGACCAGTTTTTCCTCACTCTTATACATTATTTAGACATGCGAAGGCAAACTCAACATCACAGTATCAAAAGAGGAGGATTTCTTTCAGCTGTACTAATCCTAGTTTACTGCAAAGCCTTTTATGATAGTGGTAGCTTGTATCCAAATTGAGGATAAGTGGTGTAAATCATAACATATAGCAGATCAGAGTAACTCGTAAAATATTGCATTAATGGAATATCTAAAATCATTATCAAACAATTTTAGAACTGTTCATCTCGTGACCTTTTTTCTTACTTTTCACTCTAAAGCCAACCTGAACGTTCACCTGAGGAAGCACACAGGAGAGAAGTTCAGCTGTCCACACTGTCCTTTCAACTGCCTCAACAAGGGACACCTTAAGGTGTTGATTTTAATTTATTTGTATTTTGACAGCATGACTTTCACTGTAAAATAATAGAATTGTTGTAGATCTGATCGTTCTAGTTAGATGTACAGTATTTTAATGTTTTGTTAAGCTTTTTTGGTTTCCTCCTCATATAGAGTAATAGTTTTTCCTGTTTTTAAACTTGCAACATAAACTTGTGTTTGTTTATCACAGGTCCACATAGAGCGAGTCCATCTGAAGGTAAAGCAGCACTGTAGCTTCTGTGAGTGTAAATACTCAGATGTGAAGAACCTGCTGAAACACATGGAGGAACACCATAATCTGAATGACCCCGCTGTCCAACAGAGCTACCAACAGCTCAGGTTTTAAACTTGTGGTCATTATTTTACCTTCTTTTATCAGATCAATCTGTCAAACCACCTAACACACATGTCCCTCTTATTTTCCCCAGATTAAAGACTCGTCAGTGCCTCCGAGAGCTCCTCTACCACTGTCCAACCTGTAACCGTCATTTTAAGAACAAACTTGAGCAAGAGCGCCACCTGTTGGTCCACGGACCTCTGCGTCCCTTTGCCTGCCTCCTCTGTGACCATGCTGCGACCAGGCTGACTGCCCTCGCAGCTCATGTCAGGAAGCATCTCTTCCTGTATGTCTGCTGTGTTTGTGATGGGAAGTTTGTGAGTTCTGTGAGGCTGAAGAACCACCTGGAAGAGACGCACCCTGAGGTGGACCTGGAGTCAACCTTTAGCGACTGCATCAACAACAGCTTCTGTCTGACGCAGCCCGGGGGAGAGATGCGGGGAGACCAGGAGAGGGAGAATACAGAGGGAGAGATGACGAAAGAGTGCATGATGGAGCAGGAAGGAGAAAATGAAACACTGAGAGAAGAGGCTGGGGAAAAAGATGTAGGAGAGGAGGTGATGCTGGAAGGAGGAGAGGAGAGGATGGAAGTTGAAGTGGGTGAAAATAAGGAACAAAAAGTGGAGGAAGAAACAGATAGACTTAAGGGGGGGAGAGAAGAAGAAGAGCAAGTTCAACAAGAAATGCTTTATCAGGTTGTTTCTATGGAAACTAAAACTTCCACTGACGGACCAGATGAAGCAACAGCAGAGGAGGAGTCAAAGGACAACATGGTGGACTCATGCACTCATGCTGCTGAACACAACACACACATGGTTTTATCAACAAAGAATATCAACATTTCTCCTTCAGAGGGCAGGACTCAAGAAGACATAAACACCCCTAGAGAGGATTCACACATATCCTCGTCGTCACTTAATTTAAGTGTACACTCGCCTTTGTCTTCAGCACCCCAAACGGAAGACATGCAAACATCAAATTCAGAAAGGGTAAATTGAAAACATTTACTTGAGAAAGACAACAGTCTCAGCTTCAGATCCACCAATTATTATCTCAATTACAGTGCCAATAAAAAGTATTCACCCCCTTGGATATTTTACCCTTTTATTATAATGTAAAATAAGTGACTGCATAAAATTCCCCCTTTCATGTCAGTATTTAGATGCACCATTGGCTGCAATCACAGCACTGAATCTGTGTGGATAGGTCTCAATCAGACTTGCTCATCCAGACACTGCAATTTTACCCAATTTTTCTTTGCAAACACCCTAAGCTCTGACAGGTTGCACATGGATCAGGAATGAAAAGCCCTTTTTCATTCCAGCCATAAATTTCTGTTGGATTGAGGTCTGGGCTTTGACTCAGCCACTCCAGAACATTCACCTTGTTGTCTTTAAACCATTTCTGTGTAGCTTTCACTGCTTTGGGTCATTGTCTTGCTGGAAAACAAGTCTTCCAAGCCATAATTCTCTTGTAGACTGAATAAGATTATCCTTTGGGATTTTTATATATTTCCCCGTTCCTTTTACCCTCTACCTTTACAAGCCTTCCAGCCTTGGCTGCCAAGAAGCATTCCAACAGCATGATGCTGCCACCACTGTGTTTTACAGCGGGGATGGCATGTATGTGGTGATGCGCAGTGTTTGGTGTCCACCAAACATAATGCCATGTCTCATGGCCTAAAAGCACCATTTTGGTCTCATCAGACCAAAGAACTTTCTTCCACTTGACCACGGAGTCTCCATATGGCTTTTTTTGCAGACTATAGTCTAGATTTAACATAATTTTTCTTCATCAGTGGCTTTCTTTTTGCCACTCTCCCATAAAGCTTTGATTGGTAAAGAACCAGGGCAACAGTTGTTGTATGCAGAGTCTCTTCCATCTCAGCTGCTGAAGCTTGTAACTCCTTCAGTGTGGTCAGAGGTGTCTTGATGGCCTCTCTCACTAGTGTCCTTCTCGCACAGTCACTCAGTTTGGGTGGACGGCCTAATCTAGGCATGTGTCATATTCCTTCCATTTCTTGAAGATGGATGTAACGGAAATCCAGGGAATGTTAAGTGCCAGGGTTTTTTTTGAATCCATCCCCTGACTTACAGTATACCTTTCAAAAACATTTCTTTGAGTTACTCTGGGTGTACTTTTGACTTCATGGTGTAATGGTAGCCAGGAATAATGACTAACCAAATTGGTTTTCTTTGATATTAAAGAGGTTGAATTTTTTTTTCTCAGAAAAGCCTAACTATATTGACCATGATTGATTAATAAAATCAACGAAAGAGTAAAACATCTAAGGGGGTGAGTATTTACAGGCACTGTAACTGTTAGCCTCTAAACCATGAGAAAATAATTCTTATCCTATTCAGTGCTAAAGCTAACATGTTAACATTAAAAATCCTTCCTCTAGTGTAACTAATAAACCCAAATAAATGTATTTTAGTGAACTTGAAAGATGAGTATAGAAACAAATCTTCACATAAGAAGCTGAATGTTTGATTTGAAAATTACCCTGAATTCTTAAAAAGTTTGAAATTACTCTTATAAAATTGGTCATAAATATCTTAAAATGTCCTTAAAATTATCTGTGACAGGTCTTAAGGTTTGTTGCTTTTCAAATCTACACTGTCTACTTAGCTTTATATGATTTTGAATTTTTGCTATGTGGTTCTGCTGTTTGTATAACAATTGACAGTATTTACCAGTGTGGTATGCACACACTCAACCAACCATGAATGGAAGAGAAAAGGGAAATTTGGAAATATTCACCATCAACATAAATTGGTTTCAATTTCTGAAAGGTATTGGTGGCAGGGGTAAAAAAAAAACACCTCAAGAGTCATTTTGCAGGTTATGCAAAAAACTCTAAAAACTGGGACAATGGGAATTAAAAGCATTGAATCCCTCATGAAATCCAAACATATCCAATGCTGTTAAAATTGTGTTTAATCTTCCTTTTCTGGATCTTTAAAAGGGTTTAAAAGTCTTATATTTGATAGTGAAATGTTATTTAAGGGACTGATGCCACACACACTTCAACTAAGAACAATTTTATCAATAGCAAAAGCTTTTAGTGCTATTCTTCAGGAGCTATAGAGAGGTATTTTACAGCAGTGTTTGTAATGTCTCAAGGAAAATGAAATTTCTAAAGTTAAGAAGTTAAATGGTGCTAACACATTAATTTTGCAATTTGCCTAATCCTAATAGTATCTTAATTTTCTAATTAAAGGAAAGTTGTTTTTATAATGATTAACATGATTTCTTAAACACATAAATGTTTCTACTTTTAACTAATCTTTTATGTCTTGCTGAGATAGTACGTATTTCTACTCCTCTAGTTTGCCTTTTGTGATCTGACTTCCTCTCCCTCACCTTATGGTTTGTAGGTGTCAGAGGTTTCCCATGAGAGTGCGTTCCTGCAGGTGCTGTCAGCCATTCAGAAGACTCCGCTCAATGTTGAATCTTTCCAACGGCTCAGGAAAATATATGGAGAACTGGAATGTCAATACTGCGGTGAGATAATCCCACATCCTATAGAGTCAGTGCATCATTGTTATTATTTACTCAGTATTACTTTATTTGCTCTTGCTTGAGCATTAATCAGTCTCTGCCATTTCTAATCACATTATTCTTCCTCACAGGTAAATTGTTCATGTATAACGTCCACTATAATGTCCATGTACGCACACATACCAAAGAGCACTCGCATTACTGCTCAAAGTGCAGCTACTCTACCATCACTAAATGTGCTTTGAAGCGGCACCAGATCCAGAAGCACAGTGGCATGCTGCTGACTTGTTCTAATCCAGACTGTAAATACACAACGCCTGACAAGTACAAACTAAAAGAGCATATGAAGACACACAAAGGAAAGGTAACCAACCACATGCACATACGTTTTTGATAATCTTCTCTTAGCTTTTACCATTTGAAGCTCTAAGAAGTTGCATTATTGACACTTGATTTTTTTATCTTCATGTCATTTTCTCATGTTTTTTGTTCTAATCTACAGAAGAAGAGCGTAAGTTGTCCTGTTTGCCAGCAGAGCTATCCAGAGCACAGACTGAAACACCACATCAAGACATCCCACCCTGGTAAAGAGCCCATATATATATATACATGCAGACATACACAAAACAATGCTTTTGCCATATTAGCATGTGTCTCGCATCTTTGTTTATGTCTATGTGTTGTACAGACTCCCTACCTGCGCAGGGTGTAGGCCTGATGGTGCAGCGTGCAGAGAAGTGTCCTTACTGTGACTCTTATTTCGTGAAGAATAGCAGTGACTTTCAGCGGCACATATGGGAACATGAAGGTGTGTTCTAACTCTTCCTTTAATAAAAACACACAGCACAAGTTTAAAACAACAACTGAGGCCCATGCACAATATTTCACATCCTGTTTAATGCAATATGAGCTTCCATCTGTCCCTCTTTCCCCTGATCACCCTCCAGAAGGATGGACTAGACTGAAAACAGTCTGCAGATGTTGTGGAAGGAAAATGACCTCTTAGTGAAGTTTATGGTAAAAAGACATGATGAAAAGGGACAAATTGATAAAAAAAAAATTCAAAAGACTAACACAAATGCAACAGTTGAAGCATACAGCATGTTTTAAGCAGAGCTATCTGTCCATGACACTCTACTTCTTCGTGAACTCTGTACCTCAAAGTCACATCTGTCCTGAAGCTGTAACAGCTGGCAGGCATGAATCCAGCTCACTGTGGCTAAAGGTCTCTGATTACAGCCAGTTTTCCAAAAGAAACCCTGCAATGTACCACCTCAGTTTGTTTAATACACATATATATGATTCACTTCAATAACTGTCTTTCCAGCTTTAGATTTTGATTCTTAACTAAAACATTTATCTTTTATAACACAGATTTTGCAGCTTTTGTATGCTGCTATTTTATCAAACTACAGTTCATGTGATTATAATTCTTAAGGTTACACCTTTAGTTTCACTTCCTAAAATCTTTGCTGACCTGCTGGTGATCTTGTATTTTTTTCTAATCCATGTCCATGTATGCAGGTGTGAAGCCTTACCTCTGCACTGTGTGTGACTATGCGAGCCGCAGCAGCAGCAACTTGAGGAAACACATGAATAAACACAACACGGAGAGAAGCCACTTATGTGACCTGTGTGGCAAAAAGTTTAAATCTAAAATCACGCTGAGAAGCCACAGACTGACCCACAGCGACGAGGGTATGTACACTCTGCTCCATCATTGATGGCACCACTGCTAAAATACTGGTTATTCAGTAATTACTGTATTTATTACTGCCAATGTTATCATTAATTTTATGCAGTGTGTTTTTCAGGAAAACAGTTTCAGTGCTCAGAGTGTGACTACACCTCAATCTCTAAACGTTACCTGCTCAGACACATGGAGCAACACTCTGAGTTTAAGGTCAGAACAGACACAACTATCAACCAAAGCATGCTAAAATGCCCTGTAACTTATAGCCATCTAAAATATAAAATACAAATGGGGAAAAATCATTACAGCCAAGCTTATCTCCTTTTAAAATTAAGTTATTGTATTGTATTTTCTGGGGATTTTTAAAGTATTCTGGGCTTATTTTGATTAAAGAATTCCCTTTTTCTTTAATTTATTGTATTTTTCCCACTGTAGAGCTAACTATTAGAGCAAAGACGGAACACCAGATCTCATTTTTTGTGTTAGTGTCACACTTTCACAAACTTTATCAAAATTTTGAATGAAGCTAACCTTGGCTCCACCAAGCAATGAACTAATTGCTCAAAATGTATTTAGTATTCCAAACCAAATTCAACCTTTCCTCATTGAAGTTTTATTTGTGTTGACTTCTGAGTGTTTCTTTTTCAAAAAAAAAAAAGAAATAGAAAAATGAAAATATATATATATTTTTAAATTTATTTATACAGCCATTTCGCTGTGTCCATTGCCACTACTCCTGTAACATGGCTCACACCCTGAAGCGCCACTACAAGCTGAAACACCCGGACCAGAAATATGAAAATGCTGGACCTGGCCTGCCTGACTCTGACACTCTGAAACAGCAAGGTCTGATCTGTGCTTTCACTCTACTTTGTTCATATTTCAGGACAAAACTAAACAGGGTGTGGTAAAAGAAAGGTAATCAAAGTACATAGTAATGGCAATATTCATCCTTTCAAATTCAAAATGGCTGTAAGCTTTGTGTCCTGGTAGAATAAGACTCCTGAGATTTGTACAGAACATAAAGAGTCTTCAAGATGACCTCACAAAGATCTTGTGTGCTCATATTTAGGTGGATTGAAATGTCCTGAATGTGAATTTGTGTATGGCACAAAATGGGAACTGAGCCGCCACCTGAAGAACAAACACAGTCTGAGTGTGCTGGAAGGCACCTGGGAGGTAAACAGTATTCACATACACAGACGAAAAAGACTGAAAAACACACTAGTATTGATTTTTCAAAATACAGGTGTCAGCTTCTGTCTGATATACCTTAACAACTTTTGAATGGCTTACTTTAAACTGTGAAGACGGCAAAGTTGAAATTCTTTGTGAAATCTTCTGAATGTGATCTGCCATTGGAGGCAGCAGCAGAGGTGTAACACAGAGGAGATGAAGTCTACATGTAATATTGCCGCAGGCAGCGTGGAATGGTGCTGTATGCAGGGTTGGAAAGCAACTAATTACATTTGCTCAAATTACTGAGTAATTGAGTACCATTTGCACCATGAGTGAAGTTATCCAAGTTCCTGCCTGTGACTTTAGGTGTTCTTAAAAGACACATAGTGCATCAGTATGCATTGCCTTGCTATAAGATTGACTATCTGCTTTATTCTTGCCAGAGGACACCCAACTTGCCAATAAGGCCAACACTGTCAAAAGTTAGAGTACTGCAGTAAGACCATGTGCCCAGTGTGCAGAGGCCACAGTCCTCGCTGCCATCCAGAGATTGGCTGGCCTTTGACATATGCCCTCCTTCACTTTCTCCCCCTGCAGTAATTCCCCTCTCTACTGTCCTATCAATAAAGGCATGAAACGGACCCAAATATCTGTAGAAGATATAAAAAGCACAAATTTTATAGAAAACAACCTGCTAGGTAAACCATGTTGGCAAACAGTATCCGTTTTGATCGTAGCATTAGTCATAGCCAGTATTTTCATCATCTCATTAATTGATCCATATCATTTGTATAAAAATATCCAGGTTGGAGAGGCAGTGGAGGCCCAGTATGTGACTGTGGATAATGAGGAGCAGCTGACAGAAATACCTGCCGATGCCCTGCAGGAAAATGGTAATAAAAACACTGACAAACATACAAAGTTATCATATTTTAATTTGTGTTAATCTGATCTTTGAAAACATTAGTAAATATATCAAATACATTTAATTATTTTGCATTTAGTTGATATCCAGCAGATCACTGAGTTCAGTTCTGAAACTCATAAAGCTGTCACGTCCATGGTTGCCATGGCTCCGGGCACTGTCACTGTGGTACAACAGGTAAACAACATCACTCTTTTACAACACAAGAAGTCATGAGAAGATCAAACAATGTAATTAAGTTAGACTGTGTCTGTAGCTGCAGGTGGCTGATGAGCAAGAAGTCAGTGACTGCAGCAACCAGCTGATGGTGGTGAACGCTGACGGGGGTCTAACTGGTGACCAGGTGATGGTGGTGAATGCAGATGGGGGTCTAACCGGAGACCAGGTGATGGTGGTGAATGCAGATGGGGGCCTTACTGGTGAGCAGGTGATGGTGGTGGAGGACGCACACAGCCTGGAGGCTCTGACAGTCCTAACTCAGGGAGAAAACACCCACCACTATATTGTCTACGTCCAGGAGCACACTGTGGAAATCAACTAGGCAGACCAGTGAGTGTCAGTTGATCAGTTTACAAAGTGAAGTAAATTAAATGCATCAGTAAAGTCAGGATTTATGTATATATATTTAACATGGTTGAACATGAACTCCAGTCTTTTCAGTTTTTGGTAATGATATAAAGCCAGGTGTGCAAAACTTGTTTGTGTTGTTATGTAAAAAATTTTGTACTTAAAAGAAAATATGAATAAAACCTTTGTCCTACAGAGTTTGATGTACAAGAGTGGCCACTGCTGAGAAAATGTTTTTAATTGTGTTCCTGCAAAAAAAATGCTTTTGTAATGGTAGATGGCATGAATTAAGTCCTGACATTTTTTTTTTTGGTTTTGGTTGTTTTAATGACTTCATGATCAGAACCAAGCAGACCTAATCACTGAGGGACCCCGCCTCCTCCTTGCTGTGTCAGAGTTACTGTCAAATGTTTACAGTCAATTATGTTTTGCTCGTATGACATCCAAGAGAGTCCAACACAGCCTGAATTCCATGGTAATATTGAAGGAATCACGAACAAAATAGTTAATTTTCTTAAGTCTGACACTCATAATGCAGAAAGCCGCATGAATTTAAATGCAGCAAATGTTTGCATGGACAAGTATAAGACAAACTGGTTGAAAACACTTTTAAAAAGAGCAAAAGTATGGATCATTAATGGAGAAACTCTCTCACAGTCTACTGATCTAAAATGAGAAACAAGTTCTTGAATACTATATTATAATACTAAATTCTAATGCTTAATATTGTAATTCTTGATTTTCATATTATACCTCATCTCATTATGCTGCTTGTTGAAATAAAGTGGCTGGCAAAAAATGTGAGTGGCTAGTAGATTTCTGAATCCACCAGCTAAAGTGGAAGGAAGGCAACAAAGGTAATTTCCGACCCTGCTCTGTAGTTAAATTATGAATGGTCTGACAAATGTGCTGAATCTCTTGATTAGGATGGGAAATGTAAAAGCATGTCTCTGGAGGTGCAATGTCTTGCTTCTAATGTGGTACTGACTTTTTCAGAGCTAGAAATTACAGTGTGTCTTATAACAAAGAAACAATTTAAGTCGTGGGATACAACTACATGGATGCTTGCATTACCGTCCATTCAGAGGGTAACTTTTTTAAGCTATAAACTGCAGACCAGTGATCCACTGGTGCCCCAGGGGTCATATTAGGCTGACAAAGTTCCTCATTCAGAAAATGTGACGAGGGAAAAAAAGATTTAACTTTTGTCTTCAGATCCCTGTAGGGATCAAATTCACCCAAAAAGATCAAGATTGCAACAGTTTTATCAGGAATTACTTAATGATTGTTTTTTTTGTTTTTTTTTTGTTTTTTTTTTTTACAGAAATCCACCTGTCAGCTGTTACAAGTAAATGTGATGCATGATAAACACATACTTATCAGTCCAGTCCTGATAAAATCTGCAGTTTTCTGTCAGGTTTTTACTGTAGGCTCTCAGAGAGTGTAATTACCCTGCCTGAGAATTTAAAAAAAGACCTGTATGACCAGTATAAACATGCTCCAAATGGAGCATGTTAGCATCAAACCTTGTGATGAATAACAAGGCAGTCCTAAATATATCTAAACTGTTTCAATTACACATCAGCAAAAGGAGCTGATCACACTTTTAATGCTTAAACTTACTTACATTTTGAAAGAAAATGCAGAAACTTATACATTAATGTTTTATTTGGACCAAAATATTTATTTTGTTCCAGCTGATTTGAAAGTCTAGCCCCCAAAGTTCCTGTCAAGAAGACAAAATCTTGCTGCCCATGCTGCATACCTCTCACAGACTTGCATGCTGTAGTTCATTCTTTGTCCACTACGGGGCGGTGTAGTCTGTCTTCATCAGCCACTATGTTGTTCAGACTAGAGAAGAAGAAGACCGGTGGGAAATTTGACAGTGCGGGAAAACTGTTGTTCTTAACTGACCAATATTTTAACAGAAGGAAATATTAAATGTGAATTTACTGAAGTTTACTCGACATGGACCGTTACGTGTTGATTTTATCCTTCTGCCAAACCGACGAAGAGCTTGCGGAAGACTTTAAATGTAAGTACAAGTTCCTTTTTTAAAGTACGTGTGAAGTTACTCTGCTAACGTAGACGGTGCTATGCTATTTAACTGTGGCAGAGGTAACAATTATATAGTAATACTATAAAAATTCACATAGCTAAGAATTAAACAAAACTAAAACTATACTTGAAGGCTGGGTCGACTAAGATGGTCAATATGTTGCATTATGAACTTTTCTTCGGTTTTATTTATTACAGAAGTTTCAAACCCAAACTGTTGAAACTACTGTTGGAAAAAAGCAATTTAACTGCAAGCAGAATACAGTACATTTGCAGTTTAATGTGTTAATCATTGATAAACTCGCTTTTGCTATTGGTATTCTTGTCATGAGAAAGCCTGACAGCTCAGTTTTCACAGGTCTGGAGCCAGTGAAGCAGATTTATGAAAAACTTGTTGACATCTCCGCTCAGGAATCAAAGAGAGGGATCTCTGTGTTTCCAGGTACACTTTGGAAGACTTTGAAACCATGGGTATCTGTCATCATGTCTGATTTTCACACATACATTTTTTGTTAGACAGCTTGTCCTCACTTTTTTCTCTACATGCTTTAAAGCTTGTTCTCTCAGTGGCAGCCCAGCAGCTCAGAGATGGTACTTTGCTGTTCAGGCTTGCCATGGAGCTACACAGGTGAGACAGTTCAATAAAGTTTTGTTTAAGACATTGGATCTTTGCTGTTATCTGATATGCTGATAGAGTCTAAAGTTTTTATTTCATTATTGTGTCATACATACAGTTATGTGCTTGCATGTCACCAAGAATTTAAACAAAATAGCATCAGGATGCACAGTCATTTGTTCACTCATACAACAGAAAAAGAGGATTGAGACAAACCAAAGATTAATTAATTAGCTAAATAAAGTATCCTGCTTTTTTCAGGCTTTTGAGTCAAAATTAAAAGGTTTAAACACATCATATTACTACTACTGCTAAATCATACTATTCACAAAGTCTGTTTTCTCTAGGAATATTTCTGAATCGACATATCTCAATGGCCAGAGGAAGAATACCAGATCTTAACTGTGCAACCAAAGATTTTTGGCGTCTCGATAATTGAGATGTAACATACAATTCAATTTCTGTTTAATCAGCACGTATGTCAAAAGTTTTGGTTTGGACAGATCATAGTCCTGCCATTTTTCTTAAGCCTTAATCAAAAGCTTCTCCTTTATTGAGTTTAAATTACAGCATAAATCATTCCTGTAGTTATATGACGTATTCACCTCCTCAAAAATAGGGTAAATCTCATCAGCCCAAAGGTAATTATCGACTTTACGCTATAAGGATACTCTGTTGTTTGTTAATTCTGTCCTCTGACATTTTGGTAAATCTTTTCCACGATTGGGTCATTTCACATTTTTGTGGTTGCGTTTGTTTCATTGATATTTCTGGAGCTCATTTTGGCCGGTATGATACTAAAATAGGCACACATTTTTTGTTGTGAAAACATTAGGTCTGCCCTGTACTAGCTTTAACTTGCCCATCTTAACCTGTCCATTGTGATAGTCTTTAAGAACAAATTTGTTTTTGGATCAAACAAACTATCTAAATAATTGATCTTTTTCAAATGTGGACATTCAGTATTGAAAATCTGAAAGGGATTGCTTGAGATGAGATGTACCTATACACAAAATGTATTTTTAAAAACAGTAAAACCAAGCTTCATCCGCCTTTTTGAGAGCTGCAGGTTGCACTGTCGCAACCTGGCAATAGACAGTGGACTCTGTAGAGCACTAAATGAAAATGTGACCCTGTATTTAATAAAATTTAAATGTTCAAATTAAACTACATCGCCAAACCAAAAATTGTAGCTGTAGTTCAGACCTAAAACTTCAGCCCTTAGACCCCGCTTCAAAGTTTATATAAAAGAATGAAAACAGAAAGAGAAACTTAAAGCAAAATTACATTTATACACTCTGCTCATATGTACAGTCGATATGGTGACAGAATTGTACATATGTACTTATGGTTAACTTATAAGCTGTTATCTGGCAATATTAAAGTCATGTTGATGATATCAAACATCCATAAAATGACCAAACCTCTGCCTAGAAGATTGACTCATGATAAAGTAATTGTCTTTGTTTAAACATTAAAAACATACATGATAGAAATATGTAAAGTTCTTGAATACAAGCAGAAATATAGGGCAAGGAATTTGTGTCAGCTTTTGATTCTTGCCTTCAGTTGAATTTACTTGAAAATTCTGCAAATGTTGACGGCTCCTTTATTTAATAAAAAGGTAGATATATTTGTGAACCTGCATTCTGAGCATGTCTCTGTAATGTATCTTCAATTGTTAAAAACAGTAATTAAAAGTACTGATTCAATGAAACCTTGATACATGCAGGAAAGGAGGCACAGGCTGGATTTGTACCTGGGCAGCCAGCCTCAAGGACAACAGTCTCTGTTTTACGTTTAAATTGTCAGAGAATTAAATGAAAGAATCATTCTAAGCAATCTCTGTCCAAATGGGAAAATCATATTCTTAGAAAAAATAAAATCATGAAACATATCTGGTCATGGGTTATTTGTATCATTGCATCCCTACTTAAAAGTCATTCTGGTCACTTTGTTTCCAGACACCAACACGTCAAGACTCAACATTTTTTTCAGAGTCAAAGATTTTTGGGAAAGTTTCTAAGGCTGTATTTTATCGACAATATCAGTAAATTTAAAAAATGAATGCACATACATAACAGCCACTTATGCCAACAACATCTGTCAGCAGTCACATCTGTTCTTTTGATCCAGTATGACTGTACACTTAATCACTGACCTGCTTCATCTATGTTCAAGAAATTTAGTCTTTTTTTTCTTTTGAATCAACATTGTGGAAGTTGAAATGTTGATTTTTCCTTTTAAAAAATCAGTGCATTTAAAAGAAAAACAAGCTTTTTATAACTTCCTGTTTTGTAGTTCTGCAGCTCAGACTGGGAAGAGCTGGGGACAGGCCATCACAAAACTGACAGCGAGGAGGAGATGCCTTCTGCTTTAGAGTCATGTCTCACTTTTCTCGGTAATCAGGATTCACAGGACAGACTCACGCTGGCAGAGTGAGTAACAGACCATATGTTCTGTTTTTTATATGAAAAAGTATGATTGTTTTTTTTCTGATACATCAGGGTTCCCATAGCTTTTGAAAAATCTGGAAAAGGGTTACCAATTTTCCAAACATAAAAAAATGAGAGCATACAAGCATACTTCAAAGCTGTGCAGACTATTTGACCAAGAAAAATGAATCTAGTGTACTGGAACTGATGGACTGGCCAGGTCAGAGTTTGGATTGGAATACTTTTGAGCAAATCTTGGATTTAGCAGATTCAACAACTGATCGCACAAATGTTTATTCTAAAGCAAGTCTGTGGGAACAGCTAGAAACTCTTTGGAACTCAATAACAAAAGAGAGCGTGTAAAAGTACATAAATACAGTGCCAGTAAGAATGCAAGCTGTTATCAAGTCCACATAAAATATTACTTTTTTTGGTCATTATATATGAAAATGACTACTTATTTGTTTCATTTTATTTGCCAAATAAATAACATTTTTACTTTTAAACAAGTTTTTGAAAGAATTCTAAACTATTTGTTTTCTTGTTTTTTGACAGATGGTTAAATAAATTTGTTAAGCACTGTATATTGTGAACCTTTAAACTGTTTTCAATGGTGGCACTGATTTTTCACTCTGATAATTTAATGCCAGGACACAAGGTTGTACTTTATTCTTTAATTTCTTATTCAATTTGATTAAAGTTGCATTAGTTCTTTTATTACAAGACATATTACAAATTTACTGGTAAGAAATTGATCTACAAAGATAATTAGAATTATAAGATAACAATATGAATAACATTTTATGTTGGATTTCATTTTGGATCATATCTGATTTGATCTGATCTGGTTGTTTTCACTAAACAGGCTGTTGGAGGAGGCTGCCGAAGGAGTACATCTCCTAACAGACAAGCTTCCACCTCCAGGTACTGTTGACCAGCACTTGCTTCATTTACAGAGCCTTTGAAAGTTTTATATTTGGGCTTTAACACTTTGAAACCTTACCAGGCAGTAATATATTCTTTCTGTGATCGACCACTCTATCGATTTTTCTGGCGATTAATCGAATACTCTAATTAGAAACATTGCATTTAAAAAAAAACAAAAAAATCACTTTTGCCTTTTTCAAGAGAAGCAGTACTAGACAAATGAGAAAAGAAGCTGGGTCCCTTAAATGAACTACTTCTATATTGAAAAATGGTATTGTGGGTTTCTAAAGAAAATATATTTTACAAGTGCAATGAAGTTCTGATGACAGTTTACATTTCTCAAAGTTACAAGGAAAGGAAGTTAAATAATTACATTAGAATATGCCATATTTGGGGTTTAAGGGATCGTCTCCCTGGAAATTTTGGGTGCCAACACTTAATTTTTTCTATTGTAGTTTACTTTTATTTTCCAGTTTGTCATTAAAGTAAAGGGACACTTAATAATTTTAACATCCTCTAGTTAAGCATGAATGTAATATTTCACATTCTAGCAAGAATAAAGCTCCATCATTCACACAGTGGTCTGATGATGTCTGAACGGTGAACCTTTAGATTACAGGAATAAGGTCTGTTTCTCAAGAATTCCATCAAATGAATAAAACAAAACAATGGAAATGAAACAAACAAAAATTGGACCTCTTTATTATATTATATTATTGAATACTGAATATGAATATTATATATTATAGAATTTCACATATTTTGTTTTTGTATCACATTTAATGCATGAGACATTTGTGGCAATTGATAATCCACTAGGGGGCATTCTTATCATTAATCAGATTGTATACAAGAGGCTATTAAGGAAATTATTGATCATGTTGATTAGGCAGAGGTAGGCTTTAAAGGGTTAATGCCTATATTTGAGAGACAGACAGTGGATAGAGTTGGAAACTGGGGATTGAGAGTGGGGAGCAACTGACAAAGTAGACAAGGAGAAGGGCTCATAGGCTGTTTCGCCTTGAGGGTGAGTGTCTCTGCACATTGGGGTTCATGGACATAACCAGGAGGCTAGTGATGCCCCATAAAACAGAACCTTTGATTAGCCAGTTTACTCGAATGACCATTTTAAAGCTGTCTTAGAAATAAGCTGTCAACTGTATTCCCTCTAAGGCTGACTCTTACAAATGAATGAACCCATTTTTGTAGCATTTTTTGTACCATCTATGGTGCTGTATATAAATACCTAGATGATAGTTTTTGTAAAGAATATCTACAAGACAGCACAAGCTCAGCACTTTCGTTGTTTTTTTTTAATAACAGAGGCCCAGTTAACTGATAGATCAGCAGAGCAAGAAGTACTGTACTTTTAGTGCAAGAAACAGTGTCTCAAGTCAGAGTATTTTCTTTGCCAAAAGCTTCCACTAATGAAGAATTAAAACCTGCTTATATAAGCCAAACTCCTCATCTGTGTGACAAAGATCCAGTCTAAATTCGAGCAATTACTTGTTGAAAATCTGCCTGCTGCTGCAGTCTAGGAGAAAAGGTTGCCTGGTGTACTTCAAACATATGCACTCACCACTGGGAAGATGGGACCCTTCTGCTCTGACTGCTTTTCAGTGAGTCTGCTTCCTGAAGCGATATTTCACTTTAAGAGCATTTCTTAGCTCACCACCTCCACAGGAGTTCAGGAGCGGTCACTCTCTATCTGTAGCTGCCCTCAGGACCTAGACTCAGTTCTGGCTTCCAACTTATAACTTACAGAGATCTTGGTATTTAGGATCACACACCACGCAGGCAGTTCGACCTACCTGTTAATGAAGACACTGCTAGTGGAGCAACCAGCTCAGTTCAGTGACCCTCATGAGGATGAGGGACATGCACTTTTAAAAGAGGAGGAAAGAAATAAAATTTCTAATGAATTCCTCTATGATTCGTCCTATTTTTGTCCCCCCTCAGGTAAAGCATTATTGGATGTACTGGTGTTGGGCTCTGCAGAGCAATCCCCTCCAATTAAAGACCTGCTGCCTCTACTGGGAGCCCTCAAACTCATGTCCTGCTGGCACGCTGCTAACATCACAGTCATCACACAGCACACCACCGGGTGAGGAGATGAAAACACAAATGGATCAAATTCCCAAAGCAAGCAAGGGTTACACTTTAAAAGTAACCACTATGTCATTTGTTATTTAACGATGCAAGTGTTTGATAAAAGCAAAGAACTATCTTAAAAGCCATACACATGCAATGGGTAACTTTCCCAGAAAAGTTCCTGTTCACACTTGGCCCTCACAGCATAAAGTTTCTATAAATTTTGCATTTGCACATGCAACTCACACCGGTAAATTCAGGAAATTTTCATGAGTTTGCAAAAGTGTGGATAGAGTTTATGTCACTGGGCTTCATTTATCAATATCTATTAAGTTTTTTCTTGATTACCCTGAGGAAAGTCTATAGGGCGGCTCAGACTACACAGTGTTTTTGGTCTTTTATGACTGCGCTATGTCAGACTATGCAAACCAGGAGGCAGATTAAAGAGTGTCAGTGATAGCTGAAACAGAGGCGCTCTTGGTGATGCTTTTGGTATTTTGCTTGGAAAAAGAAAACAAAGAACAATTAAAATGTAAATGTAAAATGTAGAATCTTTTTAACATCTGTATTCAGTAAACTTATGAATGCCATGTCCTCTGAAGCTTCAACCTTTTGCCTGTTGCTCCTAAATACTGTACAAGCGAGTTAAAATGATTTTTCTATGATTGCTTGGTGAATGAGGACCATTGTTTTAACAGGATACACAAACACAGAGTGGACTTGAAGTGTACATGACAACTTATTATGTCTTGTCATAAAAACTCAAAGGAACTTGCCAGATGTTGCTCAAAATGTGACAACACAACAGAAGTGTACAGCACTGTTTGTGAATTACCCCAGTTCACCACTAGGGGGGCTTGTAAGAGTAAATATGAGCAGGTGACCGCCTCCAGCCATGGATGAATGGTCCAAGCACCTTCAAACAGAAGTACTCAGTTTACCTCAAATAGTTTATATAAAATTAGAAGCTGTAAATTGATTTTTAAGCTGTCCGAAGTTAAAAGTAAGTACCAGAGGGGCCTTTATTCCCTATTTTAGAAATTAGGGATAGAAGTTTCCCTTGCTAGTCAACTAATAAGAGATGTTTTTCTCTCTTTCCTAGATGGCAGAACGCAGCATCCTACCTGAGTGCTGCTCTGGTGGAGCCTCCTAACCTCAACATTTGTGTCAACCACCAAGAACTATGGAGGGGTGGCCTGCTTGTCAGAGAGAAGAAGGTAATGACCACAGAAAATCTGAGCAAGCGTGCGGAACAAACATTCAGGAAACAGTACTTTTTGCATAATTTATGTCACTTTTGTCTCCTTCCGTCTGTGTGGAGAGGCTGAGGATTCAGAGGATTCCAAAAAAATGTAAACTCACTTCAACTGATGCAATGCAGCGCAGGAAAGATCCCAGCTGTGATGTTTGCTGTTGTCTAGAGCACAAAGTAATGATTATAAAACAGGGAAGAGGTTGTGGGTGACACAGAACTCAGGGGACAAAGGATATAAAGAGGTGGAGAAAAAAAAGGTTTTCAAGGGGGTTAGGTGTCTTTTTTTAACACAGTATTCATGCTTTAGTCATCCATTATTTAAAAAAGGGTTTTAATCGAGGATGACGACTTTTTTTGCAAGTGAAGAAAATAATGAAAGATTAATCAGAGACATCAACAACTTCTGTGTTTCTAAGAATTCCAGAAAACTTTCAGGGTGATGTTGGTCAGGTTGAAGTGGTAAGAGGGTAAAAGATTTATGTGAGGTAGGGGTGTGACAAAACTCAACACTGCATGTGATCTTGTTATACAATTATTACAAGACATCACTATTTTAATACAGATAAATACAGCAATCTAAACAAACCCTAACAATTTGACTTGCAACATCCCTTTTTTTCATGGCCTCCCATGGTACTTAGAGCATGAGTGGAAAAACATAAATGGAAGTTGATCCACTGTGGAGAAAAAAAGGTTTGAAAAGAGTTGAAACTGACCCCAAACTGGAGTAAATAAATACATCAATCCTGCAGTTTATCTTATAAGGGCATTATTTTCTCCTTAGGAGATCAGATATGGTGATGTACCATATGATGGTCTTAAAATGTATTATCTCTGTATCATGATACTTCATCAAGGGCTGAGAGTGTTTTTCATCCTGATTATAAATATGCACAGATAATGTGTTTAAAGATCAAGTCTATTAAAACATTTTCTTTTTCATCTGCAACAACCTGTACGTCAGAACATGAAAGCTCTGAATATTTGCCATTGCAGAGTCGTCACAACCAGACCAGAAGAGTGTTAGAGAACCAATTTATGCATTTTCTGCATTACCTTAGAACTATGTTTTATTTGTTTGTCCTCTTTTGTGTTTTTAATCTGTTCATCAGGTACACTGATATTCATTTTAAAACATGTGGACTATAGGCAGAATTCCTGCAGATACAGCTTTATACGTCTAGCCTCTGTTTACCAGTAAGCAGGACAAAAGGAGTAAATTTGAGCACAATCCAAAAAGCCATAATTTTTTATGGATTGTGGACATGCAGTGAAGAATTGACCTTTCTTTTATTTTTATTCACAAAAGAACAAATTTATTGACTGACACATAGCGGTGACACTGGTATCACACTCACACTGCCTGAAGGAGGGGAGAAGGATCTGCAAACTTTATGCAGCCTGCTTGTAAATACATTGAAATCGTTGATTACACCATCTAAAGATTTTTTAATAAAGATCAATAACTGGGCCCCATGGACATCTTCACCTACTTCCATAAAAACACTCTGCTGTTAAAAAGCTTTGCTTGTGATTTCTTTATCCCCGCTGGTATCTACATCTTGTGTGGGGAGACTTGTTAATAACTTGGTAGAACAGTAAAAATTGGAAATATATCAGTTTTAACAATTAAACAGTGGGATTAGAGCTGCCTCTACCGCACTCTTTCCTCTGCTGTCTGTGTTTTTTACTGACCTCCTCCCCCTGTTTGGCTCTCAGCAGACTGTTTAGGATGCCCTCTTAAGATGTTCAAAAAAGTTTGCAAGCAGATAGCACAAACAATTTTTTTTTCGTGTCGTGATGGTTGAGAAAAACAGAGAAGTTCCATAAAGGTCTGTAAGTTCTTTTTAAAGACTAGATCTTAAGTTTGTATATCATTTTCAGCCATGATCCCTGTTCTCTCAGGACGCAAAATGGGAGGGGTGAGTGAACCTAGATATGCGTTACAGTACTTAGTATGGGATTCTATGACGTCTCGGTTTTGGCAGATTGTAAATCCATTCTATTTCTTCACAATCTAAGACCGTCCCATCACATGACCCCTAAGACCACGTAAATCAAGTCATGTCCTTCTGCTGGTTGAAGAAACCCAAAATAATCCACTATCTTTGCTTTTGGCCTGCTGGCAGTAGATAAACACTATCCATGTTACTGGTGTGAGTACCAACTTGTTTGAGTCTGAGGAGTGAGGCGTGCGCTGGGGCTGCAGTTCTATGACTCTGCCTTCTGCTGGCTCTTTTGTTAACTGCACCATGGGTTATGTATGTGTTAAATCTGCCATCACAGCGTAAATGACCATATTGATTCTGTAAAATCTGTATCGATACATATATCTGCAAGTTGCACATGACTATGTGTTGTCATGTCATGTCCTTTCCTTATGGTCTCATGACCTTTTGTAGCGTTTAAATTTTTTTAATATCACATTGTATCCAATTGTATTGTTTCATATTCGTATCATATTTTATTATTATATCTCAATGATCGTATAATATTGTAATGCATCATATTGCACCTATATATCTGTTGTATTTTATTTTAATGCATGTATAGTATCACAACTTTTGTATTGTTTCATATTGTATCATATCATACCATCTTCTGAGTTACCCTGTGATTCCCCCACTTTATGTGACTATCTGTTTGTGGAGAAAACCTCCTTTTTACCAGCTCTATGCTGGTGCGTTTCTGTTTGTGTGTTTTTTCTATGGAGTGCATGAGAAAAAGTCATGTCCTTTTGAACTTGACTCTGTTCTTGCCTGAGGCTTCATATTGTGAGCAGTGTAGGCTGGAGCGCACAGTTAGCCTGGCTCGGCCAAAGATGGCAGAAAAAATGTTTCTTTAACAACCTTCAGAACAAGGCTAACCATGGGTTGGGCTAGTCATGCCAGTTTGCTCCTTTATCTTCTTACAAAATTACTCTGCAATGAACACTTTAACTGTATAAATCACAAGGCTGTAGAGTAATTTTCACATATTTCCTTGTGAATTGATTTGATATTTCTGAATAAGTCGGTCTGTGCTGGTAAATGAATTGAAAGTTATTTCTGGAAGCTGCTGAGGGGTCATGGGAAATCGCTCTGCTTTGCTGACGTTGCTCTGGAGAAGTTGACCCAGCTCTCCCTGGCACAGCCCTCCTCTGACTTGACCTTCCAGTCAGAGGAGTAGACGGCTATCGATTATTGGTCTGGATTTAGAAAAAGACCAGTGTTAAAGAAACCTCAGGGCAGAGTCTGTCTGTATTTAAAGAACAGTGCTGGTGTCATTGAGATGAAGTCTAACAGCTGATTTTTAATTTTCTATGAGTTTGCAAGTTAGAAACATATTCAGGTGAAAATAATGTAGACTCATGCTTTTTCCCCAAATGATTTATCTACATTTTCTTTTTCCTTTTCAAAATTTTGTTTGCATGCTTCAGATGAACAAAACAACACAAACACCATTTTCTATTTATGCTCCAAATGCTTCATACAAAATACAAGATTTTTTAAAACAAAGACTAAATGAGCGTAATGGTTTACTTCAAGAGATTATTTTTCTGATGAACAGTTTTCTACATTACCTCAGTTTTCCTCTGAAAAGTGAGTTCTAAACGCATTTTGTTTTCAGACTTGCATAGACTTTAACTCAGACACTTACTGAACATGTTTTCCCGAAGAGTGCAGGCAGTCTAGCAGTGTATGTATGCCCATTATCAGTAAAATGAGATGTTCAACCAGAGATATTGTTGTCATGTCCAGCTGGCCATGTATTGCACTTTAATTCCTGCTTCCTGGAGCTCCACACGCTGCCTTTTAGTACCAGTGTGAATAGGCTGAGGTGAGCTGACAGCATTTTTAGTTGCCACTCTTTAGATTACTTCACACCCACTTGTACTTCCTCATTAAGCAGGAACTCTGGCAGGAGCAGCAGTTTTCTGTCTCTGGACAGAATTGGCCAATTTTGTGCTATTCTTCTTCAGCAATCTGTTTCGCTGCAGTTTCCCTTTATGTCTCACACTGTTGGGATTTTTAAATTGGCTGAGAATTTCAGTTGCCTTCTACATATTGAGCAGGCTGCATCTAAAAATAAGTTATATCTTCACAGTGAAAAGAAGTATTTGAAAGGAATGTTGAATCAGGGATGTTGATGCAGTCATTTTTTTTAAATGGCAACCTTTTAGAGGGACTAAATGGCCTTGTTTTAAAAGCTTGAGAGATTAGCACACATCTTCTGTTTGAATAGGGAGCTTAAGACTAACAAACAGGAGATAAGAGTCACTTTTAACATTGATTTGTTTGAGGATCATTTTGATTTGATTGAATATTTCTGAAAGGTTGTTTGAAGCATATCTTTGGTGATTTTTTTTTAAAAAGAGATAAAGTTTAAGAGGCCCTTAGAGCAGATGCATTTTAATACAAGGCCATTGTTTTGGGCCTGAAATTTTCTGATAAGCACATTAAGTATGAAGAAGCCATAACTTGACTTTCATGTTAGTGCAGCCTGTAGGTTAAATTATAAAAGCATGACACTTGAACCCCCCCCCCCGCCGTTTCCTTCCTTATCTTGGGCTCTACATGTATGGGTATTGCAAGTTTACAGTTATATGTCATTCCCTTAGTCAAGAAACATTTCTGCCAAAATGGCAATTTTGGCAGCATACTGAAATTAACTTTGCCCAATTCCTGTCCAGCCACAGCAGCATTTACAAGTATTAGAAATTCCTATTTGGAAAGAAACGGTTATGTCTGATGATCTTGTCTACCTTTGTAACTTGTGCAAAAGCATCAATGTGAATTTTAGGCCCTGTTTACACAACAATGTTTTCAGGTGAAAATGCAAAACTTTGTAGCATTTTGGCTGTTAGAGAGCAGCGTTTCGATGGCCCGAAAACTGAACAATTTGGGAATGGGCTCCAGAACGAAAGCGCCTCTGCCTCCTTCTCTGTGTAAACAGGCAAAAAAACACTTTCTGAAGACACTTGCACCAAGGTTGCAGTCAACTGTCATGCTCAAGTGTCACAGGAGTCTGAACCGACTTGTTGCAGTTCGAATCAAGCTGTCTGATGTAGTTGCCTGTGATTCAGCCTGTTAAGTCACCGACAGCTGATCTTGGAGCGGTGCACACAGATAATTGTGAAAAGGAGAATTAATATTCTTGTTTTGAGGGCTATAAATGCCAGTTTTGTTAGATAATGCTCTAGCAATACAGTTTTGTGTTTATATGTGCTGTGAAATTTCACTGCTGCACTACAGTGGGGATGAGGAGGAGGATTTAGTGATAAATTACTCTCATGCACCATGCATGATAAAAATGTACATGCACATTATCATGACAACAAAAACAAAAACAGTGAATGTGCAGTACTGTCTTTGTTGTAGAGACAGATGTATTGTGTGTTTCTGTGTTTCCTGCGGCCCCATGTGCACAGAGATTTTCAAAACATTGCCATCTAGACCTGGAACTATTTGCAGACAAAGATGGAAAACAAAGCCAAACATTATCATGTAAACAGGACCTTACTCTGCTACATAAACTTTTAAAAACTCCTTACAGGAGCTTTAAATCTGGTTAACAGTATCAATGTTACATGTTTGATCTCTCACACTCTATGGTGTATCGTGGTCTGGTAATCCTGCTGTGTGCTTGACTAAAGTTTTCCCCGCACATTTCTCTCTGTCTACTGAGTTGTGAGTCTTCTGCAGCAGCCTTGCAGCTTCTCCTTCAATAAAGTGACCTTTTCTTAGTTGTTTTCCTCAGACGTGAACAGGCTCCAGCAGCCATTCAGTAAAACCTTCATAGTCAGAGAGTCCAGGAACAAAGGAGAACTCCTAAAGGAATAAATGCCAGTCTGAGAACAGCTAGCGTCTCTTTATGACCATGCATTATCACTTCACATGCACATAAACTATTAACTCTATAGCCATGTCACTAAATAAAGACACTTCATAAGGAATGAAAAACTTAGTCTGCATGATTCGCTGCAACAGCACAGTAGGCAAAGCGAGGCCTGTGCTGACCAAGAGAAATTGAGTGTAATTTAATCAGAAAAGGGAAATCCCCCACTGTTATGTGACTTTTTCTTCCTCTTTGTTTTTTTGTCATCAGTATGTGTCGGAGCTTCTTTTCGATGGATTTTCTCTGCACTCTCTGGTGCCTCAGATGTCATGCTGCCTCTTACAAGAGCTGTACATCACAACAGACCACAAACTACAGTCTGAGGTGAGTGCTGTTTCATGATGACTTGTTTGTAATTAGCAACCTAAAGCTTTCCCATTATTGAATTTAACTGATATTTATGTGGAAACACAGAAATCCATCCCCTTGCATCCATTTAAAGACAAAAAGGAAGATGCTCTGGCTGTGTTGCATACAACATAAGTTAGAGTATGCAAACATTTTAACCAGTGGCATTTCTATGAAGCAATATCTGCATTGATGGTCCCCTGTTATGATTATGTCACACACCCTGCTGCTAGTTTCACAGTTTTGGGCTGAGTATTAGGTGTGGGGAGTTATAGCTGCTTGAAAGTGAACCTTCATTTAAATGAAACCCAATTTTACAATATTTTAAATTATTCAGAAGGGCTCCAACAAAAACCCATTGTCAATCTTAGATATGAATCCTGTATATTTAATTCATTTATGCCTTTTCAATACCATGGCGACAGAATACAAGTCCAAGGCACCCAAGATTAGGTCATTTCTTCTTTTAGTTACTAAAAAAGGAGGTAAATTCCTGCACACAATGTGAACTGCATAAATACGTTGAACTGTAAGATTTCCAGTATAGTTATGAGATTCATACAGACTTCTTTCTCTCTTTAGCTCAGTGCTACTTTGGTTAAAAATCTGACTAAAGTTTTATCAAAGCTTTGTCACTTGTTGATTTTATTTATCATTGAAATGATGGACAGTGTATTATTTTAAACCAGGTATCAAAAATTGTATATGCAGTACTAAGTTTGACATCTTTACTTTGAAATATATTTAACTAAAGGCATTTAATAGTTTTTCTAGTAATAAGATTGCACACGGTGCTGTGATTTGTTTAGGCCCCTTTGACACATAAAGCATTTCAGGGTAACCAAAAACTTGCTGATTTGTTTGTTACCTGATACTTGTCCCTCACAGCTGGAAGTTTCTCCACAGTTTTCCTGACAGTCATTGGAGGAGTGGAGGATGGAAAAAATTTTGAAGGCTAGCACGGAAATGTTGGAGTATAGTCTGGGTGGAAAATTCTGCTGTTTTGGTTCACACATGCAGCTCTCTTAGATATTCTTAGGAAGTTTTCAAAAGTCAGTGCAAAGTAAGGATGTTTTTCTTGTTTACATAGTAGCAGTATTTTGGTAAGCATTAATGAAAGAAGTAGTTAGAGTACAATAACAAATAAATACATTGGGGGATTAAACTGATCAGGGTGAAATTTTGGTCTGTTTTGCCCAGCTGTTTTTACATGACATATTCAGTTAGGAGACTCTTGAACCACTGAGCTTTCAGCACACCAAAATAAAACTAAACAGTTTCAAACACTTTATTCATGATTAAAACATAAGAAAATAAAAGATGAGAAAAATCACATCCCAAGCATTTCATACTAAAAAGTAAGAATTGCCACAAGACGAAAACAATAAGTCCTACTGTTCAAAACTACCAAACCGCAAATTCCTGGCCTTCGGCCAACATCCTATCTCCAAAATTCTACTTTTCAAGAAAGTGGAAAAAAAAAAACCACTGTATTTTTCAAAATAGTTGAACATTAAATGGTCACACTGACAGATGTAAAGGGGGACAAATGGCCCCAATTTATTTAAAAGATAAAACAGAATCATGGAAAATGGAGATAAGTTTTGGCCCACAACCAGCAAAAGATTGCCTTTATAATTTTTTATAAACCAATCTTTTGAAATATTTTTCAAGTGCCATCCATCCATCCATCCATCCATCCATCTTCTTCCACTTATCTGATTTTGGGTCGGGGGGGCAGCAGCCTGAGCAGGGAAGCCCAGACTTCCCTCTCCCTGGCCACCTTGTCCAGCTCTTACCGGGGGATCCCAAGGCGTTCCCAGGCTAACCGAGAGACATAGTCTTTCCAGTGTGTCCTGGGTCTTCCCTGGGGCCTCCTCCCAGTGGGACCTGCCCGGAACACCTCACCAGGGAGGCGTCCTGGAGGTATCCGAACCAGATGTCCAAGCCACCTCATCTGGCTCCTCTCGATGCAGAAGAGCAGCGGCTCTACTCCGAGTCCTTCTGGATGGCCGAGCTTCGCACCCTATCTCTAAGGGAGAGCCCAGACACCCTGCTGAGGAAACTCATTTCGGCCACTTGCATCCGTGATCTCATTCTTTCGGTCACAACCCACAGCTCATGACCATAGGTGAGGGTGTGAACGCTGATTGACCGATAAATAGAGAGCTTCACCTTACGACTCAGCTCTTTCTTCACCACGGCAGACCAATGCAGATATGGCCATCGAGCCCCACTCCCAGGCCTGGCTCCAGGAGGGGGCCCCGGTGACCCGCATCCAAGTGAGGGAGATTGGAGTCCATCGCGTTGTTCCACTATATGATGTTTTGAGCCTTTGTCTGGTCCCTCACCTAGGACCTGTTTGCCTTGGGAGACCCTACCAGGGGCATGAAGCCCCCGACAACTTAGCTCCTAGGACCATCGGTACTCACAAACCCCTCCACCACGATAAGGTGGAAGCTCAGGGAGGGAACTTTTCAAGTGTTCTAGTGAAAAACACACCTAAAAATCAATGCCAGAACTATTCCACTGTTTCACCACTTGTACAGATACAATATTTTTTTTTCCCCTTTTTTCACTTTGAATTTCAAACTGGATGTGTCTCTTTTAGTAACAATCTCTTCATAGGGCAACCTCAAATGATCTGCTACAGGTCATTAATGGTTGATATCCAACATTGTTTTGGGTACTTTTAGTTAAAAACAAATTAATCCAATGTTCAAATCCTGTATCGCATTTTAAGTTTCTCCCAATTATCTTGGAGAAGTTGGACCTAAGAAACTGAAACATCAGCATTTTCTTTGGACAGGAAAAAATCCACACAAATTCCATCTAATTTCAAAGAAATTTCCTTAAAATTTATATGAAAGTGCTTAAACATTTTTTTCAATTCATCCCTTAAAAAAGTATTTCAGAACTTCCAATAATATTTTCCAAATGTTTCATTAAAATGTCATCATAAAGCCTAAATATTTCAATGTAAAGTTCCCCTAAAATTCCATGTAAATTCCTGAAAATTGTAAAGCACATTCACCTGAAATGTCCAAAATATTCCTCTTTAAATGTTAAAGAAGATTTCCCCCAAAATTACAAATTCATTCCCCAAAATTCCATGAAGATGCTGTATATATCCAAACAAATGATAGAAGTCACAATGGTTCTACACCTGGCTGAAATCTCCTTTAATTGATTTGTCTCCAGGTGTGCCAACTCCTGACTCCAGTGAGCTCTTATTGTATTCACTAGGCTAAGGGTTCACTTACATTTCCCAGCAGCGCTGTGAATATTAAATGGCTGTGTTCCATAAAGACTAAAAATATTATGATGATTATTTGTGCGATATTAAATTAAGCACATTATGTTTGTTTCTACCTGTGACTTATGTGCAGATCAGATCACATTTGATGTACAGTCAATGCAGAAATCTAGATCATTTCAAGGACTCACAGTTTTTTCTTGCCATTGTAATTATCTGCATCTATTCACATTTCTTCACAATCTTTTCTGTAACATTAAAGTGGAGTCAGTGTTGGCTTTGTATGTGTTTCCCCATACCTCCACACGAGGTCATATACATATACAGTGCTTGACAAATTTATTAGACCCCTGTCGTATTTGTCTCAAAGACCATCCAGCATCATGAAGTGCTTTAATGCAGACTCTTTCATTTTCAGTGAGCTCTCCACGTTTTACCATTTTGAACAGGAATGAGGGATTTCAAACTGAATTCACCCAAATTTGAGCCGGTTCACTGGGCTTCTCTGAGAAGTCAGAAATGAATCAAGCATAACATTCAACCACTAAAACTCACTTTTCTGTTCAGGAATGCAAGTAAATAACTATAATTTGACATATTAATCAAGAAATATTAATGTGCTTTACTATTTTTTCAGTTTTTTTTGTAAATCAGTCAATTTGAAAATTCATGGATAACAATAATAATTATAGTTTAGCATTAAAAATATCATCTAGGTTAAAGAGCTTCTACATATTGGTGTATTAACCATTGCAGAAGCATTAAAAATGATTTTGGTGATTACCAATGCTGTTAATTTAGGGCAGCTGTGTCATAAACCTTACTTTGGTTAGGGTTTGGGTGGTCTAATAAATTTGTTAAGCACTGTACATGTAAGCTATCTCTACTTTAATATCAGATGGTTTTGACATTTTACTTTTTGCATAATCAACATGCAGCTTCCAACTAAGTTTATGATCAGTTTTCATATGTGTGTGTATGTGTATGTGTCAGTTGTCTTATAAAAACCAAGAGCGAAATCCTTTGCAATTGGTCATGGTAGTAGCTAAGGCTCTAGTCATCCCTAGAATGTAGGAAGAGGAAGTTCCCACTATTAATTCCTCATACAAATCCCTGATTAGTTGAATGTTTCTCCAACTGGGGAAGCAGCAGTCAGTTGGCACAATAACAATCCTCTTTCTGATCATATCTGAGGGTTAAGCGGGGATTCAGAGGTCTGAAAGCAGGCTAAGTCATAACTGCATCTCATTTAACTTTTCCTAACACCTCAGGCAGCTAAATTTATAGGATTTATTGGCAGACAATAGCATTGTGGTTTAAAACGTCCAACTGTTCCTCTCATTAGTTCTTGATTCTTCCTCTCTGGCAAAGATTTGTTCTCCAACATGCCAGCAATTTCTCCACAGTAGCAAAACAATCTTCTGCCAGAGCGCTGTGGGCCCTGCACTCCATCCAAATGCTGTCAATAAGAAAATCTTGTTTTTGAGAATTTCAGTGTTTTTGAGATAGTTCTTAACCTGCAGCTTAGAAGGAGACTGTGATGAAATTGTGCCTGTGTCTGTGTTCATTTTAGGAGTATTGAAGGTTTTGATACAATACAATACAATACAATACAAGAACTTTATTTATCCCCGAAGGGAAATTCTATCGATAGACAGGTAGATAGACACCTGATAGACAGGTGGTTGAGTCTCTTGACTATACTTTGAGGGAGGGGGAGAGTATCTCATTTTAACCCCATAATAACCTACATCTCACCTCTAAGTGGAAGCCTTGAATGAGCTGCTCACATCTTCACATGATTTCTGGTGGCTGAGAGGAAATGAGTTCAAAAAGGTCACCTCCAAGTTATCCTTTATCACACTGAGGAACCTGTTACAGACAATCAGTGAGATAAATCAAAGTATTTTCCTGCATCCCAAATGAGTGCAGGCTTCTTGTATCTCTGATGTTGTCACCAGAAATTGTGTTGTTGAATCTTGATTTATCTAATCAACAAGTGAAGCCAAGTATTTTTCCACACTATTTGTGTTATTTTATCTACATCTACATGTTGAAAATAGGAGAGTTTGGATTAAAGAGGGGGGGTCATCCTGCTTATACATGTTCAATTAAAAAGCAAGCATCAGTGATGTACTAGTGGATGTTACATTAGTACACAGAGTATGGGTAACCTACACATTTGTGAAGGGTCCATTTATGCTGAACCATCTATGCAGCTTTTGGAACTTTTCTGTAAAAGCCTTGCTTATTTCAGTAAGACGATACCAAATCATATGCTGCATATATTATGGCTGCAAAAATGGGTCTCTCTTGTTACTAAAACACCTAAAGAGTGTTTGAAGATACAGTAAATGAAACATGACTCTGGCCCAGCTTTTATGAAGCATTGCTGGCATCAAATTTAAATTCTATTTAATTCCCCAAAAGAAAGTACATTTCTCATTTTACGCACTGATGTTTTGTCGTTGTGTAATCTTTAATTATGCATGAAGTTGCAATGCTCTGCTGGTCATGAAATGCTGTATTTATTTACATTTTATACAATAACCCAGCTAGTAAGGATATAGGGTTGTGCTCGCTAATGCCCTCATATCTTCAAAAACAATGTAATATTGTCTTTGTTAACAGAACTAGTATTTTTGTCACCCTTAAATATTAATGTTTTCCTAGTATTCATAATTGAAGATACTTTTTACAATGCTTGATGAGTAGCTGGATGAGCAGAAGTGATGGCTTATAGTGTGCCAGTCTGAATTAAGTCAGCACAGCTTAACCTTATTAATAGATTTTATTCTGGTATGCACACATTGGATTATTGCCAATATCTGATATGCCAATATTTCTAAACTTATTTTGGCTAATACCAATAAATGTAAAACCGTTTTCTTTATTATTGTTAAGAACACCAAGAGTCTCCCATGTAAAGAGAGGTGAAGACAAGGGAGCCGAGAGAGGAACAGGGAAGTACGACAGTCTGGTAGTGGGGTTTTTTTAGATTTGAGGCTTCATTCAAAAAGTTCAGGGCTCACAGTGGGCGGGCCCCTTTGAGTGTGTGGCGCCCTAGGAAACCACCTAAACTTGATGGTGCAGTTTTAAATTTTGTTGGTGTTGAAGGCTGATATATCAGTTACATTTCCGATATGTACGGCCAATATATTGGCTGTAAATATCGGCAGAAATTTTCATATCCTTGATTTGGAAATTGAACTTTTTAAGATAATATCTGCCAATACCAATATCATGTTGATAATATCGTGCATCCCTAATTTAAATCTCTTCTATAATAACATCAAGTACTGTAACAAAATATCAGAGAATCAAGTTCACTGTAATTTGACATCTTCATTAACCAATCATTCAGTACATTTTCCGAAATTAAAAAAGATTCACTGAATCCGTATTGATGTTGTTTTGATATTCTGTCTGACCAGTCATTCAGGAGTAAAAATATTCACAATGGTATGATAATATGAAAAAAAAAAAGCTTTAACTCCTCACACTGGAGCTGTTATACAGTTCAGCCCCACCAGCAGCATTGTTCCAGTGAGGCCAGTGGCTTTGATCAGCTCTTGATAAAAGCAATGGCAGAATCAAAAGAATAACTGATGAATCAGTCAGTAAAATAACAATATGGTCTCTGAATATTATAAATGGTGTGACATGCAATTAGCTGAATTCACTGAAAATGCCCTCAAAGGGTTTTTCTTTGTTTTTAAACAGCCTCTGCATACATCAGCTGATATGAATCACATCTGGAGAGAGTTCTTCCCTGTGAGAGTAAGCCATTAAACCTACAGAAAATATTACAACCATTATCCAAAATTACACTTACTATACATGATATGATATAAGCTATTTTATTGTGTTGTGGGCAGTTTAAAAGCTATATATTTATTTGTATTGTGGTCTTTTAAGACATGTCTCCTCTGAACACTTTGTGTGGTGGTGTTCAGTAATGAGTTTTGTAATGTAGCTTATTATCAATAACAATAAAACTACCCACACACTGTGTTATGGATGGATTTGGGTTGGGGGTAATAAGGCACATACACTCACATTTTTCATTTGCTTTAAAAGCATTAGAATTAAAAACAGTCAGCTGAACGGATGACTGTTGGCCATTTACAAAAATCCAGAAAATAATAATTTACTCCTCAGTCTGTGGACACATTGGGACTGGGTGAGTGTGTGTCTGTGTTATGTTTGTGTGGGATCTCATCAGATCCCTATACAGAGAAGCAGATGGTGTTGATTGTCTAGGAAGAAAAAAAAAAAACGAGCTCAGAAGACAGCAAAACCAACACATCACCACACTGCTGGTATTACTAACTTGAAAATGACTAACATACAATCCCCAAAATTAACACATCGGCAGAGCGGCCACACTGCGCTGTTTGAGCATCAAACCTGAAAGCTTTGTTCAACATGATAGATACACAACATACATCATATAAGTTATCTCCAATCTAATATTTGCTATCTATTTAATAACCTATAATTGAATATTTTTGTCACAATTGTAAATTAGATTTTAGTTGGGTTTTTTTCGACAGCCAGCCACAAGAGAGTGATTGGGATGTATATGAGTCACATTTTTTGGGGGCTGTTGTGCTGCCCTTCAGTAGGTTTGATGCTAACATGCTGTGTTTTAATTGGTAGAAAATCTGTGCCGGAAACAGGTCTTTGGTGTTTATTCTTATGCAGGGATATTACACTCTCAAAGGCCCTGACATGGACAGTTGCTGCAGGGATTAAGAAAAATAACCCAAATACCATGACATATCAGTTCTCTTCATATTTTTTGAATTTCTTAAACTTCTATTGGCTGGATAGAAAGCTGTGGGGGGTCTGATGTGGTGCTCTGGTCACCAGTTGATGACCACTAATTTAGAGCTTTAATGTACTCATTTTCAGTTTCCCCATCTGACATTCACACATCTATGGCAGGGGCTCTCAAACTTTTCGGCCCACAAGCCCCAAAATGAAGGCGCCAGAGACCGGGGCCCCCCACTGTACCTGGAGGTGGTTGAATCATAGTAGAACACAGCCGACACATGCAAGGATAGTGGTGTTCAAACTTAAATTTTAAGATTTATTATTTCAGTTTTTTTATTAGTTTTTTTTATACATTTAACAAATTTTATGCATATACTTTTATACAATTTGAAATCATTGAAAAGTATTTATTGTGTTTTTTGGAAGGCATCTTGTGTCCCCCTCTCAGTGTCTCAGTCCCTAAGACCCATATTGAGAACTGCAGATCTATGGGATCATGTGGTTGTTAACAACCTATACTTTTTAAACTGTACTTACAGTGATGTTAAGGGTGTGTTTAAGAGATCATAGATCAACCAAGATAAGGTAAAAACTGACAGAAAAAGAAAAGTTTGAAATTGTACATTAGTCATTACAGGACATGAAAATGTAATGTTGGAATTAGCCTGGCCACTATCATGAAAATTCAAAAAGAATTCTTAAAATTACCACACCTCATAAACTAGAGCTGAAATATGCAAAAACACATATTTAACAAGCACGTATCTTCATTTGATTCCTCTGTGAAGGCACAGCTTTATTTTAGTGTTCATCTGTCCTTGGAATAAAAAACAAGCTGTATGAAACAAGGGAATCAAAAACTCTGACGTATACCCATCCATCTTTTTCATCTGTCTAACTGTAGTTAGGACCCACTGGCGGAAATTGAAAATTTCAATTTAATTCAGTTTATTTAATTCATTTACTAATCCTTGTAAACCTATGTGATTCTGTCTTCATCTGCATTGATCCTACACATGGAGGCATCTCCCTTGAATCTGCAACAGTCTTATTTTTTATTCTTTAAACTTCCTCTCCAGGGAGCTGTATATGAGAACAGCATTTATTAGTGGTAAATGTTTCCTTCCTGCCCTGCAGCATTTGTTGACATTTAGTCTCTTGAAGCGTTCTTTTCTGTAAAAGCACCTCAGCCCTTTTTGTCAAGGGAGGAAAACCGATTCACACTACTTATTCCTTTAGGGAAGTTAAAATCCAGTATGCAGCTATTCATTCAAACACTTCCCCTTCCCCTTAGCCTCCAAACACGCAGTTAAAGTCATTCATCACTGCAATATGAAACCTCTTTTTGTATTTTATTTTATTTTTGTGTAAAATTGGAACAGATTCTGTATTTTTTTATGTCTGATCTCTTGAAGCTACACAAGTGCACAAAAGAAAACATAAAATGTTGCTTTAATGACATGATAGCCAGCAATACAGGAGAACATAACTCACTGTTTTTCTGTTGGCATGAAAATAAGAATTTATCTATGAAAAAAGAGGCATTGTTTGTCATTGAAGTGCCTTCAGAAGCCTTTTGTATGTGGATGACTGTCAAATTGTAACACAACAATAAACTGTAATGAGCTGCACTTATTTCTGAACACTGCACTGCTATCAGAGGAAGAGAACACGAGACAAAATAAAAGCAATCTGCGACACATGAACAATAGTTATGGGCAATAATCCCACCACTAAAGAAAAATACAGCAATCAGATTAAAGTCACTTTTATAATGATGACATTTTGAATTCCCTGTGTAAACATACAACATTTAACAAATGCAGTTTTAAACTCTTATATCCGCTGTCATATAATGAGGATGTTTAAACACTGAATGTCTTAGCAATCTGTGTGAATCATCTCTTCTGTCCAACGATTAGTCACTGGACAGGAGGGTAATAACCTCTCAGACTTTTTAGAGGAAACAGGAAATTCAACCCAAATCATTAAAATCTTCCTCTGCTCTTCATCTATAGGAGTCTATCAGAAGTAGGTCATTCTTAGTTCCTGATCAATAAATGATGAAGTTGAGATTTCAGGCTCTCCTTGGTATTCTTATATGCTAATGACCTATTTTTACTATGTGACCAATGATTTATATATTATTGATTCCCTCAAAACATAATGAGCTCATTAGGTAAGTAGGACAGCTGCAGACTGTTGAAGTGGGAGCTTTATTTCAAAAATTATTTACAATGGTTAACTGAGTGAAAGAGTCAAATGGATTTTGTCTTATGTTTTATAAATTTAGGTGGTTGGTTTTCAAGTATGCAGTGCTGTAGTGCTGAAACATTTAGTCGATAACTGATTTAGTACCTGAACTTAAAACTGAAAAAAAATCTTTCTGGTTTTAGCTCCTGCATGATAAGGATTTGCTTCTTTGATATCAGTGAAATTTGATCCTCCAGTTGTTTTTTGATCATTTTATAAACAAACAGTTTAATAAAAGACTCAGACAATATGATATTTTTTCTGTTATGACTGTGCAATAAATTGTTCTTGATTATTATTCTTTCACTCATTAGACTGCCTCTGTGTTTTTGCTTTGTGTTTGCAGGTCTTCCATTACTACGCTCCAGTTTTAGAACTGGTCCAGTTGGTTGATCTGTCCGACCTGCCTTCATTTCTGTTATCTACCACTCAGTTTGAACTGTATCCTTTTCTCAGAAGTATATGTGTTTGTAGGGACCAAAACCATTTAAGTGATACAAATATTAACAAAATTAATCAGCCTTGTTTTTTTTTTCTCCAAATGTAGGTTGAAATTCCCTCGGCTTTACAGTGAGGTTAAGCAGTACAGCCATGTGCATAAGTTTAAGGCATGTAAGACACCCAGGATTCATTACAGGCCCATTGTGCCACAACCAGGGGCTTGAAAGGTGGGATGGGGGAGCAGAATCAAGCTAGACAGATGAATCCTCCTTCCCGCCCAATGGGGCTGTCAGGCAGCTTACTTGCCAAATCTACATCTTGCTGCAGCCTCAGTATTTGTTCCAAACGGGCCTTAAAGTTACGCACAGTAATGCACATTGTTATTGTGTATAGCAACTAGCAAGGGTTTGTCTTGTCGCATGCATTGATTGTACAGAACATGGGCATAGTCTCAACTTGCAGTTTCTGCCGTTTTTATTATTTCATTGCTATCTATTTTCACCAAATGAAGTTTGCACATCTACTAGCAATAGTGAGAGACATTTTTACTTGTGATAATGATTAGAGGCTAATACAGTACTGATTATTAGCAGTTCTCAAGACTGATAAAGGATATGTATTTATTATAATGTACAAAATGTCCTTAATGTGACAGAGTAAATTACATGATCAAAAAAAAGAAAAATAATCAATTTAGCCCAAGCTTGATCAGCATAAGAAATGGCAGAGAGTTACACCAACAGGAAAACAAAAAGTGATGCCATATGCTCACTGTGTCAGTGGCATCCCAGCTGAGTGTTGATTTGGTAGTGCATGTGAAATGTACAGCAAATCGGATTGTGTTGCATACAGGACATTTGTAACCTGGCAAAGCAGATGGCTACACCCATTTCCTTGTTTCTCACTAGCGAATCCATCTTGCAAAGCTCCCTTCTGAACCGTTTGGGCCCTGGTTAGAAAGTGACAGGACCAATCAGTGACAAGGGCCAGTACTTTCAGGCACGGCAGAGTCGTGATGTAAGCAAGCAGCAACAAGAGGCCGATGCAATTATGGTGGAAGAGCTTAGCGTGGATGCTGCTAAAGCATCAGATTTATCAGAAGTTGATGACATTTTTGTTAAAAGAAGAACAAAGAACAGCAGTGAGTTGTTTTCTTTTCAAAAATGACAAAAGTCGTGTACTGACATGTCTACAGTTACCATGGTTCACGTTATTCTTCTGTAGGCGCGCACGCGCACCTCGTGGCTACGTCATGTGTTTTGTTGCTCTGATTGGCCCGTAAAGATGTGACAGACAAAACATTCATCCGATCACAATTCAGGTTTTTTTCAAAGCCTCTGCCCTTTCCCAAACGCTGTGTATTCAAGGTTTTCCAGGTGGGTGTGTGAAACAAATCCATCTGGAGTGTCAGGTTAGGATATTTGATGAGGCTGTGAGAAAGACACACCTTGCAGTGGAACCAAAGTAGTGCACTTTTTGATTATTTAACTTTATCAGTTATCCATGAAATAAAATGCAGAGATTTGCAATTGGCCAAAAGCCAAATATTGCCCTCAATAATCGTCCAGGTCAACCACTAGTAATGATGTTGCAGGTCTTAGCACTTTATACTTGTATACTAGTTGCTCCAGTATGTAAGCCAAAGCCAATGTGTTATAAGAAAAACAAAATACTAAAAGTGCAGCTTATACACTCTAATTTACAGCATGCACATTTTGATAATAACTGTTTAGCTTATTTATTAAACACAGTTTTCCCCAATTAGGAAATGAGCTCCATAACCAGACTGTAAACATTTCTGCTGCCAAAACAGAACTTATATTATGTAACCTAGTTGGGATTCATTGGCTTTTACATTCAGCTTTAAGTGGACAGTTGAGGAACTGTGGTATCATTTTGCAGTTTTTTTCCCTTCACCTCCATTTTGGCTTTATTTTTTAACAGCAGAGGTTGCTGCCTGGATTTTACTTCTCCTCAACACTGTATTTTTCCTTTACAACCAACAAACAGGAGCCTGTCTGGAAAATCAATGAAATCTAAACTTCTGCTGGAGCAGCTGAGGTCACTACGTGGAAAGGTATAAAAATCTGCTTCAAAATGTTGTAGTCTCTCATAAAGTGAATATATATCACACATATCTGGGCTTGGCTGTCTGCTTGAGAAGGAAATATGTTTCCTTCATGCCTCACAAGGGAAATAAAAGAAGCATTAAATACTAATCTATCTGATAAATGAGACTGTGAGTATGTTAATCTGCTATGTTTGTATCTCTAGGTTGGAGCATTGTTTAGCCTCTCTTGTATAATCACCCCTGTTGCCCAGCCTGCAGCCAGCCAACTCAGCTCCCAGCGCTGGAGAGAGTCTATAGCCAGGAGACCCAAGTCCTTACCAGGTAAGACTGATTTTTTATTTTCCTTAGTTCTAAAGTCCTTTTAATTGCCTCGTTACAAGATGATAATCTGATATCAACGAAGAGAAGCAACATCACGTTCCCTTGGTAGGGGATACAACATAATTTGTTTATTTAAAGTTTATTTAACCAGGAAAGCCTTGTTGAGAGAACAAGCTCTTTTACCGGAGTGTCCTGGCCAAGACGAGCTGTAACACATTTTAACAAAGTTCCAGGCATAAACAAATAGATACTAAACTAGTTAGAGGGAAGCAGGTTAAGTATTGCCTCATGAATAAGGAAATGGCAGTTTGTCTACTAGTAGTTGATGAAAGCCAGCCAGTTTAAGCATACAGAGACTTTGAAAGGTGATTAATGAACTATTTTGAACTAACATGTATTTCCATCACTTTAGTCATATGGAATATAAGGATGAAAACTGTTTGTTTTGTTATATTGTCCTTATCTATTTATAAAAATGCAAAAATAAAGTATTAAAAAAATATATTGTCAATAAAGGCCTTAAAGTAGCAGAAACAAGTCTTTTATCATGCAGGCAAACAAAAAGAAATCCTGTTTCTGAAGTCAGTTGTCAGTGTAGAATCTAAGGTATTTTTAGGCATTACCAACTCTCTCACATCACCTTGAGATGTTACGTAAGAGGGCAGGCTCAGTTTTTTTTCATGAGTTTGTCTTGTCCGGATTCAAAATCAATTTTGACTTGCACAGAATGTCCTGTTCAGCATCAGAAACATCTTGTAAGAAGCAGAGAGGATGATGCTGCGTTGGAGCAGAGCAATAGTAAAGCCTTAGGTTGGGGAAGCTGCAAGTGGGATTACTTCAAATAGAAAACAATGTCAGCATTATTTGTGAGGTTTAGAAAGTGTGTTGGACTTTGATTACAATTTTGATAAGAAAAGATAAAAAAAAAAAACAGTTTAAAAAGAAATCAGAAAGTTTATCAGCCAATATTGAATAAGCTAACAAGTTGTGGTGTAATCAGTGTTAACTGTGTGGTTGGAGTGATCGTGATTTATTATTTGAAATTAAGAACTCTCTTCCACGATGCATTTTCTCTGGGTATATTGTATTTTCTTGTGTCTGTGCCCCACAGTCCCTGATGTGGAGGTGAAAGGTGAGAGCGCTCACTACTTCCTGTTGGTCCAGGGCTCTGATGACATCAGGAGCGGAGCCTGCAAGGTCACCATGTTGTTCTCAGACATCCAAGCTAATGGAGCAGCTGCCATGGCAACCATCTCTGGGCTGCTGAAAGAGAAGTCTTTGTCACCAACAGGTATATTATCTTGAGTGTGTCACTACATGTCTCTGTCTGTGTGACACTGCTGAGTGCTTCAGTGTCACTATAATTACGTAAACCCTTGAATCACCGGACCTCGGACCCTTCAGTCTGCGAGGGAGCAAAGACAGACAGAATGATACAGATGATCTTAAAATAACTCGGTCATGTTTTTTTCTGCTGGTGTACTGAATGTTTTTATGAGTCTGTGCTCATAAATTACTTTGGTGGACTCGTTTTTGGTTATCTGTCTGCCTTTCCTGTTCTCATCCAAGTGATGTATTAGGAGCTTCAGGGAAAAAAAGAAAAAGAAATCTTAAAATTTGATGACCTGATGAGATTCTGGTGTTCAAAGTTGAGGTCACTGTAACCCTTTGTCACACTCACTCTCATAAGCCTGATGTCTCAGATAAAATCTGGGGGAAGTTTTATTATTTTATTTTTATACTTTAAGAGAACAAAGCCTCTCAAAGTATTATAATCAACTCCCTGCACTGTCTAACTTCTTTTGAAGAGAATCAGACTCACAATAAAAATCGAGCTATCAAAAATCCTTCTTCAATCTTTTTCCTATTCTTTTTCAATCTGATTTTAGGCTAACTGGCAGGTTACAGACAAAAAAGAAAACAAACAGGCAAACTTATTTCCCATATAGGTTTGAAAATGCACAAAAATCATATTAACAAGTCAAGTCTATTATCTTCTCTTTCTTCAATCACAAACCTGATGGTCAGTGCTTGAAATATTTACATATGTGCCATTTATTGTTTTCCCCACAAGGTAAGAAGAGTCTGGAATTTTTTATGAACACTAAACATTTCTTTCCTAAATTCTGATCTCTTTTTCCGTAGCAAATTTATGCTTTTTCCACCACTTTAGAATTATGATTTGTGTGTCCTCTTTTTGGGTTTTAAATCTAATTTAGTGTCCATCAGCAGAATTACAGCAGCAGCTTACTACAGATAAGTTACCCTCTGTTTACAAATAAATGTTTGTGACAGCTTTGTTTATAGACTAGTGAAAATGACAAAATTAGCTAATTTAAACAGCTTAAGATTAATTTCTGTGACACATAGTCATAAAGGAGTCAGGAAAATGTTTCTTAAAGGGATATTTCCGGATTTTTGAAGTTGGGTCGTATGAGGCACTTGGCTATAGTTAGCATTAGCCTCCACTGATTTTTGTGAAAATTGCTCCTGTGGTTATTACGAGATCAGAGAGATCCGGGGTTACCAGGTTACCTGGTGGTGTAGGTGTAGAAAATGCGAACCCATGCTCGGGATCTCGAAGTTGAAGTTTCTCTGCTCTCTCTTTCAGCCTGCTGATTCTCCATCTGTATGTTCTTCTTAAGTCTAATCTGGTTCGTGCAAATATCTTCTCGTATCCACAATGAACGGCACACCATCATCACTCAAGTCAAAATTGCTCATATTATCTTTATTTTAGCTTGTTGTGGAGTTATTATCCCTGTAGAAGTCCGCAGACCCACACAGCTGATCAGAGGATATCAGTGCATGGAGGCGGAAGGAGACAAAATGGCGAAAGCTGCATCGTAAATAAGTGCCTTACACAGAGGGGTTTTTTTGGGACAGGTGAAGTGCTTTGTATGTTTTTGACACAGCGTACAGTTGAGCCAACATGTTTTCTTGGCCATTTTTACATAAAACCCATTAAACGATGCGGATAAAACGTTCCCATTTATAGCCACTATGCCCTGGATCTCTCTGAGCTCAGTAATCACAGGACTAACTTTCACAATAATCACTGGAGGCTAATGCCACTACGATAGCCAAGCACCTCATACAACCCAACTTCAAAAATCCCGAAATTTCCCCTTTAAAGCACACGAAGCAGTGGTGTTACAGTCTAACCTGCCTGCTGTGCTCTGACAATGACAGGAGAGGGAGTGCTGCAAGCTTAGATTGCTTCAAGCAGGGCTGTAAGTAAATGAAAGCATTGAACTCAATGATTAAAGTGTATAAAAAATGTTTTATAACGACTGAGGTGAGGACTTCACACACATAACTGTCTGCCTCAACAAAAAAAAAAATTTTTTTTAAAGTTTCACTCATTATGCCGTTATCGTGACAGGTAAACCTTGTTTTCAAGGATGACGAGGCTTGTCAATAATTAGGCAAAACACAGAGAGAGCAGAATAATATTGAATGTAATTATTTAAACAACAGGATTAGATCTTCCTCTGCCAGACTCAGTTACGATGATTGTAGTGTGTCACAATGGACCATTAGGGATGTGGTCTCTTGAGATCTTCAAAACAGTTTGTAACTTAGTGCAGATTGTGCACAAAAATATTTTTTGGCACCCTAACAGTTTCGAAAACCATGGAGCAGTTCCATATTGGACAGTCAAAGCTATTTTAGGGACTAAATGTTTCGTTTCACTTTTAATTTCTGCCGTTGAATCAGTGCTTTACCCAGAAGCAGCAGGGGACGGGCAAGGGAGCGTTGAGCTGCAAAGGCAAAACGACAGTGTGGGGATTTCAGTGCCTCAGCAGATCGTCGATACATTATATTTCTTCCGAAATAATGTAATGATCATTCATTTGCCCACCTCTACTTAGAACTGCAGTTCTCCGAATGTGTCAGGGAATGTAACCAAAACCTACACCTTTATTTTCTTTTCCCTGTGAAGCCTGCTTTGGCAGACATGGTCTAGTAGAGATGAATGTAGGAAAAAATTCATGAGAGGACATTTAAACCCATGAGGTCTTAATTTATTGGGTTTGTAATTTCTTCCACAGCTTTAAAAGCTGTATGGACATTGATTTCCTATGTGCTTAAGAAGTGGTCGTGTTATTTACACAGAATTGTAAGAAGTGTGTTTAATGTCTTTGTGTGCAGATTTTACAGCAGAGTCCCCGGTTAGCTCTAAAAAGAGACGTATTAAGAAATATTGTCTTTCGAGCTGTTTGTCACAGCTACATCGTTGTGCTCCTGCTGAGCCAAACTACACTAACAGCAGCAAGCCTCTGACCTTTTCACCCAACACAGTATCTCGGTCTCTCCTTGCTTCCCTCCTGTGGAGGAGCATGTCATAGCCGTGCTGTGATGAACAATAAGTGAGTGCTCATTTTAGTAACATATTTATGTTTAGGAGCAGCTAGCAGCATTTTTTTCTGCAGTTTGGTAAAGAAAAACTCTTTATGCATCACTTTTCTTTAAAAGCAGCTCCACAGTTTGAAGTAGAAGCCCTTCTAGCTTCACTTACACAGTAGGAAGGCTTGTCATTTTTCATCGGGCTCTGCTCTTCCTCTGAAACACAGCCATGCGTCTTTGTTTTCCCGCTTCTTCAACTCCTCTCTTCCCTCTTTGTCTCCTCTCTCTCACCACTCTGGAGAGTTGTGACTGCCTGTTTGGGATTTCCTCTTCTTTGTCACTTAAAGAAGGAAAATCAATGAAGGAAGAGAAGAGAAGAGAGAGAGAGGGTATTGAAGGGACAGAGAGATGACAGACAAAAGAAGGAGAAGGTGATGGAGGGAAAAGGTGTGAATGTAAAGGTGGTTGTGTCTGATTAAATGGATTATTGATTAGAGAACTGCAGCTCTCAATGTCGAGAAAAGAATGACGAGGAAAAATAATCATATTGTGTATTTCTGTATGTTCAAACTAACTCCTCCCTCCTGATAAGAGTCCTTCATTGTTCTTCGACTTTATATGGTATTCAAGACACCAGCTGTGATGTTTCCTCCTGAGACTACTGCTCTTGTTAACATTTTATTCAACCTTCAGGAGACATTTTTGAAATACCTTTAAATGCAAAGCGAGCTTTTGAAAGGTGCCCTAACAGCTGAAATGGCACAGTGTGAGCATAGCACCGTTTTCACAGCATGAACACAGAACAGCTTTCAATACAAATGAAAGTCTTAAAATGCTCACCTGAGGGTTTTTGAGTGCTGGTATGAGGCTTTCGGGTGTTTCAAGTCTTAAGAACCAAGGAATAATACATTTAATATATCAAGCAAATTTGAATTTCCAAGTATTGGGCTTAAAGCTGTCCAAGGGTTATCTTTTTGTTGTTCATTAATTTGATTAATAACATGAAATTCTATATCAAATATTATATTCTTCATATCTTTTAGATGTCTTCTTCAGGTGAATAAATGATCACTTTTTAAAGTTATATTTAGAAATAAGAGAAAGAGGAAAATACATTACATGCTCTCTTGGAACCATGTTTTGTCTATACATCTCACACTAGGATTGAGCAGTATTTATTTTTTTTTGATACCGTCATATCCTTCCCCGAATTTCACCGAGGTATATGGTATTACCGCCAGGTGTTTAAAAAACCCACTGTGTGTCAGTGTGCACGTGTGAGCACAGTGCACGCCTCCACAGGCAATTCATTAAACCCTTTATCAAAATACTTTGAGTCTAAAAATAATGTTTATAAGGCTAGGCTTACAGGAGCACTGGAAGTAATATATACTGTAGTTGAAAAAATTTTATAACACTGAGCTACAACAGGACAAAGGAACAAACAAAGTTTCTCTCTTTTTTCTCTGTCTATGGCACATACATGCTCTTTTTTTTCACACTCTTCCCTGTCAGAACGGGGGGTTTTGGGACACAATTGCAGATGAAGGGTATCTTAAAGTTATCCTAAAAGGATAACCACTAAAATTGCAAGCAGTCAGTTGGGAGAGGGGAATAAAATAAACAAACCCAAAAGCTGCTGATCATAAATACCTCTTAGAACTAAACCACCACTGCCATGTAGCTGACTACCAACTAAAACTTCTAGGGAGACTGAGAAGCTCTCTTTAAATAGAATTCAAAGGCCACAAGACTCACGTCAGAAGAAAAACAAAATTACTGAGTAAGGGTATTCAGCACTGACTCACAGCCCTATTTGAGTACCAGGTAAATCTAACAACTCAGAAAGATTATCAAATTGCTTCAGCAGATTCTTATTTCCACTCACACAAGAGAAAACACAGAGAGATGCGCTTAGTATCTCTAATGGTGAGATAATGAGTCAGCACAGGGCAGTGGAGCCCAGGAGTTTAAGTAAGCTCCCCACACCTGGTCACAATCAAGACCAATCAGCCACACACACACCAGGCCCTGCACTTAGTTGATTTTCCCATCTGACTCACTGAGCAGCAAGAGTGAGTGCCCTCACACTTCCCTCCCATCTCCCCTGGCTGTTTAAGGTCACATCACAGTATCTCAATTGGATTTAAGTCCAGACTTTGACTTGGCCAATCCATAACCTTGATTTAGTTGTTTTTTAGTCATTCAGAGATGGACTTACTGGAATATTTTGTGTCATTGTCCTGCTGCATAACCCAAGACCACTTGAGCTTGAAGGCATGAACTGATGGCTGGACTTTCACCTTCAGGATTTTCTGGTTAGATAGCAGAATTCATTGTTCCATCAGTTACAGCGAGTGGTCCAGGTCCTGAAGCCGCAAAGCAGCCCAAGACCATCACACTGCCACCACCATGGTTGACTTGGCTAGGGCTGGGTGATATATCGAGTTTACAAGATATATCGATATATTTTTGAACGAGATACGAAGTAAGACAGTATCGTTTATATCGATATAATTTATTTTATGTTAAAATACTTGAACGCGAGTCACTATTTCGCCTACTTCTCTTGACTCTGTGTTGCTCTTTGTCCTTCCCCGCCTCCCTTACCCTCTGAAACTTCACAAAACTCAAAATCCCACCCCTCCCTCCCCCTTCGAGACCTCACGAAACTCAAGGACCCACCCCCTCCCCCTCTCACCACAACAACAGAGACAACATGGAGACTGCTAATAAAACGAGTGTAGTCCAAGAGTTAGTCGTTAACAAGAAAAATAGTGGCTCTATCATTTGGAGATGGTTTGGTTTTAAGACTTCAGATGAGTAGCAAATTAATGTTTTTTGTAGAGAGTGCCGAAAACAAGTCACAACTAAAGGCTCGAGCATGACGAATCTCTATCATCATTTGCAGCAGTGGCACAGGCTGCAGTATGAAGAGTGTGTCAACCTTTGTGCCACGACACAAAGTGTGAAGTCCTCCCAGCCTCCTGCACCAAAATAGTGCTCCGTTATCCCGTGCTCCACATTATCCCGTGCAGAGCCCTATGAAAGAAAAGGTAAAAAGTGGGAAGATATCACAAAAGCTGTGGTGTACCATATTGCTAAAGACATGGTCCCTGTCACAGTTGTTGAACAAGATGGCTTTATTCGACTGCTGAAAACCATTGACCCAAGATATCAGTTATCAGAAGATATCAGAAGAAATTTACTTTATATAACTACTTACTACTTTACTTATTTTACTTTACTTATTACTTTAATAATTTACTTTAGAATTTACTTTATTAGATCGATGAGACATTTATAATAAAAGGGCACTTATTACGCAGCACCATTTTCATCACAGTAATTAAAGCAATACTGTGCCTATTTTTTAACCCCCCTGATACAGTATTACCGTTTAACTGCCCATTCCTATCTCACACAAAAGCATTATGGTCTTTGTTGAAAAATGTGTTGAACAACATTGTTAAAGGGCAGTGAAACTATGCAAAGTCAAGTATGACAGATTTTGAATAAGTCCAAATGAAAGCAGCTAGAGCAGAGAAAATTAGTCCCTCTTACGGTTCAAGCTCTTAAAATACAGGACCCTTTAACTCTTCTAATGCAGCTCAACGGTGTCTTTAATTAGGTCCTCCTCTTATAAGATCATCATGGCCACTCATGCTCTTTCTTTTTATTCACTACTCCTCTCTCTTTGACAAGGAGCGGCTCTAAGTGACATCCTCTGCCCCCTGCCTTGTCTCCAAGGAGACAGCCTGCTGAAGAGAGAGAGGAGGGTGACCCGGGTCCAGACGCTCGTACTCAAAGAATATCTAAGTGAGTACTACACTTAAAGAGCTCCTGAAATAGTAAATGTGTCCCAGAAGACTTACAGGATTATAAGGATTACTTGATTGTTGTTCCTTTAATTTACAAAAAAAAAAGTTAGAGCTCTTATGAACAATAATCATTCATCTATCAAGCAAAAAAAAAAAAAATTACTCTTCTCAATTATAAAATTTTCTCCTTTACTTTTTTATGACATCAAATTTTGATTGAATGTTTTTTTTTTATCACAGATTTTATTCTATATTTCTTACAATTTATTGAAGATATCAATCAGTTCATTCTGAACAAAATGATTGAATAGTTTCTACTTGTTCTTACATTTCAGAAAAGAAAAAGAAAAGATGGATTTATCAGAAAACTCCTTTGATGCTTCTAAATTCAGCTAAACAGGAGCAGCTTGAAGTTTAAAGTTGTGGATGCAACTTTATTGAGTCACCTGCAGGTTACAAAAAAAGTCCTCAACCCTCAAAGTCCATACTGAATTAAGTGCATTAGTTTAAAATGTCAGTCCTTAAATATGTTCTTGAGAAAAAAGTGAGATAGCGAAAGAGAAGTATCTACAGTCAGGAGCCTCTCTGAGCATCCTGGACTGTCATCATCTTCCACTCTCAGCTCTTTCTGGCCAAAGACAGGCTGTTCAAATATCATTATTTTACATTCACAAAATGTCCCCTTGGCAAGTAAAGATACTGAAGCACCAGTGGAGAGGAGCCAGATTAAAGAAAGTGGACTGCAAATCTTAGAGGAAAAGCAATAAGACCGTTCTTCTGAAGGCCAAGAGCAAAATTAGGACTTGTGGAAAAACCATAGACTTTAATCAAATAAATAACTCAATTTTCTGACTCAGTATTCAATCAGGGAAACTAGAAGTGCTGTTGTTAGTTTTGCAGTGTACTGGATGTCTGTAGAAGGCAAGCATGTAAAAAGGAATTCTTTTTCTCTCAGTTTTCATGTGTACTTTTAAAAAGGGATGACCACAAGTTGTTGAATATTTGATGATTCATTCAAATGAGCTCCTTTTGACTGCCCATCTCAGTCTAACACCTGCAGAAATAATGATCATTCTATAACAGCTATATGAGCTGTTTAATGTCTGTTTTTACATAGATTTGCCTGTTTTTAATATCAACTTAAAAATCAATTCTGAAATCAAGCCAGCTACTTTTAGTCAAACTCCTCAGTGTGCATGAATAAATTCAGGGAGGAATACACAATTTTGCAGAACCATGGAAGCAGCTGCTTTTTAAATCTTTGCAGTTTCCCAAATGCCAGGAAAAGATAACCTCAAAATGTGGGAGCATTTTGAACAAGTCAAAGTTAATCCCCAAAAAAGACAATGCAAGCTTTGTCATCAGCTTCTGTCATATCAGTTGATAACAATTAACACAGCCTACCACTTAAAATGAGTAAGTGTCCGTGTGCTGGTTTAACTCAGTTGGTGGCTCAGGTGCTCATTTACAGTCCTTGAAGCACTGGTCGTAGGATTGAGCCCCAGTTCTTGCATTTGTTGATGGATGTGTTTCCCTACTCTCTTTCCCCATACTTTCAGTCTCATCAGCTGTTCCATCCACTGAATGCAAAAAGGCCCAAAATAATCTTTAAAATGAGTAAGTAGCCTATTCAATACCATTAATAGGCATATTTAATATAAGGTCAACATTATGCAGGCTAAATGAGTGAGAAAAATGATACATTAGTCCTATCACAGAATCAAGTGTTATTCCAAGTCCAGAAGACAAATAGTCAAATATGGTGGTTTATCTCCTATGTTGCAAATGAGAATGTGAGTCAAGGAGGGGGGGACTTTAACCATATGTGCTTTTCTAGTTATCACCAGATGACAAAACTTGGACAGCCTACATGAGGTTTATTATGGCATATCGATAAGAAGCTCTTTATCTGACTGTCATTGCGGACTGTCACCTCTAAAGCAACACATTTCTGCTCCAGTGTTTGAAGAGCTTTTTTCTTCATTTTTGACTACTGACTCTAATTTAACTAGCTTAGGTTTTTGGCCAGCCATGATTGCAGATATTGTACCTGTAGACCCAAAACCCTGCTGAAGACAGACACAGACTGAGAGAGACAGATTTTTTAACATTGGCTGCCCTCTGACTCAAAAAAAGAGAATATGATTCTTTTCAAAGTTGAAATGCATATTTTGTAAATCAGACCCGGATTCAGTTTTCATTTAGTTGCATTTTTTAAGCTATTTGTGCAACAATAAGCACTCAGCAAAGAAGTCCCTAAACCCAGTTAAATTCTTACTATTTGTTTCCACAAGTCAACTGTGCAAAACAGATGGGCAGCTAGAAGCCAACACTCCACCAGGGTTGTCAAAGTGGGAACCCTCCTTTTGGTGGTGTTTCGCTAATTAGTTAAACAACATTTCCAGAGGGCTGAACAGCAATCTTCAGCATCCTAGAGCCACCGCCCACCATGCCAAAACAGAGACATCCTTTTTCTGACCATCACAGCCCAAACTACATTGCCACCTTCAACAGTCCCAGGCTTTCTGCCCACCCCAGCACAACCCATAATTACACCTTCAACAGACCCAGGCTTTGCAAGAGGATGGGGAAGGCAGAGCTGTGGTGAGGTGCCCTGAATAAAAATGCATAATAAACTATAATTTTGTCTGTTAATCATGTAACATAATGCTTCTTGGCTTTTCTATTAAATATTTATGTTGATAACATCGTAGAATAATTGAGTATTTGCTCCGTACATCCCCTACCTGGTGTATATTCAAAGAGAAACATTCCTGTTCAGATTTCACCCTCAACCAAGTCATTAAAACTGGTGTCAGCAACTTTAGAAAAACAAGTAAGAGTAAGCACGATTATGAAGGTGTCCATCAAAAGAATTAAACTTGAAGCCACTATCTTTTATAATTACAGTACACTCCCTCAGCCATTGAGCTCTGCAGGTTCATGAGAAACTATTGGGACAAGGTGGTAGGAAGTGCAGAGTCAGTGTGTTCAGGGAGACAGACATGAAAATATGACATCTAATCATTATTCAGTGCAAACGACCAAATCGGACAGACTTAACACAGGTGTGCAGTAAGATACCAGATCTTTTGCTTTGATGTTAGGGTTTTTATTCTTTGGTCTAATGTTGGGATGCACAGAGAATGACAAGTTTACCAGGAAGCTAAAATCTTGGCTAAGTGAATAAAAAAAATAAAGTAAGACTCAACCTCTGATTGTCTTTGTGTGCAGGACAGAAAGAAGAAGTATCAGCCTCAACCACAATACCTGTCAATGACTTAAAGCTCATTTTGAGTTTGGCCAGAGAACAATATCTGAAGATGATCGATGCGAAGCTGCTGTCTGCTGCAACCTGTCTGACAGATGAACAGGAGAGCAAGATGAACAAAAACCCAGGTATGGAGAGAGACACACAAGAAAGAGAGAGAAAACTTTATTTTAACATTTCATTTCCAGATGCAGTTCATACATTAAGAGTTGAGATCTGTCAGTAGGCCCATGTATCTTAAATTTGAAAAGAGATGTGAGATTTTAGTCAGCAAGCACAGAGTAACCAAGCTATACAGTCCAGGCCTTAACTGCAAATGAGCTAGTTTTTACATGAGGTTGTAATTGTGGTGATAGCTGACAGAAATGTTTCTTTTTAAGACTCAATATCTGCCAGCCATGCCAAAAGATCTAAAGCATCTACCAAATCCAGTTCTCTTTTGGTTTAAAATTTGACTAACCATGACCTGGATGAGTTACTCATTTTTAACATAATTAAAGGAAGAAAATTCAAGCAAAAAGCCTCCACCCAGCCCCAATCCAAATGTCGAAATAAGTTTCAGCAGAAAAGAACTGAAATCCCTGAGCCCCATTGGAGCAAGATCCAACTCATCCCTTTAAAGATGTGTTGGATATTTTGTACTTTTACATGCATAGTTATGAATAGCCTGAAAATGTAAAGTGCTTATTAGTTCCACATTAAGAAGTTATTTTAATATCTGTTGACTTGCTTTTCAAAATGCATGATCCTATTCATGTATTGTTACACAGTAGAGTATCAGTATTCATTTCACACACACTAATAAGATGACAGTTTCGGAAAAACAATCCCAGTTAATAATATGTAAATAAATTGTAAGCAGTAAAATGAGTCCTAGCCTGCAGCTATGGCTTATTGTGCACAGTGAGGGTGGAAATTTTCTAAAATTGAAACTGGTAAGTTTATAGACCTTCATATCAGGCAAGGTTCATCATGTTGTTCTGTTATTTTCCTGCCAATTCTATTAGAGTTTTTGCACAATAATGTATGACATAATCTTTATTGTGTTACGGTAGAATAGCTCTGTTTTTTTGTGTATCCTCCTGTTTTTATATTCTGGAGCATTTACATATATTAGGCTCTCCAGGATATCACATAAAGGATGTACATGAATATTTTAGGGGGTGAAACAGATGAGTGCAAACATGTAGAGACATACAGTCGAAGGTGCAAATCATGTATTTTTTCATAATCTCTTCCCACCCTCTGCTCTGGAGATGCCATTGACTGCAGTAAACCGCATCTGCAATCCATTAGTGATGTCTTCTACATTTGTGCATCTGCATCCCCTAAAGGTGTGAATGACTTTGTGTGGGCTGTCAAACCGCTGGCGGAGTGATTCATTCTCCTCATGTAACACATTCATAACCTCAGGACATTTAAGGCATGAAGCTCCCTCCTCATGTTAGCAAACCTGCTGTCAACAGTTTGATCACATCTCTGTTCTCTACAGTACATATACAGATGCATCTCCAAAATATATGAATGTATGAGATGAATCTAGAATACATGGAAATGTAACTTTCTAAAGTAAATCACTAGAAAAAATGAACTTTTAAATGATAGTCATTTTTTTAGTAGACCCATGTTTGTCATGTTCAGTAACAAAAGAAAAGTACAGATTGATGAAGTTTAAGGTGATGAGACTTTATCTAATGAAGTTTTTCTTTGCCTTAAGGTCAGAGTATCAACTATCAATCCATCATACCTTATCAAGTGTCATGTTGATACTGGTTGCCTTTTAGGGGTGTAAAGGTACACTGAAATGTATTATCAATATTTAGGTTCAGTACATTTTTTATAAAGTAAGTAAAACAAACATAACCTTTAAGATACATTTGTCTTAATTAGGGTTAAGCAAATTGGAAAAATGATCTAATTGTGATTGTTTATTCCAACATTACAATTGCCAATAATTATTCCAATATTTTTTAAGTTTTTCAACTTGTTTTTTTTTCATCAAACACAAGTAAAATATTCTTCTATATAATAATCAACACAATATTTAATAGATTAAACTAGGGCTGAACAATTCTGAAAAAATATGCGATTGTGATTATTTTGACTGGTATTACAAATTTTGATCTAAATTGCAGTCTCAAAGGGTGTGATCACCTTTTTTATGTATATTTTTATTGTATATTTTGAGGCTTTTATGCCTTTATAGAAAAGAACAGTGGATAGAGTCAAAAATTGGGAAGAGAGAGTTTGGGTGAGACATGCAGGAATAGAGCCACAAACTCAACCCCAACTTGGGCTGCCCGGGTACATGGGGTACGATCTTACAGCCAGGCCCTCTTCGCCATAAGGGACCAATCATTTTTATGTCATTTTCATTTAGATTAAGAAAAACATTTTAAAAAAAGGAAAAGTATAATTTTTATGTAAATAATTTTAAAATTTGACACTTGAATATTTACATAATGTGTAGAGCATAATATTTCTGCTGCAAAAAAAGTTTTTACACCATTATTTTGGCTCATATTTCAGGTTAATAAAGAAATGGCACCTTCTGCAATTTGAGACTTGCAGTATAACATATTGCTTCCCTTTTATATACACTACAGTGCTGTGAAAAAGTATTTGCCCCCTTTCTGATTCTGGATTTTTTTGCATATTTATCACAGTTACATGTTTCTTACCATCAAACCAGTTTTAACATCTCACCAAGACAACCCAAGTAATTACAAAATGCAGTTTCTAAATGATAATTTTATTTATTAAGGGGGAAAAAATCCAAAACCTATCTGACCCTATGTAAAAAAGTAATTGCCCCCTGAACCTAATAACTGGTTGTGCCACCCTTGGCAACAATAACCGAAATCAAGCATTTGTGGTAACTGGTGATGAGTATTGCATCACTGTGGTGGAATTGTGCACCGTGTGAAGTGCAGCATCAACAGGTCAGGCTCTAACGCGTAATGATTTTTTTTTTTTTTTTTTTTTTGTATATTTATGAAAAAATAAAATGTTTATTCAAGAAATAGAATAGAAATTGATTGAATAATGCTGCAACCTACTACACAAAAGGTGTCAAATAAATACAATATTTGGTATAAATTACTTGAAAATAATTACTTTAAGGAAATCAACTTAAATTTCCAATAGCTGAGAGAGGTGCTGACATCGTTGGGTTAATTGAGCTAAACCCTTCTTTTTGAATGCGTTTTGAGCACAGAATAAACCTGAAAATACATTTAAGACATTAAAGTGAATGTCCATCCTACAGTCATGAATGCTACAGCAGACACCTTGGACAAGTAATGAACAACAGCAGCTTTTGCTTGTTGATTAACAGCTTGTTTAACTTAATTGCTGAAATGCAGAAAGAAGGAATTTTATACTGACTGAATTTTCTTTAAAATGTAGACAAAAGGAAGGTGAGGCTAACATGGCATCAAAAATGTCTAAAACTTTGTAACCAGGACCAGGTACTCTTCAGAACAAGAGGATAAGGATATAATGCAAAAAACAAAAGAAATACTGACTTGAAATGTCACAGGACAAGACCACGTGACAATAAGGCTAGTTATACACATTTCTCACTAGCCTTTTTAATCTGTATATTAGTGTGAACAGTTAATTGTACTATAAGACTGTGTGTTTTGCACTTCATCACATATGCTGTTGTGATTTCTGTCCATTGCCTTATTCAGTTGTTGTTTAGTCTTTATTCCAACACCTGTTCTTTATCTGCCTTTTATGTCCTAAACATGTCCTGAAGTCAAATAGCATACATATCCCTATTCAATAAAGGATTTCTATTGCATCAGAGTTTCAGTTTTGACTGCCATTTCTACCCTGGACTGTGTTTACAAGTAATGTGGCATTATTGCTTCTTTTTGCATTAAAATGTGTTTTAATCCCTTGTTCTCAACCATTGATATAGTTGTACATCTGATGCTATTAAAACACCAATGGCATTTTTTTCCACTTGGGCCAGCTCAGGAATGCTAACAAAAGGCAGTTTAAATGCCAAAGGGAGCTTAGTTTGCTCTAGGGTGTCTTTTTCCTAGCTGGAGTTATAGATACTGCTGTTCGTGTGGTGCTGTTTCAAATGCATTAGTAGTTTGAGGGTGTTTTCAGCCATATATATGTATATTGATCCTCACTAAATACTTCTGTCTTGTCCACTTGTCTTTATCCGTTGTTGTCTTTCACTGGGAAACCTCAGAGCCCCCAAATAGAGGGGACCTTAAAGCTCTCGCTTCTTGTTCGTTGCGCGACGGTTTGAGCATACTCTCTGTGGTGAAGTCCTGCTTTCCAGGAGCTCAGATTTGTAGTATTTTTGCTCTGTATGTATTTGTGTCAGTATAGCTCTGCAGCATACGGAATGTCTTGTATTGAAATGGTTTGGTACGAATATGTGTAAATTTTCACCCCTTGTACCTTTATTTCTATCTTTTTCTGCGAACTACAGCTGCTTCATATAGTTGATTGACAGTGTAGTTCACTAAAAACTAAAAAGGGTTGAGCAGACAACTTGCTCAGCCTTTCTACTTTTTGGGATTTTTTTGTCGTTTTAAGCATAAAAAGTGTGTTTAAAACCTTAGCGTTAACTGAAAATGAGACATTGCAGAAGGCAGAACTTCACTGTTTTTGTCGTATTTTGAATAAAAGCCTTCAAAGTTAAGAAAGCAGATGCTTATATTAGTGAAAGTAAATGAATAAGTAAAGTTTATTTGCATAGCACATTTAAAACAGCCTTCAGCAGACCAAAGTGCTTCCCAAGGGAGACAAAATAAAACAGCAGAAAATACAACAGACAGACCTAGTAGCAATGAAAAGAGTATACATACACAGAAAAATAGAATTTGGCTCAAATTAGAAATATTTTTAAGTAGAAACAAAAGCTAGGGATAAAGGTAGGTTTTGAGCTGAGCATCGAATAAATGTAGTGTTTGCGCCTCTGATGTGCATAACTATTCAGACCAGCTAGTAAGCCATTGTTGTATTGCTATTTTAGGTTTTCAGAGAGTTTCTCACCTGCAGGCTGACTGGCCTGAGAGGAGTGTCCTCCACAACATAGAGAACCTGCAGAGGAGACGACAGAAGAGGAGGTAACAAGTTTATCAAGGCATGCTACAACTCTATATTTCTTTTATACCATACTGGATTCATAGTCATTTTTTTTGTTTTTGTTGTTTATGTTTTAGACTTGGTCTGCTGGGTCCAGGCTCAAGTGACAGTCTCCTGGGTCCTAAAGATGGACAAAAGTCCTCCTCGACTTTACTAGATGCCAGAGAACTTTTGAAACACTTTACATATGATGGCCTGCCCACTGGAGAGCTCCAGCCTCTGCCTATCAATAGAGGGTAAGTAATCTTTACTGTGATGTAGCTAAAAAGCATTTAGAGGTCAAATCAGCAGGATTAACAGCATGACTGTCAGACACAAGGGTGAAACAACAAAACTCACACAGAAGTGACCCACAGCGACTGACTTTCAAACATCTGTGATGCTTCAGGATCATTCTGATAAATCAACAGTTAATAAGGCCATAATTAGGATTTGATTATGATAATAAGTGTGTGCCACAGTTAGCTGAAGGGCTTTCAAGAAAAATTATAGAGTTAATTTGACAAAACATTGATGGGCAGAGAAGTCATTAATTAGGTCTAATAATCCTGTGAGGCCAGACTGTGGTTTTAATGAGTGTAATTTGTATTTGTGGTTCATTAAAAGACAGTTGAAATGATTTTCTTTGACTTATTGTTTATTCCTCATCCTCCTTCTGTTTTCTCTGACACCCAACTGGAATCTTTTTTCCCTTTCCTTCAGGAATAATATGTTTCAGCTGTCACCAGACCTTTCTCCTGGAAGAATCAGTCAGATGCCCTTTAACAAAGCCTCAGCCTCACATTATCACGGCATAGAGTAAGTTTATACACACAATACAGACAGTATTCAGCCATGGTAACTGGTGTTCTACTGTAATGGAGACAAAAAAATGTATAATGATCAGTATAGGAGCTTTCAGGATCAGTCTTGTTCTTCTTTATATTTCTGTCTCGATTATTTTTTGTTCTGTCATTGCAACAATTAAAAGTCTCTCATCTTTTTTAAACTAGGTTCTGCCTGGATAACCAGCGATCCTTGGACCGGGATCAGGCCTTTGTGAAACTCCAGTCTCGTCTGATTCGATACGAGACCCAAACCACCTGCACCAAAGAACCCTGTGCCCTCCCTTTTGCCTTGAGCCCCGCCCCCTCCCCTGCTGTGATGTCAGAACCAGGAAGCGTGCCAGATGGAGAAACGCTGCAGAACGCTGATGTAGCTCGACTAAAACGCAGGTCGTGGGACACAGATGTTATCGGAGGTTATCCTCGCAAGAGGTAACACACAGTAATATGCTAATGTTGCTTTAAACAGCGGTGTGAAGGTGAATGATGAATAGATGGATTCACTGATGAGTGGAAAGCTGCCTCAATTTCTGGTGGTAGAAACTGAAATATCATCTATTCTGTGTGTTTTTGTGAATGGTCCAGGCTGGTGAAGTCAGAGAGCAGTGACTCCCTCTGTTCTCAGAGCAGCGGCAGCAGTGGGACACATCCTGCTGTTAGGTCTTTACGGCAACAGCCAAGCAGATCCCAGTCCACGTCCTCAACTATGAGCCCCTCTTCTTCCTCAGCGACAAGACGAGCATCCTTAGGTAAAAAAAAAAAAAAAAAAAAAGCATAGTGAAGTCAAAGTTGGAACAGATTAGTGTCTCTTCTTTTCAGAAGGTACATCATCTTCCACAAAATTTTTGTGAAATCCTTATCTCAGAAAAGATACTCTTCGTCTGTTGCTATTAAGAACCAGATCTGCTTAAACTTAGGGGACAAATTTGCACATTTTTCCAGTCTGGTGTTTTTAAATGAACCTTGTCTATGTCTATGAATTAAACATGGCCTCATTTTATGTCCACAGAAGTGCTAAAAAACAGCTGATTTGAAAAATTTAACCTAAAAATGTATCCATTGACTAGTCTTACAATAAATTTAAAGAATAATTTATAAGATTAAATGTTTTTATGAGGCGCGCCGGTAGTCGAGTGGTTAAGGCACACGCCATATACACAGGCGACCCGGGTTTGAATCCGGCCCATGGCACTATTTCCTGCATGTCTCTCCCCGCTCTCCTCCCTGTTTCCGACTCTATCCACTGTCCTATCTAATAAAGGCAAAAAAGGCCAAAAATAAATCTTAAAAAAAAAAAAAAAATGTTTTTATGATGTATATTGGAGGCCAGTTTTACAGGTTTAACTGAACTGTGGTTATTATATTGAGCTAATGCATCAAGCTATCCATTATCAGCAACAAATCCTTCAGATCAGAGAGGACTAACAAATAATCTCATCTCATTTCAAAAGTTCACCTAAATAGGTTTGACTTTTCTGGAGGTTGATGGAATTTTTTGCCATTGTTATTGTTAAGAGCTTTATCGAGACTTTATTAACTCTTTACAGGAGAATATTAAGTTTCAGTAGTTTCATTGGCTTGTTCTCTCTCATGCCCTCTTCAAGTAAACTAGGAATATATTACAGTTTTTACTGTGCTGATGTTTAAGCTTGATCTGCTCCTCCTGTCTTACTTTTCAGGTTTGGTTACAATTTCTTCTGCTGACAAACCTAAAGCTCAGCAACAGAAAACACAGTCTGGACAAACAGAAGACAAAGCCTCCAAAGAGTCGCGCTCCCAGAAACACAACAGGGTGAGTGTTGGTGTTTGTTTGTGTGTGTCTCTTGTGTGTGTCAGTTTTTGTGCTTACATCAATGCCAGTGGAAGTTCAGAACTCTTTAACTATGCAACCAGCAAAGACCTGGCGACTTTTACCCACCATTCACCTCAGTAGTCATTGACCCTGCTCTGTGATTTAGCACTGTCTTTCGCTTCATGGCTCAGTTGCTGCTTTTTCCTAAATGCTTCCACTTTCTAATGATATCACCACAATTGACTGGAATATCCAGCAAGGAAGAAGCGTCTTATTGCAAAGGTGGCATCCATCATAATATCACACTTGAAGTCACTGAGCTCTTCAGAACGACCCATTTTGTATCACAAATGTTTACAAATGGATGGCTTGGTGTTTTCGATTTTATACTCCTGTGGCCCCGTCCACATGGAGATGAATTCAGGAGTATATGCAAAAGTTTTTTTTGTCAGATCGGTGTTTCATCCACACAGAAACGGCGTTTTGGGCGACTGTAAACAATACTTTTTGAAAACGAGTCCCAGAGTGCACAAATCTGTAAACGACTACCGTTTTGTCTCCGTGTGAACGGCCAACTGCATCTTTCTTGAGACGATTACGTCACACATAACGTAGCTCATTTACGATGCCTGCGCGGGTCTGACCAAAACAGCAATGGCTGATTACAGGGTTGTGTTCATGCCACTGAGCTTGTTATGGCTTTTACAACAGAATCTGATGCTCCTTTTCACCACCACAAAATGCATACATCATATATTCTTAAATCCAACGCAGAGAACAACCAGAAGGACAACTAGGAGAAAGTTTGTCCGTTTTCTGTGACCTTCTTCTCTCGTTTGGTCCATTTCCATAGCAGCAATACAGCGCCACATACAGGCTTGGCATACACACTACAGCGTTTTCGGTCATTTCAGTGGTTCTGTGCTTATGCAGATATTTCCTGAAACCATCCCGTCTTTATGGAAAACGTTTTCAAAACGAAACTGCAATATATCATTTTCATCTCCGTGTGGACAAGGCCTGTGGCAACCGGTCTGATTAAAATGCCTGAATTCAATAATTAACTGGTGTGGCCAAATACTTTTGACCATATAGTATATCTTACCCAAGATAACAACCCTAAAAGATAGCTCAACAACAGCCATCTATCATTCTTCAAATACTAATACAAAAACTGTGAATTCTACCTTACAAATGTTAATCATAATTAATTATATATAATGTTAGATACATTTTAACCTTCACAATCTTTAGGTAATCAAAATTGTTAGGAAACTATGAAATACACCTTCAGCTTCAAGTGTCACCTTTTTACTCATCGCTAAGCCAACAGATGAGCATTTGATGTGTGAACCCTCCCTGTTTGATGGGCTTAAAAGAAAATAATCAAATCTAAATGAAACCAAGGCCTAAGTATATTTCAGTGTTTCATCATCACATAAAATCAGGCTGACAGAATACCTCTTTGTGAAGTGGCACATAAAACCTTTTTCTTTTCTGTCCAACTTTTAGAAAGTCATGACGTTATACGCTTGAACAAGCAGTTTCTTTTGTTAGAGAAATTAGTCACATCTGAAGATGTTGAAGAATTTACCTGTTAAGTAACAAGTTAAAATAGGATAACAGGAATTGTGAGAAATTCTTTTATACATTTTCAAGTCAGAATTTTTTTTTTATTCACTCATTTGCTACAAACTTTTAAAAAATGACACAGTGGCAGACAGACATTTAGTGATCAGCCTTAACATTAGGACCTCTGACAGGTGAAGTGAGAAACACTTATCATCTCTATTCAATGGCACATCACAGCAAGTCGATTTTTCAGGCAGCAAGTGAACATTTTGTCCTTGAAGTTGATGTGTCTGAAGCAGGAAAAATGGGAGAGAGGGTAAAGATGTGAGGGACTTTGATGAGGACCAAACTGTTATGGCTAGACGACTGGGTCAGAGTATCTCCAACCTTGCTGCTCTTGTTCACAGTCAGCAGTGGCCAGTACCAACCAGAGATAGTTCAAGGAAGGAAAACCAGTGAACCAGCGCCAGGGTCGAGCGCTGTCAAGGCTCACTGATGCGTGAACGCTAGCCTGTGTGGTTTAATCCAACATAAGAACTGCTGCTTTACTTTTAGCTCAGACCGCAGAAAAAGTTAATGCTGGTTGTGATAAAGCTGATAGACACCCAGTGCATCAGAGTTTGTTGTGTATGGAAGTGCATAATCACAGAACAGTTGGGATGACTTCTGCCCACTGCTGAAAACACCAACAGTGTGCATGTGTAAATCAAAACTGGACCACAGAACAATGGAAGATAAAACACATCAAGTTTTAGGTTGTGACTTCGGCTCTAAATCCCCCATCTGTGGGATTTGCTGGACAACCAAGTCTGATCCACAGGGATAGAAAGTAACTAATTATATTTACTCTTTTACCTAAGTGTACTTCAGGGTAAATACTATACGGCACTACATTTTAAATGGCATCAGTTACTGAGGAAAAAAAAGCTATAAGACAAAAAGAGGGGGAAGAGGCTTTAGTGATGATGTAAGATTTCCCTACTATCCTTGTACCTGCATTTCAAGGGACAGGGGGGCACCTGAAATTTGACATGAGACTGAACCCTTTCCCTGCATGTCTCTCTCCCCTGTGTCATTCACATTTCTGATTCCATCCACTGCCCTCTCCTATAATTAAAGGCATAAAATACCCCAAAAATATATTTCTAAAAAAGATACTTGAAATGGATCTTTGAAACACATTTTACATTAACTTACTGAGACCTGAGCTTTTGTTTGGAATGCATTTTTAGTTTCTGCTACTTATTTTGGAGAAGTAGGACCTAATACATTGAAACATCCACCTTTTACTTTGTACAGACCTTTCTTGGAAATTTTCTTTTCCATAATCCACTCAAATTCCAACTAATTTCAAAGAAATTTCCTGAAATGTATCTGAAAATACTTAACATATGTTTAATGTCTCCCATAACAAGTACCCAAAAGTTTCTTGAAATATTTCCCAAATGTGTCGGTAAAACTTTATCATAAAACCTTAAAAAAAACAATAAAAGTTCCCAAAAAATTCCATGTAAATTCCTGAAACTTTTTCAGCAAATTACCTTTAAATTGACTATTAAGATTCCCAAAAGTTTACAAATTAATTCCCCAAAATTCCATCAGATGTCAGAGACATCCAAACAGATTCCTCACACGATTGAAGCATTAAACTGTAAAATATACAAGATTTCAAAAATTTTCCAAATTGTACAAATATTTACAACACCAGCCAAGTTAGATGTGGAATAATTGTTCATTAATCGTTATCGAGGAAAAAGATTCGATTAATCGAGACTTTGATTTTTTGGGTCATAATCGCCTAGCCCTACTACAACTCCTACAGCGGTGGTCTGATGCCAGCATTCACTGTGTGACTGAAACATTTATGGCACAAGACCAAAACTCCAGATGTACTGTATATCCTCATACTACGGTCCAATAGTTGGGCACAGCCCATAAATCAATCATCAGAAGACTGTTCTTTAACTTCTGTGTAGAAAAATTATCTCTTTTTGATGATAAGTGTGAATTATTGTTGGTTTATTAATCACGGAAAGAGAGAGGGAGAGAGAGAATTGGAAAAGAGCGACATGTGTCACTGTCTGTCTCCAGTTTGATTTTTGCTTTACAATAATGTAAAGTCAATCAGATCAGACGGTCTAGAGATCAGACTGTGGATTGAGGAGGTATCAAAATGCTGGTTGTGATGGAAAAGCAAATCCCCTGCCGTGCTGGGCTGCCGCACCATGTAATGGAAAAGCTCCAGTAGAGTCCAGGTCTTGTTTTGGCCCTGACCTGCCCATAAGGGCATCTACCCAACATCAGACTGGTGCTCATGGTGTTGTGACTGATCAGTACACATTCTTATACAGATGAGAGTAGCAGCTGCAGATGTAAATGTTTTATGCTAAGCATGCCATTAAAGTGAATGTGTAGGCTGCGTTGCTGTGGAAGAACCACTGTGTTTAATCATATCATCTGTTGGCTGCCTCAACACATGTACAGACGTTGTCACTTATGATGGTTTTATGTAATTTTGTGTCAGACCAGAAACAAACCATATGTGGACTGATGCATGACACGCACCAACATCCTACATACAATCTGTGCTTTGACCTTGACTTATTCTGATTTGTAATTTCTATGCAAACATGTTATCATCCAGTATAGGAAAGAACAGTTGGTCCTGCTCAGAAATAATGATAGCCGTTTATTCAGGACAGAGATTAAACGCTGCCTTTCTGCTCCTCGTGAGACTGAATGGCACTGCTGATTCCTCACAATAATTTATGATGTTTCCTCTGAACAGTCACAGTGACAAGATTAAAGGCAGATCTGTTCATTTCAGGAGCACGTTTTCCCACTCAATGCTTGCAGTAAAATATTTGTATATTTGCGAGCTCACACTGTGAATGTGAAGGCAATCTGGGCAAGGACGTCTCCCAAAGTCAAGACATTTCCACATCCTTTCCTTTTAAAATGGAGCTGTGCTAAGATTAGTTTCTCTGAACCAGGTTAGTGTCAGGCACTATGGGAATAAACACACTAGATTCCATGTTTTCTCACATTTGTTCTGCTTTGAAATTATATTTGTGTGTCTGCATTTGCCATCCCTCAGATGCTTCTGGAGGTTGTAGCTAAAACCCTCAAACACCACGGGATCACCGGCGAGCACGAGTGCTTTGAGGCCTGCAGCAAAAGACTGTTTGATATCTCCAAATTCTATCTCAAGGTTGGTCCTTTTTTTAACTACCCACACATGGAGAGTGTCCTCTCTTTGAAAGTTTCTTCATTTGCGTTCTTCTTTACATTGATGACTTGTTCTCCAGCTCTGACCATATGTTAGGTACTGCTACAGGTCCTCAAAACAAATGAGCACGATCATAGAAACACTTTGAAGACATAGTTTTCTTTTTTGTTGTTTTTGGCAATGCCCTTATTTTAATTTATTTGTGCCTTACTACAAACTGCGATCAGGTGTTTCTGTCTGATTGGAAATAAACAATCAGGGAAAACTGCCTCGCATGCCAGCAGTTATGGGAGACAAATTAAAATCCTTTACTGGGGGAAAGTAGAATAAATACAAAAAAGGCTGTTAATCAGTTAGAAGCCTGCCTTCATTTTTTTGTTAAAGATGTTTGCAAAATGTAGTAAATTTCAACAGGTAAATAGTCTTACAGAGAGGCCTATTTTCTGGAACTAAACAGTGAGGGACCAGTTAAGTATTCTGTGGAGTGTCTGGATAATTATATATTCTGTATAATAAACCTGTGGCCTGCACAATATGAGTAAAATGCGCTTTTTTTGAACTTGTGCTTTAGCACCATAACAGTATGAAGTGCAATAAAACCAACAAAAATGGTATATTCCATATCAGCAGTAAATCCTGAAGTTTATCTTCTAGGTGTGACTCTTCTTGTCAAACTCTGGCTGTCAAAAGATGGAAATTTTTAATCAGTTAATCACATACTTTTTAGACCTGATTGATAAAATTCAACTGGATATAGACCTGCTTTTATAAGTAGATTATAAAATGAATTTAACCTCAGAAAAAGGAATTTGTTATGGATTAAAAACAGAAATAAGGGATAGTAAAAAGGTAAATGTTTGATATCACAAGGTATTTATGACTTTTGGCTTGTCCACTGAGCTGTCTGTGAGTTTTTAACGTGAAATGAGACATCAAGGAGCAGTGGTGGACTTATTTTGCATCACTGGGGCAGCAGGAAATGCTGGACTGGCTTAACCAAAGTGTGCTGAACAGGACAGTATGCATGAGAGTGATTGCTATTTTTTTAAAAAATGTGGACTAATTGGGGATCAAATGTAATTGATTTAATTTTATTAATATGATTTATCTTTACAGCCCTAGCTTTAACAGTACCTGTGGGTATTATTTTGTTTGTTGTTTTTTGGTTTTGATTTGTTTTGGGGCTGGGGGTTTTGTCCACTAAATTGGTACCAATTAATCTAAGGTAGATGATAGCTTGTGTTAACTTAATGTATCAGAGCAATTTGATTTTTCTGTTTATTCTTATTTATTTATCCTTTAGTTTAGCAGGGAGATCCCACTGAATCTGAGGTATCTTTTCCAGTATGCCCTGCAGCAAAACAACAAAAGACAGCAGAATAAGAAAAAGCATACATAACACAGTAAAGAGAGTCGCAGATACATTTCTATAAGTGCTGTCAACACCATCGATTAGTTTTGATTGATTAATCACGGGGTGTATAAGGTGATTAAAAAATGTATGCTGATTAATCGCACTCTGATGCCATCACACAACCATCTAAAGTAGCTTTCTAACTCTGATTGGAATGAGCAAAAATTCTCTGTGCTCTTAATCTTTTTGATTTTATGGATAAAATCTGTATCCAACAGATTAACACCAATCTAGATAACTTGTAAGTGGACAATCTGTCCTTTGTCTCAATTTCTTTTGTTTCAGGAGCTAGTAGAAAGTTTTGATGGTATTTAGAGGAATGTCCTTTCTTATTATTTTGTTACTATTACTGGTCTTGAAAGCATTCCTTATTCACAAACTGTAGATTCTGACTTTTATGATGTGTTCAATGCAAATGCTCATATCTCAAGAAGGATAATTATGTGGGTAATCATGCAGCACAAATAAACCTATACAGTTTACTATCTCTACAGGTTTTTTACAGTACATTTCTAGTACAGCACCCAAACAAAGCTCTGCATCGCTACGCCTTGAGAAATTCATACTAATACAGCAATGGTTTGATATTTAATGGCTGCCTATTGGATTATGTTGTGTAGTTTATATTCCCGGGGCTGTGAATGCGTTCTACGTCATGTTTTGTTGCTCTGGTTGGCCTTAAATAGATGTGACAGACAGAACGTTCATCCAATCATTCCGAGATTGTTTTAATTGGTTTTTCCCTTCCCAAACACTGACTATCGGCTCAGATGAATGTGAAATATATTCCATGTAATGGATATGTGAAACAATCTGGTGTGTCAAGTGCATGGCAAAAACAGGAGTACTGATACGGGTTCACTGCCCACCACTACACTGTCACTTCCTAAACTGGTTGAGTAACTGCATTATTAAATTTTGTTCAATTGTGTTCAGCTGTGAACTCACATATTCACATTAAGTTATTTTACTGCCAGCAAGTGTGATCTTCCTACTCTACTGCTTGTTTCCAGGATCTGAAGACGTCACGTGGTCTCTACGACGAGATGAAGAAAGCCGCCAGCAGCAACGTTAAACAGGTAACACCACTAAACACCAGTTTCTCTTCTTTGTTTTAGGGCTTCTATACCTGAGCCAACTTAAAGTTATTTTCTGCCTTTGCAGGTCATTGACTGGGTGTTGGAGAAGACCTCGAAGAAGTAGAGACATTTTAAGAATGGGTGGATTTTTTAATCTTTTAGTTTCGGTTTATTTTATTTATAAAATGATCTCTTTCAAAACATTTGTGTATCATTTCCACTTTTAAGGGTGTTTGCTTTTTTAAAGTTGTTATACAAGACTGTTTTAATGAATGTAATCTTAATTTAATTTTTTTGTTGTTTCTTGGCTATCATGCCATTTTTTTCTGACATTCTGTGTTTATTGTATGTGTTTATGCCAATTACTGTGATGGACTCCCACTGCCCGAGAACTTCACACACTGTGCTCTGGCTGCAGTCACAGAGGGGTTGTACTTCCTTCAAAAGTGGTCTTATTTCCTTTCTGTACTGTTTTTTGAGTTTGTTATTAGTACAAGAATACATTTATGTCTTTATGATTGTACATATTTTATCTCTGTGTTTCACATTTTCTTGGTTGTAACACAATAAAGTGTTTTTTGTGCTTATTTTTGCAGCATGTAACTTCCTGATTATAGCCGCTGCACAATGTGTGTTAGTGTGTAAAAACATATGAGGGAATGTGAGCAGTGTGTGCTATCTGTAAGAAATATGTGTAACATTATCATATCAGACAGCGAACAGCCCAGTCTGGATGGTAGCGGTTATTCACACAGTGAAAACAAAGCTGTGAGCGCTGCAGCACATTATGCAGCGTTGATTATCACTGACAGTCACATTTGTTGTTTGTCGTCAGAACAAACTGATGAGATTCAACCGTCGCAGCCAGGAGGAGCTGGCCACAGGTTTCTGCCAAAACAAAACTTTCTCTCTCTTGCCAAGACAACATGAAACGATCTACTTTTTTGTGAAGTTAAACTTTTACAAACAAACAGGAAGCTTTAACTTCACAGCCGTTGAGGTTTTATTTTGTCCTGGCAAAGAGTGGCTTGATAAACAGAATAAGTATGCAAACACACTTTTATTTGTGTGGAGCAAATTTCTGACTTGTCAAATATTTAGATGATTGTTGTAAAAACAGAAATAGTTTGCTCACATTTTGGTAATTAATGGGGATTATAATTCTCTGTTTTATATAGTGCCTTTTATTTTTATATTGTTTAATCATTTTTTTTCTTGAAGGGAACACTCCATATTAAGACACTGCAGTCAGTCAGTCATTGACGTCAGTGTTTCTATATGTTGTACAAAGAAGAGTTTTAGAGAAGCAGTAGAGTTTTAGAGAAATCTGAGAAATTTCCCTTCGACAACAATGGGATTATATTTACCTTCTCCACATTAATGTGACTTCTTCCTTGTTGTCCTCTTCACTACAGCTGCACTCTGACTAAATTTGCTCACATTATTTTACTTTGCACAGAGAAACAAAATTATTTCACAAAAACTACCAAGGTCAAAATTATTAGCCCCTCTTTAGAGCTGACCTTTTTTTTTTGACAAGAACTGGAGTGAGAAGTATAATCAAGAAATTCAATGAGAGCCACACAGTCTAGAACATTCCTGGCAGAAGTAGGAAGAGAAAGATTTCAAAGAATCTGGAAAGAAAAGACCTAACCTAACCTAAGCCAAGTCAAATGAGACCAAACTAGAGCTTTGTGGCCATGCAATGTTGCTTACATTTGGAGAAGGCGGGAGAGGTGTATAACCCAATGAACTCCGTCTTACAGTGAAACATGGTAGTGGGAGTATTATGCTGTCCGCGTGCTTTTGCATCTGGAATCTCATAAAGGTGGAAGGAATCATGAAGACAGAAGGCTATGTGAAGATTTGAAAGAAAACCTCAAGCAGTCAGCAACAAGACTGGGTCTGGGTTGTCACTTTGTCTTCCAACCTGACAACGATCCAAAACATGTTTTCTGGTTAAGGACTACCTTCAGGAGACCAAAGTGAGCGTTATTGAGTGACCTGGACAAAGACCTGATTTAAATTCCATTGAAAGTCTGTGGGGTGAAGATCAAGGTCCATGCCAGAAGACCATCAAATCTGGAGGAGCCTGAGAGATTGTCCAAAGTAGAATGGACTGTGATTTCTCAGGAGATGAGCTATCAGCTTGTAGAAAATGGCAACAAATGACTACAGGCTGTTATTCAGCGAAAGGAGACACAACTAACTATTAGCATCAGGGGGATGATATTTTTTTAATTGTGAAATAATTTTGTTTCAGTGTACAAAGTAAAACAATGTAAGCTTACAAAATAAACTAGGGTGTTTGGGAAAGCTGTTAAAAATTCCTTGCTCTGTTTAACAGGACTTGGGAAATACTTACATCATCATGGGGGGCCTAATAACTTTGTCCTCATCGTAGAGGACCTCTACGTAAGCAAGCAGCAACAAGAGGCCAGTGCAATAATGGCGTGCAATAATTAGCGTGGATGCTGCTCAAGCGCCAGTTTTATCAGAACTTGACATTTCTTCATTAAAAGAAGAACAAAGAACAGCAGTGAGTTATCTTTTCAAAAATGACAAAAGTCATGTACTGACATGTCTACAGTCACCATGGTTCGCGATATGCAGTTCTCTAAGGAGTTTACTTCTTTTGGTAGGGGCCCAGCTTGTTAATGGCTACGTCACGTGTTTTGTTGCTCAGATTGGCCCGTAAAGATGTGACAGAGAGAACGTTCATCCAATTGACCTCCGAGAGTTTTTTTTCAAAGGCTCGGACCTTTCCCAAACCCTGTCTATGACATAGGTGTCAAACTCAAGGCCTGGGGGCCAAATCTGGCCCGCAAGATGATCTCATATTTCTGTTATAACTGGCCCATCAGCATGAGGTCTGCAGATTTCCTCAAGTATAAAAATGTAAACTTATCCTCGATGATTTAGGAAATGCTTGTTAAGTCACAAAATCTAAAAAAGTAAGGAGTAAAAATATTTAGATAAGAAGTCAGGAATGTGGGAAAAAATAATTTGTGTTTTAATTTCATATTTTCAATTTTGTATCTCACAATTAGGAAACTTAGGATTTTGACTTTTAATTTCATACTTTGAGCATTTCAACTCATAATTTTGACATCGCGTATAATATTTTGAGCTTTAAGATTCATAATTCTAATTTTTAAGTGTTACTTTGACCTTTTTAACCAATTATTTTGTATTTTATCTCATAATTTCAACTCCAAATTTTGACTTCATAATGACGTAGTTTGACCTTTTAGACTCACAATTTAAAATTTTGAATCATATTTTGAATTTTTTTTTCATGGTAAAAAATAATTTCATATTTTGACCTTTTACACTCATGATTTTAACTTCTTTCTAATATATTTTCCATAAAAAAACAACAACATTATTTTTCAATTTCATGTTTTGACCTTTTTGAACTAATAAATTAACTTTTCTCAGTTTGTGAGCCTTTAAACATCTCTTCAACTTGAAATGTCAAAATCGTTTATCATCAGTACTTTTTTTTTTTTCTCCATATTTTACTTCTGGTAAAATGAGGTTGACAGTTTCTGGGTCAAGGTGACCCTGTTAGGCCCTCAGGTTAGTCCTGAATCAAGGATCCGGCCCCTGCTGTGATTGAGTTTGACACCCCTGGTCTATGAGGTTTTTTGTGAATTTAACAGAGCTGTTCCTTATAGTCAGAGCCAAATGAAGAGTTTCTTAATGTGCAATTCTTTTGGGATCATCTCCTCCCTCCAAAAGTCTGGCAATGTTTCTTCTGGTCTTATGCTGAGAAACAAGCTGTGCTGCCACTTGTTTTGCCACTTTCTGGTGTAGTAAAGATTATTTAGTTGAGTTTGAAATTTAAATGCATATCTTATAAATGATAATGTGTACGTCTTACACCTATATTTAATTAACAGGTTGCTGTTAATTGTTATATCAAACCCAACATAACATAACAAAATGTATTAATAATAGATAAAGAAAATTGTACTTACCCTGGTTTTAAGTATTCAAAGACTTGCATCAAAGTGAAAAAACTAACAGAAAAGGCAACATTTCACACTACTCATATATCAAAACTGTGGTAAAAACAACACAAAACACTAAAACAGAGTACAGTCACATGGGAAGAGATTTAAATGTGAAGAGATCTTTAATAATACAGTATATTCAGTTCCAGAGGGATGGAGTGACTACAGAGAAGGCATAGCCAGTTGCCTTATGCATATTTGTTTTCTTGTTTACATTTACATTTAGGTCATGCTACTTATTGATATTTGATATTAAAAATCAGGAACCCAATGGGTGAGTTTCAGGAGAAAAATAGTTTGGTTTTTAATCTTCCTCAGTCTTATCACTTTTATTTTTTAAACAGAAAAATTAGGCAGCGTTTGCAAAAATTGTTCTCACATACTGTCTGCTGGAAACATGAATTTTAAGTCAGAGATTGCTCATGCTGATGCTGTACAATACCTTTTTATTTTCTTATTTTCCTGAGTACTGCTGAAGTACCTTTGAGCAAGGCAGCAAACCCTTAACTGCTCAGAGGATGCTTTGTCATGGGAAGCTTCCCTCTGACATTAAATATACACGTACAAGCAGAATCATCTGAGCTTCTCCTACATCCATTCAAGATCAGACTGCCTCCAACAGAACACTCACAACAGCTGGTGAGAGGGGTGTCACCAACTGGATGTTACGCACTTTTATGACTCACAAACATCACAAATGTCTACCTTCATCTAAGCTAGGATTTTAAAATGCCTACAGAAGGTTTCACCCCTCTGATGTTTTACCTTTTATTGATTTTATAAATCAATGGTAAATGTAATTTGTCTTTTTGACAAAAAAAACCTCTTTAATGTCAAAGACTGACAGTTAAGAGGAGCTTGCTGGAATTACTGTCCTCCATGATTTTCCTGTATTTTGAGACATCAAATTATCCCTCTACCTTGTCAAGCCGGCTGATTTTGATTTTTGCTGCAACTGTAACACATGCCAGTACAATCATCCTTTATGTTTTTCTTCTTTAGAAAACCATCTTTCTCTCTGCAAGATCTTGTGTGTGGGGGAAATGTATTATGTGGCCAGTCTAAGCCTTCACGTACCAATTTAAGTGTTACTTTTCTACTGCCACATTCCAGCCAGCTTAGATTTAATATTTTACTGTTCAAAGATGGCAGTGTTTGTGTGTAGCAGTACTCAGTGTAAGGTATTAAAGAGCTCCTAGACTGGCTTAAACATAACCTGACATTTTTGATGTGCGTGTTTTTACGAGGAAGGCCTGCATGTGTATTTATCAGTTTGTAGGAGCACCACTGAATGTCAGAGTGATGGCAGATAAAACAGTGTTATTATCTGTATGTTCTTCTTGTATCACAGCAGACTGGCAGTACAGATAAAGTAGTATATACTGTATATCACATTGTGAGCACACAAAGTGTCTTTAGAGAAGTAAATGACCAGAAAAGGAAAACACAGCAAAACTGGGCAGATTAGAAGTGGACAAATATTCCAGCACTATCACTTTGTCCTTGAAGTGAAGTGATATCAGTGGACTTGTATAAGACTTGAACTTTTCATTTTCTTTTTTGCTACATTTTGTTACATAAGACAAAAACACAACTATAGCTGAAGGATTTCAGAGGAACAGCACACCCTCAACCAGTTCTTACATCATGAAGCTATGATGTTGTTGTTTCTTGGTTCATATGCCAGGACCCAAAATAATTCACAGACATGTTCTGTGGGCTCATTAAATGAACACAGCAAACGACGAGATGAGTCGACCATCTGCTGGTTGTGCTGCTGGTTGAAACATGTTAAATAATTGTTAATAATGGCCAGGGGAGGCTCTCGTTCCCGGCACTCAGGGTCTGTCTTTTTAACTGAGAGAGGGATGGCGATGGAGAAAAAGTGAAAAATAGGCTGTAGCAAGTAAATATGGGGAAAGAGATAACAGAGGGGATTAAAGGTCAGAGAGAAAAAGGTGCTCTTCCATCTTACTTCTGAACTGTTTCATTAGACAAACTCAGGGTGTGAAGTGTTTCCAGCCGAGTTATAACACTCTGCTGCTTGTTTGCCAAAGAAGCAATTTAGTCAGTGAGTGTGAGGAGAAAAACATCTGTCTTCATGTCGGAAAAAGATAAGACAGTCTGAAAGTGCACTGAAGAGCTAAATGATACAGGAAGGTAGAGCCAAACCAATTTGTTGTTCATGTTATTCCTTTAACATGGATCTTCTTAAGCATGAAATTAGTGGTAAAACCTTACCTCTGCTTACTTTGGTGCTTTCCACTCCTCTGCTCCAGACAGAATAACTGAAAACTGTGATGTCCATCCATCCATTAGCAATACTGCCTTTCTTTGTAGGTTGTTTGCAATCATGTGATTCCAAATAACCAGTGGGGGTCAGGAAGTGGGGGACAGCTATATATATAGGAATAAATGGGAATGGAGGAAAGTTAGTATGCTACAGCTCTAAACGGACCTCTACAATGCAATTATCATTTGTAAATTTCCACACAGATTAAACACACCCCCTACACTTTACAAACAAGGTGTTTGTCTTTTTTTTTACCTCAGCTTAACTGACTTCACCTGTCAATATCACAAATTACTCAGTCATGCAGACCTCCTAGTGTCTAGTGTCGCCTCGTCAGATGAAGGGGGACAAGAGTCTAGAGGAGTCTTACTGAGCTAAGAGGCTAGCTGAGTCCCTTTATAGAAAATCTTTTGTCATTATTTCATCCACATTTAAAAAGCCACACTGGTACCAAATGAAGACCCACTTGGGAGCCAAACAACCTGTTCTACTGAGCTGGGCCAAATGATCTGGATCTCCAAAAAGAGAAAGATTTCCCATCACAATGAGTGAGATTGGTGGTCAACTAGAACATGGGAAAGATCAGAGTTTAATGAGCTAAACCATGGCATAACTGTACTGAACCAAACAGAAACACTTTGTGGAAACGGACCATACGTCAGCGGCTCATCCTGGCTTTAGACTGAGACTTTTTAAATTCCTCCCTGCTGCCCTTTCTCTGTGATTTTAGTAAACTTTTTGTTTTGTTTTGTTTTTTTGCTTGTCTATTTCATGATTTTTGGGACACAAAAGTAGCTCAAGAATCATGAATGTTTTTATTTTCACACTTTTAACACTCAGCATAGCCATTAAAAGCCCCAAAATTTACTTTTTGGTATTGTTTATGCAGAAATCACTACTTGCCAAGAGGATTTTTCCACTGCTGCGTAACATCATCTGCAAAGAACCTATAGGGATCCAGGTGGGCCGAGCTAATCTTAACTAACCCTGGGTAATATTTGTAACACAACTTTGACAGGTTATGGCCATTTACAAGACTAAAGAATAGTACATGACCCACGATCTTTGTACCAAAAAAATATTGAAGGGATCTTTTGCTACTTTTGAAGTTTAGTTGTATAAGGTCCTTGGCGATAGTAGTGGCATTAGCCTCCAGTGATTTCAGAGAGCATTGCCCCTTTAAATAGGGCGTGCTTGGAGAAGCTAGGCTATCTAGCGTAGCAGACTGGTACAGTTTCTCTATGTAATTTAGTGATTTTAAGGTGTCAAATGGCCAAAAACAATGCTGGATGAATAAGACACTATATCAAACATTTTTGAAGTGTTTTATGTTGCACCTATATCCTCTGTGTTTGTTTCTATTTTACTATGTGAGCTTCAGCTACTGGGCACATGCTCTTCTGCCTCGGCATTTCTGATCAGCTGTTTGCATCCATGGGCTTCATCAGGGGAAACAAGTAACTAATCTAAAATGACTTATTTCAGCTCACTTTTCCACTACGACAGCTGACAAATTGTTTTTCATAAGGTAAAAATATCATACTGACTGTAGCTTGTCTAATTATCAGCCATTCAAAGATTAAAGTGAAAGCCATAAACTTACTTGGATGACAAATTTTCCATTCAGCTCTTCTTGTTGGGGTTCGTTTCTCCACTTTATCTTCAGAAAGTTGAAGGCGTGTTAAACTCTTGCCTTCAGTGAGCTAGGGAACTCTAGATGGGGAGTGATGCAGGCTGCAGGCGTCTGTGAGCCGCTATTCACTGATGAGAAATGTCCTGAAGAAGTATTGTTACTAAGGCCAGGTCCACACGCAGACAAATTCAGAAGTATACGCAAAAGTTTTTTGTCGTAGCAGCGTTTCATCCACACGGAAACTGTGTTTTGGGTGACTGTAAACAATACTTTTCCCAGAGTGCACAAATCCGTAAACGACTACCGTTTCGTCTCCGTGTGGACGGCTAACCGCATCTTTCTTGAAACGATTACATCACACATAGCGTAGCTCTCTAAGACACCTGCGCAGGTCCAGCCAAAACAACTATAGCGTTTTACAGGGTTGTGTTTGGGCTGCAGAAGCTTCTGAGCTTATTGTGGCTTTTACAGCAACATCTGATGCTCCTTTACCTGCACCGCAAAATGCGCACATCATATGTTCTTAAATCGTATCCCCAGAAAATTGCACGTCATCACCACTTGAGTCAAAATCGCTCATATTAGTGTTGTTTTAATTTAGTTACTTGCAGTGTTGGGCAAGTTACTGAAAAATAGTAACTAGTTACAGTTACTAGTTACTGCTTGCAAAAAGTAACTAAGTTAGTAACTGAGGTACTGCTTTGTAAAAGTAACTAGTTACTTGGAAAAGTAACTCAGGCGTTAGTTTTTTTACTTTAGTCCTGATTATTGTACACATCACATTCGTGTGTTGTTGTGGCAGTGTGAGAAGGAAAAACCTCTATTTTCATATAACATTGTTGGAACGTGGAGAAACAATAGAACTCAGTAGAAATGTTTCTCAACTTTTGACAGTGTTAAAGCATTTTTAACACTGTTTAAGAAGTCTCAAATAGATATAAGCTACTCTACTGACAGAGCAAAGATTAAATCCCGGCTGCTCTTTAAATATCTTTCTGCATGGCGGTCCTATCCCTTGTCTTTTCTTTTAATCTAGTTATTTCTCTGAAGGAAGCGGACTCAACAACTTATATCAGAAGCATGTCTTTAACAACATACCTTGCTGTCACTTTGTTTAGTGCTGCCTTGGTGACACACTCTGCAGCTAGCAGTGAATTATATACAGTCAAGGGCTGTTTGCATGGCGTGGGCGTGGCTCCTCCCTGCTTGGTCTGTCTAGCTAAGGTGAGCTGTACCTGGGTTAGTGGTGTTTGTATCTGGCTCACTAGAAACTAGTTCGGCTTGAAGCGTGTTTTTTAACTCGGCACTTTGTGAAGTTGAAATTAGTGTTCTTGGAAGTGGAATGCATTGTAATGCCACTTACTGAATGTAATATATTACCATCTGTTTTCTGTGTAATGTGTTATATTACTCTTTACTGTGTAAGTGTAATGTATTACTGTAACTCGTTACTTTTGCAACCCATTACACCCAACACTGGTTACTTGTTGCTTCCTCTGACAAAGCATGCAGGCCCAAACAGCTGTTCAGATACGCTGAGACAGAAGAGCATGTAGCTGTGGAATAAAACTCGCACTGCTAACAAGTGTTTGGTTGGAGTATTGCAGAGCCAGCGCATGTAGTGCAGTCGCAAAGACATAAGCCACTACATCAAGTCTATAGCCTAGACTCGACATAGAAGCATAAATAGAATAAATACATCTCTTTTTAAATTCAAGTTTTGTCCATAAACAGTCCATTTATTAAATATTTAGTCCCTACTTCTCAACCCTCCAGCACACAACCTCTCTCGTTGTCCTGAGTGGACTTCTTTTACTGCTAGTTATGATTTTTTTTTATTGATATTGAAACTAAAATAACACCAACTAAACCTGCATTGTAACAGTCTCAGCCAAACCTGAATGTTGTACTCAGACACTGACAGAAATAGTTTTAGAGGGATCTGCTTCAGTGTTTACGCAACCATGTTTGATTGTTGACCTCACATATGAGAAACTCCTCTCCAGCAGTGATGATTGATACTCTATACCTTCAGTGGGACAGTAATGAGCTGGGAGCTAAAAGACTCTAAAATCCCAGGAGAACCAGGCCGACACACACTGCTGCGTTTGTACATTTTATAGAACAGTAATTAGTGCTGCACTGACTATAGGAGCCTACTCCAACAGCCACAATGTGTAAGAGTCTGTGTGTGTGATTTATTCAGTTCAGGCACATCAGTGCTGGCAACAATGATAAAGCAAAAGTATACATCAACAAATGTTTTATGGACCTTAATGAAAATGAGGAGCCATTAAGTTGAGATTACGATCATGATTGTCATCTAGCCTTCACAGTCAGACGCCATCTGTGCCAAATTTTACTAAAGAGAGGCGATACAGAAGCAGACAGACCATGACCAGACAATATGTCACTAGCCTCTGATGCACAGCTGAAGGGGATTTCAGCCTGTCTCTCTTACTTTGCTTTAAATGTGTAAACGTTTATGTATTAAGAATATATATTTTTTATAATCTTCATCTGTGTAAAAATGTGAGACAATAATTTTGATGAAATAAAGATGCTTTATTTATCATGGAACAGTAGTCAAAAAGTAGTCAATATATTTCAACCAAGTCAGGTGGTGGTGGGGGGGGTGCAGGCCTGAGGAGCAGGAGAAAGGCTGAATCCCAAATTCCATGCTCAAGGATTTTGAGTCCTTGAGGACTGAATAGAAATACCACCACCACTGCACTCATATATTAAACCACAAAACACAAGGACTACATTGACGTAGTGGAACATATTAGCTCTATTTAGTTGATCGGCATCAATGTTCTCATCACTGGTGTACTCTAGGTCCCAACAGGACTATTGTCAGCCAGTATGGATGGTTTGTGCTTTCTCATTTTAATATAGCTTCATATGTTGGCATTTCCACTGTGGGTGACCGAAAATAGACACTTGCAGTGTATGCAAAATGCAGCATATTCATTCAGTGTGTCTCTTAAATGCAGTACAGAGCACTGTCTCACAGCAGGTTGGTGTGGTCCCAATTTGTGCTCTGCCGTTTTTGCACAAACAGGGAATGACTACAGCAAGTTTTAAACAGACACTAGGCGATTTTTGACGCCTATTTTCACTCACTATCAGATTCATGTAACTTGAGTTTAATGTTAACATTATTTGCTTAAAGAAAATGAACTTTTTTTTTGCCTTTAATGCCCTTTTCTTGATTGAAATCTGTTGCCGTTTCTAATAGAAGGTATGCAAGTGACGTCACAGGAAGCATGAGTCTCTGCCATTCTAGCCACTGAGTGGCAGTAAGGATAGGATAGTAGCTACCAGAAGCATTCACTTAGTGATGAATATAAACTTAACTTCACTTCATTCTCCTTCCTCTTACCTTAAAAGAAAAATTAGACCTTGATTTCAGCAGATCAACCAGTAAAACAATATCTAAGGTGACAGGCACTTCATGAGAATGGATTATGTAAATACTCCAGCAATGAGCTGGTTTTATATGGCAAAGACCAAAAAATACTGTCAAGTCCATCAATATTTACCACAGATTAAATAAAGTAGCCTTTGTAAAGTGATTTGCGTGATTTTTACTTGTTAATTACTGAAGTTAAGTAAATGTGTCTGGCGCTATAACAGTTTAAACAACATAATATCGAGGTTGAGATACCTTACTTTGTCAAATTAAAATAAAATTAGGGTCTAACTGGAGATAAAATTGAACTAGATTAAGTAAAACAACCAGAGTACGTTGGGCTCACACACAGATCAGTGTTGTTTTTACAGATTAGCTAAAGCAAAAAGAGGTAACTGAATCATTGAAATGCAGAGAAACAACTGATCGAAGCTTCATATTTACAAACGTTTTTGTTTCCTGTGTTCCAGTGTTAGTAGACAGCCCTGTCTCAGACTGTTTTGCCACTCAGCCCAGCTGAGTAGACTTGTCGCGCACTGAAAGTGACATCAGTGCATACCCTCTGTAACATGTTAGCTGGCTAGCCGATACTAATGTTAGCTGCCTTAACGTATACTTGCCAGTGTGAACACGACATGCACACTTACGGACTGAAAATGTTCAATAATACCCAACTGCAGCTGCGAACGCCATACAAACCATGCCCCCTACAAAACACGCTTCCTACAAAACACACCCACTTGTGCTATTTGCTTAGTTTAAGGTTAACTTAGATTAGTTTAGATAGGCCTTAATTAGCTTTAGGTTAGGTTTAGCATTTTAATTTCCACTGGTTAGATTTAGGGGTAGCTCATTGGGGTAGGTGTGTATTTTAATTAATTAGTTTCCTGGGGTTAGGTTTAGCATTTAAATTCCACTGGTTAGGGTTAGAAATAATTTATTGTATGGATCGATGGGGCGTGTTTTGTACAGAGCGTGGTTTGTAGCGGCTGCAGCTGCAGCTAGACCCTTCTCAAAATGTTTGGCATTTAGTACAGAAGTATGCAATTTGAGACGCACTGATTCCCTGGTACTTTCAAAGGATCTGATCCAGCTGGTGGTCTTCAGTAAAAGCTAACTTCTTTTTTTTGGCATTACCAGCCTATTCTCATACAGGCTACAGGACAAATCAGTGTTGCACACATCCAGGGTGTATTGTTCTGGGATTTCAACTGTTAAAATCAGGACAGTGATTGTTCAAAACCAGGAATGATTTATAGAAATCTGTTAAGACATGGAGCTTAAAAATGGGACGCCCTGGGCAAATAAGGCTATTTGGACACCCTGTTTGATGTAGATTTCTCAACAGCACACACTCTCAGTGAGTCTGCATACCTGCAAACTTTCATTTGTAACTGAGCCAGAGTTCAGAGCAAACTTAGTCATATAGGATGCAATCGTCCTGCTAATTCTAATCAAATGTGGACTATAAGACAATAAAGCAATATTCAATTAAGTTTGAAATAGATTAAATATTAACTAAACTAATTAACCAGGAATCAAAGCAAGCATAGACTTGACTGGAAACATTAGTATATTAGTATTTTATTACTCTTGTGTTGCTTATTTGAGGAATTATTGAAATTAATGTCACAGAAAGAGGGAACTAGTCAAGTTTTTCAGTTTGGTAGCACTTTTGTACTGTTGTCTGTTTTTGTTGAACAGCTGGGTGCAGGCATTTATGTTTTTAACTTGCCAAACATAAAAGATAGTGCAAGCAATTAAAATCTTTATTTTTGTGTTTTTGTTATTTTCAAAAGACTGAAAAGACTTTTGTTACAAAAAAAAATAAAAAAAATCAGGGGTTTTCTTCCTCTCTGCTAGATTTGTACACAAAACCCAAGAACCCATTAATCAAACCTTGACTGGAGATCAGAAACTTGAATAATGTTATGACTGTGAGCTTTGATAGGGATTGTATGAATAACAAAGACCCTGTGTTGGCACTCTGATTGATTCACTGACCCACCAATTAGAGAACCCCTCTGTGCCTGTTGCTGGGCTTCTGCTGGTTAGATAAACTGGACAAAGGCTTTTTGGTGACTTAATGTGGTTAAAGGTGTGCGTGTAGTGTAAAAAGATATCAGGAGTGTTTTTCACCCTGTTTTCCTAAACTGAAGGATAATTATGAAAAGGCCTTCTTTGAAGAGACTCTTTGGAAGAATGCACTGGCAATTAAATCTGTCGTCAATCACAAAGACCACTTTCATATGCTCAAAAGTTTATAAAAGATCACATCAAGTAAACACAAATTAAAGTTAGTCAAATCATAAGTTATTTTCAGTGGTCAGTATTCTCTCAAAGGGGTAGCACTGCCAAATAGTTTTTGTTTACATTTTTCCTGGCATGAAAAGTGTTGCTTTAGAGTGTTTCCTTGACCTCCCTGAAGGTTTAGTTTCTAGTGGGCACTTATTATTTTGGTATTTCCCCTATTCCACTAAACTGCTCGCCATTTGAGTGAATATCCCACCGGGATAACTTTGAGATAACCCCACTCTGCAGTTGAGTTCAGCTCCCAATTGCCCTGACATACATTATATGGACAAAGGTATTTAGCCACCTGACCATTACACTAACAGGGACTGTAATGACACTGTGTTCAAATACATGTGCTTTAATATGGAGTTGGCCCCTCTTTTGCAACTATAACAGCCTCATCTCTTCTTTGAAGGCTTTCCACAACATTTTGGGTTGTTTCTGTGGGAATTTGTGTCCATTCACTGTTACAAGGTCAGGTATCTATGTTGGATGAAAAGGTGTGCCTCGCAATCTCCATTCCAGTTCATCCCAAAGGTGCTCGATGGGGTTGAGGCCAGAGCTCTGAGCCTGTCATGTTCTTCCTCACTGAACTTATCAAACCATGTCTTCATAGACTTTGCTTTGTTCACTGGGCACAGTCATGTTGGAAAAAAGCTTTGCTTCTAACTTTGTTGCCACAAAGTTGGAAGCACAGCATTCTCCAAAATGTTTTGGTATGCTAAAACATTAAGACTATCCTTCATTGGAGATAAGGGGCCTAGTCCAAACTCTGAAAAACAGCCCCATACCATTATCCCTCCTCCACCAAACTTCCCAGTTGGCACCATGCAGTCAGGCAGGTAACGTTCTCCTGGCATCCGCCAATCCTAGACTCATTCATCTGACTGCCAAACAGAGAAGCGTGATTCATCACTCCAACAAACATGTTTCCACTGCTCCAGTCCAGAGTCAGTGTGCTTTACATTACTCCATTCAATGACTGGCATTGGACTTGGTGCTGTGAGACTTGCCACATGCTATGCTAGCCATGGAGACCCAGCCCATAAAGCCCCAGTTGCACAGTTTTTGTGCTTACATGCCAGGGGAAGCGCAGAACTGTTCAGCAAACCATTGGTTACTTTTACCCACCATGAGACTTAGCAATCATTGGCCCAACTATGTGATTTTACTTGGTCTTCCATTTCATGGCTGAGTTGCTGTTGTTCCTAAATGCTTCTACTTTCTTATGATATCACTTACAGTTGACTTTGGAATATCCCATACGGATGAAATTTCCCCAACTGTCTTACCTTAAAGGTAGCATCCATCACAGTACCACACTTGAAGTCACTGTGCTCTTTAAAACTATCCATTGTGTTTCACAGATGTTTGCAAATGGTGCTTGATTAATACACCCTTGGCTACAAGACTAATTGAAATACCCAAATTCGATAATTAAAAGGTGTGGCCAAATACTTTGGTCCATGTAGTGAACAAAAAAGAAAAAAAGATGGAAACATGAGCATCATTTTGTCAAAAATGATGAAACTTAGATCAAATTAAACTAACAGGCAGGGCTTTGTGTACAAGCCTGTAATACTCAAGGCCCTGGTCCGATAATGCTCATGTTCACAATTTTTTTCTTTTTATTAAATACATTCACATTCTAAATTTGATGCCATATTCCAAAAATGTTGGGACAGGGACAAGAAAAAAAAAAACTGGCAATATTGTTTAATGCTGCCCATAGAACAACCCACAGGTAGTTTATTGGTAACAGGTGATAGTACCATGTCTGGGTATAAAAGGAGTACTCCTTAAAGAGTTGGTGGTTCATGATCAACAACGGTGTGAGGACTGAAAGGGCAAATTGTTTATGAACACTATTCTTCAATTTTCAATTGCATGTATTGCAAGAGATTTTGCAATCTACAGTTCATGATATTATTAAATGATTCAAAGAATCTGGAGACATCTCTGCACATAAGGAACAAGACAACATGTGCTTTCATCCAAACGTCTTTATCAGGGCCATCACTTCCTATCTCAGCAAGGTGATACCAAGCCACATTCCTTCCTAATCACAGCAGCATGGCTTCACAGTAAAGGGTTTGGCATTAGACTGGCCTGCATGCAATCCAAACCTGTCTCCCCTTAAGAATGAATGGCAGATTATGGAGTGCCAAATACAACAACAGGGCCGCACAGCAGAGGGGTTAGCGCTGTTACCTCACACCAAGAAGGTTACTGGTTTGCTTCCCTGCCACGGCTTTTCTGTGCAGAGTTTGCATGTTCTCCCCAGTTCATGTGGGTTTTTTTTCCTGGCACTCCAGCTTCCTCCAACCACCAAAGACATGCTCGTTTTGTTAATTGGTGACTCTCAATTGGCCATAGTGAGTGTGAGTTTTTCTGTATCCGATTGACTGCCGAACTGTCCAGGTTGCTCCCGTGACCCTGAATGGTATACGCAGTGTATGAAATGGATGGAGAATATGACAACCCACACTGTAGAGCCACTAAATCACTTAACTTTTTTGCACTTGGGGTTTTATATTGAGTATAGGTATACAGTAGCATCATGATAATAGATTCAAAATATGTTTTTTCTTACATTAAACTCTTGGCTTCTAAACACTTAATGAAGAAGTTCACATTGTTTCTGACTGTTTTCTGTCATTAAGGGGTTGAGGATATCTGTCTGGCGGGTATTGATTGAAACTTTTGGACAACAAAAAAACATCACAGTTTGCAGCTTTAAAACCAAAACAAAGAGATATTTAATGCTCAGACTCTAATGGAGCATTTAGGAAATTGGAAAGTAAATGGTAATTCTCTGGCCATTTCTGTGTTTGGTCTCAGTAATTCCTTTAACAACACAAACCGTTATTTGATCCGTTGTTTACATAAAGACCTTAATTAGTGCAGCTTTAATGTAATAATTTATTTATCTTGTACACAATAAAAATCCTTTATTTTGTGTTTATGTCTGATAAATTCCCTATAGCTCCTTCTGCGGCTGATTACAGCAGCGCATCCTGTCAGCATCTCTTGTTTTGCTTTGTAATCATGTCGTCTCGTCTCTGCTGCATGTGTACCTGTCCTCTCTGTCTGTTTGTGTCCCTCTGAGGTTTCATCAGAGGTGTCTTGTCTCTTGTGTTGTTTTTATAACTCCCACTTGTCATTAGAATACAAAATTCAACTTTGATTTGAAAGAGTATGATGGAGATTGAACCAGGTTATTCTTAGTGAGAATGGCCTGGATTTTTTAGAGCCTCTGGCACAGGCCTCATCCCTTGGTGTCACTAAGAATCTATTCTCTTTAAACACTAAGCTGCTAATTGAAATCCTGTATCCTGCGTCAAATAATCCTTTATTGACATGTCTCAGTTGTGTTTAAGCTGAGCTGACAGTCAGTGCTGCAAACTCCCATTGGTGCTGTTTTCATATCAGTAAGCATGAGCACATGTATTACACATTCCTGGTGTTTCTGTGCACAGGTTTGTGGGAGAGGAAACACAAAGAACCCTCTTTCAATATGTGTTTGTGTGTGAGGGAGAGGGGTGCATTCAGGGGTACTGTAGGGACTTGGCAGTGGCATCCTGCAGCATTCCTTTCTGTCTCTCACACACCCCTTCCTCACCCCTCATCTCTTTTATCATCAGGTTCCCAGAGACTGCTACTTTGTTTTTCCATGTGAGAGAGAAAAGAGAAGGAGAAAGAACAAGAGGGGAGACACAGTGTCTCTCCAGTGAAAGGGTAGGCTGTGTACAGTCAGTGGGAGTACATCGTTTCATGATTTGAGCTTTCACATGTGTGTAGGTATACGTGTGGGCGGTTGTTTTCAAGTGTAACAGAGCTTGAAGTACAGCCATTGTTAAGTGGGAGGGTCATGGCAGCGACTTCACCTCACAAACATGCCTGCGTCTGTCCTCTAATGCTGTGAGATGTTTTGTCGTCGTGTTTGTGAATGCTACTGAAAAGGTTACTCATCCTCTTCTGGTCTATTAACACATATCTGCAGTGACAGAGAGAGGAGATGACCCAGTTTCTTCCTCTTGGAGTGTCAACATAGTGTACTCATGTCCCATAGATCTGTTGTAAATATCTCATTTAAAACGTATAGAACTGTGTGGGACTCATGCATGGCGGGCTTAGTTTATCTTTAGACCTGGAACAATGGTCATTTAAAGAATTTTTCCTGATGCTAAGACATCCTCCCTTATTGTATTGTGATTTGTGTATCATTGACTTCTTGTGCAACAAATAATGTCGTGTAGGGAAATAGAAGCTACTAAAAAGTGATTTTTTTTTTGTTTGTTTGTTTTGTTTAGTTTTTTTTTTTTTTTTTAGGTGTTTTACTGTTACTTGGCTGGTTTTGTAAAGATTCAGATTAACAGTAGGGGCCTATTCACAGCTTTTTAAAATTTTTGTGCTGGCCATGTTTATTTTAACTGCTAAACCAACGTAGTCCAGTATTTTCAGTGGTCAGCATTCTGAGTGCAAAAACACCCTCAGCATCAGATTTTCAATGTAATTTCTTTGTCGAGAGGTGTCTGCTGCAGACCACTGTGAGACACTACCTCTGACACAATGGAAGTGACATACTTTGGTTAAGTTATGTATAGGCCTGTTTTAGAGGTAGTTACATGCACGATGGCTTGCTTTGGCTTTGTTAGCTAAAGCTAAAGCTAACGTAAGTATGCTAGCTCTGTACATAGAAGTTTAAGCAATTTGCTAAGAAGTTTTCAGTGAAATTTTAGGGAATTTGTTTGGATATTTCAGAGTATTGTCTTGGAAATTTTTAGCAATTGTCATGGAAATTTTGGGGATACATTTTCATACTTTGGAGCGTTTTGGGGAAATTTGCTTTTGATTTTTGAGCATTTTCATGGGAATTTGAGAAATTCTTTTGGAATTTTGAATTTTTCAGGCACTTTCATGGAAATTTGAAAAATGTATTGGAAATTTGGGGGGATTTCACTTGGATTTTTATGGGAAATTGGCTTTGAATTATTAGTTATTTAATTCAATTTTTTTGTATATTTCTGGGAATTTGATCAGGGATTGTATGAGGTTATGGTCAAGAATTTTCATGGATTTCAGGGAATTTTTGTGGATGTTTAGGGGAATTTTCTGTAAATTCATGGAATTTTAGGAATGTATTTGTAAATATGGGGATATTTGATCTTAAATTTTAGGGAGGATTTACTTGGAATTTCAGAGGAATTTGCTTGAATTTGGGGAAATTCTTTTTAATTTTTAGGATTTAGGCTTTATGATAAAATTTCCTTAGATGATTGGGGAGTATCTGAATAAAGTTTTTGGTATTTTTATGGCATACTTTAAAAATATCTGAAAGAATTTTCAAATGAAGTTTAGCCAAGTTCTTTGATATTTTAGTAAATTTATAATGAATTTGGAAATGAAACTTTAAAGAAATTCAGAATTTTTAGAGAAAATTTTTGTTCATGCTCAACCTTAGATTCGATTGAATTATAAACTGATCTGTTTAAGTAGTAGTTATATGAACAGTGGCTTGCTTTAGCTTCATCAAAAGCTAATGTAGCTACACTTGCCACATAAATAACGTTACTACATAAGCCAATGTAGCTGCATTAGCTTTTAACAATACACGCTTTAGTAAACATAGCTATGGTGATAACGTGGCTAGGTAGCTCACACAGCTGCCTTGTGATTGAGGCTTAAGCTATGTTAGCTACATGTCTATGTTGTCTACATAGCTTAAGCAGCTAACGGAGCTACATATGCTGTGTTTGCTACAATACTATGTTTTCATGGAAGATAAGCTTTTTCCAGACAGCAGACTGTTTATTCAGCTTCATTAAACCAGGTGCATCAGGTTTTGTAGGTCAGGTTTTTAACTTTTTAATTCTGATATCCTGTAACCTTAAACCTTACCCTAAACAGAAAATTTGTTCTATTCAGTTTCAGAAGTTTTAACATCTATTTTCTTTCTGACACAGTGGGTGTTTCAGATGAACGTTTTGTGAGAGTGCCCATCAGAGATGTATGGTCTGCAGCCGATCCCTCTTGAAAAGTGACTCCCCCATCCCTCTCTCAATAACTGACACCTTTTCTCACTGACTGAAGACCCCCAACAACTGTTCAACACACAGCCAAAACATCTGCTCTAAAACCTATCGAGTGGTGTATTTTTTGCAGAAGCAAGGCCTTCAGGAGATTTATAGACATAATTTTTGGTAAAAACTACTTCCTGTTCAAAGACTTTTTATCTTATCAGGTTTTTCTAATCCCAAATAAGTGGGCAAAACTAAAAATGCATTCCAAACAAAAGCTCAGGTCACAGGAGGACATTAAAAAACAAACATGTACGAGTAAGATCAATTACATTTTTGATAAGACTGTTGATTAAACAGCATTTATTTTGTCATATTACTACAGATAAAACAGGATTTTAAAACATCAATGACTTCATGTCTCCCCAAGCCACTTTTAGATCATACAGCACAATAAATGGTCATTTAGAGTCTTCATTCAACCTAACTCTTTAATTTTTTAATAAAGTAGGAAGAAACAGGAGTACCTGGATAAAGCCTGCCTGACCTTGAGACTACATAAGAGAAATCTGCAAATGCTTCTTCAGCAGAACACTTCAGAAAAAGTTTCAGGTGTTTTGCTACCAAAGCTTTGAAGACATAATCACTCCTGCACATTGCAGCAGGGGCAAAGCTTTCTCTTCATCCAGGACAAAATACAAGTCTTCCTCACAGCAGCATCAATGGAGGAAAAATCTGTGTAGTCAGTTTGGATTCTGGTGATGTCCATTTGAGTCCTTGGATTGATGTCAGAAGCTGTACTAAGGCAGAGACTTAACAAATGAACAACAAAGAATATCTGTGGCGTTCAGTGAAAATAACATTAGCATTTCTGATTGTCCTATCTAAATGAATTTGCCAGGTGGCTTCTGTTCATTGGATCTGCAGGTCAAACAGTGATAACAACTGATGTTTTACTCGAACTGTTAAATCAGGACAACAAATTAGTAACATGCAGACAGCTGCATGCATGCTCATCCATTCTGATCTTAATAGGATAAAATGCTGAATAAATTGTTAAGTGATCACAATCAGTGAATCATAAAACCAACACATGGCACCGATTCAGCTGGAGGCCAGACCATATCATCGTCTCATTTGTAAGGTGTTTGTCCACACTTCTGTACCTGTCATCATGCCAGGTCTTCTCATTGGCCCAGCTGGTGCTTGTTTTGGTTGATGAAGACCCTGAAGGTTCATCACTGCCAACAGAAAAAAACTAATTGTGACTGTAATAGCCACAAAAACTGTCAACATTGTTAAATTGCTTGTAGATAACGAGTGTGAAAGACAGCATTATACTGATCCAGAACTCACAGTGCAAACTTTATAAACACAGCCACACTCACCGGGATGTGAGGTGTGGCCTCCTGTTGAGGTAGCTCTGCTTAATGAAAGGATGCTTGAGAATATCCCCTGGGGTGATCCTCTCATTATGGATCCCACATGAGCATTGCCTCCAACAGGTCAATGCACTCGCTCCTCTTGGCAGCTTCTCTCTCATTGCAGTTCTCCAGACATATATAATTAGAAAATAATCCAATCAGAGGGCACAATGGTGGGCAAAATCTTTTCCTTATCACTCAAATTCATTAAGCTTAAACACATACTTTTGTCATTTCATCCACAGAATGGAAAGTGTAGAATCTTTGTTGAGTAAATTGTTGATCCCCAGTATTCCTCTGGTGTCTGAAAGTATTAAAGATACACATTCATCTATGTTAAAGCATAACAAAAGCAAAAAAGCTATTGTACCTTACGTATCCACTGATCTGAATCATTTTTAAAGGAATGTAATTGGGATTTTCTCCTAGCGTTGAGGAGATGGACCGGTACATCTCTGATGAATCACAGCTGGAGACAAAATATGAAATATAGTTGTTGGGAACGCTTATTTTGTCTTTTCATAAGGAGACTCTGCATGTTTAAAACTCTAACATTAAAAGTTTTGCTCTTTAATAGGATAGTCAGTCCCTGGGAATTACAATAACCATGACATATATTTCACATTTATCTGGGCAACAAACCATAGTTATGTTTGTTAAAGTCAGAACCTTGTAAAAAAACAGTGTTCGTCTTTTTCTCACATTCATTATGGGCCAATCAGAGCAACACGATATATGAATGGGTAGGAATGCAATACATGCTTAAACTTTCAAAATCAAATCGGAGTAAACTTCCATTTAGGGTTAGGGTAAGAGTTAAGATAATGGATCAGACACCAAAAGTTAAAAGTTTGAAACCCAACCTGCCAAACCTGATTACAAAACTTTTAATTAAGCCGAGTAAATAGTCTGCTTTTTTTTGGAAAAAGCTTGTCTTCCATGAAAGCACTCTAACACAGCAGGCATAGCTTGTGTAGCTCTCTTAGCTGCATAAGCTATGTAGATAATGTAGCTATGAGGCTAGCATAGCTATGTGGCTAAGTGTCTACTTAGATAACATTGAAGAGTAGCTTATGTAGCTGCTCTGATGGGTTAGCTTTGGCTACGTCAGCTTGTAATTATGTTATGTTATGTACGTAGCTAAGTGAGCTACATAAGCTACGCTTGGTGTGTAAAAAATGTTTTCATGGAGGATGAGCATTAATCCTGTAAGCAGACTGTTTTCTCTGCTTTATTGAACATTTTGTAAAAAGGTTTTACAGTTCAGGTTAGTAACTTTAGGTATCCTAACCCTTACCTTAACCCTAAACAGAATTTTAATCTGTTTTAATTACTAAAGTTTTAGTGTGTATTTCTGTTCTGAGATTTACAGCATCTCAGATGAACGATCTGTGATAGAGGCTGTCAGAGATGTATGGTCCTCAGCCAGACTACCTTGTTATTACTGTACATGTTAAAGTACATTAGACGTTCAAGGCGAATACATGCAACAGTACTCAAGGTAAAGAAAAAGGAGTCTTGTTTCAGTTAGTAACTTACTGTGGTGTATTCAACTCTTCCTGGAACTAACATGAACCTTAACATTATGATATCTTTTACGCAGTCCAGCAACCAGATGTCCATTGCCTCAGAAAATGCTAGTCCCAGAATAATTTCCCCAAAAACTTTCAAATAAATGGTAAACATTGTCATATCTTAATAATAGGAACAAAACTTTCATAAGTATAGAGCCTCGATTTCAGGAGTTCTAATATTATGTAATGATTTGATACCATAATTATAGCTGGGCACTTGATGAATCCTCTGGCTTAACCTGAGATTTGAAAACTGCTAAGCCAAAGTCTATAAGCTTTACTTTGAACGGCTGTGTCTCATAATTTACTGTCATGTCATTGCCCAACTTCACATCAGTGTGGATTACACCAAGCCTTTTCAGGCCCTGAGTGCTACAGCCATCTGCAAGTAATAATAATGACTTTTGGAAATTTTGAATATAAAGAGCAGGTGTTAAGTCAAGTTTTATCCTGTTAAAGCAGATATAAGAGTCAAAGATACAGAGGAGTTAAACATAAAAACAGTAATATGTTAAAGTCAGTAAATATCAGTGTGTTGATGTTGAGTGTCTTTCTGATGCTGTACCTGTTTCATGATTCTTTTGATGTCCTCTATAGGCATGAGGCCGTCTAATTTCACTGTGTACTTCTCAAGGCTGATGCCTCAAATACCAGGCTTCTCCTGCTCTTTACAATTGCCTCCCTTTAATACTTGACAACGTTGAACCCGTCCATTTTGTGGTGTATGAGGAAACTCAGCATAGACACCTGAGGAGATACAACATGTTTCCTGATGAGTTCACATGCGCGTAGTAGCCCTGAATACAGACTTTCTAGTTCCTGTTTATTAATGGAGTTGTTTTTATCATCACAAACATCATACCTCCTTGCTGGGATCATGGTGGTGCTTCATGATCTTTATCCCCACTGCCTGGTCAGTGCCTTGATCTAAACATTTGACAGCTTTTCCAAAACCACCCTGGCCCAAAATTTCCAGGATCTTGTACCTCTGTGGAAGTGGGAGCTTTGGTTCATGGCATGTCTCAGGGGAAGATAATGAAGATGAAGTGTACACGTCCATGGATGAATTTTCTCACAGATGTTTGATTAAAGTTTGAATATTCTGATTGATATAAAAGAGGTTTACTTACTCAGATCTTGCTCCAGCACTTATCTGTCCAGTTGAAGTCAAGAAGCTCTCAAGAAGCTGTGATGGAGAATTCTGTTATGTTTGAGTAGTTTAAGCATAATTAAGCATCATTTGAAACAAAAGCCAATTGAAGTACAAATACAGTAAGAATTGTGTATCATGGAGATTTATACCATGGTCTTAGTAAATACTCGATTCTGATTGGCTAGTAGTTCCGGCCAAAAAATCATTACACTGTTCCAAATTAATGTACAGCAGCGTTAGATGGCAGAACTAACTATAGCAACCTGAGGCAGTCATATTTTCTGAGCAGGGAGTACAGCGCCGCCAGCCTAAGGAGCCCACAGACCGGCATCAACCGTCACTTACTGACATATATAAAATGACTCCACTTCACGTCGTCCATTAATCCCTAATTATTGGACACCTTGGGCATTAACCCTTACGTGTTGACAGGGGACAAGAATCTTTTCTCCTAGTCTGCAACCTATGCCTGCCACGCTGGGGGGGGGGGGGGAATTGCTGCCCTTGATGCCATAATGCAGTCTTTCTCAAATGGTGTGGTAAGACACACCAGTATGCCTTAAGCTAAGTTTAAGTGGGCCTCAGGAGTTTTTAAGACCAAACAATATGACTACAACTGTACAACAGTTAAAGATACTGCACAAAATTGGTTAAGATTTTAAAAACCTGTTTTTGACAGGCTTTGGTTGGTGGAAAGTAAAATATTTGTCATATTACCAATATTTATCAGATATCCAACCAGAGACAAAGCATTTGGAGATTTTACAAAAATATAACTTTCTAACATAGAGTGACATTCAATGCAAAATGGAATATGCTTAATTTGCGACATTCCCTGGAGTGTGTATGATAGTATGAAGGCCCCCATATCTTGTGGAGAACTTAAAGTAAACTTCCACAAATCTCGACGTTAGGGCTATGAGCTCAGAGTGACCATGGGGTTCTTGGTCACCTCTCGTACTAAAGGCCCCTCTCCCCAACTTGCTCAGTTTGGCCGGACATCCTGCTCTTGGAAGAGTCCTGGTTGTGCCAAACTTCTTCCATTTGAGGATTATGTGCTCTTGGGAACCTTCAGTGCAGCAGAATTTTTAGCCTTCCCCAGATCTGTGCCTTCTGTCTCTGAGCTCTGTAGGCAATTCCTGTGACGTCATGGCTTGGTTTTTGCTCTGATATGCATTTTAGCCAAAAGAGAACTAACTCAGCAATGATCAAGAGAAATGGGGGGAACCTGAGTGAGATTTAGGTGTTGTTGCGAAGAATCTGAATATTTATGTCAGTGTGATATTTCAGTTTTTATTTTTAATAAATTTTGGGAACTGAGTGTGGATTAATGAGAATAAAAGTTTTTTGTTTTTTTTTAATAGATAGACTTGAAAACAGGGAAGAGACATGCAGTAAAGGGCCACAGGCCGGATTCGAACCCGGGCCGCCCACGTACATGGTTAGCACCTTATCCAACTCGACCATCTGCGCTCCCAATGTGTTTTTGTTTTTTGTTTTTTTTTTTTAACTGTAGCATCAGGCTGCAAAATTACAATACTTAAAAAGTAAAGGAGGTTTTAATACTTTGAATGCACTCTTTACATCCTCAGATGTGGATTATGGCTCTTCCAAATGTATTTTTAACAGTTTGTCTCCTTGTTTGAGTGATGCTTATTTGACCCTTTCATTCTTCTGCCCTTTTCCAGTGTTCAAACTAGAAAATTACATACCCAAATTCAACTGAATATTTATCTGCAACTACAAGGCCTACATGAATAAGCTTGGCATCAATGTAAAGATAACTCTCTGAAAGAGTTCAGCAGATGTGTAGAAATCCCTGTAGAAGCTACTGGGACTGAGTAAATAAAGAGGGAACATAGCAAAATTGAAAGATTTATTTTTCCACCTAAAAAATCACTTTTAGAGTAAATATCTCCTGTGAAATGCCAAGGCAAGGTTTCTAGGATTGTAACAGTGTGTCACATTACCATATCCCTGCACATTTAGACTGCTCTATGTGTCTTTCAGGAGAAGGAGGGGCTGCCCCTGATACTGGGGCCTCTCAGGATGAAAGGGTTAAAGTAAACAGTCAACCAAATGAGCATGTCTGTAGTCTGTTGGAAGAGGCCATAGAATGCATGCATGAGTGAAACACGTAAACTCCACACAGATGGCCCTGTCCAGATCTCTTCCTACTGTGAGGTGACAGAACTAACCACTGCACCACCATGCAGTCTCTCATGTACAAAAAAATAATAATAAATCTACAAAATAAATACAATTGCTGAAATATTGTATACATTTCCAACTGGAATTTTTTTTGCACTGCCTTTCTTCTTTCTGCCAAAATATTTCCCATCCTGCTTTTCCTTTTGCCCACCCTATTCCCTCAATATTGCCTCCCCTCCTTCACTGATGTTACGTAAACTCATATGCATGCAGAACTATTGGCTACACACTGGTATGCAATCACATAAAAGCACAAAAACAGACATTCAATGCAATAAAGAACCTGTGAGGGCCTGTAACAGTGAGGAATGCAACCAGGGAATGAGCCAAGACAAAAGCTATTCATTCATTCAGAGCCTCTTTTTTCACACAAACAATTAAAAAACCTTAGTGGGTTTTATTTGCATGTTAGTGAAGTGTCCACTATGTTCACATGAACTCAACCTTGGACACATAGAAACCCACACAGAGTTTATGGTTGATTGCTAATTGATTTGGTTCTTCTACATATGAAACACTGACAGTTCAGTCTATGTTTCTCATTGGCTTCTGCAGAGCATTATTGTGTGCTTGTGTGTTAAATTTTAACAGCATTTGTCTGTTGTGTGCTTGTAGGTCCAAAGAGCGGATTTTCTGTCAGTCTCAGTGGGAAAATTGACCTGAAAGGAGTCCTTTGTGTTCTTCTTTCAGATGATGCAACAATTACTACCTGCAGACATTTAGTGTCCCACTGAGAGTCTGACTTTATCCAATAGTGACCTGAACAGAAGGGAAACGGTGATAAACACAAAGAGGTGGGAAAATCTGTGGGTAAACAATGTCAATGAGTACACAATGTCAAGAGTTATGACTTTGTTTGAGGTCCAAACTCTTCAGCGTCAGTAACATGGATGCGTCCATCCATCTGTTGGTGACAAGGATGCCAGCTCATTACCCAGCAGCCAAGTAAACAATGTCAAAGAGTTACAGTCGTGTTAAGCGCTGCCTACAATGCAATCAATCTTGAACTATTCAGCTGAAGACACGTGAATCCTTTCTGCTGAGCTTGACTATAAAAAAACACTAAACCAAGCTAAACTGTAACTACTAGATCATTTATTTCCTGAACTAGACACAACATAAAAATAATGTTTGTGCTTACAGCGGGGCTTAGTTCAGTTCAGTTCTGCAAGTAGAAGTCAAATATCTGGCTAATAAAGTCATATTAAAAAAACAATTAGGAACCAGTGTCATTAGCAAACAGCACGAAAAAGTAATTTACATTTTAATATGAATGAAGTGAAAATTAAACTCTCCAAAGGCTGTTTTCAAATCTGATTCTGCTAATTTGCATTTTCTGTGGATGAATAATGATTAAATGACAAACACAAAAAAAAACCAAACTCATCGTGTCATTTTTGTTAAATACATGATTTATGTGCACCGTTTGAGTTAAAAACTAAACTTTATCATTCTGAGTGACAGTACAGTAGCTGCCGAAGGCATCAGAGTATTCTACATATCAAAGCAGCCTTTGCTCAAAGAACGTCTCTCTCTGAGGTTATCAGTAAGTGCTGGATTCTTGGCTGAACATAAGTGTTACAATGCCTCCACTATCTTCTAGTATCAACAAAAACAGCTGATAGTTCCTCTACAGTGTGGAAGGAATATAATGTGTAAATCATTTTTCACAGTGTGACTGTAGATGATCATTGGAAATGTGTGCATGTGTCATACAATGAAGAAAGAAATCACTGCTGGTGGAGTATTTCTGTGCTTCAAATCAAAAAGAAATACAGGCATCATCAAAAGCACATAGTTGGTCCACGCTCCATCAGTCATCTCTATGATTTGTTTATTTCAAAGTTCATTGTTTCTTCTCAGTCATCTGAAGGCACGAGGAAAGGACCAGGCAGCCAGCTGTGTTGGAGAAAGACAAGATTTCCTGCATAATGTCCAAACCATAATGTCCTGCTATGGTTACTACAGGTTTATGGGTGCCTACGGTAGCCCTATCAGTATGTCCTACCTGCACATGACATGAACGAGTGTCAGCTACAAAATCAGCTTGATTACTGTTTGTAGTATCCCAAGAGTGAGACAGCATGATCGTGCTTTTTCTATTTTCCTCTCTGTCTCTTATGTTGACATGAAAAAGGAACAAGTAATAAATAGGAACAGATAACACCTGCCAACTAGTCAAATGTGGGTTGATTTAAGTCATGGCAGGTAGTGCCGAGACTCCCACTAGCCACTTTGGGGGGCTAAATTTATTGTTCCGGGTGGCTAGTAACTTTGGAAAACTACTTGCCACAGTGGCTGGTAAGTAAAAAGTGAATGCATATTTTGCGCTGAGTTGCACCAAGATGGAGGCAAAACTGTTGGGCTCGAAATCTTGTCAATACAAAGCACCACATTTCCATTTCTCCGCATTCAAAATAAAATATTTTTCCATAAGAAGAATCTGAAATTAAGGGAATTAAATTTTCACTGGATGCAGTATAGACAGCAATGCAATGAGATGTCTGACGCTCACACAAAGTTAGGACATGATGTAAGCAGACATGCATCCACACATTTTATCTACTCTAGTACAGAAAACAACAGGAGAGTCCTCATTATCACAGGAAAACTGAGTAAATAAAATATTGGAATGCATGTCCCTTTAGGGTTTCCATAGCCACCTGGCTCCTGGCTTAATAAAGATAAATAATACTTTGTGACTGTTGCATTGTTTGGGTTTTAGTTAACTATATACATATTATAAATACAAAAGGGCAGTTGTTTGCTTGCTGGGGTATAAAATGACTTTGTTTTTTAGCTGACCAGGCAACACAATAAGTTATATATAGAGAAAAAGGATTTCAATCATTTACTCATCCTCAAAATCCTAAGTTTTCCTCCTGAGCTGATTTAAATGAGAAATGACTGAGTGTGGTAAAAAGGGAAAAGACACCTTTTCCCTGTCCTGCTAATAACAGAAGTAGCCAAACAGAGTGAGCATACTGGAGACAGGGAAAAATCTGGATCCAAAGGTCAATAAATCCACCTCCAAGCACATCAAATACTCACTAATTACTACATTAAGTCTCATTCAATTAACCATACAACAACCAAAGTGTAGAAATGTCAGTTTGTGGTTTTAAATGGCGTTCTGGTTTGTTAGTGTGTTTATTAGTCGTCTTACAAACTAAATGCTCTGCCTGTCTTTTTCCATTTGTCATGGTGCCAAGCTAAGCTAACCTGCTACTGACTGCTGTTTTATATGTAATAGATGTTCACTGAAAGCTCAGCAAAAGTGAAAGGTTGTGAAAGGATCTTACTATTTCTTTTAAATGCATTGTCAGATTGTTATAATCAACATGTTTGGGATATTGCCTTCATTATTAGGTTTGATAATTTTAGGAATCAGTTCATTATTTATCCTTCTACTTATCTAATAAACTTTTATATATAACCAAAGCTGGCAACACACTACAGAGATAGATAAAAGATAGGTCTTAAGGGCAAAACCTGTTTTTTTTTTTTTTTTTTTTTTTTGTTGTTGTCGTTGTTTTTTGTGTAGCAGAGCAAAGGGAAGCAGGAACAACAGTTACCATCGACTCTTGCATATTCATCATCCTTTGTGCTTCACTCGCTGGCTTGATCTTACAGCACAAAAAAGATGGATGCTACTAGTAGTGAGGGAGAACTGAGTGACAAAGTGTGGCAGCAGTACGCCATCAATGCATCCAGCCTGCCTAAACCAAAAAAGAATAGAGACGAAGTTTTCGAGATTGTAGAAGCTCCAATAACTTAACTCTGACGTGTTGAAGCATTTTGGTTTCCTGGTGTCAAGAAATGAGAAAGGAGACAAGGTTGATGGACAAACTAAAAACAATATGCAGGCACTGCCAGACTGTGGTGATACACTTGGTAGGTAATAGGAGTAACAGAAGGAGCCACTTGACAAATCATCATTTCAAAAAGATCTGTGAAAGATGTGAGCTGAATCCAGTCAGACCAAAAGACTCTTAAAGAAGTGTTCACAGTCCCCCTTCCCCACAAAAGTGCGAGGCTCAACAGATCACAAGGTGTATCTATGAATATATTGCCAAAGACCTACAGCTTTTTTAGGTGGCGGAAAACAAAGATTTTAGATGGTTAGTAAACACGCTGGAGACAAAGTACAAATCCAGCGTTAGCTCAGGCAGGAAACTGAGGCAAGCGCTGCCGTATAATCAAGATCAGCTAATCTCATGAAATCCTCATCAGCTGAGAGCCAGCTGATTCACTCTAAGCATGCTATTGGTTGATGCACTCAGGCTGCCAGATTTACACTGCTCTAGCCTGGCTGCTCCCTCTTAAAGGTGCTTTTTGCTACCCTCCTCTACCCCAGCTTCTCCTTCATGTTATATCTGACTTAATGTCATTCTGTTGTCACTGATGTCTGCTCTGCTCTGGGTTTATTGCCACTTCTCTTTCTGCCTCTGGCTTTCCTTGTGGGCACAGGAAGAGCAGGAACATGTAATGTTCCTGCTAGATGCTTTCCACATAGGCTTGTGGGAGGGCAGCAGAATCCCAGAACAGCCACACAGCCAAATATTAGTAGCAGCCATAAGAGCAAATCAATAAATGCTAATAAAGAGAAAAATGTATATCCCCAAATCATGTTTCCTGACAAAGTGGTCCTGACTAAAGTATAAGTTTTTAAGCCTTAATGCACACCTACAGCACTTTTTTTTCAAATATTGTAATATTCAAAGTGCAACTGTTGTTCAATCAATGCCTACGTCCCTTTCTCTCCCAAGTCTTTATCTAGGTTTAGGGTTTGGGGATTTTTATTGATATCACAATAAATACAATACCTGTGAGATTTTGTTACCTTTATAAGCAGTAGGTGTGTGGTCTCACAGTCTGGCAGAGTCGTCTAGTGTTTGTGTTTAGATGATTGAAAAATTGGCAAAACTGATTCAAACTGTCCCCTTTTCGGTCTTGTTTCATAAACGGCTGAAGATTTTTAAGTTGTAAAGTGTGGCCAGCTGAAGTTTAACTGTCATTTCTTGAAATCTCAATAGTTTGACTTGTTACCCTGAGATAAGAAGATAACCCAAGATATTGAGAATTCAATCAAAATGTACCCATTATTGCAGGTAAACAGAGTGAAATGTAATGTATGGGTCCACTCGGGGCTTCAAGTTTCCTAGCTACAACTTATTTTTATATTTTGATGTACATGGAGTTTAAAATCCTACGTTTGCATTTCATGCTAATTGAGTTCCTTATTAAGACTCTAACTCTTACTTTCAGTCACTCATGGTCACTGTCTGCATCCTCTTAATAGAACACTGTGGCATTTTTGATTTGTGTCGACTGTCACAATGTGGGGACTTCAGGTGAATGTACCCTGCAGATTGGATAACAAATGCTGACACAGCTAACGGGACATTTCAGGAGACGTTAACAAAGATAAATGCATGAAGTTTCCCCAACAAGTCAAATCTTTGGTGAAGAAATATTACTGAAGGTAAATAAATTATATTATCAGTAAATGGAAAGTAGTTTGCCATTACACTTTGACTGAATTAAAAGTGGGTTCATCTCAGCTGTGCTGCACAGGTCCAATCCGTCTAATCCTGGATGTGACAGTAATGCCCAGTCTGCTCCTTTCTGCTTACGGTCACCATCTTTCTCCTGATAGTTCAGTCAATGTTTTTCTTCTGTGGTTCTTCAGTCAAGTCTTCAGTCCATTCAGCTCTACAAGGGAGCTTTACCTCAAAGAAATCTGTCCTCGTCATACAAAGCGAACAATCCATTGGTTTCTCCAGTGTCTCTTTAACTCGGAGTTGAAGACCTAAAAGCGGTCAACTTCCAGATAGAGGCTACATTCACTCAGCTTGGGTCCCCAACTGAAGGAGTTCAATGAGGAGTACTGCATGCAGACTGCAGAGAGGTGGCTAAACAAGGTCCTGTTTTCAAAGTAGGTGAAATGTCCCCTCAAATTCAGGCCACCAGACCCAGACGGGCAATCTTAGCAGAGAGGAAGGAGTGGAGGATGAAAACGATTGGCTTTGGACACGAGTGAAGGTCGAGTTGCTAAAGGAGGAGAGAAAAAAGAAGGAGTTAAAACGAGACAAAATTCAAAACAGAACAAAAAGAAAGAAAGCAAGCGCTTAAATGATGCAGAAAAGAGGACAAGAAAAACATTCTGGATGAAAGAAAGAGGAAGAAACCTGAAAAAGGAAAAGAGGTTTAAAGCACATAAATCATTAAATAAAATTCTAAACTAACTACACAGTCAACACAGCTCCATGAGGAATAAGGATTAGACAGAGCAAGCTGGAGCCAAGCACTGTACAAACACAAACAGCAGATCACTGTGAAGAAAGCTCTGTTCATAGCCTGAATCAACAGACGGCGATTTCACCACCATGACTCACATCCTGTTTCTGAGGCCTACTGGGAGATTTAACCTACAAATCCACACTTAAACTACTGTTTGGTGGACATGCTCAACACAGAGGAAGTTTTACAGGCTTCATCATGTTCAGCATGCTGTATGCAATCTAATACGGGTAAACGTACACGTCATTCCTAGTTTGAAAAAAGAAAACTTGTGTGTTCAAAAAGTTCAGGGCCTTCATTTATCACACAGTGTGTGTACGCACATATCTGTACTCAATGAGTGCATTAGAATATTCCCACATAAAGTGAAGTATTCTTTAACTTGTACTTTTACTTAGGGACATGGTTAATAAAACCCAGCTCTGACCACACTTACACAAAGAATCTAGTGCTAGAAAAGTTAAACTACGAATTAAAAGCATTATTAGTGCCACAGCAAGCATTGATCTCATTATTCTTGGTTTTCTGACAGACAAGGGAAAACCTGGCATTGATCATTTTTAAACAGACACGCTACCTGATTGGTGCAAAAACCTTTGAGAGGCTGCTGTGACAGTCATTTGAAATGACGTGCTAATCAAAGATGATGACATGCTAACTTTCTGGGTTTGAAATTTTAATCCACTACAGTTCTGATCAAAACTACATACTATTTATACATTTTCAGGATTTTAACCCTTTCAACACCAATCTGATTGCAGGATGTCACAGTTGTTTCTTATTGCATTTAACCAAAAGATTGTATAAAAGAAATTTTTACATTCAGAGAGTTCATGTTTATGTTTTTTTTTCATTTAAGATTATAATAAATTGTTACACTTGGAGTGTGTGTCTGATCACAAAATGGACCCCATAAATAAGTAACAATAAAAATACTGTGAATTTCAAAAATAAAATCCAGATTTATTTTTTAAATCAAGATCGGACCTGATCTTAAAAATCAAATATAGATATTTTTATTTGAATTTAACCCTTTAAATGTCCCTATAAGTTCAGATAAAAACTGATGTTTGCAATGAAAAAAAAACGAACAAAAAAAAATTACATACTTCATGCAAATTGGATTTCCTTGAAGGGGACAATCACTGCCTTGTAAAATGATCCTCATGAACAACATCACTGAATTTTATGCATATTATTTTCTTAGATTTTAAGATTTTAATTAATTGTTACAATAGTGCCCCTACTGGAAACCAGGAAAACAAGCATGTACTTTCCCCTCGTGGTAAAAATGAGAAAATGGCTGACATTTGCTAAAAACAGGAAAAACTGCATATTTAAAGCAATAACAACAGCATGAAAGCTTAATTTCATAAAATGAATTTTTTCCTTTTTCCCAGTAGGGGCTGGGGGGAATCAAAAATTGTGGTTTTAATGGGTTTTGCTTCAATGGGGCATTTTTGGTGTTGAACACCCTGAGTGTATATAGAAGGTGTACAGAGTTAATCAATGAACAATAACAGGTTCTGGACAATAGCCATCAGGAGGCTGGATCAGTACCAGACCAAGGTTGGGCAGCAAAGTGCTGAACCGGCATTTGCTTCTTCCCTGACCTGACAGGTTCTGATAGTACAATTTCAAAATTATACTGAAAATACGTAACCTACAAAATTCATGTTGTTAGCATTGACAAAGACAAAACTAGAAAAGCAATCGGAGAGCGCAGACCTCTGCCGTTAGCCCTATTTCCCAATAGTAAAGAATCCTTTAAAAAATTCATGGATCCAGACACTGATCCCGATCACTCCCAAAATCTAATAAGTTCTTCCTTATGCCATTTCTGACATTTCCTGAAAATTTCATCAAAATCCGTCCATAACTTTTTGAGTTATCTTGCAAACAAACTAACTAACTAACTAACAAACTAACTAACAAACCCTGCCGATCACATAACCTCCTCAGCAGAGGTAATAATAAGAAAAAAAGAAAACAGAAAAAAAGCTGTGAAATGGCCTCAACATAACCTGATACACCAGATAGATTTGTTTCATACATCCATCAGGGAAAGCTTCAATAGGAAACAGGACTGTAATTAAAAGAAAATCCCAGCCAGGGTAGTCTTCCCTGCTACGCTTCAACACTTCAATACATGGGATTAGGACAACACCTTGTGGATTCTGTGTGCTGTATTTTAGCTTCTAACAACAAGTTAACTAAATAGAGAAGAAAGTCATCTTATGTTGTGGTAATGTCACATTAACGTGGCGATTTGTTTACTTGGTGTTGTAAACTGTCTTTGGCCTTCACAGCTTTGGTGCTGATCTTGAGCTTATCTGAAAAACATTCAATTATGAAGTGGAACTCAACACCATATCAAAAGCTTGCTCTTCACTTTTTCATTTAAGCGTTTGCTTTCATTTCTTCAACAGTGCATCTTCTTTTTCTGACTCTTATGGGTGCAACCCACATACTCAGCTCTGCTGCTCATCCCACAAATGCATGTTCCTTACAAATGTGGCATCATTTAAAAGGGTAATAAACAGGCTTTCCAATGGATATAAAATGTATTGCCAAGAAGCATTGTTACAACAAAGAAATAATGTACCAAACACAAATTGCCTTACTTTTTGTTTTAAGTTTTTTATGGAACAGCTCTGCTCTCAGTCCATGTAAATTTAAACTCAGAAGTTCTCAAGTTTATGACCAAATTTGTAGAAAAATAAAAAGATTTGTGTCACACTCAGTTGGTTTTTATAATTAACAATGACAGCAAGCTAACATGTGCCATGTATATGTTGTACAGCTAGTAAAAATAGCATGCTAACATGCTAAATCTTGACTGTGATCAATTTTTTCTTTGGTGCAGGCTAAACATTAGTCAGCGTGTGAGCATATTGACTCATTTAACACTGGTGGGGCTTCTATCCAATCTGACAAACCAGGTAGATTGTTTCATATATCCATTGCATGGCAATTATCTTCCATTCATCTGGGAAACCTATCATACAAAGTGTTTGCAAAGTGCAGGACTCAGAGCTGGATAATCTGGCCCATTATCTGGAGCGTGATGTTTTGAAGTGGAAAACATTTAACAAACTAGAAAAGCACTCTGAGAGCGCAGACCTCCGCCGTTAGCCCTGTCTCCCAATAGTGAAGAATCCTTTATAAAAATTCCTGGATCCGTCCCCATGTGCCCCCCACCATGGCATTCGCCAATTACTCGCTCCCCAGTGGGGTGGAAACACAGTGAGGCAAAGCATTGGCTTCGCTATGGGTGGACTGTCATGGTGGAAGCATTGCCTGCTGGTGCCAACAGATGCACTGGCAGTCTCACTGGACGACTGAAAGTCATAGCAGAGGGTGAATATTCCTCTATTCCTCCCAGCATTGTGAGTATTCTCGCTACAATTTGCTGTCTTTCTCTCTGTTATGCTCCGACTCGTCTCCTTAACTGGGCATGCATCTTTCAAACTCTATAAACTCTAAAACTTTGAATAGAAACTCACCCAAAATACTACTGGGATTGACGTTACCCATGTCTGCCATCTCCTGGTGTAAAATGGTAATAGCACAGACCTCCACCATTAGCCCTATCTCCCAACAGTACAGACTCTTAAAAAATTCATGGATCCAGATGCTGATCCGGATCACTCCCAAAATCTAATCAGTTCTTCCTTATGCCATTTCTGACATTTCCTGAAAATTTCATCAAAATCCGTCTACAACTTTTTGAGTTATCTTGCTAACAAACAAACGAACCCGATCACATAACCTCCTTGGCTGAGGTAATAAACTATGATCAGGGTAATCTGGCATACAGATTACAAAGGGCTGAGGTACTTCGGGGCCAGAGTGATTTTATTTCATTTTGTAATGATTGCTAACTTTTGATGTTATTTTACTTTAGTATGAATGTGTCCACTATGTTCACCTCTGACAGCGAGAGTCAGGGAAAAGAGTAGTTATGTTTGGGCTGGTTGGTACAAAAAGTGCCAGGGTCAAATATTTTTTTGTTCCACAAAAAAAAAAAAAAAAAAGTCTTGAAAGGTGATTGGACGATTGTCTGTCACATTCATTACAGGTCAATCAGAACAACAAGACAAAATGAGGTAGTTGGCATGAGCAGCTCCAGTAAGTAATGTGAGCTCGGCAGGAAAGTGCTGTCTTGGTTTCAGAATGGTGGGGCTTGATGGCAGATAAAACTCATGTCAGGCTGGTCGGAAGAAGTGCAAAGACATCTTCTCCACCAAAAAAACTTTCATTGTGGTTCTTTTCTCCTCTTTGAATAAATTAATGCAGTCCATATCTGACAAAAACTGCTGCTGAAGCTAAATCCACATTAATTGTGTCACCGATGGCAGTCATTGCTACCAGCTCACAATACAACTGAACCCTGCCCGTAGCAATCACGAACTCAAGCAGGTGGGTAGAAGAGTGAAAATATCTTTTTCTCCAAAAAATGCATTCATTGTGGTTCTTGCTATTGTGTCGATAAATAAATGTGGCCCAGTTCAGGTATTACTGCTGTGGTAGCTACATTCAAGCTAAATGCTCCACCAGAAGCCATCGTATATTGGTTGACAGTACAACTAAACCAAGCACGTAACTATCCAAAATCAAGTGGCAAGTCAGGAGAAGATTGAAAATATTTTTTTTCCACCAAGAAAAGCTCTCAGTGAGTGTGTTTTTTTGCACTCTTTATTAATAAAGTAACATGTTCCAGTTTTGATTAAACTGCTGCTACACTAATGCTACATCTGTGCCAGTCGCTACTCTGGCAGCCATTACTATGTGCTTCAAGTGCAACTAAACCTTGCCTGTAGCTACTGCCTTGATATTTGAAAATGATGCTGATTGGTCAGGTCAGCTTTAGAATTGGCCCAATCATTCCAGTGGGAAGCTTTGCGAGATGGATCTGCCTTATGACAGACATGGATTCTGGCCAATCCATCAGCTTTGCAAGGTTAGTTTCCATACAAAAATATAGCTAAATTTAAAAAATGTATTCAAATTTGGCAAAAGAAAATGCTAATCGATGTGTGTTTCCATGCAATACTGTTATGCAAGTATCAGGAGTCAACAAGTTAAACAGTAACTGGCACTACTCGATATATGAGATATGATGGAAGTTAATGAAGAGATGAGCAAAATGAATGAAATGGAGACTTTTGAGCATGCTTTTCTAAACCTATGTACTCTTGGAAGCATTATAGTACAAGCCCTGAGTGTTGATTTAAGCATGTTAATCCAGACATATCATAGATTATTTGCTAAATGTTTCGACTTCAAAACATCACACTCCTTTAATTAACGTGCCAGATTGTCAATCTACTCCATGCTTTTTTTTGTTTCAAGAATTTCAAAAAATCTTGTAATGTTTCCAGTCAGGTTTTCTTTTATGCACAAATTGAGAAAGCATATAAAAACTGTTGGATAAAGCCCTGACTACTAAGTGCCAGTGTGCCTAAATACAGCCTTGAAAAGCTGCTAGCATAAATTCAGACCCTGAGTCTTGTTTCGTTTCCTTTGCTTTGCTGATAAACTAAAGCAGACGTTTGTGTATAATTTCGCTCCCCAGGCTACAATCAATGAATTGGCTTGATCCAAGCTATAATTTCTCCATGGGGAAGATAAACTGTCAATTGCTGTGTCAAAATTAGACATACACACGCTCTGCCAACAAGTGACGCTATAGTCAACACTTTGAAAAACAGCCCAGCTGATTCTACTTTCAAATGCTGAGCTAATGAGCCAGCAGCCGTTTCCACAAGTGCCTTGGGATTTTTATGAAGCCTTGACTAGAACTTTTGGGATTCAGAAAATGCTAGATACCAAATCTGTTCAGCTAACGCAGCCAGCAGAGGGTTTTGAATCAAAGCTGGAGAGTCTTTGCTTATTTGCCTTCAGTGTAATCTGAGCAGTCACACATAGTGTTTCGAGCAGCAAAGAGCTGTTTTAGGATTGATTTTCAGACAGTCTGAGGCATGCTCTAGTTTCGAACATCTCCATTTCCAGTTTCTAAATCCCATATGCCTGCCAAGTAAATATTTTAGTTTCAGCAAACAGTAAGTCATAGCACAACAGCTTTATGAATGCTGAAATTTCATTAATGACTTTTTTTGTACACAACTTTATCTCCCTAACATGAACATTAAAAGTACAATATGTCAATTGTTTGCCCCTAAATGTCTTCATAAAGAAAAGAAAAAAGCACATATCCTATATTTTAAGTTAAGTACCTACATTAGCCCCTGTAATTCTAACAGCTTTTAAAGACAAAAAAAACCCCTCCATTTTATACTTAGAATGGGCTGTGTTTTTCAGGGATGTTACTCCAAAAACCACTATATAAGAAAGACACAAATAAAGCTCTCTTTGAGATGCTAGCAGAGCTGACATTAATAGATGCTGTGAAAGTACTGCACTAGGCTAGAGCTTCACTGCAAAGCTGCTTTTATTTGCAAATCTCCAGAGGTGGACAAAGTACTGTTACTGTAGTTAAAATCTACGCAAGTAAAAGTACAGGTCTATAAATTTACTAAAGTATAAGTAAAAAGTATTGAATTTAAAGTTACTTCAAGTACTGAGTAGCCACTGAAGTACAGTAAAATATGATCTTTCTTTATTGGAAAGACAGCTATCCGCATCTTTCTTGAAACGATTACGTCACACATAGCGTATCCGTCTTAAGGCGCGAGTCCAAAACACTATGGCAGACTACAGGATTGTGTTCATGCTGCAGAAGCTACTGAGCTTGTTATGGCTTTTACAGCAAAATCTAATGCTCCTTTACCACCACCACGAAATGCATGAACCATATGTTCTTAAATCCAACGCGGAGAACAAACAGAAGGACAAGTAGAAGAAAGTTTGTGGCAGTTTTCTGTGATCTTCTTACTCTCCTTTGGTGCATTTCCATGGCAGCGTTACAGCGCCACGTACAGGCTTGGCATATGCACTACAGCATTTTCAGTCATTTCAGGAACTACTGAAATGACTCTGTCTTTATGGAAAACTTTTTCAAAAGGAAATGGCAATATATCATTTTCGTCTCCGTGTGGACGAGGCCTGAGTGTAGCTTACATTATTTAGAGAGCTGAACTAACACTGCTGGACCAACACTGTCAAATAATTTTAACACTGGAGATCATTTTCCGCAGGATGGAGTTAAAATAATCAACATGTTTAACTCTGAGATATCAACACTCAAGTTTTTGCTGTTTTGGGATGTGAGGGAATCATGTGCTACTGTGCCACTGCTACACATCATCAGTGGAAAAAATACAAGTGAAATGCCCTCGAGTACAAGGACAGTTACTCTAGTTAAAACATACTTAAGTAGAAGCAAAATAACTGATTTAAAAATGTACTCAAAGAACTACTCAGTTACAGCGCCAACACCTTTTCTTTAACCACTTTTCACAAAAATTGCTTTTACCCATCACTCACAAGCTCACATCACTAGATGACATAGTTAATTTGCCAAGTAGGGACACAGCTGAGCTCTAAGGATGCACGTATAATTAAACAGACCAGTACATAAACATGCATGCAGACTGATGTTGGATCTGGTGGACTTCCATCAGAATCTCACTTGTGCATTGTGCTTAATCTAATATGAAAACAAGAGCAGAACTCTGACCTAAAACCTCCTGACAGACAAAAAAAAGACATATGTTCTTGCATTTAGGACTTTAAAATATTTTTAAAACCCTTATTCTTTGTTTAATTGATTTATCAACTTCTAATGCTTTTTTAAGATGCTGCAGACACCCTACATACAGTCATGGATGAAAGTATTGGCAACCCTGGAATTTTTCCAGAAAATACACAATTTTGTTGCAGTTACAAATGTTTTTGGTATACACATGTTGATTCCCTTTATGTGCATCGGAACAACACAACAAAGTAGAAGAAAAGCCAAAATTGATATAATTTTACACAAAATTCAAAAATGGGCAGGACAAAATTGTTGGCACCCTAAACTTAATATTTGGTTGCACATCCTTGGAAAAAAAATAACTGAAACCAATCGCTTCCTATAAACATCATCAAGCTTTTTCCACCTCTCAACTGGAATTTTGGACCACAATTCTTTTGCAAACTGCTCCAGGTCTCTCAGATTTGAAGGGTGCCTTCTTGCAACAGCAGTTTTGAGATCTCTCCATAGGTGTTCAATGGGATTTAGATCTGGACTCATTGCTGGCCACTTCAGAACTCTCCAGCGCTTTGTCTCCAACCATTTCTTAGTGCTTTTTGACGTATGTTTGGGGTCATTGTCCTGCTGGAACACCCATGACCTCTGATGCAGACCCAGCTTTCTGACACTAGGCCCTACATTGCAGCCCAAAATTTTTTGATAGTCTCCAGATTTCATGATTCCTTGCACACAGTCAAGGCACCCAGTGCCAGAGGCAGCAAAACAACCCCAAAACATCCTTGAACCTCCACCATATTTGACTGTAGGTACTGTGTTCTTTTCTTTGTAGGCCTCATTCCATTTTCTGTGAACAGTAGAATGACCTGCTTTTCCAAAAAGCTCTACCTTAGTCTCATCTGTCCACAAAATGTTCTCCCAGAAGGATTGAGGCTTACCCAGGTACATTTTTGCAAACTCCAGTCTGGCTTTTTTATGTCTCTTTGTCAGCAGTAGAGTTCTCCTCGGTCTCCTGCCATGGCACTTAATCTCATTTAGATGACGACGTACGGTCCAAGCTGACACTTTTGCACCCTGAGTCTGCAGGACAGCCTGAATTTGTGTGGAAGTTGACTGAGGATGTTTATCCACCATTCCAACTATCCTGTGTTGCATTCTTTTGCCAGTTTTACTCTTCCGTCCACGTCCAGGGAGATTAGCCACAGCTCCATGGGTTATAAACTTCTTGATTATATTACACACAGTGGACAAAGGAATTTCAAGATCTCTGGAGATGGTCTTGTAACTTTGAGATTGTTCATATTTTTCCACAATTTTGCTTCTTAAGTCCTCAGACAATTCTCGTCTCTTCTTTCTCTTCTCCATGCTTGGTGTGACACACACAGGCAAAACACAAAGGCTGAGTCAACTTTTAGACATTCTAACATGCTTGAAATAAAATGATTCACCCACAGTTTTAAAAGGGTGCCAGTAATTTTGTCCAGCTCATTTTTGAGTTTTGCATAAAATTATATAAATTTTGGCTTTTTTCTTCTGCTTTTTTTCTGTTGTTCCAATGCACATAAAGGAAATAAACATGTATACCAAAAACATTTGTATTTGCAACAATTTCTGGGAGGAATGCTGTATTTTCTGGAAAAATTCCAGGGTTGCCAATACCTTAATCCAGGACTGTACCATCAGTGTGGTCCTACTATATTTCCAAGCTGCATAGAGATGTTGCTCAGCTCCGTCCATCTTACTAGGTATTTCAAATTGACTCTTTCAACAAAAACTGTGTTCCAAAAGCTGTATTAACTAAACAATAAAATACTGTTTTTATTCCACTGATGCATTTTTACATTAGTGAGAAAAGCTGTTAAAAGTGGCCTTGCTGGAAGGGGATGGCACTGCAAGAGATCCAAAAAATGATTTGCAAGTATCATGCAGTAGAAACCAGAAAGGTCAGTTTTGAAAAGATTTTTCACTGATTTAATGAAACAAAAAACAAACATACAAACAAACAAAAACAGCTGCTTACTTTTAGTAAATGCACCAAATGGAGTTAGCAAATGAGGTGGACAAGAGCTGAGCATCTCTACTCTTCACCTTATACTACTGTTTTTACAACTGAAATTTCTCAGAAAAGACAAACATATTACATAGTGAGAGTTTGAACCACTTGTTTGTTTTTAGGTTGAGACGTTTCATGATTACATTGATAGTGGCCTCTGAAACCTGAGCCATCTGGACTCTCATAAAGTGAGCTGTATAAACTGATGAAAACCTTTACAATATGTGACAGGCTATTTTTAAAGAAAACACACTCTTGAATGCTTTTACTGTGTAAGACCTATATATGTGAGGCCCATTTTATTTCAGGAGGTTTTTTGTGATGGAGTGCTGTAATTTACTTTTGGCTGTAGCACTTTCAGTCTGTTTGTTTCCAATTCTTGTACTCCTGTTTTTTTTTGTTTTGTTTCATTTCCCAAAAGGCCTTTAGAAATCTCAAGAGACCGGGGAATGAACTTGTTCTATTTACAGTGAGTTGAACACAACCACAGCCAAGTATAAGCTTGATACTAATATTGATTTTTCTCTCCTATGAGTATGACTTGAAAGGCAAAAAAAAACCCCAAAACATATATTTCTGTGAATATTTGACTTGTGCTTTGCTTGAGAAAAGACATGATTGTGCAATTGATGGTGATATTGTGCAGTTTAAAAAAAACATTAATATTTTAGAAATTGTTCTAAATTTAGAATGTAATGCCTGGGTGAAACAGACACACTTGTAGTCAGTTTTGCCTGTCAGTAAATTGACATGTTTTCCTCTTTGCTAACATAAAATAGGGTGAAATTGTGTATCATGTCAAATGGATAATTATGACACCAGAAAATATCTGGCATAACACAACAGAGTCTTTTGCTTCAGAGAAATAATGCTGGTGATGTTAATACAGGGGAAAAGTTCAGTCAAATATGAGGTGAAGACTAGGGTTATCCTGCAAGGGCAGAAGTTGTATAAATTATGAAAATTATGTGAAAGTTTCAGATTTCTTGAGACTTTTTAAATAAAACATAAAGAATCCTCTGCAATAATTTTTCTGACCAAATATTACCCCACAGAAAAAATGGGCAAAGAGTTACATCACTAGTTTTTTATAATGTGATGTCCAGAGCTGGAGTACACAGAGGGCAGCTGACCTACTACCAGCAAATATCTTCCTTCATTTTGTTGGCAAAAAATATCACTTTCCAAAATGAAAACACTTACAATTTCCCCCTCCTTTCCTCCAAAGTCTAGGAAGAGCATTCGAACTCCGTCGTCTGATGACATTTTTAGTTTTTCAAAGGGGTATGAGAGAAGCACCCGGTGCCTGCTCGGTGTACGAGCTCCTCTGTCCTCCCCGTTCTCCCCGTCTCCCAGTGTGGGGTCAGCCTGCACAGAGAAGCCTTTCTCATAGTGAATCACCAGTCGGCACTCCTGACCCCGGTATAAACAACCTGCAAAATAAAAGTGACAATTACATTTTGTATGACAAAAAAAGAGCAAAAGTAAACAAATCATTTTGTTTTCAGAGATTCCACATTAACTGTGTGTGATGAAAATCTGGATTAATTAATGATCCTAGTGCATATGTGATAGAGGAAGTTTATACAATGTAAGGGTTAAGTTACACAAATACCCCAGTGTCAAAGTGCCAAAAACTGCAGTTCTTCAAGCAGCCACATGAGGCTGATTCCAAAAGTGAGAGATTCCCATTAGGCCTCACATTAAATTTGCATCTATGTTCACATACCAAAAAATTAACTTTCAATTTATTTTCTTTTTTTTCTGCCCCAACCTTCTCGTTTTAAGTAGTAAGAGTCTTTTCTTGTATCATTCAGTCACTTGTTTTACTCAAATTAAGGCCGTAAACTATTTGAGACAAGATGCCTCAAAACTCTTGAAATTATATTTAAACTAGATTACAAAATATGCCAAAATGGCTCAAAGGGTACCTACTGGTTAAAAAAAAGAATAATTAATGCACTTCAGTAAATATAAATATTGATCACTCTTCATTTTACAGGCTGTTTGACATATCTGTACAAAGATGGTTTGAATTTCTCTTTGGGTGTTAATTTCAGCCTTCAGAAAATCATCTTTTTAGACCAACATTAACAATGTGTTCTTATTTCATATACAGGTACTACAAAAATTGTACACATAGAAAAGACAGAGAGGGAGGTAAGTGTTAGAGAGTTTAAAAGGAAACCAAAGAAAAATACGTAACTTTGCAAGTGACTTTAATGACCTAAACACTCTCCAAGAGAAGATTTCATAATAAAAGAAAAAAAAATCCATTCACATTATTCCTTGGGGTCAACTGAAGCTACAAAAGTGGGTATCACTTCCAGTACTGCAATGATAATAAGAAAGAATGTAAATCTTCCAGTGGCTTACTGAAGTGATTTAGCACCAACATCAATTGTTATGAAAGGAATCAATCTTCAATTAAGTAAGTACTGCTTCATTTTTGTTAAATCAAACATCACACTAGAAGTAATTAAAAGCTGAAAGTTATTTATATTTTCTGTAATGGTGGTACTTGTCGCTCTGTTAACCCTTTAAAACTTACTGGAATACCAGCACTCCCATTTGCATATCTATATCAATATATCAATAATTCTTTTTGCTTATAAAACCAACATATCACACATTCAATGTTTTCCAGAGTACTGTTTCCTTCTTGAAACATCCCTTCTTCTTTTGCAGAAATGTAGTACAAAGGGCACACATCAAAAACAATATAATATGATCCAGGCTATAATTGTGTTGTTTTCTTGCAGGTCACTAATCGCACTTGTTATTGTTTCATCATGGTCTTCTGCAAACACTTGTATGCTCAAAAGTTTCTGGCACACTTAAGAGATTTGATTGCACTACTGTAAATAGTTTGTTTTATAAATTGCTGTCTTTTTTGCAAATTGAGCACAATTTCATTTTATTTTTGTTTTTGCCACAGTTCATAAACATGGGTGTATTTCAAAAATGAATTTATTACCATACTCTACAATTTTTTTTTTTTTTTTTTTTTTTTTTTTTTGTGGTTGAAATGATCTTGTGCAAGTTTTTTTTTACAATCACAATTTTGAGGGATACAGCTAAGACAACTCTGTGTTAAGGAAAATGTGTAAAAAAAAGCAAAAAACACTTTTCATTTTTCTTGTGTTCTTTTTTTGGGGGGGGGGGCACTTTTGAGCAATTCAATTTGTTACCATAGACTTATCACATAGATATCATTAAAATTTGGGTTCTAATAGTTGTATTGATTTATCACCAATTCAAATACTCCAATGCTCTGGCAGACTTGTTGTGTGGTAGGTTATAAAGGGTTTAATGGTACTAATAACAAGATAAAGTTAAATCTGTGTTTCTAACAACAGCGTTTTCAATATGCTATTAACTGCCTGATTGCATCAGAGGTGTGATTCTTTTAATATTAGTTGACAAAGTGAATCATGGATTTTAATATTATTCACACATTTAAAGAAGGACTAGTTAGTGAAACAAGCTTTTCTGGAATGGCATAAACTAAATGAAATGTTAAAGCTCTGACTGGGCTCTACATTTACTCTGAAGAACATGCGGCCATGTCCCAACTCATTTAGCAAAACATGATGATCTCACTACTATGTAGACATAAGGCTAATAAAGTTAGCCAAATTTGCTTGGGTAGGTTATCAGAGGTCATTTCTTTGTTTTTGTCCTCTCAAATGTAAGGTGGACTTATAATAATAGGTTTAACAGAAGACGTTACATATTTTAATCTCCAAATTGCTCTAATAATCAATATTAGCATCTCGTTTTACAGCGGTCCTGTTGAGACAGAAATGACCTACAGTTATGTTCACATTTAAAGCAAAGTATCATAGGGGCTAGGTGTAAGGTGGATAAATACTGGCCTTTCACTTAAACCATATACCGCAAGTTTAACTGTATCTGACATTCAGGATATATTGACAGTCATGATGCATACTGGTTGCATTAAAAACAAAGTGTTTATCAACTCTTGTTAACTGTGTGGAATAACCAGGAATGGTCATTCTCTGACCCCAGAACTATGCTCACATTCTTGTTTAGGATTCAGACACAACACTGCTACAGGGTGTTGCCACAGTTATTTTAATGAATAAACTACTATTACTACTACTACTACTACTACTACTACTAATGGTTCCCCTAAAAAATGAAAAATGTATTATGCAAAAAATAAATAAAAATCAAAGTAGCAGTTCACTCCCAACTACCATTAAGGTGGCCTCATACACTTCTCCTAGTCCATGGAAACAGCATCCCTATCCACTGTGTAAACGTCACAATTTGCTTCATATCTGTCCTTGAATTACCTCTTCTCTGTACTTTTGAAGATGATATATGATTCCTATTGTGTAATAAGTTCAGTGCCAAGTGTAGGCTTTTATTGGCAAGGCCACTTACTATGATTAATGAGTTATGCTACAAGCTTGGATGTTTGTTCAAAGTGCTTTATGTTTCATTGTTTCAAATATATAAAATGAGATCAATGACAGTGAATGACAGCCTCTTAAGCTCATTGTTGTGACAGGTGGTCTTTAAAGGATTTTAAAAAACTAAAGTGCTCAACAAATTTATTAGACCACCGTCATATTTGTCTCAGAGACCATCCAGCATCATGAAGTACTTTAATGCAGTCATTTTCAGTGAGCTCTCCATGTTTTACCATTTTGAACAGGAATGAGGAATTTCAAACAGAATTCACCTTTTTATAACCAAATTTGACAGTGGGCTTCTCTGAGAAGTCAGGAATGAATCAAGCATAACATTCAACCACTAAAACTCATTTTTCTGTTCAGGAATGCAAGTAAAACTATAATTTCACATATTAATCAAGAAATAATAATGTGCTTTACTATTTTTTTAGTTTCTTTTGTAAATCAGTAAATCTGAAAATTCATGTGTAACAATAATAATTATATTTTAGCATAAAAAATATCATTTTGGTCGAAGAGCTTCTACATATTGGTGTATTGACCATTGCAGAAACATAAAAAATGATTTTGGTAATTACCAGTGCTGTTAATTTAGGGCAGCTGTGGCATAAACCTTACTTTGGGTGGTGGTCTAATAAATTTTTTAAGCACTGTATATAAAATATTTTACATTGGCACCCGGGTTAGTATTGTTGCCTCATAACAAGAACGTTTGAATCCCCATCAGGTGGAGCTTTCTGTGTGGACTGTGCATGTTCTCTGTGTGCATGTGCAGGTTCTCTCCTGGTGCTCAGGCTGCCACCCACAGTCCAAAGATGCTCATTGGGATGACTTTTGAGATAAAATGAAGTCTTTCTCTCTGCTTCTCTATTTTTTTGTTTTTTCTATTTTGTAGTTTCTTTTTGGTTGATTGGTCTGTATGTGTGTGTCACCGTCAGCTTCCAGCTAACCGTATACAGTATATACTGTTGATGTATTTGTAGTCTATGAAGGGGAGTCTGTGTTATGATTCATGTGTCCCATGTATTTCATACATTCCAGTGAAAGACTTCTCTCCTCATGTGAAGACAAACCCGCTGAGACCTGAGCTTATATTATCTGTTCTACAACATTGTCTCCCCCTTCCTTCTGTCTCTCTCCTTGCAGCATGCGTCTGACTGAAAGCTGCGCACACCGTCTTTATCTGCTCTCTTCATTTACGCATCACTTTCCTCTGCTTTAATGACAAACCTGTCTCACCCCCACACAGTGTGATCTCTCTGCATTTAGTCCTATTTCTCAGTTTCTTGACAGCAGAGTTCCCTCACCCACCCACCCCTTCCCTCTGCAGACATGAAGGCTGCGTTTTGAAAACTTCATTTACAGCAGAAGCTCCTCTCTCTTGATGACAGCTGATCTGCAGAGCGGCATGTTTGTGTGACACACTGAGCAGGAGGAGGGTTGTTATCTTTCCATTGTTTGCAGACAGCCTGTGGAGGATACGCGTGTTTGTGCAGAGCATGAACACGGAGGGGAGTGCGTGTTTGCATGTGTATGCATATGACAGTGAGATGTCTCCATGCTGCTGGGACATGGTGTGTATTTTGTGCGTAAATGTGAGAGACATGGAGATGCATATATGAGTGCATGCTTTCCTATTCTTGTGCATGTGTGTTTGAATACATCTGTGTATGTTGTCACTCACTGAGGCATGATTCAGTCTCTTTGTTTGGCTAGTAACAGGCTGATTCCCCGTTCTTTTAACCATGTTGACAGTCAAACAACACTCTCACTATACCAACCTTAATCCCTTCCTTGTTCTGCTCTTTCTCTACAGGCCATTAGAAACCAATGTTGGCAAATGTGTACACAGTAACACACAGATAATGGTTCACTACGATTCACATATTAATCTTGTGAGACTAATTTCCTAGTACAAATAAATGGACTGTAATGTATAAGGATGAAATCAAGTCATAACCTCTTTCACGCATTCTTAAAAACCTGAACATTCCTGCAGTTTTAGAGGCAAACTGCAGGTGTGAGTGTGAAGATAAAATGCTTCCTTACAAGTTTCAGTTCCAGTTTCAACCTATTCATTTAAATCAGTGGTTCTTAAAGTTACTTGCTCGGAGCCTCTTCTCACATCTAAGATAAGCTCCCTAAGGACCCACACATGATATATTTCTGTCAAAAATAACATCAGTTTTGATTGTTTTCATTTAATAAATCCCAACATTACACTGTCAATAAAAGTTTTCAATTGTTCTGCTTCTCCTTTCAGTTTACATCACTAATAACAATCTCAGACAGTTGTAGTCATTAGCTTACCAGGTGAGCTTAATTAAAGAGAAACTACTTAAGGCGGTTGTTCCACAATTTTAAGCAGGTCACAGGTTTTATGCAATATCATGCAACGATATTGCATGCAATTTTCATCTACAGATGAAAAGCATGAAATAGTGCAGTATCTTGCAAAGGGTATGAAAACATTGGATATTTCCTGACAAATTAAGCGAGAACATTGCACTATGAAAAGATTTCTGTGTGATTCAGAGCCCAGACAGGTTTGTTCAGATTTTGTCTCTGTAAGACAAAATTATCGTATTAGGAGTGCAGCTAATCAATGCCCACAAAGAGAATCGTTTGCAGTGGGCTCAGAAATTTTTGAAGACTAATTTTCAAACTGTTTTATTCACTGATGAATGCTGTGCTACACTGGATGGTCCAGATGGATGGTGTTCTGGATGGTTGGTGGATGGCCGCCATGTCCCAACAAGGCTGCAACGTCAACAAGGAGGTGGTGAAGTGATGTTTTGGGCTGGAATCATAGGAAGTGAGTTGGTAGACCCCCCTAAGTTGCCTGAAGGTTTTAAAATGACATCAGCAGAATATGTGGCATTCTAAACTGCCCATTTCCTGCCATGGTATAAAAGGTAAAAATCGTTTTCATGCAAGACATCACACCATCCCATGCTGCAAAAAAATCCCACTAGGCCTTGGCTGCTATGGGCATTAGGGGAGAAAAAAATCACGCTGTGGCCACCATCATCTCTTAACCTCAATCCTACTTAGAACCTGTGGAGCATCCTTAAAAAGAAGTTCTATGAGGGTGGACAGCAGTTTACCTCAAAACAGCAACTCTAGGGAGGAATTCTGGCATCCTCCAAGAAAATACAGGCAGAAACTATACATGGACTCACAAGTTTAATGGATGAGAGAGTTGTTAAGATGATATCAAAGAAGAGCTCCATGTTAATATGGAACTTGTTCTGTAAAGATGTTTTTCATTGAAATAACTTTGGTTTGACAAAATCTACATCCTAAAGCAAAAAAATGACAATAGATATCAGTTTTCAATACTTTAGAAACTATTGAGTGTTTGGAATTTGGAACACTGTCTTTTGAGTTATTTTGCATTTTCAACATTGGTAATTTTGTTGAATAATGTCAAGATTATAATTTAACTGTAGAGGAATGAAACTCCTATTAACTGCCAATTATAGACTATTTAGGAAAAAAATGAACAAAAACAGTATATGCACACTGATTTGTAACACAGTATATTGCCTAAATACAACTTTTCACTACCAAACATTAATATAAAAATATACATTAACTTAAATTATAATTAAACACTTAACATGAGAAAATCCAGTTATGAAAACATCAGAGCAGATAGAGTCTAATGTCCCCCCGAGATCTTTTGCATCCTCATTTTGTGGCGAGACCCCAGTGATTTAAACATGTACATCATGCATCAAATCATTTTGTACAATCCAGGAAGAAACATCTTAAATCTCAAATAAATGTATTAAAAATTATCAACATGTCTCACAAAAAGAATGACTGAAAATCAGCTATAGTTACGTAAGAAAAAAAATCTAAATATCCTGAAAATTATAGTCAAGGCCAAAGGCCAAAGTCTTGAACTACTATGACTAGAACCTTGTGTAGGACTCTTTTCTTAATCCTGCTCCTATGGCATGTGCCATCCACTCCTAACTGCTGCTGCAACCAGTGTGTCAAATCCTGCCTGCACCCCACACAGATTCTGAAAATCCATGTTAAACATTCAGAATAACAGACATTACAATACAATAATAGACAAGTTTCCTCTCTGAATAAAGGAAACTAAGGCCAATTTGCATGGAAAGGGTTGTTTTTCCCCATACATAATGGCTCAGCATCTCTTAGTGCCAGTGCATATGTGCAGTGATAGACCAACAAAACACAATAAGGGGAGGAGCAGTGTGAACCCAACAATACCATACTCAGGCCAGAGTCTACTTTTTTAACTTTCACTTAGCTCAGTAGCTGGACATGGCTGGAATACTCTCTTCATCATGCAACATGACGACAATGAATGGGTTTGATAGCTGGGTGCAGTGAACACCACATATTATCAAAAGTCCCATAATACTACCAGGACTACAAACAGACATCAGATCATTTCCAAACCTTTTAATACTTGTCCCTCCCCTACAGATTAAGCATTAAAATGCAGAAATTTAGGCCTTATCCACAGGGTGCCAAAACAATATACTTCTGTTTCATTTTGATTTTTTTTTTCTTGAACACAGGACCGTTTCAAGAGATGTTCACATAAGCGCAAAACCACTCAAAACTACTGAAAACACCGTAGTAAAAATACCAAGCATGTAAGCGGCGCTGTAATGCTGCCATGGAAATGAAGCAAGTGTACCCAAAACTTTCTCCTGGCTGCTCTTCTGGTTTCACTTCACAGTTGATCTAAGAACATGTGACGCATGGTGTTCTCCATGACCATTTGTTGGAGAACAAATGGTCATGGAGAACACGGTGGTAGTAGAGGAGCAGAAAACCCGAACACAACAATGTCAGCCGCCATTATTGTTGTTGTTGGCTGGGCTCGCACATGCAGGTTTAGTGGGCTATGATGTAAACCGTTTCAGGATAGATACGCTGGGGTGTACACACAGACAAAACAGATTTAAAGACAAAACTAGAAAAGCACTCAGAGAGCGCAGACCTCCGCTATTAGCCCTATCTCCCAATAGTAAAGAATCCTTTCCAGACTTTCCTGGATCCAAACGGTGATCTGGATCACTCCCAAAATCTAATCAGTTCTTCTTTATGCCATTTCTGACATGTACTGAAAATTTCATGAGAATCCATCCATAACTTTTTGAGGTATGTTGCTAACAAACAAACAATCTAACAAACAAACAAACAAAAAAACAAACCTGCCGATCACATAACTTCCTTGGCGGATGTAATAAAAATAAATTAAAAAATATAGATTAAAAAATATAGATAAAAGATAAAATACTTTACTGGGCGGCCTCTTAGAGTTTTTTGATGGACTTTGTTCAAAGTCAGAGATAAAGTCGGCTCAGTAAAGTCAGACATATTTGCCTAATCTCCAACTACAAAGGTAAAATCCTGTTCCTGTTCTGGTTCTCAGAGATTTCCCACAAACAGCAAAGCCATTAGACCAAAGTTAAACTGTTTTATATAAAAGGTCAGTTTTTTCAAGCATCTCTGGCTGGTTTCCCTCTTTCAAATGCAGATAAATTGCTCTGAAAGAGAAGTACATCTCTCTTAAATTGGACTGTTATAAGAATATCAGGAATTGACAAATGTGTTTGCAATACTTGTTTAAGTTTTTAAAGGTTTCAGTCATTTTTCTTCCTTTAAAAGTGTTCCTGATATTTTGTCAGACCCTTCATTTTGCGTGAAAAGGCTTCTTGGCAGGGTTTTGCTTCAGATTATAGATGAAGTCCAGGGACTTAGGGTGAGTTTTTTTTTCTTTCATGACAGGAGCAGAGTAGTAAACAACAGTCATTTGTCCTCTCTGCATCAGCTGTGAAACAACAGAGGTGGCCTGATTAAAACTTCGAGGAGTAATGTTGATGAGAAGGGTACTGTGAATCAAATAGAAAAATAAGCAGGCACACTCAATCAAATATACGGTGTTAATACATCAGGCACCCTAAAGACGTCTCATTCCCCGATAATAAATGACTCTCATAACATTTAATATATTTCTAATGATGTATAAACAAGCTGACAGGGTGAGTGTCTCCCTAATAACAGCTGTAAATGGGGCAGAGAGCACAGGGGCTTTGTTCTGTCTGGGGTTGAAAATTAGACCTGAAACACTATGCCACTACCTGAGAGCCTTGATCTGTGGGGCACGCAGGGTTTCCCACCAGAAACACACTCACAGGCAGAGAGAGAGAGAGAGAAAGAGGCTTTTCAGGCCAAAACAAAAGCCCTTCTTTCTGCCTGACGGTGTGTGCAAAAGACATGAGCATGAGTGGAGAGTGATAAGTGAATGAACAAAGCGGCAAGGGAAGGACACACTGACTCTGTAACCATTACAACAGGTGGAAAAAAGGTTATTAAGGGACAGAACCCCAGAAATCTACTTTCATTTTTTAACTTGAAGCAGTAGGAAAAGTTTTTCACATTTTAAAGTGAATCCCTCTGCACTTAACGACAAATATCACAGCAGGTTACCAGGTTCATTTTCACAGACACTGAGGCTCAATTGTTTTTTAAAAGTCATTAAGCTTTTTACCCACTCATTATAAGAGACCCTGTCGACCTCCAAGACAATTAAAACAGTTGTACAGCTGTCGCCTCTGATGACTACATTTTCAGAAGGCTGTGGGTGTGCAGGAAAAGGAATAAGTTGGATTCACACATAAACCTGTAGCTGGTCTTTTTTTTCATATTTTTTTTCTTTTGCTTCATGTTAGACGTTTTCATTGACCATTTAAAATTTCAACACAGGGTTTATTTATAGCTAGTTTGAACAGCCAGTTAAAGAAGGTTTTTAATAAAGGTTATTCAAATCACAACTGAGTGGAGTGTCAGTCAGGACCAACAGACCTGCAGTGCCTTTAAAGAGTATTCAGCTCCTACATGTTTAACCCTTTTATTGACTTTACAAATGTGTCATGGTCAATATAATTTAGCTTTTTTGACAAAAAAAAAAAAAACATTTCTGTAATGTCAAAGTGAAAACTGATTTCTACAAAGAAACATCATTCAAATAAAAGTGTGTCAGGTAAAATAAGTGACAGTATAAATATTCAACCCCTTCTGATCAGTATTTAGTAGATGCACTTATAGGCTGCAATCACAGTACTGAGTTTGTGTGGATAGTTCTCATCAGGCTTGCACATCTGGACACTGCAATTTTACTCCACTCTCCTTTGCAAAACTGCTCAAGCTCTGTCAGGTTGCACAGGGATAAGTCCTTTTCAAGTTCAGTCACAAATTCTCTATTGGATTGAAGTCTGGGCTTTAACTCGACCACTCCAGAACATTCACCTTGTTGTCTTTAATCTATTAAACTATCAGGTCATTGTCTTGCTGGAAAGTAAACCTTCTCCCAAGTAGTAGTTCTCTTGCAGAATGAATAAGGTTTTCCTCCAGGATTTTCACATATTTTTCTGCATGCATATTACCCTCTACCTTTACAAGCCTTCCAGGGCTGGCTGCTGGGCAGCATCCCTACAGCATGATGCTGCCACCACCATGCATCCCAGAGGGGGTTGGTGCAGTGTTTGATGTCCGCAAAACATAGAGTCTCCTCTGATGGCTAAAGCATCATTTTGATCTCATCAGACCAAATACATTTCTTCAACTTGACCATGCAATTTCCCACATGCCTTTTGTTGAACTCTAGTCAAGATTTAACAAATTTCTTCAACAGTGGCTTTTGCTGTACCACTCTCTCATTAGGTTTTTAGAAAAATCCTTTAGTGTGTTCATGAAATATTGTGCTCACAAGATTTGAGTTCATGGTAACCTTGTCTTGTACCTCAAAAATGTCATCAGTGCATCCTTGAGTCAGAGTGGATATTTGTGCAAAGATCAAAGCGAGTCCCTGAAAATACTCTTGAGACATTTTATTGCATGCACAGGCAAGGGATGAACATGAGTTTGAACATCACCTTAAGTTTTGACCCCTGAAATATTAACAGTTCATTATTTCTTCAGAATGGATGTTTATACAAAGTTGCAAGAAAGTCTCTCAAAACATTTCTGAGTTATCATGTTCACAACAAGCATTGAACATGAGGCCCAGTGACAATGATCTTTGACCTCCAAGGGTCTTATCATTCATCCTTTAGTCAAAGTGGCAATTTTGCATTTTGATAAAATTCCTTTGAGGTGTTCTTGAGATATCCAACTCAATGGATAGTCCTGAGGCTCAATGACAACCTCTGACCTCTGACCTACAAAATCTAATCAATCTATTCTTGAGTCAGAGTGAATATTTCTGCAAAGTTCGATGCAAATCCTTTCCGAGTGTTCTTGAGATCTCATTCTCACAGTACCGGCCCAGCCAGACAGATGTATGTATGTATGAATGGACAGCCTATATAAACATAATGCTCTGACCCTAGTTGCTGCAGGCAGGAAGCTTTTTGACCAATAGGCTGTAGCATCATATTCAGCATGTAAGTTGTTTCATCAGATTTTCTGCAAGAAATGGAATTAAAGTGAACCCAAAAATAAAACATTTCTGCCTTAAAAATGATCAAAAATATTAGAAAAAGAAAATCTGCATTAAATCTAATACAATGAATCCCTCACACTATTATGCAAGTTGAAAAAGCTTTAAAAAAATATTTTGCAGATTGTGAGGTGAGCTCTTTTTAGATAGCTACTTTATGAAATTGAAAAGATACTTTCATAATCAGCCACTTGAAATTTGACTTCTAAACTAATTTTTATGGCAGTAAAGTGAGAAGCAACAGGAGTCAAAGAAGATATTTAGTGAACATGTTATGAATGATAAACAGTGCCCTATCCTGCTAATTGCTCAAAGTATCAATATAATCCATCCAAAAAAAGTTTTAGGTGACCTTGGTTATGATAATAGCAAAAAATGACAGCCGGCCAAGTGCCTGTGAAATTTGATTTCAGAGCCCAACAAATGGTTTTCCCCTTTAAAATCCCTGGAAGAATGGCCTGCTGCCCAGAGAGTGATTGAGAGCTGGTCCCTCTTCATGGTAAATCTTTATCACGAGCCTTGACAGTGAATAAAACTTCACAGTGATTTATCAGAATGTTTCACAGATGAAAAGCTGACAAGGTCAGAGAACGACTCTGCAAGTGGTAACTGCTGATAAATGACTGAATGCGTTTTGTATGCGGTGTCACACTGCTGCTCGGGGAAGTGTAAATTACTTTTCTACATCCGTAACAAGAAGCTGAGGGCATGGTGCTAGCAATCATCTGTTTGAGGAAAGTTATGTGATCCATCTTAGATTAAAATTCAGTGCTGAGAGATAAAAATTTAAAACCACTTTCACTGTTCTCTTTGTGCTGCTCTATGTCACTGATCTGTATCCTGAATCAGTACCAAGGTACAAAACTAGAGCTGCTTTCACAGATATCTTAGCCATAGTTGTGACACTGAATCACTGATGGTAATCTTAATTTTTATGTCGACCACACTAAAAAATGAAAATGACTTGATGGATTGAAATTAAATTTAATAAAACATTTATCCCTCATTATAGCACCATACAGCTAACCTGTTGCTCCGTTTGCCACTTCTGTGTCGTGCTTTTTACATCACATACTGTCTCCTCTCACCCCACACCCTCCTCCCATCTAATGGTGATAGCCTGAAAGATGCATATGTGAACAATAAACTCAGGAGGATTTCAGGGGTAGTCAAACTGACATTTTGTGAAATATTTACAGTACATGTGAAGGCAACTTAAGAGCTCCAAACAAGACTTTCACATGTCTTTTCTCATGAATTCATTTCACTCAGGAAAAACAGCCATGCCTACAGGGGTTTCTGTTTCTAGAGGTATAATAACAGAGTGTTTTAAAAAGAGTACAACAGAAGGAAACCATAAGACTTTACAAACTAAAGACAATTTTAAACCTGTTTTGGCTTACATTTGTTTTGAATTTATGTTCCAAGCTGTACTGACAAGCCATGTTTGGGGTATGTGGGTTAAAAAAACAAGCATATCTGCACTAATGACACATCAGCTCTTGCTGACAGAGTTTTAATAGCCACATATTTGTCCCAGTAAACAGATGGCTGCACTGAAGTGCAGCAAACAATCTCTGATAAGTTAAGCATTTAAACTTGAGCAACAAATTTGCCCTTACTAACCAAAATGCATCAGATATGGCCAAACTGACCTCTATTAAAAAATAAAAGTCTCCCCTCTAATGACAGTTCTCATAAAGTTTGTTTTTTTACTCCTGACAAATCAAAATGTTATTTCTACAAACTCTAATACCATTGATTGTGAGTAACTCAAATTATAATGTTTTTCTTTTAAGGTTCTTACCTGATTTCATAAGGTCTTCCTTCTGTATTTTTTTTTTATCCAAAATTCAATCATGTTTAGCAATCAAGTCTCCAAGGTTCTGTGACCTAACATCATTTTATCTCATCAATGGTGAAAAAAAAATAGTTTTTGCAAGTTACAGCAAAGCACATTAGCATAGTGCATCAAGTTTAACAAAATGTGGAGTCTTTTACCATGGCTGCCCATAAGGGGGGATAAAGAGGAGAGCTTCCAGGGCCCCAGCCAAATGAGGGGACCCTGACAGTAAGGAAAATAATGATTCACTTTAAATGTAAACTTTGATAACCATATTTTATTTCTAACCTGAATAATAACCACTTTTATCAAAGCAACAAAAATGCTTTTTTATGCTGTAGAACAGTATAGCCTTTTCAAATTGTAAATCCCTTTTCTTAAGACAGAATTACCTTTTTTGGAAATGCTGACAATGCAGATGGGCACATTGACTAAACCATTTGGATAGTGATGTCAGACTTTAAAGCTAAGTTATGATGCACACCAATGCAAGGATGCCAGAAAATAAAATAGAAGGAACTGAAACAACTTTAAGGGAAAACTGATTTAATTATTCCAAAAATGAGCAAAATAATGGGTTAAAAGCAGCTTAAATCAGTTTAAAAGGACTAGGTTTGGTGGAAAAAAATTGTGAAAAGGGGTCAGAGCGTGCAAAAGATGGGAAAATGGTTGGAAACATTGTGAAAAGGGGTTAAAAGAATGGCAAAAAGTAGTTGCATTTTAATGAAAAATAATTACATAATTGCAAAAATAGGCAAAAAGTGGTCAAAGTGGTAAAAAAGGTCGTGAAGCAGCAAAAATGGTTAAAACTGGCTAAAAGATGTTGCAAACATGAGCAAAAAGTGGCAAAAAGTAGTGAAAAGTAGCAAAAATGGGTTGGAAGTGACTGAAATTGGCAAAAAAAGCAGAGAAAAGATGGCTAAACTGGCAAAAGAAGGTAAAAAGGAGTATGAAGTGGCAAAAGTGGGTGTTAATTGACATGGCAGTGGCAAAAAAAGTTGCAATCAGGGGTGAAAAACAGCATAAATGGGTGTAAAGAGCCAAAAGTGTCAGAAATCGGCAAAAGTTGCAAAAATTGGTTAAAGTGGCAAAAAGAAGTCGAAGAAATAGGTGGAAAACATGTTGAAAAGGGGTTAAGAAAGTACCGTCAATAAATAATTCAAACATCAGAGGCAGGCAATAGTTTTTCAATACAACACTGTTCGGCTCCAAAATGAGCTAACTGTAAGCCAAGACACTAGCATCAGTGCTATTGGTCCAACACATAAGCATGGATAACATCAATAAATCACAACTGGGGGGCCCATTCACTGTGATTTTCATGGGCCTAGCCAACTCTGAAGAACTGAGACTCAGAATATGAAAGGCTAAGTTCCATGTGAGGCAGCCTAACATGGAACTGTTGTATGGGTGAAAAGCCACAGGAATGGGTTAAAGTAGCAAAACGGGGGAAAAATCAGCCAAAAAGGGTTTTATAGTGGCAAAAAAGGAGGTAAAAATGAGCATTAAGAGGCAAAAATTGGCAAAGCAGTAGCAACTAGAAAAGCACTCAGAGAGCACAGACCTCCACCATCAGCCCTATCTCCCAATAGTGAAGAATCCTTTAAAAACATTCCTGGATCCAGACGGTGATCCGGATCACTCCCAAAATCTAATTCACCGATTACTCCCTCCCCGGTGGGGTGGAGACACGGTGAGGCAGAGCACTGGCTTCGCTACGTGTGGAAGTCATGGCAGAGGGTGAATATTCCTCTGTTCCTCCCAGCATTGTGAGTATTCTCGCTACAATTCGCTGTCTTTCTCTCTGTTACGCTCCAACTCATCTCCTCGACCGGGCGTGTGTCTTTCAAACTCTATAAACTCCAAAACTCTGATGAAGTTACTCATGCCTGCCATCTCCTGGTGTAAAGTGGTAACAGTGTAGACCTCTGCCATTAGCGCTACCTCCCAATAGTACAGAATCCTTTAAAAAATTCCTGGATCCAGACGTGATCCGGATCAGTCCCAAAATCTAATCAGTTCTTCCTTATGCCATTTCTGACATTTCCTGAAAATTTCATGAAAATCCATCCATGACTTTTTTGAGTGACGTTGCTAACAAACAAACAAACTAACAAACTCACCCAATCACATAACCTCCTTGGCGGAGGTAAAAAGTGCCAATCAAGGGCGAAAACCAGCATAAATGGGTTCAAAGCAGCAAAAATGGGGTTAAAGTGGCAAAAAAAGGCAGAAATGAGAAAGAAGTTGCAAAAATGAGTATAAAGTAATTAAAAGAAGTTGAAAAAATAAATGAATGCAAGTTTAAAAGGGGTTAAAAGTATCAGTGATAAGTAATTCCAACATCAGAACCCAGTAATAGTTCAACACACTTTTCAGGTCCAAAATGTGGCAACTGTTAGCCAGGACTCTGGCACCAATGCTACTGGTCCAACAAATACACACTGATATCATCCATAAATCACAACTGTGGAAGGCCCATTCTCTGGGTTTTTCAGGGGCAATGAAAGCTACAGTATTTGTGTTGTGGAATAATGTAACAAGGAAAAACCTTGCTTGGAAGTGGTGGATGCTAACTGCTGACTTCACTGGAACTGCTGAGTAATTCAGGTCTTTTCCCAGAGGCATACACTAGCTATCTATCAGATAATGATAGACAATGGTTTGTCAATGTGTGCTGAGATTACTAGAGTCATAATTTTAACAATGTGATGTATGTCAATATAAAAAGGAATGGTGGTGTCAGTGGAGTTTTAAAGATTGGTTCAACTTCTTCCTTTTCTTTGGTTTCAATCATCATTTCATTCATCAATTTAACTTAAACTGGTCCTCATCAGAAGAAGAAGCAGGGTCTTTTGGGGGGTAAAAAGAAAAAAAAAAAGCACAAGAACTGACTGCATGCTAACGGCACAGAAAGATATAGAGAAAATGTCTCAGTCATTGTTGTGTTACACAGCACTAGCATTTTTATTTCTCTTGGTTGATGTTAATCAAACATGTCTGCACACTCCTTCTCTTTCCTATGATCTTATCACCCTAAAAGTTTATGATGGTGTACCATGGGAAAGCAGGGCCTTTAACTGTGTTCATTGCTGCTACATTTGAGCCCCAGCACATCAACGCTGAGTGGCTCGTTTCAGTCTAGACAGCATTTTGTCATGGGATTACAAAGGATGTCCTTCTAACGGTCACATTTCCTTTCTAACTACCATAACATGAAAAATATGATACTCATCAAACACCACAGAGTGTTAAATTTAACTCAGACATGAATGCACCCTCACTATGCAAATCACAGCACAACATCCACAGCTGGAACAGTGACTGCAAACGCCATTTACGAGAGTTTTTACAAGAGTTTGGTGGCAGTAAATGATGCAGAAACATCACTGACTAGCAGGATGTACGGGTGGGGTTGTGTATCATTTGCTGTTAGATGTACACCGTTTCATATAGGAATGGAGTTTGAAGTGAAACTTAATTTGGCACAGTGTTATCTTAGTGCGAGGGAGGAGGGGGACCCAAGGGAGAGGAGCAGTTCCCAGGACATTTTGTGCAAGAAGAAAGAGGGAGGAAAAGAGAGAGAGAGAGAGGGAGGGGATATCTGCTGGAATTCCCAGGATGACCAAAAACCAATGCCAAACAGTACATACACAAGAATAGCATTCCTTTCTATAAATAGCAAGAACTTTGTCCACATCTTCCATATGGCTGTCATATTATCACAAACTCTCCTCTATCTCAGTGTATGAGGAGATACAGGAGTCTTTATGTGTCTCTGAACATTTTGCTTTATGAACTGAGTTCAGACTTTATTTTAAGGCTTGCAACACCTCAGGCACTCGTTCCCCTTGCAGCCCCTTAAATCTCTCTGGATGTGTTTTTGCTGCAGCACGCCTGAACACGTCTAAGGAAGCATCAAAGAATCCAGCGCAATGACCCTTGAAGCTCCATCCATCCACCAAAGTTATGTTTGTCTCAGTTTCTGGCATCTAAGTTTGTATGTTTTCTCTCTTAATTAATTTTCAGGATCTTTACCTAAACCTAAATGTTCATGCTGTGTGCATATACTCACTCGTACTAACTTCTTTGATCATCTCAGCAGAGGCGTGACATCCGTTGACTATCTGTCTTGTCCACAGAGACAGGTCCTTGGTGGTCTCGGCCCGGAAGAGGTGGGTCTCGATGCCGAGTCGTGTGCCGGTTCTAGTGGCGAAGAAAAGCTCTGTCCCAGAGTGAGGAGACCCCCGATCAGGACCAGACTGAACCAGACTGGATATAAACATACACAGAATTACTGTCAGAGGCAATTACAGGTTGAGAAAGTATCCTGTCACCTCTTGTTATGGGGGTGTTTGTGCTTATAGCATGACTGCTTAGGCTACTTTAAATCCGGCCTGAGAAATAATGCCATGGAAATGATGCATTAAGCCTGGTTTATGCTTCTGCATCAAGTCTACACCAAAGCTACGTATGCTATTTAGAGCACTTCAGACTTGTGCGTTGATGTGTCTGTATCACACTGAAACACTCCCCTAAAACGCTACTGAGCAATGCCATTTTTACGTCAGCTCCAGGTCTTGTTGCCACATTTTCTGATTTTTTGCAAACAGGAGGCCATGGCAACTGAAAACGAGTGTGATAATCCTGAGTGAGAGGAGCCGTTGATTAAGCTGACTGCAAAGAAGACAAGAATGGAGACATCAGAGGACATGGAAAATATGAACGCTAAATCAGTTAACAGAAAGCACTTGTTTGGAAGTTGTTTCCACATCTGTAGTGATTTACCTCACTCTGGAGCAGTGGCTCTCAACTTGTGGGTCGGGACCCAAAAGTGGGTCACAAAGCCATTTTAAGTGGGTTGCGAATGTGTGCCTAGAGAATAAATTGTCACAAAAAGTCATTGAAACTCTTTAAGACATGTTTCTTTTGTCTTCAGTCTTTGATCTGTCAAAAGTATTTGGCCACAGCTGCTAATTATTTTATTCAGGTGTTTCAATCAGACCCATTGCTACAGGTGTATAAAATCAAGCACCTAGCAATGCGGTCTCTATTTGCAAAAATTTGTGATACAAAATCAGTTGTTCTGAAGATCTCAGTCCCTTCAAGCATTGTACTGTGATGGACACCACCTTTGGAACAACTGTGAAGTTCAGTGGAAGAGGGCTAAACATATAGAGCTGTTTTTCAGGGTTTGGGCTAGGCCCCCTATCTCCAGTAAAGGGCAGTCTTCATGCTTCAGCATACCAAGACAATTTAGAAAGTGCTATGCTTCCAACTATGTGGCAACAGTTTGGGGAGGACCAAAGCAAAGACTATAAAGACAAGGTTTGAAGAGTTTGGTCTGAAAGAACTTGAGTGGTCCGCACAGAGCCTTGACTTCAACCCCTAGTATTAAGCACTTTTTGAACAAACTAGAATGGAGATAGTGAGCCAGGTTTTCTCGTCCAACATCACTGCCTGACCTCATTAATGATCTACAGAATGAATGGGTACAAAGTCCCAAAAGAACACTCCAAAATTTTGTGGAAAGCCTTCTAAGAAGAATGGAGGCTGTTATTGCTGCAAAAGAGGGGCCAACTCCATTACAAAGTACATGTTTCTCGAATACAATGTCATTACAGTCCCTGTTGGTGGAATGGTCAGGAGGCTGAATTCTTTTGCCCATATAGTGTGTCTGCAAACCTAATTTTTTTTCATGGTACAAATTTGTTCTGCTAAACTCCTCAGGAGCTAATGGTATCTGAGAATGCAGCACTTCTTATTAACATGGTGGTAAGCAACATTAGCATTCCAGTGGGAAAAACCTTCTACCTCTCTCTCCTATCTCATACTACTCTGCTAAGCCCTGCCCACTAAATGACACATTAAGCATGCACACCAACTGTTGTCACTGAAACATGTCTGTTCCTCTTAGTTAGTGTTGTACAATTGAAAGGGCAGAAACAAGAGCAGCAGGTGAATATAAATTGGAAAATGTCTCAAAAAAAGCAAAGGTGGAGGTCACACAGTTGGTGTGCCCTAAACAAAGGCAAGGAGCAGGAGAGAGAGAGAGACAGACAGAGGGCTGCTTACACACATCAAATAGTAGTGAGATGATGCTAGTTTGTACAGAGACACTGTGACTGGCCTGTTATGTGTGATCTTACGTTGATTGGAAGTTTGATTTAGACAGAATGATGAAAAAAATGAACTAAGTACAATGGAGAAGGTGCCCACACATTTATTTAATGGGATATCTTGATGCAACATTTTTAGGGACATGATGATTTGGTATTTTAACTTAATTTTCACAGAAATCCTGTTTTGTATGGTAGTGTGAAATATATGCCAAACTCACAGTTGTATTAAACTACATATATAGTTTAAAAAACAAGATAAAACATGTTTAAAGTGTAAGAAGGTTAAAATTAGCATCGTATTATTTTCAGTTTACAGTGTTTAGATGGAATGTTTTTTTCAACAACACAGTGTTCTCCATGAAATATGTAAAATATGTGAAGGTGCAAATAAACCGTGTGTGTTTTTGACATCTGTATAGACAGGGGTGGACCTACCGTGTTGCTAAAAGTGGATATGTGTGTGCAGGGCTCTGCCAGGCCTCTTTGCCTCGTGGCAAACTATCGTACAGCAGCAGGTCTTTCTCCGTCACCACCACCAGCACGGGCTTCCAGCTCTGCTTCTCACTCTCTGTCTGCAGGAAAAACATGTAAACAATGACACTGAAGTTTGCCCATCATTCATACCAACTCATCCTGTGCAAGGCAAGGGCTGAATCCAATATTAGCATAAAAAACTAAACATAAAAAGTAATAATTATTACAGATTACTGCATTGTAGTTGCAAAAATGACCAGGGAGCCATAAGTAATCACCACTGCTCTTTACGCAGTCAGCAGCAGCAGAAAAAAATCTATATAATTTTATATGTTAACAGATTTTCTGAGACTTATGAAAGTTTTTGTTTCCTTCTAAAATTCAAAACTAATTAACCAATGACTTTTAAAGATTCAAATTTGTAAAAGCAAACCAAGTAAGCAATAAATCAATTCTACAAAGTCGCTCATTTTAAATTGGAATCAAGCTCTACCTCCATTAATTGATGCTGCAAGATTAATTATACCAACACTCTTCAACATCCATCAAAAACTCTGAAACTCTACTCAGGTTTTAGATGAAAGCACAGACTTTATCAGGGACATTAATGACAGTGTGCCAGCAAGCTGCTTTATGGGACTCATGTTTTGTCAGAGAGAGGAATGTGGGTTGGGTAGGGGGGTTTGTGTGGCGCTGCAGGTCGTTTCTGCCAGCATGTGCACAATGATGCAAACGCACATGCATGTCTGATTATACAATGAAAGACCCACATCTCAACATATGTATGTCTGTGGGTGCACACACCTGAATTTTATTTTGAAAGAGGTAGAGACTGAGAGGTCAGATTGCAGTCAGACAACAGGGACAGGGAAAAGAAGTAATGTTTTGTGTAGGTCACAAGAGCTAAGTTGATATTACTGCCTGTGATTTGATTTAGCAAAAGGGAAGAACACTAGATGTCAAAATTGACATTTCTTTACAGTAAGTCCCATGTGTGTTTCTATTATCAAATAAGATGTTGGTGTCTTTATTGACGCGTGCACACTGGAAAAAAAAACACAAGGCTTTCCTCAAGCACCAGCTGTCAAACAAACAGCCAACAACTCACATAATTAGAGATGGCCACTTTTTTCCTGTTGTTGACTATAAAATAGTTTGACTAACATGTTACCACATGTTTTTCCTTCACATTTTAGATTTATTTCAACCTTTTAAAAACTTAGAGTAATATGAAATGCTGCTTTGCAACATAAACATTAGGCTTGTAGTCAACCACAGAAAAACTTGATCAACTGAAATCCCCCCAGGCACTGACCAACGGATTGGTTGTTGGGGTTGAAAAAAACAAAAACCTTATTATCTCGATCAACCTAATCTCTGACAGGTTCTATGTTGCATCCTTCAGGTAGTCAGAGTATATATATATAAATAACAAGCATGTTGCAGTAAAATAAAAAATTTTGATCTCATTATGTTGGTCTCAAATATCAACTGTCTGAGACAGTGGTATTCAACCCTATTCCACCAAAGAGCCACATTGTCTTAAAAATATTTTAGCAAGAGCCACAATCCAATCCGGGGATGTAGGAAAGATCATAGATGAGTTAATCCATAGTTGAAATGAAATGAAAGAGTGAATTGGTGGATAATTGTGAGGTTAAGTGGGATGCAATAGGCTACATAAAAAATGTCTGTATAGTGTCAGAAGAAACAATATGTCATTAATAATGAGCATATATTTATTTGATTTACCGCTGACGTCGGGCCAAAACCTTGTATCTCAAATTTTTTATGATTTTAAGTTGTTTTTATAAATCAGTGCTATTGGTCACCTTTTACACCTGTCAGTGGGTTTTAACCAATTTTAAAGCAATAAAAAATGTCAAAAGATGTGTTTGTTTTATTCCCTGAAAAGTAGTGATTTTGGAGATACAAGTCTTTGGCCTGACACAAGCGTTATGCGAGATCCACCTGGCCTAAATATTTTTTAAGATATTAGAATGAGCTGAGTTTGAGCTATGAGATGCTTTTCAAAGAGCTGATGAATTACGGTTGGCTGTTTGGGTATCTATATCTCACATTGGGGCGTTAACTGTAGTTCTGTGGCTTTAGTAAAATAATAGAGATGCTTTCTATTTTTTCACTCATTATTGATTCTTAAGCTAAAGGGGGAGGGGCCTTATATTGGTCTTTGCCCTGGGTCTCCAAATGACCAAAACCGGCCCTGCCTCACACCTGCAGCTCTTCCAGACGCATCACTCCACCCTGCCTCATTTTGCAACTTTGGTTTTATATTTCTACTCTTTTTACAGTATTTACTATCAGTTGTACATTAAAGTTCAAATGAAACACCCAAGTTTGGACAAGTTTTACTAGATATTACGTTATCCCAACATGTGATCCATGTATGTCGGGCTCATTGATGATGACGTGTATTGGCATAATCATCATAAAATATGAGTGTGGGAGAGCATCTTATTTTGTAACATTAACTATTAACAGGACCTACTTGTTCCAACCTGTGCTGTGTGATTTCAGAATATAAATACTGCCCAGACAGCTCAGTGTACACTAGTATTTACTGAAGTGAACTATAAATAAGTCCACAGCTTGGGACATAAAGGGAGACTCTTAGGGACCATGAGACATCACTGTCAGTCCTCTATTTTCCATTTGTCTTTTACAGGCTCTAGTGTTAACATGGATGTTTTAATGAGATGGTAAAGGGACTTAATACTTGCATACTAGTGAATAACACATGCAGGGCTGTCTGGGTTGTGGAAGAGGGCTCAGTATAGGCTTTTGCAGTGCCACTTCATCACAAAGTGGCACTGCATTCTCTCCCCTGCATGTCTCTCACTCTCTCCGCTGCCTTCCTCATATCATTGGTCAGGTGAGAGCTGATCAGCCATCTATAGCCATGGATGACTTATCAACTGGAAGGTGCCAGGCCTAATAAACATAAAACTAAGCTCCTTATTCTGGGATATCGCTCATTATACATCTCATGTTTGACTGTCATGTATGTTTCGTGACCTTGTTTTGCATGTATGCATGATGCATAATGCATGAAAATGTACTGTACAAGATCCTTTCTTTTTTTTTGGGGGGGGGGGGTTCATGTCTTTATTCGATAGGAGTAGGACAGTGGATAGATCTGGAAATGGGAGAGAGTGGGAAGAGACACGCGGCAAAGGGCCCTGTTGCCTACATTTTCAAAAGGTTGCAACACACTGATTGTTGGATGCTTAAATGTTCCTGAGAGGGACACCTTCTTATGACATATGCCTTCCTTTGTTTAATGAATTGTGGGGTGGGGGGATTTTCTGATCCCCTAGCTGGCTACTTTTCCCCACAATTCAACTACTACATATGACTATGGAAAGCCATGGAAAAAAACTGCCATATTAAATGTACCACAGTGTGTGTACCTGTGTGTGAAAGGCTCACTCAGGAGTGGGTGTAGACCACTCCTCACCTCTCAGTTTAATCCAAGACAGGCTACAAAAACATTTTATTCCTCTCATAACAACTCTATACCCCAACCTTCTTGATTTTTTTGCTGTGCATGCAAACCCCCTCGCCTTCTCTTCAAAACACACATTGTTAATCTTTTAACTTATAACACACACTCACACACAGGCAGCCCGGTATTTTATTTTACAATGCTCCATAACTATTCTCATTATGAGAGCTTATCTGCAGCCAAGCGATGGAATCCTAAGCTGCTCTTTGAAGTTCTGCCTCAGCCAATCACATCGTAGGATTTAAGGGGTCGAGGGTCAGCGTTTTAACATAATGAGAATATGTTGCTTAGTAACAGTATTGTACAGCATTTGAAGGATCAAATACTGGCAAATTCATGCCGACTAAATTAGACAGGTACAAATGTGTGTGTGCACACAGGTTTGTGTGTCTCTGTGTGAAAGAGAGTGAAGCTGTGCCTGCCTTTGTGCTTGTGTGAATTTCAAAGATGTATTTATCTGTATGTGTGTGTGTGTGTGTGCATGACAAGTGTATAATAAAAATCTATGCATGCAAAGACAGCTACCTATGAACAGGATGCATATATTAGTGATTGAATACCCCACAGATGGTTTCAATTTTAACATTAAAACGTCATACCTAGACATCAGGTTTTGAGCTGACTACGGTTGTCAACATTGTTGGTGCTTAAATTCTTCTCTATGCAAGAATGCAATATAGAATTTTAATGACTTATAGTTCTGAAAAGTTTTAAAGCTTTAAAGAACTACAGATTTTCAGTCTGATTGTGACCAAAAACTGCTGATATGTTGCCATTAAAATGGTTCAATTTTACATTTTGGATCCATGGTATCAGAACAAGAATTAATAGTGTTTGATTGTTACCAGAATCAGTTTATGAATGTAGTTTAATGACGCAAGATGTCTGAATGCAAACCACACATCTCTGATGGCCACTCTCATAGATGGTTCATTTAAGACGTTCTCTCTGTCAGAACACGAGTGCCGTAATTTGCCAGTACAATGTATTTGGAGTTTTAGATTTTTAAACAATCTACTTAATTCATTAACAAAGACTGGCAGTTAAATTATGAAATAACCAGATAGCAAATATTACAAACTAAGCAATATTTCATAAATGTAACAGAGAAAAAGGTCAGGGGTTTAATCTAGGATGAAATTATGCATAGACCTGATTTAAGTAAAAACACGAACAGTGGCTTGTTTTAGCTAACACAGCTACATTAGCTACTTTATTGATGTTAAGCTATGTTAGCTTTAGATACGTGGGCCAAAGCTCGCACTGTTATATTAAGCACAGTTGGAGTGAAATACCAGCACAAATATTAATATATCATGACATTGCTACAGTTAGCAGGCCAAAAGCAACCAAACTGGTACCCACATGGTGTGCCGTTTTGGGAGCATAAAGAACCGGCTATGCTGGCTAGCTGAACCAAATAACCCAGATCACTGAAAATAGCTGTTTGTTTAGCTTCCTCCTTCACCCCTTCTTCCTAACTGGCTATTACTCCGTTCAGTGATCATACTTGCTCAGCTGTTCCCAGTGCTCACCACGCATGGAATTTTTGATTGTAACAGTAGGACATGTTAAATATTTACAATCTGGAGTCAGTGCACTTCCAGTCAGGCTGTAGAAGGAAAAAGTCACTTGTAACACACTACAGGATTATCTGTCAAAACAATCTTGAGAGCCCTCTGATTATCGGGCATTTGCTGACTTTGGTGAGGAGGAGGAATTCAGCCATACAATCAGCTCAGTTGTCGTGTAGTGTGTGGCCTGCTTTACTCAGACCCCTGTAGCTGTGTCGCTCCACCAAGCGACAACCCCTGTGTTTGAAAAATAAAGCTGCTGAGGCTGGCTGCAGAAGTACCAGGAGTCACATAAACCCCCATTTTAAAATTCCCTTTTCTGCATCAGAAATAAACATATTTACAGACTGGTTATAAACAAGATTAGGTTAAAACCTAGTATATGGCTGACTGCAATTGTCTGAGGTGCCTGTTGAAATGCCTGACTGAATTGTGCGTTCTGGCAGAGTGACTAGTTTTTGGGGTGAGTAACTGTGCTGTCCCTAATGTCTGTGGGTTGAGAATTGAAGGACCCTTAAAGTTTAAAACATAATGCCCTGTTGTCAAGATACAGGAAACAAAATTGATGCCAAGGCCCCTTGGCAGACATGCAAAAAGCACTTCTGTACCAAGACAAGCTTTCAGTGTTTCATGTTTTAAAAAGAAATGTAGTCCAGTTCTGATTAAATTGCAGCTTTCCTACAGCTACATCTTAGCTTATGGCTACCGCGGCAGGAGCCCCTGGATACACTGGAAAACCCCACCCTAATGATCGCATAGTCATGTTGAAACAGACCAGCAGAAGTGCAAAAAAAAACAAAAAAAAAACAACATCTTTCTGTCATGGAAAGCTTTCAGTGTTGCTCCCTGCCCTGGTTTAAATAAAGAGACATCGTCCAGTTCTGACAAAATTGCTGCTGTGGCTACATCCGAGCTAATCACTCCACTAGCCAGCCTAGCAACTAATCCTTTCCCTGTAACCATCACACACTCATGCTGAAGAAGGTCAGAAGAAGAGCAAAAACACCTTTCACAACATGAAAAGCTTTTAGGGTTGTTTTTATTCTTTATTTCATATGGAAACATCCAGTTCTAGTTAAACAGATTAAGTGCTTAAAGTCATATCCAACATAATCACTCTAGTGGGGCAGCCATTACCGACAGCTTTCTGTACAACGAAACCCTGCCCATAGCGTAACTCTGTATGTTATGGCTCTGAAAGTACAGTAAGTCACTCACTCAGTCAGACAAATACAGAGCCATGTGTAGGGCCGACCTCAGCAGTCAGCCAAAATCCTCTGGTCTGTATAGTTGATGCCTTAATAGGCACACACTGTACAGGATATGAATTTTTCTCTTACTTTCTCTGTTTTCGTTCAATCAGGGATATTGATTTATGCATTAATAGGGGCAAGGCTGATCTAAAGTTAGGTTGAGACAGCATTTTCTATATAGCAGACATTGTGGATCAGACTCAAAATTGCCCTTTAATGACTAAATGGCTGATATCACTCAGGTTCAATATTTCCTACAGGCTATGGGCCCAACTAGATATTTTTAAGCCACACAGAGACAAACAGCTCAGCTCCACCAACCTCTGCTTCTTACACAATTTTATATTTAACACAAACTTTTTTTGTTTTTGTTTTTTTTTTTACAAAAACTGCACTCCTAAATGTGTATTTAAAAAAACAGTAAACCACTGCTTTTCGTTTAATGAATAATTTACACATAATGGGGGAGAAAAGTCAAGTCAAAAATGATCCTACTGGTCAGCATTGCAAACGATTCCAGAAAAGCTTTTTAACAGCTTTCCTCCCTCAATATGTGGAATTCATTCATGAAACAACAATGGCAATTTGCTGTTCAGTAAATAAACATTATGGAGGGTAGTTTAAGTTGAAAAGATTCCTCGATTTTAAAATAAGATGGAAGCAGCAGATTTTATCACTGCACTTCATCTTTTGTTATTGTTTTGATTGGCAGCCTTTGATTCAGCAGCCATGCATTTAAGCCAACCCAAAGTACCTTTCTATACCTTCTTACGACTGATAATCCAACATTCACTTCAACAGGTGCCCCTTCGCCAGAGCAGAAATTAAGGAGAGTATAGTGTATAGTACAGAATATCTGCTTTTTCAGCCAAAATTATGTACTCTGGGACATAATAATGGCCAAACATATTACAAACAGGACATGTAGAATGAGAGGACAAAAAAAGGTCACATGGTCTCATCTGAAATGAATAGATAAAACTTTTTATGGATAGAACTCTAACCAAAAAACAGTCAAGATGTGAAAGTGATTTAAAAGTCAAGGCATGTCTTTTAATACAGCTCATATTTCTGATAAACGGCACGGATCAAATATTTTTAATAGGTTTTCACAGCTGTGGATGCAAAATAAAATCCTGAAATCAAGTCTTAAACTTTTAACAGCCCTTCGGTGATCACAGTACAAACTAAAATGCCCTCATTTTCTAAAAATACCCCCCATTCTAAGTTGTAAAACTCAAACTAGTCCTTATAAAGACAGAAGAAGAGCACGGACATGCACACATACACCTGTGCACCATTGTCACAAAAAGGCAACAACAGTGGAGATACCCCATTAAAAATGTGAGAAATGTGGAGGCATTTCTGTCTCACACACTTACAAAATGGTACAGTGGGGAGTTATGAAGCATTTAACACAGCCTATCTCTTTCACATGCACCTTCACACTCACATACGCAGACACACTCTCTTACCTTCCCTGCCAGCCACCCCAGGTGTCGTATCTCTTTGCTGCCAGCCACCTCCATCTTGGCGGTGTTCTGGATGACCTCTGCCAGCGCCCGCTGTGTGGGGACGGCACATTTTAGGAGGGATGATTATTCAGAGAGCCTTAGATTCAAAGCAGCACTGAAGGGCTGAATAATGGCCACAGTATGTGCCCATTAAAATATCTCATTTTAATGCTCCCACTAATGGAAAAATACCTGTAAAAACCAAAAGAATCAAAGACAGACCTGTGCCAGCGTGGATGTGACAGCATGCATGGCAGAGAACCAGGACAGGGCAGATGGTTGGTCTGGGCAGCGCAGCACCACGGTGTGCCTGGCGTCGGGGGAGTGCAGCTCCAGTTGTCTGGAAGAGGAGATAAGAAAAGTTAAAACAGCTTTAACCTCTCTGTTATCATCAGAGGGTCTTAAACTTTTATGGTTCACAACCCTTGATGCATAAATTCATTTTTGAATATTGAAAATGTATTGCTAACGTTATCAGGCCAGTCCCAGTTTGACTCAGTTTAATCTTACGGAAGCCAAATTCAGTCCTGTTAGGTTTCAGCCGCAGCAGATCCATGGTTTCCTCATCCACTTGAAAATGGGCATCCGGTCGGGACAATGGCACGAAGTGCATTGAAATTTGAATTTATTCAAGTCAATTGCTCATGCATCCTCTGTGGGGCCTATGACACAATGCCGTCTCCCACTAAAATTTCCATAACTAATCTCCTTATATCATATGGGAGTATTTCTGTCCTCCAGAGAAATGCATCTGTAGGATGCTCCTGTGTCTCACTGAACGGCTCTTTGATTATGTGCTCAGTGAACATGAATTTTAAAAAGGTACACAGTGCAGCTTTTACAGTGCGTAGAGCTGTGCAACATATTTTAGTACCAGTAGAGTTAGTGTTCATCTCTCTAGAGGAAACCAGCCATTGAAATACTAAAGGGTATAAATGGTGGTTTTACTTTTTAGGAAGAAAATAATTCAAGAGCATGGTAAGGTAAGGCTGCAAAGTAAGACAGATTTTAAAAATAATAAAAAAGTGGGACTGACTCAGAGGTTAGAAGGCTAAAAAGATTGCAGTTTGTGAAAGTACAGATAACTGGACAAGTTTTAAATATTCTAAAGTTTGGATTGTGCCAAAAGACATCACAATACAGTAAAAACACATTTTATCATAGTGCTGTCACAATAGCAGTAAATTCAATATCATACTGGTCAAAATTCAACAATACTGATGTCTGGCTGTATAAACTGCACAAAAAATGGCAAAAACAAAAGAAATGTTTCACTACCTCAAAGTTACCAACATGTTTGTGCCATCCAGACATCAGGCAGGGGTTTGCCTGCACTTTTTGCTGGATTTATTCCTCTCCTATGCACTTGTCTAATGAAAAAGTGCTATTATTTTCAAGTATGTGGTCTTGTAGCCTGCTGAATTTTCCAGAGCAACAGAGGGGGCCTGGAGATCATAAGAGCGTGCTCTGCAAGGTTAAATTAAAATCAATGTGCAATGTTTTGTACCACTAGCATTAGTGGTACAAAACATTGCACATTGATAAGCACTAGAATAAAGAAGAGCTCAGTGACTTCAAGTGCGGTACTGTGATGGATGCCACCTTTGCAATAAGATGATTTTGGGGGGGGGGGTGTTCCCCTCATATCTGCTAGAACAAATAACTTTCACTCTTCATCTATGTGTGCTCTAGATGTTCTTTTCTGCAACTTTGCTCTTCTGCAATCTTAAGCCAAACTATTTCAGTTGTACCCTGATCATAATCGCTTATGCAGCAAACATGAAGGTGTGCCTGTCTCTCTTCTACACCTGTTGATCGTGCCTTTTTAAGATAAATCTTGACATCGTCCTCTTAAACCATTTCAAAAATCCTGAACCACCAGTTTGGTCGAGACCCACTCACTGCTATCTTTGGCTTATCTCCAGATTTGGACTTGTCAAATGATGAGATCTGTGTGTTGGCTTTTACACATTTGCTTTCCAAATGGTTGATCATACTTAACAGAAAGGACCAAAGGAAATGCAGAGTAAATTTCACTAAGTGTGATTCATTTCATTTTCTTTCACTTTAAAACTATCTTTAGAAATTACTATATTATTTGGGATTCGATGAGGGATGAGGTTCAGTCTTTATCCTGTCCATGTTGCTGATTCCTTAATGAAAGCACTCTGTGGTTTTTCATGATATACATTTGAATGTCTTGTATGATTCAGAACATTTTCCATGATTAGCTCTGCTTGTTTGGTTCTGGTGTCAGGTCTGTTTTATGTTTAGATGTTGTTACATAGCCAAGGGTTGATGTGAAAGGGTAGGAACAAGGAAAATAAGATTATCTTTCTATATTCTTGGATAAAAAAGACCTTTCAAAGAAAAATGCTTGATCAAAGGGTTTATTCATTTCAATGATATCTATGCTTGTCCAACCAGGGTTTTCAGAAAAACAGAATAAACCTTAAATGAAAGCACAAGATTTCAAACTGCATCTTGACATGAATCAGTTGAGTTGCAAATGAAGAGGGTCAGAGCACAAGCTGTAAAATTTGGATGCACCTGAAGCAATTTAAGGGGCCAGTTTCAAGTCATAACATGAATGAAAATGCATTCCTGATCGACCGACGATTCTAATACCATCTCTGAAACAATCTAGCACCTCAGTTACTACCCCCCACATGCAGGAGCTCCTAGTGATTTAAAATAGAAACTACTCTAAAAGCAGGCTGGTTTCAATTCTGCAAACATGCTTTCTTTGCAGCTCATTTTATTCATATTGTGCACCCTGGGGACCTGGAAAAACCCCAGCGAATGTGATGAATCTGCTCCACCATGAAACCCTCAGAGGAGGGAGAGGGACCGTCTAGATCAGCTCCAGGTGCTTCTCTGGCCCGGGTTAAAAATACAACTGCTGCCTTTAAAAGGGAAGTTGATTAAGGACAGGCCAGGGGGAGAGCAGAAGGGGATTTAGGGCCAGATGTGTGTCTGGTAGAAGGATTGTGTGTTTAATGAGAACAATTTGACTCCTAGGAGTTATAGTAGACCCAGAGGAAATGTTCTGTAGCATTTTCTGGCCTGGATGTGGAGAGTTTAAATTCCTTCTGTTGCATGTATGATACAGCGCATTTACATGGGGAGTCATGGAGCGGATGACCTGTAAATGGACTCACATGTTTGAAGTTGCATACGTCTGGTCCTGGTTGAACGATGATCAACCTCTAGCTTGATCAAAGGGTAGCTGTTCTCATAGGATTGACACTATATGAATAGATAATGTCTTTTAAAGCAAGGTGGGTGTGTTACAGCATACAAAGTGATTACTCTTGCTTTATTACAAGTGTTGCATAGATGAACCCTGCATGAACACACAGCTGCAGAGGGACATGTATGAGCAGTAAAGCATTCTACCTGTGGTTTTTGATTAACAAAACAGGCCTTTAAGAATCAAACAATTCAATGAGAGAATCATGGCAGAACAAAAACACGTTAAAATTTCTAAATTACATAATTTCATTGTTTGTTTTGGCTCATTTGAGTTCCAGATGGACATGGAACCATGATTTTTGTTGCCTTTGCAACAAAAATCTGAAGTCATTATTCCATTCCCGAGGGGAAATTCTTCAGTAGTAAACTGCAAGTTAGTCCTTGGGCCTTTGAATAATTGTTTTTTTAAATACAAAAACAACAGCAGAGTCAAATCAAGTCCTTAGTCAGTCAGATCTCAAGAAGAGTTTAAAGGCTTCACATCAAAATTTAAAATTCTCACTGAATTAAATAAGTCTTTTACTCTCAGTAGTCTGGGATTTAACACAACTCCTCAAAGTACAGACTGAACTTTCTTTGAGGATTAAATAGCACAACACCAATTATTCAGAATCCCACAATCCTCTCACCGGTTATTTTTCTAATCACTTCAAAGTTCTAATCAAACACTATTGTGTTCAGTGTAGGGCTGCACGATTGTTCCTAAAATATGAAATAGGATTATTCTCCCAAGGAACTGAGATCACTATGCTCCCATGAATATTCTTCTTCAAAAGCTGTATTGCACTTATGTCAAAATATGTGCTGTCTAAGTTTTCAATAGGCCCAGCTTCCAAACACTTTTAACTGACACACCTCATTTTTGATGTAGTAAAGACAGTACAACCAATCCAATAAAGGTTAAGATATGCTTTGTAATTAAATATACTGAAAAAAACAGACTACACCACAGCTGTCATTAAATGGCTGAAAAGGCAAATAGCCAATCACTGTCAAGTGCTACAGTGCCTATAAAAAGTATTTACCCCCTTGGATGTTTTACCCTTTTATTGACTTTATAAATCAATCATTGCCAAAAGAGTTTTTTTTTTTTTTTTATTTCTAAACTCTAATGTCAAAACAGATTTCTACAAAGTAATGTCAATTAAACAACAGTGTGTAAGGTCAAGTAAGTGATAACATAAAAATTCAACCCCTTTAAAATGGCTAACCTAATTCAACAGAGATCCAACTAGTTGGTGTTAGTACTCTCACAATTAGGGAAATGCAAATAACTTGACTGCTGTGAATGTGTCTAAAGTGATAAAGTATAAAGCAGTATAAAGACACCTGTGTCTGGAAGGTTCAGTCACTGGTTAATCAGTATTCCACCAAGAAAAGAAAAGGTTGTCAATAAGTATATTGAGGATGGAAAAAAAAACAGAGACATTGAGCATCCCACAGTGTTTTTAGTTTAATCCATCATCAAAACAGGAAGGAATATGCCACATGTGTATATCTGCCTGGATCAGGCTGACCTCACAAAGAGAAAGCTCACAGTGAAGTAAGCTAAGATTAAATCTCGACTAGAGTTTGCCAAAAGATACACGTGAGACTCCATAGTCAAGTGGGAGAAACTTCTTTGGACTGATGAGTCCAAATGGTTCTTTTTGGCCATCAGACAAGACACTATGTTTGGCAGACTCCAAACACTGAACATCAGGTGATGACAGCATTTTGCTGTGGGGATGCTTCTTGGCAGCCAGCCCTGGAAGGCTTGTAAAGGTAAAGGGGATAAAATGAATGCAGCAAAATAGCATACAATGAAAGCTACACAGGAATGGTTTAAAGACAACAAAGTGAATGTTTTGGAGTGGCCAAGTCAAAGCCCAGACCTCAATCCAATAGAGAATTTAGGTTGGATTTGAAAGGGGCTGTTCACACCCACTTCCTGCGTAACCTGACAGAGCTTGAGCAGTTTTGCAAAAAAGAATGAAGAAAAACTGCAGTGTCCAGATGTGCAAGCCTGACTGAGACCTATCGACCTAGACTCAGTGCTGTGATTGCAGTCAAAGGTGCATCTACTAAATACTGACATGGCGGATATGAATATCTATGCAGGCACTTATATTAGATTGCATTTGACATTACTTGGTAGACATCTGTTTTCACTTTGACATTATAAACTTACATTTTTTTTGGTTAAAAGAAAAAAATAAAATGTATACCTTGATTGATTCATAAAATCAATAAAATCAGACACTGAGAGCAATAAGCAAAGCAAGTAAGTGTGGTTCCTTGCTGCTATTTGCTTCCTTGATCATTTTGTCTTGATTCATCAAGGCATTTTGCATCAAGATATTGTTATTAATTTTGTTGTTACCTATTTACTTGTTTACTATTCAGGGTGTCATCTCAATTTAGTCATAGAAATAAGCATGTCATTGAATTTTCCTGTCAAAATGTTTGTTTACAGAACTAACACAGCACCTGGACTGAAAACTCAGAAGTACAATAGAGTCACAGCCACAGAGTAAGATTATTATGAGGGTGTTTTTTGCATTCAAGATGCTGACATTGAGTACTTTTCCATGCATAATAACAATGTCTGATCATTGTCTCGCTTGTGGAGTGTTGAGATTTGTAATGCTAGGTTTTGGTTATTGTTAGAATATTAACAATCATTACTATGATTATTATTATAAATAAATAAAAACATTTTTTAAATAAGATTAATAAATAATGGGGCACCACCCTGAACACAAGGACCAACAATCAAAAAGAGCAAAAACAGTCTCAGAAGGAAGATTTGAATAATATTATTGGCTTAAGAGAGGAGAATGTGTCTTTTTCACACCTTGGTGTGAAGTGCTACAATGGCTGCTGAGACAATTAGCCCCTCTATTGTTTATGATCCTCTGCTCTGTCTCCCTCAAGAACTGCTCAAAGTCAGGGTTTACATTGTCATTTGGCCGAGCCTTTCTTTCCCACACAGCTTATATCAACACCCATTTTTTCAAGTAGTCATGCATACAGCAAATTCCATTATGCTTTACTAGATAAAGGACATTATCAGATGATGAAAATTAATATTAACACCTGGCGTTTAGCCAAATAGTCAGTTTAATTTAGCGCATGTAACCCATTTGATCTGATTCACTTCATTCCTTTACATCTGGGTATAAGTAAAGTATAGAACATACACAGAAGCAGCAGAAAAGAAAGAGAAAACATGGCAGCAAGAGTGTCAGAATGCAGCATTTTTAGAATGAAGCTAAAACAAAATTTATGCAAGGAATAAGGGACATGAACATCCAGCCAGGCTGTAGCCGGCCTAGAAGAAGGGGGTCTTTTTCTTTAAAAAGTGGACTGATTTGCAGGCTCCTCCTCATTTGTGAAATTCATTTTGAGCCTTGTTGCACCACATGCACAAGTTGTAAGAATCATTAATGCAAGGAGAATCAAAAAAGTGATGTTTTAGGGCCTCTGTTTGGTTTGCAATATTATCTTAGGATTATTGACCACCATTATTCAAAAGGGTAGGACATTTTTAGATGAAAAAATTAATGTAGGAACTTGGGCTCTGTTGGGGGGGGGGGGGGTCTTTCAAACCCTTCAAACCCCTTAAGCAACAGGCTGGATAACCTTTATCTCCCATATGGGAGGAAATACATGGTGAAATAACTAAGAAATGTACAAAAATGGCTGAGGTTAGCTTTGCAAGAAGTGCAGAACAGATTTGCTGCCACTGAAAATCACTTAGACTGTCTTACTACGAACCTAAGAAAACAAACGACTAAATCAGATTTAGGAATGCGTCCTTGTCGGATCAGTCTTGCAGAGAGAAATCCAACTATTGACAGAATCAGGTTATCAGATCAATGGGATCATGTTAAGATATGAAAAAGTTGAAAACACTGAGCTGATTGGATTGGTAAATAAAATAGGCACTGCTGGTGAACAACCAGTGGACACAGGCCCCTATGAAGCCAATTCAGAACATCAATATACTGTATGTGCTTTCTGTTATTTCCTCAAAGTGTACACCTGACCTGGGTGAGGGTAAAATTGAGAAACTGGTGGAAAGAGTTTCTCTTCCCTGCAAAAATTTGTCAAGGTTAAACACTTGTGCTTCAGCAAACCAGCCATACTGAGAAGCAGTGATCTGATTCTGCAAGAGGCCAGTTTCTCCTTTGACACAACCAAGCATGCTTCCTTGGTCATCTGAGAGGCACATATTCCTTCTCAAGGTTACCCAAGCATGTTGCATTAGTAAAAATATGGATTAACTGTGAAAAATTGTAATCATATTTCCATTTTTGTGTTCTAATGTTTTCATTTGGTGTTCTGTTCCCTTCAGGGTTTCTTTCCCATCTTCCTCACTGCCTCTGATCCTGTCTCCACACTTTCTCACAACATCAAATCCACACTCTCGGTGAAAAGAGCGTAATCCCATCATTTTTTAAAATTAAGTCTGTCACTACTGTCACAATATTTAGACACTATGCTCTTAAACAGTGTTTAAAGTTGGGTGATGAAAACGTCTTCAGAGCATTTTAGTTAAATAAAAGATCACTAAAGTCTCCTCCTCTCCATCACGTCTCTTCATCTCCATACGGTCCTCACTTTTCCTCATTTCCCCTTTCTCCTGCCCGTCCTCACCGGCTCACAAACACTTTAAACAACATCTGCTGGAATGAAGACAGAAAGCCTCAGGGGAACGCAGCATTTACTGAGTCTTGTAGAAAAAGATAAACCAGATTTCCCTGACACTTAGCATAAAGCCTCTTAAACCATTTTAGTTCTGAATCCAAAATAATAAGAAACAGAGCAGGTTTAGTCTCACCCTTCAATCTCTGAAATACTTAACTTTATGGGATCAATGTGAGCTGAATGGATTAAGTACAGCAGAGCACATTTTAGTGTGGGTGTCCTTCCATTTAAACATTTACTAAATATTTACTCAGAGTCAAAGGGAAATGTGTCCTAGCTCTCGGAATAAGGAAGGAGTTACATAAAAACATGCTGGTCAAGGTGAATTTGGCTTTATCTGTGCTTGTGAATCTGCCCTCCAGCTCCATCAAACCACAAAACACTGCCTTATCTGTGTGAAGAGAAAACTCAGCTTGACGCCAGATGAATTATTGACTTCAATTCTGTGTATAACTGGCTCAACAATAAAGACGAAGTTACAGGCAACAAAGTGAACGTTCAACCTTCTTGTGCCTTTAAAAAAAGTTTAATAGCTAAACCAAGTTTGTGAAAGTGCAACTGTAAAGTTTCACCAAAAAGTCGATATCAGAATGCTTATTTGTAGGTTGGTTTTCACAATGAACAAGCCTGAATCAAACAAAAACACAGAAGAAGTAAAATATTTTAGTTGATGGATAAATGTTTCACAAGAAAGAAGTTTCAGATTCTAGTTAGAAAAGTTTAATTTTTTCAGGAAAAATAGTCAGAAAGATTAAAGGTTAATGTGCAGAATTTGTGCTAAAATGTTTCATTAATTAAAAAGAAGACTACTTCTGTAATATTATATGTTCTATATGTTTAACTAACTTCTTATGATAAACAACAATACTTCAGTATTTCCAAAAATGTCCTCATTTATGTTTTGTGCTGCTTATTTTTGATGGACCATAATTATTATCTGTTATAAGCCGTGTTCTGTGAACCAATGCATAATGCATAACCCCTGTAATATTGTGGCCCCACTAAACATTTCTAAGTGATGTGCTGTTCAGCTCTGTCCACCTTCACTGTTTATTTCTTGTATTTTTTAGCATTCTATTCAATAAAAACTGTGCTGTAGACCTTTTACCAAAAGAGACAGATGCCAATTACTAAATTAATAAATAATTTATCATAAGTTATTATGTATGTGTTGCCAAACTTGCCTTTATATGTGTTTCTAAAACGGCTGTAATATTAACTGGAAGTCATACCACTACAACCTACTGCTTATGTGGCAATGCTACAAAAAGCTAAGGGGATGTTTGTTTATGCAACACATGGCTATTTTGTGAGATACGGCGTTCAGGCCATCAAGATATCGGATGTCAAGCAAACTTTGTCTTCAGGAGGTTTAAAACTACTGAAATACTAAATATTTTTGTTCTTCTTTCATCTCTGAGGACATGAATTTAAGTTTTTCAAGTTGTGTGAAGGATGGTGTGTTAATGTGCGCTTTGTTGTGAGGACGATATCTGCCTTTCACCTCTTTGGTTGATACTTCTCCTCAGTGGCAGGGTGGTGGAGGTATGCTGGCTTGGTGGTGGTGGGTGAGGAGTCTGCGGTGTCTTTGCCTACCGCTGCAATGTCTGTATGCCCCTGGATACAAGTGGGGGGACTTAGTTGTACTGATGGTAGAACAGAAAGCTGCCCGAAACCTGGTATTACCAATAATTACTATTATTATTGTTACTATTACTATACCATTTATCATCACTATTTATCATTGTTATCATATTATGTTTATTATATTTCATTGAGATCTACTGGGGAGGGGGGAAGGGGGACGTCGTCTTTTGTATATTTTGTTTTGCCCTGTTTTGTTTTATTTTAATTTGATATGCCTTGACTTGTATCATTTAGTTGTTTCTACAATGAACTGCATATCTTTGAAAATGTTAATAAAAATTTGATTGCAAAAAAAAGTTTCTCAAGTTGTAAGATCCTTGAAGCTATGTCTTGTGTTTTTATCTTTCACAGTAAAGAACAGCTGCTGAGGTTTGTGTAGAACATGCTTATGCTCCAAAATCACTGTGTGTTGTGAAACATATATTAGCAGGTCGCAAGTGATACCAAGCCCTATGATGTCCCTTCCAGCTTGTTACTATTGGACTTTTCTTCAATTAACTTATCATATATTATTTACTCTGTTTTGATTTTGGTACAAGTGAGATGAATGCACTGTATACCTGGGTTACTTTGTGTCCAACTGGGGTTTGTACACGCAAGGATAATTGTATCTCCAACCACACTGTCCTACTTGTGATTCAGTATGTTTTCAGAGGATCTATGGATTTTAAAGTCTATTTACACTGACTGCATTTTTGTTTGAATGTTCTCACAGTGCTTCTTCAAACAGCCCTACCCATGCTTCTGCTTTAAAAGGAAACACTTCAATACGGCGGAACAAATAAAAAGCATACTGTTATCCGTTTCATGGGAACTTCAAATACTTCAGCTGATGTGATGCTAAAATAATGCATACCCCTAAATAAGTTTATGTTTAGTAACGCTAAACCTGGAGTCATGTGTTTATCTGGAAAAGCCTTCAAGAGCTTATGTTTTTTTGACCCAATTTTGATGAAAACAAGTTCAAAGCAATTGGAGTGAGACTTTTAGATCCTGCCAGTAGCTGATGCTTCTTAAATTCAAATAGTGCAAACATTGCCTCTGATCGTGAATTGCATTATCTGTTATTGTTTATGTATACATGTCTCCCTGTCTGTCTATCTGGTTATCGCTACCTAATCTCTTTTTATAGATTCAACATAAAGATATAGAGACTGTACACATAGGTTGTAATTTAAGCATGGTAAGTCTTCCAGTTTTAGTAACACATTAGAAGTTTAAACCAAGGCTGCCCATAAGGGGGGATAAAGGGGCGAGCTTCTGGGGCACAGCCAAAAAGGGGGCCCCATGGAGGTCTGCAAAATCATGGTCTATGGCCCAAACTGTGATACCCATTCAACCTGAATAATAACCACTCTTATAAAAAAAAAAAAAAAAAGTGAATTTGGTTTATTAATGCTGTAGCGCAATATCTTTATTTCAAAATTTAAACCCCTATTATTAAAACAGAATGACTTCTTTTGGTAATGTTAGCTTTCGAAAGTAAAGTCAGACTTCATAAATAAGGCATGATGTGCACAAATGCAAGGATGCCAGAAAAAAGGTCGTAGGAAATGGGACAGCTTTAAGGGAAAAACAATCAAATGATTGCAAAATTTAGCAAAACATAGGCTAAAAGCATTGTATATGGAATAAGAGGCAAAATTGGTGGAAAACATGGTGAGAAGGGGTCAAAAAATGGAAAAAAGCAGGATAATAGAGACAAAATTGGGCTCCGAAATTCAAAAAGGGACAAAAATTGATGGAAAAGAGGTTAGAAAGTGGAAAACTGGTTTAAAAGGAGAGAAAAAGTTGCAAAAATGGCTGAAAAAAGTACTGAAAAATGGTTACACGTGGCAAATATGGGCAAAAAGTGGCTAAAAATGAGTTAAAAGTGGCAAAATGTGTGAAAACAGTGAACAAAAGGGGGTTAAAAAGTGGTTTAAAGTGGCACAAATGAATAGTTTCAACATCTATTGTCTGTTGTGACTTATTGTTGTGATCTGTCACTGAAATGTATGATTTATTATGATGTGTGCTGCTGACCTCTTGGCCAAGTCACAAATCATGAAATTTCAGAGTCAGCTGATTCTGGTTTTTTCAGTGTCAATACCGATATAAAAGATAAGTAGTTCATTTTCCAATTTAGAAACACTCAACTCCAAAGCTAAAAATAATTAACACATGTATTACTATCACCACAGGAGGATGAAGAAAAAAAATGATGGGCAAACAAGATAGGAGAGAGAAGAGGAGGGGGAGGTAGAAAAAAACTGTCCATAGTAAAATAGCTAAAAACCAACTTAAGCTAAACTACGCTCTAGTTTAAAAGAAACCAATAGCCTATAGAAGCTTCAGTGTTGACTGGCTAATTGTTATGTGAGATGTAGTCAATCAGATAGTATTGTGGGGACATTAGGGGAGATTGTGGAGAGTTAAAGAAAAACAGGGAAAGACACAACCCCCCAGAAGAGCTAAAGTAGCGCACTTTTAAATGAATTAATTTTACCCAGATTGATAAAAATGATGCAGAAAATTGGCTATGCACTGTTCTCCTTATAAAGAGAGATCTGACCCAAAACTTTAGTCCTTAAAACACTTTAAATTAAGGTAAGAACAAAAAAAAATAGACTTCAGCTGACACACGTAGGTCTGATGGTCCAGCCTAATCTTGCAAAGCAGATGGTTTGGCTGGACTCCGTGTCTGTCATCAGGTAAATTCATCTTGCAAAGTGCCAATTTCCAATGTTTGTGCCGGACCCAAAAACAGTTTTGACCAATCAGTGTCATTTGAGAAGAATGGGATTAGCTATGGGCGGGGATTAGTTATACTGGAAGTTGATAGCAATGGCTGCCACCAGTGAAGCAAGTACTTATAGCATAGCAGCATTCTTATCAGAACTGGACCACATTTCTTTATGAAATAAAGAGCAAAACAGCACCGAAAGCTTTATAAAATGGAGAAGGAGTTTTTGCTCTTCTTGTGGCCTGCTTCAGCATGAGTTTGCGAGAGTCAGCATATATATTAGCTCGGATGTAGCTACAGCGGCAGTGTTATCAGAACGGGACCACATTTCTTTATTAAAACAAGGGCTAAGAGCCACACTAAAGATTTTCATGATGTAAAAGATGTAATTAATCTTCTCCTGACCTGCTTTAGCATGAGTTTGCAAGCATTCACTCTTGGTTACAATAAAGGCCTATTATGATAAAAACTAGCATTAATCACCATGAGAACAGCACTAGCAGTCTTTAGCCCTGTTACAGTAGCAACAAAAGCCTTCCCTTTAGCAGGCAGGAATGTCACGTAGAACCTGGTAGCGACTAGCTTGGTCATAGTTGTGGAAAAGTGCCAGTTTAATCCATGCTCCACTGTCCATAACCTACAGCAGTGCTAGGCTGTAAAGCATATCTACTTCCTGATTTTGTCTTGTGGCTCTGATTGGCCTGTCATGAATGTGACAGAACATTTGTCCAATCACCTTTCGAGAACTTTGCAAAATTTTTCCCAAACACTTTGTATAGGAGATTTCCCACATGAATGTAAAGTTTATCCATGCAGTGGATACATGAGTTGATCTGGCGTGTCAGGTTAGGTCCAGCCTAAAAGTGAATAAACTTATCTGTACTTATGAGAAAAAAAAAAATGCAGCTGATATAGGCCGATATTTACAACCAATGTTGTTTATAAATACTTGCAGACATTTTCAGATCTGCCAATATAGATGATTAACTTTTTAAGTTATTATGCTACTTAATTATGCTTTTCCAAGCATAACATGGACAAATAAATTATATTCTTTATATTGCAGACATAAACGCTATATAGAAAAGGGAATCTTGCCTGGTTGTCTTTTAACCTTAACATATGGCATCAGCAGAAGTACTGAGACACTCACATCACCCAGAGGCATAGAACATCTATCAGATGATGATAGGCAATGATCTCTGAAGGGTTTGGAGACTGATCTCTATATTTTCTTTCACTTTCTCAGTCCACCCAGTGGAAGCAGACTACTATCCACCAATGACTGTGACTCTGGAGTTTCTACCCTGTTGGCACAGGTTTTCCCTTACCACTGTAGTCAAGTGTCATGATGGAGAACTGGCTACCTAAATAATATCAAAGTACAGTTTAGTCTTGTTCTTTATGTAGTGTCCTGGGATTATTTGATCATGATAGGGTGTTTTAATCTCCAGTAGAGCACACTGAGTTAAAGTGTTCAAAGAATTTGCAACTTAAATCAAAGTCAGGCGAATAAACATGAATTGAAGAAGAGATCTAAAATCTTGAGGGTCGCAATATTGCTCATACGGCTAGAGGCAAGCACAGAATGTAGCTTTTTATTTTGTTGGAAATAAAAGTTATATCCTACATGAGAGCCAAACCAACACAGAACCATCTGCTCCATCCACTGATGTTCTTCTTTTCTTTTCATATACAAAAGTTTAGCGATTGTTTGTGAGCGTTAGCATTTACATTTGACGGTTCCAGCAGCGAACCGTCTAATAACGTCAGAACAGACGGAGGAACTTTGAAGTCCCTGCTCACTGTTAACTCTTGACTTTGATGTTGCCCTCATCATCTGAAGCTTTGAAGTTTAGTGAGGTTCAACTATCTCACACTTCAAATATTATACATATGCAGAGGGCGACACACATGGGCCATAGAGAGACACTAAAATCTTAAAATAGACTAAAAATGAGAGAGAGGGAGGGAGAAACACAATAATGAGAAGAGGGTGGCGATAGAGAGAAAGAACTGATTCAGACATCGTAGAGCAGATAACAGAGAAAACTGGAAAAACACAAAGAGAATATCAAAGAAAAGAAAAAGAGAGGACGGTGAAAAGTACAAAAAGGACAGAAAAACACAAACAATAGAAGAAGATTGAAAAACACAAGAAAAGGGAGATCAGCGACAGAATATAGACAAGCAGGAAGGGAAATGACTTGAAAAGCGAGAAGCAGAGGGAGAGGAATCTGGGACAGAAGGCAAATATTCACAGACTATGACACCAAAAAAGTTGAAACAGAAAATCGCTTTTTGCCCCCATGCTGTTTGATTTTGCCTTTGTTATATTACCAACCAATTAACTCGACAGCATCTCCTAACAGACCACCCCCTGCTGGCTGAGAGTTATCTGGGCAATACTTCAAACGTCTGTCTTTAAGAATAACTGAAAACTCCCCCCAAAAAAAGTCTGCCGAATCTCTATTGTGTAATCCCATCAGAACAGAGGAAGACTTCTCTTTTCTCTCTCTGTCACAGTCTTGAGTCGAGGATCAGGGAGGAATTGGTTAACCTTTAGTTAACCATCTTTCTGTTTTTTGAAAGTTGAACTCCAGAGTATTTTCCTGTGACAATATTGACACAGAGGCTAAGAGCTGCTTTAGACTGTTAAGACAAATTTGCCACTTTGCTCACATGATACTCCTGTCTCTTTGGAAAAAAAAAAAAAAAAAAAAAAAACATCTAAGGCAAACTTTTTGTAGCGGCAGCATAGTTGAACTTTGACTGAACTTTAAAGTCTTACTTTCACGAGGAAGATGCGAACTTTAATGATTATTCAACTGTCCTACAATCATCTTTTTGAAGAGGATAAAAGTTTTGACTTATTTGGGCAAAAAAGCCTAACCCAAAAAGTCCACACACTTCATGTCTGCAGTGTTATATGTACATAAGTTTTGCTTTGATGGCGTGCACCCTTGCCCACTGGATCTGTTTCTGAAATGAAGCGTAGCATGGAGCAACCTTAAGCAGCTTGGGAGGAGAGCACACAAAACACGTCATGCAATAACAACAACAAAGTGTAAATCTGCCTAGATCAGGCTGTCCTCACAAGCTCAGTGACCGTGCAAAAAGGAGACTAGTGAGAGAGGCCACCAAGACACCAATGACTACTCTAAAGGAGTGATAAGCGACAGCTGTTGGCTGGATTCTTCATCAGTCAAGGCTTTATGAGAGAGTGGCAAAGAGAAAGCCACTGTAGAAGAAAACTTAAATCTGGACTAGAGTTCACCAAAAGGCATGTGGGAGACTCCATGGTTAAGTTGGAGATAGTTCTTTGGTCTGATGAGACCAAAATGGTGGCCGTCAGACAAGACGCTATGTTTGATGGACACCAAACACTGCACATCACAACAAACACCCACCCCCACTGTGTGGCATGGTGGTGGCATTATCATGCTGTGGGGATGCTTCTCTGCAGCCAACCCCGGAAGGATTGTAAAGGTAGAGGGTAAAATGAATATGTAAGAATACAGGAAAATCCTGGAGGACAATCTTACTCAGTCTGCAAAAGAACTACAGCTTGGGAGATTTATTTTCCAGCAAGACAATGACTGGAGGCATACAGTGAAAGCTACACAGAAATGGTTTTAAGATAACAAGGTGAATGTTCTGAAGTGTTCAAGTCAAAGCCCAGACCTCAATCCACCACGGTTAGCTTCTCTTTGTCCATGGCATCATATTACCTCTAGTAGGGATGCACGATATTATCGGCAGTATATCGGTATTGGCCGATAATAAAGTTTACGCTGATCTGTATGGCTGGTAATGTGATAACTAAGCGCGCGTGATGACGCCGGACATGCGCCAACAACAAACTCCACAGGTCAGCTGTGCGTGTGAAGTTTCAGGTGTGGGAACAAGACAGCAAAGTAGCTGTTTGCATCGCTTGTAAAGTACATGTGATGCATCTAAAAACCATCACCCTGATGACTACAAGGACTTTCTTATGATAAAGAATGACAAAACTTCGTGCCAGGGAAAACTCGTCAACAGCCTCTACTTAAGTCATTCGACAAAGCTAAAAATACAGCAGTGACCACCCAAAGGTAAGGGGCTGAACAGGAAAATCATTGAATTTATAGCTCTTGATAATCAGCCTTTCAGCTTGGTGGGATATACGGGCTTCCACGGGCTATTGATGCATTTAAAACCCTGCTATGTTATACCTAGCAGGCACTTATAGTCTTACCTGAACTGCAAAACTTAGTTTCCAGTCATTTAGAGAAGCTCCTTGTTAAAGCTAAACATGATAGCTTCACCACAGATATGTGGACACCAAGTGTCCGTCCTGTTGGCATGTTGAGCCTCACTGCCTCATTGGATAGGAGGATTTCACTTTTAAAAAGTCTGTCCTACACTCACAAGAGTGCTCACTCAGCAGTGGCAGTTGCAGCCGCTTTTGATAACATGTTTCGGACATGGAAAATAGAGATAAAGAACGTGCATGTTGTGCTATGTGACAGTCTGCAAATCATGGCAAATGCAATGATGGACTTCTGTGTGCAAAGTCTTCCGTGCAATGCGCACACACTGCAGCTGGCTGTGCATGAAGGTGGTCTGTCTCTAGCATTGGAGATGTAGGTGTCACTATGTTGTTACAGAGCTGTTTACAGTGAAATGCCCATTAAACTTGGCTGCTTAGTTAGTTTGTGCTGTTTAAAGCAGAATCAGGAGAACTACTAGTTGAAGTTTTATGTATTTTGTTCATCTTAAGTCTCAAAATTTAAAAGCATATTAAAGCTTTGAACTATAGCTAGATTTTTTTTTGCATCTGTCTTATTGTTGTTATTTAAAGCACTTTGTCAGGAGTATCTCAGGAAGCCATCCTGCAAACTGGCTGAGTAATAAGGAGAATCATTCTAAATTTAGAAGCTATTTCTTTTTTGCACTGCTCGTTGTCAGCAGGTTATTTTGCTGCTGTTTATTGCCCTCAAAGATGCAGATGAATTTGGCTGTACTGTTAGAAATACATGTAGCATGTTATGCACATGTACTCCAAAGACAATACTGTAAGTTTTTCATTAGTGTATGGCTGTATTTGAAAAAAACAATGCATCCTTGATTTCTGATGAAAATCAAAAACGTTTTATCTGTTTCTAAAAAAAACATAGACTACCAATATTTTAAAAAATTGTAGTACAGAATGGAATTGGTGTTTTTTACGGTGGAAAAAAATGTAATTAAATATCGGTATCGGTATTGGTCAAAATGAGTTTTAAAATATTGACATATCGGATATTGGAAAAAATCCAATATCGTACATCCCTAAACTCTAGGAACAACTTTGACCTTTGGCTTTTGCTGACAGTTTACAGATGCTTATTGGTTTCTGAGTTCTAACACCAGACATCCTTGGGCATGGTACAGATAGCATTATGTGAGTGCACCATTGAACAATACTTAGTTACCTAGATAATGTGAACTATAACATGAACGAGTTATGAGTCTATGAATATTAAGTAAGTGATACCACAGAAGCAAATCATGTTCAAGAGGGACTGAAAAGACAGAAGCATCTCTAGAGAAACCCACTCTGCTTGGATATTATGAAACACACACATTTAATGGTGTCACTGTCTGTGTGACTCACCTGTTCTCTGGGTCTGGTGTGGTCATGGCTCGGGTTACATAACACATCTTAAGCGGTATGCACCTCCTGTCACCCTGCAGAGACAGAGAGGACTGGGTGGGAGAGCCTGGGAGGTCAGATGAAGACGAGGAGGATGTAGATGTGATGGGGGGGCTGCCGAGGCGTGGGGACTCTGGAGGAGGGGTTTCCCAGCCGATCTCGGACACAGGGGAGCCTTTTTTGACGTACGGCGTGGCCTCTCGCATGTACTTCACTAGACAAAGACAGAAGAAACAGACTTATAGTCTCATTTAAGATAAGGTAGAAAAGGCTCAACTGGCATACTGGAGTAGCACATTTTGGATTAAACATTAATATAAAAAAACATTTATTGAAACTTAATAGATATACTCTTTCAGTCTGAAGTTTTCAGTCTCTGTTCTACATACTCAGCTGATAAAAGATATGCCCTACCCCCCATTTCACAGTGTTATTAAAAACTGTGAACTGTTCACCTCTCTTTACAGCTAACACAATCTGATATCCTTGTTTTATTAAATGCTTAATGACACTTTGCCTTTCAAACGTATGCTTACATTTGAATTCATGGCTGTACTTAAAAATAAATCTCAATTAATACCTTTAAACTGCAACAAGGCCAAATGAATGTAACAACCAAAGCACTAACATCATTTAAAACTTATTAAATATCTAAGTAGAATCTATATGATATGTGATTAACATCTGCTCGTATGAAGCTCATATAAAGAGCAATTCAAAGGTAGTAGATCAGTTTTGGTTTCAAATTTTGTGAAATCTCTTGAAGGTGGTTTGTTTTACTGACAGGTCAGAGGAAGGATGTGGGGAAACCACAGATGCTTTGGTAGACAAAGGATATAGAGAGTGTATTTATGACGCAGCTGTGATATGTAGTGTGAAATGTTGCTGGGGAACACTTACACTTCACAGGACCTGTTTTCTTTTTTCATGGCTAAAAGTTCTGATGATTGATACTATTGACCATTTATGATGTGGACATCACATCTCCATCTCCTTTAGTTGTACAAAAGTGAGGCCAAAACACATTTTGAGTTATCAAACCCAAACCCTGTGAACAATTTTGGCCATACTTGAAGATCAAATGTAAAAAAAAAAAAAAAAAAAAGAATACAAAACGTGTGTTCTAAACGCTAGTCATCAGTCTACGCTGATCTGATGTTATCCTTTATTATTGATGCTTATCATAAGTTGTGCTGCATGACAGTGCAGAGGTTTGTGCTGTTGCCTCACAGCAAGAAGGTTTCTGCTTTGAATCCTGGTTGAACAGGGACCTTCCATGTTGTGTTTGCATGTTCTCCCCAAGCATGTGTGGGTTCCTATGCATGGCTTCCTCCCACAGTCCAAAGACACATTTGTTAGGTTAACTGGTGTCTCTAAATTGTCTGTAGGTGTGAGTGTTAGCATGGCTGCTTGTTTATGTCAACTCTATTATTAACTGAAAACCAGTCCAGGGTAGGGCTGAGTGATATTGGAAAAAAAAGGCATTGCTATCATTTTTCTTTCTGCAATATATTGTTTTGCTGTAAATCACAGTGGTGGAAGTATCATGATGTGGGGATGCTTCTCAGCAGCCAGCCCTGTAAGGCTTGTAAAGGTAAAGGGTACAATGAATGCAGCAAAATGGGGGAAATCCTGGTGCAGTATTTCAAAGAAGAATGGAGTACAATCGCAGTGTCCAGATATACAGACTCAGAGCTGTAATTGCAGCCAAAGGTGCATCTACTTAATATTCATTTAAAGGGGGTGGATATTTAGGCAGTCACTTATTTTACACTACATATGTTTATTTAATTTACATTAATTTGTAAAAAAAAAAAAAAAAAAAAAACGGTATTCACTATGGCATTAGAGAGGGGTTTTTCTTGTCAAAAAATTGAGCTATATTGAACGTGATTAATTTACAAAAATGAATAACAGGGTAAAACAACCAAGGGGGTCAACACTTCTAGGCATTGTGAATCTTTAGCTTTAGGGGTCACCAAATCCACACGGACTCAAATTTTGCACTTATGCTTTATATGATCAACTTTTGCTTTCCAATCAGGAGTGGGAAAATATGGATCTCTCTGCTTTCATTTTCAAGAAAAATGTATTAAAAGCTTGTCCAGAATTGACTAAAAGCTGCAGACACACCAGAGAACGTTTTGCCAATCTATTAAAATGTCAGTGTTCCTTCTGTAAACTGCACTAAATGATTCACTGCTTGTCTGCAGCCACAGGCACAAAGTATCAAGAGATTTACAGGCCTGAAAACACAGAACCTTGCCCCACATCCTCATATGTTCCTTGATAGGACAGTCCCAACTGATGCTGCAGAATACCTCAGATACTCCCGTTTCCAAACAGTAAAAATGAAAGCTCTACTTGTAAATGTCAAACTCAGGCTCACAGGAGGTTTGATTACTATTTTAAATTCCATGCGTTTTTAAGGATTGAGAAAGGGAGAAGAAAAGAGAAGACAAGGACACATTTCTCTGTTTTATATAAAATACTGACGTAGAAATAAAAAGGGTGCTAAGTGCACTCTCTTTGTCCTGATTGTTCTGAATCCTCTGTATGCACCGGCTGTTTAATTGGCATATCCCACAATATGAGTGGAGCATAACTGGCATATGGCGGTTTGCATTTATAATCCAGCATGTGAAGTATTCTTGGGAGAAGCGCTGCAGACCCTTATGAGACTCAGTAAAAAGCCTAACCGCCAACCTGTGGATGAGAGATGACAGGCCTACACATAACAATGAGGTGGAGACAAGGAGGATTTGTCAGTGTCCTCAAAGGACCCACAGAGACAATGTGATCAAGCCACACAGCAGAATAACCCACAGTCAGATCGTGTTAACAGACTGAAACATGGTTGATCCGTTTGTTAAAATGCATCATAACAAGGTTCAACAAAAGTGGAGTCAATTGGGTGAGAAGACTGAATATGCTGCAGTTGGATGATGACAACCTTGCCTGTTTTGTGTTTGGAGGAAGACGACATGAATTTATGTGACTAAGGAGGCACAAAGGCAGATTTACTGTGGGATTCAGATTTAAGCCTCTTCACACATGCACTGCACCCTTAAAAATGTCTCAACATTATACAGATGGACTGCGTGTGCAAACAGCATGACTTTACCAGGATTCTCATCCTAATGAAATGCTGACAAGAAGTTGCATTGACCTCATGTGAGAGCAGATGGTTATAGTGGGGAAAATTCCCTATGACTAACTGGGGCGCTGTTGGGGGAAGTTTCTCTGCTTCTCACTGTTTAATGCTTACCTCAGATGTCATTATAGTGCTTTCAACTGGCATGTTAGCATCATAAAAATGTGTTTAAGAAACCAAAAACAGTGATCATATAGGAACAATCCTCCTCTTTTTGCTCCACCAAGTTTTCTAACAGAGTATTTTGAGCTGTAACAAAGACAACCTCCCACTGTGAGTTTCAAAATTATCCAGAAATTGTCAAGATGAGTGCATGTGTGAGAAGGTTTTAGGAAAGATAAAGAATAGCAAAAAGCACAAAGTGATCTCTATTTTTGGTAAAACATCAGCTTAATATTAGACAGAGCTGTCACCCTGTTACCCACAAACCCTGCTGTGCTGCTTTCCATCTTTTAGTGTACTCTGCTGATCACACCAACTCTGGCCAATTCTTGTTTTTCTACTCATCTCAAATCGGAATGAGTGATGAAATCTGGTACCATACCAACACATCCGATACCTACAACACGGATTTAATGATTCTTTTTCCGTACCCTGAAACTCCAGATGAAAGGCACAAAAAAACGTTATGGAACCTGTGTGATTAATGTGCACTTATTTTATTTCTGCAAAGCATGAACGTCTTTCATCATTATGCTGTCCCAAGCAATGACTGGGCTCTAGCCACATTTTTCTACCAAGGACACAGTCCCACTGACTCATTTATTTTATTTTCTCCGACCCAATACCAGCATATGAATTGAGTTTGAGTCTCGTTCAGAAAAAAGATACCCCCTTTTCTTTTTCTCATCCTGTGTTTTACTGGCGTCTTTTAAATATATTTCTCTGAGTAATTTACAATACCAAGACTTTCATCCACCCACTGACTTAAACACACCTTTGTTCATAAAAATATAGAGTATCCGCTAGACATTTTTGTCTCAAGCCAAAATTACCAGCAGTCCAAAAGAATCCCAGCCATTCAGAACAGCTACCGAAATTACACTTTAAATAGTTATATGTGACTAACTAGAAAAGCACTCAGAGAGCGCAGACCTCCGCCATTAGCCCAATCTCCTTATAGTGAAAAATCCTTCCAAGCCATCCAAGTTGCTCTAGCCTGGCTAAAAACTCTGCAATACAATATAAAAATTGAGTCCCCCTCACCTGTCTCATTTCATTCCTCATAAACTGTTGATCTCAATTGTAACCTCCTCTAAAACAGTGAAATCCAACCCTTGTGGTTTCTTCAGAGTGTCCTGAAGACAGACAAAAGCATCCAGTGTGGATAGTTCAGTGCCATCCTCCCCATATCAACGGCTCCTACCTGCTGCTGAAATTAGTTTTGCTGCTGCTACTATAAGCTATATTAGCCAGAAATCTCTGGGCAGGTACTCCCAGCTACAGAAAGGTGAGATGGTGCTCTCACCACCAGATGAAACAACCCACGCCCTTCTGCATGAAATGATTATATGCTGCATACAGTTCCACTTCATCTGAGAATTGATCATAGGTAGATGTGCCCACTCATCAAAGTCCACTACAACTCTACTTGGCCCAGGTCCTTCCTTGTCCTGGCTGCTGCATCTGTGTTTGTACTGAGCAGCTATCTGCAGTTCCCTTTGTTTCAGCTTTCTTATTATTACCTGCATCAATGACAAACTCAAAAATGGACAAACTCAAAAAAGTTTCAAAGACAAGCTACTAAACAAAGTCAACAATTATCCACATGTGAATGATGCATTATTGTCGTCGTACAGAAACAAATGTCTGTCAAACAAACTAAACTGACAAATTCTGTTTCAAGCAAATTTTAAACCTGTACAAATACACTAAAAAAAAATTGCTGTTTTAGTTCCACCATTGACTATATGTAAACTAGTGACTATCAACACTGATTCTACACAGGGTCTTTATCACATACCCTATCACTACATCAAAACTATGTCAAAACAGACTAAGCAACCTTTTGTTTGTATGTTTTTCTTTTTATTCCTATATGAGCTGAATCAAGCTGCTTTAGGCTTCACTGTACTGCCTCTGGTTTGGACTTGGTTTCAGTAGAGTACCATGCACAACAGCAGATGATCAGAATCATAGTGCAGATGATGAGGTAGAGTTTCTGGGTTGGTTACCGACCTTCAATCAGTTTAGCCTTTGATGGAGTTTGTTGACTTTAAAGCCTGGATCCAGGCATGCAATACACATCAAGCAATGGACTCTCTACTGCAAACCTTCAGCCGACAGCTATCTCTGTCAATAAATCAGCAAAAACACTGACTTCATGGAAAAGTTTAAACAAGTTAGACTTCCACATAATCTCTTGCACACAATAACCCTATTGCAAAGTATCTATCGGGATATAATCAAGGCATAATACAGCAACTTTATCAGTTAGTTTCATTGTCTGGTGTTGATGGCAGAGCTTTGAGCTGGAGGAATCAGACACTAAATTAAAAATCAAAACCTTTAACTCTCCGTGACCCCCATTTACCTCATGGCATTGGCTATAAATCCAATGTAGTACTTTTCAAGGTTTGACTCTACAAACTAACAGAAAGGAAAGTATCTCTAAAAAATTAAACATCATATAATCACAATTTTTAGTCTTACTTGTAGTTGTCTGTAATGGAAAAACGAAAGATACCTGAGCTTCTTATCAAAAATGGAGGGAGGGCTATGGCTGCAGACTATACATTTCTGACAGCCTCTCTCACAGACCGCTCATCCAAGACACCATATAGTAACTCAAAAAGTAAGTGCTGTGATTTCTGGTACAATGTATTTCCAGTTACAGATTCCTGGCAGTTACAGTCATGAAATTGCCCAACTGTAAACATTACAGACCAAGTAACATTTCATAAATAAAACAGAGAAAGGGGTCAGGGGTCTAATCACTGGATTGAATTAGGTTTTGACCCTTTTAGTAGTTACATAAACCAAGCTTCAGAGAATGTTGCTAAGTTAGCTTTAGCAATGTGAGCTTTTGCAAAGGTAGCTAAAGCCGACATAGCTATGTAGATCACATTTGTTCTTAGTTTACTTTGCTGCTTTGTGAGCTTTGATTTAGCTATGTTAGATACATAGCTACATTAGCTTACCTAGCTTTAGCAAATGTAGCTAAAGCTAACCGAGCTATATAAAGTAGATACATAGCTTTATCTTAGTTTAAGCTTCATTAGTAGCCTAATGAGCTACATCACTGTCATCTATGTTGCATACTACATAACTTAATGTTATCAACTTAGCTTTAGTAATGTGATCTTTAGCAAACGTAGCTAAAGCTAACGTGGCAACGTTATCTACGTTGCCACGCTGCTTTGTTTAGTTTTGCGTTAACTGCATTAGCTCCATTAGCTAAGTTATCTACATAGCTTAAGCAGCTAAAAGAGCTCTGTGAGCTACACTTGCTGCCTTAGAATGTTGTCATGGAGGACAAGCTTTTTTCCTGTAAGCAAACTGTTTACTTTGCTTGATTAAACATTTGGTAATTAGTGTTTGCAGGTCATGTTTTTAACTTTTAACTCTTGGAAATTTTCAGCATTACCTTAACTCTTATCCTAACCCTGAACGCGTTCTAACTTCTGAAGTTTTAGCAAATGGACAGGCTGTGAGTGATGCCATCAGAGATGAGCAGTCTACTGCCAGACTGTTTTGGAAAATTGAAGTATATCTGTTTAAATTCATATCATTTTATATAGGATGGTTTCAGAGGATGTGACCATTGTTGTATTTGCAGGCCCAATTAAGACAAAGACATGGCAGCAATTTACTGTTGTGGCCAAGCAGCACATATTGCACATCAATTCTTTCAAGTGTTTGGTGTAACATTAATAGTCTACTCTGTAATGAATAAACTAAAATCAAATCAAATGCATCTATTCCACAGACATGATATTTAGTGGGTGATTTATTTTCTGTTAACATTTATTCTGACAGGCTGGAGAGAGGAAATGTAAACTCATTGACCAGCGTCACTAGGCCTAGAAATAGAGCTGAGTGTTTCCAGCAGAGGGGAAAATAAATGGGGTGGAGTCCATGTGATCATTATAGTGGAAGTGTGTAAATATGTGCATATTCCCATGGGTCATGGTTTTTTTCCCTGTTACACGGCCAACTCTGCACAATAACCTCAATAACACGATAAGAACTTGGAGAGGATTGGACTGCTTGAACATTCACAGGAATGCAGCTGGTTTGCTCTTATATAATTCAACCAAAAACTCCCAATGAGCCTCAGCCCTCCCACATCTGTCCAAATTTATTTTCCATTTTTCTGCCTTGTGCTTTTGACAAAGTGTGGAGCTCTCATACAGACCCTTCTAAATCTTTTCATTGCGGCTAATGCTCTTTACTTAATGTAGAAACAGTAACATTAGCCATGACGCAGATGTCTTAATGGCATCTTATCACCAAGGACCAGCTGTTCAACTCATGAGCACAAAAGCCATTCACTTCTATAGATGATATTCTAAATGGTTGTCAACATCACTTTCTCAAACATTTTCCTAAATTGAGGAAATTTATTTACAAAAGTGTGAGCTTGATGCATTGACAGTAATGCCAACAGTCCACAAATTTTAGTTGTTTAAACTACATTCATCAACAATGACTGCACACTTGTTCAGCCACATTCCTCAGCATGTGTGTTTGCACAGCATCGACCCTCTTTCACACACTCTCGCTGCTCTATAACATCAGCTGTAATTGCTATTTCTGTCCCACTGTCTTTTCCACTTAATGGTCCTTAGCAGCATTTAATGATCTCTGACGCTATTGGACTTCCTCCATATGTTTGAAAGGGATTTTTTTATATTCATTGAGAAAATGAACCAGAGGAAAATAGAAACCTCTTGAGTCTGTGGTAGAGGAAGTGAATGATGAGAAAAAAGAGCACTGACAGGGGCAGAGAGGTAGAAAAGGGGAAAAAAGACTCGGCTGATTGCAAAATGAAGCCTTTTACTTCTTGTAAGCCAAGTGCAGGTAGTTGGATACTTTAGCAGCACAAAAGGCCTTTTCAAAGTCCCCTTAAGGCATCTTTTTGTAAGCTTTGGACCAGTATCTCAAAGAGTTCAAATATCTCCTTCACTGAACATTGCACAGTTACTCAGGCGGAGGTCCTTTATATTGAAGGAATTCAATTTTACAAAGGTTGAATTACGCATTGACACTGACCTTCGAACATAATGTCAGACAGTTACTAACTCTATGCAGTTTCAGAACAATAGACAGGTATTAAAAAAGGTCATACATACTTAAAAGCTGAAACTGATCTGATGGATATCTTTGTTAAAATACTGCTGTTGATTCTTGAGTCATGACTGCCAAAGTGAGCTAACTTCAAAATCATAATTTACATGCACTTTAATTTAATCAATACCCCATGTTGTCACTGTGATTGGTTAGAGGGTTGCAGGACTGGTTAAAAAGCACTTGCTTACACATATATTCCCGATCTGTGTCAGTCAACTGTGAGAGACAGTCTGGCTGCAGACATTTCATCTCTGCTGGCCACTCTCACAGACTGTTTATCTGAAACGCTATTTATCTCAGAACGGAAATACATGCCAAAACTTTCAAAATAAAATTGGATTAAACATCCAGTTTGGGTTAGGGTAAGATTTAAGGTAACAATTAGGATGGCAAAAAGGAAAAAGGAAAAAAAACTTGACCTGTAAAACATAATTACATAATGCTTCATAGAGCCGAGTAAACAGTCTGCTTAAAAAAAAAGCTCGTCCTCCATGAAAACATTCTAACAGTCCAAACTTAGCTTACACAGATAACAGAGCTACATAGCTAACATAGCAAAAGCTCACAAAGCAGCTACATTAGCTATGTATCTACATTATCTCTAGAACTAATTTAGCTTTAGCTACATTTGCTAAAGCTCATGTTACTAAGCTAATTTAGCTACAGAAAACAGAGATATGTATTTCATTTATCTAAGTAGCATGATGACAAGAGCTTCTATCAAGGTTGTCACAAATCAAGACTGCTGCATCCCTGCAATCAAAACTTTAAATGTTCTGCTTTTTGTCTCTTCAGTATTTAGCTTTAATCAGTCCCCTAAATGTTCTCATACATACACATTGCGAGTTTTCAGAAGGATATTGGCAGCGTGGGGCTTCATGGTCCATCAAAAAGCCAAGTCTTTAAACTTGACTGCTGCAAGTTTACCTACATCAACAGCAGCTAGGAAATCATTGTCTATCATCATCTGATGATGATATATGGCTCTGGAAACAAATGTAAATTCCATTGTAACCAGAGGTTAATGTTAAACAACTTTGGGAAGGACTCTCTTTCTGTGTGGCGTTTACACTGAAGACAAAAAAATGCCATAATTTCTTGGTTAATAACTTTCCCAGTGTAGCACCTGTTAATCAGTTTCTCATGAGTCTGCCTTTAACAGGATATAATAAGTTATGCAGTGGCTTACTTCAGCAATATGAGTCAAAAAAAAAATCTTGTAGATAGGGGAACAGCTTTGCCAAAATGACAACACTGAGATGCAGATTTGTATAAAATAAAAATGTAAACATTTCTGTCTTCATGAGGATAAGGAAACAACTTTTAATGTAAGGTGTGTTTAATGTAAGGCAGATAAATCTTTTCTGTTAGGTCATGAGGAAATGTTAACACTGCTTGACTATAGCTTGACTATGGCAACACATCTCAATTTGTCATATAAGTTGAACGGTTTAATTTATATCTGTTTTTAGAGACAAATATATCCTGATTAGAATTCCACTGAGAGGAGCTGGTATGTCATTGGCGAGGATAAAGTTCTTCCTGTTTCTGCTGCTCACATCGACTGCTTCACCTGCACACACCAAACCTGCTGACACAAAAACGGATCAATACATTGTGGATTACAAATGTATTATAAATGGAAACCAAATTATTTATAATGTTGAAAAATCCAGACCCCATTAGACAGAGTCTACATTTCTTATTTAGGATGTGTATAGAGATTACAGAAGCACAGAAACGAGAGTCTTCAGGGAGTGTAAAGCAGCTTAACAGTCATTTTTGGTCAACTTGATATATAATGTTCATATTCCTTGTTTAGAGGATTAAAGTGGGTTATTTAGTCATGGTGGAGCATATATGTCTAATCATGTGGTAGGGGGATAGGCAACCAGAAAAAAAACTAAATATAAAATACAAAACCCAGTGGGTACACCTGGAGGAGTTTTTGTCAGTAAACAAAGCAAACAGCAGCAAACAGATGAGCTTTACCTCTCTGCTTCTGCTTGTTTAGGCTGAATAATCATTCACAGAGGAGGGAGCAATGAATGATTCAATCTATTATCTTCGCCACAACAATCACCTTTGCAACTGCTCAGTTGTTATGATCATCATCATCATCATCCGCTCTGACTCAGACTCCACAAACAGTGGCAGAGGAGATGATGGTTTCTCTAATGACATAAACAGACAGCTGGTAGACACATTGACTCTCTCTCTCTATTTTTCAAATCTTTCTCTCTCTCCATTGCTCACACACTGTCTAGACCACAGTGCTGATGACTAAACTTGATTACACACAGGCATACACCATCCACTGTAAAGTAGTCCTATCCTCACAGACATCACAGTGCTGACAGCAGCACATTCACACAGTCATGCAAGAGCCCATCCAGATGTCAGGTGATGACAGGTTCAGCTTGTTAAGGGATCGACAGGAGTGCTTACAGGACACTGACTCACTTCCTGTCTGCTCAAGTGTGGCAGATGTTCTCTATTGTTTTCAAACTTTTAGCCCTTAATTTCTTCTCTTTAATTTATAGGTTTTTTTTTACTTTAATGCTGACAAATTGAAATCCATTTTCTGCAGTGTGTCTGTACTGAAATGAACCTGGTGTATTTCTCTTAAGATTATAACGACTTCCCGTTTTAACCCAGACTGTTTTATCCCACCACAGCACGGGCTGTCTAATAATAGCCTGGCAACTGTATCTTTGAATTGCTCCGCATTAAATGTGCTTCTGCCAGTAATAAGGAGAAAAACTCAGCCTTTCAAAAGATGGAAGATTTTTATCTAGCCTTTCAAGAAGTAGCCACGCAATAAAAAGAGTAAGAAAGGAATTCAACTGAATTTTTTACTCTTAGTAAACTTCAGTAAACACTGCTGTATTAACTAACTTGAAAGGTACAACACCAAAGACTCCCAAAATGACCTACAGCACATTTTGAAGTAAAGCTGAACAATATTGGGGGGAAACCTGTCATAATGATACATTTTGTTCCTGCAGCCTATAGTGGGATACATGGAAGTAACAGGAAGTTATTCCAAATAAATGAAGAATGTGCAGGCTAGGCTAGACTGATATCAGCCTGGCTGATTATCAGGGCTGTTGGCAAAGTGTGTATGTACTAACCTATAGCTATTTGAATCTAATTTCTCTTAAGTCACAAACAAATAATTATTTTTTCTGATTAATATGCAGCAATAAACCTGAGGTGAGCTAATAGCTAGCTTGAGTGTCATCTAACTGTGTAACAATGGTGTGAAGGCATGTAAAATATTAATATGCAAGTGTGCAAGCATTGCATGTTTCCATGAAACAAAAAATTGCAATTGGTTCAGACTTTTGAGGTGTGCTTAATATGATGTTATATTGAGATAACAATAAAATTGTGATTGTGTTTGGCTGCCCGACCATGGACCACGTCATTTACCCCGCTTTCCACATTATTATGCAAATGACATTTTTCTCTTATTTTCCTAAACATTAATGCAACTGACAGTCAGAGTATTTTCAAGTCACCAGCCATTAGAGCATAATTCAAATGTTTTTGAACAAACTTTATAATGACAACCAATATTTTTTTTTAAAAATGGGAGGCAGTTCACATCAAAACTGCCGTTCTGGGAGGCTATTCTGGCATCCTGCAAAGAAATTCAAGTAGAAACTCTCCAAAAACTCACAAGTTCAATGGATGCAAGAATAGTGAAGGTGATATCAAAGAAGGGCTCCTATGTTAACATGTAAGTTTGCCTGTTAAGATGTTTTTGATTAAAATAGCTTTTGATTTCAGTAAATATGACCTCCTAATGCTGCAAATTCAATGAAAGTCCATTTTCAGTTCTTTACAACCTATAAAATCTTTTAAAACTCTGTTTTGCATTATAATGTGGAACAGTGCATTCTGAGGTTTCTATTTTTTTTTTTTAAATAATGGTTATCATTATGAAGTTTGTTCAAAAACATTTGAATTATGCTCTAATGGCTGATGACTTAAAAAATATTCTGTCATTTGCATTAATATTTAGGAAAATAAGAGAAAAATGTCATTTACATAATAATGTGGAAAGGGGTGTAAAATGAAGTAGGTCCTTCTTTTGCAGCTATTACAGCATGTACTCTTCTTAGAAGGCTTTCCACAAGATCGTGGGGTGTTTATGTAGGAATTTCTACTGATTTATTTTGTAGGACATTATGAGGTCAGACACTGATGTTGGATGAGAAGGTCTGACTCACAATCTCCATTCCAGTTCATCCCAAAGATGCTCAGGTCAGGGCTTTGTGCGGGCCAGTCAAGTTCTTCCACCTCAAACTCATCAAACCATGTCTTTACAGTTCTTGCTTTGTGCAGTCAAGTTGGAATAGAAAAGAACCTTCCTCAAACTGTTACCACAAAGTTAGAAGGAATAGCATTGTCCAAATCATCTTGGTATGCTGAAGCATTAAGATCACCCTTCACTGGAGATAAGGGGCCAAGCCCAAACCCTGAAAAACAGGCCCACACCATTTTCCCTCTTCCACCAAACTTCACAGTTTGCACACTGCAGTCAGGCAGGAAACGTTCTCTCGACATCCGCCACACCCGGACTTGTCCATCTGACTGCCAAACACAGAAGCATGATTTGCCACTCCACAGTACACGTTTCCACTGCTCCACAGTACAGTGAAAGTGTGCCTTACACCACTCCATCCAAAGCTTAGCACTGGACTTGGTGATGTGAGACTTGCTGATAGCTGCTGAGCCATGGAAACCTGTTCCATGAAGGTCCTGCCACACAGTTTTAGTGCCAGCAGAAGTTCAGAACTCTCCAGCTAAGAAGTCAGCAGAGCTTCATAGCTGAGTTGCTGTTGTATTTTCTAATGATACCACTTACAGTTGACTGTGGAATATCCAGCAGGGATTAAAATTCACAAATTGTTTTATTGCAAAAATGGCATCATCACAGTGCAGTCACTGAGCTCTTCAGAACAACCCATTTTGTATCACAAATGTTTGCAAATCGAGACTGCATGGCTAGGTGCTTGATTTTATGCACCTGTGGCAATGGGTCTTTATTGAAACAACTGAATTCACAGGTGTGGCCAAATACTTTTGTCCATATAGTGCATGATGTTTACTAAATTCAAGTTCATTAAAAATTCATAGGTCAAGTTGACTAAGTTAGTAATGATTTTAATAAGACACAGACACTGAGATAAATCTGTTTTCCTGTCCCCATTTTTTTTGTTTGCTTGTTTTTCAGAGAGAGGACCGTATTTGAACAATCTTGATATTCAGTGTTGCCATATTGAACTACATTTCCATGCATTGCATGGGCTCTTAATTGCATTGTATCAGACTAGATGACATGTTTAATTGTTCTGTTAAGCTAAAGAAAGTAGCAGTTATGGCAGTTAACGAGTTCTCCTGGATGTCAGTGAAGGTGCTAAATTGACAGCAGTTTCTGAGAGGCCTTAAGCCTGTCAGTCACTCCAGGTGGCTTTGACAGTGTTCCTTGCAAGGTGTCACACCTGTAAATGGGTGAGAGTGTGAGAGAGAATTAAATGTGTGCACCGAGCTATGAGTGTGTATTTAGTCATAAATGCAAGGAAAATCTAAGCACCAAAACAGGCAAAGACTCCAAAATTTGTTTATTTTTCTATTTTCTTCAGCTCCCAGTAAATCATGTTGAGGAAATAAAGTCCTGAAAATCCAGCCCTGTAAGGTGGAAAGTGTTTCTGGGCTTCATGGTAGAACCCTACAGTTTTAAAAATTACAGTAAGCTTTATTAAAAATACATGCCAAGAAAAATGTATTTAAATAAATGATGTCACATCTAGTCACCAGGCACAAAATTCTGGTTAGAGGAGATACTATCATTAAAATGCAAACCCTAATGCAGTGCCAGACTACTGAGAGTTCTACAAAGTTGCATGTTCAGTAGTGTTTTCCACCAGTGTGTTCAAGGTGCAACTCAAAGCATGTTTTGCATTTAAAATTAAGATATTTTACACAAACTTGTCTGGAGTAAAATTAAAGAATCTGATTTGTTGATCATGATACTACTGTGTTTGATTGGCCAGCCGACTGGTCAGACCTGAACTTCATAGAGAATCTCTGGGGAAATGCCAAGAGGCAGATGAGAGACACCAGACTCAACAACAAAGGTGAGCTGAAGGCTGCTATCAGAGCAGCCTGATCTTCATAACACCGCAGCAGTGCCACAGACTGATTGGCTCCATGCCAAATCACATAGATGTAGTATTTGTATTTTTTTTTTCCAAATACTGAGTGCATAAATGAGCAAAGTTTTCCAAAAGTCAACATTTCTGTAATATAAATCCTTTCTTTTGGACTAATGTTTTGTGATATTCTGGTCATTTTAATTAGTGGATTTTTTATTTTTGTGAGCTTTTAGCAGTAACCATCAACATTAAAGCTTAAAAGCAGTCTGGGAATATTTTACTTTGTATAAGATGGGTCTAGAAAATATGGGATTTTGACCTCTTGAGATAAATCACAAGGAAAAAACAAACTTTTTTTATGGTAATCTATTTTTGGTTGACCGCTAAGGTCAGCCCTACACATGGGTCCGTATGTGTCTGGCTGACTGGCTGACTGGCTGACTGGCTGATTGACTGACTGACTGGCTGACTGGCTGACTGGCTGACTGACTGACTGGCTGACTGGCTGACTGGCTGATTGACTGACTGACTGGCTGACTGGCTGACTGTACTTTCAGAGCCATACATACAGAGTTGCGCTATGGGTGGGGTTTACTTGTACTGAAAGCCATCAGTAATGGATGCCTCAACTGCAGTAAATAACTCAGATATAGCTTTAGTATTTAGCATTTTACTAGAACTAGACCACGTTTCTGTATGAAATAAAGAATAAAAACAACCCAAAAAGCTTTCCATGTCGGGAAAGATATTTTTGCTCTACTCCCAGTCTGCTTTGGCATGGGTTTGCGATCATTATGGTGGGGAGTTCTGTTGTATCCAGGGCCTGCTGCCGCAGTAGGGGTTAGCTTGAATGTAGCTGTAGGGAAGTAGCAGTTTAATACATTATGTAGCTTACATTTCTCTTTAAACAAGGGCAGAGTCGAACTGAAATCTTGTCTTTGCACAGAAGTTGCTTATGCACATCCCCCAAGCGGTGTTGGCACCAATTTTACATGAAGCTCTGCCATTTACAATCTAATGCAGCAGTGGCCTATTATGCACATGCACACTACGTCATTTGTCGTTCTGATAGCCCATCATGATTCATGAATGTGATGGACAGAACGTTCCTCCAGTCACCTTCCAAAGATTTCCTGACTAGTGCTGTCCTTCCCAACCGCTTTCTATGGGTGCATTCCCAGATGACTGGGAAATATATACAGTTGATCTGGCGTGTCAGGTTAGCTGTTTCCTCCCAGGGCTTTATGTTTCCAACTTTAAGGGTCCTTAAATTCTCAACCTACAAACATTAGGGACAATTACACACCCAAAAAACATATCACTCTGCCGGAACACACAATTAAGTTTGGCATTTCAGCAGGCATCCCAGATAACTGTGGTCAGCCAAATACTAGGTTTTAACCTAGTCTTGTATTAGAAGCACCCGTATGTGATTGGAGTTGTTGCAACACTGACATGAAAAACAATGTTTTCAATAGTTGTTTTGTTCAGCTCTGTCAAACTTGCTGCTTTTCAAGTAAAAGAGCTGTGCAGGTGGTGGCAATTAACCTGAAACGAGCATGCAGTGACGGTTGTCTGCTGCTGTTATTTGTATTTTAAAGAGTTATTTCATGTGGGCTTTGATTGTCAGTGTGCCTTTGTGTTGTATTGTAAGGCAGCTGAAATAAAACTACAGAGTAATTAAACAAAATATATTTTGAACAATTTTGTGCATTTTGGGGGGTTTTAGACAGCTTTTGGAGTGGAAACTATCAGCTGTATTTATTTATAATAAAGATGCTAAGATAGGTCTTTACCTAGGGTGACCATATTTATAACCTTCCACATAGGGGCACTTTAATTTTAGCGCAAACCACGTGAGGGGATAGTTCAATTGTTTGTTTTTTTTCCACCAGTGTGCCTTTTAACCAAGACTTTGTTTAAAAAATGCAATGAAATAACACCAGCAAACACTATATAGAACTATTTTTTAGTGTACTACAAGATGTTATTTAACCAAAAAGAAAATGATGACCTGCACTGTAACACATTCTTCAGGTCTATCAGCTTTTGAAAATTATTATTATTATTGTTAAAATTATGATTTACTGTAACGATAGGCTTATACTATATTGTGGCCATTAATGCAATGTACTTAAGCTTTAGAAAAATATTAAATGAGAAATAATCTTTCCATACATGTGTATGGAATTCAACTTCATTCAAAAACAAGGTCTAGCAGTTACATTCATGAAATAACTACAAACATTGCAGATGAAGCAACATTTTATGAATGAAACATAGAAAAGGTCAGAGGTGTAATCTGGGGTTACAATATGTATAGACCTGTTTTTTGAAGTAGATTTGTGAGTGGCAGCTTGCTTTAGCTTTATTAGCTTCAGCTAAAGCTGACATAGCTATGCTAGCTATGTAATTAACCTTATAAAATAAGGCAATGTGGCTAAGCTAGCTTTAGTTACGTGAGCTTTAGCAAATGTAGCTATGGCTTACATAGCTGCTTTGTGATTATTGCTTTAGATACATTACCTAAGTAGCTCCATAAGGTCAGTAGCTTTGTTATTTAATGTAGCAATGTAGATAACTTAGATGCATAACTTACGTAGCTGCTTTGTGAGCTGAGCTTAGCTATGCTAGCTACATAGCTACGTTAGCTACATAGCCATGTAAGCTACGTAGCTAACAACATTAACTACGTAGCTTTAGCAGCTACAGAGCTATGTGAGCTTTGCTTGCTGTATTGGAATATTTTCATGGAGGATGAGCTTTACTCTGCTTTTTTAAACGTTTTGTAATCAAATTTTGCAGGTCAGGTTTTTAACTTTCAATTTTTGGTATCCTAATCCTTACCTCAACTTTTACCCTAACCCTAATCAGAAGTTAAATCCTACTTCATTTTGAAAGTTTTAACATGATTCACATTCTGAGATATACGGCATCTCAGTTGAACAGCCTGTCAGACTGGCTGTCAGAGGTGAACAGTCTCTAGCCAGACTATTTTGGGGGCATTTTCCACACTGATGATTGGGACAAATCGGAACATAGTACACTTTTTTTGTTTGTTTTGTTGTTTTTTGTCATTTTTCATCGATTTTTGATGGGACGTGGAAAACAGAACTTGGAAACAGGACGGTCCCAGGTAAAACAGGATTCATGGTCACGTCTTTACCTGGTGAAGATGCTGCCTTTGTGCTGAGGCATGTAGCTTAGCCTCATTCATGAAACTCCTCAAAGTCAACATGTAGGCTACAAAATAATAAAATAATATTAATTACACTCATATTTCAACAATGGACAACTAGAAAAAAAAAACTTTACATAACTTACAGTTATTCTAAACAGAAAAACTGCACGAATTCAATCAGTAGCTACAGTTTAAAGACTATGCTAGTATGCTAACTTAGCAACAAGGTTTAAACCTTGCTAGCTGGAAATTAGAGGCTGATTTTGAGTCTCTTCCACTGTTAATATTCAATACTTAATAAGTGCTGTATTGAAAGCTTGACATGAGTTGTCTAAAGACAATGACAAAAAGGGAGCAGAGTTTAGCTAATTAATTCCTCTCGACTTCAGTGTTTCATTTGACCTATGGCTGTACATGGAAGCTTACTTTATATAAATTAATAAGAACTAAAGGCTGAAATTCTCAGTTCCCATTAACAAAGTTCAAAAGTTTTAGACTGTTATGTATTCTCCACACCATTCATTACTAGGACAGCCTGTTCTGCTCTGAGGTCAGTGAAAATCTATTAAGCTTGTAGCAGCAGTAAGACCTTTGAGTTGCTTTATTCAGCCTACACTTTATTTCTTTAATGAATGGCCCCAATTACCATTATGCTCAAATGTACTAAATAAATTATATGACCTCCCTAAGTGGGAGGTGAGCATTTTGTTTTTCTGGATGCATAACAATTTCAAACTGTTACAGTTTTATTTCTACAAACAAGCTCATGTTGTTGCACAATTCTTCAAGTGAATTGTTCTAATGTATCAATATTAACTAAGCTGCTCTGCATACTGAGAGAAAAATAAACACAACACGCCCATGGATGGACTAATTTTTCAATCATCACCGCACACAAATACAATACAGAAATGCAAACAATTAAAGGAAAACTAAACAGTAAAGTGGGGACTGAACTAAGGAGCACTTATCCTTATGTGACCGTCCAGGCCTCTCAGGGGTTCAGTATTGGGCAACAATGTCAAGAAAGAAGGTGGGAAAAGTACAACTGCTGAATGCTGATTTCTCTACACAGGAATTTGAGGTGTTTGTTTTCAGTTGTGCACACACAAAAAGAACAGTTGTGTGTGGAATGGAAAAAAAAGCTTGAGATAGAATTTAAGTCTTAGATACTTTTCTCCTCCTTACACCTGGCCAGTGGGCGTTTTCACTGAACACATTTTGACTTGTCAGAGTAGGAAAAGCACAACATTACCACGGATTCTGCTCAATTTAAAGCTTGCTAGTGAGCCAGCATGCATGCAACAAAACTTTAAAACTTTACATTTCAATTGAGGCATTACAACTTTACCACATGAACATGCACTCAGAAAACAACAAGCTATCAAAGCTTCTTCTGTTCCTTTAGTCCTCTATAAGATCATTAGCAACCAAATAAGGTACAGGTGGCCTTGTCAACACACCATATGATTTTCACTGTAAAAAATAATCTGTTAAAGGGCTTAAACTGGAAACATTATGTGCAAGTACACAAACGTGTAAGTAGGGCTGCAGAGTAAGAGCATAACTAGCAGACTACACAGTTTAACCAGGTCCCCTCTCTAGTCAACACCAGGATTAATAATCAGTAGAACGAATTACTGATGGATAACCCACAATGCCTTTAAAAGTCTGTGCTCAAACTCTAATGCAGCCACCCACTACTAGCTGGGGCTGTAGCAGTTGACTGGCTATAGCCTCAGAAAATAAGCCTTCTCCTCTACTCTACTGTGGCTCAGTACACAGAGTCAGTCGTCTCTCAGCCAGAGGGCAGGGGTTTGATCCCCACCTCCTACAGTCACATATCGATGTGTCCTTGTGCAAGACACTTTACCCCAAAATGCTGCAACTGTTGCATCAGCAGTATGTGATTGGTTAGTATGTGAGTGACCATCAGTTTGATGGCCACTCTGCATAGCAGCCTTTGCCATCAATGTGTGATTGGTTATGAATGGGTAAGTGCAATCTAGGGTGTAAAAAGCATTTTTTAAAGGCCAGATGACAAGAAAAGCTTGATACATGTTCAGGTCTGTTCATTATTTACTGTTAACTGTCCAGACAAAAACAAGGAAAGCAAATGCAGCACAGCACCCCATAGAGCCTTAGTTCTCAACTCATGGGTCAGGACCCAAAACTGGGTTGCAAAGCCTTTTTCAGTGGGTCGCAGATGTGTGGATAAAAATATGAGGCAAACATCTTTGTGCTTCTGTATTAAAGGGCAAATCTTCATACTGTTGTTCTTACAGTTATTTTGTTCCATCTTATGTCCAAATCTCAGTACTTTCATTGAAAATATTGGGTTTTGATTGAAGAATTGAAGCAATTTGGGTCACATTTTATAATTGAAAATGGCGTAGTGGGTCCTAAGGCAGGATCAGTTGAAAACCGCTGCCCTAGAGCATTGGTTTTCATCTGGTGGGCCGGGACTCAAAAGTGGGTTGTGGAAATGTTTCCTGTGGGTTGCAAATGTGTGGCTGAGAAAAAATGAGGGGCAAAAAGTCAATGACATACAGAAGCCCAAAGTTGACATACTTCCATACTTTTATGTTGCTTGGTTTTCCAATGATAAGTACATTTTAGTTATTTACACAAGATTTCAGCTTATTTATCTGCTTTTCATGGGGTAGCAATGTAAAAATAAATGCATGCATGCATGCCCCTACGTTATTTTGCAGTATTCAAAATATGTTTTGTCCTAACTCTTGGTTTAATCGTGTTTTGTTCCATTTAACGCCCAAATTTTACTTTTCTGAGGTTGAAATCTTTTAAACTTTGACTTAAAGTTTATCATAAGGAAATAGTGGTAGGTCCTGATGTAGAACAGTTGAGCCCTGAATGTATGTTTGCATAATGAATTCTTCCATTGTACTTCACAGTGACATTTGCTCTTGTTGCCAGGAGCTTTTTGACACTTCTGAAGAACTTTGATTGATCCCTCTGTAGGAATTCAGCTTGAGCCTGTCAGGCTGCATGCTGAGCCACAGAACAGCGCCAACAGAGAGGTGGCATCCCACTCAGGGGACACCTTAACAGAGAAGATGACCTCTGACCTGGTGTGACTTGTACTGTGGCCCTTTTTTGTTAGCCAGCGGTATTTGAAAATTTCAATCAACTGCTACTTCTGTCTTCCAGGAGTGAGCGATCGCTGCCTATTTTAGTTGAATTTGTTCTTGCCGTCTTGCTAATGAGTTTCCATGAAAGATTGTCTGTTTTGAAGGAAAATACACAAATTAAAAAGATGCAACCTCTGCTGCACACACACTCACACAACTTTCACAAAAAGCTGTGCGCTGAACATGTACGCGCACAATGACGCACGCTCCTCTCCCGTGAGACGTGTGCTATCTCTCCTATTAGTTGAATCGGATGTTTCCTCTTGATCTCTCTCTCCTCAAATAGCACACTCTTCACAGTCTATCACATCTTAGCATACGGCTTATACACTCAAGAATAAAAAGTAGATGTATTACTCATTTAGAGCTTTAAATGTCACTCCTCATGTCTTTTAATTTCAAATTTAGGTTTCAAACGCCTGGTTGTGTGTTTGAGCGTTTTTAAAACCCCAACAGATCAGCAAGGAAAATGCACTTTTCTCTATTCTACCATGTTCTACTCCTGACTGCGGAGGAATAGCAGAAGTACAATTGAACTTCTGTTACTCTGCTAGCCCTAAGTTAACCCTCACTGTCATCTTTTCACCAGCCTCTTAGCCTCTCTCATTAGCTCTCCTTCTGTTCAAACACTTTCTCTTCACCTCTTGGCAATTTCCACCCATTAAATACTCATTTCTACTTCACCCCCTCATCTCGCTCCCTTTCCTTCTCCATCCCCTTCGCTCTTTTTTTTCTTATCACAGACTGTCTTCAGCTGGGACTTGCTTCTTTTCCTCTTCAGTGTAGCCTCTGCATCCCCCTGGGAAGGATCATCGTCACCATATTTGAATTTGTGCAAAGGAAAGACAGAGAGTGTGTAAAAAGAGACAGAAGGAGGGACACTTTGCTCATGCTATCCTGGGTCCAAGAGTCCTCACAGGAACAAGAATAAAAACCTCAGGAGTGGGCACTACTGTGTAAGATTTTCCAGTGTGAATTCAGGAGAAGGGAGTAAAATTATCGCAGAGGAAGCTGACAGTCATCGGCTTCATTTTCAAACATCACCTTTGGCCAGGCCTGCCTACAGATTTAGCTGGGCCCTTAACAAACCTAGAGAATGGGTTTATTGATAGTATCAGTGCATGTGTGTTGGATCAGGGACATTTGTGCTAACATCCTGGCTAACAGTAACTTCATTTTGGAGCGTGAAGTGTGTCAAACTATTACTGGGTTCTAATGTTGAAATTATTTATTTGTGCCACTTTTTCCACCAATTTTTGCCAACATTATTTGCCTCTTTTCAACAATTTTAAGCAATTTGGATCCATTTTTGTCCTTTTTATCAGCTCTAAGCCACATTTACACTCATTTCATCACTTTTTACCACCAATATTTACCAATGTTTAAATGCAGTTTCACTGTCTTTTCTGCCCATTTTGCCTCTTTTTGCCCTTTTCTAACACTTTTGACCAATTTTGTGCCAATCTCTGCCTATTGTTGCCTCTGTTGACTTATTTATGCCACTATTGACCCCTTTTCATCAATTTTTTTAGGCCATTTTTGCCAATTGTTGTCACATTTCCCTGTTTGATACACCATTTTTGCCACTTTTAACTACTTTCACCATTTTATCAGCTTTTTTCAGCCCATTTTAACCCTTTTGTGCATCTTTTGACCATTTTTTTCCTACGTTTTCATCCCATTAGACCTCATTTTCCACCCATTTCTGCCCCCTTTGACCGTTTTTCCTGCAGTTTCTGCTACCTTACACACATTTTTGCCACTTTTAACCCATACCTGCAACTATCAAAATCCCATTTCACCACCTTTACCTCCATTTTTGCCTTATCTTTAACACATTTCAATTCTATATAAAGTAAAGGGGCTTATACTTTATAAGAGGCTATGTATGGCATACATAAATGATGCTTTTCAAAGAGTGGTTATTATTCAGTTTAAAAAAAAAAGATATGCATATACAGTTATCAAAGCTTAACTTCACAATGGGCCAAGATTTTTCTGACCTCTATGGGCCCACAGTTTACCTGGACCACAGAAAGCTCTCCCTTACCCCTTATGTGCAGCCTTTTGCTAAAAATGGCTGCTGTCTTTGTGTGAATAAACTGAAAGTGAGAACATCTGCCTTAACTTTTTTCTGACTTTGTAATAAAACATTTGATGAACTAGGGTATGAATAATATATGGGGTGCTGCATTAAAAATACAATCACACCGCTCTAACCAGCACCTCTTTTCCTGTAATGGAAAATAAATCACAAACGACATCAGGGGTTTTTCAACACACAGAGCCCTGCTGCTTTTCATTCTGTCTAATCAGAGATTGATTTATACCTGGGATGCTAAGTGAATGCAATCAACCTGCAGAGCAGTGTAAGAAGTTGTACTTTCTGACCTAAGGACCACTGACCCACTGAGAGTCCAGCAGCTGTGTGGATGACTGACAAACACTGAGCACTATGATTGCTTTCCCTCTTAATGAATGATGTTTTATGCATACTAACATCCAGACAAGCCTCTTATAGATCAGGTTTACTTATGATTCAGTCAGATAAAAGGAAGAAATGTGTCTTTAGACCACTGATTGGCTCAGGCAAGGCTGACTCTTCTCTGCCTGCAGGAATGCTGTGAAATACTCCTCCAAAAAGGGGTGCTTAAAAAGTTTTCCCTGACCCTTCCTCTGGAGCTCTGATTCATCTATCCTGTTAAAGAAAAAAAAAGTCAGCCCATCCTCTTTACCTTCCAGTGTCACCTCCTTCCCGGCCCGTTTCAGCGCCTGCACCGCCTCGTCGTGGGTTGCGTCCCGCAGGTTCATGCCGTTCACGGACAGGATGGCGTCCCCCACATACAAAGCCTGGGTCTGATCCGCAGCGAGCCCCTTAAAAATCTTGCTGATAAGTATGGGCATTTTGTTCTCCTTCCCTCCTTTGATGCTGATCCCGAGCCCTCCTATCTCCTGCTTGGTCACCTTGACGCACCGCTTTCTGTTGGCGATCGCCTCGGGCACTCGCTCCGGGAGGTCCGTGAACGCGGTGCGCACTGTTTGAGGACCGTTGTTGGAGTTGGTGTTGTTGTTATCAAGGTAAGATCCGTTGGTAACGCCGTTGGAGTTGACATTGTCGCTCACGCTGTCTGTGCCGCTGCTCTCCTCGCAGCTTAACGTGAGGGCTTCCTCGTTTAAGTTGACCAAAACTTTGTGCCACCGCTCCCGCACCAAAACCTCCACAAAGCCACTTTTTGGCACTCCAGAGGCACCTGAAACTCCCGTTGTTAGTACCACCGCCATCTTTGGAGCATGTCTTTAAAATGCCATGTGATTTAGTTCTCAGCACGCTCCCGCACATGGACTTCCACAGACTGTGCCTGGCTCTCACTCAGGCTGGACTTTGCCCCGCTGAAGTTTTCTGTGGGACTTGTCGATCCGTCCCATCCGTCCAAGCAGCCATTCAAGAGGAGCCCTCACGGCACACACGCGCTGCCCTCCGCTCCGCCTGCCCGAGATCCTATCTGCTGGGTGGAGTTTGCTCTCCCCCCGCCGTCAGCCGATCCCATCTCCAGATCAGATCCAGTATGAAAGTGAACATCAGCAGCCTGTAACGTTTGAGACGTGACAGCTGGTGGGAAGTTTAGCAACCAGAGCACAAAGTAAATTCCTTCACCCATACACTTATTAATACTAGAACAAATACACCATGTGATACCTAAAATAGACTGAAGAAGGCCTGCATACTGCCTTAAAATCAACTTCATGTACGATCTTTAAACTGGGCATTGTGCGTAATTACGCCACACGAAAACTAAAAATGACCGTCAAGACAACATTTAGAGTATTTCATCGATGTTTCTGAAATTTTATAACTCAAAAATGACTTGAAATGAATTCCAGTCTATATGACACTGTCGTGGATAAATCGCGCTCCTGTCGCAGACGTGAAGTCGGTTATGCGCGCACAGGAATGCGCATGTGCCTGTTTTCACGTCTCAAACAGAAAGAGAGGGAGTAGGTTTTGAAAGGGGGCTCTGAAATGAAGAGACCACCCTCTGAGGCTTTAATCTCCACCCTCATAATTATTATTGCTCCACAGAACATCCAAGTGTTCTGTCGATTCCTCAGGCTCCTGATGGTTCAAAAAATCCACTTGAACATTCAGACAAGGGTGCATCCAGCGTTCCCACTATGAAGACAGGAGCCTCTGGGTATTATTGTGGCCTGACTGGAGCGAGGTATCATTCCTGCAGCAACCAATGACTGATGGAAGCTGTGCCTCAAACTGGCATTTATTAGCAATGTAGCTACGACACCTACTGGTGGTAGTATACATTAATATTGGTCTGCCTGCAAGGGTTCAGATTTATCTTTTCTTTGTAGTAAAACGAACCTCTACAAAACTGGAAAAGATAAAGAAGGCTATACACACCAGGTGCAATCAAAACAGCAAATAAATATTCAAGTATCTTCATGCAGAGATTTTTTAATTCTGCATTTATCTTTCACCACTGGAGTTGATTTATGATGTGTCACTTTTTTAATTATTCATTTTCTATGAGCATTTCCTCATTGGCAAGAGTATGACTAATTTCCTGCCCTTGTTTGATAAAATCTGTCTACTGTATTCTACAAACACTAGTCCTTTGGACAACAAATTGGAAAAGGTCACATCTCTCTTTATTATTCTGTGCATACAGTGTTTTACCCTTTTATTGATCTAAGAAATTAATCATGATCAATATAATTTGGCTTTTTTTGACCAAAAAAAAAATTAATGTCAAAGAGAAAACAGATTTCTACAAAGTAGTGCAATAAAACAAAAATATGTAATGCACAATAAGAGACTGTACAAATATTCTCCCGGTTTAAAGTGACTGACCAAATTCAACAGCGGTCCAGCCAACTGGTGCCAATAGTCGCACAATTATTGAAACAGGGATCACCTAAGTGTAGTGAATGTGTCTCAAGTGGTTGCAGTATAAAGACACCTGTGTCTGGAAGGACCCATCGCTGGTTAATCAGTATTCCTGGCTACCATTATACCATGTAGACAAAGGAACAATAAAAGTAACTTAGAGAAAAGGCTGTTGAAAAGTGTAAGTTGGGGCAGATACAAAAGAATTTTGCAAGACACTGAACATCCCCTCGGGTACAGTTAAATAAATAAAGAAATGGAACATGTATAAATCTGCCTAGATCAGGCCGTCCTCACAAACTGAGCGACCGTTCAAGAAGGAGACTAGTGAGAGAGGCAACCAAGACACGACACCTATGACTAACCTGAGGGAGTTACAAGGTTCAGCAGCTGAGATGGGAAGTTGGCTGGGTTTTCACTGGTCAAAGCTTTATGGAAGAGTGGCAAAGAGGAAGCCCCTGTTGAAGAAAATCAGATTAAATCTAAACTAGAGTTCACCAAAAGGCATGTGGGAGACTCCATGGTCAAGTGGAAGAAAGATCTGTGGTCTGATGAGACCAAAATGGTGCTTTTCGGCCATCAGAAAAGTCGTTATGTTTGGTGGACACTAAACACTGCACATCACCACAAACACACCGTCCTCACTGTGAAGCATGGTGGTGGCAGCATCATGCTGTGGGAACTCGTTCATTTTCAGTGAGCTCTCCACGTTTTACCATTTTGAACAGGGATGAGGAATTTGAAACTGAATTCACCTTTTTATACCCAAATTTGAGCTGGCTCACTGGGCTTCTCTGAGAAGTCAGAAATTGATCAAGCATAACATTCAACCACTAAAACGAATTTTTATGTTCAGGAATGCAAGTAAATAACTATAATTTGACATATTAATCAAGAAATGATAATGTGCTTTACTATTTTTTCAGGGGGTTTTTTGTAAATCAATAAATTTAAAAATAAATGGATAACAATAATAATTATATTTCAACCTTAAAAATATCATTTCTGTTAAACAGCTTCTACATATTGGTGTATTAACCGTTGCAGAAACATAAAAAAGGATTTTGGTAATTACCAATGCTGTTAATTTAGGGCAGCTGTGGCATAAACCTTACTTTGGGTAGTGGTCTAATGAATTTGTTAAGCACTGTATATATATATATAAATATATATATATATATATAAATATATACGGGGGGGGGGGTTGTATAAACAATATGCAATTAATGTTATTAATATCAAATAAGCAGTAAAGTTAATTTTAGGATTTATTTCAAAGGCAATTCAATATAATATATTATGCCTGTGTGTCAGAATTAATCACATTGTGTAATCTCAGGCATACACTGTATATTTATAGTCCTTACATGCTGTGTTTGTCTGCCCTTCCAAACCACATCTGATCATTACAACTGAACTGTACCAAACAGGGGATTAGTTTATTTATTTTGAGACTGAATGGGAAAAACACCAAGAATATTTTGGCTTAATGAGGTGCAGGAGCAGCAATTGATTTTTTCTTTTATATGGAAATGAGCTATCAGATGAAATGTATGTTCTTTGTTGTGGTAATGACCTTCAAGACAAACAAACAAACGCAGATCACAATCTTTTTAAAGGTAAGTCTATTTAACAGTTGTTAATGAATCTTTTTGAACCCTGAGGCAGCCATAGCATGTTGACTTTATACAACAGGAAGCAGCAGCAGAGAGATGATTTACACACAAGCACACAGATGTGCATGGGGATTACATTATTGGTCTTTTAACTTTCATTCTGTATTCATAAGAAAGAGTGACATGCCAAACTCACAAGCACTGCAGCGGTCATGTTTCAAGAGGAATTCAAGCAGAAAAACATTTATGGATAAATTGTTCTTCTAAATCAGCAGAACAGAGAACAAGGCAGGAATTAATAGCACCATGTGCTCGCCATACTTGTACTTGTATGTTTTGTGCATTAGTTCAAACAAAAGTAGGTCCCTGTAATAGAAATGATACCTCCCTATAATTGGCCAAAACTTTAAAGGTATAGTATTAAAGCAATTAGATGAGCTTAGAAACCAGGCATACACAGGTAAAGAAAAGAGGCATTTATTTTTTAATTACTTTGTATGTCTTTATATGGAACTATAAGGTGAGGAATAATATCTATAACATGTTAATAATTAAAAAAAAAAAAATCCAACCCTACCAGATTGTAAGGACAACAGAAACAGATGAACCACAGTTGTTTTTTAAAGCTGGTTCAGCCGAGATAGAACTTAAACCAACAGTTTAAAACCCAAAATGCAAAAATGAAAAATAACACATCAGAAATCAGATTTGCACTTTAAAGTGAACTCATAACAGTTTAATCTTTAAAGTGTACATTATGAAGTGCTCACTTAAAGTATATTTGTGGAAGGCCACTGTACAGTACTAATTGACATGTCAAGAGCACATTTTAATGTTCACAAAAGAAGTATACTCCTTTTAAAGTATGCAAATTTAAGTATACATCTTTAGATGTACACGTTTAATCGTATGCCTTAGGGTTTACAGTCATGGTGCAAACTATGGAATGCACACTTTTCATTGCAAAATCTTAAGTACCCACTTTGGAGTATGAAAATTAAGAAACACACTACAAGTTTATATTTTAAGTTCCATTCTTTAGTGTACACACTTTTAAGTACACAGAAATGCTTAATTTAAAGTGCATACATCAATGCCTACTATATCGCTTAAAGTTAAAGTGCATACCTTTAAGTGCACAGTTTAGTGTGGACACTTTTCTGGCACATTTCCATGTGAACACTTAAGTTCACACTTTAAACTTCAAATTTGAAAGTGGAAAGTTGTAAGTTTACATTTTATAGCAGCCTGAGTTTGTACAATTTAAGTGTGTATTTTAAGCATATTCTTTCAATGGAACACTAAAGCACCTGCTGTTGTGTACACATTTTAAAGGGAACAATATAAACTGCATACTTAAAGTCCCCCCTTTATGGGTACACTGTTATGTGTACACTTTAAAGTGCACACTTTTCCACTACACTAGTGTTTGGCACAGTAAAGTTTGCACCTCAACTGCAAAATTTTTAGAGGTCTTAGAAGTATAAACATGTAAGTGAGCTAAAATGTTTCGGTTACCTCTGAAACAAGATGAGCAGATGAGGTAGGTAGGTACGTAGTTAGGTAGGAAGGTAGGCTGGTATTTATAGGTAGGTAGGTAAGTAGGTAGGTAGGTAGGCAGGAAGACAGACTGGTATACAGGTAGGTAGGTCTACAACCAATCTACTTTTTTTCATTATATAAGGTTACTTGTAAACAGTATCAGAGAAGTGACATTGTTTAAATTCAGATAGCTTCTCAATCTAGTTTTATTAGATTAGAAATTATAGTACTGAGTCTTCATTCTATGACTTACAGCTGGTTTTACCATATAACCTTGAGTTCAAGGTTCAAACTGGGCAACCATAACCAGGTTACCAGTCATAGACACTTATGAAAGTACAGAAAATTTGTAGGCACATTTTAGATTTTTTTTTCTCTTAATCAATTGTTTAAAACATAAAACTGAACCACTGGTTAAATGGACTGGACAGATTTTCTGTGGAATAAATCATGTCCTTCAGCTGAGACTCATTTCTGTTTGATACACATAACACCGCCTATTAGGACTTCATGTCAGGTTTAGGCAAAATCCAAAAACAAAAGACGAAGGACCCAAAATGCAGATGAAAACTAAAAGACTGATTTGATTAACAAACAAAAGAACTTACTTAAACTAAATCCACAGAAGGCAAAAACACTGGAGCAGCACAAGGCAATAACACTGGGAGTAACAATGAGGAGCAACAGGCACGAGGAAGACATCTAACGATCCGACACAGAGACACAGAGCTTAAATACACAGGGAGTGATTAACAACGGAGGACAGGTGTGGACAATCAGACACAGGTGGAACTGGTGAAGGTAATCAATGAGGAGGGAAACTGAAGCAGGAAGCAAAACTGAAATCACACACAAGGGAAGGCAACTACAAAATAAAACAGGAAGCATGGAACATAACATTAGAAGCAAACAAAAACTCAAAACTGGTCAAACTAAATACTAGAAACAGGGAATTAACAAAACATGAAACAGGGAATTACTACACATGAAGCACATAGAACACAGAAACACAAGGACTATATAAAACTTCTAATAAACTGAACTAAACACTAGAAACACAAAATACACTGAGTAAACACAGAAGACCCACTAGAAAATGAATAAACATAACAACTCATAACCTGGATCATGACACTTCAGGAAGTAACACCTCAGTGTTTCCTCAGCTTCTTACTGTATCATAAAAAGCTGTCATATTTAGTTTGTCAATCCACAAGAGGTTAAAAACAAGTCAGAGCAGATGGGCGGAGTATGAGAGGATGAGCAACATTTTCAGAGAAATGAAACTTAACATAGTGCCGTGCTGCAAAAGTACACATCTGGTAAACAGTTCAGTTTGAACTGAAAGACTTCACAGGGCAGAGGGCTCCATCTAAGCAGGTAAAGTTCAATAGCAATGCACTGTAATGATAAAACTGTGGAATATGTTTTGTTTTGCATTACTTGCGGTTAAGTTTATGTGTTTGTGCAAGGAAATGAAATGTTATGTACTAGATTTTTTGACCTCAGTTTCATTCCTTGTACTGTTCCCTTTTTCACTGTGAGGTATCAAATATGAAATCTGCAATGTTTTATGTTGTCAATATGTTATTTAGAGGTCATACAGGTAGCTTTTAGGAACCATGCAATCACTTCCACTGAGGATTTTCTTTAAATCTGAACTCCCCCTCTCCTCTAGAAATGGCCACAGACAGCAGGTTCTCATCTGAAGATCAGTTCACATGCTCCATCTGTCTGGATGTGTTCACTGAGCCTGTTTCTATACCATGTGGACACAACTTCTGCAAGGGGTGCATCAGCCTGCACTGGGAAGGCAAAGAGCTGTGTAAGTGTCCCCTGTGCAACCGGAAGTTCAGGAAAGGGCTCAAAGTTTGTGTCAACATAGCTTTCAGAGATGTTGTGGAGAGCTTCAAGAAGAGACAGAGTGTGATATCTAATAATGATACTCCAATTAAACCAGGCCAGGTTGCATGCAACTGTTGCCTTGATAACAAGGTCAAGGCCTCTAAAACTTGTTTGGTGTGCTTGACCTCCTTCTGTGAGACACACCTTGAACCTCATCGTAAAGTGGCTGCCTTAAAGAGACACAAACTGACCCACCCCGTGCACAACCTGGAGGACAAAATCTGCAAGGAGCACAACAGGATTGTGGAGCTGTTCTGCAGGGATGATCTGATGAACATTTGTGTCCAGTGCACAGAGCACAGTGATCATGATATAGTCCTGTTAGAGGAAGCATATGTTGACAAGATGGCTCGGGTGGTGATGAAGAAATTGAAAGAGCAGGAAGTTAAGCAAAGGCAAACTGTGATGAAAGACAAAGATGAAGCCACAGAAGAGCAAAGCCAACAATCTTTTTTTATGCTTGTACCTGGAAATATGGGCATTTCTGGGGGGAGATTCTGCTACAACATTGAGCTCCCTGTAGGCACTCACTGGTATGTGGGAATTGTTAGACAGTCATTTTACAGGAAGAAGACATGGAATTTTAACCCTAAGTTTGGAAGCTGGATCATAAGGCTGGATCATAGCTGTATTTGCTTTGCTTTGTACAAAAACCCTGTACCTTTTTTCTTGATCAGGAAACCTGACAGAGTTGGGGTGTGTGTGGACTATGAAGAAGGATTAGTGTCCTTTTTTGATTCAGACACTGGGACCCCCATCTTCTCTTTCACTAGCTGCAAATTCAAAGAGAGAGTTTTTCTGTTTTGTGGCCAAGAGAAAGCTGGTTGGGTACAGAGACTGAAGATGAAAGTTCAGAACATCAAACCTAAAGATATCTTATTAGTCTTTCTTTGTATGGTATTTTTTCTGATTTTGATGACAAGAAATTAAACATCACAATATCTTTTGCAATGACAGAGTCGAACATTCTTCTGTGTGAAACTGTTTATGATGAGATCAGCTTCTGGTCATTCTTAAAGACAGTTTACTGCAAATGTTGAAGGTGTTTCTCTGTAAAGTCTTTGAGATTATTTGTTGATAAAGTTGCACTTTTAATTTTTAACAGTGTAACACCATTCATTGAAAAAAACAATAAAAAATTTTGAACAATATGTCAAATAATTTAAGTAACTCAAAAAGATATGTTCTAGCCACAGTCATGACTTTCCATACACTTAGATACACAGTTAAATGCACACATTCGGGAGAAAACTTTTAAAAGCACATTTTTCAGTTTTGAAGTACACAATTTTAAATGCTCACTAAAGAGTTTATACTTTTAAGTTCATACTTTTACCAGCACACATTAATAAGCACACTGTAAACTGCACTCTTTTAGATGCACATTTCATAGTGCATTCTCTGACAGTTCTCACTTGTAATTGCACCTTTTTTACAGTGTCTTTAAAAAGTATTCATCCCCCTGTATGCTTCACCATTTTATTGATTTTATAAATCAATCATGCTCACTATAATTTGGATTTGGACAAAAAAAATGTCAATCTGAAAACAGATCTCTGCAAAGTAATGTCAAAAACATCTAATGTAAAATAAGTGCATACATATTCACATCAGTATTTAGTGGACAAAGCAATTTTACTCCATTCTTCTATGCAAAACTGCTCAATCTTTGACTGGTTGCATAGGGATCAGGCGTGAACAGCCCTTTTCAAATCCAGCCACAAACTCTCTATTGGATTGAGGTCTGGGCTTTGACTTGGCCGCTCCAGATATTCAACTTGTTGTCTTTAGACCATTTCTGGATAGCTCTTGCTGTATGCTTTGGGTCATTATCTTGCTGGAAAATAAATCTTCTCCCAAGCCGTAGTTCTCTTGCAGACTGAATAAGGTTATCCTCTGGGATTTTCTTATATTTTGCCACATTCATTTTACCCTTTACCTTTACAAGCCTTCCAGGGCCGGCTGCCAAGAAGTATCCCCACAGCATGATGCTGCCACCAACCTGCCTCACAGTGAGGACGGTGTGTTTGTGGTGATGTGCAGTGTTCAGTGTCCACCATTCATAGCTTCTTGTCTGATGGCCAGAAAGCATCGTTTTGGTCTCATCAGACCAAAGAACTTTCTTCCACTTGACCATGGAGTCTCCCGCATGCCTTCTGATGAACTCTAGTACAGATTTAATCTGAGTTTTCTTCAACAGTGGCTTTCTCTTTGTCTCTCTCCCATAACGCTTTGACTGGTGAAGAACCCAGGCAACAGTTGTTGTCTGCAGAGTCTCTCCCATCTCAGCTACTCCTTCAGAGTAGTCATAGGTGTCTTGGTGGCCTCTCTCCCTAGTCTCCTTGCATGGTCACTCAGTTTGTGAGGATGACCTGATCAAGGCAGATTTACACATGTGCCATATTCCTTCCATTTCTTAATGATGGATTGAAATGAACTCTGGGGGATGTTCAGTGCCTTGGAATTTTTTTGTACTCATCTCCTGACTTATACTTTCAATAACCTTTTCTCTGAGTTGCTTGGAGGGTTCTTTTGTCTTCATGGTGTAATGGTAGCCAGGAGTACTGATTAACCAGTGAGCGGATCTTCCAGACACGGGTGACTTTATACTACAACCGCATGAAACATATTTAATGCACTCAGGTGATCCCCATTTCACTGATTGTGAGACTACAAACACCAATCGGCTAGACCTCTGTTTCATTATAAATTTATGCAGCCACTTATTTGACCCTACATATTTTTGTTTAACTGCAATTACTTTGCAAAAATCAGTTTTCATTTGACATTTAAGAGGATTTTGTAATGTATTTCGTGAAACAGGCCAAATTATATTGACCATGATGGATTTTTAAAATCAATAAAAGGGCCAAACATCCAATGTGGTGAATACTTTTATCGGCACTGTAAGTGCCCACTTGTAAGTCCATTTTGTTTTGTTCACACATTTAGATACAGACTTAATACCCAGACTTTAAGGTGCACTCCGAAATGTGCACAATTTGTATTGCATACTTTTCCATCACACCTGCATGTGTACACTTAAGTGTACAGTTTAAAGTGTATAATTTAAAGTCACAACTTTTAAGGTCTTCTTAAGTTCACACTTTTTTTAAAAATAACATATGAGTGCACACTTTAAAGTGCTTATTTCAGAGTAAACAGTTTTATAGTCTTTGAGAGTGCACATTAAAAATTAGTTTTTCTTTCTAATGAGATGAAGAGATAAAGTTAATCAATAACCTAACTGCAGACAAAACACTTTTTAGTATTATGAAATCATTGTGTCAGAAAGTGTCAGAAAATATTTGAATTTGGATAGAAATGTATCTAGTTTTTATTAGAGTGCAAGTCAAGTTGCAGTATAGATTCCTTAACCTGTATCTTCAAGCTAGTTTCACCAAATATCCTCTGAGGTGTACGTTATAAAAGTAGGAACATTTTTAGATGATTCTTTTCACTTGAATTTAGGATTAATAAAATAAAACTGAATCACTGGTTCACTGCAGACAAAATATTTGTGAAGTGATTCAAGTTCTTCCAAAATAAGATTCTCTCATTCATTCAGTTTAACCATTTCAGACCTCTCCTAATAGAAACAGATTTCCCTTTTGGTGCTTTGAGTTTGATACAGACATGACAGACTATTGAGACTTCAAGAAGTAACACTTTAGTACTTCCTCAGCTTCTTATTGGATCATGAATAAAGATGAGATGTCATTTCAGTTTGACAGCCCACAAGTGGTTAAAAACAAGTCAGAGCAGATGGGCGGAGTGTAAGTCAGAGGAGGAGAAACATTTCCAGTGAAATGAAACATAACATAGTCACACTACAAAAGTTTGTATCTGGGAAACACAGTTTAGTTTCAGTAGAAAGACTTAACAGGGCAGAAGGCTCCACCTAGGCAGGTAAAGATCATTAACCTATTTATTTATTTAATACATGGTGCGCTGCAAAGAAGATAACGAGAATCTGTTTGGTTGGATTGAAATGTTATGTTATATAATCTAATATGACAAAAAGTGTCAAATAAGAAAACTGCAATGTGTCAATATATTTTTTTGGGTCATACAGGTAGCTTTCAGGAAACAATCTCTACCAACTTCTCCTCTCCTCTAGAAATGGCCACAGACAGCAGGTTCTTGTCTGAAGATCAGTTCACATGCTCCATCTGTCTGGATGTGTTCACTGAGCCTGTTTCTATACCATGTGGACACAACTTCTGCAAGGGGTGCATCAGCCTGCACTGGGAAGGCAAAGAGCTGTGTAAGTGTCCCCTGTGCAACGAGAAGTTCAGCAAAGAACTCAAAGTTTGTGTCAACACAGCTTTCAGAGATGTTGTGGAGAGCTTCAAGAAGAGACAGAGTGTGATATCTAATAATGATACTCCAATTAAACCAGGCCAGGTTGCATGCGACTGCTGCCTTGATAACAAGGTCAAGGCCTCTAAAAGTTGTTTGGTGTGCTTGACCTCCTTCTGTGAGACACACCTTGAACCTCATCGTAAAGTGGCTGCCTTAAAGAGACACAAACTGACCCACCCCGTGCACAACCTGGAGGACAAAATCTGCAAGGAGCACAACAGGATTGTGGAGCTGTTCTGCAGGGACGATCTGATGAACATTTGTGTCCAGTGCACAGAGCACAGTGATCATGATATAGTCCCTTTAGAGGAAGCATGTGTCAATAAGATGGCTCAGGCGAGGAGGAAAAAAGTGAAAGAGCAGGAAGTTAAGCAGAAGCATGGAAAGAAGGGCAAGAAGTCTAAAGTGCAGAACAGGAGGAACGACAAAGCAAGCAGCACGGTGTGTAGTCTAAAGCCAAATATTCATTGTTGTTCATGTTGTTCCACTGTGGACCCAAACCAGTGTGACATATACTCAGTACTTCCTGGACACATAGGTTTTTCTGAGGGGAAATTCTGCTATGAGGTTGAGCTGTTAGAAGGCACCACCTACATCCTAGGGATCATCAGAGAGTCTTTACAGGGGAAGCCATTACACCCTAATCCTCAGACTGGAAGCTGGTTAATAAGCATTGGGGACAAATGTGACTGCATGGCTCTACATGACCAACCTCTGTCTTTTGTTTTGAAAATAAAACCTAAAATAGTCATGGTGTGTGTAGATTATGAGAAGGGATCAGTGTATTTCTCTGACCGACACTCAGGGGACCCTATCTACAGATTTATTGGCTGCAAATTCAATGAGAGAGTCTTTCTGTTCAGTGGTCCGGTGATGAACTGGGTGCAGAGACTACGGATGAATGTTAAGAACATGACACTGAAAGATATCTGTTTATGTTTTCTCTTTTTGGCATTTTATCTGATTATTATAACAGAAAATGAAACATCACAGCGTGTTTAATAAAACAGAGTTGAAAATATGCTGATCAAATCTGAACATAGGTACAAACTGATCATGGTAAGCAGCTGGAATTTTTAACACTATCAGTTTAACTTTGACTGGAGTGAGGGGGTGGTTTAGAGGGCTTAAGTCACAAATACCTTCACATAGGCCCTGAATCTTTTGGCTTATAAAATGTATATTTCCATGGACTGTTATGATGGATGAAAACATGGATGCTGTTGATGACAATGTAAGTCTTGCTGTCAAACTGAAAAATACAGATTTTTTTTTTTTAACTCCTGAGAGCTTACAATCACACTACACTATAAGATGTACTTTTAACATTGTACTAAGTTTGTATCAATTTCTGCTCTTTCATGAATGTATTCATATCTGAAACCTTTATTTTGCTTTCTTTTCATTTTTAATGACCTATCCATGTTATGTAACTTTAAAAAAATATCAGCTTCTGCCCTTCTTTGGATGCAAAAGTGAAAATAATGATTTTTTTTTTAATTATTATTTTATGACATTAGGGCATGTGATACTGGTGAAGGCATTTTGAAACCTTTTTCCCAATTACTGTTTTCTCTTTGTCATGATGGGGTACTGAGTGTAGACTAATGAGAATAAAGGTGATGTTTTTATGACTGTAGCATCAGGCTGCTACATTAAAAAAATGAAAAAAGTGAGAGGGGTGTGAATGCTTCCTGAATGCATCTGAGAATAGTCCTAAATTCAGTAGGTGTTCATGGGGCCCCAGGCAATTGCCTACCTTTACCTAATGCTGAAGTCTGCCTCTGCTTATGAGTCTGCTTATGAAAAAAAAAAATGTATCACTGATGATAAATGATTTTGACATTTAAAAAGTTAAAAAGATAAGTTTAAAGGCTCACAATATGAGAAAAGTATATCTATTAGTTCAAAAAGGTCAAAACATGAAATTGACATTAAAAAATAATGTCTTATAAAGGCAAATATATTAGAAAGTCAAAATCATGAGTTTAAAAAGTCAAAATAGAAAATAAAATGTGTAATCATGGAATTAAAAGTCAAAATATGATTCAAAATTTTAAATTGTGAGTTGAAAAGGTCAAACTATGGGAGTATGAATTCAAAGTTTTGAGTTGTAAATAAGAGATAAAATACAAAATAATTGGTTAAAAGGGTCAAAATATTATATAAGTCAAAATTGTGAGTTGAAATGCTCTAAGTATGAAATAAAAGGTCAAAATCCTAAGTCTGAGTCATAATTGTGAGATGAAAAATTGAAAATGTGTGATTGAAACACAAATTAATTTGTTTTCCCACATTCCTGACTACTTATCTAAATATTTTTTCTCATTACTTTTTCAGATTTTATGACTTAAAGATATCTTAAATCATCAAGGATAAGATTCCATGTTTTTTTACTACAGGAAATCTGCAGACCTCATACTGATGGGCCAGTTATAAGAGAAATATGAGATAATCTTGAAGGCCAGATTTAACTGTTCCACGGGCTGGATTTGGCCCCTGGGCCTTGAGTTTGACACCCCTGATTTATACCAATTATTAAATTATATTAAAGTGCTCCATTGACAAAAAAGAAAAGGAAATTATTATGCAATATAATGTCATTGTGCCTTATTTATTTACTTATTTATGTTATTACTGTTATTTCAGCACTGAAATATGCGAGAGTGCTCTCTAGTGTTCTTCATAACAAATCATAGATAACACTCTGAGGGTCAGGATTTAAGTTGGTGAAAAGAACAAATTTCCTCTTTAAAACAGTGGTGAATGAGGCCCATTGTGTTAATGAATTTAAGAGGATGACAAAGAATCAATATATTTGTGAGCATTTAACCATGAAAACATTTATTCAACTCAAATCTGAGTAAGTTTGTCTTGGCAGAGTGTAGTAATGACAGATTTTTGCCTCCACACCTCAGAACACACACATTAAATTAAAATATAGAGGAAAAAACATAAAAGTCTGTAAAAGGTTTATTGATCCCTAAACCTTCAATCAAGCAGCTCGTCTGAACGTTGGAAGTGAAAATGCCTTGCAGGGATCTCACTGACACATGCCTTTGGGATTTTAGCAGTAAGTGACAACTTTCTGCCGACAGTGTCATCTCTCACTGCAACATCAGTCTTAAAGAAACTGTACAGGACTGAACAGTGTCAAACAAAAGCTTCTTCCGGTAACATTTTAGACCGCACTGATCGACACTTCAGATAGATTAAAGCGGTAGAAGAGTAAAAAGTGCTTGAGGTTGCAGCTCTGACCCATGCAGGACTCATCCTGACAGCAAAGCCATGCAATGTTTCAAACCAAGGACATTATTTTGAATTCAAGTCAGGATCAGGTTTCCAAGAAAGCAAACGTTATGATAAGTTTGAGGAATAATGCAGGATAATCTTTGGATGCAAAGACATACCCCTAGAAACATGAAACATTTCCCTTTTTGTATGCAGAAAGATTCATTTAAATGCCATTTTTTAAATGTTGTCATGTTTCTGAAACATTTAATACCTTTATTTATGAAGTAAACAGAGTATATTATGTATATGTTTCGCAATAGACCAGGGAAAACTTTCAGCTTGTATGCAGGAAGAAAAATCAAAAGTATTTTTCTTGAATTGGATTCCAGCGTAAGGTGTACAGCAGAGGGATTCTGCAGATTTCAGTTACTGCAGCGGTAAAGGAGACGCTTCATGATGCTGGACAGAAAGCAGGAGTAGCTTTCAATGAAGACTCAGATGTGGAACAGCTGATCCTGGATCAGTCTGAAGCTGCTGTGTCACACATAGACTGTCTGAGTGTTCTGCCTGAATCTTCATGTCACATCTTAATTAATCCACATTCACTTTTTTCATAGATAAGCTTCTGTGTGCTTTTGTGCATTTTTTATCCAGGAAAGATAAGGGATAAGAATAGTCTTTTCCTCAATGAGTCTTCAGTTTCTTGCTGTGGGATCCAGACTCTCGTCTTCTGGTCTTGGAGGCGTAATGCCTGTTAGAGACATGACATAAAAGTCCAGACAAGAGTCATTCAGGTGTATGATAGGCAAACAGTGTTGGGAGATGTACTGAAAAAATGTAGGCTCTAACAAAGATTTTAAGTTTTTGTTCTTCATAAGTAACAAAACTTAAACAGACATTTCTCTGTTATGAATCTGTTTCTAATTTAGTGTCTTGCAGTGTTTGATGTAAAGTCTGTATAAAAGACAGATAACACAAAAGCTTCCCTAAAGTAAATTCAAACTATTTGCAGCTCTCCCTGCTGACTGATATCTTCCCCTAACCCCAGTACTGGATTTAAACTCTGCATTCTCTATGTTAAAAGACCTCACAACCGAACTACAAAGTTTAAGTTCATCCATCCATTTAGCCATCCATTTTCTTCCACTTATCCAGGGCAGGGTCAAGGTGGCAGCAGGCTAAGCCTTTCCAGGGGGGAATTCAGGAGGAATTCTGCCAGACATTCCAAGTTCACCCTCACTTCTCATTTGGGTTTACCAGGTCTGGCCATCTGTCATCAGAGCAAATTCTTGTGCTGATGTAAGTCCAAGTGTTAATTATTAGAGAGCACTAATTGTAAAACTCAGCGAAATGTGTCTCTGATTAGCGAAGAAGATGGGAGCGCGAAATGTCAGTGCCTGTTACTGGGCAATTTTGGCCTTCATTTTGTACAACAGGAGGAGATGGCGTTTTAGTGCCAATATCTATCAACAAGCAAGGGTTTTTATATCAGATCTTGCCCTTCAAGAGCCTGCATGTGTCCTTATGCAATGTAGGAGTGCATGTTTTGTTATATTGTGTACATAAAGATGTTCCTACCGTCGCTGATACAGGTAGAGGAAGAAGAGGAGCTCGTCTCTGAAGCAGGACAGCTGATGAGAGGAGGAGAAGGAAGCAGAGGAGGAGAAGAAGGAGGCACAGGAGTACAGATCTGAGATCAGCGTGTTCACTCCCTAGAGGAGAGGAAGGAGAGAATAAAGACCTCAGCAACAAGAAAATAAAACTCTAGAAATAAAACAGCTGATTAAACTGATTTTTTTTAAATTGCTGAAAAATCAGGAAATACAAACTCAAAGTGAGAGATTTTTCCATACATTTACCATAAGATCTAAAGAAACTGTGACACTCACTCTGTACATCAGCACAGTGCCCTGCAGGTGGCTCACAGACTTGAGCTGATCCAAACAGATATGAGAAAAATCACAAAGAAGAAGTGTCAGACAAAAGAAAAAAATTCTGATGGTAATGAACACATTAAAGGATTGGTTCTGTTGGCAAAGATGCAGGACAGACCTTGTGGTTGATATAGAGTTGTGGGGCCATAGACAGGAAGCCAAGGGCATATACTCCTGACAGGACCAGAGTTAAAATGTCAATAAAAATAAAGGCATAAGCTGAAACTTTGTATAAACTAATTATTTAGATATGAGGTAAGATTCTGTTAATAATAGAAATAAATTTAAGTCGACTCACCAGTCACCAGGCTGTTGATTAACCAGGAGTAGTAACTGTCAACATAATCGGATTAAATGTTAATCACATAACCAGCGGTGCATGTTAACTACCACTGTAGAATTGCTGCAAATACAGTGCCTATAAAAAAAAGTATTCGCCCCCTTGGATGTTTTACCCTTTTATTGATTTTATAAATCAATCATGGTCAAAACAATCTGGCTTTTCTGACAAATATTCCCTTAAATCTCAATAAAGTGAAAACAGATTTATACAAGAAGTGATAGCATAAATTTTCAACACCTTTAAAGTGACTGACCTAATTCAACAATTAGTGCTAGTAGTCACACAACTGGTGAAATGGGGATCACCTGAGTGCAGTGAATGTGTCTCAAGTGATTGTATTATAAGGACTCTGTGTCTGGCAGGTCCAGTCAATGGTTACTAAGTATTCTTGGCTACCATTACACTATGAAAACAAAAGAGCACTCCAAGCAACTCAGAGAAAATGTTATTGAAAACAATAAGTCAGGGGATGGATAGAAAAAACATTCTGAGGTACTGAACAGAGTTCAGTTAAATTCATCATCAAGAAATGGAAGGAATATTGCACTTTTGTACTATTGCACTATTGCACACCTATGACTACTCCAAAGGAGAAGCTGATGGGAGAGACTCTGCGTACAACAACTTTTGCCAGGGTTCTTCTCCAGTCAAATCTTTATGGGAGAGTTCACCAATAGGCATGTGGGAGACTCCATGGTCAAGTGGGAGAAAGTTTTTTGGTCTAAGGAGACCAAAATGGTGCTTCTAGGCCATCAGACAAAACACTATTTTTGACACCAAACACTGTACATTACTAAAAACACACCATCCCCACTATGAAACACGATGGTGGCAACATCATGATGTGGGGATACTTCTTAGCAGCTGGCCCTAGAAGGCTTGTAAAGGTAGAGGGTAAGACTATTTTTTGTCAACACAACCAAATTATATTGACCATGACTGATTTTTAAAATCAATAAAAGGATGAAATATCTAAGGGGATGAATACTTTTCATTAGCACTGTATTAACATTTCCATGGGAGTGGATATTAAACCAAAATCATCTTTAGTTCAAAGTACATACAGGTCTGAGTTGAACGTGACTGCTCTAAATACCTCAGTGCAGCAGTAGAGAGGAATAAGGTACCAGGAGATAATTTGATTTTAAATATGACAATAAGATTAGACAGCATAAGACAATGACATTAAAGCCATATCACAAAGCAGAAGTATTAAATACAATGATGAGCTCACCTCTTTTGACGTAAGTAGGCCAGAGAGAAAATAGCTCCACTGATACACAGAGGATAGACCAAGTAGGACAAGTATCTTGATGCCTTGAGAGAAAATCACACAGACAAGATATCAGAATTAAAAAAAAACTCCTAAAGGCAGAGAAATAAACCAATAGAAAAAGAAAATGACATTCATACCTGTGTGTCATACTCCACAGTCTTTCTTTCTTCTTCGTCTAGCTTTTTCACCTGCACAGTAAAAGAGAAGAAGTCTTTGGCAGGAGTGAAGTTTACTGATTTTCTGTATCATATTTTTCATCAAAGTCATATTATTTTGTTTCTAAATGGTGTCATACTTACATGAAGCCTAGGGCTTTTCCATTGAAATTGGATGTTAAACACCTTAAACACCTTCCAGACCTGAAAAAATACACAATTACTGGGTTGAAATTTCCTTATGAGCTTCACTTTGATGCTTTCCAAAAATAAAAAAGTTTATATACCTCCACGCATGCTCCCAGTCCCACAGGAAGCAACACAAGTAGACTGGTCTCTTCCAGCAGATGGAGAAAAATCAGCAGCGTGCTCAGACTACGCCACATAACTACAGACAAAGACAATAATGTTTTCATCATTTGCTCTAACAATGACAAAAATAATGCCTGCCAAACAAGGTAGGGCTGCAACTAACATTTATTTGCAATAGCAGTTAGTTTAATAGCTCAAACACTGCCAGAAAGGGAAAAAGGATTCCTAGTTGAATCCCAGTTGGACAGGGAAATAGAGTTTGCATGTTTTCTCTTGTGTCAATGTGGTTTCTCTCCAGGTATTCAGGCTTTCTTCCAGAGACCAAAAACTGACTTGCCAGGTCAATTGGTGACTCTAAATTTTCTGTGGGTGGGAATGTGAGCACGTCTGGTTGTTGTCTTGGTACATCAGCCCTGTGATTGACTGGTGATCAGGGTTTACCCTGCCTCTCAGCTAATGACAGCTGGGATACTTGTGATACAGTAAAGAAAGAATGGATGGAAAATACCAGAAAAGGGCGAAAAAACTCAGTCAGTGTTTTCCAAAGCCCAAGAAGATGTCCTCTGCTGTCCATTTTCCACAAAACCAAAGTAAATTCTACAGTACTTATTCTCACTGAGGGGTAAAGAAAACTGAAATGGGTTGGAAATGCTGGAACCATTCATCAAATGAATCATGGTCATTGGTTGACAACAGGCAGTTAGTGGATAATTAATTTCAGCTTCGGTATTTTAAAATATTTTAACAGAAAAGTCCATTGGGTGTTAGTTGGCCTAGCAGTTCGGTTGTGCACCCCCCTGTGGAGAGGCTGCATTCCTAAAAAGTGGTGCCTAGGTTCAGCTAAAACTCTCAGCCCCTGAGGGGGTTGAGACTAGACAACCTCTGGAGAAAACTCATTTCAGCTGCTTGTAAAGACCCTGAAATACTTGAACTCCTTCACCTGAGGCAGAAACTCATCCCCACCCACAGGGAGTAATCCACTATTTTCTAGCAGAGGACCCCGGCCTCAGACTTGGAGTGTGCTCTCTCATCCTGACCACTTCACACTCAGCTGCAAACTGCCCCTAAGCCTGCTGGAGGTCTAAAGCTGAGGAAGCAAACAGAACCACATCATCTGCAAAAAGCAGAGATAAAATTCTGAGGTCCGCAAACCGGAGACCCTCCTACACCCGGCAGTGTTTTGAGATCCTGTAAATGAAAATCACAAAAAGAATCTGAGATGAGGGGCAGCCCTGGTGAAAGCCAACACCTACTGGGAACGTGTCCAACTTTGTTCTGAGAAGCACAAGCTCTCACTTTGGTTATACAAGGACCTGATGGTTGCCATAGCAACCCCATATTTCCACAGTACCCCCCACATGACCCCCTGAGGGACACAGTTGCAAGCCTTGGATGAGCAAACTTCAACACTCCCTCAAGAAGTCCTGCAAGGGTAAAGACCTGGCCCACAGCCCCACAACCAGGACAGAATCAGCATTGTTCCTCCTGTATCTGAGGTTACCTTACCCAGGGAGGCTGAGTAGTGTGATACCTGATTAAGTTGAGCACACCCTTTTAAAACATAGGAACCACCACCCCGGTCTGCCACTCCACAGACACTGTCTCAGACCTCTACATGACATTGAAATAAAAGTCCAAAAAGCACAAAAACAAATCTTTGAAAAGTAAGTCCCCTATTTTGTGATGGTTTTCTAACCTGACTTCCTGGACATTCCCACCATGCTCTTCTTTTTCCTCCATGAGCTGATGTCATTTTTAAGAGCCAGGAATTCACAGATGAGCTATAGAAACAGAAGCAAAGGAACAAATAATACTTTTAATTAAACAAGTCTTCATTTGCAACAAGTCTGAGTTGCCAGATATAGACCAATATGAAAATGCACAATTTATGAGGCGCATTCTAATGTTAATGGCATCTCAGTGCAATTCTATGAACCTACTTGTAGAGCTGTGATGAGTGCAGTCAGCACTAACAGATAGAGGTTTGAATCCGCCAAAGTTTCTTTAATCTCATCTACGTTCTCTTCTGTGAAGCCTGGCAAAACAGAAGGATGCAGCATCAGAAGGTTTTAATTAAGATCGTATCATGAGCAAAACAACAGCTTGACATGTTATCTAGTTCATTAAGGTATAAGAAACTACAGACATACAGTGGTGATATATTGCTATTGTACTTTAATAACTCACCAAACTGTCTGAGGGAGTAAACCACGTCCTGAAGATGTACCCAGAACCTGAATCTCCTCAAAGAGATTCCCTCATAGGACACAGTCAGAGGGAGTTGAATAGTGCTGCTGCTGATCTCCTTTAAATGTGTAGACAAAAAGAAGTCAGGTAATAATTATTTAATTCCAAACCATACAGAGAAGTTTTAAGATTTAGTGTCCCCACCATGAGGTCTCTAACTCTAAAGCTGAGCTCGTTTATCAGCAGCAGAGGGAGGTAGATCATCTGTCGGCCATCCTGAGAGCTACAAGACAGGGACAAAGTTTGGTTTAAAAACACAAATAAGCTTGGTGCACTTTTGTACAAGCTGGAAAACTTGTTAAAAAGTACAAAAATAAGTCCTCGTTTTTGTACAGAAACTCAATAATGCTGGTAATGATGCAGCTGGGGATTAAACCCCTGACCTTTCATGTAAGAGGTGTCCAACCCAATCACTGAACCACAGCAGCCCAGAAAATTTGATTTTTAAAAAATCTATTTAGCATCTTAAAATCTGTAGTTACCATCTGTTGTAAGAAAACTAAACTTGTTTTGGTTGTGACACACTTTTATTTTACCTCCAGATTAACTCAAGTCCTGAGAGAAATGACTGGGAAAAAGTGTTTTTTACATATTAAGGAGTCATGGGAAAATATTGGGGGACCACTGTAATTTACACATTAGTGCATACAATCTATGGTTTAAGGCGTCAGACTAAAGAAATGTTGACTGAAGAAATTCTCTGTAAATGAACATAATAAAGAACCATAAATTATTTCTGTTCTTTTAACGGATTGTCTTTTTTCATTAACATGCCTCCCTTTCTATTTTTAACAAGCTGCACTTAGAAGAAATGGTAGCATAGGTCTGATTTTCTTATTAACAGCCATTGCAGTACAAGAATATCCTGAAAGGAAGCTGTAAGTCACCAGCGACTCTGACCTCTAAGCTTCCAGTGACTTACATTCTCATATAGCGCCGCACATCACTAGGAAGCCCCGCCTTACTGAAGGTGAAGTCCTCTGACATCATCGAGATTGACAAGTAAGGTCTCCAGTGGGAAACAGGATGCTCCGATCTGGCACTCTGCTTCTAACGAGGAAACAGAAATAACATATACACTGCAGGACATCATGTTTAAATCTGCAGTAAAGGTGACACAGTGGCTGCGAAATGATTGGGCCATGCCAGACGCTGTATTGAATTTTACCTTCTGTCCATCTCTCTGCCCCTCTGTGGGTGTGGGATTGATGTAGGTGGTGAGCTGAGCAGCATAGTGGACCTCTCTTCTGTCCTCCAGAGGTGAAACACCAACTCTGTGAACGTACACGACTGCATACAGAGTGCCATTAGCGCGAGTCTCCTCTGGCACAGAGACGTTCACCTGCCTAGAGAGAGACAGGCAGCATGATATCAGGAGAAGCATCCTCTCTGACCCTTAAAATAAAATCAGTCCTGCTACAGAGAAAGTTACCGTTTGGGAAATTTGCACATTAAACAGAAGTGTGACTGTGGCAGACCCACCTTTCAAAAGTAGAGTATGGGTCAAATGGGTCTATTTTTACAGCAAGGTGTAGTTGGCTGTTGTCTGGCACAAGGCATGTGAAGACACTCAGCTGGAAAAAAAAGAGTGGAAATTATGAGCAGTCTTTCCAATTTTAGAGTTCAGAGCTAAAATAAGATTTTACTGCAGATGGAATTAGAAAAAAATTCCTGTGTTCAAAATAAAGGGTATTATCAGCTTTATTGACCAGGTATGCTTACACAACCTGGAATTTGACTCTGATTAGCTTTGCTACAGGAAGTACACATTAAATGTGAAAATTTTAAGAAAAAAATGAAAGGGTAGAACATTGAAACATGCTCAAGCTCCTTTTTGGGTATTTTAACAAGTATCATGCTAAATAATGGTATGAATGCAAGGCATGCAAAGAATGCAAGGATACTGATAGACAGTATCAAAAGGTCAAAAGGTATACAATACACACTAATGTGAGCAGATTAATATGAGGTAGATAAGATCATTAACATAAATTGGTGTAAATATGCATATTAGGTGAGACCTTTAACCACATTGAGTTTTCTTACAGGAATTAAGTAAAGAGTAGTAAATACCATTAAACTGGGCTAAGGCGCTTATAGATTACTTTTTTTTTTTAAATTCTGACACTTCGTGACTGTTATGTGTAAATCAGTGACAGTCAGGGGGGAATAAACTGTTCCTGTGTTGTATATGTAACCAAATGCACATGAACTGCCCTCATACAAAACTTATGTTGGTCAGTTCACTCCTCTAAATATCATAAACATCACTACATCTCAGCGAAACACTAGCCTACATCTTACTACTACATCTAATCATAAAAGAACAATAAAAACACACAAACATACACCCAAAAAGGTCTCTTCTAAAATGGAAGGCACAAACCACGAGTCTTGCTATTTATATGCCACTCTCAGTTTGGTTATTTTCAACTATAAAAGCCAGGCCCAGAAGTGTCTTAGCTGCACAGTCTTTGAGTTCTTGCATTCCTGATTTAGCCATTAGACATGACAAAGGAGACAGGCCTGTACTTACCTGTAGCCTGGGTCTTGCTGCCAGGTATGAGGCGATGCAGTGTTCCCCTCTGCTTCTCTCGCAGGGTTTAGTGTTGAGGAAGCCGTACAACAGCCACACGGTGTGGAGAATATAAACCACAAAAACCCCGAGCAGCAGCTTAGCGATGGAGCTCCTTTTGGTGCCGCTGTCCCCTGGCTTAGAGTTACAAGATGGGAACATGGCAGCTCTATATATAAAATTTAAACGACGAAAAGATAAAAATTAAAATGACGGACCAGATTGTAACCTGACAACCTACGGTTTCGACACAAAATAATCCTCTCGCTTCCTCCCCACCGCAGCATCCTTCCGGTAGCCCAATCTGCATCCAGAGAAGGAGGGGTGCTGATGCTGACAGCCACTCCGCGGCTGCAACAACACTAAAAATACGTAGACCGAATCTACGCCCAAATCATAATACATCATGCATCATTTGGCTTGCCGGGTAGACAACGTCGTCGCCAGATGGATCTCTTTGGCAATGCCCATGCAAAGCGTGCAGATAGCGGTCATGTCTCGGATTGTCACAGATATAGCTCTTCATTTGTCTAGATGTCGCAACGGTATTCCTCCTTTTAGAACTATTCTGTAGCCACTGAATTCAATTTCACAGCCTGAGTTATGTAGTCTGCAGAGACGATCTTTGCCCACCGCGTTGCATTATGGGCTGAAACAGGAGAGTGGAGTGTTATTTTATACAGTCAGAAATATGAGGAAGAAGACCGTTTTTTTTTCTAGTTCAACTCGTGACAGAAAAAGTAAGGTTGGACATGGCGGATGTAGCCTACTCCAAAGGGCCTCTGATGATTGATTTCGTTTCATTATCTCACGTAAACAAAGTTGATTGAGAGACAATAATTACATTTTAATGAAATCAGTTATACAGTTATATATTGTGACTCATACTTCATACCAGTAGGTGGCAGAAATACATTATTTCCTTGTTTGCCCACCGCTTATAAACCACATAGAGGAAGAAGAAGGGCTGGCTGGGAATTCAGGCTCTTTTTAGTGATACGGATCATTTGGTTCAGCTCAGCAAAAAAAAAAAAACGTCTCTTTTGGTTCTCAAATGGCTCTTCATTTGGGTAACAGTTCTTCTTTTGACCTGCCATGTTTAACAATGTCATGACTCATGACATATGATTGCTATTTGTGCCGATATTTTACTCCAAATATGCTTAATTTTTTCAGTTAAAGATATATATATATATATATATATATGTATGTATGTATAGTTTTTTTTTGCTTGTTTTTTTGTTGGGTTTTTTTTTGTTTGTTTGTTTGTTTGTTTGTTTTTTTCCCCCCAAAATATTCTGACTCCACTAAACACCTTGCTGGTCAGATGGAATCTGCTCACTGGCAGGGCTGCATGACAAGCCTGATACAAAACATTGATGTTACACCATAAAGCACGATTTCTTAATGTGTGGTGTGCCTGTGGGAGTGTGAAGTAAAGATCATCCATTCTTATTAATCACACAACAAAGAGACAGAATATAAGTTTATTTATGGGTCAGTCACACTTAAGGCTATATTCATTTTGGTTATACCACCTGGAAATTGCAGCTCATTTCAAATTAAACAGGCAAATACATTGACACATGTTACTTTTATTCTTGTTAGAAAGTGGACACTAATATCTATAGAATAAATTGAAGAATTTCATTGTAAAATAAATTGAAGCCGTTTAACCTTGGCTGTACCACCTGACATGGAGAGTGTACCCACTCACCTAGGCACAACTGTAATTAATAAATGAATAATGTGATACCTAACTGACCTAATTAAAAGTAAATATTTCAAGGGCTTTAAATAATATAATTTATTCAACTATTTATCAGCATTTTTTGCAGTTTCACCACCTGAAACGTTGGTTGTGCCACCTGATTTTTGCAACTATTTACAAACTAAACAGGCAAACACTCAGACACATACTGTTACTTATGTTCTTGCTAGAAAGCTGATACACATATTTCTAAAATAAAATCAAAAATTTAATGGTAGAATTTATTTCAGCAGTTTTACACTGGTTGTACCACCAAAAAGAAAAAAGTCTACCTGACCGTCTATGACTGAAAATCTTTACTTGAGAAGGATCTACAAACCTTTTTACTTGGTCATGAAGGTCAGCTAGAGTTATATGGATGATAAATAATGCTTCAAACTGTTTCATCACTTCATTTTAAAATAAAGTTCATATGATTATCGATACACCACCCTTACATGCAAGAACTTGCAAATTCAAGGACAAAAGTGTTTTGATGATCTTGCTAACTTTGAAATGACACAATATAAAAGCATGTTTGTTTTCAACTATGAAAACATGGCGGTTACAATTTATACTTCTCACTATTAAAAAAACATTTTAATAGTGTCAGAAATCTGACACTAAGAAGCCAGAATAAAAGATCAATTATATGTTTATATATTCTATAAATGTATTCAAAGAAGTTTTTGTTGAACAAATTGATATATGCCAGGAACTGATAACATTTTCTTCGAAAGGAAACAACATTTACAACAATATGCATGCTTGAATTCGCCCATAATAATAATAATAAGAACAACAACAATAATAATATAATATTCATTATCATCATCCGGGATCCGGAACCTATCGTTCATGTAAAGGAGTCGGCTCTATGAATCGACTCGTTTACGAACGACACATTACGAGCTGACACTACGCTCGTGCCGCTGCCCTCCTGCGTGCTACCTTTTCCATCATGCTAGCCTAAACAACTGTGTTTTGGGATTAAAAACGACTATATGTATTGATTCGGGGAAGTCTGTAGCTAGCGACAAGCATCTGACAGGTGTGACGTCTTTGCTTTTTCACTGTCACCACGAATTTCACATTAATTATCACTGAAAGAGAACAAACTGACCCTGATACTAGAGGCTAACAAAACTAGCATACCATGCAGAGGTGCACAGCACTTTTAAAAATAGAGGCGATAATCAAACACCAGCCGAGCTAAGACAACCCATGACGGACATTACAGTAGCCAACGTGAGCCAATATTTACTCACACTTTACAGCTGTTATGTACGCGTTTTTATTCCTGTTATACCTGCATATCTGGACTGTCTCCTCTAGCAGACAAACTGTCAAACAACTCGAGGGCACTGTTAAGAGATGAGTCACGGACAGTGGAGGATACAGCTCGTCTACCCTTTCTAGATCACCACATGGTGCTGCTGCTCCACATTTTGTGATATTGTTGCTGCAGCTGTGGTGAAATTAGCCCCCAGCCTCAGTATGGCTGTCTGTGTGAAGGCACTGTTTTGTCCTGGTGTGGAGAGGAAGCTACTCAAGATGCTGCTTGCCAGCTGTATGACCTGCACACGGACGTACGAGCCATTTTTTGGGAACTTTAATCCAAAGCGCCTTTGCAGCACCGTCAGTCCTTTCTTCTCCAGAACAGGTGGGACCCTGAACCTTGGTAGTGCTCGTATAGAACTCTTCCCACTGAAAAACAATGTGCCATTTGGAAGTAGGAAACAAGGATTAATCAGCAGAAGTTACAGTGGTATTAGTACACATGTACTCTGCAGTAAAGCACTGCCTTATTCAAGATACCACCCCAAAAGATCTCAGCACACTGTGGAGAGACAGGGGAGTCTGCTGCAGGGAGGTGCATCATTTCCTGGTAAGAGTGAAAGACTACACATGGCCTAATGGTGATACAAAACACAAGTTTCTTCTCTACTATGGAAATTATTTATATATTTTTTTTTGCAGTCACAGTGAAAAAGAGTACATTTATCTATATGACTGAATTTTATTTGTTTTTCCTCAACTTGAGTACATGTTTTCATTAGTTTGTCTGGTATCACAGAGGACCAGTTTGATTATGCTATCAGATTATGACCGCTGTATCGCTATTAAGTTATCTGTCTGTTGATAAGATGCTGCTGTTAATTCTCTATTGAGTAAAAGAGTAGTCAATGGGTAGAGGCTGTTCTTAAAGCAGTTAATCTGTTGAATATGAATGTTCCCTTTCTGCATGTATTTGTGAAAGCTGTAATAACCAAACATCTTTATTTATGAGGGAATGCATGCCAATTTAAGATTGTTTTAAGATCTCAAAACATTAACAGATCAGAATGTATTTGATTTTCCTTATTGCTGTAATAAAAAAGGGAACATGCGCATGCTGGATTGAATGGACCTTTGTAATATTATTACCCAGTGCAAAATACTAAAAAATGTGATTTAACTCTGGCTTGTCTTTGAACAGTGTCCTTTGTCCGTCACAGAGTGACAGAAATCCCTGTGTCCAGTGTGTCTCCAGCGTTTGTTGTGGTAAGAAAAATAAATATATACACAATTCAATTTAATCCACAGAGTCCCTTTCTACATCCAAGAGAAAGCTAAAGACCCAGCTCTTTTGAGAACACTTTGCACTTAGCTTGACTCTTCGTTGCTGTTGTTCCTGCCATGTGAATTGTCTTTTGCACTGCATGGCAGCATCCATGTCTGATCGGACTTGAATCGCTTTGTGGCACTTACTGATGTATCCTCCTATCTAGATTGTGGCTTGTGTTGTACTTACTCTCAGATGTACATTGCTTTGGGCAAAAGCATCTGCTAAATGTCCTTGTAACATATACCACTGTATTGAGAAGAATTTTGAGTTTTGAACTCTAAAAATCACTTGATATCACTTCCTGTTCCAATACGCAAAAACAGCAACAAAAAATAACTAACACCCAGATACGAGCGATTTTCTTGTTTGTTTGTTTTTAATTTTCAACCTTCACAATGTATTTAAACAGAACGTAATTGATTGTTTTCACTAACAATGTGGCGCTTGTTCTTTTCTCTTGCTGTGTATGTTTCTCTTATACCCTCATCTTTTTTCTTTGTAACTGATTTTAGTTGAAAGTATATTTATAGATATGCTTTTTTTTAAACTATTAATACAATTATTAATATTATTGAATGTAAAAATATTAATAATTGTATTAATCACTTGATACTGAAACATATCTAAGATCTAAATTTGAACAGCCTTACTGTTGAAACAAATGTAATTATTATGCTTTTGATAAAGCTGACACAGTTTTGATCAGTTTGGTACCACATAGATTTTTTCACACATGTAATCATTTATCTAAAAAAAACAACTGTCATACTTTTATGTCTTATAATTGACAAAACTTTTGGTTGTTTAAGTAATTGTGACTGCCAAGCGGTGCATCATCAGTTTCATGTTTAATCATTTCACAGATGAAGTTTGATCAAGAGGGAAATGTAACATCTTTCGGTAAGTGTTCAAGAGAATAACGTGACCGCTGTTTGATATTTTTTTAATTCTTCAGTAACACTATGCATGAGATCAGAACATACACTGTTGGACATGCAGCCCACTATGTGGTTTCCATGATGTTAGAAAAGCAACAGATTCTCACATTTCAAAAGCTCACCATTGCTATGTCAAGTTTTGTACATTGGGATTGGTAATTCAGGATATTCCCTGCTTGCTTAGCTCCTCTTACATTTTTCCCCTTTAACAGAGAAAAAGAAAACAGAGCTTTGCCAAGAGCTAGGTCTTCAGGCCAGAGACCTTCGCTTCCAGCACAGTACCAGCCTCACTGCTAGAAACAACTGCATCATCATAAGAATGGAGGTATGGTCACTTCCTGTTTTTTAAAGGCAAACTTTGTGATGGATGAAGTCGTTCTGCCTCTAAAAATGAACTGTCATCTTTTATCCGGCTATAAATGAGGAAACGTTTGTGACCATAAATTATAACACTGACAATATCTCCTCTCAACCAAATTACTAACATTTCAGGGGTGTTTTAACTTTGACATACTCAGAATAAATGAGAACTCGAAACCTTGAGCCAACATTAAACTTCAGTTACTTTAAAGTCAGTGAAAAGAGAAATATCAGAAACTCATTCCACTGTTTGTTCACCATTTTGATTATACACTAGGACAGTTTTTAGCCCAAACCGTTGCCTGTTCTCCTCTAGAGGGCATTTCTGGTAAGGTATAGAAGAAGGTACAAAAGTCATCACGGCTATGCATTTTACACAAGATTTCTCTCGTCGGAGCTGAAGGAAGTTTGGTCTCCATCACTGTCACGGTGAGGTGGCTGCAATCCTGATCACATCTGTTGATGAGTAGAGAACAAAGGCTTTTAACAATGTACTCACAATATGACACTACAGAGAAAAAAGCAAATTATCTGAACTGTGTAGGTGCATTTAGATGCAGAAAACTATAGTAACAGTAAGGGATGCATATATTTGACATGTTAGTTGGTCTTAATTTACTATAAACAAGAAATAGGACAGGGAGAAAGTATCTGAGTGCCTTTCCTAGGAGCTTAATTCTTTGATTATGCATACAAATATATGGATGAAGGCATTGTTCAAAAAAGGGCAGGATTATACATATATTTTTTTATTATATAACACTTCATCATTGGTTTAAATTGCTGAAATATTCAAACAGAACACGGCTCTTTATTTTTTGTGCCTTAAATTTCTTTGCTGTTCTCACAGCATGTCTCTGATTTAGTGGCTGTGTGAGAAAATTTTTATTTTTCCATACTAATTTTCTAAAATTTTTGCATATTACAGTCTTTTTTTCATTCATCTTCATTCATTCATTTCATTTTTTCATTGCCAAATTGGTTGCACCAAAAATATAACCTAAAATGATAACAGAGGTCCTATTAATTTTGTTAAGGAAAGACCAACTGACTCATTTGCGCAAAATCCCTAAGATTAGAAAGGTGGTAGTGCTGCAAAAATGGACTCATGATTTTTTATTTTTTCACCTGTCCTTTTTCGATCCTGTCCTGAATGCGAGACACTCCACACAGTCAGCGTTCCGCTCACATCTGCCTGGACAAGTTGGGCAGTCCTCACAGGTCGGGCCCATGTATGGATTGTCACATCTACACGCTCCACACTCACAAATCCCTCTGTCATTGCACACTCTCTGGTTTGTTGCCATACAGGAAGCCATGTCCATGGAGCAGCTGCACTCCTCACCTGTCCAGTCATTATCACAAATGCAGCGTCCACACATGCATCTCCCATGGCCACCACATAACCTATCAGATCACAATTTTTCTCTTAAACATCACTCCCTGCAGTGAAGTAGAGTTAAAAGGAAAGGAAATCCATGACGATGTATTTGTTATACCTGCCGTTGTGCCTCAGACAGTCAAAATTGCTGCACTCACAGAATCTACCGCTGTATGTTTCTGCCGGGTTAACTCTCTTATCACACTCACAGAAGCCCTCCACACATTTTCCCCTGCCGCTGCACACAGGGGCACCCAGGCCTGAGCGGCAGAAGTCCTCGTTTGATGGAAAAAAAGAAACCGTCTGGCACTGTGGTCCAATGTAAGGCTCACTGCACTCGCACTGGCCACATACCAGAGTCCCATGGCCTGCACAGCTGGAACTGTTTTCCTCACTGTTGCTTGTGCACTCACACTGACCTAGGAAAGCAAATTCAGTCTTGTTCAACATTTACATTATAAAAGAAAGTACATACCTTATTTTTCACCTTCATAATGGTTATTTTTTCCCCATGTCTGAATGTGATACCAAGCTCATGATATATTTGCTGAAACACAGTTTTGAAGTTATACTCACACTCCAAAGTGATCTCCAACTCCAATCCCAAGGAAAACCCTCTGGGTGTGATGAGAACAGACCAGGGTCCAGTCAGGTTCTGCCTCTGGTTTGAGTCGTCTCCTTCATGGGGACACCAGTCAGCCTCAACATTTACCTTAAGAAAATAAATCAGATTATGCTGTTTTGTTTTTCAAATAGCAAAGATTGTACCTGAAAGTTTTTAATATTTTATGAACAATGTTGTTTTACTAACCTGTATAACCGCAGGGTTTCTGTTTACACTGCTACTGAATGTGATGTTGACTCCTGAAAGATGAGGGAGGGTATCCATGGCCAGCTCCGTGATTGGCTGGTCTGTCGGCATGGTGATGGTCAGAGGAAAGGACTGGCTCACACCTGGCCTCAAACTGAGGGAGAGCTTCTGGGGCTGCAGGAACAAAGTCTTGGTGTTTTCTGGCTCTGTGCTGCAGATATTCAATAGTTTCAGCAAGGAAATCAATGTCTTAGAAGTCATTGCAGTCTTAAAAAGCTTACTAAATAATCTAATGTGGCTGAAAGATAGTAGAACTTAAGCAGATATTTACTTGCTGTCATTCCTGATGATCTCCACCCTGCCCTTAGGGTTATAGATATTACTCTTTTGACAGCCTGCTCTGCGCAAGCCCTTTGAGGTGTGACAGCGGACATTTGATTGAGGCTCAGTGCACCAAGCACAGTCAGGACCAGACTGGAGGCACTCTTCACAATTTGAGGCTGATTTTAAGCAGTTTTGTTCTTTGGCCCAGCTGACACAAAACACAGCCACCAGCAGGCTGAAACAGAGCAGCTTCACAGACATCCTGCAGAAACAGCATTAGCTTATATTTTAAACACTTAAATAGAGATATCAGCTATCAATCCAGAGAATCTATATTTAGTTTGGGTTCATCTAAGGTGAAAAAGACTTGTAAGTTATTTTTATTTTTAATAGGCGTAACCTTTAGATCAAGATAAAGAATAAAATGACAGATATGAGGCAAATACTTTGACTTTTTAAGAATACTGAAGTCACCCCTGTTTGAGTCTGATTGGCATATTAAAGCATTCTGTTGAGATTTTTTTGTCCTTCTTGTAATATCAGAATAAACTTGGATTAATGAAGCTCTGTTAGTATTACTAATATCAAAAATATCTCTTTTCTTGCAAAGTAGAGCCTTTTGTGTCCAAAAATAAACAGAAAAAGAGCTTAATCAGGTATGTGAAAAGTAGATGGCTAGTAGAACAAGCACACAAGTAGCCTGTCGCTGTTTCTTGGTGAGGCAGCTTGCTTCCTAATTTCAGGAAACATAAATACGCAGCAATCATTGTACAATACCTGAAATATGTAAATCCTTCTGTATTGTGGCTGCGCCTGGAGATTTATCCTCCTGCAGACTTGACCACTCAGATGAGATTCAGTTATTTATTTACTACCTGGTACTGTAGCTTGTTAAGTAGGATGAATAATCTGATTGCTGGCCTGGATTGGAGCTAATGTTTTCAGTCTCTGACTGTGGCTTTTGCAAACAATCAAATCAGGAAGCAGGATTTCTCAACAAGAGTTTGTCATTGGTCAGATCTCTCACTGCAAATATTTACAGATCAGAGTCAACTCCTGGCACTACTGTCATCCAAATGTAGTTCTGCGTGCTGAGACCAGAGCCATTCATATAAGTATATTAACATACTTCAATGAGATAAAAAGACTGATACAAAACCTATTAACTGGTTAAAAAATGAGTGTCGGTAACAAAAAAAGCCCTTAATTTTGATTATTTTTTTCAGATAATCTAGTTCAGAGTGATCTGGTCAACTCTCTTCATGTTTCTGCTTCTGTAGTTTTTAAAAGCCATCGTGACCCCACAGTCCCTGCTGGTGTTGGATTTTCGAGGTCTTGGTTTGGAGCGTTGGTTGGTACTGGAGCTGGCCCCTCAGCTAGCGTCACAGACACTCTCTCTGCCCTTTGAGTTCAGAGCTCTAGAGGCCATACTGCAGCACAAGGTGAGCCAGGTTATGTATACACTCTTTGTCAGTGTATTTAAGCATGTACCTGAATAAATCTGGCCTAGATGTTCAGGACACACATGAGGCTCTGCTGAGAGATAAGGTTAAACACAGCTGTCCGTATATGTTTTGCTCTGTCTTTATCAACAGGTAAACACACTGCAAGCTCGCCTGAATGATGTCGAACCAGCAATGTTGGACACCTTGGAATCACTAGTGGATCCTAAAATCCTTTCTGCTGATAGAAGTAAACTCCATATACTGCTTCAGAACAGCAAGAGGTAGATAAACAATTATAAACATGGTTGTAAATGTTCTTATTAATGAGGAGAGAAAGCATAAGAATTTGAATGCATCTCTCTGTAATGACAGCAATACTGGTGCAGCATTTTTGCAACAAGAATATCTTTCCTAAGGTTTTCAAGAATGGCACGTTAACGATCACATCACATGTTCACAAAGGATTTTCTGTCTTCTGTTACAGTATTTCCCTCTTTTGTTCTTTGACAGCTTATCAGAGTTGGAGACGGACATAAAGGTTTTTAAGGATTCCTTGCTGAAAATTTTGGATGAGGATGAGATCATTGAGGAATTCTGTCTCACCAAGTGGACGGACCCAAGAGTTTTGTACGTTGCACTGTACTACTATATAGTTTATTCTTAAATCAGTTTCCTTAAGAGCTACAAGTCAGTAGTTACAGTAAAAAACAAAGCAAAACAAGTCTTAAACCTGTGAGTAATTTCTGTGGTCATTTTTTCTGCACTATAATTCCTGCTTGTTTGGAGGTTCTGTCTTGGGTTAAGCTATGGTGAGAAACTATTTATGTTTCAGATTGAAACCAGGAAGTTATGACCAGTGAGTGGCTTTAAGAGTTTATTGATGAGAGCTGGAAAGTTCTACCAGCTCAAATAAATAAATAGATATGTTTTACACTCCACAATATTTGTGTCTGTATAGAGTAGTAAAAGAATGTATTTGTTGTGTAAGGGCTATTGACATTTAAAAAAATGATATTTAACATTTGATTAATACCTGTAATACATTTAATACAATAACTTCATGTATATGAGCTAGAGTAAAGATCTACGCGCAGACAAAAGGTTTTAGAGGTGTTTTGTGATATATATTAAGGGTTGATGGTTTCCTGCCATAAATGTATGATTAATTAAATGCAAAATAGAAAATATTTGTGGCAGTTCTGTAATACAAATAATCACACTGATGACCAAACCTGTGTATCTAACATGCGCATTCACATGTGTCTCTCTGTCCTCCTTTTCTAGCGAGGAGAGCAGTTTAGGCATTGATCATGCTGAGGAAATGGAACTGTTATTGGAAAATTATTATATGCAGGTAACACTACTCAGCAACAAGCTCTAAATAATACTTCTCTATTTATCAGTTTGTGGGAATGCTGATTTTACTTTAATCATAATAATGTTTGCTCTACAATTAATTATTGTAACTTCATAACACAAATGACTATAACTGAACTGAATTCTGGTGTTACTATGAAATGTTTCATACAGGCTGAAGAGCTGGGGAACAAGGCCAGGGAGCTGAAAGGGTTAATAGATGACTCAGAGAGTGTTATCTTTATCAATCTGGACAGGTACATGCACACACAAACATACTGGGTATTCAGTATGGAGACGAACAGAGCATGTGATACTGAAAACAGTAAACTATGTTTACATACAGTATGGTGCACATGTGGAAATGGTACAGAGACAAAAGAAACAAAAGGCATAAAGATTTATAAGAAATTAAAGTGAAGCTTCTATCTCTGAAGTTGATCACTTTGAGGAACTGGGGACATTTAATCTAACCTATTTTGATTTTTATGATATTGACTTTTGGAAAATAATAATTTTCCCTCTACTTAACACCACAATGAATTTTTGATAGAACAGTCAGGATGGGACTAAATTGTAGATGTTCATCTTTAATGAGAGATGAATATAGTATTTACCATTTAAGAATTACAGCCATTACATTAAGGGTACCTCCATTATTAAGGGTTAAAATTATCAAGACACAGTAACATAATTAAAAACACAACATTGTTTTCAGTACTTTGATGAAATCTCAGGAAAGGCCATAGACATAATTTCATTGCTGATGCTTTGCCTTTGTTGCAGCTGCCTTTAGTTACAACTTGTTTGTGGGTCTTTCCACACTCAATTTTGTCTTCAGTAACTGAAAAGTGTACTCTATCGGGTTGAGATCAAGTGACTGACTTGGTCATCTCTTTGTCATCAGGAAAGCTCGTGTTGCTCTTGCATTATAGTGTAAAGTGCATTCAGAAAGTTTTGGACCCCCTTCACTTTTTTTTTGATTTTGTTGAATAAAACTTGACCTTGAAAAACCTTGAAATTAAGCTCAGGTTCCTCCCATTTCTCTTGATCTTTGCTGAGATGTTTCTACTCCTTGATTGAACTCCACTTGAGGTAAATTAAACTGATTGAACATGATTTGCAAAGGCACACACCTCTCTGTAGAAGGCCTCACAGCTGACAATGCATATCAGAGTATAAACCAAGCCATGAGGTCAAAGGAACTGCCACCAGAGCTCAGAGACATGATTGCTGTAAGGCACAGATCAGGCAAATGCTACAAAAATTCTGTCACCTGCTTGGCTTACATGTGGGGTTTTTGCAAACTCCGATCAGGCTTTCATGTGTTTTGCACCAGGGAGAGCTTTCCATCAAGCCCCTCTACCATATAGCCCAGATCAGTGGAGGGCTGCAGTAATGGTTGTCCTTCTGGAACTTGGTTCTTGATCCCCTGTCTTACTGAGGCCCTTCTCACCCAGTTGCTCAGTTTGGTCAGGCAACCAGCTCTTGGAAGAGTCCTGGTTGTGCCAGACTTCTTCCATATGAGAATTATGGGGGCCTCTGTGCTCTTGGGAACTTTCAATACAACACATTTCTTTAAGTCCTTCCCAATATCTGTGCCTTGCAGCAATCCTGTCTCTGAGCTCTGCAGGCAGTTCCTTTGAACTTATGGCTTGGTTTTGGCTCTGATATGCGTTGCCAGCTGTGAGGGCTTTGATAGAGAGGTGTGTGCCTTTCCAAGTCATGTCCAATCAATTAAATTTACCACAGTTGGATGCCAGTCAAGGCGTAGAAACATCTCAGCAATGATCAAGAGAAATGGGAGGCACCTGAGCTATATTTCAAGATTTTTGCAAAGGGTCTGAATACTTGTGTAAATGTGATGTTTCATTTTTTAAATTTTTAATACATTTGCAGAAAATTCTCAAGTTTTGTTTTTTACTTTGTCATGATGAGGTCCTGAATGTAGATTAATGAGAATATAGCATCAGCCTGCAACATAACATTAATGAAAAAAGTGAAGGGGGTCTGAATGCTTTCTGAATGCACTGTATCCATCTGTATTTAAAGCACTGTACTACCAGTTCAGCAGCATTTAGCTCAATTTAAGCATAGAGTGTAGCCCTATACAGTTCAGAATTACTCTTGCTTCTTCAGCTCTCACATCATCAGTAAACACCAGTATGCCCATTCATACTTAACAGATAATGTGTTTTGGTTTGGATCATGAGCCGTTCCTTTCTCTCTTCATACTTTTCTCTTCTCATCTTTAATGTACAAGTTCATCTTGGTTTCATTTGATTTTGCAGTGCCTCAAGTTTTCTCTGTCTCTATGACAGATTTATTTTGGTTTTCACTGTAATTATGGCCTCCTTCACTTCCACTCTGACATTACTTCATAATAAAAGCTCCACTCAGATAAACACTTCAAATAATCTCCAGACTATTTATCTGCTACATTTGTCTGGCCGTAAAACAGCTTGTCAGTTAATCGTCACCTTTATAATGGAAGCACTCTCAATAAAATGGCTGAAATTCCTAAGTATTAAATGCCTTATTCTTTTTAAAACCCTTGAATGATACGAGTCTGCACTTAAATCACACCTTTAATCTTTTATTTTCAATCTATTGTGGTGGTAATTGGACACAAAATAATAAAACTATGTTACTGTCCAAATACCTGACCCGTTAGAAGGAACCTGACTTTTGTGTAGAAATGGACCCCAAATAATAATTCACACCTGTCTTTTACGCTAACCCACAGAGAATTTATTTTTAAGTCCTCATTGAGACACATTTCTTTTTTTCCCCCAGCCATCGAAACGTGATGATGCGTCTGAATCTTCAGCTGACAATGGGTTCCTTCTCTCTGACATTATTTGGTCTGATAGGAGTGGCTTTTGGTATGAATCTGACATCATGCTTTGAGGAGGTGAGGCTGCTTCCTCCTCAACAGTTATATCATTAGAGTTGATATTGTTTTAAGCTGTGGTGCTTTTATTTTGTGTCTTTTAAACTAAACATAAGATTTGGATTTGCATTTTAAATTTTTGACGTTCTGTAGAAACATAAAAATCACATGACTTATCTATAAAATGCTTTAGTCAATTAACAGGATTCCCAGATTGTTTCTACTAAATTTAAATATTTTAGGTGATTATCTTATGTTTATTGACTTGTGCATGCAGACCTCCTTGTATCTGCTTTCTTTTTAAGGCTTCCTCTATATTAAATATGTACCATCTTTTTTTTTTTTTTTTTTTTTAAATAAACTTTTGCACATGTATATGTGTAAGTGTTGCTTGTATGTTTTATCACCAGGACCCTCGGGCTTTCTGGCTGGTAACAGGCTTCATGTTCTTGGGCAGCGGACTGATATGGAGACGACTGCTGTCATTCCTGGGTCGACACTTAGAGCCCTCACTACCCACACTTGTAATACACACACACACACACACGCACCTACACACACACAGTGCTGTAATACAGTCCTTTACAGATCGATTATGCATTATAAACACCCCACTTGGTCAATGCATGTTATTCCTCTTCACATGTGCATGCACTGAGGCTTTTTGGCACCCTACATAATTCTCTTAGAAACTGGAGAAGACAATTGAACTTAATAATGACAGAAAAACAGTAGCCTGAGATTACATCCGTGGTGTCATTTATGCTGTTTGTGATACAGATTCCTCCAGTATGGAAGAGAAATATAAAAGCGTCTGACAAGACAGGAGTCAGATGAAGATGACATTGATGATGATGATGATGAACTACCTCCTCTCTGTGAAATGCCACTGACCTCCTGTAGAATCTTCAGCTTTAAAGGGGATTTTTTTCACCTCCACGGAACTCCTGAATTCCTTACAAAGACTGGAACTCTGTTTTTCTTGTCAAACCTCATTGTGTTTTAATCTCCCATGTACACAGCAGAGGTTGAGACTGTGTCCAGTTGTCTGTAGACTCAAATGTGTGCATTTGTATTCCTGTTATATAACATGTGGGCAGATAGTTGCTCTGTCATCTGTGATTGAGTGGTAAGAGATGCAGGCTGCACGGAAACTCAAATGGATATAAAGCCAATAACTGTGAGAACTAATTGTCATGCAGTAGTAAGTTCACTTATTTCATAGGTAAAAAAAAAGTGTTAAAATGAATAAATTTTATTGATTTAATTTAAATAAAAGTTAACAAATTAAGAGTATGATGTCTAATGTACTTTTGATTTTTCCTTTTGTTAAGCAGAGTGGTCTCATGTGTTAGACAATGAGAGGAAATAATTTTTTTTTGTTCCTGATATATTTGAAGTGCTGAAAAATAAACGTGTAACCAGTTAAAATAATGAATCTCGTGAATCACAAGTGATTAAAACGAAGTCACAAAGTAAATATTTGAAGGTAGTGTTCTGGGGGGAAAAACATGAGTATGGCTTAAAATGAGCTTTTCTATCATTAACTTCCTGAGCTTTTATTTTAAATTAATTTTTACTTTCCCCACTTATTTGGGATCATGTGAATCTGATAAGTATCAAAGCTCAGCCCTATCTTTGAACATTAATTAGTTTGACCTAAAAGTATGCCCAATATCAACACAAATTCCCTAAAATTTAAATGGAAAATTTCTTCAAATATTCCTCAGATGTCTCAGAGAAACCATATCATAAAGCTGAAATTTTATTACAAAATTCCCCCTAAATTCCATTTACATTCCTGAAAATGTAAAAACAAATTTCCCAAAATCTCAATGCAAAATATATTACCCAAGATCCTATTAAATTATGGAAAACTCCCCCAAACATCCTGATGAATTCAAGACACCCCGCCATCAAATTCCTGAGATCAAGGATGTATTTTCCCAAGTTTGTGTGAGAATACCTAAAAATGTTGAAGCAAATTCATCCCCTAATAAACCAACTAATATTCCCAAGAAATACAAATACATTTTCTGAATTTGCACACAAATGCCAGAAAATTTTCCAAAAAATCCCCAAAACAAAAAAAAAAATGTAATGCAAAAAAGAAAAAAGAAAATTACCCCAAAAACTTCCCATTAAAATCTCCAAACTATACAAACCTATCCCAAAATTTTCATGAAATATTTCCAAAGATTTTACAGCAAATTCTCCCAGTAATTTAAGTTACTGGGAGTTACTTAAGTTTAGTAACTTAAGCTTCAATGGACATTGCTGACAATTATCTCAAAAATTCTCATAGTAGAAAATACATCATGTCGTAGGAAAGCCAAAATGTAATGTTCTCATATGTGCATGCAGGGTCTTAAGAGGTTGGTCCCACTTTTCCTGGAAGAAATGGGGTTTCTTACTTGTTGTAACCATTTTCGTCACTAGAGGGAGCTGTATCTACAGCTTTAAATTTCTGTTACCTACTGATGCATCTCAATAGACGTGATAGAAAGCACCTAACTCCATCTCAAGCATTAAACAAGTTTCGCAAACAGCATACAAGCTGGTAGTTATATAGTTTATGTATTTAGAGACGATCCTGCAAACAAACGACTGCAGGTCCCCTTTTCTGAACAATAACTTAAACACACAATGAACAAAAACACTTCTACATAACAGGTAGCCCTGCTGTATATAAAAGCTATCTGAGTGAAGCCATTATTAAGTACTTCACATTGAAGTAAGGAAGTAATATCATCTGCGTTTAGAGAAGTAGGGGTAACTTCTCTCTTTGTGGTGGAGCATGTTTAGAATTAGTTTACCCTCAAAATCTGCAGTCCGTCAAATATATTTTGCAAATACATTCCAACAAGATAGTTTTCACCTTTTGTTTCATTTATTCAAAATTGATGTCTGAATAACCCTTAAGACCTAAAACTAACCACTGTGTGTAGTCTTCAGTTCAATCAGACCATTTTACACTCTCCAGGCTTGGGTTTACATGTCAATTAGTGTGCTGTTTTCAAGAATAAAACTAAGGCGATTTTCTCCACAATGTTATTTTATTCCAGTTAGTTTTTAAAACAGTTTTAGTTAGTTTTCATTCTTTTGTAAAGCTTAGTTTTTTATTTCCAGTTAACTAAAAAGAATTTTAATTTTTAGTTTTGTAACTATAACAGCCTTGCCCAACGCAAAATAAATTGTGTCATAAATTGTGCTTTGAATTCATTTGAGGCAGTTAACAGTGAAGTATGATAAATGATCCTCTTTTCGTATATTTTACATTCCTCAAAAAGGAGTCGGTCAATTTCTATTTCCTTTCACTCATGTATCCACATTTGGTATGTCCATTGAAAAAAACGCCCACATAGCCACCTTCCTCAATGAACGTCACGCCGCGCTGACGTCACATTGAAGCCACGCTGCACTGCCAGTCCAAACAACTTTTCCAGAGCAACTCCGAGGCACAACGCGTTCAGCAGCCGCTCAACAACGTATTGAGATTTGCCGAAGCAGCCGAAAAGACGACCGAAAGAATAAGCGAAACGGCACAGTAGTTGTTAGGACTGTATTAAAGTGAGTTAAGTCTTTGCTTTGTAGATATATATTTTTTGTTTTTCAGCGTTTTTTTCGGAAGTTGAGATGAGGAATCTGTGGTTTTTGTTTCTCGTCGGACTGGCGACTGGGTTCATCAGTGAAAAGGTGAGTGATGTTAACTTTAATTGCGGTTTAACTTAGAAGGTAGACCTACTACGTCTTTTAATTCAGATTTTACGGCTTTATTTCTTTGTTTTAGTCGAATAATATGTCAAAAATGGCGGTTAAGAAACGTTAAACAGCCTATTTAACGTTTAATTTAGTTCAGTTGCCAGCTCTCTCTGTCGTTACCAACGTCTGTTTTAATTTCATACACAAACAGTTCCAACATGTTCGTTGTGTTCACACGATGCCGAATCGCTCCACCAGGTGGTTATAGGGAAAATGTGGAAAGCAACGCTGTATTTAGTAAGAAAGGATGAGAGTTTATCCTTCATGAAACCGTGGTATTCAGTGTTACAGAAAATGTATGTCATGTTGCAGACTAATTCAGGGATTACTGATATTCATCCGGAGGCTGTATCCCGGCCAAGTTCAGGCGTCCACTTGGTATCAAGTTCACGCAGGGCCAAAGTCTGTTCAGCCTCTAAAGCTCACAGCATTGGCTTTTACACATAAACCTCCGGATCTGGCCTGTCATCTCACCCTCCTTGCTCAAGCATGGTTAAACTTCATATTTGCAAAATGTAAGTATGTGTCGAGTAAACAATGCTATTTAATTGGGGTACAAATCTTAACAATGGGATAATCATTCTGCCTGATCTAGCGAGCCACAAACTAGAAAAAATGTCTCCCTGTATTTCCGTCTTCCACAAGGCAGTGTCTGTATTAAACGCTGGAAAACACCTGGAAATGACAGACTAGAGCAGAGCTAGGTCTGTACATTGTCACGTTTTAAAATATCCTGCTAGCATGATTTATTGACTATAAAAAGGCCCAAATGAGAGCCAGAGAAACTTGTCACCGCCCAAGAAAATGGGTAATATTTTTGATTTATGAACTGTATATTGTGAAAGAGAGAGAGCTGACACTTGATATTGTTCTTTAAATCAAATCTAATCAAATCTAGATATGCTGATAAAGAGTGAATAAACACAACATAATTGTTATATAAGAAATAGATGTAGATTGTATTCTGATTTTTTTTTTTCTGCAAACATTACAAAACTCTGTTCTGTATTGTGCTTTACACATGCTCTGATTCTCCTCTTACTTTATGCCACTAATACACAGACTTCAGACCTAAATTACTGGGCCTGGATGTGTTACCATGTATATTCAAACTGTCTGTTTTGCTGAGTGTGGCAGTAGAATTACTGGTTAGTCAGTCAGTAATGCCGTTCCAGTCTAAACGATGAATGTTGAAACAAGCTTTTCGCCCCCATAACAGATTGTGAACCGGTAGTTGTGTCATTTTCTGGATGGATGACTCACAGTGAGTCCCACCGGACTAGCCCAGACAAGCATGGGAGTGTGTGGGATATAGGTAGTTTCTACACAACCAAAGAAGGCAAGAGGAAGAGCATCACACCTGAAATCATTATTGACGATTATAACTTTTTATTCTGCTGCTGTAACAGATCATCTCACACACACACACACAAACATTTAAAAAGAAGGCCAATTAGAATAACAGATTTAATGATAATGAATGAGAAGTGGTCTGCTTGAGGTTTCGTGTGTTATCAGTTAGCCAGTATTAGTTACACCACTATTCAGTTAAAAAAGGTTAGGCTATCTATACACATCCTATCCGTACAGCAGCGCATGATTAGTTATTGGTCTGATTGTTTCTATGACCTTTTTGTGAGTTTCTTGGTCCTATCTGGCCTTCAATCTCAGCATGTCCTTGAGGGATTTATGCGTTCTAATGGATGGCATCTTTCTCCGAAGAGTGTCGATCAAGACCCTCAGATCAAGAAATGTGATATACATGTCAGAAAGGACACAACCACAGACTTTGTGTTGGATTAAAGTAGATGTTATGGAAATACATTTCTGACTGTTTGAAATAGCCAGATTTGTATCCAGTTCCCTCTTTTGTCATGTTTTATTTGTACTTTTACCGCATTTTTAGCCTCTCATGGTTTCATTAGAACAAATTCTGTGGCTCCTAGCCTTGGTCAAACATAGACCCTCACACACAGTTTTGTGTTGCTGCTGTTATCTACATGGTGATGACAGGTCAGCTGTGTACTTATGGATGTTACACAATCCTCTCTTGGCCCTTTTCCCATTTGTTATCATTGATTTTCATCTCACAGGGAAATGGTGGGCTTTTAAATCTGTTAATCCACTGGACACTGAAACGATGGATGTGATGATAAAGGTATTTAATTGTGCACTTCAAAACATACTCATGAAGTTCATTTCACAATGACTTGGATGTTTCCAGAAAGAAATCCTTACTTGGACAAAACACTGGGATACCAGATGGTTATATACGACCTCTTGGGGTGTGTGTGTGTGTGTGTGGGTGTGTGTGTGATCTATGTTCATATGTATGTTTTCCAGCCGTGTGTAAACTCTGAGTGACTTTCTCCTATCTTTCAGTAAACCATAATGCAAAGCTTCTTCCTGGCAAGCCCTCCATTTGCATCATATCTTATGGCAGGGTGTCCGTAAATGTTTGAGAACAGTTGTAAATCAAAAACAATGCACATATAATTCATATAATCAATAAATCCTTTAAATCATTGGTTGAGTAAAAGTGCCATTTTTTCAGCCCCTCAAACTTTAATATTTGTCACATTTCCGTTATTAAAATGTACATGATATGTTTGAGCTGAGAAGAGAACAAATTTAAAGACATCCCCTTGAAATGAGAATTTGTGGTGAAAGATCTCACAATTTACATTTTAGCTTCTAAATGATTAATTAAAATGATTTAGCAATAGATTAAAATAGATATGATTTATTTGAAAACAGTTTTCTGCAGCCCTGCTGCTCCAGCTCAGTATGACTAAGCAATTAGTCAAGTGATGTAGAACTTTCTTTGCCTCCTCAGGGGTCATTTGTTTTTCTTAAGCCAAGTTCTGATCAGAGATTCACGATGTGACGACAAGATGGTTTTAGAACATTGTTAGCAACAGTCACAGTCATAAATGTTGTGACTTTATAATTCAGTTTTTCAAGTCGCAGACTGCTGATTTCAAGACTGTGCAAGCACTTTCATGTAAAAAACATTAATCTAGTCTTCAAAGTCTATAAATGCAAATTTTGTTAGAAATCATGCTATGAATTTTGGAAATGATGACATCTAATCCACTCCAAGTTTTTACATGGAAACTTTTGCCTGTAAACAGTCTTGTCTCCTCCAACGCCTGCTTGCACAAATGATGGAGGAGACAGAAGTGTTACTGGGTTGAATTTTCCATACGAAAACTTTAAAAAAAGATACATGTAATCATGTCAAAGAGGTAGCTCAATATGATAAAGGGAAATAATAAAGATATATTGAAAAAGGATCTCCTCTCTCCATGTGGCACACAACGCATGGACGTGCAGTGCTGTATGAGATAATACCTGAGGATTTCAAGGCTGTAAGCTAAGCTAAATTTGTCAGTAGAGAATTATTTATTCTAAGCAGATCATTATGACAAGACTAAGCTAGCGAAGTGTTTTTTATGTACCATAAAATGTTGCTGCCACACTCCAATGTTGATGACAAGTGATTATCGTTAATATCATCAAGTGATTATCGTTATGATAAAGATGCAAGGGAAAAAAAGCAGATAATGTGCAATACTGTCCTTCAAAATTATGGTGCAGTAAGTTTAGAAATGAATCATCATCCATGGAAATGATGCATCATCTGTTTTAGTCATTGTGAACTGGCAGGAGATTAGAATATCACAAGATCGCCCATTGCAAGCTGTTGGGAGTTTCAACTCGTCTCATCTTTTGTCTGAACCAGGCTTAAGGGATGTACTTATATCAATATAAGTATCAAGTATTTGTGCCGATACCAAGCCTCATACTCATAAAAATTGCAGATGATGTACTTGGTATCATTCTAACGTATTGATGTTTGCCTCTCATAGTGTGAGCAGATAGGTAAGCCCAAGCCATGTCTGCTGTCTGGTGATATCTTGATGTTTATAACTTAAAATGCAAAAACTGAAGCACACTGCAAACTATTCACAGCTATACTGTCAAGAGCAGGGGTTAGGAACATTTAATGAAAATAAAACAACCATTCAAAATGATTTCAAGAACTGAAAAGTATTAACTATTCATGTTTGTACTCTGTATCAGGGAGTACCCAAATATAAGTACTTGAATTTGTACTCGGTCTGAAAAAAAGTGGTAACAGTTAGGGCTAGGCATTAATCAAAATTTAGATTGAATCACGATATTGCCTACTGCAATTTTCAAGTCGTAGAAGGTGCAATATTTCTTTAACCTGAAATGCAAGTCAAAATACAAGTTAATTTTTTTTTTTTTTTTTTTTTTTTTTGCAGCAGAGATGTTATGCCCTATACATCATGCAGTGGTTTAAGTGTCATTTGTTTTTTGGTTTGTTTACAAAAAAAATCCTACTTTCTTGATTGAAACAAGAATGATATTAAATATCACTCCCTTCAATACAGTAACCTATATCGAATGTGCAATTCAGTTGAAATAATCACAATTAGATACTTGCTCAAAACTGTTCAACCCTAGTTTAATCTATCTAATACTGTGTTGGTTACAACATGGAATGATATATTGGTTGTTTGTTGAAAAATACACAAGATAATGAATCTAAAAAATGATTGCACATTACATTGTAATCGCAATGTTGTATCGGTGCATGCTTATTTGTTCTGCAAAAGATATTGAAAATATGTAAGATCATGCATGTTGAGCAGCATATTTTGAAAACTTGGGACAAAAATATTTTAAAGCTGTGCCTCCGTCAATTCGTTTAATTCAGTTTGGTTTAATACACAGTTGTTTCCACTGCCGAAAGTAGAGACTGCTATCAAAGTAACTGATCTGTACTGTCCTCCTTTTATGGCACCTGTTGGTGTACCAAGCGTACTCATCCAAGCTATGCTCACTGTAGTTCAGGATGTGCCATTTGTGAACGAGCTGGTTCTAAGATTGAAGCAGGCTCCTGTTTGAGAGTTGGTTTCCTCATTTTTTTTCATTTTGTTGTTTTTCCATAGACACAAAAAACCTGTAATGGTACAAAACAAAGAACCATTTAGGAGCCAAATGACAGGCTAAATTACTGGGCTGAGCAAAGTAATCCAAATCTCTTAAAAGAGCCGCAATTCCCATCAGTACAGCGGATGGACACTCACTGTGGCAGCTGGAAACACAAACAAGATAAGCATTTACCGAACCAAACCAGATCGCTTGGTGGAAACCTACCATAAGCCTACTTTGTACAATGCCTAATTTGGGATATCCACATGGAATATGCTATTAACGTTGCTTTAAAAATCATTTAGATTCTTTCAACCCAGCACACATCTGGTAATAGTCATATTTATTGATATATTTTTATTGGCTGGCTGGATGGAGTGAGCTGTGTATTTGTGATGTAATACTTAAAAGTGGTGAAGGTGGAGTGGCTGTCATTCTATAATAGTTGCCAGTTGAGGACACAATAGGACTAGCTGTAACCAGATAAAAAGTGGATCCCTACTATTTCAAATGTGCTCAGAATCATGTCACTTTTCACAGTATCTTTTGTAGTAGAAAGCAGTCAAAAAGAGACAACAAAACAAGTAAAATCCAATTTCCAAGTTTTGGACAGCTTCAGGCCTAAAATTCATGGTGCTTCCACTTACATTTTAAGTTAAACCTTAGAAAAAAATACAGGGAAAGCCATTTTTTGTTTGTGTCTGCAGCAGTTGTAGTTCTTTGTTTGTGTGTGTGTTTGTTTTTGAAAAGCAGCACAACATCTGCTATTGTAATCCCTAAGTGAAGACAGCAGGAGTTCAAAGGAGCCCTGTCTGCTATTTTAGTCGGCACTGGCATTACAAGACTCAACTTTATAGAGTTAAGAGTTTTTGTTGCCTTTAGAAAACATAGACATTATGATTTTCTGTTTGGCTTGGTTCATCACATGACATGAAATACCTGGTATATTCCAAACTGTTTTTTCTCCTTTTAGCCTAAATAAAAAACATGAAAAAAGAAAAAAGAAGTTGCAATGGAAATTAAGTGGGAACTTCATGTTTGGTGTATTGTTACTGATTATTTATGCTGAAAAACAGTTGTTTTTTAAGTGAAGTGGGTTAGTTTGCGGTTTGAGAACAAATGCACACATTTCAGATACATTTCACTTGAGATGACTCATGACCAAAAATATCCAGACAAAGCACATATCAAAACTGGGCAACATGAGTCGTATGTTTTTTTTCTGTTTTTTTCAGCCATAAGATTGCTGCCATTGTAAAATGTCCTGCAACACCATTTATGGCGCTAAAAATATGCAGCACACCTCATCACACATCTCCTCCCATGTCTTGAGCACCTGTTTTATGAGAAACATAGAGTACTGTCCCTGTCTTTCTCCTTCCTTTCTCCTGTCTCCCTCTCTTCTCCCTCTCTCAGCACCTGTGTTAGTGGAAGCATAGTATACATACCAGACATACTTCAGGTCTCAATGGGCCATATTCATCCATCTCTGTGTGTGTCTTGCTGACATCTGCTGAGCTGGTCCCCTCTTTTTTGTCTTCCAGACTCATTATCAGGTTGCTTTCTTTGATTTATGTTTGTCTGGGTCTGCTGTGTTATATTACAGACTTTCTGAAGTTTTCTCAGTTTTTTTGTGCTCAGCCACAGAGGCAGTCACATTTCAACAAGCTGGTGAATAACGTCATCTATTTAAGAACCTCATCTCTTTGGCTTAGGCATAGTTTCTAAGCTCTAGATGATGAGATTAGCAGGGTTTTGGTGTTCTTCAAAGTCCTCTTCCTGGTGTTTGGGTTAGTGGAAGGTTCTCCTGCGCCTTGGTCTTTCATGTGCAGCATTATTTTACTTCTGTGTGTATTTCATCTGGTCTTTGAAGCTTCTTTATCCTGCCTCCTCCTCTTCATAGCCACACTTGGATGACTGCTGTCTGGTTCTGTGAAGCATCACAAATTACTGCCACAATACATGAAATAAAAAAGAAGCCAGCTTCCATCTACTGTACCCAGATGAAAAACCCACAGTTACTGCAAGCACATACCACATATTTGGTGTGCATAGGTCATCTGTTGTGTGCAGTATTGTCTTACTCCTAAACTGTAGAAACATTCACGTGTTTTCAATTAGAGGATGAAGCTCTGCAAGTGTGAATAATGAGCTGTGTGCATTTGTGTGTCTCTCCTTATTGTTATCTGTCTTTAATTATTTCAGTCTGCAGTTAGAGTGATGATATTTCTTTTTCTGTTTTTCAGCTCTTCGTCTCCTCCCAGTCACCCATTTCTGCAGCAGATGACTTGTACATAGAGGGGCAGATGTCAGGTGACCTGCCTGTGGATGACGAAGACAGGGAAGATGACGGATCAGGCTCTGGATCAGGAGACTACAGTAAGGAGGCCACTATCTTCGTTTTGTGATTGCTCTGTTTAAATGGTGGTAAATTTTTCTATCCACTTGAAGTAGGACTGCACAATATGAGAAAAATATGTGTGATATTGTTCAGTATTGCAATAATAATATGGAGTGGGATTAACAAAAACTAATGAGTGCATATCAGCTTTGATTTACTAGTTCATTGTCTTTATGCTATTTATTTTTATCACACCTGTGTTTGCAGTGTGACCCTCCTGAATTCAAAATAGTTTCTTTAATCCAAAACGCTTTTTTTGAAAAAATAAAATAAAATAAAACAAAGTAGCACCAGCGATTCTGACAGTAGCTGTAAGCTAGTTTGAACCTCATTAACTGCATTAAGCTTTTGTTAAGGCATGAATTATGTACTCATGCCTCCACTCAAAAGGTACAAGAAGAACAGTATTAATTGTTTTCTTAAAATGAATTGAATTATTTATTGCAATATAAAACTTTTGTGGTTAGTTTTATGCAAGGGCTCTTCTTGTGTTAATGATCAAATTAAGATTACTTGTGTAACCTTAATTGGAAATTATTTAGGTTGGAACTTCCCAGTCCTTGACTTAGCAGTTCAGTCAGGTCAAGAAGGTGAAAAGGGAAGGTTCACATGTATATTGTGATTGTTACCTTGACCTCTTGTTTTACCTTATCCTTACTGTTGTCATATCTACTTAAGATCTATGTGTTTAAATGTGTTTGGACACAGCCTACATGTCTGTGTAGTTGATGGATATGCAGGCACAATTAATAACTCTGCCTTTTGATTTATACAGCTTCTGTTTTTGAACTTTCATGATTTGATTAAAGCACTTCTAAGGCTCACAGGGGAACAGAACAGTCAGCGTATAAGGGCCTATGTCCATAGCTGGCTTTTTTAGCACTAGCAGGTCGCATTGTTGCAATTCAAAACATAGTCCAGCATTCTGAAGCACCCTGGGCCGAAAAACGCCTTTAGCATCAGCTGTTTTTATTGCAGTGCTTAAAGCACACCCAGTTGAAAACCGTTCAACTTTTGGAACTGTGCTGCACTCGTCAATGTCACCACTCCCTCACTTTCTAATCAAAATCAAGAGGGGGCGTGACTTCTGACAATGGCGCAAAAGGAACCAATCTTGACTTGTCTCTCTTTGTGTCTTTTTGAGGGTAAAGTCTTCCGGTCTGCAGCTGCTGCCTGTCAGGGCAGGATTCCTTTAAATAGCTTTCATGTTTTCTGTGTGGTATTTCCTTAAAATATGGAAATATGAAGCATATAGAGCAATTTTAGAATAATACTATAGATTCTACAAAGTAAAAAGGGATTCATTTTTAGTAATGGCAACAGTGAACACTGGTGAGAAGTGCTCTAAAAATGAGGTTGTAGGCACATAGAGTGGCCCCACAATAAGATATTATCACGATACTTGTGTCACAATTCAATATTATTGTGATTTTAAACATTTTGCTGTACAGTGAGTATTGTGATACCATATATTGTGATCTTTGTGATTTTTTCATCTCTTTGGCTCATTTAGCATTAGCCTTGCCCTCATGTTTGTCCTATTTCCTCAGTATTTTATTTTCATGTAGCATTTCTTGCAAACCTCATGTGTCATAGCCATCTCATTTGTGCCCTATTTGCATGTCCTTACCCTGGTGCAGCCATGTTTGTTGAACTTTCTCCCACCCTATGACCGTCACCTCTGCCAACCTCACTGGACAAACAATTGATTTTATTTTTCCATTGTCATGGACTTGAGTTCATGTTGGTGATTAATTTGAAAAAATTGATACTTGGTGGACGAGACGATACGATATATCACCACACAAAATATCGCAATACTATGCTGTATCCATTTTTTCTCCCACCCCTACTATCTATCTACACAGGCCTTAAAATGTCCTTTTAACATCTTTTTAACTGGGTAGAGTAGCAGTGCAAAGATGATTTGTTTGCTGACTGTTCTGTTCTCCTCCACTATTTCTTTGCTATGCACCTGAACACATTTTGTTATTTTGAGTATGCTCCTTTTTATGTTTTGAACACCTTGGAGACTCCAATCACCGGTTCAAAGTCAGATGTCCCTCAGGCACTTAGTTTTACTAGAGTTTTCCATATTTCAAGGTGTGTTGTTCTAAGAAACAGGCATGATATGATCTCCAGACTGGAGGGTTTGTACACTAACACACAGAAGCGCTCCCAGTGTGCCAGATGTTTGTCCTGAGGTGATATGAAGTTAGCCAGTTCAGATTTTACTGGAGGCGTACAGATGTCAGATGCTTCCTGCCTTTTCCATCAGTGACTCATCTTTACTCACAATGAATAACGTGTTGAAACATCAAGGGGATCCCAATTTGCCAGATGCAGTTAGGTGCATTCTCATGACTAAGAAACACAAGCATGTAAAAATGTCCAAAATTGCATCTCTGAAACAGAATATTCCCCCATCTGTAAGTTAGTAATAATAATAATTAAAAAAAACGTTTCTGAATTGTTGTTAATTTTGTTTCTTGACCTCAGGTGTAGGTGAACTCCCAAGCAAAGACGAGCTACTCAGAAGGTTCCTTAACCCCATCATGACCACAGTCTCTAAAGAAGCGACTCCAGTTAAACCACAGGCAACAGCAGCCTCTCCTTCCAACCCACAAACCACCATAGCAGACAGCCAGGATCACCACACCACAGTAGAGGTGTCGCCAACAGAAGGCAAACTCCCTGATGGGGCTGATGGGGAGCGCAGTGATGAGAAGGTTTAATATTGCTTTTTTTATGCAAATTCTTATCATTTAGGTTGTGATGATTGTGATCCCAAATTAAACCATGTGTTATAGGATTCAAAAACTTTAAACAAGATCTAAAAATGTAACCACGGTATATGTTCCTCCAGGTGGAAGATGTTGTCCCAGCAACTATCTCATCCACCCAGAACACCAGTCCCAGCTCCACCAGCCAGCCTCCCAGTGACACTACTTCAACCAGATTCAGCACTGCCGTCAGCGTGAGCCTTGGTGCTGATGAAGATAACAGTCTGGATAGTTGGGATGTCACGACACCCAAAAGCAGTGAAGATGAGGTTCTGATCAAAGAGGAAGACAATGAGATTGTGGCCAGAGATGGCAGGGGCAGCAGGATATATGACCTGGACTCTCCTGATGAGGTTACCTCTGAGAACTTGTGGGAGAGAACAGAAGTTCTAGCCGGTAAGGACAGATTTCCATAGTGTTCACTTTGTCTACATGTGTTATATTTGAAAGGGTAATTCAATGAAATTTTGTCAATTAACAGTCAGTTTATGCCCAAACTTAGGTTTTTATGATAATGCCAGACAGTAGAACTAATTAACTAATTCTGCTCCTTGAAATCATGATAATTTTTCTTGAATTGTCTCAATGTACATTATAGAGTTAAATATTTGCAGCAGGTGTCATACAGTCATGAAAATCAGGCTGACTCTTCTTATTCCCTTTCTAGCGGTGATTGCATGTGGAGTGGTTGGATTCCTCTGTGCTGTTTTCCTCCTCCTCCTCCTTGGTTACCGTATGAAGAAGAAGGATGAGGGCAGCTATGAGCTGGGTGACAGCAAACTTGCCTCAATGAACTATCAAAAAGCACCTACTAAGGAGTTCTACGCCTGAACTGACTGAAAAGAACTTTTAAATGGACCTGTCTCCTTCCAGTCAGGATTGAGATTGGATGTAAAAACAACTAGACATGATTCCTCTTCATGAAGTTTGAAGTCAAGCACATCTGTTCTTTAGTGCTCCTTCCTTTCCTTTCTTTCATTACAACCTTCCTTCCTTTCACATATATGACCATTGTTTGTGAACTATAGGTCATAATTTAGAAACAAATCTGCTGAAATACTATGGGGAGGGAGCTACAATCTAAATACACATCTTAAATTTAAAAATCTCTAAAAAATAGTTTGAATAGATAAAAAAAAAATCAACTTATAACACTGATAACTCTGTGCCTTTCCACCCACATTACTTCTCTGAACCACACTGTGCTGGACTTTGTTCTGTATTGCAGACAGATTGATTGTCCTATTTAGATGAGCTGTAGCCTGAACTATTGCAGCTCAGCCAAACAGCATAGTGGACGTTCACAGAAATATACAGTGTGAATAGCCTTAATACTCTTTGAATAGAAATGGTACCAAATATGAGATTAGTGTTGCAAAGAGCCTTCAAACTATTTTTTCATAGTATTTGAAGTCAAAATGTATCTTTGCTAACACCGTTACATTTCATTTTATGTATGCTTTCTTTACTAAATTGAAGATTTTTTTGTTTTTATGAATAATTTGTGTTTTTTGTTATGCTGTCCAGTATTGACATGAGAGACTTTGTTACTCTGCAGGTACATATTTTTGTTGTTTTCTCATAGATATTTGACCAAATATAAATGTGCTTTATTTGTCTTTTTGAAAATTATTTTACTAGCTTGTTTAATGGGATTTTAAGAGAGTATATTTCCATAAGCCATTTTAAGTAGAGATTCTAGTCTTTTCATTTTATTCATGCAGGCATAGGTAAAAGCCCTTAAAGTTTGCCTCTGCCTTGCATACATCATATTGTAGGGACTATTTTATGGAGCAGGGTTGCTAAGGTAGAGCCAAGGCTAATAACTATGATTCAGAAACCATAGAAGTAACCAACATTTTCTGATGACTGCCAAAGCACATTCCTGTCTCACTGTGAACTGTATACTGCAAAAACAGCTGGTTTGCGTTTAAAGGGACAGTGGCAGTTTGTAGTGTTTCTTACAGTATGAAGTCAGGGCTTGTTTACACAGCAGGGCTGGGCAGTTAAAAATGTAGTCATCTGTAGATTCCTGTTTAATGTAATAAGCAATGTGAAAGGCAAGATTATCCTGAGTCAGTAACTTATTTGCTACATACAGACTCATTTTAATTTGTCTGAATACTTCTCTTAAGTGCAGGCATGTCATGTTTTAAAAATGTGTCTTTCTTTGTAGTCTTAACCTCAACTAGCCAACCAAAGGACCAGGGACCTTTGTAAAGTTTGAGGCATTCAACAGCAACTGCTGCGGAGTTGCTTTCCATTATGATAGCTCATTGTTTTTACACTTTGTTTTATGTTTCAGAGGATATGCTGTAGCCCTTTGTGAGGTATCAGCTACCTAATGCACATAATGTGTCAAAGAACAAAACTCTTCACATCAGCCTCTAATTAAATTGAGGGTAAAGCTGTCTTAAAACAGCTCTTTTGATAGCCTTTAAACTGTATGAAGAGGACAGACATATATTCTTCTATAACCTGCTTTGTTGTCAAACAGAGATCACTGGTACATAAAGATGAAGGGTTAAAGTGTTTAAACTGCGTTCATATGTTCTTCCTTAGTTTGATTTAAATGTCCCTAAACAAACTTTTAAATGCATTTATGAACAGAAAATAGGATTCCAATTAGTATTTTTTACATAATTCTTACCCAATGCAAATTCTCAACCACTGTTTTGTGTCTATAACAGACCAGTCAACTTCATGAGGCCATGTAACATCAGTGAAAGTTGGTAAATGATGCTACATTAATTTTTTTTGTCTCATTTGAGGCTTCTGTATAGACTTTACATGGTTAAATTTCTTTTGCAATTACAGAAGAGACTATTTTGATTGAATTTTTTAAGTGTACATGCAAACTACCGTTTCTCTATGGCTGGAATAAACAGAAAGAACTTAACACTGACCTACTGTGACTTGATGTTGACAACGTGAAATTAGTTCAGGCTCTTGAATGCTCAGTGCCTCATAAAACAATTTAAACATCTTCTTTTTCTGTACTTTTGCAGCTTTGGTGTAATTCTGTAGTAGTTTTTACCAGCAGGAACATCTAGTATCTGATAATCTATTTCCAAGACAACTGGTTAGCACTCACTGCCAATGCTGCAGGGGATGACACGAGATAACCTTTCTCTGCTAGGGTCTCTGTTAGTTTAAACTATATGTTGATGATACTATAATTTATATACATTAATTTATACTTACTCAGAATAAATCCAGGTTAACAATTCAGCTATAAATTGGGATTGTACAGTATTTACTTATGGTTGAAGCCTCTCTGTTACTGCGTGTTGTGTATTGTATTTATGGTTTTAGATTATTCAACTGGCATGGTGCAATTTATTTTCAATGTCATCATCAGTTGTCTTCATTTTTTATACCTTTTCATAAAGAAGCATTTTACTAGATCAATGTGTTTCTTGTAAATATGATTCTGCTTTAATTTTCATTTTATTAGAAGTTGACTTTGAATTGACTGAAGCCTTTTTTTAACAAACACCTACACATGATGGGACCAACCAAAAATCAGCTTTACAAATAAAATGGTGTCATAGGCACCAGAGGTGGCCAAAACAGAACTGTGTTGTTGAAATGGTGTATCTTATGAAGTTCACTACTGAATAAAGAAGTGGCTTTGATGCATTTCTAAAAGCTGTTTGTCTTTTTTGGGAGAGTTCCTTCACATATACACAACAGATCCTAATACTCAGCTACCTTCCTGCTTCTACTTCCTGTTGTTTAAATGAGAAATTCCCTTCAAGTCTTTAGTTCTCTCTTATATTCTCTGGCACATTCACTGGCCCCTTTTCTCCAATTACCCTGTACTTCTGCTTGAGTCACAGATGAGTATATTAATTACTGTGTGAAAATAAGGAAAACCCAAGACCTGACCCTTCATTCTGTTCACAGTTTCTTAAGTCATTCATCGTGAAAGTAGCTAAAAGCTACGACTGGTCAGTTTGTAATGGGCAATTTGTTTGTATGTGACTTAACTGGCACTGCATTGAAGGTAAAAGTAATAGGCTATAGCTTTTTGTTTCTTTTGTTTGCACAGTAGCACAGAAAAACATTTCCTCCAGGTCTCAAGAGACATCTTCTTAAAAATGTAGGTGCCAGAGATTATAAACAAAAAAAAGGTTTCAAACCACAATGTGAAGCCAAGCCAACAGTATCTGAAGGGAGCCAAATGGTCAGAGGTTTTCCCAAATCTGATGTAGAGAACAAAAACACAAATGGCAGAGGCCATATCAGAAAGTCACTGAATGCCTTGACAGTGTGTAAAAAAGAAGACAGTTAAACAAATGTAGATGTTAAACACTGACTTATGAGTTAGTATAACTTCATAAAGCCAACTTTATCAACTAAAATGAATGTAAAAAATATTAGTAACTGTAGTTTAGGTGAGAGGCGGAGAAGTACATGACTTGTCCTCAGGTTAAAGTACAGTTAATATGGTGAAAATTAAGTAAAAGTACAGGTCTATAGATTCACTAAAGTAAAAGTAAAAACTATTTGATTTAATTTTTACTTAAAGTACTGACTAGTGACTGAGGAGCTGTGCATTAAAAACATACCTTTCCTTATTGGCAAAAACAAGAGAATAGCTCTCCAAGCAGGTTGCTCAGATAAAGTCACAGCTCTAAAACAAAATACAATACACAGCAAAGCTGACTATGTTAATTAAACATAGAAGTTCAATATAGCACTTTTAGGTGTCCATGTTGGTCAAAACAACATATATCTAAACTAAAATTTTGGCAGAGTTGGAGTAACTGTTGAAAATCTGTGGCAAGGTGGGTCACCTCTGAAAAGAACAAAGCAGAGTCAATTTCATAGCCAGGTAATGGATAGTTCCAACTCTAACTCAGTGAGTATCTTCACCCATGGTGCAAATGTGTCTCACATCAAAAAAAAAAAAAAAAAAAAAAAACTACAACAATCCCCTAGTAACATGATCCCCAGTAGGCAGATCTTAGCTCAGATGACTCTTCACACAGTTGAACTAACACTGGTGGATCATCACTGTTTTGAGGTGTGAAGTGGCATAATTCTCTCTCTAGTCAACAGAGGTGGAGAAAATACAATGAATGTTAAAATTTTACTCAACAAAATGTGGATGTGTGTGGGTTTTCTTAGTTGTATCTTTATTTTTCTGAGTGAAGCCTATATTCAATGGCTGTATATTTTTCATCTTATCTTATTTCTGGGGAACTTGTTTTATCGTTCTTATGCACAAGGTGCTTTTATTATGAAAAGTTTGACCGGACGTGTGCTGTCGTCAGGCACGCTGAAATCACGAGCGCGGAAATGGTGTTTACATTCCTGTGCTTGCTTCGTGTGTCAAGAAGACTAAGCTCAAATCTGTCTGAAATCTCCTATCGAGAACGAGAACAAAAGAAACAAACTAAGCCTGAAGGGTTAGTGTTTGTGTTATTTTGTGCTGCTAAAAAATCAACTTTTACACTCACTGTTGAGATTCAGAGACTGTTAGAAGATGCAACCGACGTAACGTCTCTCTACATCCTCAGTTCTCTGTCAAATTTACTGAAATGCAATGTTGTCATCTTTGATAAAGTAGAGCACCCAGGAGTAAACCTAAACATGTTACAACGCGGATGCAACTTTCAGTTTGGTGATACATTTGAGTTAGATATTATACCCACAAACTATTAGACCTCTAAACAGAAAGTAAAGCTGCAATGTTTACGTAAGCCAAAGTTATTCTTACGTTACTCTCAGTACAATTTATTAGCTAACGCCACTGTTATTGCTACAACTTTGTTTGGTGCTTTAGGGCTTTAAATGATGTAACCATTGACATTCTAATCTACATTAGAAAGTACTTGACCTGCCCCAGAAAAGCTTGTCATTAATGTGAAATTATTAAGATATTAACCATTGTTGAACTGTTGGACAGTGATGTACTTGTAATACCCATTAATTAGTCTGTTGTTAACCATCAGCTCACTGTTGTTTTTGTCTGCAGATGATTCTTGAAAGAGGACAGCCCTTCATCCTCTCCCTCCTCTTATTTATCTCAGTGCTGTTATCTTTGAGTCACTGCCATCCATACCCAGTAGCTGTAAACAGGATAGTATCCAATCATACTCAAAGAAAAGGTAACCCTAACTCATCTACCACCTTGCATGAATCTAAAGAAGATCTGTGCATGGATTAGTGTTGCATGATTTGGTAATAATCTGCAAAATCTGCGATTATGATGTAATACATAAATGAAATGAGTTTACTTGCTTGGGTATTAAGGGAAATACAGAGAATAATGATAGTTTTGATATGTGAATGTCTCAACCCAAAACATACAAATTTTAAGTAGTAATAAAACCTAAAAATACAAAATCTGAAGTTTTAACAATACTACTTTCAAAATACCTTAACATTTTCCAGAAAATAAGAGTTTTTCCTATTTTAAAAATAAGAGTACCTCTATCAAGTGTAAATGCAATGGTACTATTGTAAACTTAAAGGCTTTCTGCAGGCATAATTGTAAGCCTTTCAAGTACTACTTAATGCAAAAATAAATGCAGCCTTTTATGGACTCTATGCATAGCAGGGGGTGGCGTATTTCCGGTGGAAAATAAGGCCGGTTCTCAACTTCCGCCTAACGATACGTGCTAGGCCAAAACTGAATCTAAACCCTCCTATACTGCCTTAATTTGTCCGTTTCGTTGTTTTTTTGTTTTGTTTTGTTTTGTTTCGATTGTTGTTTGTGTTTACTCTACCATCATCGCTTGGCATCCAAACATGCTAAAATTATGTTTCAAAAACAGGTTAAAAGCACTTTTGGACATCGTTGCTGCATGCTGCAATGTACATCTTCAGCTAAATTTAACTCGTCATTGACAGTCAGCTCAGGTAACTCATGCAAACAGTGAGTAAACTGCAATGATTTTGCAATCATACCCCATTCTCTTCTCCCGACTGGAAGTGTGGGAGCGGTCTAATGCCAAATGCGGAAGCAGTTCGTGCATAGAGCCCATACAGTTATTTATTGCACAGCCAGATATTGCAATTGCAATATGATTATTGGGCAGCACTAACAAGGATGGAGAAAAATTGCCTAGCTATATTTTATTTCAGTTGTACATCTAAATCAAGACAGTGCACATTGCACCTTCATATGTATGTGTCCTCTGGTTAACAAACATTAACTAGTTTAAAGATAGGCTTTAGTGATACCCTGAATGGTGCAATGTCCCCAAACTTTTTGAATGAGGATTATGGTGTCTAGAACCCCTCCTTAGCAGACTTGACAAGCAGTAAAGTGATCAAAGGGTCTGTTCAAACTTTCACAGGAATACTTGGTTAGGCACAAATGCTAAACGCACATCCTGTGATTTTCCTTTTACACCTCTGATTTGAGAGTTTCCACCACAGATCGACCAATGGTCGGAATCAGAGGTTTTTCAGCCTGCTTGGCCTTTGACATTGGCCTGCCATTCCTTTAATAACAGAATATGCATATTTGATGATATCCAATATGCCGATATTTACAAATTAATTTTAGGCGATTCTGATGTATAAATGTAGTTCCAGGGTGGAATTTCAGTCCTTTAATACATATTAAAGTTAAAGGAATGAGGATATACAAAAGAGTTCAGCTGACGTAGGTCAGTCCTGCCTAAAACTGCCTAAAACTCCACAAACTTATATTATGTATATGGAATACATATAGTGATTTTTACAATTTACATATCAGTTATTAATATTGGAAAAGTCCAAAAAAAGTAACACAGGTAAATACCCATACTTTTGTGCCATCCAGTTGTTATCAAATCACCCAGAGTGGAGATTTTTACAAGTGAATATAGCCAAGAGATTCGCAATTAATACCCATTGGATTCATAGTATGATAGGTTTTAGAAATGTTGAAGAATATGTGGAATTAAAATGTTGCCCTGTTTTTCTTTGTTTCTGTGTAAATTCAGTCTCGGACATCGCTGCAGAGGTAGCGAGTTATGCTGATGTGGCCAAACAGATTATTGACCTGGCTGTGTCCGGTGCTGCCCAGAATCGCTCCTACAAACGGCTTGCAGACTTTACTGATACTATTGGGAATCGTGTCAGTGGCTCACAGAACTTGGACATGGCTATCAAGTATATGTACACTGCTCTGACACAGGATGGACTTGATGTGCATCTGGGTTAGTATGCCTCTTTATCTGTTTGATGTTATAAATGTATGGTAGAAATATGTTACAAGAATATTGCTGTCAGGGTTGTTTTTCCTTTGATGAATGCAGCTGTTTTTCATTATTCCTCTCCAGAACCAGTAAAAATCCCCCACTGGGTGAGAGGGAATGAAAGTGCAGCAATGATTGCACCCAGAGCCAAAAGTCTAGCTATGCTGGGACTGGGTAGCAGTGTAGGGACACCACCTGAAGGTAAGTATTACACCTGATACAATCATTTCATAACCTCTCACCCACCTCTCATTTAATCCTTGTCATCTCACTCTATCTCTATAGGTATTGAAGCTGAGGTTTTGGTGGTTGAATCTTTTGATGAACTGAAACGTAGAGCCAGCGAGGCTGTAGGGAGGATAGTGGTCTTCAACCAGCCATTTGTCAGCTATGGGGAAACGGTGGCTTACCGTGCTTTTGGAGCATCTGAGGCAGCTAAAGTGGGAGCTGTGGCAACTCTCATTAGATCTGTCACTCCGTTCTCTATTAACAGGTACTTGTCTTTGATGAAAAAACCCAACATTTGTTATTTCTGAAGGGCTCAAATGCCTGGCTTTTGACCCTTAACGTATAAATCTAAGGTATGATTAATACTTAGTGTATGTAGATGAGTGGTCTGTCTCTTCCACTTTAGTCCCCACACAGGTTGGCAAGACTACCAAGATGTGAAGCGCATCCCTACAGCCTGTATTACCATAGAGGATGCTGAGCTGATGTGGCGTATGGCACAGAGGGGGCAGAAGATTGTGGTCAGACTCATAATGGGAGCCAAGACTCTGCCAGATGCTGACTCCTTTAACACAGTGGCGGAGATTAAAGGCTGGCAGCACCCTGAACAGGTTGAACTCACTCTATCACAGATACATCACTGTCTGACCTGTTTGTTTCCCTTATCATTCAATCTTATTTTTAGAAGTCAGAGAAAAAAGTCTCTGTGTGGGCCTTCCAAATTAATTTCATGGGAAGAAGATGTCCTATTAAGATTCTCATCACTGAAAAAGCCCCATTATACTGTTCTCGTCCCTCACAATAGTTCTTCTGTTTGTCTAACAGTTGGACAAGGAAAACATGTTTTAGTCTCCTTTTGCTGATTCCAGATACTCCTGCATGTGTTGAGTTTTCCTCTAGGTTGCTAAGTGCAATGGCTTTTCAAATTGCATTGAAACGTCTTGACTACCTATGTTTCCCAGGAAGAACACATATGGACACATATGTGGAACATGTTCATACTCAGACTAGAACAGTATAGGATAAAAAACAGGGAAACATTCTTCAATCCTGGTGCCTGCATCTGCGCTAAACCCTACTTTAAAACTAGTTTAGCTGTGACTTAAGTTGTTTGGGAGCACCACAGAGATGTACAGTTCATCTTAAGTAGTCGAGCATAATGTCGATACTAACAGTGATATTGTCACAGATATAACATTTTCACTTTATTTGACCTATCATTGAAAATGTTTTTATGCAGTGTTAGCTACAGTGCTGCCTCTCTTGCCTGTTTGTCTATGGAGAGACTTGTGTCTGAGAATAACTTCTTTTAACAGCGATCAAAGTTGACAAACCCAAAGAAATACAGCTGTAAAATATGCCAAAGCATTGTGCTTGAGTAATAAGTGAAACCTACACCCTTAATCTGCAGCCAGAGTGATAAACAACAGGGTCATCAAATGATGAAACTAACAGTAACATGAGGGGCTTTTGTTATTTTGTGGCGGACGTTATCTCTGTTCATTGGTAGGAAAGCTCAAGTCCCCAGAAAATCATTCTACATTTCTGAGGGATTTAATTAAGGAGAACCTTACATTTACTAGGAGAAAAGTGTAAGATTTAAGTTATAGCTTAAGCCCTGATTGGAACTGGTTAAATTTAAAATAAGCTGTGTTTGAACTTGTGCATGGCTGAAGTCTGTCAGTGAAGAAACTAAACACATTAACACAGAAATCCCAAGAAGTATGACTCAGCCTGCAGATATGCCATCGAATGTTACTTGCAGGTCCTTAGAAAGTTTGTGGGTAAGGATTCAGACATGTCTAGCAGGTGTAACCTGATAAACGGATAAGGCACTGCAGCACAAATCTCCACATGCATGTAGGTACACTCAGAGGAGGCAGTTTGATCCTAGTGATTGATGTGTCTCTTACAAATTGGGCTCAGAGAATGTACGCAAATCAGAGTTAGGACTAGTCTCAAAGAATCTTAAAAAAATTGGTTGTCCACTACTGTCTACACACAGTTTCCCCTGTTTGCCCCTGTTAAAATGAACTAGAAAGTCTTAAATAGCTGAGGAGGGTAAGTAAAGGTTACTGCATAGATTCTTGAAGACGAGTGGGGAAATCCGTGTGAAACAGAGCTGCCGCTAGCAGTCTCTTTGAAGCATGTGGGAAAGTCTCACAGTTTTTTGTGGGTCATATTGTGTACTCCATATTTAGGTGGAGGTTGTCTGGAGCATTGGTGTTTTCACTGTTGTTAAGGAAGAGTATGTCTTGCATTTGGGATAGAGGCTTCTGTACACAATGTAATCTCTAAGTAGGGTAAAGAGATGGGTGTGCTCCTGAAACTTCCCAGTGTGATTATGAACTGCTTGCATATAAACCTTTACTCCCTCACAGCCTATTGAACCTGCAAATGCTAGGCCTGCTGGTTCAACAAGTGACATTACATCCTAACATTATGGTCCAGGAAGAAAAATCACAAGAGTCCTAACTTTGATTGCAAACAGAGAACAGCAAACTTATACAGTATGTTGTTTTGTCTAATATACTTAAGCGCTTCCCAATTTGTCCAATTCCAGCTAGCATTATTACTCTACAAAACCAGTGGTTTAATTTGTGGGAAAAAGTAGAGCTATCCAAAAATCAGTCTAGAGTCTTGGATTAAACAAACACTGCTGATGTAATCTGTTACTATTCTGATCTGGGAAACAACCAATGCTTAGTCCCTCATTATAGAAAAGGGAAATGAAACACATGGTACGGGTGACATCATAACTGGCTCGGCTGCTTTGTCGTACGGCTGGCTGGACAGCAGTTGTGGTTGAGGAATGTGTGTTTTTAAGTGTGTGTCAGCGTCTCAACACACATTCGCAGAAAGATGTACATTTGAGGTTAAGTGAGTCATTTCCACAGTTTAGCTTCACAGGACCAGTCAGAACCATCTGAGAGCGGTGAGGACTTTTTCCAACCACTCTACTTTTTCTAAACTATCTTTTTTCATGAGAGCTGTGTCTTGTGAAGGTAAAAGGTCTTGTGGTGTTATCCTCCTAACTATAATTTGACTAAAAACACAAATTATGCTGCTAAACAGTGATAGGGATCAGCTGTGTTTATAAGTAGCCCTGTGTAGTGGTTGAAAAGTGTTTTTGTTACTACCATCTAAACTACAAATACCACACCTAACCATAATTTTCCCACATTATGATGCCTCATGAGTCAGACTAGTGCATCTCAACAACAATTTGCTTCTTCTTCAAACACTTCATAAGAAGCCATTATGAACAGATTGCTTTCTACAGGAGTGTGAGGGGAAGAGTAAACTTTGCACATTTTAAACTCTAATTACTGGAATTATAACACCACATAAAATAATTCCACATTGGGTATAGTTAAACATTATTTCCTCCTATTTCAGCACTACTAGTGATGAACTTTTTAACAATATTATTCTTTTAATGAGCAGTTTCCCTCTCAAAGATTGAACTCTGACATACCTTATGTATGCTGTAACCAGGTATAAACCCAGACCTGGAAAACTGTGTAAGAGGAAAAGACTAAGAGGAAGACAGTTCTGGCATGCAATACCACCTCAACAATTTATAGTGCTGGCATCATTTTCTCACGTCATACTTAAAGTATTTCAGTTTGTAAACTACACATTCACACTCACTATTTATTCATCCATCCCATTGTAGGTATGCTGGTTGCACCTTCAGCTCTGGAAGGTAAAAATACTTATGAAAAGGGGTTATTTGTAGGCGTGGACTGAAGGGGAATTCCTTTTCAAAACACAGTATCCAATCCTTCTGACAAACAAAAAGACACAATACATACACACCACATTATAAAAAGTGAACGGTATAAAAGTTCACATTCTGGCCTGTGCAACAGGGGATCAAGCTCTATACTTAACAAGACCTCAAAGTTAGCAGCAAGGTAGTGACCATTTGAGTAAGTCTGTAATCATCATGCTAACACCATAATCTTAATGACAATCGTAACATGATGATTTGTAGCATGTAAAATTCGTTCTATGGTCTCTTAGTTCAGTGTTTAAGTATGCTAACAAGTCAAAAGCAGAGCACTTGCAGGAACACTAGGGCTCATGGGAATGTAATTGTGCAAGGATTAAGACATAAACCAAAGTCTTGGACATGATGATATCTAAGAGAAAATGACACAGCAGCCACACAAAATGTCCATTTTGTATCTTTAACCCTAGGCCGAGCAGCAGCAAACAGACCACAACAAACACATTTCCAGCCATAAGCCTTTTGTCAGCGCTGTAGACAAAAAGCTGAAGAGCCCCTTATATGCAAAAAATACCTTTCTCATATTATATGTTCATTTTTTTTAATTGTATAAAGCACAAAAAGATGCTACTCAGTAAAGTATCGAAATTGACTAAAGACAAGAAATAGACACAGGTAAAAATGTATGAAGCTTACAAAAATATATAAATGGATGAGGCCTGTCAACTATGTCATGATATGGATTTAAGAGAACAAGGAACTCAATATAGATTGAAAAAGAAAAAGAAAGGAAAATATTAGATATTACGAGGTGCAGATGACTTTAAACTTGTCCGCTGAGCTGTCTGTGACTTTTCCAAGGCAATGGTTCTCAACTGCTCCATTCACAGGACTCACAACCACCCCCATAATGTGAAGTTGTGACCCAAACTTCTCACATTTTTCAACCACCAAAATTAATTGAATTAAGCAAGTTTTAGTTTGAACCTTTGAAGGAACAAAACATGACTGAACAAAGAGACTTGCCAAAACTTTTGGAGGACATGCATGCAAACATTTAATTTCACCCTGTTTTACCATTATAATGCAAGTTTTAGTTGTTTTCTAGAGGTGTCAAAAAGTTAAGACATTATCATAGGAAAACAAGCTTTCTTAAGTATAGTTCTGTCCCAGGCAAAATTATAAATCAGTCAAAAGCTCAAGAAAACAACTAGAATCTAATCCTTGTTCAGAAACACAGATAAAACAGTATACATGGATGCATGTCTGATTTTACAAAAAGAATAAATTTCATAATTAAAGGTCAAATAAAGACAACAAAACATCCCATGACAGTAGCAGTTCCATAACAAAGTCCACATGAATAGTCACCTTTTTAGAGCAGCAACATATTAGAATATTTCACAGTCTCTTGGCACATTCTACTTCACCTGTTATTCAAAATCTTAATGGACATTAGCATAAATGAAAGTGTATGGTGATTATTTCCTCTTGGAATGACAGAGGAAGTCAGAGGATAATTTGCTGGGCACCAAATTTCAGACCGCCCTTGAATTTTTTTGACACAATAATTCTGGACCAAAGTAAAAGACTGAACAACCACTATATGACATTGCTAAACTACGAGTCATCCTGCTAGCTTGGCTAAAAAAACCAGCAGAATTTCTGTTGCACAAGTTCACATTTAACGTGTGGGCTCAGGGTCATTGTCCAGATTGGGCTTACTCAGGTCAGAAAATGTTTTTTTAACCTCGAACATTAGGTCAGGAGTATTCCACTGATTGGAATCCCACCCCCTAAAAAGACTGAAAATGTGGAAATCACTCTGAACTCTGTGTTTTGTCTTTGATTTCCTGTTTAAATGAGTCAGTGTCTCTGCTCTTGCTGATTAGATACTGAGCTAAAATTGAGTAATATGTGCAAGTAAGTAAGTAAATATTTATTTATATAACATTTTTAAAACTCTAAGCTGCAAAGTGCCTCACAGATAAAAATAGATATAAAACATGGAGGTCAGACATGTAACTGTGGAAAAGTCACACAACACAATATATGTAAGTAGCAGGATCTTGTAGTTTAACGTGTTTAAATGTGTTTGAAAATTGTCTTTCTTTTATTTCTGTCTTTTGCCCGTCTAAACTGGTAGGTTGTCTTACTGAGCGGCCATTTGGACAGTTGGGATGTGGGCCAAGGTGCAATGGATGATGGCGGTGGAGCCATGATTTCTTGGGAGGCCCTGTCAATCATCAAAGACTTGGGTATTGTTGAAACACATTTGTACAATATGGTGTCACACATACTGTGTGAAATTATAGGGTAAGAGGATGTAAAAAACAAGGAAAAGCAAAGAGACAGTGTAGACAGCTGCATGTTTACACAGCTCTAATACAAATAAAGTCAAGTAAAAGATTTATGATTTTTTTGAAAGCCTTAAATAACACATTTGTTCTTCTGAGATCAGAGTTTTCTTCTTGAAGATGTTCCCTACTCGAAAAAGTACAACTTAAGGTTTGGAGAACATACACTATATTGCCAAAAGTATTCACGCACCCATCCAAATAATTGAAATCAGGTGACTGTTTCTACAAACATTTGTGAAAGAATGGGTCGCTCTCAGGAGCTCAGTGAATTCCAGCGTGGTACTGTGATTGGATGTCATCTGTGCAACGAGTCCAGTCGTGAAATTTCTTCACTCCTAAATGTTCCACTTTGTGGTATTATGACAAAGTGGAAGCGATTGGGAACGACAGCAAGTGGTAGGCCACGTAAAATGACGGAGCGGGGTCATCGGATGCTGAGGTGCATAGTGCGCAGAGGTCACCAACTTTCTGCAGAGTCAATCGCTACAGCCTCCACACTTCATGTGGCCTTCAGATTAGCTCAAGAACAGTGCGTAGAGAGCTTCATGGAATGGGTTTCCATGGCCGAGCAGCTGCATCCAAGCCATACATCACCAAGTGCAATGCAAAGCGTCAGATGCAGTGGTGTAAAGCACGCCGCCACTGAACTCTAGAGCAGTGGAGATAAGTTATCTGGAGTGACAAATCATGCTTCTCCATCTGGCAATCTGATGGGCGAGTCGGGGTTTGGCAGTTGCCAGGAGAACGGTACTTGTCTGACTGCATGTGTGCCAAGTGTGAAGTTTGGTGGAGGGGGGATTATGGTATGGGGTTGTTTTTTTCAGGAGCTGGGCTTGGCCCCTTAGTTCCAGTGAAAGGAACTCTGATTGCTTCAGCAAACCAAGAGATTTTGGACAATTCCATGCTCCCAACTTTGTGGGAACAGTTTGGGGATGACCCCTTCCTGTTCCAACATGACTGTGTACCAGTGCACAAAGCAAGGCCCATAAAGACATGGATGAGAGAGTTTGGTGTGGATGAACTTGACTGGCCTGCACAGAGTCTTGACCTCAACCCGATAGAACACCTTTGGGATGAATTGGAGCGGAGACTGAGAGCCAGGCCTTCTTGTCCAACATCAGCTTGTGACCTGACAAATGTGCTTCTAGAAGAATGGTCAAAAATTCCCATAAACACACTCCTAAACCTTGTGGATGCCTTCCCAGAAGAATTGAAGTTGTTATAGCTGCAAAGGGTGGACCGACGTCATATTAAACCCTATGGATTAAGAATGGGATGTCATTTAGATTCATACGTGGGTCGAGCCAGGTGAGCGAATACTTTTGGCAGTGTAGTGTATTTTCAATAACAGGCATCAGCAAAAGTCGGAGTAAATAGATTTGAAGCATTATATATCATGATGGTGTTTCTGTGAAGTGCTGTTTTGGCTAGATTTTAAGATTTTACTGATCACTTTCAAAGCTCTTACAGGTCTTGCCTCAGGTTATATTTCTGAGATGCTGACCCTTTATGAGTGATTATACAGCCTAAGCTCATCGGGCCAGAGCTTCCTAGTCATTCGAAGGTCGAGATTAAAATCTAGAGTTGAAGCTGTTATAACTGCAAAGGGTGGACCGACATGATATTAAACCCTGTGGATTAAGAATGGGATGTCACTTAAGTTAAAATGCGAGTCAAGGCAGGTGAGCGAATACTTTTGGCAATATAGTGTATATATAAAGTTAAATTCTCTAAACTCCCATTTTTAAATCTGCTTTTGACTCCCTGTTTGCTGATCTCCAAAAGCCATTGAGTGAATACTATTAGGAGGGAGCAGATTATCCAGCTCAAAAGGTAGAAGCAAATAAAACAAATCCTCAGACTGTAAACTGTGATTTCCTGCAGTTGTCTGGAAAGGAAAAACAATGTGCAAAATCAGGAAACAGACTGGGAAGAACAGTCCAGCATTTTATGGATACAAGAATTCCATTGAATATATCTTTAGTGGGGATTGTTCAGCCAACCAAGAGTACAAAGTCCGGCTATGAAAAGTTTTACTGTCAGAATCACAATAAACTTGTGTATAACAAGTTTTACAGGAAGCATTTTTTATCAGCATGTATGACAGTTGTGTTGTTTTATAGTTAATGCTTTTTTCTCTTCTGCGTGTTATTTATAAATTAGTATATGTACTGTATAAATGAGTCTTCTTTTCTTATAGGTTTGCGTCCGCGGAGGACCCTGCGTACAGTGTTGTGGACAGCTGAGGAGCAGGGTGGAGTCGGAGCGCAGCAGTACTTCAGTCAACACAAGGTACTGTCAATTATTACTGCAGTATCTAGAAGGTAACCTGCAGTAAAATGAGTAACTAAATCATTACTGAGATACTGTAAGTCAAAGCTTGATCTGAAAACTGTGACCTTTATGACTGCAAACTTTCACAGACTTCCTGCTGTAATAAGAAGCAGGAACAATCAGACTGTGATGTGAAAGTGGTTGTGTGCAGAACATTAAACCACTTCCAGTAAACTGGGGCGACCTCAGCTAGCCATCTCGTTTTTTTGTGCCTAAGATCTTAGCATCGTCTTTCTTTATAACCTTGCCTACCACATGATGACCCATAATGCAACCGCATTTCCAAAAAAGTTGGGGCACTGTGTATTTGTAAATAAAAACAGTACCCAATGATTTGCAAATCTCATAAACCCATATTTTATTCTCAGTTAATCAAACTTTATTCATACAGCACTTTTTAGACAAAGCAAAGTAGCACAAAGTAGTTTACAAACAATCAAATGAATAATAGGAACATTACCTTACCCAACCCTCTACCCCAACCCGCAATCGATTCTTAACATTGGCAAAATACATCGTAAATTCATGACTCTGTAAGAATAGGAACTTACGTAGTAAACGCTATCATGAGATTTATAATGAAGAAACACTGAAAATGCTGGAGGTTAGGTAAAAGTGTAGAAAAAGGATCATAAAATGAAATAAGAATAAATCCAAATCATAACAATAAATCACTAATAGATAACTCAGAGAAATATATTATGATAAGAAAGTAAAACACTTGAGGAGAAGTTTGAAAATATAATGAAATAAGAGGACATTTTACCCTTTAATGAAAAAAATTAGCTCATTTTGAATTTAAAGGCAGAGACACATCTCAAAAAAGTGAACAGCTGGGGAGCATTTTGCATCTAATTGGGTTAATTGGCAACAGCGCAGTAACATTACTGGGTATCAAAGGTGCATTTAGAGACTTAGAGTTTCTTAGACGTAAAGATGGGCAGAGGTTCTCCAATCTGCATCTAAAAACCTTTTATCAAATTATTGTCTGAGAAGGGTAAGCATAACAGCAATATACAGCATTTGTTTTACAACAGTTAATTTACACTCAGAGACCTTCAGTGGGCATCAAAGCGCACCATACCAAAATCCTCCATATTGTTACTTAAATTGTGCTTTGTTAACTTTAGATATTGTATGTTCTCTATTGATCTCTCTTTGTTGTTCCCCTCTTCTTTCTGCTCTGCTTCCCACCTGTTTTTGTTCTCTCCCCTCCTAGGTGAACCTGTCAAATTTTGACTTGGTCATGGAGTCCGACTCGGGGACCTTTACCCCATTGGCTCTGCAGTTTGCTGGCAGTGATGCAGCACGAAAGGTAGGATTCTAAACACAACCATGTACAAACACCAATAGCATTTATTCAGGCATAAAAGACTGATTTCTGCATTTCCATTACATTTTATAGGTTTACACCTATCTTCAGATATATCCGAGATTGGATATCTAACACAAGCCGTTGCATTAAAGTTTAATTTTAAACTCAGTAAATTCTCTGCCTTGAATTGAATCACAGCAGGAAAGTAATCACAGTAATAATTTCAGACTAGCAATCCTTGACCGCAGAAGTAGTTTGTCCTCGTTTGTTCATGTGGCTGCAGCACTGTAATACGTAGTTACATGGTTGTACAACATATGCTATGACTAAATAATGCCCAGTTATGTTCAGGGAGTGCTGGCATACACACTGATGCAATATGAGACACTTTGCATTTGTCTGTATCAAAGGTGATGGAGGAAGTGGTCAAACTCTTGGCTCCCATTAACACCACCAAACTAGAAGCACATGGAGAAGGAACAGACATCTCACCTTGGATGCAGGCTGGTGTACCAGGTCAGAATCTGTTTTTTATATATTGATGATAGGGTTAATGTGCAACATGTAATAAATATTACACAACTTTTGGATTGTTACATACAATTTTAAACATTTTTTATAGACAAATATGGAATATTTTCAAAATTTAATCAATCACATGATTTCTTTTTAAGATTCTAAACACAGATTTTAAAGGGTAAAATAAAACATCCTCTTATCTGGTTACTACCTTCATTTTTTTTGGAAAGTGCTTTGTTACAGTTTCACATCCTCTGGTACTACAAAGAACACGTCTTGTGTGAAATAAGGAAGTGGGGAGAGTTTTATTCCATTTTATTTTAGTCTTGGAAATCTGAGCTAATCTAAAAGATGAGTAATCTGCAGAAAGGAAGTTTTTAGAAAGATAAATCCTGTAGAATCTCTGACTCAACATGAGCAAATATGTGTAGAACTTTAGAAGGAGAATCAGAATCAGATTAATTTCCAAGATGGTATGAACTGTATGCTGAGTTGAGCTCGACACATGTCTTGGGACATCTACAGCATGACCAAGGACTTAGCATGGCAACCCTACCAACCAAATATGCTAACCCCACATAAAACCTCTATCTGATGAGGATTCAAATGAGGAACCATTTCTGTGAGGCTACAGCACTTACCACTTAAATACAGTGTAGTCCTCAATAAAAATCAATGCTATAAAAATGGATGCTAACAGTTTTTTTACCTACAATTTTCACACAGACCATGTTCAAATAACATTTTAAGTTTTGAAGAAGTTGGAACAGAAAGTTATTTTCAAATTGTCTAGACATTTTCTGAGTAACATTAGACAAAACAACCTCCAAACACACAGTTACTACTGTTTTTATAGTTCTAGAAATCCTACTACTAGTACTATTAAAACACTAACATAAAAGAAGAAACTGCAGATGTTCATCCTTAAAAGATTAGACAAAAATGCTTCATTTTGTCTTTACATAATAAGTAATTGATTAATGCTAACGGCATGCTACTAAACAACAAGAGAAGCTTCAAAAGTTAACAAAAGCTCATATGACCTTCATTTTTATCTTGATTAAACAAATGAACGGATACTGACATCTCTGAAGAACTGTAAAAGATGATTACATATTTTTTTTCTGAAAGTGAAAGAGAGCGGGTTGAGTAGAAACTATTTGAGAAAGGAGTTTAGCTCACTCTGAGGGGAAAAGAGAAACTCAAGCAGCACAGGCTCATTGATGGACAATTTGATTTAACATCAGGCTTTCACTTTAGTCATTTCAGGGTTTTAGTCGTTTATGCCCCGGACTCTAAACGAGATCTTAGCACACTTTTAAAGTGACTTTAACTATGATGCACTCTGTGAGTTTTCCCCCTCATAAATCTGAATTTAAACTTTTGTGTGTCTAGAAAAATGGGTGTCCATTTGAGGAATTAATTTAAATGTTAACAAACTGAATAACTTTCTGGGGTAATAGGGATAACTTGGCACTAAGATTCTAAGAGGACTGGAAATAAACAATAGTGGTCTGTAAACATGAAAGACAATGACTAATGAAAAAATTAAAACACTTAAGCCAACCTATACAGTTGGTTTCATACAGAACCTACATGAAACCTGTTTGAGGATTTGAGTTTTCACTGTTTGTTACCACTCCATGCTTCAATTGACAAGTTTATTGTTAGCTCTCCAAGTTATATAAAGCAAAGCCACTTTTTTGGCTAAATCTCAATCTAAAGGTCACAAGATTTTTTTAAGAGCTGTATAATATATCCCTTGATTCGTATGTTAAGTTAAAATGTAATTAATTTGATTTAATGTTGTTTTTTTTGTGGTTTTGTGGAGAACACCAGAAATTGTCCAGACATATTTTCCACATCTGCCTTTGTTTAGTAAAAGTAAATTTGCTTTGTGCTAAAAACACTGTTGTTCAACTTGCAGGAGTAGAACTGAAACTAGGATCAACACAAACAAACATTATATAAGTGGAATTTCCCCCCCAAGAAGTGCTGTCTTCAATGAAAATGGGCTGTCTATTCAGTAGAAAGATGTCAATGTTTTGGAAAGTTGTGCTACTTGACAGAAAATAATGAGGAGAAAGTGTGGTGGTGTCCCAGTTACTCGAAAGTTAGAAAACATAAAACTATAATGCATGAAGGCCATTCCTAGGCTGCTCCTTTAAAAAGACTGTAACACTGCATGTAGAGACACAGCTCAACTGTGGTAGCAGTAGAATAGAATAAAGTGCCTTTATTGTCATTGTATGAGCGGTACTACGACTGAAAGTGCTACATCTGAAAGCAGCACTGCTTTGAAAACTGGCAATCACACATCCTCAAACATAAACTAAGACACGTTAAAAAAAATAAGTAAATGCCAATAAAAACTGATAAATAATTATGATAGTGCACAAATGCATAATTTCTGAAACAAGAATTGAAGATGGAAAAGTAAAGTCATATGTTGGTGTTTGCAATTCTGATTGCCCAGGGAAAGAAGCTGTTTTAAGTCTTTTTTTTTTTGCGATTTTCAATTTAGATTATTTATTCTAATTTTTATTTTATTTTAATCTATTTTTTTATTTAATTTGTATTTTTTTATTATTATTTTTATATAATTTATTTTTAGTTTTTTATTTTTTAAGAACATTTGAAATACATTTATTTACTTCTTAATTTATTTTAAGAAGCAGGCAGATGTTCTATTTTGGTTTCTGTAGTGTGCTGCTGTATATCCAGTAGTCACAGAAAACTGCCTCATGGAAACTCTTGAGAATTGCCTGGATAAAACTTAGCATCCTATCTGTGTGGCACAGGGCTTTGGTAATGTTCATTGTAAAAAAGCATAACAATGGCTTGCCATCAGTATGCCTCGAGATATTCATATTGATACTACTCATGATATTTGTTGACCCCATCTGTTTGTTCACATTGCGTTATGGCTTCGTGGGAGCGCAAGAAAGCATGGCACAGTGGGAGCTCCACATAGATTCACAGTGCTGCGCTCCCTTGCTGGCTCTGCCGACGCTGTTCTCGCTCTGTAACACCTCTGGGACTACCTCTGAAGCTCGTCACATAACTATTACGACATGAAACAACACTATAAATCAGCCTTTTGTGGAAGCATTGTAGGCGGTCAGTGGTTTTAAACAGGTTTGTCATAGCTTCTAATGCCAGCTATCATGAAAGTTCAAGGTATGGTTATAAAATAACATTAAGTTGTGGAAATCGTGGCCTCTGTAGTCATTTGAAGTCACCTTATCTTTCCCCCACTAGTACAGGTAAGAGAGGACAGGATTACTAATTGTTTGGAGGGACTACTCCAGCAGAGCTGTGAGGTTAACAGATCAAAGAAGGAAGGAGGAAGAAGTACAGAAAGCATTGAACAGACTCGGACACCAGGAGGAAGTGAAGAGGGTCCTGACAGGGTGGGCAGGCTTTGGATGGGTTGAGCTGTCCACTGTATGGTGAGAGCAAACAAGAGGGAGAGGAAAGGCCTCATTGTGACTGATCACCAGAATGGTGTCAGAGGAGTCTAAGGCACAGGCTTTAGCACAAGAGCACTGGGCCTTAAACTACTAGGCAGAGATTGAGAAGCTGCCGTAGGCTTGACTGACCTCTATCATCATCATCATGGAAACCTTAAGCCCAATTCAAACCAAAGATTCACGAAGCAACAAGACCATTTAACAAAGTTACAGGGGACAATTCAGGCCAGTTAATTAGTCACAGGCGATTCAGTTTGACAGGTTGCCAATAGCTGGATTTAGAATCTTGCAAGCAGATAAATGAAAGGTAAAGTAAGGTGAGGGAACTTAATTTATCCCTGTGGTTAGATTTGGTGTACAGTGATTGGGTCAGCCTTCATTCACACATAATAACGGGGCAGGACAGAGCCAAAACATGACCCTTACAAAATCAAAAGCAATGACTATTTGAGCAAAGTTAAGAATATAACTTGTATCAATAAAAAAATTGTGTAAAAGCATGATACATAAAGAGTATACCACCAACAAATTTAAACCTGGAAGACAGAAATGTGTCATTAGTGAAAACAACATAAAGCCTGTATCCAAATCTTTATTTTTTTAAATGAAATGTTACAAAACCTGAAACACACTCCTGTCCCCTCATCAGGTGTGCAGATAAGAAGCTTTCATGGTGCTATACTTGCTAATAACGGATGACTTTAAGGTGCAGAGGCTAAATCCGTCTGTGGAAAAATCTTTTTTAATAGATATTTTCGTTGTAGCAAGACAAAAAGCATTTTCTGTTTATATGTGCTGCAAAACTACACTGTCATACAGTGCCTATAAAAAGTATTAACCCCTGTTGATGTTTCACCCATTTATTAATTTTATAAATCAATCATGGTCAATATAGTTTGGCTTTTTTGACAAAAAATGATGAAAGAAACCTTTTTAATTTCAAAATGAAAACTGATTTTTTCAAAGTATTGTCAAGTGAATAAAAATATATGCAGTTAAATAAGTGAGTGCATAAAAATTAACCTTCTTTAAAGTGTCTGACCTAATTCAGCAGAGGTCCAGCTGATTGATGTTAGTAATCACACAGTTAGTGGAATGGGGATCACCTGAGTGCAGTGAATTTGTCTAAAGTGATTGTAGTACAAAGACTCCTGCGTCTTGAAGGTTTATCGGTATTTCTGGCTACCATTACACCATTAAGACAAAAGAACCCTCCAAGCGACTCAGAGAGGTTGTTGAAAAGTATACATCAGGGGATGGATACAAGAACATTTCCAAGGCACTGAAACTCCCCCAGAGCTCAGTTTAATCCATCATCAAGAAATGGAAGGAATATGGCACATGTGTAAATCTGCCTAGATCAGGCTGTCCTCACAAACTCAGTGACCGTGCAAGAAGGAGACTAGTGAGTGAGGACACAAAGACACCTATGACAACTCTGAAAGAGTTACACGCTTCAGCAGCTGAGATGAGATAGAGACTCTTCATACAAAAACTGTTGCCTTGGTTCTTCATCAGTCAATGCTTTATGAGAGAGTGGCAAAGAGAAAAACACTGTTGAAGAAACTCAGATTAAATCCCAACTGGAGTTCACCAAAAGGCATGTTAGAGACTCTTGTGATCTTGTAACTTGAAGCTCCTCCAAATTGTTGTGTATTATTATTATGTCTTGTTTGATCATGTACGATATGATGTGATTTATTTTTCTCCTTGTGCAGATTATCGGTTTTATTTATTTATTTTTCTTTTTGTGAAGGACTTTGTAACTGAGTGTTTTAAAAGTGTTATATAAATCAAGTTTTACTTACTTACTTACTTACTTACTTACTCCATGGTCAAGTTCTTTGGTCTAATGAGACCAAAATGTTGCTTTTTGGCAATCAGAAAGGACTATGTTTGTTGGACACCAAACACTGCACATCACTACAAACACACCATCCCCACTGTGAAGCATGGTGGTGGCAGCATCATGCTGTGGGGATGCTTCTCAGCAGCCAGCTCTGAATGGCTTGTAAAGGTAGAGGGTAAATTAATGCAGCAAAATCTTAGAAAGAAAATCCTGGAGGATAATCTTATTCAGTCTTCAAGAGACCCACCCCTTGAAGGAAGGACCAGGGCTTTTCACCCCTGGTCTGTAACCGGACAGAGCTTCTTAAAGAAAAACAAAGTCAAACTGCAGATTGAGATCTATTGACACAGACTTAGTGCTGTTATTGCAGCTCATCAAAATGAGTTTCTTATTCAGGCTCATACAACTGAAGTGAGTTGAAATTTGTTCCCAGTGGCGAAAGGGTCTATTGGACCGTTGTAAAGAAGGGTTTTGAAATTGGAGACCCAGTAATGCGTATTTGTCTGTTTTATATCTCATCATCTGTTCAGGTATTAACAATTTTGTCTTTTTTTTTTTTTTTTGTAATCTTTACCCGCCTTTTTTCTCCATCTGTCTCCCAGGTGCCAGCCTCCATGTAGCAGATAGTCGATACTTTTGGTTCCACCACAGTGAAGGCGATACTATGACCGTCCAGGACCCTCAAGACATGAACCTCTGCTCAGCATTGTGGGCTGTGGTTGCCTATGTGGTGGCAGACCTACAGGACATGCTTCCCAGGTAGCCTGTTGGCACACAGCAAGTGGAGCATAAATCAAATTGAACTTGAGGTTAAATCGATTTAGAAGATATTTCTGTCAACTCTCCTTGGAATAATTGAATTATTTAATCTAAGAAAGAATAGAAAAAGAGATGGATTACTTGAAAGACGTAATATAAACCAAAACATTAAGGCTAAATTAGTGTGAAAATAACTGAGTTTTTAAATTGGAGTCAATACAACATTAATAACAAAAATAAGTTAGATAAATAACGACGCTATAGATTTACATCATGTAGCTCAGGGCTGTTTCATGATTATTTTAAATGTTAAGCTAAAGCTTCATAATGATTCTTGAAGAATTATTATTATTTCAGCCAATAGAAATTTGTTTGAGGGAGAGAATTATTCTTTTCAATCATGTTTAAATGCTAGTCTAATAACCAAGATGCAACCAGGGAAATGGGAACATGAACTTTCTCAGGTACGGTACACTTCTCATACTTTGTTAATTTTCTGAGAAACTATAAAATTAGGATTGCTTTAAGTGGCTTACAGTGTAGAAATTAAATGAAGTCTCATAATGTTTGTATAAGCAATGTCACAATTCTAAAAGAGAAAATGAATTGTTGTCCCATCTTTTTCTTTTTTTCTTTTAATATGTTTTAATGTTGTTGTATAATTGTTATGTTGATTTTTTAGGTATGATTGTATCTCCTTGCATTCTTTTTAACTGTGGGATTTGTTTTCTACAACCATATAACAAGGAGGCCTTGTACAATTTTTACACTGAAAATGTTTTCAAGTGCTCTAAATGAGTCAATAAAGCAAAACTGATTGCTTTAAACTTCCTTCCTTTGGTATTTATTGCTGTCATCAGGTTTTTAAAGATAACAGAGATATGAAAGGAGGCGAATTATTGAATCCTGTGTGTTCTTCAGACAAACATGGTGGATATTCCACTTCATCCTCCCTGTTATATCACTTACAACTTCAGATTTTTCAACAGTGCTTAATGTGTACAGACAGTTTCTTGTTTAATTAACACCACAATCTTCTTGTTCATCACTTTTTTTTGCAAATGAGCTGTTATTTTGGCCTTAACCCCCACTATTTTTATGGAAGATGCCAAATATTTTAAATGCAAACTCTAATACAGGTGCATTTCAATAAGTTATTATTGTGGAAAAGTTCATTTATTTCAGCAGTTCAGTTCAGAAAGTGAAACTCATATATAGGCTTATTAAACTCATAGTAAAGTATTTAAAGTGTTTATTTATTTTACTTTTGATGATTTTGACTAACAGCTAATGAAAACCCACAATTCAATCCAAAGAAAATTAGAATATTGCATAAGTCTAATAAAAAGCATTTTTATTTATGCATTTAAATTCGCTTAGTAATTGGCTGGGGCTCTTTATGCATAAATTTCTGCATCAGTGTGGTGCAGCATGGAGGCGATCAGCCCATGGCACTGCTGAGGTGTTATAGAAGCCCTTGGTTTCTCATCTCCCTCTTAACAATAACCCATAGAATCAGCTCCGGTGAGTTTAGTGGGCAATCAAGCACAGGAATATCATGGTCATTTAACCAGCATTTGGTACTTTTGGCATTGTGAGAAGGTGCAAAATTCTTCTGGAAAATTAAATCAGCATCTCCATAAAGTTGTCACCAGAAGGAAGCATGAAACATTTAGCAATGACCTTTTGTTACTTACCCTCCTTGTGGAGGGTGTCAGCGATCTCTGGACTATTGTCAAGTCAGCAGTCTTCCCCATGACTGTGTAGCCTACTGAACCAGACTAAAGAGACCATTTAAAGGCTCAGGAAACCTTTGCAGATGTTCTAAGTTAATTAGCGTATTATAGTCTGGCATCATTAGTTTACAACATTGAACTTTTTCACAATATTCTACTCTTATGAGAAGCAACGACCCAAAACATACGTCATTCCTGGTTAAGAACTACCTTCAGAAGGACAAAGTGAGCGTTATTGAGTGGCCTGCACAAGGCCTTTACTGAAATCCCATTGAAACTCAGTGGGGTAAACTGAGGATGAAGATCCATGCCAGAAGACCATCAAATCTGGAGGAGCCTGAGAGATTGGCCAAAGAAGAATGGGCTGGGATTCCTCAGAAGAAGTGTCAGAGATTTGCTGAAAACTACAACAAACAACTGCAGGCTGTTATCCAGCAAAAAGGAGACAATTTTGACAATTAGTGCCAGGTGTGCTAACAATTTTGACCCTGGTGGTTTTTGGTTTATGTGGAATATTTTCATTTCTGTGTGCAAAGTAAAATTATTTTAGCATCCAAAATAAAACTAGGATGTTTGAAAAAGCTGTATTAAAAGTTCTTTGCTTTGTTTTACAGCACTTGAGAAATACATTTAAATCAATTAAATTTTCATGGGGGGGGGGGTAATAATCTTGTCCTTATGTGTGTGTCCAGATTCAAACTCTAAAATGTTTTCTGAATGTCAAGGCATTTTAAGCTTTTATGAAATAAAAGTTGACTGAATTTTACCTAAAAGTAGAGAAAGTAGATAACAAAGCCTTCATGTTCCTATCTGGGATAGTTGCTTCAAAGTAAGGAGAAGTAAGGACAGGAGAAATGAAACCACGTATCCAGACAAATTCTCCACATGTATAATATAGTTTAACAGGAAGTGAAAGTGTTTTGTACTGAGAAGCACTTTGTGGTTTAAACTTGTAGAATTGAAGCAGAACACACAAAAATAAATCTGAACTGAAGCCAGGCAGACCACAAACATCACTCTTTTGGTAAGGAATAACCAAAACAGGAGAAATCATTGCCTAAAGCAGCTGAGGTTCCATGATGAAGAACACATTGAAGGCAGGCGTCTACTGCCATCTTTTCATAAGGAAATAAACATTCCCAATGAATATCAAGTCCAAGACAATAGTAGCAAGTCCATGTTGTGTTTCAAGGGTATTTCTATTATTAACGTTAGGTATAGTAAAAGATTGAAATCAATCAATCAATCTTTATTTCTCTAATGCGGATGTTATTTCAAGACACATTACAAAGAGGGCAGGTTGAGAGTGGACCATATTCTGTTATATCGTTTATTGAGATCTTTTAATCTATTATGAGTACAGCTCAAAGCAACATTTAGCAGGTTACAGTGATGAGGAAAAGCTACTGTTTCACAGCCAGAAACCTCGAGCAGAACCAGACTCACCTTGAACAGCCATCTGCTGAATCTGTGGATTTTAAAGGGATAGAGGAAGATTTAGAAAGATAACAAACAGAGCAACAACAGTGAATAAGGTAGATTTATGAATGTTCTGGTCATAAATCCATCCCAAACTTATTTTCTTGAATATGGCTATAATGTCAGAAATAATGGTCAGAAGACAGGATAGTAAATAAGATATACTGTATTTTCCCTGATGGGAAACTTGTCATGGACTCTGTCCTGTAGTTACAAAAGAATGAATACAAAAACTACAAGAAGACCCCTGCCCGAAGATCTACTGCAGGTAAAAGGCTAAAAATCATAAACATATGGGGAGCTGGTGTAAAGATCATATTTAGTAATCCATCTATCTCTGCTGCTGTCACAGTCAGCAGGCAGCAGCAGATGCTGAGATGCCATGGCAGTAAGGTCATCCTCTGCAAGATGGCAGCATCCATAGATCAGCTGTAGGATTCTTCTATAATTTTCAGTGAGCTCAGTAGGCTTAGCTGTGTTGATGTCCTCCTTTCAAAAGTTCTCAATAACTGTCTCTTTATTTAGTGACTTTCAGAGGGAAATGTAGTATTTCTGTAGTCCTACATGTCACATCCAGTCCCTTTTGTGGTGTCTAATCAACAGGATATGCTGAATGGATAGCTACTTAGTATTTGCAAGCTTGGTTTGAAATGAAAAGGAAAGACAAAATGATCATATTGACAACATTTATATGGGAATGTAGACTTTAGATGACCTTATAGTAGACAAAAAATTATTTCACTGTCACATCAAAATGAATAAAGCATTAATCATGGTATAAAAACGTCACTCGAGCAGCTCTTCCTCTGTTATACATTGAATTCAGCTGATAATCTCGTTCCTGTGACATGGAAAGAGGAAGAGAAGATGATGACAATGACGCATGTAAATGACAGACAAAGTGTCAGTTCTTAAAGATGAAGAAAGACAGAGAGACAGGATGTAAGTGGGAGTAAAAAGCGCAAAAGCCAAGAGTAAAGGAAGAGAGGTCATCATACATATAGAAAACAATGCAACACATACACAGAAGTGATCCCCATGAACTGATAAGTCAGCTTTTACGCGGTATGGTGTCATAGGTAGTCATCATGTAAGTGCAGATAAAGTCGTTTAGGAAACACAGATGTGTGTGTTTGCTCTTATTGTGCTCCACCACTCGCAGTGATTCACACACAGACAGTTTATTTAGTGAAGAAATACAGTCCGTCTGTGGATGTTTAACACTCACTGACTCACACATGAACGTCTGGACTGTAGCCCTACCAGAACTCTTATAGCATTTTTCTAACACCTGAGGAAACGTCATATGCATGATAATAAAAGAATATTTACGTAAGACATTTTCCTTCTGTATTATATATTGTTCCTTTAGGGGTGAGGAGCAATTACATTTACTCATGTACCTGTACTTGAGTAGCTTTTGGGTGTACTTGTACTTTAAAAATTGTTTTAAAAATCAGTTCATTAATTTAAATACATTTTTGGAGAAGTATTGTGCATCATTACAATTCAAACATCATCATTTACTGAATAAAAAATAACTAAATGACAAAAAGAAGAAGTCTGAATTTTCTGTCAACATGTGAAATGATGAATGTTTTGGTTTTACAGGTGCCACACGGCATTCAGAAGCACATAGCCAGAGAACAGCTCAATTCCAGTTCAGCCTTTGCCCCTGCCACATAGGCCTACTCTTAAGTCTTGCACTTTGGTGTCATATTGTCCTGATTAATGGGTAAATATGTAGACAATTCACGCTGAAATGTCTGATTTAATTTAAAAATACTTTATGTAACAAGTCTTGTTCATGTCAGGTCTTGAAGCCAGTAAGGTCTTCTGTCATTGACCTTGCAGTAACTTTTGATGAGCTACTCAAAGTAGCCCATTTGAGATATGATTAAATTGTTGTTCAGTAGTTTTTAGCCTGAAGTGTTGGTAAAAAAAAACAGTCATAAAAAGTAGGACATCATGGTGACTTCTTGTGATGTCTTCTTTTACTGAGAAAAGCGTCTAAAAACAAAATTACATTCACATTTGAGATGCTGGAAATTTGTGTGGCACCACTATTTGATCACAAAAATTTATTCAACCCTTCCTGATGATTAACAGAGTATATCTGGTCATTGGCTGAATGAGAGCGTGATCTATTCTACAGCAACTTGAATCTTTTTTTTTTTTTTTTTTTACTTTTTATTTAAATTTTTGACATTCAAAATAACATAGGACAAATAACACATAACACAGAAGACAAGTGACAAAATACAATAATACAATAAGGAGGACAATGAGTCAGTGAGTGAATATACAAAATAACAAACAAATGATTGAGTATATTGAGCTCAGGCCACTCCAATGCATGTGATTGCTGACCACTCATTATCGAGAAACACATTAAGGGGTGACCACTATTTTATATATTCATCAAGGGTTCCTTGTAATATATTTGATAACTTCTCATACAGAAGGACTGATAATAATTTATCATACCAAACTGATAATGATGGAGGGTATACATCAAGCCAGACGTAGAATTGAAAGTCATGCTGCATACAACATGACACTGAGCAATTTTCCTTTTTGATCAGACCTGGAGCTAACACCAAAGATGCATAGCAACTTCAATCTTTTTTAACAATCTGTGGACATCGAGCAGGCCAGCAAATCAAAACAATGATGGTCTCTTCTTTTCTGCTGTATATCAAAAATAATTTATAATTGAAAACAGGCAGAACATCCTGTACTAAGTCAGGGCTGTGTAGAGACCATACAGAGTTTTAAAGCATAGACCACCACCTAGTGGACAAATTCAATCATGACACCCTGTGAGTATCTTCTGGATTGTTCTCCTTCTACTGCAAATAAAAGGGTGCATTTTGATAAAATTGAGATGAATAATGGACACAAGAAAAACAAAATACAGACAGTTGATTTTTGGGTTATAAAATGTATCCAGGTCCACTCATAGTAGTGGTCTGAGTCTTCTGGTATTTAAAGATTACTGTTAAGCAGCTAAGGTTTAGTCTTGGGCATGCTCTCTGAGGTTGTCCAGACCATAAATCAGCCATACTGACAAAAACTGGAGTTAAGCTCATCAAAAACCACCTCAGGCCTTGTTCCTGACCCTTTACTGTCTGGGAGTCCTGCTTAATGGTGGCATATAAAAGACAAGCAGTACTTTAGAATCACTAACAAATAGGCTACTTTGAAAAAAAAAAAAAAAAACAGAATAATTAATGATTTACCAATATTTGTTACTGCATTGTTTTTACGAGTAAAATTGTAAAAAAAAATTTCCCACAAATTGTTAATGGAAGAAAAGATGTCTTATACTGCAATGGAGTAAGTACCAGTTAGTTAATGGTTATAAAAACAGGACATGGTTATTGTGGAAAAGAAGGGAAACAAATGAATTGCTTTAGAAATAGTATATTTTAACTTATGCTCCCAAAGAAAGTTAAGTTGTGTTTTAATCTGCTATGAAGAAATGACAAGTTGTCAAATAATTCAAAGATTTACCCAAGGTAACCCAGAGATCTGGACTTATTTTTGTTCTGGGAACAGATATGGTTCCTCTTTTCCCATATTGATAGAAATAATTGTTCCTGTTTCACTGCTGCGAGGCTTTGTGAAGACAAAGTTAAAAAGATATGGTCATGCCATCATTGCTGGGGCTTAGGTATGTTCTGCATGTATGCATAATTAAAACAAGAAATGAAAGAGGATTTAACCTCTTTAGTCTCTGAGCTCTGCTTCCCAAAAGAGTCTGTCCCACTAGGCCGTTTTTCTCCGACTTTAAATGACCTCAGATTTTTCTGTGATGTCAGCTAATTAATGATCTCTATAAAAAATCAAATGAAACTCAAGAACTCTATGTGGATTTTACACTGACAGATGCAAACCACAAATGTGACACCTGGCGATGAATCAGAGGAGGTTGGAGGAGATTCTTGGTATATGATGACTGTTGATGATGGGCCAAGAAATGGAAGGCCATCTCAGCGTGTAGGTGAGAATACACAAGGCTTTAATGCCATTATATAGAGATAGAGGAGTGGTCAGAGTGGGGCGCAGATGGCCTAGTGGTTATGTGGCACCCCATGTATGCAATGAGTTCAAGTCTGGGCTGCGGCCCCTTTCCCGCATGTCTCTTGTCCACTCTTCTATGCCCAACTCCATGCACGTCCTCCTCTATAGATAAAGGCATAAAAAGCCAAGAAATATGGAAACTGAGGAGAGAGCTTGATGCGGGAAAAGAGCCACAGGCTATAAAGACCCTGGCCATCTGCTTCAGTGACAACATCCTCTGTACATGGAGCGTGCAGCATGCAGGCATAACATGGTTTAAAATGGTTATTTATAAAACATTTTGAGTAAGTAGTGACACAGATGGAACAGATCAAATCAATCTTTGTAGGATTAGTATACATTTTCATTGCTTTTTGGCTTATTTGTTCTTAAGGATGGTGGATTGGAGCTGCTGCAGTTTGTCTGGCACTTCTGCTGGCTGTGACCTTTGTGCTCCACTGTGAGTACAGTCATTTATCAACTATGAAAACAAAATATCCCAGCTGTATGACACAATCTGTAGAGTTTATTATGGTTTAGAATGCTTTCAGAGGCACTCCTTTCTAACTCTTAGTTTCAACAATTTTAAACCCCATCTGATAGGATTTAGTTGCAGACTAAATGATGGTATGTTTAATTTTTATGCTTTTCATTGAATCCTTTTTTCCAGATTTCATTGGTACCAGTTGTTGGGACAAGTACAGAAGTTTGATTTGTAATCAGACAACAGACAGGGACACTCTGAGAGGTCAGGACGCTCTAATAAATGAAGATCAGCTGAAGACTTACACTAGAAACCTGTCTATAGAATGAGATTCTCTAACAGATGAGCGAGATCATCTAAAGGTCCTGTCTCACAACCTGACAGAAGACAGAGACACTTTAAAAAGTAATCGAAATGCTCTACAAGATGAACTACATCAACTGAAGGCATACTTCAGCAACCTGACTCGAGAAAGAAACACATTTAGAGGCCAACAAGAAGCTCTACAAAATGAAAAGGAAGCGCTGAGAGATGAATGTGATGCCCTGAAAGATGAGAGGGATCAGCTGAAGATTCAATCCAGCAACCTGACAAAAGACAGAAATACTCTGAAAGATGAGCGGGATGCTTTAAGAAATGAGCGAGACCAGCTGAAGACTGATTCCGGTCATCTGATGAGAAGGATGGAAGCCCTGCAGAGTCAATACAACTCTGTGGTTGCAAGTCGCAATGCATTTCAACAGGAAGTCGATCAGATGAGAATGAGACCAACAGGTTAAGTTTCCCAAGAAACTGAAATTTGTTAAGAATCTAATTCACATGCATTTAAAAAATGTTGATAATAAAGGTACAGTATCAAATACAAGACTGCTGGTTGGATAAAATCCATTATCATGTTTAAGCATCTTCCAAGTCCTATATAAAAAGTTTCTTTTGATCTGTCATGACCTGGGCTCTCTATCATGTTCTTCAGGAAATGAAAACCCTTGAACTCGTTTTAAGTTGTAATAAAAAATCAAAGCTGTATATTGGTCTCATTTAGATTTTAACTACCAGAACTCACTTCTTTTTTCTCTTTATAGCTAAAACTTGCCTGCAAGGATGGAGCTTGTTCAACAACAAGTGCTACTTCTTCTCTCCCAGTGGACATGGGAAAAGCTGGGGAGACAGCAGGCAAGACTGTCAAGGAAGAGGAGGGGACCTGGCCATGCCAAAAACACAAGCTGAGTTTAATTTCATCAGCAGACGTAACGCCTATTCCTGGATCGGTCTGTTGGACAGGCTCCAAGAGGGCAGGTGGATGTGGGTGGATGGGACTGAACTGGTAGGGTACGGGTTCTGGAAATCAGGAGAGCCAAATGATACGTTTGATGATGAGGACTGTGCGAAGGTTGCATGTGACAAAGTGAAATGTAACGATGCCTCTTGTGATACAGGATTTGCATGGGTGTGTGAGGCTTAAAGTGACGTCAGTCATACTCATCCTGTTAAGTATCCTTCTTTAAAAGATGACACTGAATGAGTTATGCCAAATAATCACAATAGTTTTATAATCCTTACTCTGCTTTTACCACGATTTAGTAGTGTAATAAACAACCACGTAGAATTTCCTCTATGAGTTTCTAGAGATTCCAAAGTGACCAATAAAAGCATGAATAACAGAATAACGCTTTGCCTGCTTTTTTAAAGTTATTAAAATATGGCAGATTTAAGCCAGATTTATCACAGCTTAGTAGGATCCTACCAACGTTAGCAAGCATTTTCTATGTACAGAGAAATAACAGCAACAAATCTTAAAACAGCATTAATTTTGGCACCTGATTTAAATGTAGTTTTAGTCTTTATCTTTGGATTAAAAAAGACTATTTTAGTCATTTGTAACCTTTGAAGTTTTTGTCTACTTTTAGTCTACCAAAACTCAAAAACATTTTAGTCTAGTTTTAGTTAATAAAAAGTCCTTATATTTTGGTCTTTAGTTTTGGTGTTTCTTCTCTTTGAACTGACTTAATCAGCCAGATTGTAGCTATCAGTGCTTTCATTGGTTTAAAATACACTGATGAAAACATTGCCATTATTTGACTTACATTTTAGTCTTCTTAAAGAAGACTTGACTTACTTCTCATTGTTTTTATCACCAAAGATCTATTTCTTACTAGTCTTAGTCAAGGCTTACTCATAGATAAAGGTAGTTGACAAACGATTTTAGACAGAGTTTTAGTCATCAGAATTAACATGGTCTTTCATAGTTAACATTGTTACGTACCAATCACACTGTACTTGAGTGGGCCCAGAGCCTTTTCAATAATAAAGGCAATATTTCAATTATTCTAAACCCAAAGTAACAGTATCTGTGCTATACCATGTCAAATTGATCTTAACCTTTAAAATAAGAACAAAGATTTTCAAACTCAAAACAAGCTTCGTTTGCCAAAAGTTTTCCCCAACACTTGATGTTTCAGTTCCCTTTTTAGTGCAAATAATTAATGTTGCTGAGTCGGTTTTAATATCAATCACTCATCCTGAGGATGTCATGAACATGTTAAAGAAATAGGAAATATGAGGTTTTACCTGGTTTTAAAACTGTTTTCATCCAAAGAGATCAATTTCTCATTAAAAAGTTAGAACACATCTGGGACACATGCATATAGATCTTTGTGTATTTGTCAATTAAAAATCTTAATTAAAACTTACATACACCAATATCAGCGCAAATCCTTATTCTTACTAAGACAACATTCATAAATATCTAACCTAATGCAACACAAGATAATAATAATACTAATAAATCTATTTGTATAGCACCTTTACAAACGCATATTTACCATGCTTTGACAGACACGGCAAAGCAAAGAACTCAGGGATTGATAAGATAAATATTAACAATCCAACCAAACAAACAAGGGCTTTACAGTCAAACACTACATTAGGAACAAGCTAAAGCACAAAAGTTAACAAATATAAACACAACTGAAAGGGATGGAAATGACACAGGAGATCTTGAAAGGCAGTTAAAATTGAAAATCACTTAAATCTATAGGAAAAGACAATATGATATGATATGGTTTTAAAAAATAGACACCAATCAAAATGTGAAGACATCACACCATTAGGGCTAAAACAGATAAGAAGGTTTTTAAAAGATAAAAAGAGATAAAACAGGTAAGTAATTAAAAAAGGGTGGCACAGATAAATTGAGTAGAAGCAGCAGAAGGAATAAAAAAAAAAAAAATCAAAGAAAATGTTTTAATAATTACAGGAGAAAACACCACCCTGCACTGTGAATGATTACATGTTTTGTTCAATAAAAACATGAAAACATATCATTTTTTGTGCAGTATTAGTTTAAGCAGACTGTGTTTGTCTATTGTTGTGACTTTGACAAAGATCAGAACACATTTGATGACCAATTTATGCAGAAATCAAAGAAATCTCAAAGGGTTCACATACTTTTTCTAGCGACTGTATATAATGCTTCAGATCTATTTAATCCGACTTTTGCTGATGCCTGTTATTGAAAATACACTACATTGCTAAAAGTATTTGCTCACTTGGCTTGACTCATATATGAATTTAAGTGACATACCATTCTTAATCCATGGGTTTAATATGACGTCGGTCCACCCTTTGCAGCTATAAAAAATTCATCTCTTGGAAGACTTTCCACAAGGATTAGGAGTGTGTTTATGGGAATTTTTTACCATTCTTCCAGAAGCACACTTGTCAGGTCACACACTGATGTTGGACAAGAAGGCCTGGCTCACAGTCTCCACTCCAATTCATCCCAAAGGTGTTCTATCGGGTTGAGGTCAAGACTCTGTGCAGGCCAGTCAAGTTCATCCACACCAGACTCTCTCATCCATGTCTTTGTGGACCTTGCTTTGTGTACTGGTGCACAGTCATGTTGGAACTGGAAGGGGCCATTCCTGAACTGTTCCCACAAAGTTGGGAGCATGGAATTGTCCAAAATCTCTTGGTATGTTGAAGCATTCAGAGTTCCTTTCACTGGAACTAAAGGGCCAAGCCCAGCTCCTGAAAAAAACAACAACCCCACACCATAATCCCCCCTCCACCAGACTTTACACTTGGCACAGTGCAGTCAGACAAGTACCATTCTGGCAACCGCCAAACCCAGACTCGTCCATCAGATCACCGGATTCGTCACTCCAGAGAACATGTCTCCACTGCTCTAGAGTTCAGTGGCGGCGTGCTTTACACCACTGCATCCGACACTTTGCATTGCACCTGGTGATGTATGGCTTGGACCCAGCTGCTCGGCCATGGAAACCCATTCCATGAAGCTCTCTACGCACTGTTCCTGAGCTAATCTGAAGGCCACATGAAGTGTGGAGGTCTGTAGTGATTGACTCTGCAGAAAGTTGGTGACCTCTGCACACTATGCGCCTCAGCATTCGCTGACCCCGCTCCGTCATTTTACGTGGCCTACCACTTCGTGGCTGAGTTGCTGTCGTTCCCAATCGCTTCTACTTTGTTATAATACCACTGACAGTTGACTGTGGAATATTTAGGAGCGAGGAAATTTCATGACTGGACTTGTTGCACAGGTGACATCCTATCACAGTACCACGCTGGAATTCACTGAACTCCTGAGAGCGATCCAATCTTTCACAAATGTTTGTAGAAACAGTCTGCATGCCTAGGTGCTTGATTTTATACACCTGTGGACATGAAAGTGATTGGAACACCTGATTTCAATTATTTGGATGCGTGAGTGAATACTTTTGGCAATATAGTGTATCATTGAGTGTCACTCAGGATTTGATGGTCTCATAATGTGTTCTCACCAACTCTGCAACAAGAAATAAAGAAAGATATTATGGGACATGGTAATGACAATCCATTAAACTACACATGAAAGAAGCACAGCTTAAATCAAAAAGGATAGAGAGAGATGAGGGAGGAGAGAGAAGAGGATTAAAATATATGATATTAAAAATCCGAATTTAGTGTCCACACAGCAGAAAAAAGACAGTTAAATAAGCATTTCTGCTGTTTGAGATCAACGGGCATACAGTTCTTACATTTAGATGATACATCAAAATTAACACTGTTATAAGCAGTTTGTTTGCAGAAAGAAATGGGACATGAAAATAAACTGAAATGCCTCTCATATTCTCCAAAACTCAATTTCAGAACTCTGCTTTCCAAGAATAATTGACTTCCTACTAACAGGTCACTTTTCTCTAACCTTAAATGCCTTCCAGTTACTGTAGAGTCAGCTTATTACTGATCCCTATATAAAACTGTTGCATACAACTTTTGAAAACTCTGTGAGGACTTGAAGGTGACAGACACCAACAGGACGCCAGACAGATGTCTGCGATACCGGATGAAAAACCAGAGGAAGTTGGTGGGGTTACTCAATATAGAATGACTATTGATGACGGACCAAGGAGAAGGAGGCGATCTCAACGTGTAGGTAAGAAAACACATCTTTATACATTATACTCTGTAGATGTACATACTGTATATAATGATGGATGAAACACACAACCAAGTCACTTAAGTTAAAGTCTTGATACACCTGTTCGAAAGTTACTGTAACACCAATGAAAGTTCCAGTTCATTTCCAGCTCTGAATGCTCTGAAAAATGACTGTTCAAATTACTCTTTAAGAATGTCTTTGTGTATTATACTTCCTTGCATGAGTGCAGTCAAGAATAAATGAGTGTTTGTTCTGCTATCTGAGAAATTGAAACATTATTTGCACTTTTCACATCTACAGATTTGCATTTCGAGAACAAAATAAATAGTAATAGGAAAAAATACCTAATGATCTGTGAAATGTCAACTAGCAGTTGTGCAACTTATTCTTAATCCTTAATCATGGAACTGAAATGGTATAGAAACAAATCCCTGACAACCAAATGCAGAACTACACAAACATTTTATTGTAATTTAGATCTGATTTTAGGAAAAGGACCAGAACTACCACCTGACGGTTATATACAAGGTACAGCTGGAGAGTGAGAGTATATTGGTGGGACAAGAGGAAGGGCTGGGCTGGTTTTTGTGATAGTTTGATTGCTAAAAATCTTAGCAGCAAGGGGTGAACATGAGCCCCAAGGACTTAAAACTTTCCAAAACAAAGCAGTTCATTGATGAGTCACAGTGGACATTTTTTTGCAAAGTTTGAAGAATTCCCTAAATTCATTCTTGAGATTTTGCATTCACAAGACCCTACACCCTCTAAAATCTATTCAGTTTATCTTTGAGTAAGAGTGGGTATTTATGCATAGTTTGAAGAAAATCCTAAAAGCATTGCTGAGATATCAAGTTGAATAGCAAGGTATGACCTTTGGCCTTAAAAATCAAATCAGTTTATCTTTGAGTCAGAGTGGACATTGGTGCAATGATTAATGAAAATCCTTCAAAGCAACACCTTTACAGTAATAGCCAGACATATGGACAACCCATAAATATATGCCTCCAGCTACGGCTATCCAGAGGTTGTGAGAGGAGAGGTATCACAGAAATGTGGAGTAGTCAAAAATAGGGTATATGTCTTTCTAATGCAGTGTAGTAAAAGTCAGAAGTTTCCCCCAAAGTTAATTTCAAGAAAAGTGCAGATACTAAAAAGTGTACTTAGGTATAGTACTATATGGAGGACAAGGACAGATGGGACTTCACACTTATCAATAATTTCAGTAAATTAATGCATTGTCATGAAATTTTTGTGGTATTAATTAAATGACTTTTTGTTCTTAAGGATGCTGGATTAGAGCTGCTGCAGTCTGTCTGGCACTTCTGCTGGCTGTGACCTTTATGGCTTACAGTGAGTACTGTCATCTATCAACTATGGACATATGAACACAGATTGTCCTAGATGTATAATTACAATCTTATAATGATCATGTGAAGAGCTTAAAGAGGAAAATCATTTCTTATGTTTGGTTTCATCTGTTTGAAACAGTCCCCTAGTTACTTTCTTTAGTTACAGTTAAAGACAAAACATGTTTGATGCTTTTTCTTTATTAACTCAAGATTAGATTAGATTTATTTACTTTTATCTATTTTGTATTCCAGATTTTATTGCTATCATTCGTTGGGACACCAAGTATGAAGACCTGATCCACAACTTGACAGCAGACAAGGAAGCTCTCAGAGATGAACGTGACCAACTACAGACTTACTCCAGTAATCTGACAACTCAGAAAGAAGCTCTAAAAGATGAGCGAGATGTTTTCAAAATAGAGCAAGACCAACTGAAGATGTACTCCACCAACCTGGCTGAAGAAAGAGACACTCTAAGAAATGAACAAAAAGCTCTAAGAGACGAACGAGATGCTCTCAGAGACCAGCGAGACCATCTTAAAATTCTATCCCAGAACTTGACCGAAGACAGAGACACTTTGAGAGGTAATCTAGATGCTCTAGAAGATGAACTAGATCGACTGAAGGCATATTCCAGCAACCTGACACAAGAAAGAGACATTCTGAAAGATCAACGGGAAACTCTGACAGATGAGCGAGACCATCTTAAGATTCTATTTTACAATCTGACAGAAGATAGAGTCACATTGAGAGACACTCTACAAGATGAACTCAATCAAGTGAAGGCATACTCCAGCAACCTGACTCGGGAAAGAAATACACTTAAAGATCAGCGAGAAGCTCTGATAGATGAGCAAGATCAACTGAAGACTGACATCAGCACGCTGACTAAAGATAGAGACACTCTTCAGGAAGAGAAAGAAGCTCTGAGAGGTGAACGTGATGCTCTGAAAGTTGAGAAAGTTGCTCTGAAAGATGAGAGAGATCAGCTGAAGATTCAATCCAGCAACCTGACAAAAGACAGAAACGCTTTGAGAGAAGAACGAGATGCTCTTACAGTGGAGCGTGACCGTCTTCAGGACCAATCAGCCAGCCTGACAAAAGACAGAAATTCCCTGAGGGATGAGCGGGATGCTTTAAGAAATGAGAAGAATGCTTTGATGAATGAGAGAAACACCTTACAAGGGGAGAGAAACGCTTTAAGAAATGAGCGAGACCAGCTGAAGACTGATTCCAGTAACCTGGTGAGAAGGATGGATGCTCTACAGAGTCAGTACAACTCTTTGACTTCAAATCACAACACACTTCAACAGGAAGTCTATCAGCTCAGACTGAGGCCAACAGGTAAAAGATGTTACTTACCTTAGTGACTAAAATTTAAGAATGTAACCTTTACTGTAAATGTAGGGGATGCTGATATAAAGGGACAATATCAACAACTTTAACTAAGTGCGATCTCTGAGCTATAGTTGTCCTTTAGCTTGGTGTTTGCTCAGTCATGCAGGTGGAGTTTTTTTTTTGTTTGTTTGTTTTGTTTTTTTTGCTTTGTAGCTCATATTAAGTACAAGATTAAAGATTTATATCAGTCTCACTTGGATTCAAATTGCCACAACTTTCTCCTTTTTTGTCTTTCTAGCTAAAACTTGCTACCAGGGATGGACCTTGTTCAACAACAAGTGCTACTTCTTCTCTCCCAGTGGATATGAAAAAAGCTGGGAAGACAGCAGAAGAGACTGTCAAGGAAGAGGAGGGGACCTGGCCATGCCAAAAACCCTGTATGAAGTGGTTTTTGTCAGCAGATATGATCTGTTTACCTGGATCGGTCTGTCAGACAGGATGCAAGAGGGCAGGTGGATGTGGGTGGATGGGACTGAAAAGTCAGGTGAAGGTTTGTGGAGAACAGGAGAGCCCAATAATTCTAACGGTAATGAGGATTGTGCAGAGATTCCACTGGATCAGTTGAAATTTAATGATAACAACTGTCATGACAAATTTGCATGGGTTTGTGAGGCGTAAGGTTCAGAGAGCAGCAGAGTTGCATCAGTCAGGCCCTCTCTCATCCTGCTGAAAATCTTTCTTTGAAATAAAACATGACATTAAATGGGCTTCCTCATCATCACAGTTTTTTCTAGCTTTTTTATACCATTATTTACATGTTTAATGCATTCACTTTAACACACAAAACTGTAACTTTAGTACTTTTCTCCACTGATTTTGGAATAATCAATAAAAGTACAAAGAAAAGAGTAATCCATTGATTTTTTGTTTGTTTATTTGCCCTTATATGTGATTGTCTAAATACTGCAGATTTAGGTGGTAGACACAAAGGTTTGTCTCCCGTACACTGACATAATGCTGAGTTTTCTTCACACAGACAACTATCAGGAACCAATGTTTCATAGATCTAAGCTCATGCTAAAAACAACTGAGGCTTAACATGTCAAATTGTTCTCACCCCTCAAATGAGAGACAGATTTAACCTCACAGAATCATCTGAGATGGCTTTAGAGTCTCCTGACAGGATCAGGGTCATCATAGTTGGTGAGGTTGCCTTTAGATTTTGACCTCTATTGGAGGAAAGTCATGAACTGTGTAAGTAGTGGTGGTGCCACAGTTATTTCTTATAATTCCAACAGGAAACTAAAAATAATCTCAAATATTGAACAACAAAGTGAATTTTAGCAGTGATGAGACTCACAATAAAAATAAAATTGATTTATGTCATTTAAGTTGAATTAAGTGTTATACTGTGGTAAAAATGATTAAAATCACATCGTTCCACTATTTATACCATTTGTTTTTCCTTAAAATCCCATCAGAAAAATCCCTAATATTAAATGGATATGAATTTAAGTAAACACAAGGCTTACAGCTGTGTTTTCCAAATGTGTATCCTCTTTTTGAACAGTTGAACACAAATCCTACATTAAATTGAGCATCTCTTTATGAATTTGAAAATCAAGTCTATTTCAGAGGGTTTTGGAATTTCATCTTTCTGAGGAGCTGGAGAGTCAAGGGCCTTATGAAACTGTGAGTGAGGTCGATATGGGTTGGCTAGATTCCTCAAGAAAGTTCTGATAATTTTTTATGCAGGAAAGAATGACAATCTAGATCAATTAACAATATTTTTTCACAATGCTCAGACAGTTTTTACACTGGCTATATGACCGAAATAAACATGAAATAACCAACAGAACAGTAGATATTTTATAATATTTTAAGTTGAAGCAGTTTCCTGTGGTTGTTGCCCTCTACATTCGATTAATGACAAAAATATCCTTCCTGTTTCACTGCTGCTTATGTTTCCTCTTTATGCATGTTGAGTCAGGGGATTTTAGTTCTTGATTTTGATAATTATAAGAAAGTTCTAACTTTCATGATAAATGAAACAAAACAAAAATCCACTTTTGAGAACAGTTCATCTTTTGGGCACTAGAAGTTTTCAGTTATACACAGAAAACAGCATCTTCAGTCAAACATGAGTTCTTTCTACTACAATCTGCTGATGTATCTGCAGATAAAGGCTTACATGAAAAGCCTTATTTTTAAATAGTGCTGTAGCCTACTTTTTAGAAAACTATCCACCATTAATGTTGATTTCTTCTGGATGAATTATTCTGAAAAACTGTGCAGTAAGGGGGGGCTTTTCTGTTGGTTACTTCTCTATTTGGCTCCATCAAGTGGCAACAACCCAGATTATAATGTAAATTTAAAATGCATGTGTGAGGGCTGATCTGTAAGGCGAGAGAGAGGCGCCCTCTGCTACGTAGGATTAGTGAGAGTCTCCTGTCTTTATAAGACAGGTGTCAGCACTTATTTTTAGGAGAAATAACAGAGAAGACAGAGATAGCAGTGGCATTTAACAAACCTGGCACATGCAGCGGATAGGCTGTTTCACATATCTATACCATGGGATATATTTAATATTTACCTTGGCAAGAGCCAACTGATACTTGTACTTTGCCCAAATGATGGGCAAATGATGGGCACCCTTTCCAGGTGAAAACGTCCAATCAAAAGGAACAGCAGTGAATGGGAAAGATTGGGTCATTTGTGATATAAGAGCTTAAAATATGAAAGCTGAATGCTTTAATGCTTATTGAGAGCCCAAATCAAACAGTATGTGAATTGTGTTTAAAAAAGACATTAAGGAGGAATGATTGGCATCTTGAAATTATAAAACTGAACAGTGACCAGTGACAACATAAACAGACATCACATCCCTTATGTCTGCATTTTAACCTAGTTAAATGAGTTTAGTCTCAACTTTAAAAATGTCACTAACACACAGGTGAATGTGTGAAAAATCTGTTTATAGGCAAGCAGACTACAGCTCCTATTGTTACAGAGCGATTGTTGGCTTAAAGTCAGTAGAAACACATTAACAGTCTGACATTTGACCACTATAATCCGCTCTAGTTTCAGTACAAGCTGCAGCTAGAGCATGTTGGATCCACATCTCTGCATGCAGTGTGGTCGGCCTGATGGTGCCGGTCACATGAGTGTATTGTAGACTTCCTTTTCCTTGCAGCATTAATTTTCTGTGTTTGCAATCGTATGTTTGCTCATGTGATGATATCTACTGGAGTGTGTGATAGAATCTCACGTCCAGTTTTTCTACTCATTTTATTTCCTTTAGGTGTGTTTTATGTCGTGGTTAATGGTCTTAACTTTTTATAAGTCTTACGGAATAAAAAGTATGTGTTTAATACTTACTGTTGTTGTCTCTTCTCTCAGCAAGTACTCTGGCAACAAAAACCTTAGTTTTAGATTAAAATTAGATGTTTTGAATCCAGTGCACATATACATCTCTCTGATATTGTGTTTGTTCACAAATGCATAATGTATTCTTTTTGTTTGTACGGTTATTTTGCCTTCCATTTCTTCTGTACATTTTTATTATTCAGTCTGTCCTAAAAGAAGCAGGGCTTCTCTGCACGCCTTCCTGAGAGCTCTCCAAAGTTTTCCCTTTATAAAGTTTATTTTGTATTCAGGCATTCATGACAGGAGGTGTGATTACAAAGACTGTCATTTAGGATTTGAGATTAGCTCTGACCTGGCTTCAGTACCTCTAGAAGAGCTCACTTCCTGTTATTGTGCAAAGGAAGAAGAGATTTGCTGACAGTCCAGTTGCTTGGGCTGTATGCACCACCCTTAAAGAGTTTGTTCACAGTACTTTTTTTACAAGTCCTTTACTGCTGAGCACATACAAAATAAGGGAAGAGAAATGAAATGAGATGAGTTCTGACATGACCAAATACAACCCTAAAATAATTACATAATATTACTGCTATACAGTAGGATGAAAATAATCACCATACTTTTACATCACCATATAAAAGAGAAAAAAAAGAAAAGATTTTGTCTATTAGACTACAAAATAAGCTTCAGTGTTGTGTGATAGGCCATTGTTTGTCATCATCTAATTTGATCTCCTGCTACATCACTCATATACAGCTGATCTGTTCCTATAAATGGGTTTTTGTGTCTTTGATTTTCTGAAACATTTTCTGACATTCCGCCTATTAAAGATTCAGCTGCCTGACCAATACACCAACAGGGTCCACAGCTTTCTTTTTTCACTGCTTGTCTTTATTGTCCTTCAGTCATGCTGGAATAGTAAAGGACCTTCTCCAAACTGTTGCCACAAAGCAAGAAGCAAAGCATTGTCCAGAATGGAGATAAGGGGCCTAGCCTTAACCCTGAAAAAAAGCCCCATACATTATCTCTCCTCCACCAAATGCACAGATGGCACAGACAGGCAGGTAATGTTCTCCTGACATCCTCCAAACCCAGACTCACACACGATTGCTAAACAGAGAAGCGGGATTCATCACTCCACATAACACGTTTCCTCTGCTTCACAGTCCAGTGTCGGTGTGCTTTACAAAACTCCATCTGACACTTGGCATTGGTGATGTGAGGCTTGCATGCAGCTGCTTGGACATTGAAACTCATTCTATGAACTCCCATCAATTTTTTCCCACAATTTTTTTTGCATACATTAATGTCAGTGAAAGTTAAAGGTCAAAAATTTTACCCTTTTAAGACAAGTTTATATTGTTCTCAGAAGTCCCCAAAACATGCCTGTGAAATTTGTTGCTGAAGAAACACTCCAGTATTGGATTTTTGCATGTCTAAAAACCCCTCTGTTTCAGCCCTGCTCAGAATTAGCTGTTTCTGTGTCCGTGGCTTTAAATGTTGCTGAGCTGTCTGACTCCACCCCTGACTACACCATTCTCAGGATGTGACTTAATAGATGTGGCTCTCCTGATCCTCCTGTCAGCTGCTCAGGACAGGAGGATCAGCAGAGGAGGGGGGAACTTTCTTCCAGTCTTGGATGACCAACCAAACCTGGGGGCGGTGCTAACTCCCCACATGACATAGTGAGGGGAAAATCTGAGAACGGCTTGTTTCAGCACACATTTTCTGAAAGGTGGAGAAAGAGAGGGGGGAATGGATTTTTCTGATTCTTAGGGGGATTGTGGACAGGCCAGGGACACATATTTTTGCTAGAAAAGCCTGAAAATGTGTAATTTGCATAATATGTGACTTTTAATAAGGCTTCAGGTATGGAATCAGCAGTGTTGGCGAATTTAATGTGCAATGTGCCTGAGTTGCTGTTGTTCCTAAACGCTTCCACTTTCTATCACTTACAGCTGTCTGTGGGATATCCAGCGAGGATGAACTTTGATGAAATTCACAAACTGTCTTATTGCAAAAGTGGCATCCATTACAGTACCATGCTTGAAGTTACTGAGCTCTTCAGATTTTGTGACAACGGGTCTGATTGAAACATCTGAATTCAATAATTGACAGGTGTGGCCAAACACTTTTGTCCATAATCATAAAACATCTTGGTTGCAGTGTATTTCCCCCTAAAACCTGCTGACTACACTCTCTCTCCTCAGTAGGAACACTGGGACTACATTGCATGAAAGCTAACTGTGGCTAATGCTAGTGAGGTTACCGTAGCTAACACTAGTATGCTAGCAACTCTGTTTCAAATGCATTTACTAACCAGAAACAAATGACCTCATTTCACTGTCTGATGATGGCGCTGTCTCATTTTCTGTGAATGTCAGGTAATGTTTTTAGGTCTTCATGAGGAAAAACAGTTTTTATTCTGGTAGAGAGAGCTGAATGAAGCTCCTCATGCTCTCATTCTTGAACATCTTGCTGCATACTCCAGTAGGTCAGACATTTGTAAAATTTCAATAGATTTTCTTGTGTGGTGGATGGCATGGAGTTTTAGTTCAATTTATAACTGTTTGAAAATATTAATAATTAGCTGGTGATGCAAACGTGTAATCTTCACCATCTGTACAGAGCGTGCCTACAAAGACATGAACTATTCAGGCCAAAACAATATTTAAATCAAGCTGTAAATGTGCTTATTTGTTGTTTTAAAATTCAACATTTTAAAATGGGACTTTTTATGACTTCCAATACATCAAGTGTTCAACCAAGCAACTGCAGTCTTATACACAACAGCATTGGCTTCGGTTTTGGAGGTTAGATGATAGATGTAAAGGAATTTGAACATATAAATTAAAGGTTTGCTTGCAGAAATAAAGCATAAAAAACTGATGTAAATCCTTCTCTATACTTCTCAAATGAAAGACTCCACCCCAACATGTTGTTTTCCCCAAACTTTACATGCCCCAGCATGTTTTTGTAACGTCAGCAAATTATCACTCAATAAAAACAGCCTGATGTAACATTGGAAAACTCAGTGTGAGAGTGAAGACTAGAAGTGGAAGTTACTAACCACAAGTTTGACAAGATGTCTGGAGGAGATACTCGGTACCTGATGACTATTGACGATGGATCCAAGAACGGAAGACGATCTCTGAGTCCGGGTAAGAACAAACCTATAGATTTTATCTGACTATAATTTATAAATTATAGTCAGCATGCAGCACAATAAGGAGGTTTAGTCATGGAAAAGGCAATGATATGCATTATTAAATGCAAAGAGGAAACTAAGTATTGATTATTTAACCTTTAGGGTTGTTTTCATTGCTTGCTTGTGTTTTACATTGACTCTTCAGTGTGGTGGATTGGAGCTGCTGTTGTCTGTCTGCTGCTTCTTCTGCTGACTGTGATCTTGGTGGCACACAGTGAGTACACACATCTCATTCATGTGCAGTGTTTAACCTGTAAGAGAGCTTTAGGAGCCATATCACCTTTCACTCCAAATGAGCCATCTAAAACTATTACCTTCTAAAATCCCTTTGTGACACTGAAAATACTACAAACCCAGTGTAGGAGCACTGTTGGTAAATCATGATCTTCATTAATTGAGTTCTTTTCAAAACTGTTTTCTATTGCAGATACCAGTGCTATCAATCAATGGGAGACAAAGTATGAAACCCTGATCTATAACCTGACAAAAGACAGGACAGACAATCAACCAGACATTCAAAAGAGTCGCTCCAGCAGCCTGACTCAAGAAAGAGATGTTCTCAGAAATGAAAGCGAAGCTTTGAAAGCTGAGCGCACCACTCTGAAAAATGAGCGAGATCAACTCCAGATACAACTCAGCAACCTGACTGAATACAAAAATGCTCTCAAAGAAGAGCGAGACGCTCTGAGGAATGAACGAGGGGCCCTGACAGCCGAGCGTGGTGCTCTGAAAGACGAACGAGACAGTCTGAAGAGGCTGACCCTCAACCTGACTAAAGACAGAGACACTCTGAGGAACGAGCAGGATGCTCTGAGAGACGAGCGAGACCAGCTGATGGTTCAATCCAGTAACCTGACCAAAGAGATGGAGGCCCTGCAGAGGCAATACAAACTTGTGGTTGCAAGTCGAGATAGGCTTCAAGCGGAGGTCAATCGGCTCAACCTCAACCAAACAGGTAAGAAATTAACATCCAGAGTCTGTTAGATCATAAATGCAAGACTGTACAACAGGGGTGTGTTCAAGGACAGACCCCTCTCAAAATTTGGTTGGACATTCCTAATGCCACCCCAACATCCTCAACTATGATTGGTTTCATTTCTTTGCAAAGATGGAACTGAGATTATCACAGCAGTCTGCTAGTAGCTTTCTTGCAGTGTAATACATTTCCTTTTGTATTTGAGATTGGGGCTTTACACAAACACTTTTGTTTTTGAGTCATAACAGAGATAAACATGGAGTATTTAAATATATAACAGCTGTATGTCACTTTTAGGTTTTAAATGAAGAGAGTCATTAAATTAGTAAGGGGTGATTGGATGCTCAGTGTGGCACACATTCGTGCCACGCCTGTATAAGCCAATGACACAGCTGGGCTGCCCCATTCAAAAAAGTCTGGACACGCCCTTATTGATCAAACAGTAAGATAACATTTACTACTAATAGTGAGTTCAGTCTAAATCCTCTACTAGCCTTTCATTCAGCATTGTGACCTGTGAGGACTGGTTATCCATGAATCTGTCGGGTCTGATGAATCTTCAACTGTCTGTTTAATGTTAAACAGAAGTGTTCTCCTCTGTGGAGCTTTGCAGAGAAAACAGTGTTACTCCAGCCTGCTCAACCACACCGCCATAGTCCATAGTATTTATATCTATATGTATACTTTGCATTTTAAACTGTTTTTGGTGTAATTTCCTTTTCATTTTCAATTCAATGAAATAATAGAGCATTTAAAGGGTTGTCTGTGAGTTTTTAAACTGAAATGAGACAATAAAGAGCAGTGGTGGACTTATTTTACATCACTGTGACTGAGGGGAGAAATTGACATGCCTTAACCAAAGCAGCTTGAAAGGGATAATGAAAAAAAAACTTAATGCACTTGTTGTGGACCTTAATTGATTGCAATTAACACAATTAATCTTGATAGCCCTTATATATATGCTCATTATATGTTGTGCTCTTTATCTGCAATGAATTATGATAATTATTTGTGTTAAGAAACTAGTCTAAGCCATCCCTTTTACCCCAACTGTCAGCTCTGTCAGATGATGGTTTTGTTCATTTAACAAGAAATGCATCATCCTCTATTCATTTTATTCTGCCTCTTTGTTATAATACCAGCTAATCTATATGTAATAACAATGATTTTAAGTTAAAAGATTGTTTTAATATGGTTGATATTAAAGATAAAGTTATAAAACATAAAAGTCAGAGATAAGAAACATCAGATGAGGGAAAAAATAGTGACAATAATGCATTTTATTACAAAATATAAAATGCATATGTACACCAGTATTTGATGACTGAAAACTTGACATTCATCTTGAATTAATGAAACAAAAAATATATATATATATTGGTGTATCTGACAGAGTAGACAAAAATCAAGATACCAGTTAGAGAAGATATTACATTCCAAAAATAAACATATTTTTGACCCAAAAACAGTAAAACAAAAGTACAAAGTCAACATGAGTCGAAGTCATGTTAGGTCCCTGCAGGAATTATTTTTCCAAAAAAAAAAAAAAAAAAAAAAATAAAGAGCCACAAGTTGGGGTGCAGATGGCCTAGTAGTTTAATGTATGCCCCGTCTATGCAGCCGGCCCGGTTTGAATCCAGCCTGTGGCCCTTTCCACCCATATCTCTCCCCTCCTCTCTCGTCCCTGTTTCTGATGCTGTCCACTGTCTTCCTTTGTCAATAAAGGCATAAAAAGCCCCAAAATAAATGTTAAAAAAAAGAAAAAACACAGAGCCACAAGTTGTCACAACACAGCCACATGTGGCCCAAGAGCATTGAGTATCACTGAGATAAACATTTTTTCACAAGAGAAAATCTCAACCATGTTTCAGATCCCTCAAGAAAGAACAGGCCTTCGCATTACAAAGATAGCTGAATATTTGTTACAGTGTTCTGTGTCCACATCATCCAAAATGGTGTACACGGATTTATGTTTATACAGCTGAGTACAGCATTAGGAATATGAATGAATGAATGAATGCTTTATTTTGGTTTAAAAAAAATAAAATCATTCTTTACATAGTAATTTATTAGACAGCACCTGAAAAAGGAAAAAGGCTGAAGCCCAGTGGCTTATTTTTGCCTATCCTGTACCATCGTAGGATTAATTGAGTAAATCAGAATACAACATCAGTACTAGTACATCAGTACTAAATACATGTTAGTTTAAATTGGAAATCAAACTAAATCAAATTTCAGTTCACATATAAAATAGAGGAGCTATGAGGATGTTAAACCCACTAAGCTTGTTTTTTTCCCATCACATCAAAACACTTAAAACAGTTTTACTTTTGAAATACTTAGAATTAGTTTAAAACCCCTGCAATGATTAGTTAATAAGGGGACAGCATTTCCCAACATCTAATGAAGTTAAACACTTTTTACCTCATTAATCTCTAGACTTGTTTTGACTGGGACTTGAATTGGCAACCCTCCAGTTCCCAGTGTTTTGGTTGATTACGTGATACTACATTAGAGTCATCTCTAATGATAAAACCAGTGATGGTAGGGTAGTAATGAGAAGCCTGCTCTGTCAAATTCATAAGCTTGTTGTTGAAGACGCAGTCTGGTGTTTTCACACAGCATGAGCATAAGGTGTGGCCGAGCCCTGTACCCACTCTGAGTTGTTGTAAACAACATTATGTAATACTGGGAATCAATTTTATAACCTGTTTAACCACTGCTTCTTTTGTATTTTCCTCTAGTTAAAATTTGTATTCAGGGATGGAGCTTGCACAACAACAAGTGCTACTACTACTCCCGGGAAGGACAGTCTGAAACCTGGGAAAAAAGCAGACAAGACTGTCAGGAAAGAGGAGGGGAGCTGGCCATGCCGAAAACAAAAGATGAGCTGAAGTTTGTCAGCAGAGGTAACAGCTACACCTGGATTGGTTTGTCAGACAGGGTGCATGAAGGCATGTGGGAGTGGGTGGACGGGACCGAGCTAGAAGGAGAGGACATGTGGAAAGAAGGTGAGCCAAATAATGCTGGAGGAGAGGACTGTGCAGAGGTTTCACGGGATGAAGTGAAACTGAATGATGCACCTTGTAAAAGGAAATTTTCATGGGCATGTGAGGCTTGATGGTCAAAGGGTCGCAATTAGATGTTTATGTCAGCCCCTTCAAAATAGAAACCCTGAAGACAGTGTTTTCATGTGTTTCCTTCTGTAACTCTATATGAGATTATAGCTATATAAGATGTGTATCACTGGTGCTTAAAGTATGGAAAATCTGTGGAGTTTTTTCTTCTCTCTTTGTTTTTTATGGAACATTTTGAGATGAGACAGAATGAGTTGCCTCATATCATCACAGTATTGCATTTTAACCTTTTGTTCATGTTTTATTCATTAAGACATTATTCAGAGGTGACGGTTTTGTATCTTTTGTATATTTTTTCTGTCTGATTCTAAAATAAACAGTAACCATGTGTAAAAAATGAATCTATTGGCATGTTTATTAAGTCACAACTTTATCATTTTCTGTGCTTTTCATCAGGACTGCCCTCAGATTTGGCTGGGCTCTGACAAACCCAGCTGTGATTTATTGATAGTATCAATGAATGTACGCTGCATCAGTAGCATTGGTGCTAGCATTCTGGATAACAGTTACTTTACTTTGGAGCTGAAAAATTTGTGAAAATTTTATTAGGTCTGATGTTGAAATTATTTATTTGTGCCCCTGTTAACCACATTTTTCTGCCAATTATTGCCACTTTTATTCAACACTTCAATTCAATTTTGCATATTATTTCTGCAACTTTTTGCCTCTTTTACCAATTGTTGCCACTTTATAACAATTTTTGCCACATTTTAACCACTTTTCAATATTTTTTCCACATTTCTATTTCAATTTTAAACACGCTTTTGCCACATTTAACCTATTTTTGTTGCTTTTTAAACCCTATTACTGCCCATTTTTGTCTCTTTTAACCCATTTTTGCAACTTTCCACCTCTGGTTTCCCTGCTTAGCCACCTTTGCCACTAGTAACCTCTTTTCACAACCTTTTACGCCCATTTGTGCCATTTTTAACTACATTTCACTACATTCACTCCCTTTTTTGCCACTTTGAACCCATTTTGTAACCCCTTTTCACCCTTGTTTCTGCTGGTTTTCACCACTATTAACCCATTCTGCCACGTCCTACCTTTTTCTTTGTTATTGTGGCTTTTTCTAACCTAGTTTTTGCACTTTAAACATACTTTCATCACTTTTTCTGCCCTTTTTGTCAATTTTTTTGTAAGATTTACTTTGGGCCTTTATTTGATGTAGGACAGTGGATAGAGTCAGAAACAGGGACGAGAGCAGGGGAGAGATGAGGGGGAAAGGGACTCAGGTCGGTTCCGAACCCAGACCACACGCATACCCAAACCAACAAGCCACCTGCTATGTGAGAAAATAAATGGTCGATATGGGTTTCATACAGTCATGGACAAAAATATTGGCACCCCTGGAATTTTTCCAGAAAATACATAATTTCTCCCAGAAATTGTTGCAATCAAGAAATGTTTTGGTATATATGTGTTTATTTCCTTTGTGTGCATTGGAACAACACAAAAAATCAAAAGAAAAAAGACAAAATTGACATAATTTTACACAAAACTCAAAAAATGGGCTGAACAAAATTATTGGCACCCTCAACTTAATATTTCGTTGCACAACCTTGGAAAAAAATAACTGAAACCAATCGCTTCCTATAACCATCGAAAAGCTTCTTACACCTCTCAACTGGAATTTTGGACAACTCTTCTTTTGCAAACTGCTCCAGGTCTCAGATTTGAAGGGTGCTTCTTGCAACAGCAGTTTTAAGATCTCTTCATAGGTGTTCAATGGGATTTAGATCCAGACTCATTGCTGGCCACGTCAGAACTCTCCAGTGCTATGTCTCTAACCATTTCGTGGTGCTTTTTGAGGTATGGTTAGGGTCACTGTCCTGCTGGAACACCCATGACCTGAAATTTTTTGATAGTCTCAGATTTCATGATTCCTTGCACACAGTCAAGGTACCCAGTGCCAGAGGCAGCAAAACAACCCCAAAACATCCTTGAACCACCATCATGTTTGACTGTAGGTACTGTGCTCTTTTCTTTGTAGGCCTCATTCTGTTTTCTGTGAACAGTAGAATGACGTGCTTTTCCAAAAAGCTCTACCTTAGTCTCATCTGTCCACAAAATGTTCTCCCAGAAGGATTGAGGCTTACTCAGCTATATTTTTGCAAACACCAGTCTGGCTTTTTTAATGTCTCTTTGTCAGCAGTGGGGTTCTTCTCGGTCTCCTGCCATAGCACTTCATCTCATTCAGATTACGATGTATGGTCCGAGCTGACACTTTTGCACCCTGAGTCTGCAGGACAGCCTGAATTTGTGTGGAAGTTGACTGAGGATGTTTATCCACCATTCCAACTATCCTGTGTTGCATTTATTTGTCAATTCTTCTCTTCCATCCACATCCAGGGAGATTAGCCACAGCTCCATGGGTTATAAACTTCTTGATTATATTACGCACAGTGGACAAAGGAATTTCAAGATCTCTGGAGATGGTCTTGAAACCTTGAGATTGTTCATATTTTTCCACAATTTTGCTTCTTAAGTCCTCAGACAATTCTCGGCTCCTCTTTTTCTTCTCCATGCTTGGTGTGACACACAGGCACACAACACAAGGACTGAGTCAACTTTTATACATTCTAACTGGCTTCAGGTGTGATTTTTATATTGCCAGCACCTGTTACTGCCACAGGTGAGTTTAAATGAGCAACACATGCTTGAAATAAAATAATTTACTCACATTTTTAAAAGGGTGCCAATAATTTTGTCCGGCCCATTTTTTGAGTTTTGTGTTCAATCATGTCAATTTTGTCTTTTTCTTCGGATTTTTTGTGTTGTTCCAATGCACATGAAGGAAATAAACATGTGTACCAAAAACATTTGTTATTGCAACAATTTCTGGGAGAAATGGCGTATTTTCTGGAAAAATTCCAGGGGTGCCAATATTTTCGTCCACGACTGTAAATTATGTCAGTCAGCCACACTAAACTGAACGGAGCCCAGTGCCCTCTCAGAGGTTAGATCAACATTGTCTCACATAATCTTAGTCTTAGTTAAGCATTAACCACCATTCACCATAACAAACTGGCCTTATAGCAGCTCAAGTGAGGACACAACACGTCAACATTTGATCGGAGGAAATGAGTTTACAGCGGTTCAATCCTTAACGTCACACATCATGTCCATTCTTAAGTGCTTTAATGTTGTTGAGTCTATTTGGAAATCCCTGCTTCTCTCTCCTTAGCAGTTACAATAACCATTAATCCAATATTTACTTTCAGACTACTTCGCTCCTGCACTGGGACGTTTAACCAGTTTACACACCATTGTTTCTCAGCTTCCCACGTCTTCTCTGACAGTGTAGAAGAAATCATTAAAGGTGTGGTCATTACTCCAGCTTCATTCTTCCTCTGTCAGAACAACTAAATGAGACCAGTGCTGCCATCTTTAGTGGTTATTGGTAGTACCTAGATTACAGATGGAGTATTACTGTGGTAACAGATAGTGACATTATCAAGAAATGACAGTTAGGGTGTGTAAAGTGTAAGAGCCATGCAAACAGCCAGAGGATTAAAGGAGGAGCAACATATCAGTGGGGTTGCATAATTGTAAACACACCTTAAAGCCTTTTATGACTCACTCAGTATTTCATCTGCCTACTTTGAAGGCTGATAGCAGATTCTCTCTCAATGAATGGCAAAGATAAAACAATCAAATACTGGCAGATGGTTTCTAGAATATGAATGATGGATAAGTCATTGTATAATTCATCTTCTAAGTTTACCAAAGATTTTGAGTAGCCTACAAAAGCCCTAGGAGGACATGCATCTATGCATTTTACTCAACCCAGTTTCCCTGTAGCAACAATAATATCCAGATGTTTTTTTTCCCCCAGATCCTTACTTACTCACGCAAGTTAAAACAACCACTCCTCAAACACAGAGACTATTTACATATCAAAGGATACCACACAAATCTGCAGGTTGGATGAAAATCCAAGCTTTTTAACAAAATGTTCAATGAAAAATGTGGTCAACAAGTCAATTCAAAGAACAAAAAGGGGGCTCTAGGCACCAGATAAACAGAACATAAGGAGGATGGGAAAGGCCAGCTCATCAATGGCTGTGGGACCCCCTCCTCTCCAACCATACTGCCTGACACAACTAACTGAGAAATTTAAAGATAGATGACTGGCAAAGAAAAAAAAAAAAAGAGAGAGGAGCTCACATACCAGCCTCCTCCTCACACAGCTTTTGTCCTTTTTCTGCTTTTTTACCATTTAAGTCATTTTTGCCAATGTGAGCTCTTTCCTTTGCCAGTTTTAACTCTTTTTTGCAACTTTTTTTTTGCCATTTTTGACCAGTTTTTACAACTTTTCTCCAACTTTTCTGCCCCTCTTTACAATCAAGTAATTATTCTCCATTTAAAGTTGTCTCATTTTTTTCTGCTTTTTTTTCTGACACCCTGACATTTGTGCACATTATCGCTTAACTTTGAAGTCTGACATTTTTTTCCTAATGGTTTACTGTAGTTCAATTCATCCATATTAAATGCCTTACCAATATAGAGGTAATTCTGTTTCGGGGTTAAGGGTGTATTGTACTACAGCATAAATTAAATACATTTTTGTTGCTCTGATAAGAGTGAATATTTTTAGAGTTAAAATAAGATATGGTTACCACAGCTTCACTTTACAGTCGATCATGATTTTGCTGACCTTCAGGGTACCCCCAAATTGACTGAGCCCTAGAAAGCTCACACCTTTACCCCCCCTCCAATTGGCGGCCTTGTCTGTAGGCAGCCCTGAACCTATAATTTTAAAAAAGGCTCATTGTCGATGGAACCTGCAATATGCTAACTTCCAGCCTGCTCTGCGTCCTTCCTGCAGCTCTCCCAACCTTATTTATATATATATTTTACAAGTACAAGTAGTAGCCTATTCCGCCTGCCATCTAAAAACAATTTGGGGAAAATCTATAGGTTTAAAATTTGTAGTTTCACCTAAATCTACAGTACCTTGTTAAATCTTTATTTTGAAAAAAATGAAAGGAAATACTTGAACCATTTTGAGTCCAATATTTTTCCCAAACCTCTAAAATGTTACAAAAAAACTTTGTCGGTGTTTAAGTTTTCGTGATGTTCGTGAACACACCACTGGTTTCCAGGGAGTGGCGCGTGCACCTGTCCGACCTGTTTGGGGGACACATGACTCCCGAGGAATTTTCCCCCGCTGCTCCCGTCCTTTGTCTAACGGCGTCTTTTTTTCAAAGGGAGACGCAGGGTGAGAGCCAGAGGAGAGAGGGGGAGACAGAGAGAAGAGAGAGGGGATACAGAGATGTCGGAACCAGCCGCTAACCCCGCTGCCACCTCGTTCCCAGCGCCGACTATTTCTCTACCTTTGGGTCTGGAAGTGCTGAGAACTTACTCTGGAGTCCTTGTCTGCTTAGAAATAGTAAGTGTCCTTCATTACAGGGATGATAACGATGTTTTTAATGTTAGAGACAATCTATTTCTAAGTAGCTTTTCGGGACAAAAAAACTGCTGAGTAAATGTCACTATTAATAATTAATGGTCTGTCAGTGCAGTTAGACTTTAAACTGTCGCCACCATCACTACTGCTCGGTGTTTCACTTCTGATCGTCACTGAGATTGCCTGAGGCTGGGTTTATTGCTGGTGTCTGACAGACAAAGCAAGGGGAAATGTGCCCTCAAGCGATGCCTCTCCAAGACTCCTGTATGTAAAGGGCCATTACATATTACATTTATTTCACGCATTTTTTTTTCTTAAATTCAATCCAGCAAATGGTAACCTTCTTTCTTTCAGCGGCTGTGAATGCTAACTCTAGTTCAGCAGTATTTGCCTGCTTATCTCTGTTTGCAGTTGAAGGCCTGTGCTGGAAGGCCTTCACATGAAAACATTTATTTACATGCATTACTGTCTTGCTAAACCTTTAAGTAAAACCTGTTAATGTTTTGCATTTGGCGTTAAATAGAGCTGTAACACGTTGAAGTAGCTTTTTTTACCTTAATGCATGAGTTGTCATTAAAATTTAGCATCATCTTTTATTTACAGACTTGTGTTTTGTCACAAAAATAAACACATTTTTCCCATATGGTTTCACAACAACAAAATGTAAGTCCTACTTTGGTTGCATACTTATCACTAAAACTGGAGTACAGGTAGGGGTAAGGAGTTTTTTAGCTGGTGCTAAAATGCATTGGTGAGCTAAAACTGCAAACATTATCAGATACTAAACTGACATAGTTACTGATGCCTGAAACGGCTGCTGCATGGTAGGTGTCAAATAATGTGATTAACAGCAAAGGATGGACTTGAGTTTGTAAAGTGCTTTTCTAGTTGTCTGACTACTCAAAGACAAGAAAATCCCTTAAAGTGTTCCTGTGTAACTTTCCCAAATAAGGGATTATCAATTGTCCTGGGACCTTAGCCACTGACCCAAATATCCAGTCAGTTCATCCTTGAATTTTGGTTAAAGTTCTTGCAAAGATTGGAAAAAATCCCTCAAAGCATTGTTGTGATATCACATGCTCTAAAAAGGGATGACCATGAGACCTATATACCTTGACCTTTGACCTATAGCCACCTAAATCTGATCAAAGTGTGCATTAATGCAAAGTTTGAAGAGAACCCCTTCAAAGGTTCTTGACATATTGTGTTCCCAAAAATGACTTGGATGGACAACAGGAAAACATAATGCCTCAATGTCATCTGGTATCATGACAGTTCTTCTGTATTAACCAAATTAAATATTTGTTTATATCCCCAGATATTAGGTGGCCTGGTATGGATTCTGGTGGCCTCCTCCAATGTGCCTGTGCCCTTGCTGCAGGGCTGGGTGATGTTTGTATCCATCACTGCATTCTTCCTCTCCTCAGCTTACCTCACACTCCTCATCACTGGCCTGGCTGACCGTATCAACACAGACTGGAATTTTTTGGTATGTTGCTGATAATTGAGCTGATCTGATCACTTTTTTTTCAGCCCTTGTATCTGTCTATCTGTTCATTCTTTATCCTTCCATCTATCTGTCTAGCTACTTAAATCTTTACTGCTGTGGCATTGTGACAACATGGCACTTACTGGTAGAAGTCTAAAAAGAAATATGAAGCTTCAGAGTGCAACAAGTGATCAAAAAGTCAGCAAGAACCCTGAAGATGTCTGATGTTTGAGCATGTCATCATAACCACTGTTGTTTTGTCACTAGTGATACACTGATGCAGCAGTTTAACATCAGTATTATCAGCTGATATCCCTCCTGAGGCAGTGGCTTATCTGTAAATAATGTGACGTGAACAGATTAATGAACACATGAATTTAATGCTGGTAACTAGTACACCTGACTGACTCAGAGAAGAGGTCTTTATTGGGCAGAGGAAGTCACCTGATGGACATCCTCTGGTTTGTTTCCATGGTCAGACATGACAAAAAATGTTGGCATAGTAGGAGTCATACACTAAAAGAATTCACGAAAAAATAATCAGTTTCAGAATCAGCAATCAGCTAAACTCTTATTTTAAACACTGGTATTGGCCTCTGCCCTGATTTTAACAAATGGTGCACCTTCATCGGTAACTGAAAGGTCAGAAATGCCTCTTTTACATATGTAAACATGTTTCTACTGGGTTATTTTTACCCAAATACATTTATAAGATACAGTGTTAGAATATCATTAATGTATGATGAGTGGTCTTCCTGTTCTCTTTGGATACTGAGCAGTGTCTGTTGCACATTTTCCCCTATAGAGTATGGCATGCAAGTAGGTTTTTTGTGTGCAATGTAATGCTGAGGAATCATATATTTAGAATAATTCTTCGGACATATTGCATAAGTTCCACTTTGAGGAACATAAAGAAACTTGTGACTGTTCCCACCAAAACATACTTCTCCATTAACCTTCCATAGAAAAGATGTGGTTTTCTGACTCAGTATTGTGTGAAATCTGAGAGCAGTTTGACTTATTGCACAATGCCTCACTTTTAAGTCTTACACTGAAATGCTTGTAAAAATTGTATAAAAAGGGCATGCCAAAGCATTTCACTGCGAAATTTACAAAATTTATAAAGAGGATGTGGATGTGCAATTACATAATCGAATAACTGGCTGAAATTATTTTTTTATTAAGTAGTACTTTAAACGTTAAGGTTTACAAAAATGCCTACAGAAAGACCTTCAAGTTTACAATAGTGCCACTGTTGCACTCTGTTGAGTTGCCATCATTTACAATAAAGGAAAGACTTTTTTTGAAAGCAGTGCTGTTTTGTATTTTTTTATGCTACTTCATTTTTATATGCTTTGAGTTGAGAAATAAACACCCCAAAACTATCATTATTTGCTGCATTTTCCTTGAAGCACATATAATGATTTGATTTGTGTATTATATCGTAATCTCAGTTCACAATATTGTTCAGTATAATCACAATTGCGCATCATCACCAAATCAAGTGGCAATTTAACCAATCAACCACCAAATAGTCATGTATTTATTCATCAGTCACACTAAGCTTAATGCAGTTTTAAAAAAGATAACACTTCTCACTTTGAAATGACTCCATCTTAAAGGTTATACCCTTTAAGTGTCTGTTTAATACATAAAGATTATCAGTGAATCGTTATTGGTGTACTAGCTGTTAAGAGTTGTTTTCTCAAGACACATGCCAAAAAAGCAGGGCTCTGCTCTTTGTTATGATTATTAAATTATTTTTATTATTTACAGTGACCCAAAACTAATCCATTGTTTAATTTAGCTAAAGAAGTAACAGTATCAAGGAAAATCTTCCTTCTGTCAGGCATAGATCTCCAAAAGAAGCAGCCCCGTGTTGAACTTCCTGTGGTGACTACATGAGTTTTGCTGTTTTTCAGATAAAGGCACATGGCGCAATCACACATGAACAAAACTCCCGCCTTGAGTTTTCAGGGTTAGCTTCATTTCAGTCAGGAGAGACTATGTGTTTGATGTCATGATGTCTTCATGGACATGAAAGGGTAGTGAGGCTGAAAGCAGGATAGGATACCCTGCTTACAGAGTCTAGACAGTGGTGGTTATTGAAGGAGTAGGATAAGATGATGAGAGAGGTTGTGGCAGAATGAGATTGGCTCATAACTTGAGTGAATGGACGCCATACCAGTTAATTACTAGAAAAGGACATCAGAGCAGGAAAATGGAAACACCTGAATAAGTCATTATTGATAAATGAAATGAAGTCCTGCTTGATTTTAAATTTCCTTTATGAATGCAAACAACAGGATTTTGACTCAGGATTTACCTGGAATTTTTCCTGCAACCCTCAGTAAATAGTCCCTGTTGAAGTCAGGGTGAGAACACAGCAGGAAACTTTCAGGAAAATTCACCACAAGAGTGTGATGACATGTACGTCTTGCAACTGTCTCGCTACCATGCATGCAATTGGAGTCTGTTGCTTTGTTGGCCCAAATATAAAATAACAATCTGGCTGGTTGCAAATTCTGTTCCACATTCTTTTGACATCTTGCCTCCGGTGACCCCTCTTGTGACTTATCATTACACAGGCTTCATAAATGTGTGACTTAGACAGCAGCTCTAGCTGAAGTTTCCAGAAGTTGGTAGTCATCTTCTTGATGAATAAGTAAAACACCTAAGTAAGGATTTAAACCTTTAAGAAGCAGATGGGGACTACAGCCAAAGACAAATGATATTAGAGAAGTTTAAAGGCTTTAATAAGCTCTCACCTACGGTTACACTTTTTATAGTTACTTAAGCAAAGCTTGGAGTCCAAATTAAAAACAAACACTAATAATACTGGGCTATGTGTCTGGAGATACTAAGATCTAGTCTATGAGTAAATCTTAAAACCCACTAAAGTGATTTTGAGTTATTGTTTTTGAATAAATTTTGCATAAAACAATATCAAACTTTTGTTTCTCTGTATCTTATTCATCATATTTGCTGTTTCTCCTTTGTGTACTTTTACATGCAAAGGAAAATAAAATGTTATTGACCTTCATGTGCAATATATGCCTTTTAAAAACATAAAGTAACGCATTTACAGATTCAAACACACTTTGATAGATGAAATTCAAAATGTGAACAGAAGGAACTAGAGCTACTGCCTGGCAGTTACATGCCTCTGCAAGGTTTAACAACTACACAGTGAAAGTACAGTGATAGGTAAACAAAAAGGGAGGGGGTGTCTTCCCTTGTAGTGTGGTCTGTACAAATCTTATGAGCATAGCGTCTAAGAGATATCAAATTTAGAAGCAAGGGCTGATCATGAAACCTAATGACCTTGAGCCAAAAACTCCAAACTAACTATCCTGGAGTCATAGTGTCTTCATCCTTCAAGATCTCAGGAGGGGATATTGAGATATCACATTTATGTGAACATAATTAACACATAGATAATTGAAAAGATAATAATTAAATACATATTGACGGGGCTTAACTTGCTATATAAAGTGTTACATGCTGTATTATAACAACCACCCTGGGCTTTTGTAGATTGTGATTTCCCATTCCAAGCTGGTAAATAAATTGATAATAAATATACTGTAGTTTACAGTTTAATTCATTATAAATATTTATAATCTTATGTAAAAGTGAGTTTTTGCCATAAGCATCTGATTTCCTGCTTTGGATTTATTCAGTAATTTACCCAGGCACCTCCATGTCACTGTTATAAGGCAGTCTATGAGCATTTAAGACAATTTTCATCATTCATTAGCTGTAGTAAATACATGATGTAAGGAAATCTGTGACCCTGTTCCATGCTCTTGTTTTGGGTCTTCATCTTAAACTTTGTTTTAATTCTGGCCTGTCAGACAGAGCTGGTCCTGCCTCAGGCTCCAGGCTCTGCTCCCAGGAGTAGCCAGTCGTGTGGGGTTGTTTGTTTTCGGCCGAACAATGAGTGACATGTATGATGAGCTCACACTGATACGCAACAAAGGCCTGCCTGTAGTCCCGCCAGGCTCACACAGTTGACCACACAAACTCTCTTAAACCTTCTTCATTTTCTAAGACGCCCTCTCTCTCGGTTCCCTAAATCTCTCTCCCTGTATTGCTATTCAATATTTCTTCTCTGTTCTTTTATTTGCATGAATGTTCTTTCAACCATGTCATAATTAGCAATGATTGTCAAACACTGATGTCTAGACAGTGTGGCTTTCTTATCTACAGTACTTGGTGTAGTGTTGTGTAAACTGAAAGTTGTTCTGCAAGTTTACAGTAGAAGAAAACACATTTTAATGGTTCTAATGTTATTTACATGTGCAGACATGATCACTACAACATGTCTGTTTTTTTCATAAGATTTCTCTCTGTTTTTTCACAGGATGTCTTTTACCATTTTCTGGCTCTGCTCTTCTACTTTGCTGCCTTTGTGTTAGAGGCAGCAACTACAGCAGCTAATGGCGGAGCCCACATCCAGCTGAATGGCACTGAAACAGTCCTGTGTATAACCCTCCCTAGAGGCAATGTCTTCACAGTCCTGACTGACCACCAATATAGTATTAATGTGGCAGCCACGGTGAGTGGTGGATATCATTTTCAGCCTTATTGGTATCATACACTCACAGTAATACCTGAGCACAAATAGGCGCATATAAAAGGTTTTTGTTCTCTTCAACTGGGGGAGAACAGTAGGTAGAAGTGTCATAGACACAAAACTACTAAATATATTTTGCATGCATCATTTGATAATATAAAAAGTGTCATAAATAAACAAAATTCATTTGAACTTGTGTTCAGTCCCAAATTATGAAAATTGAAAAATATAAAGCTTCCCTAAATTTCTTTCATGTTGTGTTGATTTTGGCATGGCCAAAGCAGCGCCTCTTATTTCTTTGCTGATTTAGTCCTGTAGATGTGCAAGTCACAGATTTTAAGAATAAACTCTCATCCTGCTTTTCAACATCACTATCAAGCTATCATTAATCAAGAATATTATATCACTTATCACTTAATGTCTTGTAGGGCATATTCAGACATCAGTATTAGCATCAGTCTGTTCCATAGCCCTTTAAAACTCCCCATAGGCCCTTTAAGTAAAGCAATCCAGGTTAGCTAAAAAAAACCCTGAATAACATAGAGGCTTACATATGCATGACTTAAAGTATTTTAACATTCCTGTCAAATCAGTGACCTCCTTTACTGCCTTTTGAATGGCATAAATGCACACCATTAACCAAATTATAATGCATATACTGCTTTTGTTCATTTTTTCCTAAAAAGTCTACATAATTGGTAGTCTATAGGATTTTTCACTCCTCAAAAATTAAAGCTATCTGGATTTTAATTGACAAAATGACCACTGATGACGTTGACATTTTTTAAACTTCTTTTATCTTTTTTTCTCTCTCTTTTTCTCTCAGATATTTGCGTTTATGGTGACACTATGCTACGGCTGCAGTTTGGTGATGGGTTTCAAGAGATGGAGGATGTAACCAAGAATACCAGCACAAACTAGTTCTTACAGCTGCTTTGTAACGTATGAAACCATCAAGATCAACATCCATGTCTCCATGAAGACATCTGAACTTCAGTTCAAGGAAAAAATTGAACGAGTGAAGTATTTCTGGCTTTTGATGGTGTTTTGATAGCATTTGCTGTTGACTATTGCTTAAATATTTCCTTAACCTCTTCTGGAAAAAGACTTTGTGGAAAGTGAATGAAATTTGTAGTAAAAACTTGTAAATTAAATAAAACTTGAGGTTAAACAGGGTAATATAACATTATGCAAGTTATGCGTGCAACAGTTACAGTTTGTTTTAGCTTGTCTTGCCCAATTTCCTTAATAACATCCTCATCAGAGGGAATATTTCCCATTTCCAAAACCACAAAAACGTGCCTACGCCTGCTGTTTATATGTTATGTAAAACATAGATGTTGATGGTGCATCTTTTATACTGTCCTCTGGTTACCTCCGTGCCAAGGAGACTAAACTCTCTGCATTTAACATGAGAGCTGTAACATATTTATGTCGTTATTTAAAATTTAAGATCTGGTTTTTGGATTTCAAAGTTGCAGTTTTTTTGAGCACTTTCTCCTATATTTTCTCTTTGTATCCAACATTATTTGCAACATGTAAAGTTTAGTCAGGTACTAATGTCTGAGAGAGTTGAAACTTTCTGAGTGATGTTCTTTGTGGTTAACTTCTCTGACTATTTGATGGACATGTTTTTTAATCTGACTAACATTTCTTTACCGCACCTGTCTGAGATAAGTTTTTAAAACCAAGAGGTTAATCTGAAATTCAATGAAGTGTTTGAAATTTGCTACTTTATTTTTAAAACATGACTTTTTTAACACCTAATAGATCTGTAATGTTAGGTTTAATGTTTTAGTGTTAACCCTTATTTAAATTGTGTTATGCATCACAAAACTGCCCAAATCAGAAATCTTTCCTTGAACAAATGATTTCTTAGTCATATTTACTTTATTTCCCTTTTCATGCATGAGGCCATTAAAGTTTGATATCGATTTAAAATAGTTTGGAGTGAAATGAAGGTTTCATAGACCTGCTGTTTTGGCATTATTAATGTATGGAGGAACTTATGAAATAAAAGTTTGGAGAAAAAACAAAGTTTGTTCGTGATTCAGTCTGAGCCTGAATTGTAATTTCCCAAAACACAAAACACTGAGAAGCTCAAAGATCTAAATCAGAGGTTCCCAACCTTTTTTCCTTAGGGCCCCCCACTTGTATCTAAGAGAAGCTAGGCCGCTCCAGGACACACTTGGAAAAATTCATCATCAATTTTAATTGTTTTCATTGACAAAATCCCAACATAATAGGTCTACACACACTTGTTCTTCACAAGATCTATGTAAAAACCATCCATTATTACAACGGTGTATAAAGGCCACTCTAGAAAAAAAGGTTTCATAAATTTAAGAGGGGAAAAAATGAAATTTTTTTATTAAAAAGTTGTAAACGTATGTGAACCAAAACTTAGAATTCTTGTAGATTTTTGCCCTTACAATGTTGTAAACTTAAAATGTGAAAACCTTAAAATTCTGAATATGTTATGTCAAAATGTATGACTTTTCAAAACTTGGAAATTTTCCATTTTTCTTCGTAAATTCATTAATAATAGAAAAAGTATAACATTTAGAAATGTATTTATGTGAGGGAAATGACAATTATGAATTTTGGCAACTACTGTTCCAAGTTAAACAAGTTAAGATGTCAACTGAGCAAGAATGGGAAAGAATTCTTCTTTAAATAATTCACCAGCACCAATCTTCAGTCCCCAGATGGTCTGTTGTTAGTGTTCCTGCTTTTTTGTCTTAATCAAAGTTAATCCAGCCATTGTTGATCGTTTACCCTCTTCAGCCACCGTACTCTGCTATAGGAGACATCCTTGACTCCAGAAGCTGAAATGGTTTAAAGTAAGAGTAAGTCTTCTTTGCAGAGCATCTGTTACTTAAACATTGGCAAGATAGGATATTGAGTGTGTCATTAAAGGCCTTAATGTGTTTTTTCAATGATTTAACAGGGCTTTATCCCACCTTTGCTCTTCTTGCTGTTTACATGGCCCTGATGCTTTCATACTGTCATTTTCCAGTAACCTAAGTATCTGTTATTTCAGTATGTCTCCATCCTTCACAACAACCACAGCAATACTGGTCTCATTTAGTCTGAGTGTGAACCCCAGACCCAGTTACTGAGGGAGAAATACGGAGCTAGAGTAAATACTACACCCTTAGTGGTTTCTCCAGCACTGTCAGAAAAGACATGGAAAGCTGAAAGACAACAGCCTGTTAACTGTCAAGCCTTCCAGCGCGTGTGCTAAATGATTGAAAAGTAAATATTGGATTATTGCTGATTTTAACTGCTGTGGAGAGAGAAGTGATTTCCAGAGGATTTAGTGACATTGCAAATATTCATTCTTGAATGGACATTAAACATGAATATTAAGGGTTGAACAGCTGCAGACGGTTCATTCAATCCAGGCCTGTCTACAGGCATGGCTAGTGTTCTCTTCTCTAAAAGGGAACTGGGCTTACTTCATATTTGTGCTGACATATTACATAATCTGTATAAGACCATGCATCCTATGATATAATGGAGTGTTGTTTTTCAGATCCAGCACAGAAAGAGAGCACTGCTTTATATTTTAAAATGACTCTAATGATCAGTTTTGATAAGAGCTGATTACACTTTCTCAGTCTTCATCTTTATTTTTTTCCTTTTACCTTCTTATTATTAACTATTTAGAATAATGAAATAAAGATCAGATGTTGTTTTTTATACAAATAGATGTTTATTTTAGATTCAGTGCCATTGAAATATACAAAATCAACATTGTTTACTCTTCTTTTTAAATAACTTATTTCAGTAACATTGCAATATAATTCACAGCTTAATAAATAAAAATAGAAAACAACATAAAAGGTTTCAAAATGAAATACAAAAATGAAAATACTGTTTTAACATTATTATGTTATCATAAGTGTTATTATTCGTTACTGACTCGTTATCTGAGGCTGGGCCTCACACGCCCATGAAAAATCATTATAACAAGGTGCATCATTCAGTTTCACCACATCGCGAGCAACCTCGGCACAGTCCTCGTTTCCAGCGTTGTTAGGCTCCCCTGGTTTCCAGAATCCGCGACCGTTCTGTTTTGTCCCGTCCACCCACTCCCACCTGCCTTCCACCAGCCTATCCGACAGACCAATCCAGGTATACATGTTTCTCCTGCTGACATAATTCAGCTCCAGTTTGGTTTTTGGCATGGCCAGTTCCCCTCCTCTATCTAAACAGTACTGCCTGCTGCTTTGCCAGCTTCTGTGCGTTCCTTCAGGAGAGAAATAGTAGCACTTGTCGTTGTACAGGCTCCATCCCTGGAGGCAAGTTTTGACTACTGGAAACACAAAGGAAGCAGTGAGTTATACAGACATAACAACAACACTATAATGGGTTCAAGGCTTAACTTCATGCACAAACATTCTAGATCATGCATTTGGTGAGGAAAAGATAAACATTTTAAAGTAATGTAAAATAACATCCCAAAAATAATAGGTCAACTATCTTGTGCTTTATCAGCTGATTTTAAATGCCACAGGTTGCTTTTTTGTGTCCATTTATTGACTAATCATCACAGGGCGTTGGTTTTACTACTGCTCAGTATGGACAGAGCAAGGGGTGGTTTACAGGGCTTTAGTCTGAGTGTTATGATGGATGATTGCAAAGAGAAAAAGATTATAAACAAATGATAATGTCATTTTTGTAGCTGACTGGACCTTTAATAAAACTCATAACACCTTATACACATAGTGCAACATAAGAGTGTGATTTGATATTGTACTAAATTTAATCTTTTTCTGCATTTTCAGAAATAAATCTTTTATCTTTATCCACACAAAGTCCCTTTTCTGTTCTTCAAGTGCCAATTTTAAACCTATAATTTAGGTACATTTGTTATAGTGCTTTATAAATAAACTGTTTCTGCGCTATTTTAGAAGTCAGATGTGGAAATTTTTGATCATCGGTAATTTAGTTTCAAAAGGATTAGGACACTTTGTGAACATTTACACATTAAAAATGACGTTGGCTCTAAAAGGTGACTTTTCTAAGAGGAATTGTTATTTTTGACCAGATTATGTTGATTCTTTTGTATTCTAAATCTTCAATTGTATTAAAAATTGCTTAAAAGGGTATACAACTGCCTGATAAGCAGTTTCTAGGTAGACAGATAGTTGTGCTAAGCCCCTGATATCTAACTTTCTTGGCTCCGCCCCTGCTGCTCTATGTTTCTAAAATAAGACATTTAGTTTTGCATATCAAGTTTTGTACTTCTGTTTAACATTTGACATGAGAGTATGCTGAATAAAAGGCCTGCAGAGAATTTAATCTGCACTCAAACTGTATTAGTAATAAGATATCACATTGCTCTTTTCTAGGCAAGTCCAGCTTAGGAAATCAGTTTTAAAGAAGGCCTGTGTCACCTCTACTGTGCATTGCATGCTTTAAATAATCTAACAGACTTTCTGAATGTTAAATTCTTACCTGTTGGGCTGACAGTGGTCCTGATGACCTCTCCTCGAGGTTTACCAGTAGTTGTAGCAACAATGTTGTTCTGTGTCTGCGTAGGTGTCATCTCTGTAGTCAGGTTACAACCTGACATCTTCAACCGCTCATGCTCCTTTCTTAGAGCATCTCGTTCTTCTTTCAGGGTGTCTCTGTCTTTAGTCAGGATAAGAGTCAGCATCTGTAAACTGTCTCGTTCTCCTTTCAGAGTTCCACGCTCAGCTGTCAGAGCCCCTCGTTCATCTCTCAGAGCATCTTGCTCAAGCCTCAGAGTGTCTCTGTCTTTAGTCAGGTTGAAGGTCAGGATTTTCAGACTGTCTCGTTCTTCTTTCAGAGCACCGCGCTCAGCTGTCAGAGCCTCTTGATCATGTCTCAGTGTATCTCTCTCTTTAGTCAGGTTGAAGGTCAGAGTCTTCAGACTGTCTAGTTCTTCTTTCAGAGCTCCATGCTCAGCTTTGAGAGCCTCTCGTTCATTTCTTAAAGCATCTCGCTCATGTCTCAGAGTGTCTCTGTCTTCAGTCAAGTTGAAGGTCAGAGTCTTTACGCTGTCTAGTTCTCCTTTCAGAGCTCCATGCTCAGCTTTGAGAGCCTCTCGTTCATTTTTTAGATCATCTCGCTCATGTCTCAGAGTGTCTCTGTCTTTGGTCAGGTTGAGGGTCAGCCTCTTCAGACTGTCTCGTTCTTCTTTCAGGGCTCCACGTTCAGCTGTCAGAGCCCCTCGTTCATCTTTCAGTGCATCTCGCTCTTCTTTCAGAGCATTTTTGTATTCAGTCAGATTGCCAAATTGGATTTTGAGTTGATCTCGCTCATTCTTAAGAGTACCTCGCTCAGTTTTCAAAGCTTTACGCTCATCCCTGAGATCATCTAACTCTCTAGTCAGGCTGCTGGAGTGAATCTTCAGCTGGTCTCGTTCATTTTTCAAAGCATCACGTTCCTTTCTAAGAGACTCACTGTCTCTCGTCAGGATACTGGAGTAGTTCTTCAGCTGGTTTCGCTCATTTGTTAGAGCTTCTCGTTCTTCTTTCAGGGTGCCTTGGTCTTGAGTCAGGCTGCTGGGGTGAATCTTTTGTATGTCTGGCTGATCTTTCCTGTCTTTTGTAAGGTTTTGAATCAGGCTTCCATAATTGGTGTCCCAACGATTGATGGTGCTGGAATCTGAAAAAAAAAAAAAAAAAAAAAACTTCAAATCAGTGCCAATAATGAAAATATCAAGAGCCACCCATACACTGGTTTGGTGTCTGTTACAAACAAAATTTTACACAGTGATCATTTCATCTCTTTAGTAGGAGCTCAAAAGATGATATTACTCTGAAAGCTCTATAATAGACAAAGATCAATGTGTTTTTTAAAGACAGGAATTGTTGAATTTTCATGCTTATTGATTTACTTACTGTGGGCCATCAGAATGAATGTCAGCAGAAGAAGCAGCAGACACACTGCAGCAGCTGCAATCCCCCATACTGAGGAAAAAATAATCCAGAGTCAATGGAAAACTAAACCTCAATAACTAAACCTCATTGTCATTTTCTGTTAATGCACAGCGTGTTGGCTAAAATATACTTTAGTGTGAATTCTTACCTAAACTCAGGGATCTCCTGCCTTTCTTTGGTCCATCGTCAATACTCATCAGGTATGCAGTATCCCCCCCAAACTGTCCTGATCTGCTGCCAAATGTCAGAGACATCTTGTCAGATTTGTGAGCAGTAACTTCCACTCCCAGGCTTCACTCTAGCACTGAGTTGTCAAATGTTACATCAGGCTGTTTTTATTGGGTAACAATCTGCTGACAACGCAAAACATGCTGGGGCATGTATGTTTGGCAAAACTGGTTTCCACAGACCCCTATATATTGTGAAACAGAGGAAATGAGAAGGATTTACATCAAATCCTTTGTATAGTATTTTAACAGATAAACTTTTAGTTGAATACATATTTATGTCAGTAATTATGTTTCTGTATGGTTCTTTGGTGTCGTGCTGGTTTAAGTGTTTTGAGATTTGTTCTAGTTTTATTGTGATAGCCTACACTTATTTTATGGTTCATACAGTTATTTCAGATCACATTTCTTTTTGCGTTTTATTTTCTATTTTTCTTTTTTGCCCCCTTGCACTCAGAAATAAGAGCTTTTTATGAAAAGTACTGTAAAGAACGTCATTAAGAAAGGTGAATAAACAGTCTTAGTTACAGGACAGTCAGCAAAACTCTTCCTCCTTTGGACAATAACAGGATGGGAACAATTGTTTTTAGGTCATAGGCCCCATTTCCCCCAAAAAATCTTGGGGGGGGGGTGCAAGGATTTCTCTGCTCTGACGCTAGCGAAATTAGATTTTCAAATATTGACTAAAACCATGATGAAGCAGTTATTAAGTAGTTTATACAAAGGTCTTTGATTAGAAAGGCATACATAGGCCTTTTTAGGGTTTAATCAATGAAACAATTCAAATCCGAGGAAAAATGGTTGGAAAACACTGCCTTAACCTACAGTGAAGCATGTTGGCAGGGGGGCAGTGTCATGCTTTGGGGCCATTTTCTTTCTTCAGCTGGAATTTCTAACAGCTCTAAATACCAGTCAGTTCTGGCACATTACCTTCAAGAATCTGCTGAAGATGAAGAGCCAATTTTCATCCCATGGCGTGACAATGGCCCAAAGCATACAGTACATAGGCCTATCTAAAAAAGTGGCCTTCATCAGACAAAGACTGAAGTTTAGGACAGGCCCAGCCAGAGTCCAGAGCTGAATCCCACTGAAATACTGTAGGGTGGCCATGAGAGGGGAGGAGACACCCTCCTAATCACACAGATTTTCATTGCTTTTGAAAGGAGGAGTGGGGAAACTACTAATTCCTCCTTAAAGATTTAGCTTTTTTTCGTATTGAATTGTATTTGATATGAATAAAGGTGGAGAAAGTTCTGAAATTGTTTTTGCAACACAAAAATGTGGCATTTTAATTAACAGAAGCGTGTAGACTTTTAAGTAATTGTTGGTCTGATTGTCCTGCCTAAAATGTCCCTAACTTTTTTATTCATACATACAGCTAATATTTACAGCCAATGTTTTGGCTATAAAAATGTACATATTTTTTAATTTATGTTGTACCAATACCATAACATTGTGCATCAATAAATTCTTCAGATTACATTTTTAAACACAAAAATACATTTTACAAAAATGTAAGAAGCTGGGAATCTTCTCTTTGTAGAGTACGCTTATCCTGACATTTGTAAGTTGAATTTTCTTCAAAAAAGTAGCAAGCCTACATGGTACAAACATACCTATCTGCAGAGATGTATACTGGTAGTAAAAACTCATCTTTGGACATCAAGAACAACTCCCCCCTGACTGAGCACCAACACCAGGAAACGTCAGCAGCAGTGAAAGGGGAAGTATTTCTTCGTCATCCAGTGAGACTAAAGGGGAAAAGTGTCTGTTCCTGGAACAAACATGACCAGTCATGACAACCAGTGGTGTGGTAGTGCCCAGAGAAGTGGGCATACTCTTAATTTTTTCCACTCATTTTCAAGTGGCAAAGTATAACAGTCCCATGCCATAAACAAAGTAGCATGCTTATTTCATCCAAAAATGGGCCTTTAGTATTTGCACATGTTCATTTACCTCTTGCTGCTTCAAAGTAAGGATTATATGAAATCAGCAGACACAGAAGAGCAGAAGTTTTAACCTTTACCAGTGGCTCACAAACTTTAGGTTGAGAAAACTACATGATAGTGCATTGTAATTGGACTAATCCATATTCTTTTTCAGTGTTGAGTGCAAAGCATGTACTGGTGAACACAGATTGCTTTGTGTTGTCTTTGCCATCCCAGGAGTGGGAATGTAGAAGTGGCTATACTCTAGTGTATCGAGTCCAGGCGACTGATGATGTCATCTGAGGCTGATGATGGGGATGGAAAAGCTGAACAAACTGCAAAGATGAGAGTTGACTAGACAATGGCTAAAGATGTTGTCTGTGGCTGAAGAACGAAGACTGGTGATGAAACAGGTGGAGGAGAGAGCTACACTATGTGTTTTATATGGCAGCAGCAGTATGATAGGCTGAATGTCCAGAGAATAGTTACAACTTGTGTAGGAAATGCAGTTAGAAATACAAAATTATTGAGTAATAATCAAAAAGATTACTGGTTCCTTTATAAAGCTAATGTTGCAGTTTGCTTCAATTTGTGATTTTGCCATCATTTTTCTGCTGTTTTCTGAGACAGCTTTAACAATGATAGTCCTTTCTTTGTTGCTGAATTAATTTCTCCTCTTCTCAAACTATTTTGCTAATATCTCTCTTATGCTGAAGGCTCCTTTCTGAGCACGGCTCACACTGAGGAGACAGGGCTGGCACAGACAGACAGCTAGGTAGGTGATGTACAGGCTGCACCGCTTTAAACGGTGTTAACTGTTATGAGGACGAGCATGCGCTAAAAAGAATGCTCTGAATCATGTAACATTGGCTAGAAACAAAGATTGGATACAGACAAGTCTTAGTCAATGTGCCTTCTAAAATGTGAGACCTCTAAAATAAGATGTTTTAAGGCCTTGAATTTCAAACATCCAGTTTAAAACTTTTCAAGACTTTTCAAGAATCCATGGGAACCCAGTAAAGGGAATATGACAAAATTCCATCAGCAATCAAAATAGAAAAAAAAACTGCACTGAATTATTTATAGACTGGGACAAAGTTTGACCAATTTCATCTTAATCATCAGAAAATCCATATCAAAAATCAACAAATCTCAGTTTTAATCATCAAACTTATTTAACATATATACACTCCATTGTGATGAATATTGCTCATGCTTCAAGCTGTTCAATACGTTCCTTGGTTCTCAACTGGTGTGTCACAAGGCCATTTTTGGCGGGTGGCAGATGTATGCCTAGAAAAAATGTGGCAAAAATCCAATAATATGCTTTATTTTGAAGGAAATTTCTCCATCCTGTTGTTTTGTCTTATTTTTTCTGCCTTTTTGTAACCCACTCAGGCACTGTGCCTGAGTTTTTTTGGTGGATGGATCTAAGTCTAGGTTCTATGAGGAGAGTAATAGCCCAATGAAGTAGTCAACAGTTAATTATACTTAAGCCACCCTTCAATAATTAACACCAACACTGATTTAGATTTTTATATAGTTCTCATTTACTGTTCAGTTGTTTGGTCTCTTCCCCTTGGTTTATTCAGCTTCTTAACAATAACCGACAAAATTTACTTTCACATTCCATATAACCTTTTGTCTTTTGTAGACTTTTGAACCCTTTACCTCTTTAAAAAAACAAAAAATAATGACCCAAAAATAATAACAATTATACCAAATAGTATAACGATCCTTATTCAAAATAATAAATGGCCAAATAAAACTCAAATATTCTTTGGTTAAATCAGTCTCCATACGATCCTTATTCCCTACCCAACCGTTAACTCAAGTGTCCATCCTGGTTTCCAGAGGGGTAGACGAAGAGGAGGAGATGAAGATGTGATAGTGATGATGATAGCTGGAACTGATGCAGGATGAAGGGATGATGATGGAATGATGAAACAAGGGGCAGTGGGAAGGAGGGGTTCTTCTCAGATGGGTTTCTGGACAACTCTCAATAACAAATAAATAAATAAATAGCCTACTGAGAATGTGCAGAAAAGTCACTTAATTTGTTCACTGAAATCATAAACTGAAACATGCAAAGTAGAGAAAAGAAAAAAAAAACATGCACGCTGTAAAAACGGAGAAAACCGCTCCGTGGCGGTGTTGAAATCCACTCGTCTCATGTATCTTCGGGAATCACGACGTTGTCTAGGATTAATTCTTACTTTTCTCACTGTTTTCAACCTTACAAATCTCAATTTCAAATGTAAAGCAGCTTTTCCACTCGGCCGATCCTCCATGTGCATCTGCTCCTCTCTCATCTGGGTTCTGAGCAATCACAACACTGGTCCCATGCACACTAGTTCTCTACCGAGTTATTCCAGCAGAGGGCGCTGAACAACTGTAAGAGTGCAGGGTGTTTATTTTCATTTCGAAACGACTTAAAATAACTTTAAATTCTTTTTAACCATTCCTAATCTTGTGAAAAAGTTAGTTATGACTTTGTATTGTCATTTTAATTCTTAATTAGCTTTTAATCTAAAAGAAGATTAACTTAATAGCTTATATTGACATTTTAACCTTTTAAATGTTTTATTTAAAAGACAATGTCATTTTTTACTTCATGATAATCTTTAGCCTGTTTTAGACTGTTTTTTTATATTAAGAGGAAATGCATTTTACACCTGTCTTCATCTTTAACTGACTGCCCTGACCACCTGGGCTACATTTTCAAGAACAAAATACCATACAAACTTAGGGGTTATTAGTATATTAGTTACTGTTTTATTTGGCCATGCATTTGTTTACTTGAAGTTTTATTAAGGTTTCTATTTGTGGTTTTCTTATACATTTCAGAGAAAGACTCATGGGACAGGGGTTGGTTATGGCTGTGACAAAACTTGAAAAAAAAAAAAAAAACAGGACTATGTTATCAAGTTTCTCTTACTTTTACAGTCACAGTGGTGTAGATTCATGTAAGGCGTTTGGAAAAATGACAAGATGCTTGTGTGAAAACTGTATTGTTATTGGCTTCACTCTGAGACTGGTATAGTTTGTGTATCATGAACCCCCTCTGCTGGTGTCCCTGCATACCTACAGCTTCCCAAAAGCATTTTGTGCCCCTTTAAAATACATGAAGTCTGTTTTATTCCTTGAAAGGCTACAATGTCAACCTTTTTTACGGAAGAGTATTAGGGCCACTGGAAAAAAAAAAAATTGAGACAATTTTTTTTTCACTTGTGAGAAAAAACTCAGAATTCTGAGATTAAAGTCAGAATTCTGAGTTTAAAGTCAGAATTCTGAGAAAAAAAAGTCAGAATTCTAAGTTTAATCTCAGAATTCTGAAAAAAAAAAATTTGAGACTTTTTTTTCATTTGAAGAATAGAGTCAGAATTCTGACTTTTTTCTCAGAATTCTGACTTTAATCTCAGAATTCTGACTTTTTTGTCAGAATTCGGACTTTAAACTCAGAATTCTGAGTTTAAAGTCAGAATTCTGACTTTAATCTCACAATTGAAAAAAAAAAATTTGTCTCAAAAATTTTTTTTTTCAGTGGCCCTAATACTCTTCCGTACCCCAACCTGGTAGGACTTTTATGTTTATGTACAAGTCTTATTGAATGTCTGGAAACAGAATAAAAACATGACCTTTAGTTACTCAAGTAGGTTTTTGTCCAACAGTTTCAATCATCATATCGATGCAGAAATGACATTGTATTGCGTTACAGCAAGACACAGATTTAGTTGTATAAAGGGTTAGAAACATGAGAGGTACACAAAATGATTGGGGTGGTTTTCAAATAGGTACATGATATAGATACTATATGGATCGGACTGCGGAGCACATCGCTCTCTCTCTAGTCCATCAGAGCACTTCCACAGCTAGTGCTCCAGACCGGCGGCGGCGCGTGCCTGAGTCGACACTTTGCTCCGCGTCATCCGAGGTACGCTGCAGGTCTATTTCCTTCTCATGTTCTGCGCCGGCCGCTGCCAACCCGCGTCAATACCCGTCGATCAGAAAGCTCCAGGGTCGCCACTGATGAGGAAAAGTGAACTTTTGGGGATATTTACTCTAAAAATTTTACAAAAAAGTTAAAACACAGATCCTTTAAGCTAAAATTAACCTTTTACGTCTGTGTACCTGAAATCAGATAGAGATAAACATCAGGATCCCATGATTTGTGGCATAATATTGATATCCATGGTCGGGGAAAGAGTCCAAATAGCCCTAAATTATACAAATAACTATCCCTGATTGTTAGGGACACTGTAAGAGTTACATTATTACAACATCAACTGGCTTTAACTGGCATATCTATTAACGTTATCTCCTTTAGATTACAGACATGTACCTACCTGTGCTCACTTGGAAAGGATTCTGCTGTGATGAGGGAATCACCTGATCCAGTTTAACTGTCAGCCAATTACCACACCCCTGTCAGATTCTGCTATTACTTTATCTTATACTTTAATATATGCTCTGAAAAGATGAAAGTATGATAGATAGATAGATAGATAGATAGATAGATCACTATAAGCTAAAATAACACAAACCTGAACATTCATATTACTTTGATTGTATAAACCATGGTCCTGAGGCAAAACCAGTTAAGAACTACTACCCAGAGTGCACTTTATCATGTTTTATCTACCATGGGGACATGCAAGCAGGCACCTACTTGGCCCCTCCTTGGTCCAACAGAGACTGATATTATTAAATTAGATCTGTGGAGGGCCCCTTAACAGAACCTATGAGGGGCCCACAGATTTCTATGGGTGGCTCCTTCCTACATTCCTCCACCTGTTTGAGTTTTTTTCCCCATCATTGATGCAGATCTCAAATCAGAATAAACAAACACACACCTGTTTTTGTCTTTAAAGCTTTATTGGTAAATGCATTGCTCTTTATACAAATAGTGTGGGTATTTTTCATTCTCTTTGCTTTCACAATTGTCTAAATTATAAGAAAATATTTCATACCCGATTGTAGAGGTTTTTTATTAACTGGACAGTTTCAAGGCTTCAAACAAAGCATCCTGTTACTTTGGTGGCCATTATGGAGACTTTAATCCAGCCACAACTGACAAATCCATCCATACATGAACAGGATCACAAGTGACGATGAAACACTCTACCTCCTGATGCTAATGTCAAAGGAAGCATACAGTCACTTTATCAATGAAAACTGTGTCACCTTTTCATTGTTAGAAATTTCAAAAAGGAACCCATTCAGTATAAAACCCAGGAGTCCATAATACAACAAAAAATATTCTAAATGGTCCTTAACAATAGCATATGCAGTCACTGTACATTTAACACTGGCGATGACTAATTGCCTGGTTTTGACCACCCATCCAACGACTCTGGACAATAATTACCACCACCCTGTCCTCCATACATAATAAGTTGCAGTATTCCAGTCTAGCCCTCCGTCTCTCTGTTGGGAGATCTGTCTTAAGTTCATCTGGAACACTGAAACAATCGCCAAGAAAAACATTCTTCTTAAATGGAAAATCAAGCAAAATATCACATTAACCCAACAGCCCAATTTACATTCAGACTACGTCACAATGAAAAAAGAATCAAAGTAGAAAAAACAGGAAACCAAGTCAAACAGTTTGCTCGTCATTGGGTCCCTGTCCTGCAACTACTCAGCTCTACTGACCAACACCTGTAACTTATCCCTAATGTGTGATTTAACCCATTATAGCCACCAGACTTACCTTACCCCTAATTAAGCAAAAAAACCAATACCTCCACCAAAACACACTTCAAATATCAGACTAAAAAAACACCCACCCAAATACGATGCACCACCACATATTACTAAATATAACCCATGCATCTCTTTGTCTATTGTTCTTAATATTCTAGTCTTTGCAAGCATTTTGTCTCCTTTTTGTTGATTATACATTCATTTCAATCGTATGTTTCATGGGTTGTATTGTCTTACTGCTATTTTGTTTGCACGTAAAGTTGTACTTTCTGTAAGAAACTCATATTTCCTCTCTCACCAGGTTTGTTAATGTCATTTTTTGTTTGCAGAATTTTTTAATAAATCATTAAAGAATAAATAATATTATGAATATTCAGCAATTGAATGTGGCCATAATCTTAAAATGTTCAACAGCCTTAAAGCTTGGTTACAGTACTGAGTTTGCTGCGTCACTTCTTGATTTTTATTTTGGCGTGCATATTAACAAGTCAGGAATCTTGAGAATAGGAGGCTCGCCTATTTTAAAACATGATCAACACACAACTGTCAGACATGTAATTAAAAATGCAAAGGATTATAATTTATTACCAAAATTAAGAGACCAATTACAATTTTGAATTGTTATATCTGATATGCCAAAATTTACTAATTTATTGGATTGAAATTTATATCAAAATTATATTTTGCTATTGTATAATGCTATATTATATCGTGCTATATTATATTATATTATATTATATTATATTATATTATATTATATTATATTATATTATGCTAATAATATTTTTCACCATGTTCTTTCTTTTACATGTCACTATCTAATTTCCCTATTTATTATTTTTTCTGACATTGGAAAAGCATCATCAGAGCTGAATGTATCTGCTGGTACATCATTCAGACCTCAGCGCCCTCCATGAACCTCACAGGGAAATCTCTTGGGGACAGATTTTCGTTTCTGTTGTTTTAGCGTCACCAGAATTTGTAACACAGAAAAAAGGGAAGACCTTCTCAGTGAAATTTTGTTTGTGAGTGAGGAGTTCAGTCATGTCTTCAGGGTCATAGAAGGACACCTCCTTGCCATCATAGTCCAGCTGGACTTGTACCTTTTGAGGACTCTTCTTCACTGCAACAGTCCCACCAAAACCATTTTTGTAGTCTCCGTTGACATATGCGAAAGCCCAGACTCTGTATTTCGGTGATCCTGGTTTGTCATCCTCCTCCTCTAGCTCTTGAGCCACACCCACACTCCAGGTAGGAAGGTCTCCCACCTCCACATCCCAGCTGTGTTTCCCTGAGCTAAAGCCCTCAGAGCCAAGGACAGTGGTACCCTTGGTGTTTCTTCTTGGGTTATCAGGTATCTGCAGAGCTGTGTCTCCATGTCTCAAACCAGCCAAATCATAAGACAGGTGGAGCCAAAGGTTTGAAGTGTTTGGGTCCAGAATGATCGGACTGAAGCTGAGCCTGTCCTTCATCTTCTTCCACACTTGGACAGACAGGTTGCCAATGTGTTTGCTGACGTCGATCAGCAATCCAGAGAGCAGATGTGGATCAGCCACAGAGCACAAGGCTCTAGCTTTACCCTGAATGGCATTAAGACTGCTGGGGCAGGATTTTGTCAGTAACACCTCTTCAACCTCATTGATGATCTGTGACAGAGAGGAGATCTGGTCCTCATTCTTCTCTACTTGTATGTTTATCAACTTCCTCTTCGTGTCATATTCCTCATTTACAGCCACCACCCTGCACTCCTCTTCATCTCTTAGGAACTGCTGGAGCATCTTGAACTCTGCTTGGCTCTGCCCCACTGTATGCTCCAGCTGCATGTCACAGTGTCGTCCCATATGACTGCACGTCTTCTCTGCTTCTTGGTATTCTTCTCTCTTGTCTTGCAGATACTTTAAGTCGGATTTCAGCTGCTCCATAATGGCAATGGTGGCTTTGAACGTGTTCAGGGAAAGCTCTCACAGCGTCTGGGCGACGGGGCTCTGTTCAACAAGAGGAGAAACTGGTTTCAGTGCAACATACTTATTTCATTTGTTCAGTGTTAACAGAAATCAGCACAGTACTCTTATTCTGTATTCTAAATGACTTCAGCATAAGTGAAGAGCCCAATTACTTCTTACCTATTGGCACAATCATTAAACTTAAATCTAAAGGCAGACAGAACAGGACTTTTTAAAGTTCCATGCACCTGTTTTAATGCACATTTTCAACGGGTGCATAGATGCCTGATCAGAAACAATGTAAATGTAAAATTCCAAATATGCTAGAAAAAAATTTAATGGAAGTTGAATTACTGGCCTATTGATATGGGTCTGTGTCTAAAGCTGACCCTTTAAACATTGGCAGTGTTCATTTTGAGTTTAAAACCAGTGTCATCCAGTATTTTCACTGTCCTCAGCACAAAAACACCCTTGATGTAGGGCTGCACAATTCATCATTTTTTTAAAGGTAATCACAGTTTTTGCCTTCTTACAATCAAAGACACATGATCGATGGCAATCATTCAAATGTAAATTATGTTCCAAAAGCGGTCACACTAAGCATTAAAAACATATAATAAAATACATCCAAAGTGGGGAATGAATACTGAACACTGACCTTTTTTGACATCTGCTTAACCCTGAAATTCCACATACTCTGTCTGAGCAGTGATGTGATTGTGAAGTGCAATCACTCCCTTTTAAGACAGACCATGTCAACCTACAGCACATACTCTGGTCCATCCCAAACATGTGCCAGAAGTGCCACTCCTCTCTACTCTGCTTCACATAATTATAGAGTCTATTTTCTGTGGAAACTGCTGCTATAACAAGTCAGACTGCTTGGTGGATATGACCTATTGGTATACGAAACTACGGCGAAGGAGGGTTCTCACTTGACAACCTAGCGAAGGGTTGTCTTTTTGTTGTCCATTGGTCATCAAGGTTGACTTGTGATGCCAAAAAGTAAGGACTCGGCTGTGTTTAGGGACTTCTTTGCTGAGCATTTATCCTTTCTGTGTAGCACAGGCATCTTGTGCTTACTTCAAATTTTAAAAATTCTGGTACAATTCAGCTGCAGGTGTAGGCACAGCGTTCTCATCAGAAGCACACACATATTAACATGAGCACACAGGTCCAAATATGGACCAGATCTTTCTTCTGGCCCAGCCAAGACTTGGTGCTGTGTTGGTGTAGTTTTTATTTTCTGCCCTAGTTCTGTGGTCATGGTAAAAACAAAAAAAAAAAAAAAAGAAAGAGAATCGGGGTCTTATTAATGCCCTGGGATCAAACCAGTCCTGGAACTGTCTTGTTGGAAGAGGGACTAACATCTAAAGCTGACCTTAACAGCCATCAATGTCAACACTATTGCTTTTAAATGAAGGTAGACACAGTCGTATACACACCTGTATTCACTTGGAGATGGGCTCTGCTGCAGAAGAGGGAATCAGTTGATCCAGTTTAGTTGAGCCAATTACCACACCCCTGTTTGGTGTCTAGATTGATAGATATATGACAAAGGATGTTGTCATACACTTATTCTGTATTTCCTTTATGCATTCCAGTCCCACCCCCAGTCGCAGGCATAGGCACAGCAGGTTCAACGTAAGCATGCACACCTCAACATGCCGTTACCATCATGCCAGAACCTTAAATAATGGGTTGACAGGGACCCATCATGCCCACTGTGCTCAGGAAAAACAGCTCTGAGATTCATTTTGACAGGCTGTAGATCAAACTGTCACATGATAGGTTTTCCCATGGCGGCATAACAGGAATCAAAACCAGAGGTGACAGGTGAATGCAGGCTGTAATCAGGGAGAGAGGACAGTTGTTCAGTTCCTTCATAAGAAAAATAACTTTTTTTAAAAATACTTTATGTATATTTACAAATTAAAACAACAAGAGCAACAGTTGTTTAGACAGTTCAGACAGGACAGTAGGACAGCCTGTGTCCAGATTAGGATTGAATGTTCAGTTATTAAGTCATTTTAACCGTTATGAGAAGAATTTCTACCATTTAATGAGAGCTGGAGTTAAATATGCCACAGGATTTATATTTATATACGATGTCCTGTTTAAGCGTGATCAAGACCATAATTTCACTTCTTAATGACATGAAATTAAATCATATGTAAATAAAATTAATAGATATTGGTTTGGCATTACAGATTAATTATAATGTGGGATTAAATCAGGCTGGGCGTTGAATTGAGTCGCTCACCAAAGCGAGATACAATGTCCGCGTTTGTGGTTGAAGGACAGTTATGCAGAGAAACTGTTTATCCCAAGAGCAGCTGTTTAATTCCAACTCAGGGGAAGAAGTTGGTTCTACAAGGCAAAAACCTCTGGATTTGACATTTGTTAAGGCCCTTGTGCAAGAAACTAGTCAGAGGTGTGGACAGGAGAAGACTCACTGAGAGAGCAGAGGTGATGCTGCAGCTGCGCTCTCTTTACGATGTTCCTCCCTGCTCTAAATGTTAAGCTGTGAATAATTTTCTTTATCCTGGGGAGTGGCAAAAACACAAGTGAGTTATAATTGTAGAAAATCAAACCTAGGCAAACTCTTGAGGCCCCCCTTATGGACGAGGCCACAGGCCTACCTTTGCCTAATGGTAATACAGCCTATGGTTGTTCTCATGTAGCTTCTGAGGAGTGTAGTACAGCTGCTGAAGATAATAGTAGTGAGTTGTTCTGAACCTTGAATTAATGGTTGCACAAACACCATCTTCGCATAGGTCTTGCCACAACAACTCATCTATTTTTATGTTTAGATCTGATTCCCATCTCTCTTCGGATTTATCCATATGTGACGTATGGGAATTCTGCATCAACATTGAATAAACTCTGGTAATGAATTTTGAGGTCCACTGATTGTCATGGAGCAGTTGTTCAACAGAAAAAAAGCCTGGCAAGGACATTTTAACCCCAGGAGTACTTCTGAGAAAGTTTCTTAGTTGGAGATATACAAAAAAAGGTTTATCAGAGAGTTTATAGATGTCCTTAAGTTGCTCATATGATATCAGTGTGTTCCCTGTGTAACAGTTCTATAAAAGTGTTTTTCCTTTTTCATACCAGAGTTTAAAAATTTTATTGTTATAAAACATTAGAAAGAGCATGTTCTGCCAAAGAGGGGACTTACGCGACAGATCTGTGTGATGACTAAAAGATTTACGAATTTCATACAAGATTTTCACTAAGTGTATTGTAAATGGGTTCTTTGTTTTAACAGAAATAGTTTTAGGGTTCCATTTGTAAATCATGTCGCTTGCCAGGGTTTCACCCAAATCATGCATTTCTGTCTGAATCCATGAGGAGGCTGTATTTGTTTGCAACAGGGAGAAAACAAACTGAGTTTGTGATGCCCAATAATACATTTTGAAATTGGGAGACGGAGGCCTCCAAGTTTATTATCCCATGTTTATTTTTTTAACCCCATTCTCAGCATTTTGTTGTTCCGGATAAATTTTCTCACTATTTAGATTAAGATAGGGGTATACACAGAGACTGAAAATTATACATTAATCTTGGAAGGACATTCATTTTGATACAGCTAATTCTTCCAAGTAATGATGAAAGAACTTTAAAGGAGGAAGGTTTTTAGGTATAAGCATCATTTGGGCCAGCCTAAAGGTGCAAAAGACTGACAGATCCATGAGGACTTGGGAGGGATACTTGCCGTACCACAGGAGATAGTTTGTGCAAGTCTAAGGTCTGAAATAGTGCTGTGGTCTACCAGTCAGTTATTGGTTCATTTTAAAGAACTGGCAGTTCCCTGGGAGGATTCTGTGGAGAAAATGAAATGAAAATGCTTAGATATGCAGATTTAGGAGCAGTGGGGTTTAGGGGGTCTGTAGTGAGGTCAGCAGCTTCATTTCTCAGAGAGCTGGGAGTACAGGGACAGTGTTTGTGAAAAACAGTTTAGGAGATGTCAGATGAAGGAGTTCAGGCCATTCAGTGGATTTGGATGAGGAGGATTATCTTGGCTGAACCCCCCCATTCGCTGGTGTTTCATTTAGCTAGTCCAACAACACCTCAAGCAAGCTGAACAGAGATCATAGAGCCAGGCCCCTCCATACTAGCTCTCACTACCCACCATGCCATCATGGCTGTTAGTGGTAGCAACTGCTGATACCACCTTCCCTAGCATGACTCATAATCAGTTTTCCAGCAAGACAGTTCCAGGGCTGGTTTGATCCCAGTGCATTATTCAGTACTAGTCCATTGTTTTCACCATAGCTGCAGAACTGGGGCAGAAAAAAACATTTCCACATGGTGCCAAGCCTTGGCTGGTTCATGTCTGTACCTGTGTGCAACATTGAGGTGTGCATGTTAAAACTACTATGCCCACACCTGTGGCTGAGCGTGGGATTGGGATGTACATTTTTTTTTATGGAGTAAATAAAAGATACTTGTGCCGTACATTAGGACTGAAGATATCCCTAAACACAGTTCAGTCCAAGTCAACTGTGGGGACCAGTGGGTAGAAAAAGCCAACACTTTGCCAGGATTGTCAGATAGGAACCCTCCTTCACCTGTGTTTCATAGCAAAGACACCTCCAGCATCCCAGAGTCAACCCTGTCTATGCTAGCTCTCAACCCCCACCATGCCAACACAGAGACCTTACTATCCTGACTGCATAGCTATCATAGCCCAAACCACATTGCCACCTTCAGCAAACCCAGGATACTTGCATGCAAGCTCCAGATTGTGACAACACTGATACTACTCCAGCACAACTCATAATTACAACTACAACAATGTAACTGTTCCTTGCACCGACATTGCTAAGCACGAGGGAGGGGGAGGAAGTGCTAGGGTGAGGTGCCCTGACTGGAGTTAGCCCTCACTTCCACCTGACTGGGCTTGACGCTCTACCTCCCCCAACTCCCTCATTTTAGGCCTTGTCCACACAGGGACAAAAATGTTATATTTCCGTTTCTTTTTGAAAAAGTTTTCCATAAAGACAAGATCGTTTCAGGAAATGTCCGCACAAGTACGGAACCACTGAAAATGCTGTAGTATTAATGCTAAGCCTGTACGTGGTGCTGTAATGCTGCCATGGAAATACACCAAAAGAGAGAAGAAGATTACAGAAAACTGCCACAAACTTTCTCCTAGTTGCCCTTCTGGTTGTTCTCCATGGTGGATTTAAGAACATATGGTGTATGCTGTTCTTTGTTGTGGTAAAGGAGCATCAGATTTTGAAGGACGACAGCCCTGTAATCCACCATTGTTGTTTTGGTTTCACAGTGCATGCAGTGTAAGTGAGCTACCCTATGTGTGACGTACTGGTTTCAAAAAAGATGCGGTTGGCTGTCCCCACGGAGACAAAACAGTAAGCGTTTACAGGTTTGTTCACTCTGGGACCCTGTTTCAAAAAGTAGCGTTTAACGGCTGATATGCTGATACGACCAAAAACTTTTGTGTATACTCGTGAATTTGTCTCCGTGTGGACGTGGCCTTTATGAAGGAACAGAGGAGATGAGGGGTTTTCCTCAACCATTATATGGCTCCCAGTCAGCATTGTTATTCCTCATCCAAATCCACGGACTGGCTTGAACTACTTCATCTGGCATCTCCTTGACTGTCTTTTGCAAATTCTTCCCCTGTACTCCCAGCTCTAAGAGTAATGAAAATGCTGACCTTACTTCTGACCCACACCCCTCACTTCCACTGGATGAACCCTAAATTTACATTCTTGCTGTTCAGCTCCTGCTCCTAAATCTTTATATCTAAGCTTTTTCCTAAGCTCCCAGTCCTCCCAGAGAACCGTCAGCTCTATGAAATAAATCACACACTGACTGGCAGGCCGGCAAATCTACTTGCATCCCCAGTCATTTGCACCCTTCAGCTGGCCTGACTGATACCTACCTAAAACCTGCTTCTTTTATATTTCTCTCACTGCCCTCTCTCTGTGATTACCACTTGCATTCATCCGTCGCCTTGTGCATTTCATAACCAGCTGCTAAACTTTTCAAAACCCTGTTTGGCTGCCATGTAAACCTACCTTGTGACAAACTGATTTACACTGTTAAAACGTGTCTCAGAGTTGTTTTCCCTGAACACAATGGGCATGATTGGCCCCCAGTGTATTAGGTTCTGGGGCGATAGTAGGAGCATGTTGATACTGCTAAGCCTATGCCTGGGGCTGGAGGTTGGACTGGACAGTACAAAAGAAATGCAAAATAGATATCTTACAGCCCCTGTCATTTATCTATCTCTGTCTGGAACCAACAGGAGTGTGGTAATTGGCTCACTTAAACTGGATCAACCAATTCCCACAACTACAGCACAGCCTGTCTCTACATGAGCACAGGTGCATTTACATCTGTTTCTACCTTCATTCAAAAGGGTATTAATATTGATGGCTGTTGATGTAGTGATGATGAAACTCTTCAGTGTTACTGAGATGTGTTGAAGTGTTAAACACATTACAGGAAGTTCACCTGTCCAGGTGTGTTGTCTAATTAAAACTGGAGTGTCTTGTGCCTTTGTTTCTCTGTTTCTCCTTGCAGCCCATGTATTCTTATTGTTATGATACTCAAAAAGGGAGAGAAGATTGAAAACCAGATCTCCTCTCTGTCACAGAGCATCGGTGAGGTTGAGGCATGTTTCTGACAAAATCCTGCCCCAGCAGTCTTAATGCCGTTCGAGGTAGAGCCAGAGCCTTGTGCTCTGTGGCTGATCCACATCTGCTCCCTGGATTGCTGATTGATGTCAGCAAACACATTGGCAACTTGTCTGTCCAAGTGTGGAAGAAGATGAAGGACAGGCTCAGGTTCAGCCTGGTCATTCTGGACCCAAACACTTCAAACCACTGGCTCCACCTGTCTTACAATCTGACTGGATTTCTGAAGATTTTGAATTGCTCTGTTTTTTTTTATGTCGGAAAATGGTGAAAAATATGAATATATTTAATTTAATTTAATTTAATACTATATGATATAATATCATATAATTAAAGTATTGTGCTCCATGCTCTGTGAAGAAATGTTCATTTCTTCACAGAGCATTTGAATCAGGGTTGGTTTTTATGATCAGCATGTATGTGTGAGAACGTTTTTCAATTTTTTAGTCACAACCAACAAACCCACGTCAGCTGGAGTCTTTTTTTTCATTCATCCATAAAAATGTAAGTTTGTTTTAAGGACTGACGTTTTAGGTCTGGACTGAATTTCTTAAATTTTTTTATATCAGTTTCAGACAAAATCAATTTGTTAACCTTGGCAAATCAGATATCAGCAAAAATCCAACATGGTGCATCCTGAATTTGCAATAATCTAAAGACTGTCAAATATCAGATTTTGAAATTATGATTCATCTCTGAATTTTGATTGTAAATTATAGTTAATTGCCATTTTAATGGCATGTCTAAAATTGAATTATTTTGCATTTGCATGACCTTCTAATAACACTTCTTGAACATATTTTCTAGTGAAGAGTAACTTTTAACATTGTATAAATCTTAAGCTTGTTTCAGACTGAGTGTTTTCTGTATGACAGCAGCGTCACAGCTTGATTTTCATTACGGCTTTCTTGTTAATAAATCAGATCTTTCAGACTGGCTATGTGAATGCTGTGTCCAACATGCTTAGAATCCTGGCTCTCAACTGGTGGGTCAAGACCCAAAAGAGGGTTGTGGAGACTTTTCCAGTGGGTAACAAATGGAAAATGAATTGCTCCAAAAAAGTTTATGAAACTCATTTAAACCTGCTTGTTTTGACCTGTCTTTTTGATTTGTCAGGTTTTTAACTGTCAAGTTCAAAACTGCTTATTTTTACAGCAAGCCTCAATCATCTCTCAGCTAAAACAGACTGAAAATGATGATAAAGCTATTTCCAGCTGATCAAACATTTAAAATTCCACCCTGTATGTGTTTAAGGCTTCCCATTAGGATGTAAAAATGTTTCAGGCCTGAAAAATAATAAATAGTAAAAATAACACATTAAGTCAACCTGCATGTTGTAGCCAATGACTATATTTTTTATAGGCCCATTGATACATACAGTAAAATATATAATCCTGTATGGAGATTCATTTTCATTTACCTGATCAAGCTCTGTTAACACTTGAAATAAAATCATGCACAGCTATGCTACTTTGTTTTCCTTTGTGGTTCACCAGTAAGCTACACAGGCCTGCCCACAGAATTGGCCCCTGAAAAAACAAACAAACAAAAAAAAAAAACGGGCCTGCTCGGTTGTGCTTTATTGATGATATGTGTGTGTATTGGATCAGTAGAATTGGAGCTAGCATTGTGGCTAACAGTAACCTCACTTTGGAGCAGAAAATTGTGTCCAACTAATTTTGAGTTCTAATAATAAAATGATTTATAAAGGCTTAATTTTTAACCTGTTCCAACACATTTTGTTCGCCACTTCCTGTTGGCACTTGCAATCCACTTAGCTGCTTTGCCTCCTTTTTTGCTGTTTATTTTGCCCCTTATAGTCTATTTTTGCTGCTCTTTGCCCCTTTTCAACTTTTAACCCATTTTTGCAACTTTCTCACCCACTTTTGCCATTTTTCACCCATTCTGCCACTTCTTATAGCCCCTTCGAACCCCTTTTTTTGCCCCATGTCACCCATTTCTTCCATTATTTTCCAACTTTTAATCCATTTGTGCTGTCTTTAAGTATTTTTCATTAGCCCCCCCCCCCTTTTTTTTTTTACCAATTTCTGCCACTTTTGATACATTTTTGCTGCTTTTTGCCCTTTCTTTCCCATTTTTGCCACTGTATTTTGCCAATTTTCCCCTCATATTTACTACTCCTGCCACTTACTGACTTGAACAGAGACCCACACTGACAGTACCTTCACATATTAACCCTCTGTTGTAATGCAGTTTAACAACATGACAACATTTTATTGTTACAAGGACACCCATGGTTATGTTGCTTTCTTTGAGGTTTGATTTATTAAAAGTTGTCAAGAATAAATTTAAAAACTCTACAAAACATATGTTTTAAAAAAAAGTTGTTGCACTGATGAATCAATTATCACTCCTGTAACTGACTGACTCAAGCTTTAGTTGATGCTCTTTTTTTCTCTGCGGGGGTTTTTGTGTTGTCAGTATCATTTCTGACACTAGATGTCACCAGTAACCTAAAACACTCACTTTCTCCTCAATGAACCCGTGTTTATACATAAATATCAAAAGTTTCATATCAACAAATAAAATTGTTGTGCTGTACAGTGTTTTGCTGGTACAATGAACCTTACCCAAGCAGTCAGAAAGCATAGCTCAAGAAAAGAAACGTTATCAGGCAATTTAAATACTGCCATCAATAAAAATAAGCTAATAATTTTCATGAAATGGTAAAATGTGTCATTTTCAACATGCTGTTTGTGTTCTGTTATGAATAAAACATCTTTTATGGTAAGTGTTTCTCATTAGATTCTTAAATGAGAAAAAAAACTTCAGACCAAAGAACCTCTACTTTATATAATTAATTAAGATTCAGCCATACCTTTCTAATATTTAAATCTGACTTATCCCTTCAGTTCTTATTTTTCGATTGTGCTTTAAACACTACACTTCAGCAAATATTGCATTTAATATTTACCTTTTCAAGTCATTCAGTAAAGTTAGATTAGTAAAGGGAACAATACCGGAAGTTTCATGCGTCTTAGTGCAAATAAAGATTGCAGTTTAATCTACAGTAATAAAATAAAATAAAAGGGTAATATTATCTTTCTATAATTACATGCATTTCTTATTTCAGCCACAGCATATAACACTTCTGAACATTCACTCAAGACGATTTTAGAAACATTTATAGAAGATTTTATTTTGTTGAAAAATACTAACCGGAAATGCGTCTTATCCGTAGTGATGTAGCTTGTTGCTTGTTTCTCTTTGAGGTTTTACTTCTCCTCAGTCACTGTTGAGAAAGCAGCGAGAGTACTCGTAAGTGTCGGTATTTACCTGTCACTACGGACTATTTTTCCAGTCGAACACCGTGGATTATTTCTAGTTTCGACGAGAAAACTGCAAAAGATTACCTTCGAGGTCCAGCCATGGGTCTGCGCGGATCAGCGTGGAGTGGAGAGGGGGATTTAAAATTCTCTTTTTCATCCCAACAGCTTCTTTTGATTTGAGATAATCGGTGCACCCGGAGACGGACCCAGCTGTGGTTCCTTTCACGTTTGGCGCAGATAAAAGCAGTTCTTTGACTATTACAGAACAGTATATACTAAGTTACAACGGGTCGTTCGCTTTTCTGATATTTTTTTTCCGAGTTTTTGGCTTTCCCGGGGAGCGGGGTTGGCCAACTGAAAGCGACTCACCGAGTCGGGGCTGACCACTGGAGTTGGTCCTGAAAATGGAGGCTGTTATCGAGAAGGAATGCAGCGCGCTCGGAGGACTCTTCCAAACTGTTATCGGAGACATGAAAGTAAGACAAATTAAGTTTGCAATATTTTTTTTTATTGTCAGAAAGCCCTTTAATCAGGCCTCGAAACTAACTTTCTCTTATAGTCGACTTTCAAAACACCTTGTGTTGTTAGTGTTGGTTTTCCCACAAGAGATGAACTGCGAGACTCCGGGTTTCACGTAAAGTCAGCTAACGGTCATTTAATGTCAGCTAAATTAATGTCCGTTTTTGCCCTTGAACCCAAATTAGCCTGCATTTATGGCCATAAAAAATAGACAGCCAAATGGATATATCATTTGTCCAAAAACTTATACAAATACGAAGTTGATTGAGTTTTTCTATGCCAACTAATGTGACAGTCATTTTATGGAAGATGTGGTGTTTAGTTTGTTGGCACTCCTCCCCATTCGCCCCACTCTCTCCATTAAAGTATATATGTTCACTTTTGTAATTTTGCATACTGAGACAGCTCAGTATGGACTAAATGGGCCAATCATTCGTCTGAAAAACTAGCACACTTATTTAAAAGTCATTTCTTTAACTCTTGGCTGATGGGACAATTAGGAGATTTCCCAGCTGTTGTACTTGCTAGGAGGAATGTAGGGAATGTAGCTGTCAGGGTAGAAAATTACCCGCAGCGTCTGGAGGCTTTGACATGTGTAGGTCAAATGGCCAGCCATCAGGTCTACTGGAGTCAGATAGTTTGTTATGAATACTGCTCAGACATTCAGCACTTCTCAGAGCCCCATGTCTCATTTGACTGGGTTGGTTTATGGATCCGCTGTCTCTCTGTGCATTTGGTTTGTCTCAACTTCTTGCCTCTTCTTTTGTAGTTCCACAAATTAAGTATAGAAGCTTGATATGTCAGCAGGAAGAGTACAGTATGACAGGAATAAGTTAGTGGAAATACCCTTCAGTTTTAGGGTTGGGATATTTGATGGAGAATTATCACAATACTAGAAATTCAAGGGATGGTAGCCTACAGGTAGAAATCAATTCATGTTGATGGTCAAACACACACCCCAACAAAGATGAATCTTTTTTTTATTATCAGAATTATGACAAACTCATGCACACTGTCTAGATTACACAGTAATATTGCCAGTATTTTTTGTTTGTTTGTTTGTTTTTTGCAATTTAGACAGTGTGCATGAGTATGTCTACAATTTTGGGTAGATTCACTCCCCTCCTATGCATTTGTCTTATATTTAAGATGTAGTTTCATCTGTAAAATTTGATTATATCAACCGTTAGAATAATAGATTGCGTAGTTTAAAAATATGCAATATTGAAAGCATGGTCCATCTCTGAATGGAAGCAGGCAGAGCTCCTGCTGCTGGTCTCTGGTGACTTTTGATCTCTTTCCTCTCTTAACAGGTCACTTAAAGTCTTTATAAAGTGGCATTGGGAGATTTGGCAGTGCAAAAGAGAGGGAAAGGGAAAGGATCCTTAGTTAAAGAGAGCTGACTTTGGTTGTTGGGTGTAATGTTTGACAGCATAACATGACATTCCTCAGCACCCTGACAGTAGTAGCTCATCAGTGACAAACATATGCTCATGCTCCATACCACTATGCACATTTTTTTGAAATAACATGCCTGGTTAACAGATAAAAGTTTGGTTTTGATTTGGGATAAAAGCCTTTGAGTTGAATAAACCACACTTTGTTTTGTCTTACAGCCATCATGTTACCCCCTCTATTTGGTGCATTAGGCCACTTGTTCTCTGTTAGAGTTGTGAAAAAAAAGCCCCATCAACTATTTTCAGCCCAGGACCTGAATTAGGTAAATTTAGAGTCCCATCGGGAACCAGGCTCATTATATCATAGTATTGGTGCTCTGGAGGCCTGTGACCCATTTTGTAACCTGACACAAGCAGGATATGACAGGATATCTGCTCTACCATTACTAGATAACATTTAACTGTAGAAAGTTCATATAACTATAAAGCACGCTGTTAAAAAGTTATTTTTCCAACACATTTGAATAAGCTTTTACGATCTTATAATATCGTTTACAAGTGTATGAAAAAAAGCACATCTTTTGTTGTGACATAACTGAGTGACATGTATGGGAAAGCTTAAGCTTGGGTTCTGTTTAGCCCTGCAGGTGAGGTTAGGCATCCGGGTGGCCTCACGTCTGCTGATCTTTTACATAATCATGGGAAAAGGTAAATCTGTTCAGAGGATTGTGTCATTTTTGTTTGTCTCTCTCTTTTTTCCTACAGAGCAGTTACCCCATTTGGGAGGACTTTATCACCAAGGCTGGCAAACTGCAGTCGCAGCTCAGGTGAGAACCTGTTGGTTTGCACAAACAACAGAATTTAAGTTTTTGTTTGTTTTAATATGCACTTTCACCCAGCACTCTGGATCAGTTTGGTTCAGTATGCCACTAATTGTTTTTCCACTAGGTATGCACAGATGCATCAGTTTAGTGTCAGTGATGGCCAGATAGAACGATAGGGAGCTGGCTCTTGTTTGAGAGTCAATTTGTTTTTTTGCCATTTTTGTGGCTGACTAATAGACATAAAAAAGCCAAACTGTTAGCAAGTGAAGAGCCCTTTAGCAGCCAAAAAACAGCTTTTTTTTACTGATCTGATCCAGTTGATCTGAATGTCTAAAAAGTGCAGGAATTCCCATCACTTCAAGCAAGCCTGGACGGACATTTGTGCTGGAAATGCAAATAAGATCAGGGTTTACCATGACTGTACCAAACTATACTGAACAAAACTGGAATAATTAGTGGAAGCACACCATAGTTTTTAACTTGTGCTGTTACATAATACATAATTATGTGGCACCTTCTTCTCTTCCAGTTATTTGATGGCACCTAACTGAAGAACTGGAGATCCATCAATCCAAATATTCCCCCATTAATTTTTTATTTGACATTTTTCTAAATTTGAGATTTCAACAATGAAAGAATGGCTTTCTCTACTCATTGTGTCCTACATTTTGGCTTTAAATAAGATGTCAGTGTGTATTTCTTTGGCCACGTGTCCTCAGACTAACCAGCAGTGACAGTTTACACAAAAGCCTAAATTCCTTACAATGTTGCCCAGGGTTCATTACGTGCTCTTCTTCCTCATTTATTCTTCTTTAAGCCTGATTTAATTTGTATTTCTAATGCTGTAAATTTGCACACCTCCTGCCAAAATTATTCCAAGTCTTCTGCTTACAATAGATGCCAATCCCAGGCACCTCTCCTAGTTGGTTTTAAGTGGCCACGTGTCAGAAGACAAACAATCCATGACAGCTGAAATAAAAGCTCATTGTCCAGCAAGTACTGTAAATATGGATGTCCTGCAGTCTAAATTATTCTTTGATTAACAGTGCATGGCAGTTCTCTTGCCATTTAAGTGTCCACGTGTCCTGGGATAGACTCAGACTGACAGCTGTATAAAGGCTCTGAGACTTAACAATACTTTCCAGGGGCCACTCAGTGTCCAATTTGTCCATTTTCTCAGTATTAAGGCTGATTAATGGTGATATGTTATTCAAGTCTCTCCATCATTCAGGGGTTAAATATGTGACCCTGCCATGCTAACACTCAGGTTAGTATCTATGGGCCATGTTGCTAATGACTGGTGGCTTGGCATTGGGATATCTGTGTGTCTGGACTATGTGGAAAAGAACAAATCTACTGGTGATAGTGCTGGTGAACCTTAAGGTACAGTGAAAGTATCTGAACCATAATAAAAATTAGGCTAACACCAGTGGCAGTCTGGCTAAAAGCCTTTCCTAACATTCAGGATATACATTTTTTTTTATTATTTTTGATAATTTTTTTTTTGTTTTAGCTTTGCTTCCTGTATTTAAAAGAAAATCTATAGAAAGACAGTAAATGTAGGAAGAGAGAGCAGAAGATGACATGTATAAACAGTGTTAGGATCAGGGATTGAGCCTGCATCTGGTGCATGGACTGTAGCCTCTGTACACTGGTACCTGTTGCATCAACCAAGCTAAACTGGCACCCCAAGCTTCACAGATCTTTTAACAGGAAACTATTTAACTTGTGTTTTGACCTGTTTTGATAATTGAAACTTCAAATTTTAAAACGGAGCCACTTCATGTATGAATTAACAACACTGATTGCTTTTATTTAATAGGGGTATAATGATCCATCAATGCATAGCGAAGTATAGATTCATTGGCCAGTTATCCAACCAGATTGTTAGAAAGTCAAAACATTGTCATACACCGTCACCTTTAAGATGTGCTTTTATTTTGAAATTCCTCCCCACTGCTGCTGACTATATCTGCCCAGCTTTGCAACTTCCTGAACTAAATCAAGCTAGCGGTAATGGCAACAGTTGCTTACAGCTAGCAGTTAAGATTAAGAGGATGAGGGTAAAATCCACTCTTCTCTCAGTCGAGTGGACATATTTCTTTCTTTTTTTAAAGATCATTTTGAGAGAGTTGTTTTTTATTTATTTAGCCTTTATTTGATAGGACAGCTGTAGAGAGACAGGAAATATGGGTAGAGAGAATGGGGAAATACATGCGCCGAGACAGGGAATGTATCCCGCATCCAGTGTGTCGAGCACTACAGCCTTTGCTTAATCTATCAATCAATCTTTATTTGTATAGCTTTTTTTGTACAAAAGAATGGAGCATTTACAATACCAAAATAATTGCAGGGTTTCCTCTACATGTAATTGATCATGGCACACCGGTGATTACATGTAGAGCAAAGCCCTCCCCCACAGTTTCAAAAAATCCTGGAGGAAACCCTGAATTGCATTTAGTTATTTTTTCAAAATTTTCAGCCCTGATTGGGAATTTCTAGTCTCTGCTCATTAGAATGGAATAATTAATCTTTGACTGCATCAGCAGCATTTCTAATACTGATTTGATATCTGAATTGCATATAAATGTTGCAAAATATGACTAAAGTAGCATTGTCCTGGACTTTGACCTGTCAGCTGCTTCCATCTGCATCCAGTGATGCTCCCAAAATAGACGAATTCCTTCAGTGCAGGATAAATTGAGAGCTGTTCATCAACAAACTATTAAAAAACATGTTTCAGCATTTATGAGTAGCTGTTGCTTGAAAAAGCCTGGCCTACGCCCTGCTTCAGGCTGCAGTGGTTGTGGCATATGGCTGCATGTAACGATTGCCCTTACTGCAATGCTAATAAGAGTGTGCTATCTGGGTTTGCTAATGGTGACCTACAAATGAGGCTTTTTCTGTCTACTTTAAAGCCTGTCTCCAGCCACTACAAATTTGGCAAAACTAGACCTTTCGTCTACAGCATAGCCCCCCCACCCAAGGACCTCTGTAATCTGTTTGGGGACTGAGCTAGATAGAAGGGCACACATACACATACAGTAAAACACAAACACACCCACCTTCCCTCCTTGGCCTGAATAAGCGGCTAGCCAGCAGTGGAAGCGGGCATATGTCTGTGAGTGTAATGACGTCCTCAGGCATGCTACTCTGTAATTTAAACCTTCTGTTCCCTCTTTACAAAGCAACGAGGAATCAACCAATTACAGTGTTGGGGTTGTTCGGTCATTTCTGGACCAAATATGGTGTTTTTCCCTTCTTTTTCTGGTTTTGAGAAGCTATTGCACACATATAGACACATGTACATGTATGTGCACAGCACAGAGCTTTCAAGAAGGGCAGTGCAGAATATAGGCTAACTGATTTCTAATCAAGGCCTTCTTTTAACTTGTCAGTGTTTGGTCTGTTTGGTGGGGTATGGTTGATGCAGCTGTGTAAGGGCAAGGCTGATACTCAGGCCTCTTTCCTCTGGTTTGAAGTTCAGAGACCACCTCTGAACTCCAAATCAGCCCATGAACTTAGAGGTTATAAAACTTGTTCGGATTCAAAAGGGGTTCTAAAATGTTTGGTAGATTGATAATAACTCAGATGAATACTTTTACTCATAAATAAGCTTACATAATTTCTTGAAACCCCATCAGAGTATCACAGTGCTTGGTATGATGTGCCTGAAACAACCCAAGTTAAACACAGCCTCCTTTTATGATTCAGATTTGCTATAGTCACATTCCAGTTTCTATTCGACTAAGAATAGATGAGGACAGCAGTGCTGAATGTATCATTGTCAGAAAAAGCACACCACTGTACTACGCCTGTGTCCGAAGGGAGTTTGAATTGGCCCAGCCAAGACCTTGGGGAATAGATATGTTAAAGTCATTCGTCTTGACTCCAGGACAGGGGCATATGCAGATTTAAAAGCCAATGGTTGCAGTCAGGTCCTTGTTGGAGAACTGTGTAGACCTGAAGGCTGGTATTTTCTTGAAAATCTTGGTAATTGAAACAGGATTATCAGTTGCAGCTTTGTTTCAGTTTATTTATTGACAATTGTATTATTTTACTGTTAAAACGTGCAGGAAAAGTGAATTTAAGTCTTTAAATGTAATTTTTCTTGATGTTGCCTTGTTAAAATTCTCCATGAAATGCAAAAATGATACATTTTGTCCTTTCATGTTGGCTGTTGAGGTTGACCTGTCCATGGTTGTACTGATAAGACTTGAAAGTGAAGTAAATGGATAAACAAGTTTAATAGGCATCCCTCTTGTTAAAGCGTGGAACAATAAACAGCAGGGGATCATGCTTGTGGTGGTTGTAGACTGCTGCACATTGGACCTTAGCGCTGAAGCCTTAGGCTTCAACTAAAACCACCTCCCACATAAACCTGTTTTGCATTTCTTAGTTAAACCTGACTGAACAAGACTTTTCTGCAAGAATATATATCACATAAACCAAAGTGTTCATGGTATAAATTAGTGGGAGCAGATATGAGTTGGAGGTTGCTCTGGTGCCGACACGAAGCTTTAAATAGAAAGGAATCTGTGTGTGCCTCCGCGTATGTTTCCTTTTCCATTTGCAAGACACACCCTGGGATCCTCTAGTTAGCTCTGTATCAACACAGCACTTATTAGTCATTAAGATTTTGGAGCGATAAAGAATATGGCTGTCACATCATTGACCAATGCTAAGACTTGGCTCTCACTTGAATGAAGGAGAACGTTTACCCTTGTATAGTTTAGGCCTCGTGTTTATCTGCTGAACAGCTGTGTTCTGTATTACCTTGCTGCCAAGCATGTGGGAGTCCCTTCAGACATGTAAACTGTAACTTGTTTCAGTTACTAACAACTTTTACAGTCTTGAGACAATCGAATGAAGAGCGTTTCAAAATGTTGTGAACACAAATTTGGAAATATATTTTGAACTCAATAGATGGTTTAGGGTAAAAAATCAGGCCTTAATTTTATTGTGTGTAGCCAGCCTCTTCTAAGTAGTTTTAAAACACTGTCTGTTACTGGCATCCAAAAGGCAAAGAAGGATAAACTATTAACAGAATATTTCTCTTTTGTAACATGGCCATATTGATGTGGGATAAAAATACCCTCAAAAGATGCATAACCAGAGGTACCGCCTTTTTGAAGCCATTTTCTCTATCTGATTTTCTTCTCTTATTGATGTAGTAATCGTCTGAAACACTGTTTGATTGGTGGGTAAAATCAACTCACCGCTCCTTTAACTTTATCACTCATACATTAGAATCCCTCCTTACACTGCTTTAGAGTGCCTGGATACAAAAAGTATAAACATACACGAGTCACCAACTCCCTGAAGTCAGCTATTGTTTTGCCCAGTTATGAAAGCCACCTTCCTGGATTGTTTATGGAAACTCTCAGGTTGTATTATGGTGGTTTTCTGTTTGCTAGTGGAAGATAACAAGGGTCTACAAATTAAGGAGCTCCACTAGAACAAACATGCTTTTGTGGCTGAATGTGCTATGGAAAATTACCCTGATGATCTTTCTTTTTTAGCATGCCTGACCATTAGTTGGTCTTGTCTTTTGTGAGGAACTCAGATATCACATACTTGCACGTGAGCAGAGTCTTTCATCTCCATACCTGTGATCTCTTATGATCTTTATCATAAGAGACCTGTTGAAGCAGCCAGTTGCAGGAAAAGTAACTTGTTAGTAAGGCAGCAAAATTATGCATTTAACAGCAGAAGATAAGTTAAAGTTATCTTAGTGCAAACTTTCACTACTTTTTTATAACTTATTTTGTTTGTCTGCTCAAAAATACTTATGCTAGATTAATGTTTTTGAAAAACTTGGTAAACCATAAAAGGTGAGGAATGTGCAGGTCTAAACTATGAATTCATCCAAGACCCTTTCCTATTAAGAGCAGATCGGTAGATCCTGGACTGAAATTTTTTTTTATCAACCTGCAAGTGTGGCAGACTTAGGTGAGCTGATCTGAGCTGAGCTAGACAGTCTCCAAGTGATCACATAAACACATCTCACACAGCAGGGTACATCTAAGTTTATGCACACCTTCAGCACTTAAAAAACACACTTAAATTTCAGATTAACGGGAAATGTTGCACAAATGATAAAAATCTTTTTCTTCCACTTTTCTCTGCAAAAGAAGAGTTGTTTTCCTCATCAGATTATTTGTCTCTGCCTGCCAACACTTGCAGCGAAGTTGATCAGCCACCTGAGTTATGTAACTTTTGACTGATTTTGAGTTTTCTTTTCTCTTAGGGCGACTGTAGGTTCTGTGGCTGCCTTCCTGGATGCATTTCAGAAAGTGGCCGACCTGGCTACCAACTCACGAGGTAGGAATATACTGTATATGCACACAGATTTGGAGGCTTTCATGCTTGAAAAGTTGCCATTTACACCTAGCCTGTTCTCCATGTTAGCTCCCTGTGTTAGTGCAGTGCTTACAGGGTTAAATCAGTGACCCCACTGTTTACAAGTCTGTGTCTGGGCACCTATGTGTTGGTGGGTCTGTCTGTGTAGCCCCACTGTGCAAGTCCAGTTTTTCAGATGACTGTGCTGAGGAGACTTGTGGCTTGTTTGCTTTATCGTCTAGGTAGTAAATCCATCACTATGCTGTTTGAAGCTCTGCTGCTGGCTTTGTCTTCGACCTCTACCCCCTTTCCCCCCCTTTATACCCCTCCTTCTCCCCCAACTTCACATGTGTATACTCCACCTCTGCTACATCTGGCCTCTCTGCTAGAGTCTGCTTCCACTGTTTGGAAAGAGAGAGAGGGAGTAAGAGATCACACCTCTCCCTTGCATTGACACCTCCAGTCCTGCTCCTTACTATTAATAGGAACTGAGACAGACAGAACCATTCATCACCTCACTCACTGCAGAGAGGAAGAGAGGGGTGGTAGAGGAGGGAAAGAAAGAGAGATGGGGAGTATAGGGAGTCGTCATTACCCTTTCTGTTCAGCTCACACTGTGCAAATATTTGTTGTAGAGTGGGGTTCACTTCACCCTTCATCTACTCTTCCATCACCTTCTCTACCCATCTGTCTATGTAGTGTACTGCATGCTAACAGTATCACATGACCAAGGTGTGATTTATGTACTATGAATCTTAAGTTTCACTGCACACCTGGGCTCTTAAACATGTGAAAAGTATGAGTTATTCAATACTATTATATAAGCTGCCCATATAGACATCACAATAGGATTTTGACAAAAGCTGGGGCCATGTCATATTTATCAGTAATAATGGTCTGCTTGTATAAATGCTCATGCTCCTAAAGGTAGATAGTAAAACCTAGTGTTGAGATTGGTGAGCTGTGCTTAAAGGACTCAGCTTTTCATCACCCTAAGGTTAGACTGCACTGTTCTTTTGTTTGTTACAATGGTCACTGTGTCACATTAGTCAGTAAATCCTGTGACTCAACCAACAGACATGATGGAGTAGGTGGGGGTACCTGACCAATCATCATGATGAATGAGATTATGTTGTAAGGAAGAGGAACTAGGCTGAACTGGGATGACACCTGAAAATAAGACTGCAAACAATATTAACTGTCCTGCACTGTATTGTTAATCTGTATATTTTGAATAGTATGCCAAGTCTTGATGCTTACAGCAGTTCACTTGGCAACTGAAATGCCTCTGTTTCTCACCAACAATCATCTTTTACAGTCTGTTGTGGTAGTCCTTAGGTAATACATCTTAAAGGCAGGGATGTCGTCAACAGACCTCAACAGTCATAGTTCTGTCAAGCAGCACCAACTTCATCATTCTTCTTTTGCTTTACCTTGTGACATTTGCACTTGCAGAGCATTATGTGCTCATAATAGTCGACATCACTAACGTGACAGAAGAAATTGTAGAGGGTCAAACATGTCTCACATTGTGTTGGGAGCAAGGTAATATTAGTTTTGGATTTTTCAGTAGTTTCTATTTTATTTCATTTTAGTTTAGTTATTATTAATTTTAGTTTTTTGGGATAGATGTCAGGGCTAAGTGAACATCATACATTTTTAAAATCATTTTCAAACAGGCTTCTCCTCACTTATTTAATTTGTTTAAAGATGATGTTTGAGTACAGCTGCAGACATAAAACCACCACTATATGAAGTCTAAACCAATCAATTCAGGCAATTTTAAACTCCTCAGGCTTAGGTGTAGGTGCCAGTTGATGTGGTTGTGTCAAAGACAAGAATTAAGGATATTTTGTCTCTATTGTTGTTCTATTTTAGTTACTTTTGTAAGTGCACTATACAGTTTTAGTTAGTTTTTCATTTTTTGGTAGAGCTTGGTTTTTATTTAGTTTCACGTAACTAAGATCATTTTTTAATTTTACTTTTAGTTAGCTATGATAACCTTGGTTGGGAGGTCATTTGCCATCCCAGACGTGACCTTGTTGTGTGCTATGACACATTACAATGAATAAAGCCATTGATTTTTGAGATGAATGGGTCCCAAAATCCTCAGACAGTTGTGTCAGGTGAAAGATGGGCTTTTTTTTAAAGATTTCTGGGCCTTTTCATGCCTTTATTTGATAGAGCAAGGACAGTGGATAGACTTGGAAACAGGGAAGAGAGTGGGGAGAGACATGGGGCAAAGGGCCACAAGCTGGATTTCGAACCTGGGCCGCCCACGTACATGTGTAGCGCCTTAAACCACTCGACCATCTGCGTTTCAAAAAGATGGGCTTTTAATGTGCAGACTGACATATGTACAGGACAAATGCTTAACAACAAATTGTTGATAATTGTGATGTGTTTTGATATCCTCCTCTTTATATTTTCTTAGATGTGCTATTCGTTATCATGAAATCATTCATGTAGACTAAGTGTAACATTAAACACCATTCTACTCAGTTTTAAAGATTATTATTGTGTTTTTTTTGCCTTTATTTAGATAGGATGGCTGTAGCGGGATAGAAAATATATGGAAAGAGTGTTGGGGGGAAGAAATGCACCAGAGAGCGCAGGACCAGGAATTGGTCCCGCAACCAGTGCGCTGAGGATTACAGCGTCTGTAAATGGGCACCTGCTCTACCCACTTAGCCACACGAGTGCCCCATTCCACCCTGTTTAATCCTTGCAGGAGCTCATATTTATGGAGAGAATACAGATTAGTTGTAATTGTTGTAGTAGAACCTTGAAAAAATCAGATACTTTTCTCTCTCTGCAAATACACCAGATTTATGCATTAGGGCATTCGCCACCTGTCAACCCGTTGGTCTTCTGACTGCAGATACTTTTCAGAACTCTTTATTATAGGGCTTTGAGACTCAATGCTTAGAGCACTAAAGACAAGGGTGATGGATGCCCTGATGGTCAGAAAATGTTAAAGTGGGAGTAACAGCTGTATTAAATCAATATGTCATGCTTTAGATTCTATCTGCAATCACTTCTGAAGTATTGATGCATGAGCTCATTAAGGAGCCTGGCAAATAAAAAGGATAGAAAGTTTAGATTCTTCAAGGGTATAAGCTATATTTATCCAGATTAACTCTGGTAAATTAGGAATCAGAGACTATATCTCTAGGCCACCAAAGCCAAAGACACATTTGTCACCAAAACAAAGTGCTGTTTTGGAATCTTAAACTATGAAAGAGTTGTTATGCACATGTAATGGCTCTGTAAAAGTGCCTGGGGTAGTGATATTTCTACTCAGGCAAGATATCAGCTTACTGTATTGTTCGTCTACATAGCAATGGAGCAGTGTACTTTATCACCCAGCCTGTGTGTTTCTGTGCAAGTCTCTGTGTGTGGGTGTCTGCTACAGTAGCTTTGATGTTAAAGAACATCTGCATGGTTTTGTGACTAGATCAGATAAAGTGCAGTCTGACGGACAGGCCACTTTTCTGTTTGCACATCACACAAGGCCAAGTGGGTGCTATGGCCACAAAAATATGATGACACCCTTTCTTTTACCCTCCATCTTCTTGCCCCTATTGTTACATAAAAAATGAAATTTCACATACAGAAGGCTTAGTCTTGTAATCAGGAGAACAAGAGTTTCGGCCGCCTTTTAAAGTAATGTATAGCCTTCAGTTATTGGCTGTGATTGTAGCTCATAAAAAAATCAAGGGTTGATCAGTGGACTCAGCAGGCTTTGATATGTGGTAGTGCTTATGTTTATTGGTGTTTAGATGAAAGACGCTCTGTAATGCTTTTATCAGTGTTATCACTGAAGCAGGACATTAACAGAAACCTTTCATGAACCTTGGACTACATTTTGGTGTTTTCTGTTTTGCTTTGTCAGATGTTTCATATTGCTTTTAGTGTCCATTCTACGGCTGGTGCATCTTGTGTTGACTCCAACAAGAAATCAAGGTAAAGGTAGAACAACAAGACATGAACAGACAGAACAAGACATGTTTTTCTCACTCATGTTTTATAAATGAACTATGCCAAAATGTTCTCTGTCCATTAATAAATCCGGTATTAACAACAGGACTCTGCTTTAAACATTAGTTCTTCTGACTGCCAGTCAAAGACCTTGTAACTTGATTTTCGTTTACAGGCTTTTAAACAAAGTCTTTTAAAGATGGTTCTTTCTTTCTGGACCCAAATAAATGTTAAATTACTAAAACATGTGAAAGAGAGGTTGAAGCAAAGCCATTGACCTCCAGTCTTTGGAGTGAACCGCATTTTTCCTGCAAGTATTTCAGTTATATCCCAATATTCTTCTGTGAATTTAACTTTTGGCTGATCTCAAAATCAAAATCAACTTTATTGGCCAAGTATGCTCGTGCAACAAGGAATTTGATGGTTAGCTTTGCTAGTACACTGCTTTCCACATTAGTTAGCAAATGACATTTTTCCCTTATTTTCCAAAATATTTATGCAAATGACAGAATATTTTTCAAGTCATCAGCCATTAGAGCATAATTCAAATGTTTTTGAACAAACTTCATAATGATAATCATTATTTTTTTAAAAATAAAAACCTCAAAATGCCCTTTTCCACATTATTAAGCAGGCCACATGTTTCAAGCAATATGCGAAAGATAAAGGATCTCTCGGCTGCCAAAAAGTGTCAAATAGTGTAATGCCTTGGACAAGAAATGAAAACATTAGATATTTCACGAGAAATTAATTGTGATCAACGTACTGTGAAGAAATTTGTGGCTGAGTCAGAGCACAGACAGGTTCATGCAGATAAAGGCATAATGAGGAAGGTTTCTGCCAAATTCATCAGATTAAGAGAGCAGATGCTAAAATGCCATTACAAACCAGCAAACAGGTATTTGAAGCTGCCGGTGTGTCTGGAGTCCCACCAACCTCAAGGTGTAGGATCCTCCAGAGGCTTGAAGTCGTGTATAAACCTACTATTCGGCCGCCCTATCCAATGCTCACAAGCAGGAACCGTTGCAGTGAGCCCAGAAATACATGAAGACTCATTTTCAAACAGTCTTGTTGACTGATGAGTGCCGTGCAACCCTGGATGGTCCAGATGTAGGAGTAGTGGATGGTTGGTGGATGGCCACCATGTCCCAACAAGGCTGTGATGTCAGCAAGGAGGTGGCGGAGTCATGTTTTTGGCCGGATTCATGAGGGGAGAGCTGGCATCCTGCAAAGAAATTCATGCAGAAACTCTCCAAAAACTTACAAGGTCAATGAATGCAAGAATAGTGAAGGTGATATTAAAGAAAGGGTCCTATGTTAACATGTAACTTGGCCTGTTAAGATGTTCAAATAAGAGAAAAATGTTATTTGCTTAATAATATGGAAAGCGGCGTATATACAAGTCTGTGCATATTGACCTGAAACATGATTGTGTTTCTGTTTAAATTAGGACAGAGTTCTGTGTTGAATTTCAAGTTCAGCTTTTTTAAATGGCATTTATTTGTAGTAAAGAATCTTCATGACCTTAAGCCATAAGGACAACTTAAAAAGAGGAATAGTCTTCAGTGCTAACTAAATAACCCAGTCAAGCCTCTTTGGCTGCCAATTTATTCATATCTATTGTGGTTGATTGTGAAACCACATTACCAAACAATTTTTCAGTGTAAACATCAGTAAATTCCCATGAGCTCATTATTGTGTTGCAGAAAACAACTTTGACTGAGTTCTGGAAGTGGTCCAGAGAGAGACTGGAGCTTCATAAAATAATCTGCTGTGGCATGTGGTTTTTGTTTCTGTATTTGTATAAGTGATTCGTTTAAACTGATCTATGAGAACCAGCTGTTTTCATGAAGATGGACAGAGGAGATTAAACCTGCAAACTGTGGATCCTTGGCTAGTTTTAAATCAGATGAACCTGCTTAAGGACACCCAATGGGAGTAGAGTAAGATTTAGAAAACAATGAAGGATTAAAACAAAATATTTAATAGGTATTACAGAAATAAATCTCAATCAGAGACATGCTTTTGCTTCTTTTCATTGATGAAAAGAGGAAAGATAAAGCCCAGCTTAGAGGTTTACAGTTGAATGGAATAAAATAACTGGAATGCCAAGTGGGGGAATGGTTGAATAGAAGAAAGGAAGACTTAAGAATTCAGACAAAGACTTTCTTTCCCTGTAGTGTCTTATTATGTTGTAAACTTTAGCTGACATTGAGCACACACACAACTCTTACACTTACTTTGGTGGAACATTCAAACAAACAATAAAAGTCGTAGAGCAGTATGTGGCACCCAACTGCAAATAAACGGTCATTATAGAGGAGCTGGCACACCTCTACACATTCAAATGTGGTCATTATAAGATAAATAAATTCACAACCACCCCTCATACATTCACATGATTAGCTGAAAGCACCTGCTCTGGTTTGTTTTGTTGGGATTTGGACTTTTTCCATGTGAGAAATGCGAACTTCTCTTTGTTGTTTCACTGATAGGGTGTCCATGTGTCCGGCTTAAGGCCGGACAGTCTGGAATTTCAATGCCTCGCCCGGCGTCCGCCGCAGCCCAAAGCTAGATGCTTATTTGTCCTCCTTTTGGAGTCGCACCTGAATGTAACGCAGCATATTGTCCATTGCTCTCTTTCTCTGCACAGCGGTCCAGTTTTTGTATGTTAAATATGATCCAGGTAATGTACAGTGCTTAACAAATTTATTAGACCACCTGTCATATTTGTCTCAGAGACCATCCAGCATCATGAAGTGCTTTAATGCGGACTCTTTCATTTTCAGTGAGCTCTCCACATTTTACCATTTTGAACACAAATGAGGGATTTCAGACTGAATTCACCTTTTTATACCCAAATTTGAGCTGGCTCACTGGGCTTCTCTGAGAAGTCAGAAATGAATCAAGCATAACATTCAACCACTAAAACTCATTTTTCTGTTCAGGACTACAAGTAAATAACTATAATTTGACATATTAATCAAGAAATATTAATGTGCTTTACTATTTTTTCACTTTTTTGTAAATCAGTAAATTTGAAAATTCATGGATAACAATAATAATTATATTTTCGCATTAAAAAATATCATTTCGGTTAGAGAGCTTCTACATGTTTGTGTATTAACCATTGCAGAAACATAAAAAATGATTTTGGTAATTACCAATGCTGTTAATTTAGGGCAGCTGTGGCATAAACCTTACTTTGGGTGGTGATCTAATAAATTTGTTAAGCACTGTATATACAACGTTGACCAAACATAAACTTTACCTGGCCATCACACATTAGTAAATTAACCCTAAAGATATCTATTTTTCGGTGCCATCCATGATCACTGAAGTGCAAGCAGTGTCTGCTTGCTCTCCCTCTCTCTGAGTTTCTGATGCTTGCTGCACAGAAACTCTCATCTTGTCTGTCACGTAAATTCACCCGTTATTCTGCAACCTCTCTTGTCAAACATCAACTTCTACCATTGTTTAGTTTGTGAATTTATGATAAGACTGTCAAACTTCCTCGCGCAGATTAGCTGTTTTAAAAACCAGATCGCAGGTGAAAATAGATAAAGACAATGTATATTTAAGTTGATTTAACAAAAGATGATTACACTGAAGCCGAAACATAAAGAAGAGGAGAAAGAAGCAAAACGGATGAGCTGCTGTGTGTGAGAGAAGGGGAGGTGTGCAGGGGTGAGTGTGAGAGGGTGTAAGGGGGGCAAGATCAGCTGGTTTATATTAGTTTTATTTTGAGGAGAAGACCCCAATAAGACAGATAGCTAATAAAGTGGGATTTAATGTTATGATTAAAATAATTAACCCATTGTGACCACTTTTTTTAGACAGGTGGAAATTAGAAATATCCTCATTATTGCAACAAGGAATTATTAATTATTGTTACTTAAAATCTATGATAATTTTACTAACCAAGAACTGTGTATTTTATATGCGACTAACTTGGGCTAAATTGCAACGACTTAGTATTTGTTATTATTGTAGTAATATATCTTTTAGTTATTTTAAGATCCTTTTGAGTGTTGTTAAGTGAGTATGTTTGGGGGATAGTGGGGGGCCTCACATCAGAGTCTGCTTAGGGCCTCACTTTGGCCAGAGTTGGTCCTGCATCAAATTGTTCTTCAATAAGTAGAGTATCTCAGAATCACTGTATCATGATACCATCAGTATCATGGACAAAATTGTATTGTAGTGGGGAATACACTAGAGTCCTATTTGTTGCGATAATTCTTGCTTCACTGAGTGCTGCAAAGTGTCCTCCTTTTTGATGCTGGGGAAATGGCCACCCTAGTCACTGATGGGTTAACTGGGGACTGCTTTGGCATCTCCTCAGTGCTTTTGGTTTCTTCTTGTTTTTAAAGCTGTTCCTTTTCTTCTGATCATTTTGTGTAAATCTTTTATTCTGCCTATGTTGCCTTAGAAAGTATTTTAGGTTTATTCTATTGTATCATTTCTTTCTCATTTAATTTCTGATTTCTATCCCTGTTAGGGTTTTATTTCAGTATTTATTATCTGGCTTTATTTTTTTGCAGCTTTGATTGTTGTAGCAGAAGGATCTAATATGAGATAGCAGAGCTCTTCCTCACTTTATTTTCAAAGTGGATCCAATTTTTGTCTATTATTTTTTGTTTTATAATTTTGGTTTCATACCATTGTCTGTCAATAGCAAGCTATTAACTTTAAAACGTGTGCAACGCTGGCTTATAATTTGAATGGAGGTTTACTTTGACTCAAATCCTGTGAAGTAACTTTGTGCAATCAAGTTGAGAAAACAAGTTATTAGCATTAAGTACATCAACAACAGAGATTTTCCAAATATTCCTAATACTTATTTGTGATTCCAGCCCATTGAAATTTAGATGTTCTAGTTTGTGTTTTATGCAAACAAATGAGTGTTTAAGCTACATCCTCAAGTGATTAGATTAATTTTGTTTGCTTTCCTTTGCACTTATCCACTGAAAACCTATATTTCCATGTGACTCATGTTTTTCTTTACAGTCCGCGAAACTTTGCGCTCTCTCTGGCTCCTTTTCACTCATTCAGACAAATTTTGCATCCTTCTCTCTCTGAGTTCCCTCTTCTAGCCTTTTTTGCTCTCTGTTCCTGTTTATTAGCTGGCCCTTTCTATCTTTTGCAACCTTGAACCTGCCCCAAAACATCACATGCACACATCACATTTGGCGTGTCCTTGAGCTGTTGGCTAAACACATTTGGGAACCTTGGGGTTGAAACACTGTGACCATGTTTGTCCTAATGGATATTACTGTTCTATTTATTTGTTTAAACTCATGTGATTTTTATGTTAATGATTAAGCATATTTTAGGTCTGATATTAAGGTCAGACATCAGACGACACGCTTCTTGAGTGTCCAGGAGACTGTTTTTGTAGTCAAAAGAAAAAAAAAATTGCCATCTTTGTCATGGTTTGGTCACTATTTGGAAAATTTGATTTCTGCTTTATTCGTTGAGTTAATGTGTCAAGAAACTTAATAAACTTAAAAAACTCATTTTAAGATGTAAAGGCAAAATAAGAAAACATTTTCTCAAGCATTAAAGGCTGGTCTAATTTTCTGTATAACAAATCAGTAAATAAATCCAGACTGTAGTCTTTGGAACACGTTTTATTTTGAAATCTTAATTAAGTTATTTCAACTGAAAACCTGACACTTCACAGGTCATTAGTGAAAATTAGATTGTCCAATCAAATCCTATAAGGTAGGTAAGAGACAGCAAAGGGAGAAAATAACAGAAAAGCCTGCAGAACAATCTCTTCTGTTTTCCCAAGGTGTCACTTCTTTATATCTATTTAGATATCTCCTCTTTCAGTGTGTAGTATCAAATTAAGATTTCATCATAGTTTCCTTCTTTGTGTATGAGGTTTCTGCATGGCTTAGTTTCTGTAAGCCAGTATTTGTCTTTTTGGCTTGTCTTTGTGTGTTTATAGTTTTCCAGTGCTACTGTACTGGTATTCCATTCAGTAAGTGTAAGAGTGACAGAGTGGTGGAGTAGTTGGTTTATTGCAAGTCAGACCCAGAGAAACAGCTGATCGCAATCATGTTGTATCAAGGTATGACATCATTTCATACATCAGGCCACACAGTGTGCAATAATAATATTTTTACTCTTTTTGAAATTTTACCCACAAACACAACAGGATAATCATAAAATCAAGTGGAGTGAACATATTCAGGTCTGTAATTATGACCCATTTTAAGATGCTAAACTGTAATCTCTTTCTGGTATGCAGACAGATTTTACATCCCTGTCTGTTAAGCATCCTCACAGTCACTTTAGTTTCACAACGAGCAGGTTTTACAAGTTTTTAGTCATAATCAGCACTTGTTAAAGTCTTTCATTTACTCATCTTAAAATCCCAGCATCTAAAATCTCTGACACAGGAAAGAAACAGTATGACTCGAGGCAGAAGAAAAGAGCTTGTACTGTTTTCTGCAAACATTTAAAATGTATTTAAGTAAAATGTATATAAAACAATTTAAGGACTGCTAGCCCATCTATCCTGGTCCCTCTCTTACTCATTGTTTGTTAGAAAAACAAATGACATCAACTTACACACAAAACAATGTTTTTTCACTGCACCCGTAGCATAAAAGTGTGTTCACAGTTTTAAAAATAACAGAGCTTGTGTTGGTAAGCAGCTGTCAGGACACTGTCTCTGCATGTAAAGTGAGTATTAGTGTGTGTGCATTATGTCAGTATGTCACACAGTGTGTGTGTAGTGTATTAATCCCAGTGGCTCTGTCAGCAGCTCCAGTGTTGAGTCTGTTTAGACACGTCTAACTCTGTAGAGATGAAATGGACACCTGCCACAAAGCTAGCATGTAGAAGCCTGTTAGATCCATTTGGACATCAAAAGATTATTATTATGTACAAACCTTTCATCAGAGACGATAATTACTTGCATCCTTTAGTCAGCTGTCTGGTAATTCATGGTTTATTGAACAAGAATAATCAATTATGCATGCATGACAACAAAATTTAATTGTAAGTTGTCCCTCACTTTCTGCTTATATGTCAAAGAGCCCTGTTATATGAACAATAAACTTGTGTGGGTTTTCCTGAATGATACCAGAGATTATAAATTTGAGAATTCTTTTAATATTTAACTGTTCTAAATACCCAATGCCTGTATTACCCATAAAAATTCATGCATCTCTTTACTGTTGTATTGTACTGTTGTCTTATATTCATATACACATATTGTGTATGCATGGAACAAAGCCAGCTAGTCTGTCATTATTGCAGTCCTGATGTCATGGCAGTAATTGCTGTTATACAAGCCATCTCTTTATTACCTCTGTGTTTGTCGTACTCACCTGACTGCACCTGTGTTTGATTGAATTCATTACAGAGACACGGCCACAGTCTTCTTTTTCTACCTGGCTTAGCTGTATGAAACAAAATGTCAACAAAATGTGAGCTTTAATAGTATGTCGAAGCAGCCCAGTGGGTCTGAGTGAGCTGTAGCTGTTATAAAGCTTTAATGATTGTTGGTCTCATGGCAGTCATGGAGGGGTAGAGGATGGAGCTTGAGAAATTGAGATACATATGTGTGTGTTGAAGTGATATATTACTTTTTCTGCTTTAACTGTATTAAATAGAACAATATCAGTGCAGTAGTGCTAAGTTTTAACATACTGGTGTAGCAGCCTAGATGCCTCCCCATTAGCTTTGACATAGTTGATGTGCTAAATCTCTCTGACCTCTATACGCTGCCTTGCTTTAGCCCATTGTATAACCTCTCCCATTAACATCAATAGTGCCTCTCCTTATGGAGTAGCTTAATTCCACTGAGGCCATGTGTGCCGACAATGAGTTCAGATCCTGAAAATAACTTTCAATCTAGAAATTAGTGTCTTCCTCCCTTTGAATTGTATGGAAAGTGCAGCACAGATTGTTCAAAGAAATGCCACTATAATAAGAAAAAGAGACAGAAAACTTCAGAATAGACCATTACATGCATATTTTATAAATTGCTTATGTTATTTCGCTCTTTTTAGTGAGTATGCAGCACAAGTGGTGCTGTAAAACCCAGATGTCTCAAAGAATTTACCTTCTACTGTTTCCAGTCATCTGGTAATGCACTTGGTGCCTCTGTTAATCCTGGTCACAACTGTTGTCTGTTATCTATGCCTGTCACTGGTAAAGGCATGCATAACATACCCACATGTTATCACTCTTTTAACATCTTAGTCATGGTATTTATGGTTAAAGAGTGATTAATAGCTGAGCTTAATGTGCAACATGCATGGTAATAATTTAAGTTGATTAACATGCACATGAATCTGACAGTTCGCCAAGTAAACAATGAGGTTAAGTGGGAGATATTGTGTTATTATTTATAAGTGCATACCTGACCTAGATAATGAATATTTCTGTACACTTTGAGTTTGTGCTTTTAACACGCTACACAATAATAAGAGTGTGTATCTGTGGAGTGTTGATTGTCATATGTGCAGGGCTAGAGCCGGTGGGTACATACAGGAAAGCACATGCACCACATACTTGTTGGTGTATTTGTGTGGTGGTGTGGGCATATGCATGCCCTGGTTGTTTCTCAATGAGGCCTCTGTTCCCTAACTCTCATCCCTTTTTACTGAGTGACACTGGGCCTTATAATTACGCAAAACCAGCACACACCAGGCCAACTTGGAATCACATAAAGGAGTGATCAGTTGAGGTGTTTGAAGTAAGTAGACTCTCAGCTTCTCATGTCTTTTTCCATTTTAGCAGCCCAGAGTAACTCTAGATAATCTGTTCAGGTCTACCTGAATGCAGATGTGCTGTGACTTGACATGCTTCAAGACCAAAGTAACATTTTGTGCTGAATGATCATGGACATACTGGCTGTCTAAACTCGCAATGGAATGCAATGAACTCGACACCCTCGTGGAACAGTATTCAGTTTAATCTTGTCTATATTTTTCTCATTTCTCTAAGCACCCTCTGTGTGATGTGCTATGGACAGAGCCCCATACAGCTCCAGGGGGAAAAAAATCTGTCCCTTTCCTATTTGCCTCTCTCAGTTCATGGCTTGGCCTTTTGTTACAGAGCAGCTTTAGATCCTGAACCAGCCCACTGTCTCAATGCCCTCTCTGAAAGGGCTCTGTCCTCTTTTTCCAATTTCAGTCCAAGACCAGCTCGGCCGTATACATTTCCTGTTGGCTGTCCAGCCCAGACCTAGATCCCATCCTCGGACGAGCTGCGTGCCTCTCAATCCCCCCCTCTGTTCTCCTCTGTTCACCCTGACCTCATCCTGGGAATCTTACAGATCACTGGAACCAGCAATTAAACCAGTTAATGGGTCAAACACACACTCACACATTGATTGAATCAGAATACAGCCACAAATACATGCAGAGCACAAGTAGGGCTTCAGTCATATAGATTGAAATCTATAAATTATCTCTCCATTTCACAGACAATATAGTCCAAGATGATTTAGAGACAGGTTTCCTGTTCTGTTAAAAATTTATGGGTCAAACTCTTTTGTCTTTCATGGCATTCGCCTTGCTATTTAGTTTGCCCTATAAAACACACTGACATCATATATACAAGGAAGTGTCTTGGAAAGATTTACCCTGAACCATCTGCTTTAATATGAACATCTGTCCACAGACATGGCAGTTTCAGAGTGGGGCTTCAAAATGTAATAAAGTGAACTGACGCAAAAAAAAAGTGGGTGCAGTGTTTATCTCAGAATGTGTGGAGCAAACGCTGTCGGACACATTACTCTCCAAGAGTAAAAGAGAATTTATAAATGTTTTTTAGATACATATCAGAGTTAGCTAAACACCACTGAGTGTGCTTGACCTGGAAAGGGAGCAGAGAATCATCGGTGCACTTGACTCTGTGTGTATGCAGTGTGTGTCCAGTCTGGTGTTTGTGTGTTAGCGCTGTTTGCTCTGTCTTTGTTTAAACATAAACCCGGTTAGACAAGTGAGCTTTGGATTTGGACCGTCTGACATGCATGCAAAGCAAAATTCAAAACCTATTTCTCTGGCAAATGATCCTCTGACTTTGTCTTAGTCAGCTGGGGCGATTCCAGTTTATTGAGCATGTTGCCGAATTTACGGCAAATATGGTGTGAAATGTTCATCACTGAATATAGATTGTTAAAACTGTATTGATCTTAATGTGTCTCTTCTGTCTGCTAATGTATGTGTTTCCCTGGGAGCTGAGGACAACAAGCTAGTGTTGTTTGTGCGTGTGTAATTGTATCTGTCTGCAGCTTATAGCTATGTGTTTACTAATCCATTTAAAGAATTTGTGCATGAGTGTCGAGCTCAATAGTGTATATTTTGTGGTGGTGTGTGCCAATTTTAGGTTTTCCTCTCTTTACAAGTTAACACTGAACACTTCACACAAGACCACATCCCAGCAGTTAGGCTGTGAACCAACACAGCTGGCTTTGTTCTGTGAAGCCATGCCCACACAGACTCACTTTGGGTTCATATAGGTCTATGCTCAGTGTGCAGAGCAAAGGCCTCCTCCTAAAAAACATAGTGACTTACCTTTAATTATAAATCATCTATTTTGTTTTGTTTAGACAGCAGTGTTTGCCAACTGAACTATGAGTAAAAATGTTAGTTGACTACCTTTCTCCCATGAGGAAGAAGATATTAAGACTCACCAAAAATAGCTCTTTGGTGATTGAAACTCTTATAAAAAGTAAGTGAAGTTTTTATCAAGGAGACTAAAATAAGACTAACATGTTAATGAATTCAGAATGATATTTCTCCACTGTACACCAAAGATATGTCAATATTTTCATCTGTATATTTTAAAACAATTAAAGCATTGATAGTCTGTTTATTTGAGTGTTTTATATTGATGTTAATTTTACAATTTGACTGATTAAATTAGCTCAAAGAAAATACATGTTTTGACTTAAATCAAAGGCTAAAATGTAAGCACTTTTTATTGATGAAAACTGGGCCAAACATTTTTTGAGTTTTCGTCACTGAAACTATAAAGGTTAAAAATGACTAAAACAGGACTGAAGACATTTTAATCCAAAAACAAAATCTGCATTTTAAATAGCTGCCAACGTAACTTTTTTGACATTTAAACTGTAACATGTGCACACTACCAGGACAACAAGTTATCTTGTTGGCGTTCTCCAAATGCATTCGATTACTGTTCAGCCTGTAAAATCATGTAAGGTGCCTGTCTGCCTTCTCTCTTCCTTACTTTTCTCTACTCATTGTTTCTCACCTTTATTTTTTGGTTAGTTTTTTCTTGTCTTCCCCTCCTCTGCTTGTACAGTCTTACCTCCTCTGTGTCCAGGCTGTCGAAGCCAGGTGTATACACAGCCGGTCTGTGACAGCACCCTCCCCCTCCTCTGTGCATCACTGGGAACTTTCTGCTCTGTTAAAACTCCCACCAAGGACAAAAAAGGTTGAACAATGAAGGGGTTAGAGATAGAAGTTTTAATTAAAAGTTACAGAGGAAATAAAAACATGGGCCAAGATTGTCCAGCTTTTAAGTAGCATAGAGGGCTACAGCTACATGTTTGCATGAATAGCAGATGTATACAGCACAGCAGGATACAATCATCAGCTTATTGCTGTGTGATTTGGCAGGTGAGCCATCTGCTGTAGCATGAGCGGAAAGGTGATCTTGGAGGAAGCGTAATCTCTTTCAGTCCTCCCCAGTCTCATTAAATACTTTATATAATATGTCAAATGGGTGTTGTTTTTCATCTGATTAATCTTCATAACTCTAATGCAAGATTCTGAGAATTATTTGATCACTTTGCTGAATCAGCATATCACACATTGTCCTTTAGATTAATGATCTGAGTAAGCGTTTATTATTGGGTGTGAGAAAATACTGCTATTGTATTTGCTGATAGATAGCTAAATAATGGTTAAGTCAAGTCCCTTAAGTTGCTCAGTCAGCAGCATGATTCAGTGAACTCTCAGTGTCTGAATTGTTCCCCATCGTCCCAGAGACACTTCATAAAACACCCTGAATGAATGATGTGTTTGTATGGAGGGTTTGTATGTGTGTGTTAGTGCGTGGGCGAACGGGTGGCAGTGGGGTGACTTTGGGTTGGTGAATGGCCCCTCACTAACTGTTTGACAGGATAGGGAGTCCTTACAAATACACAACCATGTGTGTAAGCATGCAGAGGCTCAGGCGCATACGCGGTCGATGTAATCTGGTGGTCATTATTGCAAACAAGGCAGTGTTGTGCTGTACTGACAAACAGTTCAGTCTCTCTCATGTCGGCCTGGTTTGAATTATCACCAGTATCTCCAGGACTAAAGGCCTCTCAGACTCCCTCCCTGTAGGGGAAGTAGAGGTCACAGGCACACTCGAATAGTAAGTGCAGGAGGTGAGAAGCCAAACGCTGCAGATTTTTTAATGCCTTGCAGAGATATTGTCAGTTGCATGTTGACTGACATCTTTGCAGTCATATACTGTGCTGCGAAAAAGTATTTGCTGTATTTTTTTTTTCTCGAGCCATTCAGGTAGACCTGCTGGTGTGTTTTGGATCATTGTTCTGCTGCATAACCCAAATGCACTTGAGGTGCTGGCTGGACATTGTCCTTCAGAACTTTTCATTAGAGAGCAGAACTCATGGTTCTTTAATAATTTATGGCGAATCATCCAGGTCAGCAAAGCAGCTCAGACATCACACTACCACCACCATGTTTGACTGCTGATATTGTATTCTCTTTGTGAAATGCTGTGTTAGTTTTATGCCAGATGTACACCTTCCACAAAGTTAAACTTTTGTCTTGTCAGTCCACACAATATTTTTCCAAAAGTCTTGGGGATCATAAAGATACTTTTTGGAAAATGTGAGACGAGCCATTGTGTTCTTTTTGGTCAACAGTGGTTTTTGCCCTGAAACTCTCCCATATATCATATTTTCACAGTGTTTTTCTTATGGTTGAATCGTGAACATTGACCTTAACCTAGTCAAGTGGGGCCTGCAGGTCTTTAGAGGTCTTTATGGGGTTTTTGTGACCTCCTGGATGAGTTGTCAATGTACTCTTGGAGAAATTTTGTCAGACTGGCTAGTCCTGGGAAGGTTCACCACTGTTCCAAGTTTTCTCCATTTGTGCATAATGGCTCGCAGCAGTGGTACACTGGAGTCCCAAAACCTTAGAAATGGCTTTGTAACCCTACCCAGAATGATAAATAAATGTCGATGACCTTGTTTCTCATCTGTTCTTGAATGTCTTTTGATCATGGCATGATGTGTTACTTTTTGAGATCTTTTAGCCTACTTTACTTTGTCAAAAAAGTTATATTGACAGGTTTTATTTTTTTGAAGATCTTAAATGTTCAAGTGTGTTGAATATGCAAAAAAAGAAGAAAAAAAGTAATCAGGGAGGGGGCAATACTTTTTTGCAGCACTGACGATCTAAAAATGATAAGGCAGTTGTTAAAGCGTAGTTTTAATGCATATTCCAATCACTTTATTTCTAGGCTATGTTTGGGCCTCCTGATGTAATAGAAAGGTACACCAGGCTTATGTACTTAACCTTTACTGTTTGATAGACAAATATTGACACGCTCCCCTTTTTGAATGACACAACCTTTATATCGTCCTCTTTCCTTTCATGCTTTCATACACATACACCCCAGCTATCACCAGTAACTTTTGTACCATTTTTGTATATGAAGAACAGTGACTGAATCAAATGCATATCTAATAAATGTTAGATACATTCATTCTTGGATGAATCCTTTCACAAATTGCCCCTGTGCTTATACAAAGGACTGCTGTTTCTGATGCACACCCACCCAGACCAAACTAGCATCATTGCTTCTGTTCAAATATCTACAAAAATGTACAGTGGCTTCCAAGTTAATCTCTTGCATAAGCCTCTTTTGACAGTTTTGACTAACTAAACCCGTCTCCCGGCCTTTTTCATGGGCATGTGTGCACAGGATTTTAACTCTGTGTGTTTTTTAATAAATCTTCTCCACTCTTCTTACTTGAATTACCTGCTTTTCTTTGTAGGATTTACACATTCATGTTGTGACAAAGTTTTTGATTGCTGATTTAGTTCTACTGTATAACATTTTACTGTAGTAATAAATATCTTAAAGCTGACTGGAGTATCTGTAGTGTTCATAGTTTGAGAAATCATAAAATGTTGATTAAAGCTGAATGTGGGAGTCATATAAGTGACTTTGACTGCGGCGTTGACAGACAAAAGTGACTCAGACCTCATGCTCATGTGTTGTTGTTGTTATTGCATTGAGTATGACCCTCTGTCCTCTTCAAAGTAAATGACTGACAGCGACACCAGACTTTCTGCACGTTCTTACCATACTGTTATCTTATGCTGCTTTATCCTTTTGACCAAGATGTGCCTCTTTCTATCCAACATATTTGTTGAAAGCACGATGTTAATATTTCTGCCACTAAATCCCATTTCTAAATACTGTATAAAGTGCTCTTATCCTGTTAGGATGCTTGGTATAAATTCAGCAAAAACATTGTTTGAAGGGGTTTCAAATGGACATAGCCCCAGCTCTCAATCCCACTAACAAGGATGGTACTCGGTGTAAAAGCACTGAATTTAGTCTATGAGTTGAGGTCCGAATAAATCCTTTCAGTCTATCTGTCTGTGGAATGTATGTCAGACCAGAAAGGGAGATTAGGGGGAAAGTGGGGCACAAGAGTCCTGAAAGAGCTAGAGTGGGCTCTAGGGTAATCTAGTATCTCTCTCAGTCTCTCTCTCTCTTTGGTTGTCTTATGATTTGCTTAATTCCTCTCTTTTGGGGCTCCTATTGGTTAGTTGGTTGGAGTAAAGTTATGGCTATGTTGAGCTTTGTCTACACACCATAAGACACCTTAATACAGGTAATAGAACGGGGAATGGTGTCTATCATTAAACACATGTTGAGATGATGCAGATCAGATCTAAAGAGCTATCAGTCATCAAGTGTAAATGAAAACATTAAGATATGTGAGACATGTACACCTTTCTTTACTATTGTATATGTTGTTATTCTTTTCTTGATAATCAAGTCTAAAGTCTTTTTCATTGCAGCTCTGTGAAACACATCTCAGCATTAGTATACAGAGATGGCCCCTGCAAAGGTTCCCAAAAAGCTTTTCTTCCGTCATGCACTTTCCCATGGGACTCTTCTTTGCGCATATATTTTTGTCTTGACTTTGACCGCTTACTGAACTGGCTGACTGCTAACTGACCGGATTAACTGAGGCACTGTGTTAACACTATGGTGCTACATTCACAGAGACATCAGAGACGAGCGGCAGGAGCAGAAGACTAAGCCTGTTCAGAAAAAGTGACAATACTTAGCAGAGCATGGAAAGATCTGGGGCTAAGATAGAGAACTAGATCAGACAGAAAGCAGTTTAAAAGAAAAAAATCAAAGGACTATGGTAGAATAAAGGGGAAGGGGGGGATAAAAGTCCTACATGACCTACATTTTTATTCTAATCTGCTGCTGAAGCCAACATGTACAGTTATGACATAGCAGTGTGAGACTACAGCAAGCCAGTTATCATAAATTAGCATTCAGATTTGCCTGGAGAGTGCCTGCCCGCTTGGGATTTCTATGTAGGGACATCCTTCATACTTTTCTCCTGTACTTCTCTCAAAAACATGAACTCCACTGTCATTTAAAGTGATTTTTTACCTTTTCTTTTGCAGCCTTCAAATTTTCCTCTTATTTTTGGGATTTCCCCTCTATCAATATGGCCCTTAACATTGAAGCACATGCTCATATGGGCTGAGGTCAGGGTGCTAACAATTACAATCAAAGAAATTCCAATGCTTGGCTATAAAACACTCCTTGTTTGCATAAGCTGTGTGTCCAGGATGGGTGTCCTGCTGCGTTGTCCTGAAACCCTTGTTATTGCACATTTAATGGGCATACAGGTATGATACACATCAGCCGTGCAAGAAAGAAAGAGCTCTTAAAGCGCACATGTTGCAGTGTGTCAGGGAAATCAATGGTGGTATTTTGTCGACAGCAGCAATGGGCAGCAATTGGTTGCCATTCCCTATCTTAGTATTCCAAACCACAACCTACACAGAGCAAGAAATATTGAAATGAAATAGAATAACAAGAATAGAAAAGGGTGGAAGGGTACAGGTATTCCTGAAGCCTCCAAATGTGAGCGAAGGAAAAAGAGAGGGAATGCATGTGTCAGCTATCCTTTCCTGTTTATCTGTGGCCTCAAGACCTCGTTAGCATTCACCCTGGAGATCCTCACCAAGGTGATATGCTGTGCCTCTCAAATTACTCTCCTATGCCATCTCTACACTCTTCTACATTTCTAAACATATTTTCTCCGTGAGGAGTATGTGCTATATCTATCTCCTAAGTCCCCCCCCCCTCTTTCAAAGTATGAGTAATACAATAACTGTGATTTAATTTGGCCTTATTCATTAGCAGTCAGCTGCAGCTACTCTGGCACATTGATACACCAACCTGTTACTAGCTTCTAGCTTCTCATCTGTCAAGCTGCTGATAGTGTTCCGTAAAGCCCTAACTTTTCACATCATGTTTACCTCTCTCAGAGCAGTGCAAGCAATGATAAGAAGAAAACAAGATCACTGCAGTAAGGGGAGAATATAGAAGCACGTATTAAGGATGGGGGGAGCAATGTACAGTAGAAACAGGAGTACAGGGAGTCTCAGACATTACTATTCAGGATGCCTTTCACTGCATTGCAGTGGCACACTGACACACATTCACATCTAAATTGAAACATCTCTCTTTGGGTTCCTTTAAAGATTACACTGGTGGATATTTTGAGTGAGATTGTAGTCAATATTACAACCTGCTACATAGTTGGCACAGAGCCAGTGATGACGAATGTTGTCAATGAGCTACACACCCAGGTGTTAGTCACTAGGTACGTTTTTGGGTCGTCAGTCTGCTGTTGTTATGGTGCATCATTTGACTATGATGCAAACCATTTACAAACAAATGATCCGCCCTTCCCTGTGTAACTGGCATTTTTTCTTGTAACTCTTCTGCTCTCTGCCCATCTTCTCTCCACATCTTGACTCTGTTCTTTTGCCTCCTCCTGTCTGTGGGTGACAGCTGCTGGGAGATGTAGTCAGACAGTCCAGAGTCTTTTCCTTTTTTTCTGTGTCAGCACTGGTCACACTGCAGCAGGTGCATATGTGTTTGTTCGCCCACGCGTTGGTGCCTCATAGAGGCCAGACCTGCTGACTATGAGTGGCGTGGGAGCGGGTGCTTTGACAGTGTAAGGCCGCGCTCAAACTAGGCCTAGTCGGTGTGTACCATGCCAAAGCATGATTGTCAGATCTCCCCAGTCTCCAGGATCCTTTGCCACCATTGTTTAAAATGCCAACCATTCTAAAGCTCTCATCTTCTGACCATGTCAGGGTTGAGGAATTGTGCTGTACTTGAGCAGGATGCATTCACTCTCATTAGTCAAACTGGACTTTGGGGTTTTATTTCAGCAGATTTGAAAACTTCTGATGACAACAAATATATTGGCTAAGGCTAAACTTAACTGCACAACTGATACTCAGCGTAGTTCTTCAGTTCGATTGCCATAGCATGCAGCCCCATAAATTTTTAGTCAAGATAAAAATGTTTTAATGACTATTGGAACCCAAGATTGTTATTGAAATTAGAAATTGATTAGTTGCCCAGTACTAATTTCAGCTGTATTTATTGGCTTGTATTGGCTGTAAATATCAGCCATATGTAACAGTAAGTTTGTAAAGTTTTTGGCAGGACCAACAGACCTAGGACAGCTTATGTCTTTTTCTTTGTTTATCCTGATTCCTTAAGCTTAAAGTGTTTTAGGGACTGAAGTTTAAGTTCCAAGCCACGTTCTTATATTGGTAGCAGCTAAAATGAATCAGGAAATATCAGCTGCATGTCAGATATTAGCAAAAATCCAATATTGTGCACCCTACAAACTGTAAGGTCTTCACCTGACTATTAAGAATACTATCCAAGCATCCCTTCTTAATTAACCTCTTCATATACTGAATACTGTTGATGATTTAGTGAAACCAGAGCTTTGTATTTTGACTCTTATTTTCCTGTTATCAATTCTTCAAGCTCCCTTGGAATTTTTCATTTCAAAGCCTTGAACTGTTTGCTGCTTAGTTAATAATTTATTTGAAAAATTTAATTGTCTAGTAGACTACCAGACTGACAGAACAGGCTATAAATCAGTGAATGAAATTCTAGCCTGTATCTGTGCTCTGTGGGTGGCTCCATCTGGGCATGCCGACTGCTTAGCTAGGAATGTGTGTGTGTTTGTGTTTGTGTATGTGTGTGTTCACATTTCTGTCTGTGTGTGATTTTGTTTTCAAAGACATACTATTCAGACAGACAGTAGACAGTTAAAGTTTCTTAAACGATACATGACCTTTTGTGATGAATTCTACACCTTGTTTGCCTTTAACTTTACACTTTTTTTGTGGTCAAAATATGACTATGTTTTCATTATGAATGTCAGATTAAACCTAACATAAATGTCCTTGTCTGAGATATTGAAATGCTAATTAAATTAGAGCTGAGCAATTAATCAAAAAATAGATTAAATCGCAATATGGCCTGCCGCAATTTTCAAATCACAGAAGGTGCAGTATTTCTTTGACCTGAAATCTGTGTCAAAATAGCAGTTTTAAGCTTTGTTTTGCAGCAGAGATGCTATGCATGACATACCATGCCATCACTCAAGTGACATTTTTTTAGAACAGTCTATAAGAAAATCCTATCTTCATTTTTGTACTTTTTTCTTATATATATATACAGTGCTTAACAAATTTATTAGACCACCTGTCATATTTGTCTCAGAGACCATCCAGCATCATGAAGTGCTTTAATGCGGACTCTTTCATTTTCAGTGAGCTCTCCACGTTTCACCATTTTGAACAGGAATGAGGGATTTCAAACTGAATTCACCCAAATTTGAGCTGGCTCGCTGGGCTTCTCTGAGAAGTCAGGAATGAATCAAGCATAACATTCAACCACTAAAACTCATTTTTCTGTTCAGGAATGCAAGTAAATAACTATAATTTGACATATTAATCAAGAAATGATAATGTGCTTTACTATTTTTTCAGTTTTTTTTTGTAAATCAGTACATTTGAAAATTCATGGCCAACAATAATAATTATATTTTAGCATAAAAATATCATTTCAGTTAGAGAGCTGCTACATGTTTGTGTATTAACCATTGCAGAAACATAAAAAATGATTTTGGTAATTACCAATGGTATTAATTTAGGGCAGCTGTGATATAAACCTTACTTTGGTTAGGGTTAGGGTGGTCTAATAAATTTGTTAAGCACTGTATGTATTTTTTTTTTTATTAAGTGACACAAAACAGATCACTGAAGTGAAAGACAACATGCATGCAATACATACAGATGACGAAAACTAGACAAGAAAGAGACAAGACTAAGCAGGAACTGATAACATTTAGATATTTTAAGTTTGAAGGTGTTGGAAGGCTGTGTTTTAATTCATGTGAGTGGGTGTATTTATGTTTGTAGTTGTGTGTGTGTGCGTGCATGTGTGTGTGTTGGTGATGTTTCTTATTAATTATGAGAATGACAAAACCCCTTCAATGCAGCAATTATATCCAATTTGCAGTACAATTCCAAATCATCAAAATTAAATATTTTTAATGAATTTTTCAGCCGTTGTTTAGGAATATAAGAGAGTTAAGGAATAATTGCATGTAAAATCGCAATCGCAATACTGTATAGAAAAAAATTGCAAGTAGATTATTTTCCAAAATCGTTCAGCCCTAAATGAAACAACTGAAATTGATGAGTTTCTGTCTTGAAAAACTTTTTTGCTGAAAGATATTGTCATGTTATAGTTTACCTTCAGATCATTAATAATATGATCTAATGTAACCTTTGCCAGCTGTATTTTCTCAATCTTGTACAGTTAAACTGTCAACTCTGCCCTAGTTGATGCTAACAAAGACAGCTTAAATAAAGCTATACTGATGATTATATGGTGAAACTGGCTGCATTAGTCATGGGGAATAAAAAAGAGTTTCTTAGAGTGCTTCTCATTGCACACTGGGCAGTTTGTTAAGTGTAAACCAATATTTAGAAGATCATTTTTAGGTTTGAAGAGATAGAGCTTTGTTACTTTGAGGGCCAACATGAAGAAGATTAATTTTAGCCTGCTTAGCGGTGTTTTACCCCAGCTCTCTAATTAGCTGGTGAACATCTCCCTCACTATGTCCAGCTGGTTGAATGCATGTGTGTGTGGAGTGTGTATCCAGCTGTATGGTCTCCAGTCTCTTATCAGTGTAACCACTGGCCCACAGTTAATAGCGGCCATCTGGTGCCCATACAGAGTTGGTTTTAGCTAGCAGGCCTCTCTGGTTTTTATGTGAAAAACTCAGTGGCCAAATAACTCTCTCTCTTTTTCCACTTTTTCCTTTTAGAGTTTATCCTTCTTTCCTCTCTCTTGATATCAGCTTTCCCTTCATCCCCTAATGACAAGTTAAGATCTGTGTTAGGAAGCAGACTGGCTTAGTGTGTACCACATGTTCTTTAGTGGGTTTACCAGAAATAAACCGTGGACCCTATTTCTGAAGCCCCTCTGAGGAGTTTTTAGCAGGTTTTGAAACAGACAGATTGATGCCTATGTACTGTATAATCTAAAAAATCAAACATGATCATGATTGACAGGACTATTTCTTAATAGTGGTTAATCATTCCTGAACTGGCTGCTAGGGCATAGGTGTCAGACAAAATGATGAACAGCTTCAGAAAAAGATGTTTTTACTACTTTCATGGGAAAGATTCTCAATGATGATCTAACTACACAGGATCTAAAGAGATAAGAGGCAAGGTTATTATAGTTTGGGGTTTCTCATTAGTTTTTATTTTGTTTTTACCTTATTGTTTTACATTTCAGTTTAGTTTTAATTAGTTTTTCCCTGTTAGGTTGCTAGTTTAGTTTAGTTGTAATGTTGCACAAATGTTTTGATTTGGTTTAGTTTTTATTAGTTTTAGTGTTAGTCAGGGGAGAGATCCAAAAGGCTCTTCACTTTTCATGTTATTTATTCAATTTTAAGACCAAAAATGACCATTGTGTGGAGTCTTCAATCAAATCAGGGGATTTTACTTTCTCCAGGCTCGGGCATACATGTCAGTAATGCTGGGCAATTAATCGCAAATTAGATTAAATCGCAATATAGATGGCCTGCTGCAATTTTCAAATCGCAGCAGGTGCAATATTTTTTTAACCTGAAATTTGAGTTACATACCAGTTTAGACATTTTTTGCAGCAGCGATGCTATGCATTATATATCATGCAATCATTCTTGTGCCATATTTTAAGAATAGTGTACAAAAAATCATATTTTCTTTGTTTTTGTATGTTTTTTTTTTTTTTATCAAATATGAGAATTATATAAAAATTACCATTCCCTTTAATACAACAGTTCATATGAAATTTACAAAATGAGTAAAAAAATAATCAAAATTAGATATTTTTTGAAAATTGTTTGGTCCTACTTCAATCTAATGTTGTCAGTTATAGTGTAAAATGAATTATTGCTTGTTTTTGTTGTGAAATGCATGAAATGAGGAACTTAAGAAATAATCGCATGTTAAATCGCAATCGCAATATTGGATAAAAAAAAAATCGCAATTAAATTATTTTCCCAAATCGTTCAGCCCTACATGACAGTCACTCTGCTGCTGTCAAAACTAAAGAGATTTTTTCTTAAATTTTATTTTATTTTAGTTAGTTTTTTAGGCACAGAATTTAATTCTAGCTAGTTTTCATTTCCTTTGAAAGCTTAGGTTTTATTTAGCTTAAGTTAACTGAAATGATTTTTACATTTTAGTTTGAACTGTTTAGCTAGTTTAATTTAACTATGATAACCTGGATAAGAAGTAATCATTTTTCTACAAGGTGCACCAAACAACATACAAACAGTTCTTTAAGTTTTTAAAAGCAGCTTTAAAGCTGCAATGTGAAGGATTTATGTATCCAACTTTACATTAGAACCTTGAAGTCTCACTGAATTAGTGTTTGTTAAATTGTGCAGGTTGAGGAAGTACAGGTAAAGTCTAATCACCATGAAATATAATTTACTACCAATACTTAAACACCACTAACTTCTCTTCACACGTTCTGTATTAACCAGTGAGCTTTAACAAGCAACTTTATCCTCAACCTTTATGTCAGACAGCCTATTCCTTTCAGGGAAATAATTTTGATATCTTAAATTACATGTCTTTGATTCAAGGTTGGCCTAGAATGCAAAGCAATCATTGACAGGGTTGTTTTGCATTGCACTGGCATGTATTACTGCATTACATGTCATTATAAGAGCTGATATTAGAGCCACTTAAATGGAGTGCCTAGAACAGTATGTATCTGATACATTTATACATCCCCATGTAATCTACTGACCTTTCCGAGTGCTTTCTAATGCTTGCTAACAGACTGCAGTCCCTCGGAGACAGACGCTCCTCTGTGTCAGCACAGTGTGACATTCCAAGGAACAATCTGAAGGGGGTTGAGGACACTCACAGACTTGGCAGCTCAACGTTAAATTGCCATACTAGTTGTGTGACACACACAGTCAGATTTGTGAAAAATGACCCTTGAGACTAAAGAAACACTGGTTTCCATGAAAAAATAACTTGTATCGCTTCCAATCCTGCTTGATATAGGCTATTAATAAATGTACATACTTTGTTGAATGCAAATAATTGTGTTGGTCATTTTTGAACTATTGAATAAACTTGTTTAATGCTGAAGTGTTTCTTGCATGCATTTATATTTATTTAATATGCATGTCTGCAAACATTTTCACATGTGACACCTTAAGACATGGGTGATTACAACCACAGGCACACAAGAAATAAATTCATAATAATGAATATCTTCTACATCATAGTAGTAATCCTGTTCCCTTGCCTCCAAAATTAAAAGCCAGCAAACTGAGTCTTTCTAGCATTCCCCACAAAAATGCTATGCATGAGGGCATACTAATACACATTATGCATTTATATTTACTGAAAATTTCTTCTAACATGTTAGCAATTAATGAAGTTCCTACTAAATGTATTCCCTTTTCACAGACAAAATGTTTAATCATGTCTCTATCAATGAAAATACTACTGTATGCATGATCAGCATTGAAATTGATACACATTGTGCATTATTATTCTCTGAAATGTGTCAGTTACTAGCAGCAGCAAATACAAACTTGGCAGAAACAGTAAGGACATTTGTGTTTGGTGAATTATTTCTTTATTGTAACAGTACTTTTTGGAAATGAATCTATTAAGCTTTTATTCAGATTAGGCATTTATTCCGATTATAAATGGTCCATGTATACATAGCTAATGAAAAGAATAATGCTTTTCAGTAATGCATGTATGAGCACAAACTCTTGCTCAGAAACACTTGTTACTTTGATTTGGATGCTGCTTCAACTATTCTCTGATTTGTCTCACCATGTCTGTCTTTGTTATCAGCTTTTAGCTGCATGTAACAATAATCAGAAACATGTAAACAATCTGTGGTTTTCAGGAGCGAAAAAAATTAGCAAAACAAACTTCATTTAAGAGGGATTTAATTGCTCTAAAAACTAAAAATATAGCCCAAAACAAACACCTTTTTGTCATGCTTACAGACACAGCAGTCTGTGAAGCAATTGAAGCTTGTTTTCGTGTGTCTGTGTTGGTCTGTGTGTGTGGTAGACAACTGGAGCAGCTAAAGCAGCTATTTCTATCACAGGGTCACTCAGTGCCAGACAGAGTCAATGATATGTGATAGCAGCCACTTTATCCTGAGAGTAACAAAACAAGTATCATAAAAAGGAGCAATACCAATATCATCTTTGAGTCAGCATGCTAACACTTCTTCTGCCTGCATGTAGCCTAATATAAAAAGTCTGCTTGTAACAAGTGAAATACCAGAGTAACTAGCAGTATTGGTTGGTTGAGCTAAAGAACAAATCTCTTTTGCACATGGCATAAACAGCAAGTGACAAAATAAATCATTATAGTTTTTTTGCTATAGTATGACCACTATCAATTACAAGGCTCAGTTAGCCTTGACCAGTTAAATGCTTATGGTATGCTGTCATGTTTGAGCATTGCTAACTTCTCAGCATAATTTTTAATGCACTGTATGACAGAAGGGGATTCTAACCTACAAACTCTTAAAAGTTTGAAATTGTCTGTTGCAGTAATCTTACAATATCTGACTTAAGCATGACCTAGATTTAAATCTTTCTAACACATACATGATGTTACAGCCAAGAGCAGATCCTTTGCTCGTCTTATATTTCTCCTATCAAATCCAGCAGTGAGGGTGGGGGTTGGCAAGGAAGGAATCAGCTGAAACCAAATGCTACTTGACACCACAGGCTAGAAGTCAATGATAACTTTCTAATTAACAAATTCCCAACTCTATCTGCTCTTTTCCCCTCTTTTTGGCACTGTGGCCTCCCTGTGGCATTGTGGCATCTTTCAGCCACACCCTCTACAACAACAGCACTCACGGTAATTGAGAGTCTGGGCAGATAGATGGATGATCGGATGACTAAACAAGTTAGCACAGGAATGAATGAACATTACGGCGTTGTTTAACAGAAACCTCTTTTACAGCATGTAGTAGCCACACCCTCTGCAATAACAAACACACAGTAAAGTAGGCAGGGATGAATGAATGAATGGATAGATGGAAAAAATTGAGGTCATGATGGGCTCAGTGGGACTGACAGTAAATTCTGTATCACTGAATGGTAGTGGAAAGTTGTACTTTCCTAGAAGAGCTTAATTTACTGTCACCCTCTGTCTCTCTGTTTTATAGTGTGTCATTGCTTTTTCCAACTCTCACGGAGCAGTTGAGACTACAGTGAACTAATTCAAGGCTTTAAGAAGAGCAGCATGAATGCAGACTGTCTGTAAAACCAGTTTTTAGACAAACTCGTAGTCTTACAGGTTGGTTATTGGGTCATTGTTGCAGTTAGGTATCCACAGCAGAATACATTTCTGTCAGGTGAGCAGACACATTTATGTGAAGTGCAGTGACTGTATTAGTAGTTTTTATTTTCTTTCACCTTTTCTTATCTACTCTGATAATCTGGTTAAAAATGATGCAAGGAGCCACATTTAAGTTGTCATCCATGACATTATAACCACTTTTTGCATCAAGTAAGGGCTCTGAACAAAACTACTCTTAAAACTTAACAGTTGGACATAAATCAGCATGATAGCACCTAACTATAACAACTAAAGTGAGGTCTGACAAAAACTTAATTCACATAATTTAACTATAGAGCTTGGCCTACACTGCCTATATAAAGTATTTACCCCCTTGGATGTTTTACTCTTTTATTGATTTCATAAATCAGTCATGGTCATGACAGCAGCAGAGATGTTTGTGATAAAAACCTTACAGAACCACAAGAGTACTTCAATCAGAGGGCTATGACTTCAATTTTATTTCACAGATTAAGGATTTTACTGATGTCTAATGTCTTTTTAAAAAAGAACGTTAAAAAAAAATGTGAAATTAGGTCCAGAGTTCACACTAGACTTTTGTAACTGACCAACCTCCAGAATTCACTCCCATACCACTATCGGGCATAACCATTATTAACAGCAACAAAACAGACTAAAACACAAACACTGATCCAGTATCATGTCTCACAAAAGCAAGGCTGGAGCCACATATTTCTCTTCAAAATTCCACCTGAGTTCAAGACAATAAAAACCGAATCCAACCTTAGCCCGAGCTGATGATCTTGCTATTACAGCCCGTCTTCCACACAGATTACACATGACCGGAACTTTAAAATGACTGATAAGACATAATACCATCTATTTGCTTGCAAGTTGAATAGAAAAGATAATAAAGTATGGCGAGCTGCTTCTTATTTGCCTTTTGTTGCATTTCACACATTAAACAACCAGTATCTTCAGTAAACTCCCAGTTAGCCCATGGCTTATTAGCCACCACTAGCAGCTAACAGCCACATATCCTCCACACTGAACACCAACAAAAAAACTCTGCATTTTAAATGAACCATGTTACTCACCAATTGATGATTTTGGTCCTCATAAGCTGATCAATTCAGCTGCTACCACTGTTCACCTTAAACTTTAACATCCAGCCATCATGCTTTAATTTGAGTAGCCTCACCGTTAGAAAGAAAAATGAGTCCTCTGGTTCAGTTATGGTTAAGTGTTGTCCTCTGCTTGTTGATAGTTTAGTGCTGTCCTTTTGTCATTAATCCCTCCATCAACTGAAGTTATGTCTTCACTGCTGTGAGCCTGGATAGCCTTTAGCATGCTAACCAGCTCCTACTTCGTGTTTATCTCATGAATATTCAATTAGCCATGTGCTGCTTTCGTAGATCAGTAATTCTCTCCTCCGCCAGTCCATAAGGTGTCATACAGGGACACTCCTCCCAAAGTAAAGGCTTGTGCTCAAGACACTCACTTTTTTTTCAAAAGCTGTAGTTTTCCACTGCTGTTATGGCAGCCTAAAACTGCACATGTTCTCCCAGATTGCCCTGGCATTGTTTTTTTATCGTGATAAAACAAAAATATTTTGGTTTATGTTGATTTTACGGACTGCTTTCATGCAAACGTATGCTAGTTGAGGGGCTTTTTCCACAGCAGTAATGGCGGCTCATCAACTTCCGGTGTTTCTCTGGATTGGTCTATAAAGACACCTGTGTCTGGAAGGTCCAGTCACTGGTTAATCAGTATTGTTGTCTACCTTTACACCATCAAGTCAAAAAAACTCCAAGCAGCTCAGAGAAAAGGTCATTGTAAAGTGTCAGTCTGATAACATGGACCAAACGGGGTTTATGTCCTGTACTGCAGCCAGTCATTGGAGGGAGCTCTAAATCTTTTGGCTTCACTTTCAGATAGCTGTTGTCTCATTAAATCTTCATTAACAGTCTTGTTAGCTCTGTTGATCGATAATTGAATTAATGATAAACCAATGAAATATGACATTTTTCATGCCTCTTTATTAAGAACTTTATAAAAGTAGTTTGAAAACCATAATTTCTCTTTAAAACTTCTGAATTCATCCATCCCTCCTGCATTCTGTAAGATGAAGCAGCGTTTGTTCAGTTTGACCTAAAAGGCTGACAAACTGTATGCTTGTGTGTGTGCTTGTGTTACAATCTGATTGTGAGTGGGTGAGTGAGTGACAGCTCTGTTTATGTGTCTCTGCATGTAGCAAGAACTGTACTGACAGCAGAATGGTCCGCTCTGTTGTAGAGGATTCACACTTCGCATCAGATCATCACAGCCAAACTGTGTCATACACACATAAAGATATGCACACATAAACACACACAAAAACAGAGAGTATCCTTCTGTTAGTGATGCACTGAACAGAATGTTAGAAAATGTTAGAAAAGCTCTGCACAGTTCCATACTAGATCTCTCCGCCCCCCACCTCTCATTTCTCTATCCTGAGCACATTCATGCACATTCAGTCACATTTGTGCCTGAACCCCACAGAGAAACCAGGGCGTCCTACTGAGCAGTCAGACAATAGCTGTGTCAATCACTGACAGGTTCCTGCTTAGCTGTCAGCCTGAGGCCTTCAGTGGACAGCTAGTTAGTCTGTGTGAAGGAAACCCACATTAGCCTCAGGCACAATTACTGACTCCTGCTCCAACTTTCCATCACTTCTCTTGACCTGACTATGTGTACAATTGGTATGTCTGTGTCTCCTGCTGATTCTCACAGTTCTTCGCCACAATCATTGACAGTGGGGTCAGTTGCTGTGTTTTACACTTGTTAGTATACCGGTTAGTTGTTCCGAAGTTTGACCTTCATTAAAATGTTCTGCATTTCCTATCTGTTTCCAATGTTTTTTACAATTTAAACTGAAGTGTTGCTTCATATTAAGTGAATTGCTTTTTTAAAAAGTTATGACATAAACTGTCCATGTTGTAAATGCCTTTTTCTTTTTTGTCTTTTAGGTGGAACCAGAGACATTGGATCAGCGTTGACCAGGATGTGTATGAGACATCGCAGCATAGAGGCTAAACTAAAACAGTTCTCCATGTAAGCAACAAGAAATACTTGACCTTCTCTCTACTTTCCTGCTTACAATTCTGTTGACGTTTATAAACATACAGGACCTGATATGATTTATCCCTCATGCAGTTTCGGTGAATGCTTGTCTTGGATGTAACAGTGGTTGGGTGTGAGTAGGGCTGTCATCCCCTATAAGCTTTATCACAGTGGTTTGCTCAAGAAAATAAGGGAATATTGAGAGTGAGTTTGAATGTTTCACAAAACTTCTGCCAGATAGACTTTTTCACAGGACACGGGATATGTTACATATCTATCGAGGCAACAGCCCACAGAGAGTATTTGTGAAGAGCAGAATCTTTAAACAACAAAACAAAAACAACAACAACAAATCTTGGAGGACTGCTCTGTATGTCCCATATATTATGGGCCAATCAGTGCAGCAAAACATGTGACACAGTAGGTGTGTGCCACCATGGCAAGTTCACCTGACACGCCAGATAGACAGTTTCATATACCCATTGTATGGGTTGTATTTCATTATCCAATTTGGGAACCTCCCATACAGTGTTTGAGATGGGGAGGACATTTTAAAAAAATCTTGGAAAGTGATTGGAAGAACATTCTGTCTGTCACAGTCCTTATGGGCCAATCAGAGCAACAAGATGAAATGAGGTAGAAGGCAAGCACATGAACTTGGTAAGTTATATGAGTTTGACAAGTGCAGCTAATTTGTGGATAAAACTTTTTCTCTGTCAGCCAGGAGAAGATGAAAAACATCTTCCCTGCCAAGAAAGGCTAGCAGTGTTGTTCTTTGCTCCTCTGTCAATAAAGAAATGCTGCCTGTATTTGATAAAATCTGCTGCTAAAGACACATCATAGATAATAGCTTCATCAGCAGCCATACGGGCTTGCATGCAACTAAATCCTGCCTTTAACTATCGCAAACTCATGTGGAAGGAGGAGAAGAGTGAAAAAATCTTTTCTGGAAAGAAAATCTTTCCACAATACTATAGCCAGATCCAGGCAAATCAACACACTGATGGCAGCCATTGCTACTGGCCTCCAGTACAACAAAGCCCTGTCATCAGTCTGGTTCCTTCCCAGGCATGGCATAATAGTTTCAGATTAGAGCTTTACAAATGGATCTGCCTGATGACAGACATGGAACTTGGTCAATCCATCTGCTTCATAAGGTTACCAGGGAGTAGACTACATAACACAAGCCTGGCTGGCAGCTGTTGCTGTTCACTATCAGTGGTGCCAGTTGGTAAATTAAAACTCTCGCTGAAGCCAATAGGGAGAAGAGTACAAACATCTTGGAGCCTTTCTTCATTTCTTAGTCTGTAAAAAAACATCAGCACTGTAAAGTATTTCAATTATTCAGTGGTAGTCGTCTAATATGGTTAAGAGCTAATTTGCTTTTGCAGTCAATATGTTTCCATACAAAGTCAAGCAAAGCTATGATTTTAGTTCTATCAGATGGTTTAATTGGACTGCTGTCCTCATTCCAGTATATAAGCATCTGGGGAGAGTAGGACCTTCTTATGGTTGACCTAATACCACTTAACAAATAAATAACAAACCAGATGGCAAGCTGCAAACTATCTGTTTGTTATGAAATGAAAATAAATTTCCCTTTAGTTCATGTACTTAAAAATGTTTGACTCATTCAGATAACGCAACATAAACTTGTCTCCTTGTTAGCCAAAAAATATGTGGTTCTTGCTCTGTCATTCACCTCCATCTTGTTGTCTCCCTGGCTGTCTTCCAGTGTTTAAGTTGTTTGACTTCTGTGAAAACCCAGCATGGGGATTGTGAGGCATGCACAGAATGCCAAGACCAGTTAGTGGTCAACTGAGGTGCATACAGGAACTTGACCCTCAAGTGTGTTTTTTAGGTGTATTAGTCCAACTTGAGAAATTCAACTTAGTACAATTTCAGGTGGACTAACAAGTTTACATTGATTTTAAAGTCCAGTTTTACTTGCAGTGACACAAAAAAATCAAACTCTTTTTTTCACAAATGTAAATATACTGAGTGTTTTTAAATTAGATAGTCACTTGGTGGACTCTGGCTGTTGCATATTGTGTTTATGAAGTGTTACTTCCATTGGTCTTGAATTATATGTAGGTGAGAATATTTCTTATTTTGGTAGACTGGGAAAGAGACTGTCTGGCAACACAAGCATCTATAATGTTTCAGTGTTGTCAACACACCACATTTCTCTCTCTCTCTCTCTCTGTCTCTCTCTCTCTCTCTCTCTCTCTCACTCTCTCTCTCCCTCTCTCTCTCGTTCTTTTCATTTCATCACTCACACACACTCGCTGTGTAGACAAGGGGCACTCTAATTTCGGGTGGCATTTCAGTAGAGATTCCATCCGGATCTCCATAGCAGGGGCTGGACACAGGGGGTTGTGGTCACCACCCACCCACTGACACACACTCCAGAGAAATGTCTGCAAGAGGGAGAGGTCTAATTTTAGTTTCATGCTTTAAGCCTGCAGCTGCTTAATTCTCATACTCACAGCCTCTTTAACACTCACAAATACAAGACAGGCACAGTTGGGTAATGATTGACAGAAAAGACTGCACCAGCTTCTTACTTCCTCCTGTGACACAGTTAGACACAAGCAATCTCTTCTCAGTTACTGTTTTTCTCTCCCTCTTTCTCTTGGTAAATGATTGACAGAAAATGCCAAACAGTGTTTCGACAGAAAGTCCAGACTGAATGATTTATATGTCTGACGGTCTGTCTGACGGTTTATAATCAGGTGACAAACCCTGCTGAGCAGGTCAGTAAATATATATTAAATGAACACTTAGAGTTTGTGGATTCTAATTTATAGCTTAAACATTTTTATGGGTCAAAAAATGTATTGGCATGATTGAGTCCATAGAACTTTTGATTCTCAGACTTGTAAAATATAAACCTTTACAGTTTTTTTGTCCAAATATGCATATTATGTGACATTCAGTTTTTATAACTATAGATTTGAAGTCTATTTACAGTCAATTTACAGGAGCAAACTGAGCTCAGACTAGAAGTAAGTATTCTGCTCTTATCCACAGGGCCTTCCTCGAGGGTCTGATCAACCCTTTACAAGAACAGATGGAGGAGTGGAAAAGAGGAGTCAACACTTTGGACAAGGACCATGCAAAAGGTAGGATACACTTACAAGAAGGGAGTTTTTTTTTTTTTTTTACATCAGGAGAATACATTTCCACCATTTAAAAGCAATGCAACGGACATAATTTCAGAAATGTGTATCCATTTATGATCTTGAGCATAAGTAAAAAAAAAAAAAAGAAAGAAAATATGAGTAAACTTTAAAAAGTATAGGATCCAATTGCAAAGACTTTTGGATTTTATCAAAAATTATTGTTCTTTGTCAACTTTAAGAAAGTTATCTAAGTTTTACCTTAATTTCATGAAATGAAATACTTCTACTATGAGCTACTCAAAACCAAGTTGAAAACACAGAAGCAGCTCTTTATAAACTTTCTTGCAGAACCTTACTATTAATTTGAGTTTATTTTTTTTATACTTTAACTCAAACAGGTTTTGATGCTCGTGACATTTTTTTCCCCTAAGTTCCTCAGCTTTTCATTTTCCACAATGTTGGTTAATATTCAAGGGGCCTTTGTTTCTTTCTTTTCCCCAGCATAGTTGTAAGTGAATGCTAAAATGTTCTTCAAACTGATTTCTCACAGATTTCATAACTTTCTCTCCTTGCCCAGAGTATAAAAGAGCCCGACAGGAAATAAAGAAGAAGTCCTCAGATACGCTGAAACTTCAGAAGAAAGCAAAGAAAGGTACAAATTGAAACAGATTTTTAAATGAAAACAAAACTGGTGTGAATTAGTAAAAAGTTGTATTGCTATGCTTTTAATGAAATGTTGAAACTATGCTTTAGTCAAAGCCATAGGTCAGGCAGGGTAGGCCTAAACTCTACGGGGAGTCCTAAGCAGGTGATGGATACAAAGAGGTGCCATTAGCCCTGTTGGCTGCCAGTCTCTGAGTAACAAGTACAGCCATATTGTGTGTATTTTAGAGCGAGAAGGGCTGCAGATGTTGATACAACTTGTCAGATCTACTTGCCAACATCCAAAAATATCAGGCATGCATTTCCCCAATCTTGTGTCTCCGTTGCTGAACGAAAAACTCCCTGTTCTCTGTGTCAACTGATAGAGCGGCTGTACTTTCCATCTCCATGGATGTCTCCTCTCTTTTGTTCTTTGACATGACTGCAGCACAATCAACTACTGCTCAATATTTATTAGCCCCATCTCCAACATCATACAGTCAGTTTCAGTTGCCATGGTGTCTTTCACACAAACAAGCAGGAAATGTGGTGAACTGGTGTAACAAATCATACTGCTAAGTAGTGTTGGGGTCAAGCGTCAACCTCCAGTCCTGAAAAAGAAAGCCAATGCAAAAGTGCAAAAAATTGCAATAGCCTCAAGTGTCCACTTAAGGCTGGCTGCAGGAACACTGGAAGTCCAATACACAACACATGTTAAAAAGCTGTTTTTTTACGCTAGAATTTAACTCTTTTACAGCCTGGCTCAAAAAACGAATCGTGTCTCATTAGCAATGTCTTCATGTCCTCTTACTGTACGGGGATGGATTTTTTTGTACCACAATTGTTTAGATTATATTTAGGAAAAACCTCACTGCGGACTGATTGGCGCATCTCATAGCTTGACAGGCAGACGCTACCTCCAGGCTTTTGCGTGTCAAAAACACCATATAAAGGCATATTAACCTTATTGTGCAGAAATGAAAAACAAAAAGGTTGGAGGTGAAATTTTCAAGCCTTCGGGTATTGTCGGCTTAGCCAGTGAAAGATATTGTTCTCAAATGTCTTATAGAGAATCGGTTCAGATAACATATGACCATTAAAAACCTTGATCATGAACATAAGACTTGCATCTTTTCTCACTAAATGCTAAAAGATCAGCTGAATTTTCACATTAGCCTTTACCATAGACATTGTGTCTGCCATAACTTGCCAGACCTACCTGTTAGAGAGATCTGTTTTATTTGCCTCTTTGATCATCTGGGCACCCTCAGTCTTTTGGCTGCTACATGCGGAGAGAGGAGAGAAAAAGTATCCACTGATGACTTTCTTCAAATACTATAATTAGTTTTACTTGAACAAGATGTACTTGCTGTTTTCTTGTAATTCAATAAATGTTAAGCCTTTAGATCTCTATCAGTCTGAAGTCAACATGAAGAAATTATCTGATTTTCAAAGTAAAAAAGGTTCAGTCATTAAAACAAATCATGAAATAAGATACCATCTTTTGTGTCAAATGAGAACTGTACAAGCAGCATTTTAATTTGACAGCAGTAATGTGTATGGAAAAGTTTGTCCTTGCTGAGATTAGACCTGTCCAGATCTAGTGAGAATAAACATTACCTTACTTGGTAAACACTGTGAGAGGGAAAGAGTTTTTCCTGCTGCACTTCTTTTGGCTCAGGTTCTACTTACACACACATTCACTCACCTAGGGAGAAATATAACACACACAAAAAAGGAATTAGGTCAACATGACTCCAGTAGTTTTTTTATGTTGATGGATCCAGGTTTGAATAAGGGGATTTTTTTACATACCATAGGTCAGCAAATGTTTTGGACAAAAAAAGACATTCAGAGTCCTAGAACATCAGGATATGCTTAGTATTAGATGATTTGAGCTTAAACATGCGTTTGTTTGTTTTTTGTTTAATTTGCCAATGTGTCAATAACAATATAGTATGATCCAAAAAGATACACATAATTTATTGTTCCTGTGGGGAAATGTAAGTGCTACACACATTTAGCTGCCTCCACAGTAGCATCAGTGAGTAAAAACATTGAGACAAGCAACATCCACATGTAAACCGAAAGTACAAATAATATGTATTACCTATTATCTATACTGCACAAGATCTGCTTGAAATACACAAAATATCAAAGAAACATACAGTGCTTAACAAATTTATTAGACCACATGTCATATTTGTCTCAAAGACCATCCAGCATCATGAAGTGCTTTAATGCGGACTCTTTCATTTCAGTGAGCTCTCCACGTTTTACCATTTTGAACAGGAATGAGGGATTTCAAACTGAGAAACTTCTCTGAGAATTCAGAAATGAATCAAGCATAACATTCAACCACTAAAACTCATTTTTCTTTTCAGAAATGCAAGTAAATAACTATAATTTGACATATTAATCAAGAAATATTAATTTGCTTTACTATTTTTTTCAGTTTTTTTGTAAATCAGTAAATTTGAAAATTCATGGATAACAATAATAATAATTATATTTTAGCATTAAGAATATCATTTGGGTTAAAGAGCTTCTACATGTTGGTATATTAACCATTGCAGAAACATAAAAAATGATTTTGGTAATTTCCAATGCTGTTAATTTAGGGCAGCTGTGGCATAAACCTTACTTTGGTTAGGGTTAGAGTGGTCTAATAAATTTGTTAAGCACTGTATATTTTCACTGTATATGGATCTAGAAATTGTTCCGTTTTCATGGGAGGAATTACGATTAACTATCGATAAGTGTAATGATCAGAGTGTCAATAGAATTAAAGTTTTTGTCTTATTGAACTTATTCAAGGATTTCATTACTACAATCATAGATATGTGTAGAAGTACTAAGGAATACTGTTTGGCCAACATCCATTTGTTGTTTTGACTTCACTTAGCAATTCTTTGCAAGCATCCATTGACTGCACCTTAAGATGATGGATTAGTGTTTAGAGCTGGCACTCTTTTTAGTTGACTTGGCTTTCTTTCCTCTCCCTCTTCCTCGTGTTTTGGACACATCCTCCTTCTGCTGCTCTGCAGCTGATAATCTAGGTAAGTCTGTCTGTTGTCAGACACACCGTCCACATTTTTGTTCAGGCTATAGTGCTTATCCAAGCATCTTGGTTACACTGTGAAGCATCATTTTTCTACTATGGATAAGCCAACTATATTTTTAGACTATAGTTGGCCAAACACATATGCACATTGTAATATGTTGTATATGAATTGGTAGTCACTGCTAAGACACTCAGCATCCATTCATTTTAATGTAGCTTCTTCTGCATCCTCTTTAAAATTTTTATTTTTCAATTAGCATGTATAATTATGTGTAAAATGCTCATTTTGGAGGTGACTTTCAGGCTTCAGGAGCAGCAGACGATGTCTTCTGCTTTTCTTGCCCAGTTCACTGTCACAAAGTTTTAGTTGTTAATTTTCCTGTTTTCATCTTTGTCTGTTCCTCTTTTAGTTTTGTTTGCTTACAAATGTTCTTCATGTCTCATCTTCAATGAGCAACCTTAAGTGGGAAAAACTATCAAGGGAAGTGATTTCTGCACCAGTAAAGTATAGAAAGTAGTATGTTTTTTAAACAATGCTTAAAAGTGATTTGGATTTTCTTTCTCTGTACCACAGCATCCGTCTACTGAAGAATGCTAACAAAAGATGATGAAATAGATGATTCAACATTAACTTTACCTACGTAGACATTTTAAAGTTAAGGTTTTTTATGGTTCCTATTATTATTTGTTTCTAACTGAGAATAAATTAAAAATTGTTATTGTCCCATCTTGTTATGCGGCCCTCTCTCATTACTCCTCAGGGGATTCCCTAGCGTTTAGAGTGAGAAAACTTTATCTTACTTTACTCCACTGCCTTAGTCCTGGATTAGCCCACGTTTTTCAGTCATGCAACTTTTAAAAGAGAACTCTATTTACTTACAGAAATAACACCCACTCTATCATCTTGTGTGTATATGGTGTTTGATATGCATCTCGTGAGGGTGTTTTTCTGACCTGAGATGTCAGTCTTGCTAAGAAACAGCCTGTGACTAAAACCTAATGTAATCATTGGTCATGTGAAAGCTAGAGCAGATAATCTCATTTCTTTGTGTATGCACATGCATCAACATGTGTGCAGACTGTGCAGACCCCCTTCAGATTAGTCTCAGCTTAGTTACTGGACTTCTGACAAGTTGAGTTTGGTAAAAACAACTGTGTAATACCTTAGGGATTTCCTGACACTTACTGTTTATTTTATTTAAGTTTTAAGCTTTCTGATAAATGAAAGACTTTACTTTATGTCAACCTAGACAGAAAAGCATAAAAGTTCTTAGAACTCTTTTTAATTTTTATTTAATTCATTCAAGGAGTTTCCTTTCTTACAGAACTATAACAACTTTGCGTGTTGTGTCCTCTAGCCAAGGCTGCTGATAAGAGTGATCTGATCTTGGTTAGACATAATTTGAGCCAATTGTTTTCATTCGGTTAACAGACTCAAGGGATACTCGTTAGTCAGTGTAAAACCAAAACATTTTTCTTCAGAAGATGTCACAGTCTCTAATAGTTCATTATCAAACAAAGCAAACAGCTTGGAAAACATGCTTCAGGGTGGATTTGTTTACTATGCAGTCAGTGACCACTGAACCTCTGTGAACCTCAGTGTTTGTCTGTGGTTGAAGAGAAGAAGGAAGTAGTAATCACGGCCTTGTCATTCACATAGTTGCACAAGTCATGGTACAGTGGCCAGGAATGTGGACCAACCAAGGAAAACCAATGGCACAGACAAAGTGGCAATATAACAGCATCCATAGTTGAACCCCTCTCCTGATTACAAGTAAACATCTCTTGCCAGGATGTAATGGCCGTTACATGTCATTCTGCTCTTTCCATGTATATCAATGTCTGTCTTCCACTTAGAGGAATGGCAATGGCAATTATTTTTCAGCCAGCCTTAAGGAAAAAAGGTTGCTTAGAATTAATGGAAAAATCAAACGTCTTATGATGAACTGTGCCAATGAAAAAGTTGTTGATGGTACCACTTTAAAAGTACTGCATATGTAGATGTAACATGAAGCTTATTCTGACAGTATTAAACTCCATAGTCAAGATTCTCACGAGCACTACCAAAACAGCTACAAAGAAAATATTTTGCTTTTCTCAGACAAAGTATTTCGACTTACTGTACCGTCTATCCAAAACCACTGTGGTCAGAATGCAGAAACCCTCATTTTACAGCATGCCAAAGAAACACCACAGCATCTCTGGCTTTTGGAATTGGAAAAGCTACTTTTCTACAGAGGGGCCAACGAAGGATTAGAGCATGCTATTTTTTAACTCAACATAAAACACAGTGAAGGAAAGCATGTGATATGACAAGTAAATTTTGGTTAATGTCATCTTAGTGAGCATTACAACAGAGCCCAAATTAAATTATATTAAACAATAAAGAACATGGTCTGAGATATGGTAAATTAAATGCTAATGGAGCAGCTGTTTCCAATACATGATTATTTGAAATGTCAGCTGTTCTTACGATTTCCATGGTAAAAACCTTGAAAATGACTTATCCTGCCTGAAGGGAAACAAATAATGCTGGAATTGGTCCTGCAGTGGAAATCAGACTGATGAGTGAGGCTTGTCCAGCCATATCAGGCTCAGTCATTCAATCAGCTCTCCTCTAAACCTTGTACAATGTAAATGAAGACTGGTTTGCTCAAAAAGGCCCCTTGTGATCTATACGAGACTGAAAATACTGCAATTTAGACTTTCCAGTCTTCAGCCCATTAACTAATCATTATGGTCTCTATAGTGTAATATAGTTGGAAACATACACATAGCTCAAATTCTTCTCTCTGTTACAGACACCAAACCAAGCTTGGTTAATGGATTCCTTATATATGGAAACTTTCATATGTTCTTGTACTCATTTCAGTAAGTTGTCACAATAGGACTTCATTCACATAACTTGCAGATACTTTGAAAATGTCATCATTTCGATATTTGAACTGAATTGTATTGATTAAAAATTTAGTCAGCTCACATTTAGGTCTTCTAAAGCGATGCTAACAACAGCAGCAGTTGTCATTACATACTTTTCCATTCAAAGCAGCCATTGTTTATTGTCCCTCTAATTGTGGTCTAGTCAACCAATGAAAAGATAAAGCAGAGGAAGGAGCTACCCACAGGATTTACTATCCATAGACTGTGCTGTCTTATCAGAGAGAAAAGAACTCTGATCATTATGTTTTGAATTTGAAGTGAAGATAATATTCCAGCGTAAGTCTATCAGTGTGTCCCTGCTACTGATTTGCATAAGGCCTCACAGGAAATGTCAGTGGAAGATGCCAGTTTGTTATCTTTGCACTGACATAAGCGCAGGCAGACACAGACCACAAAGCTACTCACTGTGGGTTTGACCTTGGTGTGCCAAAGTCAAGAGTGTGTACGTGTGCACGTTTGTGTGCAAGAGCAGTTTGAGTGGGTTAGATTAAGCTTTTGAGGCCCACTATAAGTCCACTTGGGCAGTCTCCAGCCTTCCTGCCTCCATAGAAAACTCAAAAGGGCTTGAGCAGGCTTCAGGGTATCCTCTCAATCTCACACACAGATGCAGCTGCACAGCCATACACGCACAGGGGAAAAAGTGCTGAATAAGAGGTTAACTTTGACATTGTCCTGCATATTCTAGCTTGTGTAAAGAGAAAGCAAGGACCTGATGGCCTTGGACACTTGTCATTTTTGAAATTCAAACCACACAAGGGTTTACTTTTGACTTTCTTGGCACAATAAATCAAAGGTTTTGACAACAAGTGACAGATTAACTTAGACTCTAGTCTAAACAATTAGTAGGAAACACTTCCATGACATGAGTGGCCCTTCATGCTGACTTGATAGTCAAAACATAGTTGGGACATTCAAATGCTAGTACTGAAGATAACTACAACTGCAGTGAGAAGATAGCCTTCTGAGTTGCAGTAACACTGAGTCTTCTTTATTTTCTGTGAATAATCATTCATTTCAAAGAAGAATAACTTTGTACTTTTGTAATATTATAATGTAGGGGAAGGCTAATTCTTAGTTACTTTATTTTTCAGATATTTTGTAGAAGTAAAAATTAGGGATGCACCATTGCCAATACCAGGCCTAAGTACTTGTATTTATAACATTGCAGATATTGGACTCGGTGTCATTTGAAAGCATGTTAGCCTCTTGTTAAATGTAGTCATTACTTGTCTATAATCTGGATTTATTGTTGGAGCCATGACTGCGGTTTGGTAATATTTTTAACAGAATGGAAGATGACTAAAGTAGAGGACAATGAAACTTATGCACTGCTATGTTGTCAAAAGGGGGGATGATGATCATCAGATGAAAATAAAAACACTTGAAAATAATTGTAAGAACAGTCATGGTATTATTAAGTACTCATATTTGTACTCAGTATTGTGAGAACCCCAATATAAGCTTTATGCTCGTCTTCAGTCTGGAAAAAAAGTGGTATCGGTGCATTCCTATTTCCTAGTAAAAATATCAGTCATGTGCTTCCTTGTGACTTGAGAATTCTCAATATATCAGATTTTTTTTTTTTTATCTTTCTTTCTTGTCTTTTGTTTCTTCTTGCCCCTAGGTCGAGGTGATATCCAACCCCAGCTTGACAGCGCCATGCAGGATGTCAGTGATAAATACATCCTGCTGGAAGAGACAGAGAAACAGGCCCTGAGGAAGGCTCTTATAGAGGACAGGCAGAGATTCTGTTGTTTTGTAGCCATGCTGCAGCCTGTAGTGGTAAGTAAATCCAAAGAAAAGAGACAGATTAGAGCCTTAAAAATTCTAATTTTTGTATTTTGTTTAGCAGACTTGGAAGATGCATTTCCTTTCATTCATTGTATAATTTATATTTAATCTGGGGTTCTGGATTTTCTGTTTAGGAAGCGTTCTTTTTTGCTTGTAGAACATTTGTAATCCAAACTGTAGTGGCCAATTACATATCATCAGGCTTTGATGTATGCAGGAACGCAAGCCACACAAATGACACCATCTTCCATCATCTATGTTTTTACAATTACCTGTATATCTGTAGTAGCACATGTCTGCACAGAAGCGAAGCTAACACCTTCAACTCTGACACTTAACATCTTCTGTCACTACTTTGAAACACCAGAAATGATTAAGCCAATCTCCATTCAACAAACATTTTAAGAGTTGTTTTTCTCCTTTTGATGACAGACCTCACTGCATTTATGCTATAACCAGTCTTCATTATTATGTTGTCAATTTGGCATTCAGTTCCTGTTGATTTCAAGTAAATTGCACACAATTTGGTTTTCTTTTCTGGGCTCACAACACTGAAGGGACCCACAGTGAAGCCCAGGTCCAACTATTATCTAATAGTTAAAACTGTTAAACTGAGACTCACAAGACAAAGATGAACAGGTGCTTCTCCAATGGATATTATGGGCCGAGAATGACTGACCACTAACTACTCACTACACTTGACTAGTGACCATTTACAAACGCAGAGATGTCTATGAGACGATGATACACAATATCTGTAGATAGGCTCTGAATTTGGGCTTTATATCATGAGACAACAAATTTCTTAACTTTTTAAAGGCCATTATTACAAAGATTGTTTGTTTGAAGATGACTTTTTCCCTGTTGTATAAGCTCTTGAAACATACTTCTTTGTCTCCTGTTTTGTCTTCAAGGATGAGGAGATTTCTATGTTAGGAGAGGTCACACACCTCCAGGCCATCTCTGATGACCTCAAAGCCTTGACTTCTGACCCTCACAAGCTTCCCCCTGCTAGTGAACAGGTGAGAAAAAATATCAGAGATGACAGCCTGTGAACAATTAACTTAAACTTAAACAACTGCCCTCAGGTTACATTCTTGCATTGAACATAAATAGCATGGTTTACTGTCTTTCATCTTCACAGGTACAACTAATACGTAGACTAATATTTTCCTTCCTCTTAGGTGATCATGGACCTAAAGGGCTCAGACTATGGTTGGTCTTATCAAACACCACCTTCATCTCCCAGCACCACCATGTCTAGGAAGTCCAGCATGTGCAGGTACATTGCCATAGCTAATCACAAGAGTCACAGCCACAAAGAATTGAAAGAGAGACTCTGTGTTTACCTTGATATCAATTATATCAAATGGAAAATTAAATTGCTACACTTGTTAAGCCATTTCCGAGAGCTAAAAAATGAAGACATACAGTTAAAGTGTATATAGTCAAGGTAAAGGTTGCATCATAGCATGTAATACATGCACACAGGATCTACAGGAATCTAAAACCCTCTTAAAGGCTGGGAATTTTCTTTCGAGACACCTTGCATTCATGTAATGGATGGGCAACAAGTACATAGAGAAAAACTCCAGTGGTGCCCAATCTGTGTCTGCCACCCAGTGGTCAATTTTGGCTGAAGTAGTTAGCAACTTTTTTTATATCGGTGTCTTTTAAATGTGCTTCAAATCCTCTGGTAGTCATTAATCCATTTTATTGAGACACACTTAAATCGATTTATTAATTGTCAGAGGAATAGATCATGTTTTTTTTTTTTTTCTTGAAATGTGTGTTTAGCAAAATTAATTTAAAAAAAGATAGCTATCAAAGATTTGATAAGATGTAGCTTTTCAGACTTTGTGCCTCACATTCTCTGCTCTCTGCTTTTTGGTGTCTCCCAGTAAGTTTTTTTTTTTTTTTTTTCACTTTTCTGGTTTAAAGGAATAATTTTTGCTGGGGTTTATTGCTGCTTTGCTTTTCTAATATAAAAGGTTGGAAACATTACTTTTGGGGATAGGGTTTAATCAAAGCTTACATGCATTTCTGTCTGTGAAAACACTTTGAAAATCATTTTTATTGTTTTATTGCTTAACAAGATTTTTTTCCTTTGCTTATTATGAGGGATGCACAATATAACTGGCATGATATTGGTAAAAGTTTGTTATTGGTATCGACAGATAGGAAATTTTTTACTGATATTTACAACTGATATATTGACTATTAATACTGGCCTATCTCATTTGTAAATATCGGCAGTATATATGAATATTTTTTAAGGACTGAGGTTTAAGGTCTAAAACATATCAACTTAGCACAAAAAGCAAGGAAATTTTTGTTGGGTAAAGTATTTCTTTGCTGTAACAATGCTTTGTGGCAATAAATCTCTTTCCCTTGGAAAGTCTATTCATTTCCTTTATAAATGGTGCAGCATGGGTAAGGAACATGCATTTGTGGGCTGAGCAGCAGAGCTGAGTATGTAGGTTGCGCCTATGAAAAACGTGCTAAACAATTTCTGCTAAGGCTCCTGTTTGTTAGATCAACAAAGTGTTAAAATGTCAATATGTCTTGCTTCTTCAGACCTCAATCATCCAATTTTCCAAACAATAATAATGATAATAATAATACATTTTATTTATAAAGCGCTTTTCAAAGAACTCAAAGTAACTGTACAACAATAATAAAAAATACATTTTGCAAAAGAAAGAAAAAGACAGAAAATGACTACATCACAGCCAAGCAGCTGTTGGTTTAGGGCTTTATGGGTGAGGAGGAGGATTTTGAATTGGATGCGGTAGGAGACAGGGAGCCAGTGGAGGTTTTGGAGGACAGGGGTGATGTGATCATGGGAGCGGGTGTGGGTTAGGAGACGTGCTGCGGAGTTCTGTATGTATTGAAGTTTATTGAGGACTGTTGAGGATGTGCCATAAAGGATGCTATTGCAGTAGTAATTCAGGGTGTGATGAAAGTGTGGATGAGAGTTTCAGCTGCAGGGAAGGAGAGTAGTGGATGGATGTGGGCTATGTTTTTTAGGTGAAAGAAGGCGGTTTTTGTGAGCTGGGTGATGTGCTGATCAATGGAGAGGTGACTGTTGAAAATTATACCAAGATTGCAGGTGTGAGGGGCGGGGGATAGGGGGAAAGTGTCAATTTGGAGGCTGAAGTTATGGATGGATTTGGTGAGGGATTTGGGGCCAATTAACGTAAGTTCAGATTTATTGTAATTTAGTGAAAGGAAATTGTTGTTCATCCAGGTTTTTATATCAGAAAGGCAGTTGGTTAATGTGGAGTGTGTGTCTGTGGTGATGGAGGTGGTTGAGATGTAAAGCCGGATGTCATTGGCATAATAGTGAAAGTGAAGTCCATGGTGGCGAATGATTGGACCAAGAGGGAGCAGGGAGATTATGAATAGGAGGGGACGAAACACCGAACCTTAGGGGACGCCTTGTGTCAGGGGAGCAGTTGTTGATGTGAAGAATTGTTGTCTGTCCGTGAGGTATGATCTGATCCAGGATAGCGCGGTACCGGTGATGTTAAGTGAATGTTCCAGATTGGAGCGCAATGGGGGGTGAGGATGTTGATGTGGCCAGAGTCTGATGAGAGGAGGAGGTCATTGGTGACTCTTAGAAGAGCTGTGTGTGGCGATGACCCGGTCCAGAATTTTAGACAGAAAGGGGAGGTTGGATATGGGCTGGAAATTAGTCATGTATATGACCTGCTGCTAAGGATACAGCAGCAGGTGAAGAGGAGACCACAGGGAGTGTAGAGGTGGGAAGCAAGAGCAGCTACTGGTGTAGGAGAGGCAGCGTCAGTTGTGAAAGATCACCTTTTGACCGCCACCTCCGGGACTCCCGAGGATTAGGAGTTGAGCAGGAGGATGGACGAGGGCGCATAGAACCCCAGAGCAACGTGTCAGAGATTTCCCAATGAATTTCCAGCATCCTCTTCGACTCTGAAGCTGCCATGTCGATACAGCTGGACAGTAGGGTGTTCTTTTCGAGCTCCTCTGAAAGCCACTGAATGTCCTCTTTAAGGTTGGAAACCTCCCTTTAAGTCTGTGAGAGTACAAGGCAGCCTTTGCAGTAAACAGACTTCATCTTGTCTGTTTATGGTCAAATCAGCAGGTTAAGTCTGATGCTAAAAACATCGACATATGTGGTTTGGGTTTTTGGCAGAATAAACTGTTTGGCATTGCAGATAAGTTATGGTAAATTTTCATGGCCGCAACCCACATACTCAGCTCTGCTGCTCATCCCACAAATTCATGTTCCTTACAAGTGTGACATCATTTGAGACAGAATTAACCAGTCTTTCGAGCAGTATAATATGTATTTCCAAGAAGCATTGTTACAGCAGAGAAATAATCTACCAAACACATGGTTCCTTACTTTTTGTTCTAGGTTTATTTAAATACTAGTATCAATATAAGTATCAGCTAAGATAAATCTGCAAATATTGACATATCTGATATCAGCAAAAATCTAATGTTGTGCATTCTTACTTATTTCACTTTCAAAGAATCAAGACTTTCATGAAATCCCTCAATCAGGGCAAGAAAGCTGCTTCTAAAATTTTGATGCTTTTAAATTACCAACTTGAAAAACCTTGGCTTGAAAAACAAAACCTCCAGCTGTAGCTGGATAGTTTTGGCTTGCAGTTTCTGTTAAGTTTGAGACATTTGAGTTTGCAACAACCCTCTAATAATCTCTTCCGATGTGCAAGTATTGCTTTCAAGTTTTTATTTACACTCTAATTAAACCTCAATGATTGCGCCACAGTAATTAGTTTATGCTAAGTTGGTTTCTAAGAGTAATCCGTGTGGAAACTCTCAAGCAGCTCTGTCAAAGGCATGAAATCTTGTGATTTCTAGTCTGTTATTATTGTCATTATGGTGTCATGCCTCTTGTTGGTTTGTTTTGTTGTTTTGACCGGCTCGGCCTCAGTCACTGCCTGCTGCATTTTGGTGTGCCGTGTTAATCGTTTTTCCACCCTGTCTCCTCCACACACCCCCCCCCCCCCCAATCCATTCCCTTCTTGTTACTTCTGTTATCTCGATCTTATCCAACCTTCCTCCTTCAATCCATGTCTTTGGGTGCTTTTTGATTCTTTTTCACCCCCGCTTGTCACTGCCAAACTTCTCCTTCCTCTGGTCCTCCCCCCTCATCCCTTACCCCTTCCTCCCCTTCACAGTAGTCTGAACAGCGTTAACAGTAGTGACTCCAGGGGATCCAGTGGCTCCCACTCTCATTCTCCTTCCTCCTCTTCTTCCTCCTCTTCCTCACACCACCTCTTCCACCACCATCACCCCCGCCATCGTTACCGCAGCTCCACGTTACCCCAGCAGACCCCAGCTCGACTCTCGAGCATTTCCTCCCATGACTCGGGCTTCATTTCTTCATCGCAGGACCAATACACATCGTCTAAATCATCATCACCTATGCCAGGTGAAACAAAGGTAAGAAAACCCCTCTGCTGACTGCGTTTAACCATAATTTTAGCTTATAGTAAGAACAAGACTGTAAAACTGTACGTGTGATATGATTTATAGTTCATTGTGTTCAGAAACAGAGAGAAAACACCAAATCAGCAATCCACAAACTCTTTTCTCACACATCCCTTCAGCCACTATAAGAGGCAGTCAGCTGGCAGCAGAGAGTGTATGTGATCATGGTGAAGTCATTTCACTACTATTATTATAACATAAATGCACAGGAAATTAGTCTGCCTCCATTCTAGCCCAGGGCAAAACAGGTCAGCCCCATCCTGCTGTTAAAGAGTCAGCCACTGTGACAGACTGCGGTTTGGTTAAACTTGCAGGGGCCTGATCCTGCTGTGTGATGTATTATCATTAAATGTATTGCAGTAAAATGATATATTACAGCATCAGCAACATGTTTTCCATTCACTAAGGGCATGTCTCTATCAGCAGGTCTCATTGTGTCACTTTTATCGCACCATCTGACACAGACTTTTAGATCATTATCGTTGTAATAGTCAAGGGGATTGTCTGTGTGGGGTTTTGTGGTTTGAGATCAAGCATGAGAGCGGCTGGCTGCATTAGATGACGTTTTGTAGGGCGCCAGCAACCAGAGCTCCCCTGTCCAGAACACAGTGGTGGAGTTAGACTCCAACTTTTTATGATGCAGTGATGGTGGTTTGGCACGTTCATACATGACCCATTTACTGTAAGGTCTCAGGAACTATCCCGCTCATTGCCTCATGCTTGGTGCAGCTACGGTAGTTGATAATTAAAGGAGCTTCATGGCTGAACAGGACTTATTAAAGCTCACCCCTAAACCTGGACAGATAAGGGAGGGTTAAAGCTTCTACTCACTGCAATATTGGGTGACACTCTGTGGCTAACCCAAATCTCTGATCTCATTTTGAAGTGCTATAAAAGTGTTTCTCTGCAGGTGTGTATTAAGTCTGAATTGTGGGGTATTAATTGCTAATAGTTCCATCCTACAGCAAGAGAAATTTTCCTGTGCTGTCTTTTTACTACACTCCAACACGGCTGATAGCCAAGCAATTAATGCTGGTATGACTCCCAGTGCACCTTCTCTGCAGTCTTTATGGTCACTTGGCTGTACTCCTCACTAACTGCTGAGAACTGTGGAAAAGTTGCAGCTGCTCTCTAACAAACTGCTTCTCCCTGCTTCTCTCTTTCTACCTGCTGACATGTCTGTCTTTGCATTTCTGCCCCTTTGCACATGTCTGTCTGTCTCAATTTCTGTCCCCCTCCCTCTGCTTTCCTCTTTTCTCCCACTGTCGCTGCTGCTGACGCACCTCACCACGCTACTGACAAGGTGAAGCACACTTAACCTTTTTTCACATAAATATCTGGACTGGTCCACTGCTAAAAACAACACAAGTTCCATTTACTAAACCTCAAACTTGGCTGTACATTGCTTTGACTTACATTCATCACCTCCAACTCACAGACTTGCACAGCACTTCCTTAATTTAGATCATTTTTTTACTTTTTTCTTTGTTTCATCAGTATGGATCCTTGTTTTTTGTGTTCTGTTTGATTATTTCTCCTCAGTGGTGTGGTCATGTTTTTATTTTCCATTGTATCTTTTCGATGATTTACCCCTTTGTGTTTTTGTTGTTTTATTTTATTCTCCTGCACCTATCTAGCTGTCCAATGGTTTTGAACACTACAGTCCAGCAAGCTCCCCTTACCATCATAGCAATGGGGGGAGTTTGGGCTCAGGGTCAGGCACCGCCTTCCCTTTCTTCCCTCCTTCCTCTTCATCTTCCACCTCCACTTCCTGCCCCACCCGCTCATGGTCTCGTCCCGCCTCAGCCTTATTGCCTGACTACCCTAACTACTACACGATGGGCACCCCCATGATACCTTCATCACGGGTCCCTAGCTGGAAGGTTTGTTCATCACCACGACCTCAGTGATCACCTTATTCCCATCCCTGTTGTTTGTTTGGCTTTCATATATACAGTGCTTAACAAATTTATTAGACCATCTGTCATATTTGTCTCAGAGACCATCCAGCATCATGAAGTGCTTTAATCTGGACTCTTTCATTTTCAGTGAGCTCTCCACATTTTACCATTTTGATCAGGAATGAGGAATTTCAAACTGAATTCACCCAAATTTGAGCCAGCTCACTGGGCTTCTCTGAAAAGTGAGAAATGAATCAAGCATAACATTCAACCACTAAAACTAATTTTTCTGTTCAGGAATGCAAGTAAATAATTAGAATTTGACATATTAATCAAGAAATAATAATGTGCTTTACTATTTTTTCAGTTTTTTTGTAACTTTGAAAATTCATGGATAACAATAATAATTATATTTTAGCATTAAAAATATCATTTAAACCTTTAACCTTTAAACCTTACTTTGGTTAGTGTTAGGGTGGTCTAATACATTTGTTAAGTATTTTTTATTTTAAATAATCACCTTTCCTATTTTAAACTTGAGAAGTGAAAGCTACTTACTGTAAAATAATGGAAAAGAATTCATCACAGAACCTTCAAACTCTAAGAGAAAAGTACAACCCTGAAAAGTCTGACTGTTTTAGATTTTTACTGTTTAGACCATATCTCTTGAAAGAAATTGGAAACATGAAGAAAATAAGACACTTAATGGTATAATGCAGTTAATTTTTACGGCATATAAAGGTATTAGTAAGGTGATTATTTCCAAATTTCACTAAGGGATCACAAAACGTTGAGGAATTACAGCAAACCCTTTTAAAATAAGAATTAAATGAAAAGATAAGTTAAAAATGGAGAAATTTATGTGTGAAGCTGTCCTCACTACTTCTTGTTCTCTGCACTGGTGTGAGTTTGGTTGGAAAAACCACTTTTGCTATTTTATTACTTCTAAATTACAGAAATATCTTAGCTCTGAGACCTCTACATGTTGGAGGAATTGTGGGTATGATGAGATACCTAAAAATAAAACTGTTTTGGAATAATATCTGAACCATCATGCAACCATGATATCAGACAGTTGTTCCCTTTGGCTTTTTTATTACTTTCGTTGGGTGATTTGCCAGAAAAACTAACGGGATGTAACAGATACCAGTTGTAGACAAATGGGTTTAAATAATCAAGGAATTTTACGTGACGGAGGGTATATACAGTATATCAAGTTTGAATAAAATAAATGAAAGCTAAAATGGACAAGAGGCAACTTTGTGTGAAATTTCTGCTCTGATGATTTTTTTTTCTTGCAGGACTGGGCTAAACCAGGCCCCTATGATCAGCCAATGGTTAACACACTTAGGAGGAAGAAAGACAAAGACAGCCCAGCTGTTGTAGACAGTAATGGTAGTGTGAGTAATGGTAGCATTCCTGGGTCGGCTTCGACCACAGCTCCAGCCTCAGCACCAGCACCATCATCTGCACCAGTGGAGGAGAAGACCAGCATGGCTGCACCTCTCAAGGTTAGTGAAAACAGCTGTTAAAAACTATAAAAAAAGAAGTACAGAATTAAAATTATTACTCTTTTATAATGTAATAAAGTCTGCCTTTGTTCAGCAGCATTCATTTTCCTGTTGTTTTGTTTTGTTTTTTCGTTAAACAACTCATTTAGGTATTACATATATTCATTTTTATTTTTGTTCTTCTTAATTGCTTTTTGGTTGACTTAGACCAGAAGTGAATCGAGACTCTTCAGCGGGAAAACCCCACCAACCTTTGAAACCTTTCCCATGGTTATTGATGCATCTTACTCATACTTGTTGTGGGTTTTAAGTTAGATGAAGAGGAGCTCATTGTGACTGTAGATATTTGGCCCAGTTTTTTGTCTCTACTTTCAACTTAGTGCTTGAAAGTGGTTTTCTGTGACTCATGGCAAACTGCCACAACAAACTAGAATTGCTGGGTGATTCAATTACCTCTTATCTTTGAAATTACCTGGCGGAGCACATGAACTCAGGTCAGACTACAGTGCATGTTATGAATGTCGTCTCTGTTGCTTAAGATTAAGGCAAACTCGCACTGAACTCCCAGCAGGCTGATGTTTTTACAGTCGTGGCATTTAGACCACATGAATCAGCCTCTCAGTACTAATGTTCCCATTTATTGGCATAATTACTTGCACCTAATGATTGTAATGAGTTAAATGAATTGTACTCCAGACAGTCAGACCTTCAGACCTCATTACTGAATGTTTATTTTGCTGCTTGATTGCTCCAGGCCGGGGATATCGAGGCACATGAGGAACTGGCTCTGGCTTTATCTAGAGGTCTTGAGCTGGACACACAGAGGTCCAGTAGAGACTCCATCCAGTGTTCAAGTGGGTACAGCACACAGACCAACACACCCTGCTGCTCTGAGGACACAATACCCTCACAAGGTAGAATACTCAGCTACACTCATCAGACTGCGACATCTCTTTTTATTCTCATGTTGTAATATGCAATAACTTGTTGTGCCGGTACATTTTGACCTCTCTGTTTTTTTTTTTTTTTGTTTTGTTTTTGTTTTTCATTTAGTATCAGACTATGACTATTTCTCCATGGCCGGGGATCAGGAACCTGAGCAGGAGCCGTCTGACTTCGACAAATCCTCTACCATCCCTAGAAACAGTGACATCAGTCAGTCCTACAGACTCATGTTCCAGAGTAAACGGCCAGCCTCTACAGCGGGCCTGCCCAGCATGCACGCTCCTTACCCTGGACAGGGTGCTTACCCTGCAGGGCCGTATCCCTCAACGCCAATCCACACTGGGCCTTATCCTACTACTCCTACAGGTACACACTATTCTGATGTTTTCACTCTGGATAACCACTTTTAAATCTTTTGATTTTGTTTCTATTGTTTTGGCTTATTAATGTTCTCTTATTGCAGGCTCAAGTTCAGGTCAGGCATTTTATTCTGGCTCCCATAATGCCCCTGGCTCCTATTCTTCAGGCCACGGCCCAGTTATTGTCACCCCTGGGGTTGCAACAATCCGTCGCACCCCTTCTTCAAAACCCTCCGCCCGCCGTTCAAGCTCAGTTGTAGGCACTGGTCCCATCCCTATCCGTACTCCTGTCATCCCAGTAAAAATCCCCACAGTGCCTGACACACAGGGAGCTGTAAATGGGAGCAGGAGTGTAGAGGAGACCGGAGGAGGTGGAAATGAAAGCCCAGATTCTCCAACATTTGCAGGGGGCGGGGATACTGGCGCACTGCCTGTGATGTCCTGGAGCGGCCAGGCTACGACTAATCCTCCAGCAGTACCCCAGTCCAACCAGCTGCCCCTGCAGAGTGAAGCCGGGCAGAAGGGAGGAGGAGAGGATGGAGGGGAAGGGTCTGAGGGTGACATGCTGGTAGCCATTCGCAAGGGGGTCAAGCTCAAGCGGACCCTCACCAATGACCGCTCAGCACCTCGTATCCCATGATTATATGACACAAAAAACAGAAGCTTGTGTCATAAAGGAGAGGCCATCCCTTTGTAAAGGCTCTAGTAAGGAAAAGAATTGTGATGTACAGAATCAAAAGGCTCTTATGCTGGAATGAGAAATTAAACACATGGATCATTTCTATTCTGTTCAAATTCGCCATCTTCAGTAACTCAAAACACAAGTTTATACAGAAAATCTGTTGGTCAGGTTTGGTTTTTCGGGGTTTTAATGCCTTAGGAAGTATGTAAAGCCAAGGTGTTAATGTATAGGTTTGAACCTTAAGTGGATCAAGAGCCTGAGCATTTTCCAAAGTCTTAGCACTAACATGGTTTTGTAAATCCAGTCCCCACAGCAGTGTAATGAAAAACAAAAGGATGGTTTTAGTAGTCACTTAACCAGAAGGACTGAGCAGCATTACACCTGAGGAAAGGAAAGACGACTTCCCTCATGTGGTTCCAGTATTTTCCCTGAAGCAGAGGGTTGAGCAGTGTGCATGCCTCTTCTCAGTGTAAATAAACACTGTATCATATGTAAACACTCATTGTTTAGGGAGTGTAGTGTACCATCGTGGGACAGATAAGCATTCCATCTGCCAAGTGGCATTGGCAGAAGGAGTGCAACCAGAAATTCAAGAACCACTCAGCAGCAAGAGAGCAATAATCAGATGGACAAGAAGAAGATGGCTCCAGTGACTTGCATCCCTGGAGGAGGACCTCCTTCTCTAAGAGGCAACACGAAGGCTTCAGGAGGGTGCAGTGTTGTCAAAGCTATTTTATACTCACAAATGATGAGATGTGAGATTTCCACAGAGTCAGTATTGGGAGGTGTGACTAACACAGAGAGCTCAAAGACTTTGTATTGAAGTCAAGAGTTGTACAGAATGACTCAAGTGTTACTGTCTTGTAGCAGTGACATTCAGAGACACTTAAATTTGCATCCTGTTTTGTTTAAGTTGTTTTATTATTTACATTTGTAAATAATTTTGCATGTTGAGGAGTTTGTTGGTGCTTCTCAAGTCTGTGTCTTTGCTGTTTATGTTTCGTTTCCTCCACAGTGCCACAGTCAAAGCTTAACATCTTTCAAAAGGATTTTAGAGAATTGTCATCAAATCTCATCATCAAAATGTGGTTAATATCTTTTTTCTTATTGTTCATTTAATTTAATTTGAAATATCTTACAAGGTGATAATGTTAGAACTCCTCAGTGGCTTGTGTTGTCTTACTAGCCCTTAAATATTCCCTTTTTTTAGTTGCTTTTATCAGCCGCACTGCAACCTGCTGCATATTAGTAACACCTTACTAATAAATGTCAAATGTTCAGGCATACTGTATCAACACGACACATACAAATTACTTATAATACTTAAAGTTTTGTAGAGCTTAATGAGAAAAGTATTTTTTTGAGCTGCAATGTATGCCATTCTTACTTTTTTTCTTGCTGTAATGTTGGATTTCAAGCCTGCATGCTCTGCTCTTTTGATTAATTAGGATTTATCATGTGTCATCTACAATTTCAATCGTACAATTCACATTAAAATCTTTTGTACAATTTAGGTTAAGCATCAACATAGCAGCATTTAAAAGTTTTCTGTTATGGTTTAAGTGATAGGGCTTTTAGAGAAATGAAGCTTTTCCTCAGACTGCAGCATTTAAACACTGAAGCATTTAATTTTCAGGAGGTATAATTTAATCTGTGCTTAGGCACTGTGAGAATATGGCAGCCACAACATATAAAAACTGTAAATGTTACCTAGCTGTGTAAGTTTATCCAGAAACTCACGTTTTTAATTTATTTCTCTCTTCTTGTACCTTAAATGTCTTTTAGTTCTGTACTAATATCTATTTTTATACCTGTATAAAGTATCAGAGTAATGACATATTTCTTCTATCCTTGCATGTTCAGTCAAAGGTTCCTCACTGTCCTGTGACACTTCATTAGGTCTTTTATTTCAAACACATGAAGTGCATACACTGCATTTTTAATCAAGTATAATTAAGTTTAATCATTTGACATTCAGGTAAAAGTTAAGTTATAAAAGGGAGAGGATTGCTTCAGTATTTTGAGTTCAGTCAAAACAGGTACAACTGAGTCATCCTTTTATTATTGGCTTACATAAATTTTTCTCACATTTGGATCAACTGAACTAAAGATGACTAACAGCCTCCCTGTGATTTTAGCTATGACAGGCTATAATCTTTCCCTGAAGATGATTTAAATTCAAATATTTGTTACTCGGTTACAACATTTGTTGTTGTACAGTCTATCTACTCAGCCTCTTGTTTGATCACATCTGAACAAATTGCATGCTGCCCACGTCTCGCCTTTCTGGAACAATCTGACAGAGTTTCCCAAAGACATTTTTAAAATTTAAAAGATTTTTCCCATTTGTTGAATATAATGTAATTGAAAGGTGCAACAAGGTGTAACAAAAGAAGGGATGACTCATCTCATTGTCTGGATCAAACTCAGACTATTTACTGGCAGTAATTAACATTTAAAATACTGTTGAATTAAAACTTTGCAAAATGATACCAATGTGATTTTGTTTGGGGAACTTCAATTTGTGTAATATCAATAGCAATGTTATAAAATATATTGTTTTTGTTTGTTTTCTGACTGTCCATGTCTAAACTTGTATTATAAACTTGTAAGGTCCATATTTAAAATGCTAGCATAACTTTATATGATATCAAAGTTGCCAAATGTCAGTATATCCTATAATAAGTTTATAGTTTATGAAGATTTGAAAGTACACTTTAACTTGGTTTCTTGATTACAATTTTTTCCCCATCAAAAAACATTTTAGTTTTTCCTTTCAGAGGAGAGTTGACCTCTCTGTCCGTCCCTGTACAGTTCAGCAGCCTATGATGCAGTTTGTTTCAGCTGGTACAGAGTATTTTTGTGTAATGACAGCTTTAGCAATACAATAAAAAAACAAATTTTGCTTCGGCTTCTTGACTTCTTTAATGTGCTTGTGTGCAACAGCAGTGAGTTATCAGGATGAACATTTTTGTCCTACAAGCCTCACACATCTTCATTTCATCCCAGATTGTTATTGAATTTTGAGGTAAATATTGCACAGATTTTTAGTCCGTCATCATCTACATATACTGCTCATTACATTTAGGGTCACAGGTCAGGCTTGAGTCGACCCTGGCTGTCATTGGATGATAGGAAGGATACACCCTGGACTGAACCAGTCAATCGCATACAGTATCTATGAAAAGTATTCACACCTTTGGATCTTGTACCCTTTTATTGATCTTATAAATTAATCACAGCAAATACAATTTGCACCTCTTTAATGTCAAGTAAAACAGATTTATACAAAGTGTTTTCAATGAAATAGAACTATGTAATCTGAAATAAGTGACTGCATAAATATGTATCCCCTTTTAAGTGACTTACCCAATTCAATGGTGGTCAAGACAATTGGTACTAGTAGTCTTAGAGAAATAGGGGTCACCTAAGTGCAGTGAATGTGTCTCAAGTGATTGTAGTATAAAGACATCTGTGTCTGGAAGGTCCAGGTACTAGTTAACCTGTATTCCTGGTTACCATTGGACCATGTAGACAAAAGAACGCTACAAGCAACTCAGAAAAAGTTATTGAAAGGTGTAAGTCAGGGGGTGGATAAAACATGCAAGGCATACACCTCGCATCACATCACAAGTCAACAGATGATGTTTTTGATTTTGGCCACCAGAGGGCGTCCTTGCCCGGGCTACACCTACAACAACTTTACAGCTTCACCTTAATAATCCATCACTCCTGTCGTCCTGAGAATACTTGTCTAATCAATAAAAGTAAAACCACAACAATGAATAATACGCTCACACACTGAAGGCTTTGAAGTTAATCAGAAACTGCATAAATGTAATAAATAATGAAACAAGCACCTCTCTCTCTTTTGCCTCCTGTCCAGGCTTCCTTCGAAACTACTGACTTCCACATGGTGTCATATTTTCAGTGGGTGTGGGCTGACCGAAAAGTGGCTGAATAACTCAAATGCCCCACGTGAGCATCAGCAGAGGGAAGGACAGGCACACCCAACACATGCACACCCTTTACAGGGAGATAGAGTCTGTGATTTTAGAGTATGAAAATTGTTTGATTTTTCATTGCCAGCTGAAATAACCATAAAATTTTTTTGCGTATTATTAGTGTATTTTCTCACTTTCTAACTAAAAGAAAGTTCACTTTTGAAATTTTAATCAATAAATAAGGTGTGGCATGTTGAATGGCTTTCCATTTTCTTAACGAAATAAGTAAGATGGAGCTCCCTGCACTTAATTTTCAATTATTTAAAATACCTTTGGTGGAGTATTGATTAAAACCCACACAGATTCACGTAAATTTAAAAAAAAATGTTTGCTCCTCACTTGAATATAGATTACGAAACCTTTTCAGCTGGCTAGAGCTAATAACATAAAAAGTGTATTTTCCCTGTTCTTGCAGGTATGAGTTATAATTCAGCTCCATTGTGCCTCTTCTCCGGCCGTAAGTACGTATGGCAGTGCCGTCAGAGTTACGCACGGGGCGAAGCAGCGCTCCTATTGGAAAGTATTTTCAGGGCTGCTCGTGCCCTCCCATCCGCCTCACACACCATCCTGTCAAACAGAGGTTACACCAGTCGGGATTACGCTAGCAAAAATGTGATTTTGTACAAACCAAACAGCCAGTTAGGTGTCTGAGTGTGCATTTGAGTATCTACTACATCTGAATAAAAGCCGCGTGCGCCGAAGCTGCTGCTGTATTTTCAAGGTTTCCTGTGGAGGTTGTTGGACGGGACAGAGGAGCATCGACTGAGGTACGTCCGATAAGACAAGTTACAGTTTGATTTTTGACATCTTTACATACTTATTGTAAGCCAGATGACACCTATAATGTTACTTGAACCAGTGTAATCGCAAATAACGAGTCTTTGTAGATGTAAGGCCTGTTTTTGCCCTCAAATAACCCGTGCTACCTCCAGATGGAGGATGTGTGGGATGTTTTCATGCATCCGTTTCAGCGATTACTTCAAATTATTACATAAAGCAGCATGCCATTTGTTTACGTGCCAACTCGGCCTGTTGTATTCCCCTCCACTCTCTTCCACCAGGTCCCCGGCTCATAGCTCTACCTCCATCCCAGAGATGCTGCCCTGCCTACGGAGAGCTCTACGGCCCGCCCTCTCTCTGAGAGCCGGGGCTGGGCGAACCACAGCCGGACTAAGCAGTCCCCAAACTCCCGCTATGGCGTCCCCTGTCCGGTGCTCCTCAGAGCCGCCTCTATACATGCTGGTGCAGCGGTGTCACCTGGGCACTCACCCGCTGAAGGAGCCCGTGGAGCCCCTTAACTCACCCCGAGGAGCCAAGGAGTTTATTTACAGCCTTCATCCGTCTGAACGCACCTGCCTGCTGCGGGAGCTGCACAGGTTCGAGTCCATAGCTATAGCGCAAGGTAGGTTATGGTTTTCAGAGTACTTTGTTAAGTGTTTCAGTGGCAGTCACCTGTCATTCAGGGAAATTAAACCTGCAAAATTTTGAAGGTTCGTATGAGAAAGCAGAGCAGATAATGAAGGAAATAGTTTTTTTTTTTTTTTTTTTCAAAATATGATTATAATAGTTTTGGCATTACAGTTGTCATCGTCAGGTCCCAAATAGACATATTTCTCCTGTTTTATTTCCCTGTATGGACAGTGACAGTTTAAGGATTTAGCTTTCATGCATTCTGATTGGATAAGGGACGTTCCATGAGTGCTGATAATGTACATCGATCACTTGTGTTTTCCATAATTCCGTCTCAGCTACTGTAAGTGTATACATTCAGTAAGTTAACATTACAGCAGTCTGTGTTAGTCCTGATTCATGCAGAACCTCTGAATCACAAAACAGCATTTCATTCAACTCCCTGCATCATAAAGTAAAACAAATGTTCTAATGGCTAATTAGCAGCTCTGTGTTGACTGTGGAGATGACTTAAGTAACACAGTGCAGCAGAATGTTTAGGATGCCTGGCAACAGGTCGTCTGAGTTTGGACAAGTCAGGGTTGTCCAAACTATGGCCTGCTGACCAAATGTGGCTTGCAGTCCATTTCCATTAGCCTGCTGCAAATTTTAATGAAATATGGTTGTACTTATTAGTTTCAACACCAGATGGTGCTGCCGTCTTAATTTTATAAACAAACATTTTGAAAAGAAGAATTAGTTTACATAGTTTTTCATGACTAAACTGAGGTGATCATGTAAATGTTGAACATACTGATAAGCAAAACAATGCTACCTTGAATCAAAATGCTCTGATAAAGACAAAGTAGTCAAAAGAAGCACAAACAGTACTCCTTTGCTTTGTTATCTGTTGCATCTCGAAGTCTGACTTGCAAAGATTTTCATGCTTATCATCTCAAGAACCAACACTCCTAAAAAGTTGTGCAGCTATGTACAGTTCTGAGTGTGTAGATGAAGTTCCAGCGTCTCCATTCTCTGCTGTACAGAAGGTTTTTCTCATCTTGACAAGGCTTGTTTGAATGTACGATCTTTCCTATGATGGAGTTTACTAACTTTTAAGGTGATACATCAGCTGAAATAGTTGCAACATAGGCCAAAGTTCCATTTTAAAACTTACACCTACCTCCTAGGTGTAAAATCCTTCATAAATATCATGGTGATCATTTTAAAAGGTGGCAAATCTCAGAGAATGATGAGAGGCTGATGATTTTCTGAGTGATCTGGTGTCAGCAGTGTGTTCTCCATGATCAATAACACTGTTGTTTTCCATGAGTGGAAATATTTCCACAATCTGTTTTAAATTATCTCATCACCACAGAGTGTCAGTGTTGTTATTACCTCCGCCAAGGAGGTTATGTGATCGGCAGGGTTTGTTAGGTTGTATGTTGGTTTGTTAGCAACATAAATCAAAAAGTCATGGACGGATTTTGATGAAATTTTCAGGAAATGTCAAAAATGGCATAAGGAAGAAGTGATTAGATTTTGAGAGTGATCCGGATCACCGTCTGGATCCAGGGTTTTTTTTAAAGGATTCTTTGGGAGATAGGGCTAATGGCAGAGGTCTGCACTCTCCGAGTGCTTTTCTAGTTTTATACAGGCTCTAGGTTTGGACTGTAGGCTTCGGTCATCACCACTGCAAAATGCTTTGACATATTTTTTATCCACACTTTTGGTGCTGTATGAGGATTAATGGAAGAAAGCTTAAATTATTCAGTAACATTAGAGACAATTAGACATTAGAGGCAGACTATAACAAAGTCTGGGTAAAAAAACTGCTTTTCATTGGTAGGTTAAATTAAGTAAAAACATATTGTGAGACAATATTTTGGTTAGATTATGTAAAGCTCTTCTAGTTAAGTTGAACCTGTCACATGTGGTGCAACCAATGACACAACTGAAGTTATGACTGAACTAGTTTCAGCTTAGTTTTTAGAGTGGGCCTTAAACCATAACTTAAGACTGAACCTTTGCATAGCTGGTGTAACAGGCTACAGGTGCAGATCCAGAGGTAGTCAGGCCCCCCCTAAAATCTTAACTAATCTAGTATATCTTAACCTACACAAGATTTTGTCTGATATTGCTTCTGTGGCTAGCTGTATTAAGATGAAGCTACCTGTTACACGAGCTTGAGTGTCTTAGAGGTTTGTGGAAATCTTTGGTGGTTAATATTGGAAAACTGGTTAAAATGTTTTCCCATAAATTATGCCTTAGATTAGGGGTCATTAAGTACATTGGCATGAGGGCCATATTTAGGCTAACAGAAACTCTGGGGGCCAGACTTTCAAATACACAAAAATTAGATAAATATTTTGGTCTGATTGAAATGTTATTGTAGTAGCATTTGTATTTTCTTTCAAAACGCAGGACATATAGTCATTACTAGTGAGATCTATACCTGTTATCTGGCCCCTGAAATATCCCAGAATATGGGCCCTCCCCAGTTGTGATTTAGTACTAGTATTAACTCATTTTTGATACTTTTAACCCCTTTTTGCCTCTCTAACCAAATTTTTGCAAGATTTTAACCCCTTTTGAACCACTTCCCCTGCATGTTTTATCACCTTTGTGCCACTCTTATTTATTTTTGCCACTCTTCTTCTATTTTTGCCACTTTTTAACCACTTTTGATACTTTTTGCCTCCTTAACCCAGTTTTTGCAAGATTTTAACCCATTTAAACCACAGTGTTTTAACCACTTTGTGCCACTCGTCTTCTATTTTTGCCACACTTTAACCCCTTTTCATAACATTCTTGCACTATTTTTTGTCATTTGTAACCAATTTTTGATACTTTTTGCCCAATTTTTCCTTTTTACCAATTTTTGCCACATTTTAACCTTTCACCGCTTTTTCTGCCAGTTTTGTCCCTTTGCCACTCCACAACCCATTTTCACTCTCAAACCTCTTGTCACCACTTTATCTGTCATTTTTGCAGCACTTCTGCCAACCTTACCCCTTTTTTAAATATCTACTAATTATGAGAGTAAATTTCAGTAAAAAAAAATCAAATGTGAAGTCATTCTAAAACTATTTCAATATTGTTTGTAGGATAGATTAAACAGCTGTAGACATTTAAAGCCAAAGGATACTCTTAAAACCACATCATCTTCCATTCCTCCTTTTTCTGAATTTAATGATCTTCTGGGGGCCGGACAGGAAGCTTTGGCGGGCCTGATATTGCCCCCGGGCCGCCAGTTGATGATCAGTGCCATAGATTAATGGAGGACCAATTCCCAGAGTGCAGTTCGGCAGCTGACCCAGACCTCTGATCTATGACCTTTCTGTGACCAAAGACAACAGAATCCATTGGCAGAGATCAATAAAGTGTGTCTCTGCCACTGTAATTATTTCTCAGTTTCTCAGTAGGGAGCAGACCACAGTATAAATCAGTAGCTAAGTCCAATCATGGCTTACACATGAATGGTGGTGTTGCATGCATATCTGTCTCACCTCTTTTCCAGAGATATGTTTGTCAGGTGGTGCTGCTGTAGCTGTGAATATCAGTGATGTTGCCTGTTGTTTAATCCTGTGGAGAAAAGGCAATATGTCACCTCTGCTGGGTGAGCCATTACTTATGACTAAAAATACAGTCTAAATACAACAAAACAGCCAGCTTCCAATTTTATGTGTATGATCCTGTTAAGAAGAAAATTTGCCACATCTCTTTAAAAATCTTCATCACAACATCTAAACATACTAGATCAAGGCCATCACTCTGCAGAATCAGTCTGTCCTCACTTTTCATCGAATGCTTTTAGACTCACGGGCCTGCTGTTCACCCAGGACATTTTGTACAGCGTGTCATGCTGAAAACAAAGCAGTAACTGTTTTAGGTTTTTCAGCTTGCTTTTTGAATGCAGGTCAGAAGAAACCGTTTTGTCTTTGAGCATAAGAACAAGTGTACAAGAAGAGGATGAGGAGCAGGATGGTCCCATGGATGGAGAGAATCAAAAAGGGAAGTGGGTCGATCGATAGTGAGCCAGAGGAAAGGTAGAGAAAGAGACAGACGAGAGACGTGAGTAGTGCTCAAGACACTCTCCAGTACACGAGGTTCTCTCTCCTCCCCCTCTATATTTAACACCAGCAGAAAGATGCACACACTAAAAATGATTTTATAATTTGTCACATCCCTTTCAAATTGTGTGAATATTGGATTTACATAAACAACACTTGAAGCCATTGAAAATAAATGTATCAAAAAAAATTCTGTTGATTAAAAGAAAAATCAGCTCCATTAAACTGAGCCATATAATCGTGGATTAAGAACACATTTCTGCAGGGGAGTTTCGGCAGAGTCTTGTTTACTGTAGAGTCTCATGATGGATAAATGGTTCTCATCTGGTGGGACACCCTGTAGGTGAGCCTCAAATCCCTCTGATTCAACAAGCTTTAAAGTCAAAACAATCCCTTAAATCTCTTGACTCCAACTTTGACCAACTTTGACACCAGGATCGTTGAGACCATATAGCACCAGCTTGCTGAATTTTGAACATGAATGTATCAGTTGCTATGTATAAAATGAAACAAGTTAGCGGTTTATCCACAGTTCACAGAATTCGAGGCAAGAAGCAGATCATGTGTGAATCACTCCAGACTGCCAGTGTTATGGTTCTTATGAAAGTAGAAGCAGAATGCTGTTTGGTTTGTGGATTTACATGTTTATTTGGAAAACAGGAAGCTGGGGAGAGTATTGTTTCAGATATTGGTCAGCGTTTAAAGAGGCCAGTGTTTCTGAGCTTGTAAACATCATTCAGTAATTGTAAGCCTGCGTGATATGAGAAAAATGTGCAATCAAATTGTACTTTAACATCTAAGAGTAAAAAGTATCCATAATGCAAGGTTTGAAGACCTATCTGCTGTTCGTTGTATGCTAAACAAAACTTGTGTCTGCAAAATGATTCTTCAGAATTCAGACAGGATTTTTTTCTTACTTAACTGGCACCAATTAATCTGAGGGCAGCTGATAGCTGGTCATAGCTCATCATTAAAAGTGCATAAAAATGAAGTGACAGAGCCATTGCACCAAGCCTCCTCCTAACAGCTGAAATGTAAGCATGCTGAGTGAGAGAGCGTGGCTTGTTAACACAAATTAGTGCTGTAGTGATTAAAACAGTTATCAGTTATAGGCTTTGTAGTTAATTGATCGCAATTAACTGCATATATTGATAATATGGGTGGGACTGCATTAAAGGTATCATAATAATAGTAATAAAATGATCAGAAAGAAAGTGCTTCTGAATGGTGTCAGAGCCTTTTTCAAGCTTTTGATACAGTTAAAGGAGAGAATTTATATTTTACTGACGGCATTACACATTAATACATTTATGATGTAGTTTGGATGCACCCTATTGTCTCTCTTTATGGGTGTGTTTGTGCTTCTTGCTAAAGGTAAAGAGGTACAAGAGGAGAGAAGAGACCGAGGGCAGATTGTCCACCTATCAGTCAATCTTAGATAGTGACAATCTCAGATAGTGACATCAAAGTATGATTAATCTGCATACTTTTTTTAAAATTTGCATCATTTTTCTGTAATTAATCAATACATTTTTAATGGCACTACATAAAATAAATTATTTCTTATTTATCAGAAGAAAGTGAATCGTCACTACAGCGCCACATATTCAGGGTTTTTCACAGACATATATGGGGCAGTCAGCTTGTGGGAATAAGTGCTGAGCCAATGGGGTCAAAAAAGCATGGCCTCCTGGTTCATTGAACAAATTGAGGCGCTCGGGTCCTCCCCCAGGAAATTTTTAGCATCCAACACTTAATTCCCCGCAATCTGGTTGAACATTTAGTCAACATGGTGATTAAATTAAGTTAAAGGAGGCCATAGTTGTAAACTATTAATCAGTAAAAAATCAGTGACTTCATGTATGAAGTTGACATTTTTGCTTGATCTGATCTCTTATTTTTGACACATGCACTTTAAAAATAAGAGGTTTAATAATGTAAAAAAAAAAACATAGTCTCATGACAGTGTGTTTACTGCTTTAAATACTAAAATAAAGAAATATCAGAGTCCAAAACCTCGGTCAAACATAACATAACAGACAAACATGAGATATATAAATAATTTTACTACAAATAAAGATGTACAGTGCCTATAAAAAGTATCCACCCCCTTGGATGTTTTACCCTTCTATAGAGTTTATAAATCAGTCATGGTCAATATAATTTGGCTTTTTTGACCCAAAAATATACAAAAACCTCTTTAAAATCAAAGCGAAAAACAGATTTCTACAAACTAGTGTCGATTCATAAAAAATATGTAATGTAAAATAGATAACTGCATAAATATTCTCCCCCTTCAAGTCAGTAATTAGTGGATGCACCCTTGGCTGCAATCACAGCACTGAGTCTGTATGCAAAGGTCTCAAAGGGGGTTGGGCATGAACAGCCCTCTTCAAGTACTGCCACAGATTCTCTATTAGATAGAGGTCTGGGCTTTGACTTGCCCACTCCAGAACCTTCACCTTGTTGTCATTAAACCATATCTGTGTAGCTTTCTCTGTATGTTTTGGGTCATGGTCTTGCAGGAAGATAAATCTTTCCCCACGCCGCAGACTGAAAAAAGATTGTCCTCCAGGATTTTCCTATATTTTGCTACTGTCATGATCTATGTTCTGATTCTTGTGTTTTTCCTGTGTTTTACTGGTATATTTTCATGTTTCTAAGGTTTAGTTTCCCTGTGTTTCATGTTTAGTTTTACATTCCCTGTGTTTCATGTTTAGTTTTTTCCCTGTGTTTCATGTTTAGTTTATTCCCTGTGTTTCATGTTTAGTTTTACATTCCCTGTGTTTGTATTTGCTTCCTTGCTCCCTCCTAGTGTCTCATGTTTGATTCTCTTCCTGGTCCAGTGTTCTTGTGTATTGCGAAATGTTCCATGTTTCCTGTTTTATTTTGAAGTTGCCTTTCCTTGTATGTGATTCCAGTTTACTTCCTGCTCCAGTTTCCCTCCTCTGTGATTACCCTCACTAGTTTCACCTGATTCTCATTATCCACACCTCTCTCCCCTTGTGCAATCACTCCCTGTGTATTTAAGTTCTGTGTTTCTCCCTGTCCTTTGTCAGTTCGTCAAATGTAAATCCCCGTGTTTCTCCTCATGCTGCTCCAGTGTTTTTTGCTTTGTTTCATGGACTTTGATTTTTGGTTTCTAGTCTTTTTAGTTTCCAGTAAGTTCTTTTGTTTAATTTAATCAGTCATTTGAGTTATCTGCAATTTGGGTCCTTCGCCTTTTGTTTTTTGGATTTTTGCCGTATGACAGCTACATTCATCTTACCCTCTTTCTTTACAAGCCTTCCAGGGCTGTCGAGAAGCATCCCCACATCATGATACTGCCACCACTGTGCTTCACAGAGTCAATGGTGCGACTATGGTGATGTGCAATGTTAGGTGTTTGTGAAACAGTGTCTTGTCTGATGGCCAGAAAGCATCATTTTGGTCTCATCAGACCAAAGAACTTTCACTTCACTTGACCATGGAGTCTCCTACATGTGTCTTGGTGAACTTTTGTTGAGATTCAATACGTTTTCTTCAACAGTTGCTTTCTCTTTGCCACTCTCCCATAAAGCTTTGACTGCTGAAGAACCAAGGGAACAGTTGTATGCAGAGTATCTCCCATCTCAGCTGCCGAAGCCTTTAACTCCATCATAGCAGTCATAGGTGTCTTGGTCGCCTCTCTTACTAGTTTTTTCTCGCACAGTCACTCAGTTTGGACTGCCTGATCCAGGTAGAATTACACATGTGCCATATTCCTTCCATTTCTTGATGATTGTTTTAACTGAACTCCAGGGGATGTTCGGTGTTGTTTTATCAGGCGATCCGTGTTTCACTAATTGTGAGACTACTAGCACCAATTGGCTGGACGTCTGTTGTCCATTTGACTTCACAGGCTTAATTCAAGTACACCTCTGACTGTGTGGCAGTTTGAGTTCACACTTTGCAAAGGCAGACTAGACAAACACAATTTTTATACGCATTGTAATTCACTCTGCATAATCCTGCATCACAAACATACAGAAAATTATCCGGGGGATTGAAGCGTGCTGCTGTTACTGACACTATGTGGGATGGTATTGATCCACAGCAGTAATTCACCATCCTACATGTATGCTAATTCAGGCCAGTAATAATTCCACTGACTGATAGCATCTTTATTTTTTGTGTGGTAATTTAAGCAGTGATAATTAAAACTAAATGTTGTAATCACAGCTTTTCAGTGTCATCTAACTGTTATGTTGCTAAACTGCTGTATTATTGACTTGTTTGTAACTGTGTGTGCTAATTATTTCATGATTAAACCCTCTTTAATTCCAGCATGGTCATTCTAGGGAGTAAACTATTTCCTACAGGGCACAGAAGCAATTAACTTCTATTGTTTTTTTCAAGAAAAGCTACCACTCCCCTATCTCTCTCACTCCCCATGTGTATTCAACTACGGGGGAATTGTCAGCATGCCATCATTATGAGGCGTTTCAATGAGATCCTCCATACCACCCATCTTGATAGAACATCATTATTTTGTGTCCGATGTGGATGACTGCTTCCTGGCCACATGCTGCGACTCTTCCCTTGTGTGATGCAATATCAACACTGAGCAAGCAGCGTGAAATCCCTCATCTGCCTCACAGTAAAGGCTTTACACTGCAAAAAGGAGTGCATCTCTTTTATTTATTCATTTTCTCAGGCAGAAATGCTTGCATGAAGTTGTTGCAAAATATCAGAAATTATCTTTTTAAAGCAGGTAGCATGGCACGAAAACTGAGTGTTGTTTGGGACATTTTAGGCCAGATTCAGAAGCTTCTTTCCCATCCTGGGCTTTAATATTGTTTGGCATTACTAGATTGATTCAGTGCTCACATTGTAGAGCATAAAGTGAGCCAATGTGCTGATGTGACTGTTCTCAGAGGACAGATTCAGCTCTTCTGCTCTCACCTCCAGGGCCTGCCTGGCCGGAGCTCACTCACATCCTCACCTTCACGCTATAAAAACCCTCAGGGATTGTCTTACCTACTGTATGTGTGCGCTGCAGATGAGCTGAATCAGTGATTGTTAGACTGACATGTCTGAAATCTCTCTGACGTGCTGGCAGATAGATGGATTTTTTTGACATGTTATTAACATCCATCATCATTCAACCCAGAGGCTTCATGAACCCTGAAGACAAACTCTTGTTTTCATGTTGTTTGCGTGCGGCTTTGCTGTGTGGGGAGTAAGCTGGTTGACTGATGGATGGGTCCTTACACTATGCTGTCCTCAGGGTTAATGGAGTTTGTTGCAGGATGTGCTGGTTGCTGCAATGTCTACTGATTGTTTTCTACATCAATTTGGATTTTGATCTTAAACTGAACTATATTACACTTATTTGATCACTGTCAAATAACTATAGATTGCAGTCTTGTTTTTATAGCAGCAGCTAGATTGTTATTTATATATCTTTCAATTTAAGTTTCAGTGATTCAAATATTTTTCGCCACTTTGGGGCAGCTCAGCAAGCCACAAGCACAACATAATCACCTCATCAAATATAAAAATGCCATACTATTTAAAGTTAGATATTTTCACTTTCTGAAACTTGCATGATTGATGGTTCTAACCCTGCTGTCTGTAAACCTCAGTTCAGCCTCTGTCTGACACAAGCAGTTTCAGGTGCTGTCTCTGTAAGGATCTCATCCTTCCAAACCCCTTTCCTTCTGGAGGTCCAGCTTTCTGTAACCATGGCAACATGAGGCATGTACTTGTTCAGCTGTGTCTGGCATATGACCATAAAATCAGTCCTGCAACTATGTCATAAAATCTCCAGGGTAGGTAAAAGTGCCCTCTCAGGAGGTAGGCCTCAATGTGGAAAAGTGGGGAAGTTTAATAAAGTGGCATTTTTAAGCGTCCACTTGAAGCTGGCTGTAGAAGTACTGTCTCAAAGTCACGTACCTCTGGTTAAATTGCTAATTTTCTTATCAGAAACAAACATTTTTACAGCCTGGTTTAAACATTTTTTTGTTGGAATAGTTTTTTTAGGGACTGTCTTACCCACTATACAGGGTTGAACTTACTTTTTCAGTCATCTGTTTTGGTTTAAGTAAGGATATTATTTCTGCATAGTTAGGGACACAGCTGGTGTAACTGTAGGCTATCACCTTGTATCAGTTTCAGGAGACTTAAGAAAAAAGCTTCAGCTCCACATCTTCCTATTACTGTTACTAGGTTGATCTTAAGTTATTTTGAGACATTCTACAGTCTATGCTGAGACTCAAGTGGCAGCCCCTGGTGCTGAAAAGTGAAGCCAAGGCAGGAGTGCAATAAACTGGAGCTCTTTGAGTGTTCACTGATTGTAAAGGGCTTGGAAGTGAAGACAAAGAAGGAGCACACTCCAATGATTTGACCTCTTAAGGTGCAAGAACAACAAAGACTTTCAACACTGAAGATTCAGCACTCAGAAATGTGCTTAAGGACAGTGTCTGTGTAGGTTCTCATTCATCCAGGTTATGGTTATTTAAATCTTGGTCCAAAGGGACTGAGAAATCTAGAAATGTCTTTTAGGACATTTCTGAGTGCTGACCTAGTCATTGTAGTCACTGCTAAAGATAAGAGCACAAATTAAACTAGAAAAGCACTCAGAGAGCACAGACCTCCGCCATTAACCCTATCTCCCATTAGTGAAGAATTTTTTAAAATATTCCTGGATCCGTCCCCATGTGCCCCCCCACCACAGCATTCACTGATTACTCCCTCCCTGGTGGGGTGGAAACATGGTGAGGCAAAGCATTGGCTTCACTACAGGCACTGAGAGTTTCACCCATGGTCTCACTGGACGACTGGAAGTCATGGCAGAGGGTGAAGATATCCCTGTATTCCTCCCAGCATTGTAAGTATTCGCTGTCTTTCTCTCTGTTACGCTCCAACTCGTCTCCTTGACCGGGCGTGCGTCTTTCAAAATCTGTAAACTCCAAAACTTTGAATAGAAACACACCCAAAATGCTGCTGGGATTGAAGTTACTCATGTCCGCCATCTCCTGGTGTAAAGTGGTAACAGCGCAGACCTCTGCCATTAGCCCTATCTCCCAATAGTAAAGAATCCTTTAAAAAATTCCTGGATCCAGACAGTGATCCGGATCAGTCCCAAAATCTAATCAGTTCTTCCTTATGCCATTTCTGACATTTCCTGAAAATTTCATCATAATCTGTCCACAGCTTTTTGAGTTATGTTGCTAGCAAACGAACAAACAAATAAACAAACAAACCCACCCGATCACATGACCTCCTTGGCGGAGGTTATAATCACAATAAAGCCCTTTCATGGCAAAGAATATACTGGCTGAGGCATTATATGAATATAAGCACTAACAAGTTGTCTTAAGAAATGTAACTCTAGGGTTTCCTCACAAAGCCTCACTGTAGCTGCTGCTGGTATTGAGTATTACAATATAAAAAGCTAAATATTTTTTTTCCCCCATCTGGATTTATATTGTGAAACAGAGGCCTTTAGATGACTGTAGCTGGGAGGTGTTAGCTGGAAAACGTGACTAGATCAAAGCATAAAGCCTTAGCTAGTTCAGGTTCAAAAATGATAGCAATAGATCAGAAAATGAGGATTTTGCACCTTTTTCCTGAGGAAAAGTCTAGGTGTTTCAAACTGGAGACTCCAAAAAAGAAAGTTGAAGTTTTTCTGATGCAGCAGGATTGTTTTGGTGAAATATTATGATCAGAAGAGTACAGGTGAGCATCTAATGGTGAATTATTTAGATTGTAAAGAAGATTTTAGTACTGCAATGTTCGGTAATAATGTGCTATATATGCAATGTGCAATTATACTGAAAAAATACACAAAAGGTATCATGAATCTACTTGCTGACTTATGAAGAAAATGCAGAGAATAATGACAGTTTTGAAGTGTGTTTTTTTCATTTCTCAACTCAAAACACACAAATATTACATAGCATGAAAACACAAGCAAAGTTTTTGCAGTACAGCTTTCAAAAATAACTTGATAAAAACGTTTTTCCTTTTTTAAGAAGAAAGTTTCTTTTTTCACTTTTTAGACCAGTATTACTTCATGCTAAATAGCTGCAGCCTTTTTTGCGGTTATGTAAATGCAGAGGCTGACGTTGAGATTATGATTACATGTCATATATGTGATTACATATTTGAAGATATTAACTCCAGACTGATTCAGTAAATCCCATTAACCAAATTACAGTGCTTGTAAAAATTATTCACCCCTCCCCAAGTGTTGTCATTGGTGTCTTGGTGGCCTAGGCTCTTTTTTGCATTGTCAATAATTTTGTGAAGAGGGACTGATCTACTTTGGGGGATGTTCAGTGCCTTGAATTTTTTTGTATCCATCCCTTGACTTGTACTTTTTAATAAACCTTTCTCTGAGTTGCTTAGTGTGTCATTTTGTCTTCATGGTGTAATGGTAGCCAGGGATACTGAATAACCAGTGACTGGATTTTCCAGACACAGGTGTCTTTATACTACAACCACTTGAGACACATTTACTGCATTCAGCTGGTGTCCATTTTACTAATTGTGAGACTACTAACATCAATTGGCTGGACCTTTGTTGACATATAAATTTTTCTCTGATTTAACAGCAAAGTCTGAAATCAAAAGTTACAACTGATAGCTTCAGAAACATTTATAAGGACAGGCTTCTTAATGTAAGTTTGTATATTCTGTCTGTATTACCAGGGGTTAATGCTGATGTCCTGCTGTGTGGTGGTGCAGAAATTAGTGCTGAAGCATTCTGGTTCAAATTTTGGTCAAACTGGACTTTTCTATATGGAGTTGCATCATTTCTCCAAGTACTCTGGCTTCCTCCAAAGACATGCCTGTTTGGTTAATGAGAGACTCTTAATTCTCTGTTGGTGTGAATGTGTGCATGCATGCTTGTTTATCTCTATATGTCAGCTTTGTGATTGACAAAGCCTCTCACTCACTGACAGCTGGGATTGGCTCCAACCCCAAACAGGACAAGCGTATAGATAATGGATGGATAATGCTAATCTATCAATACCTTTCACAATATGCATCCTGTGCATTTGCATATAAAGTAATCTTTCCACCTGGAACAATTTAAAATGTCATCATGAAGCCTTTGAAGGCCGAGGCAGATAAATGAATGAATGAATAAGCGAGCCAGAAATCCTGCTGTGCCATCTGGGCCTCTTTGATCTTCGGCGTCCAGGTACAAAGTGAAACAGTGAGATTATCTATTCTAACAAGATTTAACTCAGAGCTCTGCAGGTGAAAAGTGATGATGTGAGGGAAGAAGGAATTGAAGCAATTTCCCTTCATGGCTCAAAGGATGAAGTAGCTCTGTAGTGGGGAAGTTATGAAGAGATGTAAAAAAAATAAGGAACAGCAATCAGAAACTGGAAGGAAAATGCCAGTTCAGTTTTTTTACTTTATGACCTTTATGTGTCCCTTAAGGCTGCAGGGCCAAATCTAAATATCAACAAACACATTTTTCTTCTTCATCCCCCAAGTTTGTTGTTTTGAGCCATAAAATATAATTAACTCAAGATTAGAGTGTTTGTTGAGTTTCCTCCAGTTCTGCTATGTCTCATGCAGACCCTTATATTTCCTGTCCCCACTTCATTGCTTCTGTAGTTCCTGGTGATATCAGACTGCACCTTTATATTGAAAGGGCGAGCAATCTCCTCACACCATCTTTCAGATTATCGTCCTCCTGCTTGAAAACAGACCAACATGGGCACCTTTCATTTATCATCCTCCCTGGGCTCATACAGCCTTATTGTAATGCTAATTCACATGCACAGCTGCATAATGGCAGTCCTGGATGACTTTAAACCTGCTGTGGCCCATACACAAACAACCCTGGATCCTGCAGACTAGTGAAAGCACTGAGACACAACTGCAGGTCACCGTAATGATGCTGAAATGAGGCTGGTATTTGACTGTGGAAGTAAACAGTGTCATTGCCAGACAGTTGATTGTGCTGCTGTCCTGTGGGCGTTGATGCTTTGACATTTTTCTGGTGATTTGTGTGAGAAAAACATCATTTATCACACAGACAGGAATAACACGCTGTGTATGTTTATCGAGTGTAGTTTGCCTGCAACAACAGAGCTGCAGCCATTAAAGCTAAACAGTGTCATTCTGCTATGGGGATTTTAGACTTGTTTTCAATGTTATAGTGCGATCTAAAAGAAAAATCATCACTGTCAAATCATCTCCCATAGTGTTAAATCAAACACTTTTTTCAAGTTTGTATAAGTCTCACAGGTTCTGAGTTGAATTTACACTTTTAAAAGGGTTAATATTTTAACTCTTTTGTAGTGTTAATTTTTAATAATAACAGGGTTGATTTTTAACAAATTAAAGTGTAGTTTTAACACATTATGTTATTAGCTTTAACTGTGGGTGTAGATTTGTATTTGTATTTTAATGCTGATACAGTACTTTTCAATGCACACATACTTAAAGACTGCCACCTTTTTTTGAGCACCTGTGGCAAAGTCGCATTTCTGAAAATCAGTACACCCCCTTTACTACAGACTATAGTTGTGATGTGTCCAACTCAGTGGATAACTTCAGCCATGGTGTAGAAGTGTCTGACATCAAAAACAACAATAACACAGTGATCACTGTACAACATGCGACATTTAAACACATCTAAAACATTCCACCCAAGGGCATGATGGGAAAAGTCCACTCCGATTTTAAATAGCAGTGAGCAGAGTTTAGATCATTTGACTATCTACAGAGTTGGACTAACACTGATGATTAACACTGTCAACTAATTCCAACACTGAAAGCCATCTAACTCCAAATGGTGTTAAATTTACACTTTGGGAGTTAAAATCAACTCTGAAATGTTTAACACTGAGAATTCAACGCTCCAGTTTTTGCTGTGTTCTGATTTTAACCCCCAAAAGGTCAAGTGCAGTGCAGAGAGCTGACACTGACAATTTTTTCTGCCCTTAATTATAACTGATATAAAAATCTCCAAACCACACACTCGGCACGAGCTCCTGTAAATACTAGAGCCCGATTGATTGGCGGCCGATTAATCGGGCTGATTATAGCGTATCACAGATTAATGAACATCGGCCAATATGTAGCCGATATATTAACCCTTAGAGCTCACGTGGCACAGATATGTGCGGGTCTCTGAGGACAGTGTTGTCCTATACAACAACACGTGACACAGTTTATAAAAACATTGATAACTTGACTCTTTTTTCCTCTGAAACTGACCATTTTGCCGTTTGTTTGCTACCATCGATGTCTCCGTAGCTCTAAAGGACGCCGTTGTAGCGAGCCTGGAACTTTGGTGACTTTTTGGGGTCTTTGGACATTAAATCCACAGCGTTACATCCGATAATAAGCCTCTTTTTAATCCATTTTTAATCCATTTTCGATCATGTACTTTGACTTTCTTCAGTGGGCAGCCATATTTGTTTGACATGCAAAGCATTGTGGGAGTTGTAGTCGACCAGTTGCATCTCTACTACTTATAGGAGTAGAAACACAGGAGTAGAGAATAAACAATGATAAATGCAACTGTTAATTCGCATATCCACCATTATTTAATAAAAGACTATTATACAGCGTTTTAACGTCGTCTAAGTTGCATCTTTGTGAAATAAACAAAGATAATATACATATAAGAATTTGTGTTCATGTACAGTAGATATCCCGTGTATATCAATGTTCTTATTTCATATATCAGCCAATATATCAGATATCGGCATTTTTTAGCCCCCAATATTGGCATTGGCATCGGCCCCAAAAATCCCATATCGGTCAGGCTCTGGTAAATACTGTTACTAACCAGATAAGCCATAGACCTGCAGCATAGAGCACATGAAGATTGCTTATATATCTTAATTGGGAAGAAAAGGTAATACTGAATTTCAGCATGAAACAAAGGTAAGAGTGGGTGCGATAAATGATATCCAGTATATGAGTTAGCAAGATAATGAACCTGATAAAGTTGATGTTTAAGTTGAACCACCAGTGACATATCCAGACATTGTTAACTATCTTGAGTTTGGACTGAGAATATACACTGCATGAGTTAAAATGCTGTAAAACTGTGGGATCTCAAGAGCAGTATTACAGTGGAGGGGTGCAAGATCTGCATGTTCTCAAGCCAGAAAGCTAAATTAGCACAGCCGTACTCCATACACTTTTTTGTGTCCTAAACGGGGCAAAATACAAAGCTTTAAAATGAATCGACTGTGTGCTGCCTACAGCTCCATATAAAAGATATGATTATCATTTATTCATCCCAAGAAAGAAAAAGAAAATATTAGCATTATTTAAAGCCTGTCTACCCTTTCTTTCATTTTCCATGTTTATTACAAGAGAGAAACATATCCTATCATCATTTTTAAGGATTATATGTGGGGCTTTCTTGCCTTTATTTGGATAGGACAGCTGAAGAGGGACAGGAAACGTGAAGAGAGAAAGTGAGGGACGACATGCACCAAACAGCACAGAGACTGGGAATCGATCCCAAGACCAGTGCATTAAGGACTGTAACCTCTGTATATCAAACCAGTGCCCTTTACATCATTTTTACCTAGTTTGATCATGGGATTTGCTTAGGCTCTCTGTAATAAAGAAGTCTTGCCATACGATGTCAGTTAGACCTTTTTAGCCAAGCTAAACAGTAAGGAGTTGTGTATGGTCCTTTAAAGAAGCACTAGCAGCTGAATAACCAATGCAGTATGACATAACTTCATGTATATAGCTTGAAACACAAGTTTTTATTCTTACTATTTTTCTAATCTAACAGTTTGTCTTTGGTGTTGGACACATGGAACCAAAAGCTTCCTTAGAATGTCTTTAAAAAGACATTAAAAATTTTTGCTGTTTTTAGATGAGGACTTGTTTGACTGACTTTTAAATATTTATTTTGGTCTACATGCTGCACATGGCATAATTCTAAAGAAGAAAGCTAAAGCTAACAGGCTTAAACTAAAGTTAGCTTTCTCACTGAATGATAATTCACAAAGAGTATCTCAACAAATGTGTTTTTTGTTATGCAGTGTAGTTGTAGCAGAAAATATAGGTGGTTTCCTAAATATTTTAAGGTTTATATTTAATTTTGAAAATGCCTAAATAAAAGGATACAGCTTTTAAAAGGTTTGAGAGCAGACCATCACTTTTAATAGACTCAAAAACACTAGTTAGAATTCAGACCTTGACTGTCTTGTGGTGTTCAGTCATAGTTAAAAGTCGTGATTAGTTGTTAGGATGATTTAGATATAAAAGTGGGGAATAAAATGATTGCATTTGTTCCTTCTTACTTTGTCAGCACAGAGATTTGGATCGAGGCATGAATCCCATTACACCGGCACAACAGACGGCCGTAACATTATTATGCACAGCGGGAAGTGCTTGATATTCAAGGTGATGTTTGTTTTTGTGAGCTCGTCCATTTCATCATGAGGCCATGACCTTCAGTGCAATCATGACAAAGAGATGGATTATTTTCAGATTTTTTTAATCATGGGGCAATACGACCTTCGAGGACACGGGTACACCCAGCTTTTGTCACTTTGTTTTCATCCATATCTATTTTTCTCTCATACTCTTCTTAGCTGTGCACATTTTTCTCCCCCAAACTCTATTCTCTGTGTCCCCCTTCCTTTTGCATTTTTTTCAGGTGTATCTCAACACACTACATGTCACAGCTGCATGTTTCTCCTTGGTTTGTGTCCCTCAGAGGCTTCTGTAGCTGACCTTGCTGCACAGTCACCATGGCTGCTGATTTTTCTGCAGACCCACATGACCAAAGCCAGCACTTAACAATTGATATAAAGGCTAATTTTTCTCTTCAGGCATGTTTTTAGTGCAGTGTTTTACCCCAAGGTCTCCCATGAGAAAATACTTTACTTCATAAGCTGCTTAGTTCACTGGCTTGCCTGAAGAAAATACATTGAAATTGCCTAAAAAAGGATTATCATGGCAGATATATGGAGTGAGGTTTCTGATTTTATGAGCAATACAAATCCAATATAAACCCATTTTCTGATGAGAACTTGTTCAGGTTACATTATTTTAGATTCTAAATGGCTGAAAAATCTTATCTCAGATATTCACATATTTTTCTAACTTAACCACCCCAGCCCGTACACACTATACTACAATATATAAAGACTGCTGCATCATTCTTCAGTGGGTACTGTTGTGTTTAGCGTGGGTACTAAAGGGAGCTACTTACTATCTCACTCGGTCTCTGAGAAGATGTAAACAAGAGACTGACAGCAACCTGCTGCAGTAATGCTTTGCCAAGAGAAAAACAACAAGAGAGAATTAAGAGTACGTGCATAAGAGAATATGTTTGTGGAGACTACAAAATAGTCATACTGTAAGCATGGACCAGAAGTACACCACCTCTCCTTAAAGCCTCATTTTACTTTGAAATTTTCCCAGACAGCTGAATGGAAAAGTCATCTGCTATCAAAAATGTACCTTTTTACTGTTCCCTTATTTCCTTTTCATTCCATAACATGCTCCTTTTTACCACATTTCAGTTCAAGTCATAAGCTTTGATACATCAAATTTTGTTTTTCAAAATAAAAGGTCTGCATCCAAACAGGAATTCAATTACCCAGAAGACAGTAAAAAATCCAAAACATCAACACAGTTTTAAATGCAAAATATTGAAATTTTAAAATGGGGTGACAAACTGTGATTAACTACAGAAATAATATACGTGATACATAACATTTCTTTCCTGCTGAATATTCCACAGTCAACTTTAATTATTAGAAAGTAGCAGCATTTTGAAACAACAGCAACGTAACCATGAAGACCACATAACTCACAGAGCAGGGGTCAAAGACTAAACACACAGTGTGTAAAAGTCACCAACACTGCTGATTCCATAGCTGAAGAGTTTTGAACTTCCACTGGCATTAATGTAAGTGCATAAACTGTGCGGAGAGAGCTTCATGGGATGGGTTTCCATGGCTGGGCAGCTGCATGCAAGCCTCACATCACCATGTCCAATGCCAAGTGTCAAATGGTGTAAAACACACCAACACTTGACTGTGGAGTTGTGGAAACATGTCAGAAGGGCAAGTCTGGGTCTAGCAGGTACCGGGAGAGTGTTTCATGCCTGACTGCCTTTTGTGAAGTTTGGTAAGGAGGGATAGTAATATGTATATGATATATGGCCAATTTACATGAATTTGACAAAAAATATATGACAAAACTTTTGAACCTGCAGTTGGTGCTATTTGCTGCTGACCTCTCTGGGTTGATGCCAGTAGCTGAAGGAAAGAGGCAGTAGCAAATAAAGATCAGAGGTTAAGAATCCATCTCATTTCCAAGTTAGTGTTGAAATAGACAAAACTGAAAAAAATCATACACTCATGATGTGAACCCAGTATTATGATGCATCCTATATCCAATAAAGAGTTATGTAGGTGCATAGTTAATTCTACTCACACTGTGATGATGTTAGCTACAGCAACATGTAGCATGCTAACAGATGTGAAATGTGTCCAGCAAAGAGCCGTATTAAGGTCCAATTACTCCTAAACATTGATTTTAATGAATTGAGAAAAGTGAAAACACCTGTGCATGACTAATGATGTCCAGAACACCAGGTGTGTGCAATTATCTGTGATTAACAAGAAAGCTCATTATAGTTGTCAGGAAATTGAAATAATAAAGTGCTGGTTTTGAACCCATATAAATGAAATGAAGGCAAGAATTTACCACCATATCTGGAGTTGTGTTAAGATATCGTGTTAATATGGCATTTTGTGTTTACCATTCCTTTTAAATTCAGTTGCAGAGGAGATAGTACCTGTACATGCAGAGTTATGTAGGGGAAGCCTTTATAAATAATCCATAGTGTGTTATTTCTTGCTGCCCAGTGCTCAATTATATTTTTTCCCCTTTTTGCCTCTGTGCTGGTCTTTTGTTCTTGCTGCCTCACAGAGAGGAAATAAGATCACAGTGCTTTCTTCTTTTCCCTCTTCCCTCTTGTGGTTTTTCTTTTGTCAGGAGGATATTTAAAGGATTTGTGTTTTCTGCCTGTTCCTCTGTTTAGTTTCAGGCTCTCAACAGCTGCTTTAATTGGCACTGTGGGAGTAGACTGCTGTATCTGTCTACCTGTCATATTCTGCAGAGTTTCCTAAACTCCCAAGAGAAAACGAAACACTACTTAGCTAAAAATTTAACTACATGGTTACTCTTCAGTTTATGCAGTGTCATGCCCTAGTGCTTTGTATTTTTTTCTTATAAGCATAAACTGTCGGGTTAGTTTTGTATTAACTGGGAGCTGCTCATTATTTTCCCTGAGGGGAGAAGAGGCGTAGTTGTGACATTTACGAGCCCTCAAGCAGACATGTTATTGAAAACTGGAAATAAAAGGTTTCTTCCTGATGAGCTTTTTATATGCAAATTAGAAGGCTTAAGTTGACTTTTCCAAACTATGATGAAGAGCAAAGTCACAAAGATAGACTCAAAGAAATACGATGCAGAAACATTTAATTGGGTGTTGATTAGAGAGGGGCTATATATCTGGTTTTAAGACACAGTGATAAATTTTCCATATATAGGGTTTATAGGGTAGGACAGTATTATTTAATCGATAGAGCTTGTGTTAATGTTGTTTTAACCCCTTAGAAATGTAGGCAAAATGAGTCAAAAATGCATGTCGAGGAATACACAAAACAAAATGAATGCTGTGTTTGAACCATTTTGAGTAGGATCACATACAAGGTGTCTGTAGAAAGGTGGCACTTTGAAGTTTCTTCCTACACTGTCAGACTTCCTCTAGGTGCTACAGGTTTTAAGTCATGTAACAAAAAAATAAAAATGTATTTTTCCTGTCTGAATTTGTATTGTGAAGCAGAGACCTGTAGAGGACCTGCTGCATCTGGGAGTCCTTCACTGGAAAAATCAACTGGACCAAAGTATGAAGCCTTAGCTAGTTCAGCTTCAATGTTAATAACAACAGAACAGAAAATGAGTATTTTACACCTGCTTTCATGAAGAGAAGTCCAGTCGTCTTCAAACTAGATACTCCAGCAAGGACCCTTGGTAAACAACATCGTAATCATGGCCATAACCCTAGGAGGCTGCTACTCCTGAATGCTTAAACATGCAGGCACCATCTAAGTTTCAATGATGTGATACTTAGAGGAGTCCTGTCTATTGTTTAGCATCACTATCAATATCCAAATCAGCTGGTCAAATGAGGTGTCAATCTAAAAGCCAGAGCTTGGCAGGAGTGCAGCCAAGTTAAATATTCAATCCTCTGCTCTGTAAATTTCAGCTTTCTCCTTTAACTGTATGCCATCTAGTGCTTTTAGTTTTACACCCAAAAATTGGTAAAACATTCAACAACAGTATGGATATTATTAACACACCACTATCACCTATTTGTATTTGAAGTAAACACATAATACTCGAGCCCTTCTGACAGGATTAGTCCTCAGTAGAGAAATCCCTAAACCCCAGACAGACCCTTGTAAGTCAACCAAGCAGAGTGAGGGACAGGGGGAGATACTTCCAGATGAAACTGCCTTCAGAAACTCTCTCCCTGTCCTTTCAGCTATCTGAGAGTGTTGGTTTTGCTACGTCCCACTTCTACTCTAAAAACCCTAACTCTACATCCAAACTGTTCATCTTCTTCCCCTAAATCTTAGCTTTTTCCTTTCATATGCTTCCTCCACATAACCTCCCAGGGAACAGCTAGTTCTAGAAAATACACTTTTAGCTGTCTTGCAGACCATAGCAATATGTCAGGCCTTGGGTTAATGCTGAACATCTCCTGTGGCAGGACAAGTTTCCCTCCCAAATCTACTGGCAGTTCCCTGTCATAAGCAACCTTTTTTACTGGTTGGCTGGTGCCACCTGATGGACAACTGAATAGCTACAAACAAGCTAACAGGCTCTGATGAGTTTGAAAAGTGAAAGAAAAAAAAAGAAATCTTTGACCCTCCTGGTGCCTTGTCATCTCTCTTGTTCCTCTTCTCTTGTCTTTTTCATTGCAATATGAGCAACTATCAGGAAAATTAAACATAGTGAGAGGGTAAAAACAGCACATCACATTGCACTGTTTCTCTCTCAGGCTCTTAATACACTCAAGTAGGAAACAATGTAATTAAGCTGCTTTTGTTGCTGACATCCACGCAGTCCGTATGCTGTTGGGACACTGTGACCACTCAGTTATTGACCACAAGATGAACTATTCAAATTGATCACAGTTAATGCTAAATTATGATTTTATTTGTCTTATTTTCTTCAAGGACGATTTATTTCACAGATGGGGGGTTGGCTAAGAATAAAAGTGCCTGTGTTGCACTTGGCACTTTGCCCATGATTTGATTTGGAACCTACCTTTTCATTTTTCTTTTTACCAAGATAAATCCAGATATACTACCAAGATAGGACTTTTGGTCCATGTCGCCAAGCCCCATTATTAATTGCTTTTTATTGTATTGCTCTTTCTTTAGTGTTTTACACAAGCCTCCTTTCTAATCCATTAATTATATTTCCCCAATGATAAATTAATACAACAACAGTTTTTAAAACTTGCATCTCCCAAAAGGCTGATCTGGCCGTTATGTCCCACTTTCTTTGTACCATGCAGTTTCATATTTTCTGTCTCATAAATCATTGAACACCAAGTTTCTCCACACTGGATGAATGGCTTGATCTCTCTATTGTTTCCATTCAAATCAACTCTATTAATCCCACTCACATGCATGGTCACACAGATTATTTGAGGAGTAAACGGATTCCCACAGGATTAGCAGATGATTAGATATTAACAGGCCATGTATCTTTCACACAGTTTTATCAAAGCACACTGCAACACTGAAGATCCCATTCTGTGAGGTGTGCCACTCAGAAATCAATAACATCCAGAGGGAAAAACAAGGTCGTTTCTTAGTCTATATTTGTTGGATAAAGCCCAAGAGACATTCTTGCACATTTGAACTGCAAAGTGCTGCAGCACAGTCCTTTGATAAAAGTGCCCCCAGAATTTCTGTGGTTTGTACCACTGTAACACAAAGAAACCTGAATTAGCAGAAAATCGTGCTGCATCTATTAATCATTTATTGAGCCGACTGAATGGACTGACAGCTTTTATTCATCATAACTGAATATAGCTGGGAAAACGTTCAGTTCCAGCTTCTTTCTTCCTGTCTCCAGTTTCCATGCTCTCTGTGCACACTTATTGCAGCTATGATTAGTCACAGAAAAACAACAACAAGAATGTGTGACTCTTATCTCTGCTTTTAAGCATCACAGTGTGTTTAAATGTTACCTCATGAAACAGTTCTAGAGCAGCAAACAGCTGATGAGGGACTAAAACACAGTGAAACCTAACCAACCATATTATAAATGTAAACATGTTGACCAGCAAGCAACTGACCCTAATGGTTTTATAAGAAAAAAAACAATCAATTATTCTAAATTGGCAGTTTTTTTCACTGAAGCCTGCTCTTCCATTTACTTCAATTTGCTGATCATTTTGGCTAATTTTATTAGATAAGATAAACTTTATTCTCCTACAGAGTGAGATTTTTTTCTTAGGCTCTTCACCCATGCTGCAGTCGTAGACAACACTCAGCAATATATACATTATAAATAAGACGCTGAGTATCAATAAATAATTCCCCCAAAATATCTAGAACATATATATCATTGACTATCTGAGTACCTGTGCAAAAATGCAAAGAGAAATCATAGTCCAGTCCATTGTTGTTCCTGCCTTATTTGCTGCTATTTAGGATCTTTATAGACACAGGAATAAATGGATTTTTAACCTGTTCAGTATACAGCTGGGAACCCAGAACCTCTTACCAGAAGGCAGCAGTATATACTCTAGCTATATGTCCAACACATGAGTTATCATTTACAATCTTAGTGGCCTGTCTAAGAAGAGCCTGTTCAAAAATAGTCTGCAGGGATGTGTGATTTTACTATTTTCCATGCAGTCTGAGTCATCAGTTTGGATTTTATCTGCACAGACAAGTTACCAAACCATGCTGTGATACCGTACCTGATACGATTCTCTAAGACAGCCTGATAGAAAATAAACATAAACTTTTGGTCAACACTATGAACTCTCAGACAACACAGGAAATGTAACCGTTGTTGTGATCTGCTACACAGACACTATATGTGTGCATCAGGCCAGTGATTGATCAGTAAAGTCACACAAACTACCAACTTTTGACCACTGACACAATGATAGCATCACAGTCAAGATGCAGTGAAACTAATTAAGCATCTCTTAAAAACCAAGCGTTTTATTAATGTTAGCTCCTTATGTTAAAATTACTGCTAAATCCTGCTGTCCTGTAACTGTTGATTTCCATTATGGATGTTATAGATGTTATTTATTTATTTATTTATTTTTGTTACTTCTAATCTTAGAATTAACATTATAATAACTTATTTTAGTGTCACCTGTTTGTAGTTTACATCCCACACGCTAGATAGCCGTACACAGCCTGAGCTCTGAAGTGTTGCCCTCTGGTGGTGTCCTCCTGTAAAAACTATTTAAGAATGTTTACAAATATGCTTGTCACATGCAAGTTGTCTTACTAATGGATGGCCAATTGTTTAAAGGCTGTGGACCCCCATACAGGTGATAGTAAACACGCCATGATTAGCCCTCTTCTCAGGAATATGTTGGTGAGTACAGGTTTGTTTTTTAAAGATTTATTTTGGGGCTTTTTATGCCTTTATTGACAGTGGACAGTGGACAGAAATGGAAACAGGGATGAGAGAGCTGCGGGAATGCAAGAAAGTGCAAGAGACAAGAGGATTCAAACCTGGGCCGACTGCATACACTGGGCCACCACTAGGCCAACTGCACCCTCATGGACAAGTTTGTTTAATGACGATGAACATTTAAAACCTGATTGGTAGGAGGACTTGTCATCATTTCTGTTGTCACTAAGAATTTATGACGTCATAAATTCTTACCTTTGCTCTGCCTGCTTTCAACCTCTCCAGGTCTGATCAACCAGAGTAATTTAAACACTTGTGTAGGTGTTCAGAGCCTTTTAAAATGACATCACTTTGATCAGTCTAGATAAAATGTTAGCTTCTCGTATCAAAGTGCAGCAAAGCTGTAGCACGGTTTGAATGTTTTTCCTACAGCCATCAGCTTTAAAAAGAAATTGGACCCACAGTATTTTGGCTGTGTTTGCTTCAGAGATTTGGTGTTGCTGACCTGCTGTTTTCCAGTCAACCTCTGTGGCCAAACGCTGACGTATTAGCTTTTATGTTTATCTGTAAACACAGACTTGATGAAACACCAGACTGTGTGCTGCACAGGTATCTCTGCACAAAATAAAAGCCTTGGACTTGAGAGAAATTAAACATGACGGCTCTGGTATTTAATCATGCTCATGGCTGGCCACTTATCACAGCCCATTAAATGTTTTCACCACTTCTGTCTGTTTGAAATGGAATTCTCTTGAGACAGCAGCTTTGGGGGATTTTAAGCCACCATGTAATCAATACTTTCTCCCGTAGGACTTCTGAAGCCAATAAGCAGCCATGTCAGCTATCAGAACTCTAATAAATGACTGCTCCAAGGCAGTTTGATTGGGAAAAGTAAATCTTCAAAGGGGTCTGTGTCTCATAATTAGTTTTTTTTCTACCACTTTGGATAAGAGAGTGAGTCAGCTGCATTTCTGCGTGGCTTTGTCACTTTTTGAGAGGCAGGAGAATCTAGCGGGAACAAGCTTCTAATTTGGGCCGGAATGATTCACTGCATTGTTTTTCTAACATATCCAAACTACACAGATTTATGTAACACTTAGATTGAGTATAGTAGCTGCTGTCCAGGGGAACGCAAACATTTACAGAGTCATGTTAAATATTAGCATGACCCTGTCCCAACTTTTTTGAAACATGTTGCTGGCATCAAACCCACAATGCATATTTTATTTCCCAAAACAATAACATTTCTAAAGATCAGCATTTTATGTTTTCGTTTTCTGTTTTACTTACCTAAAGGTTTTTAGTGTTCCAGTTGCAGCTCGCATTAAATTCAAAACTCTAATCATTGCTTACAAAGCAGTAACTAAAACTGCTCCTGTTTACCTCGAGTCCCTCATCCAGGTCTACACCCCTTCTCGCCCACTACGCTCAGCCAGTGAAAGGCGCCTGGTACTTCCAGCACATCATGCTCCTAAGTCACTAGCTCGACTCTTCTCCTCTGTTGTCCCTAAATGGTGGAATGAATTACCCAACTCCATTTGATCTACAGACTCCCGCTCTACTTTCAAGAGAAGGCTAAAGACCCAGCTCTTCAGAGAACACTTTGCACTTAGCTAGGCAATTCTCTACTGTTGTCCCCAGTAGTAGATTGAGTCTCAGCCAGACTATTCTCCACTGCTGTCCCCAGTGGTTGAATGAGTTTCCCAACTATAGTTAGCTTGCACTGTCCTGCTCTACTTCTGGGATTTCTTTGCCCAGCTCTTTGGGAATGATCCAGCACTTGGTACTTGGTAAATAGTTTTTGTGAAGTCTAATGGTTGACGATTAGTGATCCCACATTTTCCTTGATTCACTGTTGCTGTCTGATAACAAAAAAACACAAAAACAAAACATAACAACAAAACAAAAACAAAACTCCACAACAACGTATATTTTAGGTACTCTGCCTTAAACTCTACATGGCAGCACTTGCGTCCAATTGGACCTGAAGCACTTGATCGCACTTACTGATGTTGTTTCTTCTTGTCTAGATCGTTGCTTGTGTTGTTCTTGCTCTCAAATGTACGTCGCTTTGGAGAAAAGCGTCTGCTAAAATGACATTGTAACATTGTAACATTGTAACAATTATGATTACAAACCACTGAGGTGAGTTTATGTTATGCTTCATGAGGACATGGACAAAAGAGTCCATCCTGTAGGGATCATCTATGGATTTTTTTTTTTTTGTTTCTATTTAAGACAGCAACAACAACCCCCCATACTTTCACATCTACCATGTTGCTCAAAAGATGAAATGGGTCCATGCTGTGCAGATAAGATGGTTTTTGAAGAGAAAGGAGAGGTCAAGAATCGCCTTTTTAACTCAACTCACAGACGAGCACCCAGAGCTTAGGCCTGGTTGTGTTCCTATCTTTTGTGTACCATACCATGAGTCCACATGAATCATGCCCACTATGCTTGCATTTGCACTGACCTGGACTTTGGGGTCTTCAATCCAGGAGGAGTTAGCTAATGGGAAAGCACCCTAAGACTATCCAAGAACATCTACTACAGTATTGTAAATGTATATTTTCACAACTTGTTGGGGGCGTCTAACTTGCATTATCTCATTTTCAGAGCCTTTGAGATACAAAAACTTGGGAGTGAGTTGTGATTAGCTGTTTGGAGGTTTATAGAGGAAATGCATTTGATACAGTAGTTTTTTGGCTCACAGAAAGGTGCAGGAGGATAATTAAAAGCCCTTTAATTAAAGCTTTAACAACCCCTGAATGGGTGGTAAAAGGAAAGCAGTGAGTTCTTGTTCTGAATTATACACACCACCAATCATGTGTGGGAGCATTTTCATCTCTGCCAGCTTGTTTCTGTCTTGTCGTTCGATAGTTTATGTTTCTGTAGCTGAGAGGATTTTCAGTACCTGTGTAATAAGATAAAACCTTTAGAAATGGGGAGACGGTATTTTATTATGTACAATGTGCTGCAGTGGCAGGAGTCAGTGACAGGCCTGAGAGGGTCTGTGTGAGTACTGATGATGAACAAACTGTAGCGCTGCTGTGCGTGCATCCCTGAAAATGTCAGCAGGGTTTTTACTGGAGGGCTGATGAAAGGACCAGTACTAAGGGGAACAATTGTGCGTTGTTGTTTTGTCGGTAACGTGAGAACTGGGTTGGACTGAGGACCGGAGCTCGTAATGTGACACCGAGTCCTGAAAGGAGAAGAGGAAATGAGGGATGGAAATGGGTGGGGACAATAGACTGGATGGAACAATGTTTGTTTCACTTCATCTATCTAACCTAATGACACTAGAGTCTGAATTTTAGCATTAGGGAATATGAGTTTGCCAGTTGTCAGAGTATGTTGCTGAAACAACTGCAATGTTAAAAATATATATTAAAGATCATAAAAACACCAAAACATGCCATGTTAGAAAGCTACTTATTTCCCAGAATCTAAGCTTGGCAGGAATGGCATTCCTCCCACGATCCATATTTTTATTTTGGTGTCTTCTTTTCTTTCTACTAAAAACACGCTCAGTGGGAGGTATTCAAAGGGGAATGGAGTTGCAAAAATATGCGTGTTTGTGTATGTGCTCCCTATATCTTTGTGTTGTAGCACTGACTATAAATAAAGATGGCAGTGCACCCCTACCATCTCAGGTTGTGTAGAAGTGAAGCCAAAATACCCCCCCGTGCATTGAGAGAAGTCTACATCTCTGACCACCCCTCTCGCAGACTGTTCATGTGAGACACCCTCTCTGTCAGAACACAAATACACACTTAAACTTTTAAGAAAAATCAGATTAAAATTCCCTGTAGGGTTAGGGTGAGGATAAGGATACCTACAGTTAAAAGTAAAAAAAGAACCTGACCTGCAAAAACTAAGAACAAAACATTTACTAAATCTGAGTTAACAGTCTGCTCACTGGAAATAAAGATCATCCTCCTTGAAAACATTCTAATGTAACAAAAGTAGTTTATGTAGCTCTGTTAGCTGTGTAAACCACATAGATAATGTAGCTACATTAGCTTTCGACATTTGCCAAAGCTAACATTGAAAAAGTAAATGTTGCTAAAGCTAACTTTGCTACATTGGCTTATATAGCAACATTAATTTTATGTAGCTAGCATAGCTATGTTAGCTTAGTCTAAAAGCTAACAAAGCTAACTCGAACTACCATGCCAATATTTCCTAAAACAGGTTGATGCATAATTTAATCCAGGATTAGACCTCTTAGTCTTTAATGTTTACATGGTTAATTCAGACTTTGTTTATGAATGAAGTTTAATTAAAAAAGAAGAAAAAAAAAAGGAAAATATATAGGCCTACCAGCACTTCCATTCTGACAGAGATGGTTTCTGGCCAGAGGGTCTGTCAGGGATGTGTGGTCTGCAGCTAGACCATCTTGTGTGCATTAGCACTGGAGTCTCCATAGCAGCAACTAGCCTGCAGAGCCATGGGACTGATGTCCCACCACTTCCACTTAAAGTCGCTACACGACTAGCAAAAATCCTTTAGATCAGAACAGATTCGTAGGTCACTTTGAAATAGACACTCAATGTTAAAGAAAATTCAGTGACTTTTTCCTTCTTGTTTTCCTCCTCTACTTTAATTACATTAGATAGGTAAGTAAATAACCCTGTAGATGCTGCAGTCATTAATAGAGTCATTATGTAATTAAAGCTAGCGCTGAGCAATTGATTAACTTCGTGTTCCAATAACAGTTTTGGCCTCCCACAGTCAACATGATAATCGAGGTATAATGATTATTATGCTGCATGCAGTGTTGCTCTCATTTTGTCCATCAGCTTTTTCGTGTGAAATGTGTCAGTGTTTATAGTTATATTTTGACCACATTATTACATTCCCACTACCTCAAAAGAGTTCATAATGTTTAAGCTCAATATCATGAATTTGAGTTCAACAAATGCAGATGTGGTAAAATCGATGAGCGATCACCTTTAATAGTTGTGATCTCGATATCAGTCCTAACAATTTTGATGATTTTTGGCATAATCAAGCAACCCTGATCAAACTTGAAAAAATAAACACTATGGCAAACATCTGCATGATAAAAGACAATTTTAAGACAGAAACCATGTTTTCATGTAGAAGCAGAGTTTATGACCTATACTGTAGTCAGTCAGCAGGGAGAGCTCCAGATGTTTTTGCTTCACGTTTAAGGGAGTTCTTGTGTCATCTGTCTATTTGTAGTCTTTTGCTGTGTTGAGATTCAACGTTAGCATTCCTAAATGTACCCCACTAATAAAGGACCTAGCCATCTAATCCTAAGTAGACCTCTGAGGCTGAACTGAAATTAGACAACTGGTCTACAGGGCATACAGGGTCGTTTGGAGTAGCATCCCCACCACAACTCCTGGCCTGGCATCTCTACTACAGTGTTTTGTAGTCATTTTTGCTGATTCATGGTTATAGCGGTTGTTATCAAAATGTTGTCATCTAAATGGAAACTTTTGAAAAATGAAAAATGATTTAGTTTCAGTGCATCAATTCAGCAGCATGGCCTGAGTTCAAACCACTCATTTACATTTCAAAGTGTCTAACTCTGCTGCTTGAAGGTCGGCCGTTTTGTTTGAATTGGTGCCCTATGAATCTCTAGATATGCTGGGCCACAAAACATGCAAAGCGGGAGTCATATGTCGGTCGCCTTGGAAGAAGCCTTCAAAATGGGACAGTTTTTGACATGTTGCTGAGATGTAATGAGTCTTAAATGCACCGTTTGAAGGATGCAGCCCTTGAAACTGGGCACAGCCAATGATTTCTTGACAGACTCTTCATGGAGTTTGCTCACCCTCCTCATTAGCATGCGGTTCTGTTCTAGCCTGGTTTACATTAACAGCTGTAACTGATAGAGCAGACTTCATTACATAGTCTAACATTTTCATTGACCTCGATCAAACAAATCCAATTTCACTGAATCTGCAACGGAAACAATCTTGCCTTCTGTAGTCACATTTTAAATCAGTGTTATAACCTTTTGTTTTACACCAAGTCCTCATTTTAACTCACAGTTGAGTGAGTCTTTGGTTAATGTTGCATGTCCAGACTGACTCTTTTTGTTTAATTGACATCTCTGATAGCAGGAAGACGTCACAGCTTCTTAACTTCAGCACTTCCCTGAACTTTAGTGAGGAATTTAGAAAAGTTCTGATTAAAGTTCTTTTTTGTTTTCATCACTTATATGTGAAATGATTATATGCTTTTAAATCTGTTGAGGTTGGGACTAACTGTATTATTCCCACATACATATTCCCATCATAATCATTGCTCTGCATGCCTCCTCTGATTGGCAGCAGAATTGTTAATTCCTGGCATCACTTTTGTCCTCACCCCTGTCTCACTCAGGGGGAGGTTACACTAGGGGGGAGAATCTTTCCTTCTCTCTCATCACTGCTGAAAGGCCCCCCCCCCCCCCCCGGTCGTTCCTCCCTTTTCTCTCTGTATTCAAAAGGTCGTGACAGATAGGCTATGCCATTTAAAACTCATCTGACATTTATCCTGACTTTCAGCCTCCATTGAGAGGAGGCCATAAGAGATGCAGATGCTTTAGAGTGTGATTTTTTTTTTCTTCTTCTCTTTTTCAGGGCAGCTGGAGATTGCACCACCCACTGCAGCACAGTTAAGATATGGTAAGAGGCAAAATGTGTAATACTGGAGGATGTGTTAGAATGACTTTGTGTTTCCGTGCATAATTTTTCATTTGTGTTCGTTTACAAGGAAGGTTGAATTGAGAACATTGATTTGAATGTACCTGACAGCCCACGTTGACATCCCTCATTTAACCAGGAAGATTAATGAAGATCAGTCTTAATTAGCTTCAATTATCAGGACGCTGTGGTTCGTTGGTAGCTAAGTTTCCATGGTGTCCCCAAAGGCAAAGTAAAGTCTCACATATGGGCCAGGCATGTGTGGTTTTAAGTTTTCCATGAGCAGATGTTGCATTAGCATTTGTCACTGAAGTCTCAAACTCATTGCAAAAGACAGACATAGTTTAATCTATGAGGTGCAAGAGTAGTTTTGATGATTATGCAGAGGGAAGTTTCCAAATGGTATAGTCCAGTGCTGCAAAGTAATGCAAGTAAATTTAATTTAACCACTGTAAAAATATTGCTAATAAAGCCAGACAGTTATGGCTTAAAAATACATTGAAGTACATAGATATTTATAGAAATTACGCAACATTTGTTGCTTGGTTAAGGGGGGCCCTGTGTAATATTCTTTCTAGGGGCCCAAAATCTCTAGCTATGTCCCTGAACAGGAGATCTTGATTGCCCAAATATTGGCTGCAGTTGTGACACCTAATGAAACACCTTACACATTACAAAAGTCAGAACTAAAAACCTGACATCTATTCTTTAACAAATAAGCACTGTTGCACCTTGGTAAGCAGTCAGTAGCTTCATCTGTGCAGAGTTAAGGATAACAGGAAGGGAGAAGGGACAAAAAAGCACAGAGAACAACACACAGCTGTAACATAAGTTTTCTGCATGCACTTTGGTGCTCTCACTATTGATGATGAGTAGGGAATAAGTCCCAGTCTCTATGACAGTGTCCTGAAGAGATTCCTCACTACAAATGAAAGCTCATACTTAACATGTGTTAAGTGCTGCACACTCAGTTTGATGCTGATGCAGGTATACTTCACTCTGCTGAGATCAGTTACTGACATGACCGCAGATTTCTCCTTCTGCTGAAAGTAGGGTGGAATGTCTGCTGGTTAACACAAGATTTTTAGCTTTCACTTGTATTTGTTTCCTTTTTTTGTGTCTGCATTTAAATAAAACACAGAAGTCTTCATTTTAAAAATGAACAGAAACAAGGACATCATCTAATGCGCCAAAATGCAGTCTTTCCTGCTTTGACTCTGCGCTAAGATAACACAGCTGAGTGAAACCTGACCAAAAACACTGACTCAGTTTTCTGTCACTGGAGGAACACTATCAAACACAGCCTCATGATTGTTCTCCAGACAGCACAGTCCAAATGTTTTCTTCAGTTTATAGTTAAGTGGATAATTATAACTTAAGATATAAATCAGTGTAGCATTTTTATCTCAACATTGTAATCTAAATTATTTAAATGAACTCACCAACTTAAAGGTCAGGTGCTTAAAGCTCTTGCTTTTTGCAGACTGGAGTTAAAGTATGCAGGATAAATCTTTCTCTCATTTGTTTAACTCAATCAAAAGAAAATGTGAAAATCCTTTTAATTTGAGCATATCAGAGTTATACCTCTGTCTGAACAGTATTATAACACAGTCATCTTTAGAGCTTAGAGCTTAATTTGACATAAAGAATGATAAGGAAGGTAAGATGCAATGTGAGAAATATTAAGCCCAGTTTAGACCAAAGATTTGCAATGAGCAGGAACATGCAACTTCTTACAACAGACCACTATGTAATGTCACAGCCTGTCTGTTCACAGCCCTGAAACAGGGGGTGTCAATGTATCGTTTCCATAACAAAAACTGCATATGCTTCAGCCTCCACTTCATTTTTCATTCTGTCTCATGGCATTCCAGTCAAATGAGGACGGTGAATGTGAGCTGCTTGCCATGGTTACGATTCTGCTTTTGTCAGAAACAAAAAAGGCAAAAACGAGAGGATCGATGATTTGGAGTCGTCTGTGAGTGCACCAGTTTTTACTTAAAGCTTAAGGCCAGAGATATTTCACCCTTTTTCATGGTCCCCTGGTTCTTACCAGAATAATTTCTTAATTTAGAGAAACTGATAAGGGCAACCCATCTGAGTACTTTGCCCAAAGGATGCCAGCCCTGCCCCTTTCTGGGTGAAAATATTTCATGAAAATGAAAGGAGGTAGCTGGGTTAGATGGGGTTCTGGGGGATTTTAAAGTTTAAATACTGAAGCCATACAGTTTAATGGTTATAAGATGACCAAATCTAATGGCCAATGAGTTAAATGTGAAAATAATGACTTTTCTTTGCAATGACTGGCATCATAGAATTATAAAATAAAGTTATAGTTCTATATGAGTGTCCGTTCAGATTCCCTCCATCAAATTGGAGAAACAATCCCATCTTGTGACTGGAGAGCAATGTTAATTTTGAAAGATTTTTAATTTTAGTCTTAGTCTTTTGATCATATGTCTTTTCTAGTCACATTTTTGTCATTTCTACCTTTTATAGTTTTAGTCTAGTTTTATTCCATCAAACATCCCCACATTTTAGTCTTTACTTTTAGTCCAAGCATTTATTCTCTTGTCTAAATCTGGTACCAAGTCATGTTAGTGTGTTCTATACACCCTGCCATATCTGGGGTCTCTGCTTTCTACAGCTGAGAGGCAGAATAGATTCAGATGCATTGTTTTTTGACAGATTTACCCACGGTGAAGTGTCCAAACAACACTAAATTACATTCTAGTCTAGTTTTAGTCATCTTGACCAAAACTAAACATACTTTTTGTCAGTTTTAGTCATCAAAGATCTATTTTTGTCTAGTTTTTGTCATGGAATAAAAGGCTGTTGACAAACATTTCTAGTCATAGTTTTAGTCGACAAAATAAACACTGGAGATGTCATAACCTGACATCCCATACCTTGTGTGTGTATCTTAACCATGTTAGATGAGTTGGATCTTAACTTTTAAAGCATGATTCATATGTTAGTGAACATGTGAAGAACCTGTTGACAGGCACACTACAGCTCCTGCTGTCAAAGAACGATCACTGGCTTTGACAAATATTGCAATGAGGCAACATTAATGCGACAACACCATCTGCAGGCATGACTGAGCTGCAATGACTGAATTCACAGAGTCTGCAATGTTTAAAAATGGGCTCATTGTGTGAATCTTTGATTGTAGCTGGGCTTTAGATTAATGAGAAATGCTGTAAAATAATTCTTCAAGATAGCTACTGTATTTTCTTTAAGTAAATTTAAGCCTGACAGTGAGTAGTTACATTTATTTTTTGATAAAAAATAACTGATAGTATGAAACATTGCAGAGGTGGTTCATTTAATTATTTACACACTTAATCATGAAACATTCCCAAAAAAGCTTTCCAGTGAGTAATTTTACACTGCACTGAACAAAAATATCCCAAACTGGATTATTATCTACTTGAAAAAAAGACATTTTTATTTTTATTTCTATTTATGTTGACCAAAAAAAAAAATGAAAGGGAATTAATTATCAGGGATTTTATTGTTCAAAGCAAGTTAATGTAGTTAGCAGATGAATACAGCAGAGATAAAGAGTAATCATTGGGAAATATAATTTGAGGGTAACCCCTGTCATAAAGGTTTACTTCATGGTAAAAAGAAAAATAAAATCTTTGCTGAACGTGAAACAAAGTGGTCATGTAGCCCGTTGATACTAGTTCACTAGTTTCATTGACACCAAATGTGAAAGAAAACTACATTGACCTGAGACAAATCAAGTAAACTAATGCTGTAAGTGAGTGATTGTTTGTTTTACTGCAGTCAAACATCCAAAATAAACCCCAGGATTTATTTCTTCAGGTCAGAGCTGTAAGAGAGTCTTTATCAGAGCTACCCCTGAAGCATTAAAGCAGAGTTTGTGCTTACAACATGAGTGAGTGTTTTGTGTACCGAGGCTCTAACGGTGAGAATGAAATTTAAATTTCTACTGAAGGGGAGCAGAAGAGCTCAAGAGAAGAAATAACTTTTTTACAGCAGAATTTATGCTTGCGGCAAACTCGTTCTGCTGATATCTTATTCAAACTAGCCTGAACTTTTCTTGAACTTTTACTAGAATAAACTGAACTTTCCCGGGGCGTTGAGCGACATTAAAAACACAATTTTACAAAGCCATTGCACTATATATCTTATCTACAAACACTGAATCTATGTATTCATATGAGGTGACCAATCCATTACTGTGTGGAGGAGTACTTACAGTCTGATAGCTGTATTTGTAGCTGCTTTACATTTGATTCTGTTGTTGCGAAAGGTCAGTGCTGAGCCCAAACTTCTCTTTAAATTAGACAAACTCGTTCAAGTTTAGGGAAAGACTTGGACCCCTAACCCTTCTAAGCCCTTTTCATTTTCCTCCACAAGTCAGTCCTATAAACCGGTGGGCAGCAAGAGCCAGGATATCACGGGGTTACTTCACCCTCACCAGTGTTTCATCCTGTTGGTTTCATGACACCTCAGGAAATCTGAATGGTGGGCTCTGGCGCCTCAGAGCCACTCGTCTCCATGTTGGCTCTCACTGCCCACCATAGACATTCTTTATCTTACTTATTCTACCACATGGTGCTTAAAGCCCAAGCATCATCGCCTCTTTCAACAGACCTAGACTTTGTACAGAAAGGTAGTGACAATGAAGATACTACCTGCCTACCGTAAGGGCCCTAACCAAAAAAAACAGCTATTCCTGTTTCCAGCATTACACATTAAAAATAACAGCAAACAGCAGAAAGGAAAAAGTAGAAAAACACAGAGTGAAGTCTGAGGAAAGAGCTGAGAAAGAGGATAGGGAAAGTAAAGCCAGAGTTTTAACTGAACTTGATTTCTTAATTTAACACTAATTTAATTTCTTTGTGTTCAGTCAGTTTCAGTTCAGTCAGGGCCACTTTGTCCAGAAACACACGTGATTTGTGGTTATAAATATTTCTTCATTAGCAGTTATTAATTTTCACTTGTTGTGGTTATTTATAATAAATAAATACCATCAAGCGGGGACAGCACACGTTCCTGTGCCTACAAGAAAAGCCTAAGGCAGGAAGAGCAGCAGCAAAAAGCCTGGAGCAGAGAAGACTTCAGTGACAAAAGAATGACACTGCCTGAGTCAGAAGCAGAATAAAGGAGGAGCTGGGGTGGAGGAGGGTTGCGAAAAGTAACTTGCAGCAATGCGTTGCCAGGCTACAGCAGTCTAAATATGGCAGCATGAATGCAATAAGTTAATAGTGTGCTTAGAGTGAATCAGATGGGCGTCAGCTGATGAGGGTTTGCTTGAGATCAGCCGACAGTACAAACAGCAAGATAATCAAGTCAAGCACAGGCCAGATTCTCCTCTCAGGGAAAACTTAACCAGATTTTTGATGGTTCTAATGATTATCTTGCCAGATTATCCTGTGATGTAAGGCCGGCCACACACTAGACAATTTTTAAATCTGAAACGATTTTAAAACGATGGGAGGCCACAGACATCAGATTTTCATCTTTAATCCTCTGAACGCACACACTAGACAACTCAGCCAAACTGTCAGATCACCGGAGACAACACGCCTGCTGACCTGCCAACGACATCGGGTGATCATGTGACTTCAGAAAAAAAACAAAGAAGCACGTATGTCTGTCGATACCCTCTTGCTGTCTCTCCACAACAGGCTGCCCTGGCATGTGTTACAGGTGCAGCAAAAGTCACAAAACAAGGGAAAGACTCAGGATGAAATCCTGGCTGAAATGAAGGCACAGTTATGTTTATAGTTGTGAGTGGTGAAAGTACATATGATCCGGCTGGTGACGCTACCCCGTCTGCTCGCTCTCATTGGTTGTTTTGGGTACTCCATCAGAGGCACTACGACCTAGAATCATAAATAATAAATGTGTTTGATATTTATGATCCTGGGTCTGGGAGGCTACGACCCGATTTTGAGCATTAAAACAATCTTGTTGAAACCACTTAGAGGATTATTCAGACAAATAATCGTTTGCGACCAGGCTCTATTTGGGATACGACCCCGCAATCATCAGGGGAGGCAAATCTTGCCTCAGATCAGGTTTAAAATCCTGTAGTGTGTGACCAGCCTAAGACGTGTGAAAAGAACGTTGTGGCAACATGAGAAGGAAGCATAGTTACCACAGAAAATCTATTTTTTCCTCACCTTTAACTGCATATGCTCATGTTCACACCATTCTTCATTAGGCCATCCAGAGTTTGTGGGCCATATAATCTTAAATTCCCGCTTTGATGTTGGCATTAATTTTACATAGACTTCACTTTCTGCAACAGTGGATGATTTTTTTCTTTCAGATTCACCCAGTGTCTACTTTTGCTTTATCTTGTGATGTTTTTGTATCATGTTTCTATAATGTAATCTTCTCAGGAGCATTTTAAAAGCATTATGGACCTCTTTCATTAATTTCAAGCAGCTTCACTCTATCTAATTTCTTTTCAGCACACAGCTGATTTAGCATCTTATTTTATATGTCCTGTGTTTATTCTGTTACACTGGTGCTATGCAAGATTCAATGTGTGTCCCGTAGATTGTTCAAATATGTTATATTACTCCTCTGCATGCTCTCTGATGTGTTGTTTATTTTACAGTTCTGCTGCACAACGCGCTCCCTTTCGTTGGATTTGGATTCCTGGACAACTGCATAATGATCTTAGCTGTAAGTCTGTCGGCCTCATGCAGTGCTGTGCTCCTCTGCAGCTCACAGATTCATTCTGTGTGAGGAGAATACAATGTTTGTTCTCATAGTAATGTAGGATGGAGGCATCAAGGGAGAAAGGGAGATATATATTTTCATTTTGGTCTCTGTCAATGTTCAAAGTCCCTAGTCATTCTGTTTCTGAGTCCTTTTGTTCTCTTTTTTTCTTTTAACTTTCTGCATGATTGTATTAATTTATTTGCTGCAGGAAGTGAAGTCTGTGTGAAGAACTTCAAATAATTATTTAAATAAAAAAGTGGAACAGAAGGAAAATGTTAGCATAATTCACACAGCAGTCATTTTAACACAGCTATGATGAATTCTCATGAAGACCTCTTCAAGAATATGGTATTTCAAGTGTAGAGTGAGCAAAAGCTTAAAAAAAGGAGCAAATGATAGAATAAAGCTAAAGATAACATGAAGAAATTGAACTCTCTCAGGAAATAAACAATATTCTGTATTGATAATAGTTAGAATAAGCAGGATATATAGAGAGACTTTGACTGTAGAGGTATGAAATTAGAAATTAGTAATAGTAATAGTAATCCGACTTTCAGTCTGGTTCTGTTTTAGTCATAGAAATCCTGCGAATTGGTGAAAATGTATTTCTACAGTTAGTGACTGTAACAGTCTGGCTTTACTCTGACATTCAGAGCATTTTCTTTTATTCTTTCAGCCAAGGGTGAGGGGAAATTATGCACCCTGCCTGAAGATCTTATGCTGTTTTCCAATTCTGTACAAAATGAAAGGTCCTCACTAAAGCTGGGAAAGCTTCAGCTCAAAAACCTGAAGCTTCTAGAGAGTTTCCAAAGCGTTTAACCTGATAAGTAGGCTTTGACTGGGAGAAAAGATTGGCCAATTTGATTAGGCTTATTGTTTCCTGTGTAAAAGCAATGAGATAATTTTAGCATTTTAAATAATTCATTTGTAAAGCTATAACTGATGGCAACGTCTGTATTGGTTGTTTAAGTCATATTGTGTGTTTCTCTCTAAAGAGCTCAGGTGCTTTTTATTTGCCATTGCTAATACTGAGCTTGCAGTGAGGGCTTGGATTATAGAATGACTCAGTGTGTTTGTGATTGTGACTGTGTATGTGTGTGTTTTCCAGGGCACACAGATCGAGTTATCCATTGGAGTGATCCTTGGCATTTCAACTATGGCAGGTAAGAGCCTCTCATGATCTGAATTATTTTAATATCTAATTAGAAATAATGAACAGTCACTTAAGAATGAGCCAGAGATGATGATTTTTTTTGTCCCTTATATTTATGTTAATGATGTAATTAGGGCAGTAAAAAAAAAAATATTTGTGATTAATCTCAGAATTTCTGTAGTTAGTTCATTTATGCTCTAAGTTTGAAATCCATGTGGTTATGGACGGACTTACCTGTCCCTAATTTGCGTTCATTACCTCCGCCAAGGAGGTTATGTGATCAGGTGGGTTTGTTCGTTTATTTGTTCGTTTGTTTGTTTGTTAGCAACATAACTCAAGAAGTCATGGATGGATTTTCATGAAAAGTTCAGGAAATGGCATAAGGAAGAACTGATTAGATTTTGGGACTGATCCAGATCACCATCTGGATCCAGGAATTTTTTAAAGGATTCTTTACTATTGGGAGATAGGGCTAATGGTGGAGGTCTGCGCTGTTACCACTTTACACGAGGAGGTGGCAGACATGAGTAACTTCAATCCCAGCAGCATGTTTTTAGTGCGTTTCTATTCAAAGTTTTGGAGTTTATAGATTTTGAAAGATGCACGCCCGGTCGAAGAGACGAGTCGGACCGTAACAGAGAGATAGACAGTGAATTGTAGCAAGAATACTCACAATGCTGAGAGGAATAGAGGAAAATTCACCCTCTGCCATGACTTTCAGTCATCCAATGAGACCATGGGTACTTCTGCCATGAGTCCACACGTAGCTAAGCCAGTGCTTTGCCTCACCATGTCTCCACCCCACTGGGGAGGGAGTAGTCTGCGAATTAGATTTTGGGAGTGATCCGAATCACCGTCTGGATCCAGGAATGTTTTTAAAGGATTCTTCACTATTGGGAGATAGGGCTAATGGCAGAGGTCTGCGTGGTCTGGGTGCTTTTCTAGTTTTGTCTGTTATTTGTCTGTTTTCTCAAAGCTTATGGATACAGATCAAATGTTGCAATACCACCACCAATCATGGGAGTAGTGTTGAGCTATGTAGTCACTGGTTCTTCCTAGAGTAGCAAAACACAAAGAAAAAGAAACATTTTCCTGAGGAAATATTTCTAAATACTGAGTGATTTGTTTAAAAATACAAACATATCAATGTTGTTAGCTCACCTGGGCTCAAGGACTGACAACTACTGGTGCCCAGCTGAGCAGAGTGTGGACCATTCTGTCTTCAGTCTAGGACAGATGGTGCAGCTTCAAAGTAGTTGTGAAGCTCAGTGAGAGCCAGCGGCCTCTAGTGGTTTGGTTTTTCATTGTCCACTCCAAACATAACAGATGCATGTTAGTATGAGGACAGAGACAGCTGTAAAGTTTAAAACACACAGATCTATTTTCATGTGTGCATGGAGCCTAAGCAGCCAGTTGCTTGCTAACTTGTTAGCTACAGTCAACAGGAAAAGGCTGTAGTAACTAGCTGAAAGAGGGCATATTTGGACATGCTCCCATTTGATTTATCCTCTGTGTGTGTTGAGAACATCTGTGAGTCCAATCCAATATTCTTTTAAGGTTACAGCTGTAGTTTGATTTTACTGAACATTAAATGCGCTGAAGAGAAAATTCTGACAAGTCTTCACACATGCCTCCTTTTTAAATTATAGAGGGCTCTCAACTCCCACAAAAAAGAACAAAAACAAGTCATTTTCAATCACTGTCAGCGGGATAAATAGTCTCATAATGAAGTTTTAATGATAAAGTTGCTCTCTGGCTCCTGCTGTGACACTCATTTGAAAAAACCAACACAATGAGATAACATTAGTGAAAATATGCAGAAACAAAGAGACACTGACTGGCTAAGATAATGATAATTTCATAAATATTATAATACTCCTCAAGCAGATTAAATGAGTTTAGTAAAATCCAGTTAGCTCAGAGGCACATTTGCATGTTGATGTTATCACTTGTTCATACTGAGTGTATCTGATAAAAACATGTGCATTATGTAAGAATTAAGGATTCTCCCAGTCTACATATTTAATGTTCATAAAGACAACAGAAATTACCATTTTCTGCAGTCTTTTAGCGAATACAAAGAACACAAACAACACTGTTAATCAGTTATGATAATGTAATGTGGGAAATCCAGTTTAAATTCTTGACTTGTTTCTTTTAGCCTTTACTTTTGTGTGCAGAAAACAAATATGTCTTCACGTTTTCACAGCTTTTTCTTTGTTGTTTAGCACTTTTTTCTATTCAGACTTCACAATAAATGTAAAACTTAGATTTTATATCATTCAGGGAGCTATTTCAGGCTTGCTTCAAGATATAGAGACAAGGATTATCAGGCTGCATTAGTTTTCCAGATGGATTGCTTGTTGTTTGATGGACAGAGCCTGTTGTTTTTGAGTGGCATAGTGAGATTCCCCAATCCAGATTTGACAACTAACTGTAGCTGCAGAGATCCATCTGATCTTTGGGATGTAAAAATATCTATAGAGCTACCACAGAGCCACTTACAGAACAAAAAGAGAGAGAGGAGTTTCTTTTCTACAGACACGACCTCATCTCACTTCAGCTCACAGCAGTTGTTTTGTTTCTTACTCCTCTGACAGTGGGGTCTCATGGAGGTCTGTAAATCAAAAGCCTGCAGTTATCAAACTCAGTCTGCTTTGATTTAGCACCAGTGTCAAACCTGCAGTCAAGTCAACCAATCACAGATTTTTCAAGGAGGTAAATGTGACTCCGCTGGCTCTGTGGAGATCCAGGCTGTAATTTTAGAAAATGTTTTCCTGCTGGGTTAGACCAATAACAATGTTAGCTGAGGTAAAACTCCAAATAGGATTACACTCATTAGAAATTATTTCTAACTTGATTAACTCACTAATTCACACTGATTTTGTGAAGTTGCCCTCAAAGAGCTTTGCTTCTTCTTAATCTACACAAGCCAGATCACTTTCACTCAGTTTTTACAATGATGTTGTAATAAGTCCATCAAACAGCTCAAATAGCTTTTATAAAGTTAGTAACATCCAGAATAAACAATTCAGTGGTACTTGCATCACATTGTTTAGTCACATGTTGTAAAAAAACAAATGTGAGCTCAGCTGCTTGTGTCAGATGTCAGCACCAATGAGCTTACAAAGCACTGCTGTGTTTGCACCAATCAGTTTCACTCTTACTTCATGGTCTTAGAATAACCTCTTGGCCATAGTGGTCATCACTTTCTCGTCGACCCCTCCACCTGTGAGTAGCTCCTTGTGCTTGTTAGGATCCCCACCACTTTAATTGATGCCTCCATTGCTTAATTGGCTCTTTGCATGTTCACTTGTTGTTTACCATTAATCTGACAAAACAGGCGCCAGGCTTCTCATTTTAACAAAGCATAACTGAGCCAACATGTCAATGGAGGCTGCTGCTACTTTGCTGTGATGCAGCAGTTTGGTATGTGTGCTTCTGGGTCGGTGCACTGGGAGAAAGGGACTCATCACAGCGTGCACGAACACACTAGTGTATGGCTGCAGCCCATGGACCTTTTGTCTCTTACACGCTACTTTTCAGGGGAAACCAACTAAACCACACTCTAAATATTGGAAATAAAAGATCTATGGATCCCCTCTCCTAAACATAATCCTCTAATTTCTCAAAGTAAGACTAACACACCTCCATGATGCAGTTAGAGATTGATTTACTACTGCATTACCCAGAGGTAGAAGCACAGCAGGTGTCATTCTGTCATCTGCCTTCAGTTATCACTGATAGCTGGATGTGTCACATGCTTGCTTACTTGTTAGCGAGCTCAACAGGAAGAAGCTAATAGCAGCTTTGGAGCAGAGACTGAAGAAATGCGTCCAGTTGGCTTTTTCCCTCTTAAATAAGATCCACTGCTGTTTTTGTATCCAAACCAGTTTCTACACCCACCTTCTATGCATTAAGCCTTTCTGCTGCCACAGCTGTCACATTAAAACACACATGTAGGCACACATTATCTCAAACACACCCATGTTGAAGTGGCAAACCCTGTCCGTGAGTCAGCCTATGTTCATTTCTACTTGTGTGTAATCGTGTGTGTTATGTAGCTGCAGTAGAGGCTCCAGGTTTGTCGAAGCTTTTCTCACACACACCCATCATTGTGACCGATAGTTGGTAACTTTGCCCCGCAGACAAAAACAATAGATTATGTTAAAAAGTTGCTCCATTTTTGTTCCAGTAGTTTCACAGCCCATTTATCCCCCAGTAGACGATGCTGAATAAAACAAACGCTAGAAGACGGTGTCTCTGCTTTGGCTGCAGATCTATAAAGTTTTGGAAAGTTTGCTGTTGGAGACACAGACATCTATCAAAAAGTTATCTAAGGAAGAAAATAACAGAAAAGGAAATTTAAACGCCTGAGCTGTCAAATTTGATTTTAACAAGGAAGTAAAAATCAATCAAGAAATACAGAAACTTTCTCTCTGTTTTGAAGACTCAGCCTACTTATCACTGTGTTTTAATTAATTACATTTTATATTAACTTAACATCCACAATCATAGTTGAATGCTTAGTTAACTTGATGTTTTATTTAAGTGTTTAGAATTGTTTCAGGATAACCTGTCTTTAATAAGAGTGTGGTTTTACTTCACTAACCTGTAGACTGAATCAGAAGCAGAGACTGCTGACCTTGTCTTGTAATTACATTTGAGGAGCTTGACCACATAATTGAGCCTGATGGGCTCTCTATTACTTGTGCCTCCTCAAGGGCTTGTACAAAGGTTTGATGTAAAAAGACAGTACATTATTTTTAATACTATGTGATCTTTGTTTTAATCATCTTTACTCTGAACTCTTCAGCATTAGCCATAATTGCCAGGAGACTGTGGCCAGAGTCTGACTTACGAACAGCTGCAAATACAGATCACTATTGTTTCTAAGTACCTTTTGAGGCTTGTCTGTCAAATTGATAACATTTAATATTTGTTTGTAAGATTTGATGACTCATCAGAATCCTAATTATGTTTTATTGACAAGTGCATTTTTTTATCATTAAGAGGCCAATAAAGATATAAAAAGGCTGATCAAAATGTTAAGAGGCTAATAAAAATACTTAGAACCTAATAAAAATATCCAGAGGCTAATAAACATTTAAGAGGCCAGAAACTTCATTAGATTATTATAGACAAATAAAGCGACAAAATAAAATATTAATTACAAACTGTACAAATGTGCAAGTATACTGGTTTATAGGTATAGTGCAGTTTTCCAAAGGAAGTTGTAAACAGAAGAGAAGTCTGTTGCGAGTAAATGTAACACATGAAGTCTGAATAAACATGCATTATCTTTGTGTACTGGTTCTGGAGTCCAGTGAGAGTTTGTGTGGGAGGGGAGGGGGCTGGAGTACTGTTCATGAGGCTGACAGCAGAGGGTAAGAAATTGTTCTTGTGTTGGGAGGTTGTGGTCCTCATGGACCTCAGCCTTCTACCAGAGGGGAAAAAGTCCATGTGTGGGGTGAGAGGGGATGCCCATGATTTCCTCCGCATGCCTCATAGTCCCAGAAGTGCACAGGTTGTGGAGCGATGGATTTTAGATTGCAGCCGATCACTCTATCTGCAGATAGAGCCTGTTTCTCTCCCTCTGACTGCAACGTACCAGACTGATGGATGAGTTATGATGGACTTATAGAAGTGCACCATTATCGTCTTTGGCAGGTTGAATTTCTTCAGCTGCCACAGGAAGTACATCCTCTGCCATGCTTTTTTGATGTGGAGGCTGAAGTTGAGCCCCACTTGAGGTCTGAGGTGATGACTCATGTCAGTCTTGTTCTGAGGCATGTCTCCAGAAATGGAGATGGGGAGATGGGTTTGCTCTGACTTAGATAGGGTTGGTATTTCTTTAGATGATATATCAGTTATATGCCAAATGTATTTTTAAAAGTAACAGTAAAACTAAGTTTCATCTATCTTTTCTACAAACTGGTGTTTTTTAACCCTTTTTTAAAGTAGAATCAATTCTTCTAACTCAACAATAGGTATTCAGGGTGGTTCCCTGAATAGGTGTTTGAAGTAACAAAAAAAAAACATTCTCCTCAAGTTCAGTGGAGTAACTAACTGTAGTTCATCCATAAAACTTTGGTCTTTCAACCTGCTTGAAGGTTGAGGAACAAGGATGAAAAAAGAAGCACTTCACCTGAGGCCTAGGGTACTGTCTGGGCAGGTAGGAGGGTTTTCATAAGCCTTTAGTTGTGCTGTAAATGTTCCAAGGACCTGCAAACAGCTGGTGGTCTCTCTCTCTCTCTCTCTCTCTCTCTCTCTCTCTCTCTGGCCAACCTCACCCTTCTCTCCAGCCCTGGCTGTGTCACATGATGAGCCCTTAGCACCCAACATGCCTGAAACTGAAGCACATGACTGTACATTTGTTGTGTTTTGTCCCAAATTTAGAAATATATCATCCACAGAAAAGGAGAACCTTCAAAACAGGCCAGGTTTGTCAAATAGTCTCAAGTCATGACACAACAAAAAGATTCCTTCTAAATCTTCTAATAATAAACAATGAAACACAAAATTGACTTCATCTTCAGAATCACTTGAATAATTTAAGACTTCAGCTGCAAGTAGCATTGAGTTTAGAAAACCAGTCAAATCTGAAGCAGTCTTACGATCCATACTGTGCCGATTTATTTGCATTCTTATTCCTTGTAATGAGGTACATGAAAAATCCTGGGATCCAGCCCAGTGAAAACAATCTTGTTGAAAACACCAGATTAATCTCCTTATTTAGCTCCGATCTGCTTTATGTGTTTTGGCTCTGACTAATTGGCAGAAGAATTAGAAAGCTGCCCACATCCTACCTCTTTCTGACCTCATGACAAAATAATTCACAGTGCCTCTAAAGAGCAACAAGCTAACACGCCTGATGGAGCCTAACACCGCATAAACCAGCAGCTTATTAACACTGATGACTTTTTGTCAGCAGGGCTGTCTCTGTATAACAAGGTCCAGGTTAAAGGCCAGCTAACAACACTTCACTGAATCACACACACACTTTTTGTAATTATACTGCAACCCTTAAGTCTTATCTGAATCTCTCAGGGATTATTAATGTGGGTGTATGAATTCTGAAAGTCCAACTATAGATTGTCATAGGCAGGAAGTGTAATGTCAACCTTACTGCTGCAGAAACTTACTCGGGTTTAAGCAGCAAAGACCTTCCAGAGCATGATGGAGGTTGTGCGTTCTCAGAGATGGCACACTGCTGCTTTGCGCGTGTTCCCCTGAGGGAGGCTGTGCCACTGCGGCAGCTGCAGTAATACTCTGAACTCAGGGTCATGGACGAGAGAGAGGAGAACTAATGCATCGTCATTTTTCTCTTTAGGAGCCACTACGGTAAAAGAACAAAAAAACAGCAGATTCCGTAATGCTCAGTATCCAAAGTCCTCTCCTGCTGCATTCTGGTCTATTCTCAAGGATAATACCACACAGGTCTGCATCCTTTTATTAGGCATCCTATCACACCCTCACCCTCCTCTCAAAGGGTTCTTAAATGTTGCTTTTAGTATGCTAATTAAACAGGAAATTCAGGGAGCAAGACCTGAACAGTGCGTCTGCATCCTTAATTAGCCCAGGGATTGAATATCCTGATAAACAAGCAAGGGTTTGTGTTTACTTTAAACTTCCACATGATACTGAGGCTTTGTGGTAGAATACAAAGTTGTAATGGTCAAAAAGCCAGCTTTGTGCCTGCCACTTTACCAAAGGAAGACATGGAGAAGATTGAAGAGCGTGTCTCTGTTCAGTTCTCATCTCAAGAGAGGGAGCGAAAGCTTTAGTTTAACTACCGTAGCCTGTGAAGGACACAAGAGATTTCAAGAAATATATAGAGCACACCATCATTTGTAATATCTCTGATGTGCATGTGGTGTGCCTAGACTTTGCCCAGTGCACTCCCTCTGTACAGTCATTTCAGCTATCTTGTTATTAAATGCATGGCTGGAATTATTTCCATCCATTATGAAGAAAATTAGTTTGTTAATGTGTTAAAAGCGACTGCAGCAGAATGTTCTGCCAGCAGTGACATGCCTCTGAGTGGTACATGAAAGACCGTGTTGTATTTTGTGTTTCACATGATGAAAAACTTCAAGTCTCCACTAAAACACAATCTCTGCTGTCTACCTTCTGGCCGTCCTCGACACAAACCTCAATTTCCTAACTCATTTTCTAATCATGTCTCTCCCTCCTTTTACAATTTTTTCTGCAGCTGCTGCCCTTGGCAACCTGGTGTCTGATCTGGCAGGACTGGGGTAAGAAATCCACACACATACACAACCTACAAAACATGAGCACAGACACGCAGGATTTTTGTTAAGGTTTCTGCAAATTATGGCAGGTTTGGAAATGGCTCAGTGTTTTAGAAGTTGAACCATGCAATTACAGCTACTTCCACTCAGGCAGTGGTGTAATGGTGCCTGAAGAAGTATGCTCTTAATTCATGCTCCATATGTTTTTTAGTGGCCCATCCTGCCAAGGATGAACAGCCTTGCTGTGAGAGACTGCTCTTGCTTATTTAGTTTAACCCGAAAATAGGACTTTTGTTTTTGGAAATTGACCATCAACCATTGGTGTCAACCATCCTGCTGCTTGACACCAGGTACTAAGAGTCATTATAAAATTATTATGGTGATAAGGATGCAATAGATGTAGTTTTTCTACGTTCGCTAGTACTTTAAGATGTAGTGGTTATTCAAAAAACATAGACTGTGGTTTTTATTTTAAAAATGGGGTAAAGAATTGTAAATTTTGACTTTCTTCTATATCACTGGTTCAGGGATTTGTGGATGCTTTGGATGCTGCCATAGAATCTGTGTCTGTACGGCAGTTGTAGAGTGGTTCATCTACCTCGGCAGCGTAATCCATCGAACTGCTGACTGCGAGGCTGAGCTCAACCGCAGACTTAGAATTGCGTACAAGGCAATGGGTTTGCTGAGCCAGTGTGGTGTTCCCGATGTCAAAGCATCTGAACAAAGGTCAGAGTCTTTGGTCCTTGGTTCTCCCAGTCTTACTACACTTCTGTGAGGCCTGGACTTTTGCTGATGGCCAGAGGTGCTTGCTAAACCCCTTTGTGACAGCTTCTCTTTGGCACATTTCTGAGTATCGTTGGCAAGACCATGTGTCTGCTGGTGTCATGGCATACTGGCTCCCCAGGACCCTGTGGGCTGGTCCGGACGACGGGGACAACTACATGAGTGTTGGAGGAATTAGTTTGGCAGGCCTGGACGATGGCCATCAGGAGGCCAGAGCAGTACAGGACCAGGGTTGGCACTGCAAAGTGCCAAACTGGCATTTGCCTCATAGATACCTGACCTGACCTGAATACATACAATTTCATTTAAATTGCCTCATAAATACCAACCAAGAATCAAGTAGATTTTCCAGTTTTTCTCTTCTGCATTTCTTCATTTTTTGTTTCCAGTAAAAGAATTAAAAACATGGTCCTTTCCTCCAGTATTATCTTAACAACCATCACCAGTGTCTGTTTTCATAAAAAATCTGAGACCTCTCTCAGAGTGCTCTTATCTTGGCCCAAAAAAATCCTAGCTTGGAGTCATGGCTTTAAAGTGATTTCGAGATTTAGAAACTGTCTCAGAACAATTGTACACAATGAAAAACGGAACATTTATCTAGAGAAGAGGTTGGATTGACCCTGTTGCCAGACAAGCACATTGTTTTCAAAGCTGTGATTGGTTAATTAAAAAAGGAGAAAAAAGCTTTGAAGGTGAGAAACCTTAAAAAATGTTAAGAGTATATCTTCCCTTGTTCAGCCGTCTCTTCAGCCACAGATAGCTCAGCATGTGTAGAGCCTTCAATCAGTATTTGTACAGCTGTGAAGAAAAACACATTTAGAGGGATCACCATGCAGCTTTATTTTAGGCTGAGAAAAGTCCAGAATGAACAGAAATGTCTGCACTAATAATATCTGTCAGTTCAGCCAACTATGATTCAGAAAGAATATCCTCAATCAAGACTCCCATTTGCATTCTTTTTTGTCTGCATCCTTCCGTGTATTGAATACCCATATTTATTTACCAATTTATTACTAATTTTTGTAATATAAATAATATTAACGAGGCAGTCGCAAAGCCATAGGAGCTCTTTTAGGGGCTTTTATAATAACGTATGTCTTTACAAGGATCTCCCTAGTTATATCTTTGGGGTGGGCTCTTGGGAAATGACATGATTCTAAGAGTTTTCCCAGAATTTTTGCCACTAGGACCAACCCTTTTATCTTAAAAGCTTGATAAATACAACCCCTGGTCTCTTTACAAGCTGCTCACAGCCAAAAGTGAAGCTGGTTAGATCGATAAAAACATAATGATCTGAGAGAAGTGGGAGCCTATTTTTCATGTAGTGTGAAAAAACATTGATCTTTCCTGGTTCGATTCAAAGGATTTTGGTTTATTCTCTGTTTCAGTCAGCTGATTTATGATTGCTTTCCACTTCAGCCCTTCCTGGTGGCTGCAGGGATCACAATTAGCCTCCTAACCTGTTTCAGGGTGATTAAAGTGGCCTCTTACTGCATGCTACAAGCACGCTGTTGTTTTTTGTGGGATTAGATTTAAATACATAGAGCATCAGCAGAACAGATGAAGTAATAAATAGAGTGGAGCAAACACGTTGGTTTCATTACCTCGTGTTAGTGTGATGGATTAGCTGAGTTTCTCTGGCTTTTGTAAAAGCTCTCAGAAGAGACACTCAGTTTTGCTTCTGCATGTGTGTGTGTGTCTGTGTGTGTGTGTTATTGCCACTCAATCATAATTGGATCATTGGGCCCTTGTGACCAGTTTGTCAAGGTGAGACTGGATTAGAGCAGACAGGAGAGGGTGGCTTTTTATGTGTTGATGGATGTCCACCTGTGAGTGTGAAGGCTGTTTGTCTAAAGCATGGTCTCAGTGAGACTCCTGCAGGTGTTGGCAATGCAACAGTTGCATTCTTATGTTTATTTCAAAAAGGAAAGGCAAACATGAACAGGGTTGTTGTCTTTAGATTAATATGGAAGTCAGAAGAGTAAGTAAAGTGGAAAATTCTCTGTTAAGATCTGTCTAAACTTTGCTTAAAAGTTCTCTGATTAGGAGATCCCAGCTGTATTAGTCCTGTAAAGTCGTTGTAGTCAGCTCCACACCACACTGCTTGCTAAATACTTGCTATGCAGTTACAGTCACTGATCAATTAGTTAGATATACCTATTCAACTGATCATTACCACAAATGTCTAATCAACTGATCACACGGCAGCAAGTGACACATTTAGGGATGTAGTCATGGTCAAAATGGTGTGCTGAAGTTAAAACTGAGCCTCAGAATGGGGAGGAAAGGTGATTTAAGTGACTTTGAACCTGGCATGGTTGTTGATAGTTTTGCAGGCTTTCCTGTTCCCCACCGTAGCAGAAATGTAGACTCATCAGACCAGATATCTTCTATTTTCCAATTTTGTGGACCTGTGAGAATTGTAGCTTCAGTTTCCTGTTCTCAGCTGACAGGAGCAACATTCCTTACCTCAAACAAGTGGTTATTTGAGTTTTGTTGCCTTCCTATCAGCTTGAAAGGAGTGTGGTCACACTTCTTTCAAGCTGACCTCTGTCATCAACAAGCCATTTCGGCCCAGAGACCTGACACACACTGGATATTTTTTCATATTTTCGGACCATTTTTGAGAACCTTAGAGATTGGTATTTGTTAAAATCCCAGTTTATTGATAGCAGCAACAACAATGGTACATTTAAAGTCACTTAAATCACGTTTCTTTTCTATTCTGTTACTCAGTTTGTACTTCAGCAGATCATATTTAACCATGTCTACTAGAGATGCAAGATAATTGATTTTTGTCATTATCTGATATGCTGCTATTTACAAATGGAATATAGCTGATAGTTATATTTAGTTTTAGTTTTAAACTGTTACGAATGGCTAGATTTGTTTGTAATTTGGTGATTTTCTTCACACGAAACTTGGTCAATTTCGACCTGTTTGTTGGGGAACTTGGTGCACCTGCAATGGCTGTTCCCAGCTGAGGGCAGTTGCTCATCAGGAAGGCTGGGAGGCTATATAGGGAGCAGGCCTAAAACTTCATAGCTTACTTGGTCATACAGACACTATCTACAGCTGATATAGGCATATTTTATAGCCAAAATACTAGTTGTAAATTCCATTTTTAAGCTAATACTGTATCTGTTGATACTGATATCAAGCCAACAATATCATGCATCCTTGGTTGCTGCCATGTGATGGCTAGATAGTGTCATTAAGCTTTTAGGATTGCATTTTACTGGAAGGTGACAGTTGGTTTAGCCAACAATTCTTCCTTCTGTGTGATAAATCTCTAAAAGCATGAACAGTGAATCCATGTACTTTGAACCAGGACTTTTTTTCAATCAGGAGAGAAAATTTAAAGCAGAATTATTAATTACAAATATAGTGATTGGGATATAGGAATGAAATTAATCTTGACAGAAGGTCTTCGGTGCCTGGACTCCATGGGCTGATTTTTGAGATCGTGGAATGACTGGTCCATGCTGCATCAGTGTAAATCTCCCCATGGAGTCCAGACATGAGAGGGGTCTGATTGAAGACTGTACATCTATGAAGGCCACCACTCTCATCTGAGATGCTGTCTCCTTCAGAATAGAAATACACACTAAAACGTACAAAATAAAATCAAATTTAACCTCCATTTAGGATTAGGGAAAGGGTTAAGGAAAAGGTTAGGATATCAAAAGTTAAAAAAACATGGCCTGGAAAACCTGATTACAAAACATTTAATAAAGTCGAGTCAACCATCTGTAGCAAAAAAAGCTTATCCTTAATGAAAACATTCTAACACAGCGAACATAGCTCATGTAGGGCTGTTAGCTGTGTGGGCTGCATAGATAACGGCACTTTGTAACTAAAGTTAAGCTAACAAAAGTATTTTTTTAGATACATTCTCTAAGTACATAGTTGCATAGCTAACGTAGCTAAATGTAGCTAAAGCTAAGCTCACAAAGCAGCTAGGTAAGCTATTTGGGTACACACTCCATGTAGCTATGTTAGCTTTAGCTATGTTTGCTAAAGTTCACTTTGCTCAAGTTTACTTAGCTACATTGGCTGATGTTATAACGTTAATTAGCTAGCAAAGCTATGTTAGCCATAGCTAAAGTCAACAAAGCTAAAGTAAGCCATCATTAGTGTAACCACTCATAAAACGGGTCTATACATAATTTAATCCTGGATTAAACCTCTTATCTTTCTCTATGTTTTATTTAAAAAGTGCTGCTTTGTCTGTAATTTTTACAATATAGTTGTTTCATGAATGTAACCGTCAGACTTTGTTAATGAATGCAAGTTGAATTATAAAACATCTAAAACATTACAGTACTTCCATTCTGATATACTCTGTCTCAGATAAACAGTCTGTGAGAGTGGTCATCAGTGCTCAGACACTGATGGTGGCTTGGAGAATTACAGAGACTGGAAGGCCGAGAACTTGATGGCTTAGGCTTCTGCAAAGATGGGTGGTGATGGGGTGGTGGAGAGACATACGAGGTAGGGATGCACGATATTGGATTTTTGCCAATATCCGATATGCCGATATTTTGAAACAAATTTTGGCTGATACCGATATTTAATATACATTTTTTCCACTGTTAAAAACACCAATTCTATCATGGACTACAATTTTTTTTTTAATATTGGTAGTCTATTTTTGTACAAACTGACAAAACATTTGATTTTTATCAGAACTGAAGGATATATGGTTTTGTTTTCTTTTGTTTTGTTTTCAAATACAGCCATACACTAATGACAAACTTACAGTAATGTCTTTGGGTTACATGTGTATTACATGCTTACATGTATTTTTAACAGTACAGCCAAAGTCATCTGCATTTTTGAGGGCAATAAGCAGCAGAAAAATAACCTGCTGACTCTGAGCTCCACAGTGCAAAAAGGAAATAGCTTATAAATTTAGACTGATTCTCCTTATTACTCAGCCAGTTTGCAGGATGGCTTCCTGAGATACTCCTGACAAAGGGCTTTATTTAACAACAACAAAAGATTCTCAAATGCAAAAAAAAAATCTAGCTATAGTTCAGAGCTTAATTATGATTCTAAATATCTGAGACTCAAGATGAACAGAAATAAAACTTCAACTAAAGTAGTTCTCCTGATTCTGCCTTAAACAGCACAAACTAACTAAGCAACCAAGTTTAATGGGCATTTCACTGTAAACGGCTCTGTCAAAACACAGTGACACAAACATCACCAATGCTGGACACACCTTCGTGCACGGGAGACAGCACACAGAAGTCTGTCATTGCTTTTGCCATGTTTCGCGCATGTCACATAGGACGACATGTATGTTCTTTTTATCTCTATTTTCAGCGTCCCAAACATATTATCAAAAGCAGCTGCAACTGCGGTTGCTGAGTGAGCACTCCTGTGAGTGTTTGAGTGACAGGCTATTTAAGAGTGAAATCGTCATCTATCCATCATCTATCATCTATCTTCCTTGTCTTCTTGCCTGAACTTATTCTAGAGCTTCTTTTTCTGAGTCTTTCTAGAGTCCAGAATTGTATTTATGTACTTCTCTGTATTTAGTTTGCAGATGAGAAGATAGATGAATTATTGTCAGAGAGTCTGGCACTTGAACTTTGTGGGCAGATAGGCTGATCTAAGGATGTTTGTCCTCAGCAGCAGCAGGATCTATCCCTCTGTGAAGTCCAGACATTGGTGATAGGGGATTTTGGTTGATGATGTCCGAGGATAATGAGATGAAACAGATGATCAAACTGCAAGGAGGGAGGCTGACAAGGAGATGACGGATTCTCTCGTCAGAGGGTGATGAGGTGATGAAGCTGATTCATCTTGAAAGATTTGGGGCTGATGTTGTGATGTAAGGTCACCAGTAATGATGGTGTGAATATACAGGGGAAAAGGGACACTGTATTTAAGAAAGTAAAAGGAGGAGTTCATACAACATAGTATGAGAATGAACAATAAAACCAGCAGTAAATCAAAGTCCATCAAAAGAAGAAAACAAATTCCTGACAACCCTAATGAAATGCTGGCTTCTGTTGCTCATTGGTCTGAAAGACTGAATGTTGAGGCCAGTATTAAATGTGTAACTGGGTGTGGGGAGGGTTTATCTTTTCAGTAGGACAGTGCACTCTTGCAGAAACACCTGATGATGATCTGAGCATTAAAACACTGCCAATAAATAGATTTTTGTAAATGTGTGTGGGAGTTTGCTGACGGTTTTCAATGAGGTAAAACACTTCACTTTTTGACAGTTTTGTTTGACAAATTATTTCCATACATTAAAAGTTATTAAAGCCACTGACTTGTTTCTGCAGCTGTAACATGCATTCTTAGCTCCTCTTTCCTCTTTAGTTCACTAACTAAAAGCATCTTCTTCAGTCTTAATTATGAGTCTGCCTTTATTATTATAAATTAGTGTTTTTTGTGTGTTGTTTTCCTGGTTTTGGCTTTGATTCAGACTCATTCTGACAAAGCTCTCAGTTGTTCACTTGGATGAGGTTCAAGATCTACATTCTGTGTACTCATGTTTGGTTTTAATTGTTCCTTTTTATCTAAACGAGCCAAATTAAAAGCTCAAGAGAGTGGTTAACATGCTGCTAACATGCCCAGTGGGAACCTTTTAGTTTTACAGTTCCTGGAAAGATATTCAGTCTCTTTTTATCAGCCAGGAAAATTATTTTTGACAAAAATCAGTGATGTGTAAACAGAAACACCCTTGTGCATGTGGCAGTGCTGCAGTTTGATGGTGTGTTTCCACCGAGCTGTTGGTTTGGATCGGAAATTTAAAACCTTAAGTAATTTGCTCCCTCCAGGTTTGAATCTTTGCCCCAAATGTAGGAGTTCAAGTATCTCAGGGTCTTGTTCACACACAAATGTACTGCACTGCACTCCCCTGCTGACTCTGCTGGTACGGTTTTTGCTTCTGTAACATGTTATTTAACCCAAAAACACTAGATAGACTGTTTCATATATCCATTTCCTTGAATATATTGCCCATGCAAAGTGTCTAGGATGGGCAGGAGTTTTCAGAAAATTCTCAGAGCGTGATTGGACGAATGTTCTGTCTGTCACAATTATGATGCATCAATCAGAGTGACAAAAATAATGACGTAGTGGCCATGCACAGCTCCAGTAAGTAAACTACATAATGTAAGCTTGACTAGTAGGCACTAGGCACTGTTGTTGTCTACTAATGATGGAGACAGTTTTTAAATCACACTCCTGCCGAGGCTTGTCAGTTGATTGGTTGGTTACACTCTCATCCGACTAAGATCCTGCTTGAATGAGGAGAATCCAGCACTGCGCAATCCAGATGGAGAGGCACACAAAGTGACAAAGAACATTTTATATTCTTATTATTCACAGTGGTTATGCTGCAAATAATTGGAAACAACATATCTTATATGCAACACGAAGATGCAGGATGTTTGTAGTGAAGTGGCGCTGAGAGCTTCTCTGCAGCCGTCTGTCTGCAGTCTCAACTCCTGCAGACCGTTTAATGACCCAGCCAGCTAATGCCAGTATGAAGTCCCTTTATTATCTCATTAAGATGTTCATGTCAGCGTTAGTGTGAGCTACAGACAAATAGAGAAGAGAAGAGAGAAAAGACTGTCTTCTGGTAATTAAGTCCAGACCAGCTCGATAAATAAACACTGCATGTTGTCTGATATATATATACCCCTAAATAACAGCAAGCGCTGGAACAAGTGATCCTGTTAATATTTGTGATTATGAATTAATATAAAACAATGATCTGAGGATATTTTGTAGGTTAGATAATGCTAAATAGTTATGGTGCCATAATCATAATGATTAAAGGCATGTGCATGCTGATCATCTCTGAGTCAGCTATTATTTTTGTGCAACATAAAGAGGTTGAATAAAATTGATAATGTTTCGTAAACTTTGTTATGTTACTTTTAAGATCATTTGGACAACCAGAAGGGTGCAATAATGAACATGTCATGGATTAAACAGATTTTGAGATCAAATTAAGGGTTTTCTCTTTGTCTCTCTTTCTCTCACCCTCTCTTTTTTTATTTTTTATTTTTTGTTACCTGAAAGGCCAATCGATTGGTCAGTGTGTGAGTGTAATTTCACTCGTAGAGTTTTTCTTTGGTTGACTACAGGCCAAGAAAAACAAAAACAACTTTTCTGCTAAGAAAATATTTCAGTGCAGTTCTTAGCTCTTCTTTCAATAAAGAAATGTACAGTTCCAATCAAAGCTGCGGCTGTAGCTGCATCTGAGATATTTGCTTCACTGTTGTTTACCGGCTTGCAGTACAACTAAACCAGGTCTGTATCTGCCAGAAACTCGTGCCAAGGCCAGCTGAGAGAAGAACAAAAGCATCTTTACCAAATAAAAACTCATTCAGTTTGGTTCTGTGCACTTCTTTAATTAAAGATATTTTGTCCAGTTCTGGTAATGCCACTCTAGTTCACCTGAGCTATACACTTCACTCGCCACCTTTTTTTACCAATTTGCAATATAACTACACAAAGCCCTAACCACTGCCTCTTTTTCCACAAATCACGCTGACTGGTCTGGTAATTTTTCAGACTCAAATATTTCAGGTGACACATGACATCATAAGGGGAAAATCTGAGACAGCTTGTTTTAGCACACATTTTCTGAAAGAAAGAAATAGAGGAGGGGAGGGAAAGGATTTTTCTGGTACTTGGAGGATGGTGTCATACCTACCTTATGCGTTGAGCATAAGGTAGGTATGGATCTGTTATTTTGGAACCTTTCCCAAAGTACACCAGTGGAAACAAATGATTGTGCTGGACTGAACCATGCCAAACTGCACCCCTTAGTGGAAACACAGCCCACTGTGTGAAGTGGATAAAAAAGCAGTAAAATCCGCTGCATCATCTCAAAATGAACATGATATGATTCATTACGTTATGTTAAAATATGATACAATACACTTTATTGTCCCCTTAGGGAATTTTGTCTCACACTACAAGTATTACACACACTAAGCTGTCATTAAATAACATATATGAATAAATTACACAGAGTTGCACTTATCAGTAAAGGACATATTAAGACATAAAGTCATGTTGTAGCTTTTTCTCCTGCATTACAGCTTTTCTACAGAATCACTTCAAAAATAAATCCCCCACTTCTCTTTTCTTCTTTATATGCAAACCATCACTTTTTAAGAACACTGTGACACGTACTCCAATATAACCAAAAGCCTAAAACTAATCTACAACAAAATGTAACTAAAATTATTATATCAAAGCTTTATTGCTATGTTACAAAAGAGTGTCTAATAGTAGGAGCTAAAAGACACCAACAGTAAACACAGCAGGGCTGATGCATGTTCCCATAAAGACTGTAGAGCTCTCCCTGACATCCAAAGACCCCCAGCTTCACTGCAGGAGTGGAATTTCTTCCGTCATGTAATCGAACAGCACAAATAGATGTAGCTGTCACTGCAGCATGCTCCTCCAGAGTCTCTTTGGTCAATATTGTGGTGATTATGTCACACTGATTGTTTACAAATCCTCCCTCTGCATGCCTATTTGCCTCCACCAGAAGACACTGACTGATCTCTGCTGCACACATTTCCCATGTGTGCATTTGTTTTATGTATCGGTGCCTGTGGTGAGCAATCTGTTCAGTTTCTGTGTATGTGTATTTGTAAAGGTTCATATTTGGGGATGTGTAAGATTTTCCTCTGAGTGTTTTGACGGATGCAGGAAAGCAGATTATCCTCAGTGAAGTCCATGATTTAGCTCATGAGTCATTCTGACCATTCAGCCGGCTGCTGCTGAAGCTCCTGCTTTTAGTCTGTACTGTAATTTATGTTCCTTATAGACACAATGCTTCAGTAGCTTTCTAGGACACAAAGAGTCTGCCGAAGTTTTATTACATTCAGCCAAGTCAGAAAAAATGGGACAAAAGTTAGAGAATAGAATAATTGAACTCTAAGGAATAAAAATGGGGTCCCATATTTTATTTTAGACTCTTTCTTTAACTTTAACCTTGTAATGTCATGTCTGTATTTCTACCTTATACCTATTTTAGTGCATTCTGCACAGCAAATTCAGGTCACTGGAATAAACTCTGTGTGAGTTAAAATCAACTCAATCTGAGTGTACATGTGAGACCATCGAATAAACTCTAGAGCCGAGTTAAAGTAACTCTTTTCTTGGAGTTGATTCTTAACTCTTATCAGGAGTTAAAATAAACTCTTATGGGAGTTAAAATACTACTCTCACTAAAAGTAAAATTAACTCCCATCTTGAGTTACATGAACTCATTCTTGGTGTTCGCGGTTAATATTTTACAGATATATTTTCTTGTACAGAGGTAATATTTCAAACAACTTTAAACACTACAAGATGAAAATCTACCATGCCACTTAAACCTACCAATTTTCATTGGTCATTGTGGCCAAGCTGCTGTGCTCTCATCAGGATGAGCATAATGACAGACAGCTTGTGGTTCTTTTTAACCAATCAGCCCTTGCCATGTGTGGGAAGTGTATAACTCAGTGGACAGTGTCACTCATGGTGCAGATGTATCTAACATCAAATCAACAACAATTCACCAGAAACATGAGCAAATGAAAAACAGCAATAGTAACTTTACAACAGGCAACATCTAAACACATATAAATACATCTAAAAACATCTAAAATACATCTAAACACACAATGCATGATGGGAAAACTCTACTCCCTAGATTTGAAGTGGCAGTAGGGGCGTGGCAACAAAGCTGTTGGGAATGAACTCAGGAACAGAGTTGATTCACTGCTCTCAACACCGTGTGAATGAAGTACTTTTTCTAACACTGCTCAGGAGCATCACTAAACACTAGCTGGAGTCTAAGTGCGTGAATGTACTCTGAAAATCTAACTCTTTCACTCTTTTTTGTTTAACTCCCAATTTTTTCACTCTGGGAATTTGCTGTGTGGAATATATTTAAGTCAGTTAAGTTAAAAGACACTATCTTTCAAAAGTAGTTGAAGGATAAAGATGATTAATAGTTATATTGCTCATTTTTGTCCAGGATTAACAATAAAGAGACTTTACAGACCCCTGTAGAGAATATTAAGTTTAGCTTGCCTGCCTCTGAGGAGGTTTCAAGTTCAATATTTGTTACAAAATAGACAGGGTCAGTGTTTTGCCAAAGGATGCCTCATTCGGGAGCTGCTCATTAAAACTGTGGCATAATCCTAGTTTATCCTGCCGAGGGATATTTCCTATAATAACACACTAACCACCATAGTGGAACACAAACTCCAGCAGCTCATTTGTCCTTTTTTTGTCATTTTATGGATTATCGTTCCTTCTGCTTTAGACGGATTCCAAGAATGAGCAATAAAATAACAGAGGCTGACACTTTAACTGAATAACTCCATCAGACTGTCATTGCCAACACTAAAGAAACTGCTTCAATTATGATGAAAAATTTCACTGTCTTTCTGGAAGAAAACTACAAACATCAAATATGATTGTACATGGTTTTAGTCTGAGAAATGTGCATTTGCAGATTGATTGCTGCAGACAGTCTGCTGCAGCCCTGCCTGACACCAGCTGTTACAAATATTAATGTCAGTCTTACAGTTCATATTATTATTATCAATGGTAATGGGAATCTAACAGCTGTTCGACCCCAAGGGTTTTAATGATCATTATCAGCGCTCCCAGTTTAATTGTCATTATAGTTGTTAGATTTAATGTCAAACTGTTTTCCTGGTAATACCATACACACTTATTACTCGATTTGAAGCCATGAATCAGTTTTATTTCTTGCTGTTGTTCCCTTATTTTTCTTGGCCATCTCACCCTCTTTCCCATGTACCAAACCAAACACATCTGAGGCAGACAGCTGTTCAAAATAAGTCTAATTTGCTCAAGGTTTCTGCCTGTTTTAAAGGGGACATATTAGGAAAGGTCTACTATTTATACAGTGCTGTGAAAAAGTATATCCCCTTTTTTGTCTCACTTAAATGTTTCACATCATCAAATAGATTTTATTATTAGAAAAAGGTAACATGTACAAAATGCAGTTCTTAAAAGCCATCCAAACCTACCTTGTCCCATGTGAAAAAGTCATAGCCCCCAAAACCTAATAATGATGGTTGTGCCACCCTTGGTTGCAACAACTTCAAGCAGACATTTGCAATAACTGTCAGTGAGTCTTTTCCATCCCTGTGAAGGGCTTTTTGCTCACTCCTCTTTGCAGAATGGTTTTAATTCAGTCACATTGGAGGGTTTTTGAGCAAGACATTATGTTTAAGGTCATGCCACAGCACCTCAATTGGATTTCAGTCTAGACTTTGATTAGGTCATCCCAAAACTGTCATTTTGTGTTTCTTAAGCCGTTCAGAGGTGGACTTGCTGGTGTGTTTGGGATCATTGTTCTGCTGTATAACCCAAGTGTGCTTGAGGGCATTAAATGACGGCCGGATATTCTCCTTCAGGAGTTTCTGGTTGAGAGCAGAATTCATGGTCCCAACAATTAATTCATCCAGGTCTTAAAGCAGTAATGCAGCCCAAGACCATTGCACCACCATGTTTGACTGTTGGTATGATGTTCTTTTTATGAAATGATGTGGTAGTTTTATGCCAGTACACAGACGCACATCTTCCAAAAAGTTAAATTTTTGTCTCATCAGTCCACAGATTCTTTTTGGCAAATGTGGGATGAGCCTTTGGGTTAATTTTTGTTCTGCAGTAGTTTTCACATCAGAACTCTCCCATGGATGTCATTTTTGCCTCAGTGTCTTTCTTATTGCTGAATCATGAACACTGACTGTGACTGTGTTAGGTGAGGCCTGCAGGTCTTTAGATGTTCTGGGTATTTTTATGACCTCCTGGATGAGTTGTTGATGTGCTCTTGTAATTTTGGTAGCGTTGCCAGTCCTGGCAAAGTTTACCACGGTTCCAGTTTTATCCTATTTGTTGACAATGGCTCTCACCGTGGTTCACTGGAGTCCCAAAGCCTTAGAAATGGCTTTGTGGCCCTTTCTGGACAGATGCATTTCCTATGACTTTGTTTCTCATCTATTCTTTAGATCACAGCATGATGTGTTGCTTGTTGAGATCTTGTAGCCTACTTCACTTTGTCAGAGAGGTTCTGTTTAAGTGATTTCTTGATTCAACAGGTCTGGCAGTAAACAGGCCTTGGTGTGGCATGCGAAAATTTAACTCAACTTTGCAGAAAATGTGGTTAATTCATGATTTAACAAGGAGGGTTAATGCTTTTCACATAGGGCCAGGTGGGTTTGGATAACTTTTTGAAACTGAGCTGGCACTCTTCATCATAGTATTACCTGCCCCACACCTGGTATCTACAGGTAGCACACTGCTATAGTCATGCCTGCATCACCCATGGCAGAGAGGGGCTGGTGAGTAGGAGGTAATTTGCATTTAAAGAGGAGCTCACCAAAGCAGGCTGTTAAGAGCGGGTTCTGAAAACCTCCTGCAGTGCTGGATCCATATTAGTTTATGACTGCAGCAAAGACATTTAGACCACAGGGGGCTGTGTGAAAGGTGGAAAAGGGCATGTTTGTCCTTGCCATTACCTTTAATTAAATCTACACAAGTGTTTTATTCACAGTGGATTAATGCTGGGTATATAAATAATACTACAGATAGTTATTTTAAACAATTTTATAGTGTTTTGAGATTAAATTTGTAATAAATTTGAGCTATAAAAATAAGAATTGATTTATTGACTGTATATAATAATTGTAAATGGCTCTAGTTTAAATCAATGTCCATTCTGGGTGGGTGTTGTGAATTGAGTGTTTATTACATCAGCTGCTGCCAGGTCGTTTAGCCTTCAGTCTTCTTCTCCAACTGTGAGCTTCTTGAGTAGTCCCTTGAGTTGAATAAATACCCAAGGCCACCCACTGCTTTCAGTAAATTTCATCATTTCTGTGTTCATACATTGCAGGTATTTTATGTTTCGATGCTGCAGACATGATTTAATTTGCTTCCAGCTGTTGAAAGTGTGTGAAACATTTGTACATGTTTCACTTAGAGGCATAAGTGTCATGCGATACAATGCTGTTGTGTATGGTAAGTAAATCCACAAATTTTAAGAGATTTTCTGTTTGGATTGGTTTGGAGTTCACATTTTATAGAAGGGTGAAGAATAGAGTGTAGCATGTTGAGTTGAATCAAAGTGTACTATTTATCTTGGTTTATTTTGTAAGCAGAACAGAAACAGAGCTCCCTTAATGAAACTTGCAACTCACTACTGTCCCCTGTCGTCCACACAGTGAAAAAAGATCTCTGCTCAGAACAATTATGAAGACCATGCTAAAATGACACTCTGCTGTGGTATGTGTATTTAAAGCTCTCATGATATATTCAATTTATTTTCTTCATATGAAATGACTGAAGGTGAAAATCTCAACTAATAAGCTTCTACTCCTAGAAACTTTCAGTCTCACTTTTCCTTCCTTAACATGATGAAATCCTTCTTGGCACACACTTGCTCCCTCTGCTGCTCTCCTTATCTCTCTCTCCTTACTGCTTATCTCTCACTGACTCGACAGCTCCAGCTGCAGCTCATTTGTGTGTGCAGTGAACTGAGGATCCATTAGTGCCACTGACTGAACCTCACCTGAGAAAAAAAAATCATATATTGACCTGAATTCCTTTCCACACACTGAAACTACTTGACTGTATGACACTGTAATTTCAGTTTTGCTCACATGACGGTGAGATACAAGAGATGTTGTACACCATCCCTTTCAGGCATAGTGGTCTTAATATCATTTGTAACTGAAATAAGTTAAATTTCCCATTTCATACTGAGTAGGCAAGGAACCTCAAATGCCCCAAAGCCCCTGATTTTTGTGTTAAAAGTAATTTTTTGCAACATATGGACTTCAATGAAACATAATTAAATACTTGATGTCATGTTTTAGCTCTGGGTTTAAACTAGCTTTATATTTGAAATGGATGTTAATGTACATGATGCATGTATGAAATCCATTGTTCATATACAAGTTGACTAAACAACTTTGGAGCAAACCCATTCATTTTTTGATTCCAGTTTGGAGATACTGCATGATTAATGGGCAAAAATGAAGTGCGTGTTGCTGGGGTAGTGGGAATCCATTTTCCTGTGATAGAAAGTCATCTTTGGTTGTTTTGTCTTGGCTACAATTTCTTCCCTTGTTATTTTAAGATAACAGGGATATTTTTCAGTGACAACAAGGTCCTTATTTTCATGAGATCTCAACTAAACTTGCAATAGGGATAGTTTCTTGGTGATCTAGAAAACAAAACAGCAGACAAGACACTAGTGGTGATAAAGGAAGGAGCAGGATAAGATGACTTTGAGGTGATGATGAAGGGATGCAGGATGGCACGGAGGAGCTGGACCCAGATACAGATGGGATGTAATGTAATTTTTTTTTTCTACTACTGCATTGCAGTTTTATCTGGTCCGGGATATTAACCACATGTATCACAATTTAGCCTCTGAAGTCTCAGCTCTATGCTTCTATCAAGTCTCTCTGTTTGCTGTCTGCTGGTCTTGGCATCAGCATCGGCTGCATTTGGAGAGCTGCCTGATGGGTTTGTTGTTTTTTGTTATTTTAGGTCTTTTTTCTGTGGGTCTTTTGAACTTTAAAGTAAAATAGAGCACAGACTTCACCCATGGTTTTAAGCTTTGCCCCATGTCTAATGGTGTCCATTAAGATTCTGAACAACGGGTAATGGAGGATATGCCATGGGGATGTGCGTTTAGTCATTATGCTGCCAAGAGGTGTTTATACTAACATGGAAATTGTTCAGTAGAATTTCTACAGTTATTTGAGGCACTTCCATACATTTTTATATGCAGTATGCTGTATTTTTCTTCTTAAGTATATCAATTGTAATTACCTTCTAATTACCTTAACTCAAATTACTGAATTCATCAAGTTTTTGGGGGGTACTTTACTTTAAAATCAGTACTTTTACTTATATTTAATTAAATTTAAACTAGAGTAACTGTACTTTTACTTGAGTACAATACTCTTGAACTTTTTCCGCCTCTTTTGACTATGTGTGTGCTTTGATGTGTTTTTTTATTTGTTTGGATGTGTTTGGATGGTTGCCTGTTGTACAGTGATCTCTGCTTGGGTTATTTTGCTCACAGTTCCGGTGGAGTGATGTTGTTTCTAATGTGAGACACATTTGCACCGTGAGTGAAATAATCTACTGAGTAAACAGCTTTTCGCATCAAGGAAGATACAATTTTACAATAATTCGGAGGCAAATTTTGATGCATCTTTCTTATGCAAATTGTGCAAATTATTGGCCAAAATGGCTCTGTTGTGCAAGGGCATGTAGAGTTTCCACCTGTGACTTTAGTGTTTAGTTGTGTTTGGATGTTTCCTGTTGTACAGTGATCCATCCTACTAATTTAAGGTAAACTTTAAATTCAACAGCTCTGTTCTTACTATATAAACGAAAGTGATTTAAGACCCCTGCCCCCTAGTCCCAAACGCAGCAATTCATTTAGCATGAAACAGCTGATCTTTAATGAATAATATAAGTTCAGCTGTTATTCAGCTGTGCAGAGTTCTACATGTCTGCACGTCAGACTAAACAAACTGCTTTAATATCAAAGAAAACAACTGAAAAAAGTTTGATGTTTTCTTGAGTTTCTTAATTGTACTCTGTTTTCTTTCTGCCATCAGTGTAAATCACACACATAGTGCTGGATAATGTTGCATGTACACTCTCTCTCTTTCTCTCTCTCTCTCCCTCTTTGTGTTGTTACAGCTCAAATATGACACCCTGCTGATTTATGACAGATGGCAGCACCATAGAAACAGACTGAAACCTTCATCTGCTGATTTATTTTGTTTTCCTTATCAATTACTTTGATCATTTACATCGTCATACTGAGGCTTGCTCCAGTCTCCTGTTAAATGAATCATGACTCGCTGGGAAACATTTACAGGAGGCCATTATGAGCAAATAGAACAAAACAAACATAAATAAATTATTTCGAATTTGATTTACACACAAATTACAAACAGAGGCTTCTTCCACAAACACATCTTTGATATGCCTGTAAGTGTGTGTGCAATATTTGACAGATTTTTCATAGATCTTTACGGTGATGTTGACAGCTTTGTAAACATTTCTTCTCTTTCATTCAGAAATTTGAAGTTTGCCATATTGTTTAAATTTGCATTTTAAAACCTACGTAGCCCCGTTCACTCACATATTGAGTCTCTTCTTTCTCTGACTGATTCACATGTCCATGTTTCTGGCCTTTGCAGCTACAAAGTGTCTCTGCTCATCTCCTGTAAGGTCAAAAGGAAATCAAGATAAAATTGTTTACCTTACAAAGTGAAAGGATGCCTCATCCTGTGTTTCTCAAAGCACCTTTAAAGGGAGTTGATTGGGAGTTATTTATCTTGGCATCTCTCTTAAAGTTTACTTTCTCTCTTTATTCTGCATGTCTCCTCTTCTTTTTAGGCTGGCAGGTTACGTGGAGGCTTTGGCGTCTCGGCTGGGAATGCAGATTCCTGACTTAAGCCCCAAACAGGCTGACATGTGGCAGACCAGAGTCAGCTCTCACACGGTTTGTAGCATCAAATAAAATGCTCTAAATCAAAGTAAAACCTCAGCCAAACCTTAATTCTAATTGTCTCTGTCACTCTTTTAGTATTACAACCTTCCTTTGCATGTCTAACTTTGTGCAGAAAGAGAAAGCCTGGCCAGTATGCATGCAATTAAATGTGATACTAATAAAGAAGCTAGAGAGAAGATCTGAAGGATCATATTTCTTGAGTAATGCACAATAACATGAATGATTCAGAAACACAAGTCTCTGTGATGTGCCCTTTTGATCATACAGTCACTGTGCAGGAAAATTAGACCTGGATGATTTTTAATATGCTCAGACCGCTCGAGTGTGAAATGTAATTAGTTTTAATCATGTTGAGTGATGAGTCCAGCACTGAAAGCCTCTTAGATGGCTGTGAAGAGTCATGCACATTCTTCTGGCATGTTGGAGACATACCTATTTTACTGCTTCAAAAAATAAGTGCAAGAAAAAAATGTATCATAAGAAATAGATGTCTAGAGTCAGTTGAACCTTTTTAAGCCCCCCCCCGTTACTGTTATCAGGTTGGACAAAACTCCTTGTAGTTAGGGTTTTACCCCATATTTTGACAAACTATTATTGTTTGCTTCTCTGTGTGTTCAGGGTAAAGCCATTGGTGTTGGCATTGGCTGTATCCTGGGCATGTTCCCGCTCCTGTTCTTCAAAGATGATGACGAGAAGAAAGAGGCTCAGGCGGAGGCGAAGGAGAAAACACAGCCACCGCCTGCTCCAACAGAGAGCAGCAAAAACTGATACTAACCACCTCACTGGAGACAGATCCTATTTCAAACTCATTAGAATACTTTAAATTGAGACTGGTTGGTGGACTGGAGGGTATGGAAATGTCACTGAACTTTTAAAAAGTTGCTCTGACCAGGACTTTGGATTTGATTGTAGACTCTGAACTGAAGCACAGGGACCTGAACATCTTATGGAGAAACGAGAGGAGACTGATTCACTGGACTGCTGCTACTCCGACTATCGCACCGTGACCTCACTTCTGTTTAACCAAGCAACACCGGCTGAAACCCATCTATCCAGGAGACTCTGCAGCGGCCTCTTTCTCTCCTCTATTCCCAGTCTGTTTAGCATAAATATTTATATCACACATAAAGGTAAGTGACAGTTTGCAGGTCCCAAAATACAACCATGAACTAATGCAAGAAAGAGCACATTCAGAACAAAATCTGCAACCTCGTTTGACATTTTATTTATTTATTCTTATTTCCATTGTCATTAAGTCTTATAACTTACACGTGAAGACTGAACGGAGAGGCAGTTTCATCAGGGTCACAACCATGCTTTAAAACGTTTTCAGAGAGGTCAAAGAAAGGGTCACATCTGCACAGGAAGACGGACCCTTCCACATCACATACATTGTTTTTAAGTTTGACAAGCATGTCTGCATTTTGATGATGTCAGTGTCTTAAAAGTGTCTTGCAAGCCTGCCTGATTTACACGCTATGACAAGTCTCTTTTAGCAGGCACATGCTAGCTGCCTCTTTAGAGTTTTATGTCTGTTTTTATTTACTGCTTCGGGATATTGTATGCTTTATAATAACAATCCAAAGAAGTAGAAATGTTTGAGTATACTGTATGTTGCCAGCTAGGTGCACTTCAACAAAATCTTGATTTTTGTTAAAGGAAGGTTTGTTATGAGCTCAAAAAAATAGAACAGTAAGGAGAGAAGCTAGGTCAGATTAGTTAATTTATGCAATTAGAGGTGGTTCCCACCGATCGGTCCTGTTCAGTTTGGCATGGTATGCGTTTATGTGCGTTTCCATTATCAAAAATTGGAAAATCCCACGTTAGTGACCCGTGCTCTCCTACTCTTTTGGCACCATTCTGTAGGTGTGCCGAGTTTACATATCCATCCCAAAAGGGTGGAGCTACACATGCTGCAGGCCATTGATTGGTTGGAAGAATTAACCCTTCCTATTTGACAGCAGTAATAATGGACAAACACAAAACCTGCAATGTGTAGATATCCTGCAGACTTTTGAAGAGTAATTCATAATTTTTGTCTCAACAATACAAGGTTACCATTCTCAACAAAGCTCACGACTTTTATTGCAGCCTGCAGCTTTCTCTCAAACCAAGCTAGTCTTCTATACTTGTAATAAATAGGACTATGCCAAGGAAGAACCCAAAACACAGCATGTCCTCCATTGTTGCCATTTGTTTATCGAGTTGCATTGTTCTCTTTCATTGAATTCATCGACAGGCTACACTGTGATGTACTGCTATTATGTCACACTATTGCATAGCTGACCCAGCTTTCACTTAGAGGTGGGAGAAAACATTGATTCTTAGATTCATCGTGATTTGGAGGTAGACAATTCTGAATCAATTCATAAATGTCCCATAACTGATATCTTAAATATTTAATATAGTGGGAGCAAGCGCATCGCAGCAAGGTTTAGTCTACCAGTTGTCCATCTGGGAAAAAGGATATTTTTATGTCTGTCATTTCAGATATTCTACAAGGAAAGGATGCTGCTACCTTTGGTTCAGTGCAACTGTAACTTTCCAGTATACACACATCTCCCTTTAGAGGATAGTGGACATTCAATTTATCTTTTTTTTCTAAACAAAAAATGCAATATTTTTATTATTTTGGACACAGTGAGAACAACAGAAATGTAAAATAAAAAGCATTAATAATCGATTGAGAATAAAATTGTAGCCCCAGGAATAGTAATTGACTTGAATCCTGAGGTAAAGATTCTGACCTCTACTGTCAAGTAAGATTACATTTTCAAGATTTTCTGTACCAAAATGAACTGGACTGGTTCACTGGACGAAACCAGACCACTTGGTGGAAACGCACAAAGAAAGGCAAAGGAAGAAAGGGAAAGCAAGATTGAGAAAGAGAGGGGGATAGCATGAAAAAGAGAAAAACAGAGGGGGAGGGAGAGAGAAACATAAAAGTCATAAGAAAGAGAGAAAGAGAGAACAAAGAGAGCATGAGTGGGAGTAGCTATGGCAGCTAGATGAGAAATGCTATTACTGAAACACCTGAGAACTCAAGTCCATCTGCACAAATGTTCAAGCTCCAATTTAGTGTGATTAATCTCCTCCAGCCCTGCATCAATTGAGCTGCAGATAAACAACAACACTAATCATTCTTATGAGTAGAAAGCACAGTTATATTTGTCAAGTTTTAGGCCGGAATAACTCATAATTAGGGAGGCCAACACGGGTTCAGATTTTGTAGACAAAAACATACAATAGCTGTTGTGATATCTCTAGTGTGTGGTGCTCTTGTACTGCTACACAGCTTATTCATATCCTTTCTCCTCTGCTGCCCTCCACTGGCTGACATTTAGAGACATGTGTTTCTTTCAGCGTATTTCTTAAACTGTTGCACACTTCTGGCACTGAATCTCTCTGTTTTCTCTGAACACCCTCCATGTCTGGCTGCTAAGCTCCTCTGATGTACTTTTTGGTTATTCCTCTTAGTATTTGTTCTTTTGGGATGTAAATTGGTTAACATTTTGCATGAAACAAAAACCCAAAGAGGATTTAGTTCAATGACAATACCATCCTCCTAAGCCCTATTCCACCTGACACTGTCTCGTTTTTCTGCAATTTGTTTGGCAGTTATTTCATCTCATTAGTTAAAACTGAAGGCTGAGTTCTTTCTTGAGAGGAAGCAGCCATGTGTTAGGAAATTAATTTCTTTTTTCTAATTTTTTTTTTATATATATATAATCACACTTGTGTGGATGTATGTTTCACCGCCTAGGCTCTTAATCTCAAAGAATAATCTTGAAAATACAAACATTTGTTAGCACTAAAGACCTCTGTGGGTATATTTTCAGCAGCATACTTCGACATTAATGACTCTATGTTACAACCCAACACTAAGGTTACTGATCATGCGCTCAAAACTTGAGATTATACAAGCACTTAACCTGTAAAAGATTATTTAAACATGGATAACCGTGATCTTTAAGTGAGATAAAGATGAAGAAAATGTACAGAGTTGAATATATTAATGTAGATAGGGGTTTTGATCTGATTGCTTGATTTCCATCCTGCATGCACTGCTAATAAAAAGATATTGTACATGTTTACTTTGTAAGGATACTAAAAAAATTGAGTATGTTCTAAATAAAGCACTGCAGGACAAAATGAATCACAGCTGGTGATAACACATGATTATTGTAATAAAAACATTTGAAGGTTGTCTAATCCTTGACAAAGCACAAAGAATATCATGTGTTGCTCTTTCAAAACAGTGATTTCCATTATGATTTGCACATAGGATTTGTCTGTTTGCTGAGGTTTGGCAGAAAGATACAGAGTCATCTGGTGGACTGTTAACTGGATAATGCAGTGAGGAGATATGGCTGTTAAGGTGGATGCTGCAAAGAGCAGTATGAAATGAGAAAACTCTGATTTTCTAACTTTAGCAAACATAGCTTAATCTAAGTAACTGATATAGATTTTTTTGCATTGGCTTTAGCTATGTTATTTATGTTGCTATGTTACCCACTTAGCTAACTTAGCTTCATTACTTTTAGATTTAGCTATGTAGCTACGTAACCTACTTAGCTTATGTAGCTAATGTAGCTTTACTAGCTTTAGATTTAGCTGAGTTGGCTACATAGCAATGTTTCCTATGTAGCTTACATAGCTTTGTTTGCTTTTGCTTTAGCTAAGTTATTTATGTAACATAGCTTCATTACCTTTAGATTTAGCCATGTAGCTATGTTTCCTAGGTAGTTTACATAGCTTTGTTAGCTTTAGCCTTAGCTTTGTTAGCTGCGTTAGAGTGTTTTCACCTAGGAAAAGCTTCTTTTTTTCCTGTTAGCAGGCTGTTTACTCAGTTTTGTTAAGCCCTTAAAGCCTGTTGTATCATATTTGATAAATACTTTTATGATACCTCAACCTAATCAATATGATCAATAGACTACAAAAAAAAATCGGAAAAATGATTTTTAAAAAAATGCCCTCAAATGGATTATCAGTTACCAAAAACACCTAATGTATCAATTGAGATACAAAAAAAATGTTAAATTTTATGGAAATTTAGATTTTATTTTTTTATTTTTTTATTTCAATAGAAAGTTAAATAAATATTTCAGCTCATAAAAATAAAGAATTTTCTGGCTATAATTTGTGTATTCAGGCATTAAAAGGTTAAACATTTTGTAATCAGGTTTTTACTTTTAACTTTTTGTGTCCTGTCCCTGACCTTAATCATTACCTAAGGCTAACTGGAAGTTTAGTCTAATTTTATCTGTAAAGGTGTAGTCAGTAGGGCCTATTTTCATTCTGACAGATATGGCATCTCACTGTAGTGGTCAGCAAGGTTGGCATCTGTGATCTGTTGTCAGCTCCAAGACTGTCTTGAAGGTTTTAGGTCTGTGAAACATTTATAAATTGGCATCCATGTCAAAATTACTTTATAATTATCTACATATCAGATATCAATGAAAATCAAATACTGTCATTCTACATTTTCTTTTAATCAGTATTCACACAATAAGACATTGATTTAGATTTTTTTTTTTAGCTCTCAACTAATTTATCTTGTGATTACAAAGCTGGTTTCCCCAAAAAGTATGTTAAATTCAGCTGTTCTTAAAAAGATAAAGAAGTTGAGATCTCACGAAAACAACTAAAACAGAATTATCAATGGAAAAATGTAATAAAATGAAATGCATGTCCTTGTTTTTTGGGGAGGTTTAAAAATAGAAACAAAATCTACACATTACAAAAGCTTGTAGTTGATGAATTATCTGTATTAAAATGTGTTTTATCTTTCGGGGTAAAATATCAGAGATGACTGAACTAAACACTTTCAGTTATCTTCTCAGGTTTGTTAAGACAGCAGGTCTTAAGTGCATTCATAAGAATGCCATCACATTTTATTTTGATTACATATAATTTTGTTTTATAGCTGTTTTTTTTTTTTTAGTTATTTGCATGTTGATCTGTTCTTAGTGTTTTTCTGGACTTGTCCCAGTTACAGAGATTTTGCAAAGCTTTACCTACTTGAAAAGGTAAGAGTCATCAGACTGAGGATTTTCTTAAAGTTCAGGTATAAAGTAAGACATTTCTGTCCCAGAGTTTTGGTTTTAGGTTGTCCATGTAATCTGAAGGTCTTTTGTGTTATTTGGTGATTTTTTTTCTCAAATTGAAGAATACTGCCCATCAGATTGGAATAGCTTTACCATTAAGATGGTCTGTAATTTAATTTAAACTGAAATAGAGATTTGCTACATAAATCGTGCAATCATTTAGGAGGAGTTGTTGCATCAAACCCTCTGATTATTCAGCTTTCAAAGAGTCCCACATGTAATCTTCTAACATAAGGGGGAAAGATCACATTAAAACTAAAATCTTCTAACATGAATGGACAATTTGTTCTTGTGTCTTTACAGCTCTATCATCTATATGTGGCAGTATTTTTGACTTTGTATTAAGTTAATGGTGCTTAAATAATCATCAGTGCTATGCTTGAGTTTTTTTGTTTTTTGTTTGTCATTCACTATGTGCTCTGTACATATGTACAAAAAAGGAGAAAAACATTAAAACTATACAAACGTAATAAAATGCTATGTAATTGATTAAACAAATGATAGATATAACAAAATACAAGAAAATAAAGTTCTGAATGATTCTGTGTCATATTTTTATTGAAACAATTATCTCCTGGCTGCATTCAATTACATAAATATATATTATTTTTGTCTGTATTTTTTCCTTACACCTGTATGTGGTTTCTCTGTTAAGGGCTGCATCGTGTTTAATGCTATTGCCTCACAGCCAAGAAGTTCTTGAGTTGATTCCCCAGTCAGACAGGGCCTTGCTGAGATGCAAAATCTCTGCAAGTATAGGTTCTTTCTGGGTACTCTCACTTCCTCTCACAGGCTCCCTCAGCCAGTTGGTGACTCTGATTTGCCTGTAGGTGTGGCTTGTTGTTTGTCCCTGTAAATCAGCTCTGAGTTTGACTGCCAATCAGGTCAAGGTGAACCAAATCTTGTCAAATGACAACAAGGATCAACTACTGCCCCTGCAATCCCAAAGGATATAAACGGTACAGAAAATGAATGGATGGATTAACTTTAGTTAAGTGAAAACAGTCAACATGCTTGTTTATACTTTAGTACTGGCCTTTGTGCTTTATAATCACAGATCATTAATGATATTTTGTAATGATATTCAGTCAAATCACTTTTATTAAGGTTAGGTCCTTAAAAACGCAAGAAAGAGCCTATTCAGACCTTTATATACTGAACTGTATACGGTGGAAAAAAGGGCCTGAAGGACTCTGACTGCAAGAAACACGATTCTCTGGTCTGATGAAACCGGGACTGAACAGTTTGGCTTCAATTCTAAATATTATGTCTGGAGGAAACCAGGTACTACTCATCACCTGTCCAATACATCCTAACAGTGAAACATGGTGGTGGCATAATCATGCTGTGGGGGTGTTTTTCAGCAGTAGGGACTGGGAAACGGGTCAGGGTTTAGGGAAAGCTGACTGAAGCAAGGTACAGAGATATCCTTAATGAAAACCTGTTCCGCAGCACTCAGGACTTCTGACTGGGCTAAAGGTACCAACATGACAAAGATCTCTAAGCACACAGCCAAGACAACACAGGAGTGGCTTCAAGAAAACTTTGTGAATTTCCTAGAGGGGCCAAGCCAGAGCCCTGACCTGAACCCTATCAAACATCTCTGGAGAGACTTGAAAATGGCTGTCCACCAACAGTCCCCATCCAACCTTACTGAGCCTGAGAGAATTTGCAAAGAGGAATTGCAGAAAATTTCCCAAATCCAGGTGTGCAAAGCTTGTTGCATCATATTGAAAAGGACTCAAGACTGTAATTGCTAATAAAGGTGCTTCAACTAAATGAATAAATTTCTAAAATTGTGTTTTTCATTTAGTCATTATGAGGTGCAGAATGTAGATGAATTAGTGACAGAATGAATTTAAATGGCTGTAGCATCAGGCTGCAAGATAACACAACTGAAAAAATGAAGGGAGTCTGAATAGTTTTTGAATGCACTGTGTATGTTTGATAAATACATTATCTGTGTTCATGGTATTCACTGCAGCCATAATTTCAGTTCAATCTGGAGAGACTTAATTTTAGTGAACAATTAGGTTTACAGTTCTTGAAAAAAAAAAGAGATGTGCAATGTCTTTGGTGACTATATCTTGATGCCTAGGTGATTTCTATAGTGTAGTGAGGTCAAGAGCAAGATAGGAGGCTGTCTTTCACATTCTTGAAATTGATCATAATCCACCACAGAGCTCTGTGATTTTATTCTGATGTTTAGTAAAATAGGAACAATAAACAAACTTCTGCCTCAACTCTGAGATTATATCATCCTGTATAGAATTAAATAGTGAATAAGTGTATTTCTAATCTATTTTTTTAAAGGATTTTATTGCTCTAGCATGTTTCTTTGTCCCATATTTTTGTTCACCCGGTTGTCATTAGCCTGCATACACAAACACATTCACATATTGGTACATTTGTGTCAACAGGGAACAGGCTGGTGTCACGTGGGACAGAGAGGCAATTTATGAACATCAACAGAGATTAAACAGCTTGGGAGAAGCATTACAGAGTGAGATGTAACACAATAACATAATACCTGAGGCAGGAAGCATACATGTAACTGACATGTAGAGTTAATTTATGAATGCTTCAACTCCATTACAACATCATACATCATAACTGAGGCTTAAATAGTTAATATACTAACATGAAGGCACACAAATATATCAGGAAAAATCAGGCTTGAAAACTTAAACTGGGATTCACAGAAGCTTTATTTGTTACCGAATTGTTGCATCCTCTCATTCCTCCAATCAAACAATACTAAAATGGAATATAACACAAACACAGGCACACTCACAGTTGGTAAGTTTGACAAAAAAATTCCACAAAAATAAAAAATAATCACGTTTTTCAATTAGCTGCTAATCGTGACAATACACACTTTTAATGTGTCACTCACTCCCCTGCACCAAACACATCAGCATCAGGCAGAAGCACTCTGCCACTGACAAATATTACAATCAGTGCAAGAGTTTAAAATTGCAGGTTGAATTGCCTCTTGCAAATAAATGAGTCTACAGATCCCCAGAGTGTTTATTACTGATGCTTCATTAGCTGTGAGATGTGTGGTTAAATATTGAAATAATTAGCATTATGTGAACACCTGTGTGTAAACTGGAGCACAGTTACAGCAGAAGTCAAAATTAAGAGATTTTATCTATTTTTCTTTTTTTTTGACAGCACTCTATCACTTTTGAACTCGTGTGAGTCTTGGAGGGGTCTTGTCTTTTCTTAGATACAAGCAGGGGGGCTCCAGAGAAAAAAATGTTAGGAAACACTGCTCTAACTCTTCAACCTTGATTGTGCAAAAGTGAAAGCTATTGAAGAGAAGTTGTAAAAATGTGATAAGAGTGTAAAAATATACTTTGTGTCTGTGGTTGGTGCGATGTTGCAGAGGGAGATGTTGCAGCATTGCAGGTTCAGTCAGTCCCTAAAAGCCTATCTATTAAAGTAAATTCATACAACCAGCAGATGTCTCTGTTACATCAACCTGCAGCTACTGCAAAGCTTGTTAATCAACAGTTTTCATGGGTTTTATCTTCCAACACAAAAAACAAAGTACCATGCTCCTAATGAGGGGAAATACATTAGAGGGTACATTTATTTTTTGTTACATTTCCCACTATTTGAGCATGCAGCGGTTTGCTACAAGAGAGAGCTCCAGATGTATTTCCTTTCAGTTTCATCGCAGGTTTTGTTCAGTTACTCTACATAGTGATAACAGGTATCCAGCACCATTTATATAAGTATTAATACATTAAAATTAAATAATTGTTACATTTGTTAATGATTCTAAAGAAAAAAATATTTCTATTGAGGTGGACTGGCTTGTTAAATTATCAAAAATCAAGTCTTAGCCTCCAAAACTCATTCATTACTTCATACAGTTGTGCTATGAATAACAACAAAGGCAGGATCTTGTTGTAATACTGCACACTTAATTCTTTTCATATTTGTTAGCCTTTCCTTTATGATTACAGTAGTGTAGCTAACATTTAGGATTATCTATAGATACTTAAATGAGGTGTAAACTCTCTCCACAGAACAGTAAAGACTCCTCACCAGGAGGAGATGCTATTCTGCATTAAAAAGACTTCATTAGTGACGGTTTCACTGCAAAGTTTGAGAGCTGCATGGGCTAATTGATATTTCAGGTCAACATAGTCCTTACCTTACATGACAAACACATGAACAGAGGGTAAGTGACAGGGATTGGTGGGTTGTAGGAAAGGATAAATGATCACAAACACGTCATATAAACTAGGATTCTCCCCCTCTCCTCCTGGCATGCTCTTTTGTTGTGGCCACACAAGAGCAGCCTTTGTATTCCATCGTAGTGTGACCGAGTAAGAGCGTGTCTAAGAGAGAGTGAGTATGTGCATATTTGTGTGCATATTTGTTTCCCACTGTCTCTTCATGCATGAGTTTGTGTGTGTCCTCGTATTTGTGTTGTTGCTCATGAGCTCCCCCGCTGTGCAGGATTAGACCCGGCCAGTCGGTGGGACAGCGCAGAAAAGGGACAAGAAAAGAAAGTAAGCCTCCTTTTTTCTCTCTCTTCACACTGTTGTATTGTTGTTGGAGAAGGCAGGCTGGTGGTGGGATGGATGAAGTGGGTGGAGGAAGGGGGGGGGCAGATGGAGAGAGGAAAGGCCAGTGTTTTCATGGTGGTTCCAAAGATGTTCATTTTATCTCTTTTTCCAATCTTCCTGTTGATCTTAAAATTGATGTAAAGTCTTTATTGTAGTGGATAGTATCAAAAGTTAACATCCTCTATTCCTGTAGTGAGGTTTTTGTCTGAACTCCACATTCAAAATTGTCCTCAAAAATAAATAACATAATATTTTCCTGTTTTCAGTTGGCCAAATGCCCTTTAAGCATCTTCATTTGTCTCCACTTGTCATGGTCTGAGAGGCTGGGAACAAAAACGTGAAAAGGAGATGATCAGTCTACTTTGTCATTGTTGTTGGAGTGAACAGGTTGGCACTCGGCTGAGCACGAAGGCGAGAGGGAGGAGGAGGCGGAGGAGAGTGTTTTAGTGGTGGTAGAGGGTTCCCTGGGTTTGTGTTTCCGATGCAGGGCGATCACAGCCAGAATGCTGATGATGTGCACGTGGAAATACATGGACCTGGGAAAGAAAAGAGGGGTTACAGGGTTATTACCCATTATGTGCTCTAAAGTATTGTGTTGTATGAGGGTAAAAAATAAAATGACAAAGCCACAAAATAGTTTGTTAAAATATATATCAGTGAACATTTTTAGGGTCTAAAAAAGTAATTCTGGGCTCAGCTGTACTTTTCAAACTTAACACATATCATGAGACAGCAAAACAAGAATTGTATGGAAAGTGGCATCTACTATACCAGTGATAGTGCACTAAAAGCATGCAAAAACTTAAATACTATTAATCTGGTACATTATAGAATATAATGGCAACCTCAAAGCTGAAAATTACTGGTTGTAAGATGTTAGCAGAACCAAGCATGTGAAAACTGTTTATTTGTGCAAGAGAGTATGCTGCCTGCAGATCTTTATTCAGTGAGCCTCTATGACTTTAGCAAAGTTGTGTAGATGATGACATGAATACCAGGTTCACCCTAGAGCCTCACTCAATCTGCAAGAAATGGACTTAAGATGATGAGATGACTTATAATTATATTTTCATACTTGTAATAGACCAAAGTGGGCTCCACTGCTAGAAGCAGAAAAGGCATGACAGTGTAGCAGATGGCCAGCTGGGTGGCCGCCCAAGTGAGGATGTCATAACCCAGCTTCAGTCCTCTAGAGCCCAGGAAGTGGTGGCGAATGGACTTCCGCACCTGGTGGGAGGAGATGGACCAACAGAAGGGTGGATCAGTAGGAAAGTTTTTACACTCATAAAAGGATTGCATATTTCAAGGATTACATACATTTCACCAACCCCTCCATTTATGTTTCATTAGCAAGTGTCTATGAGGCAGACAGATGGACAGTTGTTTCTGTTTAGCCTCTAAGTAAACAGGAGGAGGGAAATGCAGTCCAGTCAGTGTGAACATAGAACTGAGAACAAGTTTAGGTTAAAGTTTAAGATGTACTGTTTCTGTATTGATAATAATAAACTGAAAAAGATCGTAGTTAATTTTTTAATAAACAGAATTGAGATTTTATTGCTTTTGGACTACTTAAGCAGTAGAATACAAATGTTTGGTGAGGCACACTGATGTACCTTGTGGAAAGTCTAGGTAGTAGTTTGTTCAACCATACATTACCATTTCTACTGTACAAAAACTACTAAACATGAATGTTCATGAGTCCATGTATGAAAAGTAGGGATGCATGATAACCATTGTTAGTGATAAATTATTGGCCACTAATGCAAACACTTTATATCATTTAGTTTTTCCAATAATCCATTATTTACAGCCAAATCCACCAAGAAATAAAGCGTTCTTTTACTTCCTCACATAATTATACATTCCAAAACAGCAGGTAGCATCATGATATGTTACCGCCAGTAAGGCCAAGGAAGCCACAACAGTGCAACTAAACATGGTGTCACTGCTGTGTGTGATTTTCAGTGTTTCAGAGGGGGATAACACGCATATGTCTGTACAACATGCTCTGCAAAGATCCCAAAGGGACCAGAAAAAAACAGGCCCAGAGTTACAACACAACAAATCTCATAAGTCACACAAGTGTCGTCATCCTAACCACGCACTATTAACAGAATATAAAGTCGTAGTAGCTGCTACCATTAGCATCAAGCTGAAGACTAATGCTGGCAGAGTGCACACTCAGCAGTCAATTGAAAACTGCAGAAAGAAAGAGACGGGAAACAAAGGAAAGAGGAAAGACAGGAAAGAGAGTGCACCAAGACCAGGAATCAAACTTCATGGTTTTGTACATGTATCAAAACTATAAAAATAACAAAACTGAAAAGATCTGCAGAGTATTTTGAATTGCCAGTGAAGGAGATGTACTCACAGCCCGTGCTGCCATGGTGATGGGGATGGCAGTGATGAAGGTGAAGTAGTACCCCGGATAAACACCGTGCCACAGAGCAGAAAGAATAAAGGTTAATGCCAGTCTGTGCTTAGGGGCTCTGTCATAACACACCCTGAGGAGAAAATGGAGTCAAACATTAAGAAACATGAAAAGTCTAGTATATTTTTTCTAACTTTGTGGATGAGCCCTAAAGTTAAAGCATGAAGCACTTACGTTTTCAGCCAAATTCCTGTTCGGATATTCCAGTTGTCTATGAATGTTTTGAAGCTGGTTGCAGTCTGAAATATTTAAAACACAATTATTACTTTTTTCAGATTATTTTATTACTGTACTTTTATTAAAGTGAATAAACATAAATTAATTCAACACAGAGTTCTGCTTTTAGTGCATGTATATCACTGATAGTACCTCAATTCCCAGGATGTTTAGGTTGCATATGAGCTCCCAAGATGGCTTTCCATTTTCACCCATTCCCAAGAAACCATAACCTGCAGCGTTGTTCACCGCATCAGCTGAGAGGACAGATAAAAAAATCACATGACCTCCATGGTAAAAACAATGCTGCTGATGTTTCCTATCATAGTTGAAAATCAGCCAATTTCACAAACACACACAAACACAATGCTCACCTAGAGTCCAGGCAAAGTAGAATTTGGGTCGTGCTGCTTGTATGGAGAAGAAAGCATAGGTGAGTCTGGTGAGGAAGGAGGCGTGGCTTACAAAGTAGGGGTCTACGTTGTAAGTAATCGGCAAAGCCCGAGTCACAGTGAGGAAGAAGAGCATACAGCCGGAGCAGACCAGAAGTTTCTGACAGACGGTCCTCTGCAGAAAAAACATGGACACTGACACTCATTCCCTTCATACAAGCACCTCCATATCATTGCCACTTTTTCACTCTGTCTCTCCTAATACCTCTCAAAGATTCTTAAAAACATTGTGCAATAATAATTCTTAGCAATAATAAGGGATGGGCAATTAATCACAAATGAGATTAAATAGCAATATGGCCTGCTGCAATTTACAAATCGCACAAATTGCAATATTTCTTTAACTTGAAATGTGTCAAAATACCAGTTAAATAAATCTTATCTTTGCAGCAGCAGAGATTTTTTGCACATTACACAAACACTCAAGTGTCAAATTCTTTGGTTTCTAATGGTTTACAAAAAGCCTCCTTTTCATGTTTTATGGATGTGTTCCTTAATCCAAATGAGGGACATAAAAATGATAATGGCCTTCAATAAACCAAATGACATCAAATTTGCAATATGAGCAAGAAAAATTAGTTCATTCTATCTCAAATTAATGAAACTTAGTGTTAGTTCACAAAATTCATACCCCAAGTTGCGATCAGCTGATAGACAGCTTCACTTCCTCCACCCCAGCCGCCTCCTTTATAGCATAAAGCTTGTTGCACCCTCATATTCAGATTCATGCTACTATGGATTAATTGCTTCTGAACAGTTTCATTGTTTTCAATCCACATTGTCATAAATGTGTGTATCTGTATGGGGTTTCTAGCTATGTGCTCCCTGCAAAGTCAAAGCATGCTGCTTGACTAACCCAGGGAGCATCTTCTGAGCAGAGCCTTCTCTGCCAAGTAAAACTGTAGTAGATAAATTTTGCAATAAAATGATTAAATGTATCATGAGTGTTCCTGGCTGAATGTAGGCTGTAATATGGAATGATTTATTGCTTGAATTTGTTGAAAAAATACATAAGATGAGGAACCTAAGAATAATTGCATATTAAATTGGAATTGCAATATTGGGTAAAAAAATCGCAATTAGATTATTTTTGTAAATCGTTCAGCCCTAGCAATAATTAATGTGGGATAACTTCTGTGCAATACCTCTGACAGCAATAATGTAGTATTCCATCTGTTAATGCACTACAATCCCACACCTTGTTGTTGCTTTTTAATTTTTTTGTTTTGTTTTTTTTTGCTATAGATTTACACAACTGCTTGTTATACAAATTGTCTATTTTTTAATTGTTTATCTATTATATTCTATCCCTATATTGGACATACACACCACATTTAATTGCACACCCTGTGTAATAACAATAAAGGTGATTCTGATTCTGATCACAGTAGACATGTTGACCAATGGATTGCACGAGCCTCTCCAAAATCCAGAGAAAATTAGTCATGTTTAAGAAAAGCCACGACAACTATAGCTGCAGGTATTTGGCTCTACAAACATCTTTTCTGTGCAAGGAGCTATTGAATTCTAATATGTTTGTTTGGATATTTAATGCACTAAAGTCTATCTCATATATGGTCATAATTTTGGTGGAACTATGTGTGCAACAAGGATTTCATACATTTTCAGGGTGGCACAAAAGCACTTCCAGGTTAACCTGTGAAATTCAGTTCATCCGTGTACTCACCAGAGGTGAAGGATCTGGTATTTTATCATAGCCATTCTGCCCATTACATGTCCCAGAGTGCTGCCTGAGCCTCCTGCTGATGTGTCTGCCTTCTATGAAGTCTGTGTAGTCATTGTAATCATTGCAGGGTCCCACCAAGATACTTAAGAAGTTCAGATTGTAACTCAGGTACTCGATGAAAGAAGGTCTTACACTGCAGAGACAACAATGGTAAGGCCTTCATTTTTAATGCAACAGTTTGCATAACATGTTTAAAGACAGATTTTTTTCTTTTGAGTTGAGTGAAATTATGAGTAATGCATGCTGTTGACTTATCAAAATAAAATTGACACCTTCCTATAGTCTTACATTATTGTTTCAATTAAAAAAATTATATTTCAACTCTTGACTGCAACTCATTCCAAGTTCTAGGCTGTATAAAATTGGTTGATAATGACAATTACAATCATCCCTTTTCAGTGTGATTCATGCACTGACTGGACAATGTAAAAGTACTCAGAAGAACATTATCTTACATTTATTATGACTATGTATTTATTGATATGCTACCTGAGCTGCGGACAGTGAGGAGATAATGTGAATAGATAAATTTCTAATAACTTCAAAAATTGTCTGCAACATTACTTTATCTCAAAAAGCTCAAATTTGAAGTCTGAAATTTGTAAATCAACATGAACTAGAATGAGACACTTCACAAACTTACAGCCTAATTTTAAAATATCATGCACACAGTACACTAATAAATGTGATTTTTTTTATACACATGCATAAAAATGAAGTATGTCCCATGCAAATAACTCATCTTTTTCAACATGCTTTTTACATGAATTGGCTATTCACCATGATTTTATCTGCCTCTGATTATCCTTCACAGCTAAAGAGAAAGAAACAGTTATTTACTGTTTGATGAGGGTGTTAATTATGATAAAAACCCAGTGTACACACACATATATCCCTGACAGAGGCACTAGATTAAAATAAATGTTACCATTACAGTGTAAACTATTTTTACCTTTAAGCAGATGTTTAATAAGACACACCAGAGACCTCCACCAAAGTATTACTGACAGAGCAAAGTGCTCTTACTTATCTACCAGCAGTTCATCTCTATTTTTCACAATGAAATATATTTATGAAAGTATATACATACACAATGAATATACTTTTAATCAGCAAAAACATTACAAACAAAAAAACTTACCTAATAGAGAGCTGCCTCTGCTCAGGGGTCAGATTTTCAGGTTTCTTACACATGCCTGAATTATCAAAGGATGAATATACAGTTTCAATAATAGTTCAAGAACATTCACTTTTGCCTGTTTTTATGCCCTGCCAACAAAAGCTGAGGTCAGAGGCATTATGTTGTGGGTTGTCCATTCATCCAAGCTTTATTCTTGTATCTTAAAGGGCAAATAATGGCTTTTCAAACAAGAATATGTGCCCCTGGCCTGTCCACAATCCCCTCAAGTACCAGAAAAATCTCTTCCCTCGCCCCCTCTCTTTCTCCACCTTTCAGGAAAATGTGTGCTTACACAAGCTGTTCTCAGATTTTCCCCTCATGATGTCATGTGGAGAAATAGCACCACCCCCAGGTTTGATTGGCCCTCCCCACTTGGATGAAAGTTTGCCCTCCTCCTAAGCCACATCTATTTCCTGAGAGGGTCAGAGTCAGACAGCTCATTAACATTTAAAGCCACAGAAACAGCTCATTCTGAGCAGGGCTGAAACAGAGGGGTGTTAAAACATACAAAAAATCCTATACTGGAATGTTTTTTCAGCAACAAACTTCACAGGCATGCTTTGGGGACCTGAGAGAACAATACAAACTTGCCTAAATATGTTCCCTTTAAGAATTCTTAGAGGGTTTTTTTTTTTTTTCAAATTTTAGGCAGCTGACTAACCTGGTAGATGGATGTGTGAAACACATCCATCTGGAAAACCACTCATACACAGTGTTTGGGAAAGGGCAGAGACTGAATAAAACTCGGAGGGTGATTGGATGAAAATTATGTCTGTCACATCTTTATGGGCCAATCAAAGTAACAAAACACGTTACGTAACCACCAGCGAGCTGCGACCTACCGAAGGAGTAAACTCCATTAGAGCTGCATAACACTAATAATGGCGACTATAGACATGTCAGTACACAACTTTTGTCATTTTAGAAAAGAAAACAACTCAGTGCTGTTCTTTGTTCTTCTTTTAACAAAGAAGTGTCGTCAACTTCTGATAAAACTAGCACTTTAGCAGCATCCACGCTAATGTTTTCAGCCATAACTGCACCGGCCTCTTGAAGTGCTCACTTACGCCACGACTCTGCCGCTCCTGAAAGTACTGCCCCTCAACGCTGATTGGTCCTGTCACTTTCTAACCGAGCCCAAACAGTTCAGACGGGAGCTTTGCAAGATGGATTTGCCAGTGAGAAACACGGAAACAAGTGTATCCATCTGCTTTGCAAAGTTAGCAATTAACCACTTTGACTCCTAAAATTTTCTTTCAACTTTTCACATACCCACTCTGACTCAAGGTTAAGCTCATTATATTTTTGAGGTTGTAGGGCAAAGGTCAATTGCCAAAAGGATACTCGCTCATCCCTTGCTTGTGAATGTGATGTTTAAAAAAACAAAGAGGTAACGTAACAAGTTGTGTAACTCAGCTTTGCTTTTACAATTAAGATGGATCAAATAGTCTGTAGTTTCAAGGTTTGAATGTATTGTAAGAGCATGTGTCACCCATTATTAAAGGTCTGTAACTGTGTGCATTTGAGTGTATGTGTTACCATCATGGAGCTGGAAAGCCAATGTGGTGATCTTCTGGGTTACTATCATCAGAGGCCTGAGCCAGAAAAATACAAGAGGAAAATAAAATCAAAGAAGTGAAAATGCAACTCTTTACTGGCAATAAAATAAAATGCAACACATCACGGTTACAAGTAGCAGTGATCTTGTGTCATTAGCTGTTTTTACACAGAGATTCCGCAATAAAGGCGAAAAGGAATGCCTGTCTCGGTTCTGCAACAAGCAATTCACACAAAGGTGTAACAGAACCGTGCACGCCCAAGCTTACACACACACCCTGGTGTCCCCTAATCAGATGGCAGCTGCTGCTCGAGCTGCTGCTTTCAGTGAAACTCGAAACTCTGGATTTCTTGGTTCAAAACATTATATTTTCTAACTGAAATACAGGGGAAATAACGTGAACATTCATTTTGAATTCATTCTTTGTTTTATCCCGCTGTTGTTTTCTCCGATAAAATACTGCTTGATTAAACCGCGCTAGTTTTAAAATCTCCCGTTTATGGAGACAGCAGCGCACACTCGCTGTTGTAGAATGCCAACACGGAAATGAGAGGCAGTATGAAAGTAGCTAGTCATCCTGTAGTAGCAAAACCTGCTGTCTTAGCCTCATTAAGCCATCTTGATATGGATAAACAACTTAGATTTAGGCCCCTTTAAGTGAAAGATGGCCCTGTTTTTAGTCATTTATGAAGACTAAAATGAAACAAAATTCATCAAAACTGTAATAACATCCATTGAGTCTCTGAAGCAGCAGAATTTATTTCCTCCCATGAATCACTTCTTTCTTTTCCAGCAGTGTCATGTTAGGTCACTTATTAGGCAGTGATGCTGATTCAAATCCACAAGTTGTCACCTCACCATTTCCTCTTTGAACCCACTACAGCCAAATGTTATCTTTTTAAGCTTGTGATATTCCCAGAGGAAATAGTGCAGTTTCATTCAGCTGATAAAAGCTGATATAATTTTTTCTGAGAAGTAAGCCATTTTTATCTTTCAGAAAGTGCTGGTGGTAACTCAGGCGACAGATGGAGAGGAGAGCAGTCAGGTCTTGGACTGTATTTCTATGCAGACTAGTTTTACACCCACTCTGCTGGTTTCATTCACAGATAGAGACCTCACTGTCCCAAGAATGTGAGTGATTGTGCACAAAGGCACACATAAGCTGCATCGCTCTCTCTCACATTCACTCTCTCTCTCACTGGTTCCTGTGTGTCAGTGGGCTGCATTGTGTGCACAGCATGGAAAACTGAGGCAGAGAGGTGCTGGCTGAGCGGCTGGCACTGCCAGCTCAATGAGAGCTGGCAACAGCTTGCTGCTGAGAAACATTTTCATGGTGCCAGACTGTGTGCAGGACTCTACCACTGCAGCCTACATACTCTGTTTCTCCATGTAGACTTTAAAGTTGGCACAGACTACACGGGATTTTGATCCAGTTCAGTTTCACTTCCTTCATCTTTCTACCAAATTCAGAACAGATCAGCTCATGGAAATGCTCGCTGACATACGGGAGTGAAGCACACAAATTTAGAGAAAAAGCTCTGGGTAAACGTTGTTTGGCAGTCTCCAGCTGGGGCGGAGAGACAGCATGACAAGTTGAAAATGAGGACAACATAAAAATCTAATCACCATAATAATGGTTTTAAAGATGTAATTTGGGGTTTTAATACCTTTATTCAGACTGAACAGAGGATAGAGTCTGAAAGAGACAGTTTAGGAAGGACATGAGGGAAAAGAGCCACAGGAATGGCTGAACCCAGGCCACCCACATCAAGAACAGCAGACTCTGTGCATGGGGCACACAGACATAAGCACCACGCTAATAATGCTACAACTATCAAAATAAATGGATTACAAAACATGGCCCACTGCATCAAATATCACCATTCTGTTGGTGTTGGTTTATTCAGTAAAACCTTCTTTAAGCACCAGACATCTGAACACCATCTCTGTTATTCACATTAATTCCAATCTGAAAGTTAACAGAGGCTGGGTTTATATTTCAATATCTGAGCCTGCCCAGAGCTGACTCACAGTCCTGGCTGATCATCACCAAAGTCATGCGGCGTGTAAGCGAGGCTGCCAGCAAATTCATCCACATCAGAACTGGGCAAAAGGGTTGGTAAATGAAACTGCCAACAAGGTCAACTGACAGAACAACAACATAAGGAAAATACGCTAGCTTTTTCAAAGCAAACCCACAGACAAGGCCAGAAGATTTGCCTTGACAAAAACTTGTAATTGCAGCTTCATTTCTGGTAAATATTTGATAATTTTGATAAAACCTGGAAAGCACAGTCTCTCTAAAAAGTGTATGGATCACAAAGAGAAATGACCTGTGTCAAGATCACTGAATGTGAACACAGAACTTCTGGAATTTTCTGGTGATGCAATCTTTCATTCAATGAAAAAAACGAATGACACATGAGTCACTGCCTATTTTCTGTTAAATGAAAATCCACTCTAGCTTCAGAAAGTTCTTCTTTACAGTCTTCATGGAGTTCACACAAGAGTACACTGCTTTCCACATTATTAAGCAAATGACATTTTTCTCTTATTTTCCAAAATATTTATGCAAATGACAGTCAAAGTATTTTTCAAGTCATCAGCCATTAAGCATAATTCAAATGGTTTTGAACAAACTTCATAATGATACCCATTGTTTGTTTGTTTTTTTAAATAAAAACCTCAAAATGCCCTTTTCCACATTATTAAGCAGGCCACAGGTTTCAAGCTTATGGGAAAGGAAAAGGAAAAGAAAAAGGATCTCACTGCTGCCGAAAAGTGTCAAATAGTGTAATGCCTTGGACAAGGAATGAAAACATTAGATATTTCACAAAAAAATTAATCATGATCAACATACTGTGAAGAAATTTGTGGCTGATTCAGAGCACAGACGGGTTCATGCAGATAAAGGCATAATGAGGAAGGTTTCTGCCAGACAAATTTGTCAGATTAAGAAAGCAGATGCTGAAATGCCATTACAAAGCAGCAAACAGGTATTTGAAGCTGCTGGTGCATCTGGAGTCCCACCAACCTCAAGGTGTAGGATCCTCCAGAGGCTTGCAGTTGTGTATAAACCTACTATTCGGCCGCCCTATCCAATGCTCACAAGCAGAAACGGTTGCAGTGGGCCCAGAAATACACGAAGACTCATTTTCAAACAGTCTTGTTGACTGATGAGTGCTGTGCAACCCTGGATGGTCCAGATGGAGGAGTAGTGGATGGTTGGTGGATGGCCACCATGTCCCAATAAGGCTGTGACGTGAGCAAGGAGGGGGTGGAGTCCTGTTTTGGGCCGGATTTATGAGGAGAGAGCTGGTAGGCCCCTTTAGGGTCCATGAAGGTGTGAAAATGACCTCGGCAAAGTATATAGAGTTTCTGACTGACCACTTTCTTCCATGGTACAAAAAGTGACTGACCACTTTCTGCCATGGTAAAAAAGAAGAGCAGTTCCTTCTGTAGCAAAATTTTCTTCATGCATGACAATGCACCATCTCATTCTGCAAAGAATCCCTCTGTTTCATTGGCTGCTATGGGCATAAAAGGAGAGAAACTCATGGTGTGGCCCCCATCCTCCCCTGACCTCAACCCTATTGAGAACCTTTGGAGCATCCTCAAGCTAAAGATCTATGAGGGTGGGAGGCAGTTCACATCAAAACAGCAGCTCTGAGAGGCTATTCTGGCATCCTGCAAAGAAATTCAAGCAGAAACTCTCCAAAAACTCACAAGTTCAATGGATGCAAGAATTGTGAAGGTGATATCAAAGAAGTGGTCTTTATATTAACATAGAACTTTGCCTGTTAAGATGTTTTTGATTGAAATAGCTTTTGATTTCAGTAAATATGACCTCCTAATGCTGCAAATTCAACAAATGACCATTTTCAGTTCTTTACAACCAAAAAAATGTTTTAAAACTCTGTCGTGCTTAATAATGTGGAAAAGTGCATTTTTGTTTTTTTATCTTTAAAAAAACAATGGTTATCATTATGAAGTTTGTTCAAAAACATTTGAATTATGCTCTAATGGCTGATGACTTGAAAAATACTTTGACTGTCATTTGCATTAATATTTTGGAAAATAAGAGAAAAATGTCATTTGCTTAATAATGTGGAAAGCGGTGCAAATAATGTTGCAAAGAAAAATACTCCCTTATATAAAGATACACATACTTAAAAGCAAACTCCAAACTTGTTTAGTCTTGTTCCTACAACCACAGAGTCACTATTTCCATGAGGCAGTGAGTTCCTTAACCCTCAGCGTCCAGGCAGAGTAAACTTTAAACAAACCTGACTGTTGATTTTTTATCAGTGGTGATGTATTTACACAAGGCCTGGGCTCTGATGACTGTGTGAGTAAATACGTCACAGTTTGGAAACATTACCTGATAACGTACAAATAGCTCTCACACTGAGATGACTAATTTGAAGGTGTGGCAAAGAGAGGGAATGAGGTGAGAGAAGAGAGTGGGTATGTCATTTTCTTACCCAGAGAAATCAGTGGACAGGATCCCATAGTTGAAGATGAAGACTCGGCTTACTTGGCACGCTGTCAAGTAGCCCATTGCTGTCACCATAGTATACCTGCAGGCAGAGGAATGACCAGAGTACGTCATACTGTTGTCAGATGGAACATAATATTTACATGTGATGCACGTTACTAGTGAAAAAGATCAATAGAAGAAAACAATCTGTTTTAGTATAACAAGAGAAAATATTAAAATGTAAGTTTGCCAGAACTAGAAATGTATAGTTTTTCTGCATCTTCCTTTTCTATCTTTTGGCAACTCTCATTTCTATTGCTAGACATCATCATTTCTCTTTTTCTGCATATTCCCTTCTCACTTTCTCTATCTCCATCTTCTCTCTTTCTGAATCTCCATTGTCTCTTCTTAAGATATTCCCTCTATCCCTTTACAACCCCAACAGATGGCTCTTCAACAGGAGTCTGGTTTTGTTCAAGGTTTCTGCCTGTTAAAAGGCAGCTCTTCCTTACCACTGTAACTTTGCTACATGTAGTTTAATGCTAAGCATATGATAGATTATTGTTGGGTCTATGCAAATAATGCCACAAACAGTACTAGATCTTCCCTCTTGAGACACCACTGGTTATGAAACAAATAAAGAATTATTGATGGTTGTTCTTTACTTCACTTTATCTACACGCAATGACAAAAAATGTTGGCACATCAAGAGACAGCCAAAGTTTTCCGGGTGTGCTTGGCTTTGTCTGCTCTGTTGGCAACCACTGATCTACAGCAATCCATTGTGAAGGGTTAGGGTTAGTGAAACTGACCATAGCCACTGCAAAAAAAAAAAAAAAAAAAAAAAATACAAATTAAACAAGAGGTCTCAAAATAACTCTGTGCTAGCAATTAGATTGGACAGCGTTTAAGGAAAAATTTGAGGTGCACTTTTCTTTTCTGACTCATTAAATGAGCTGCTTTAAATGTGACAGACATATAAGCACTATTTTCTACCAAAAAAACTATTAAATTGTTTTAAATGTTCTGGTTTAAGTTTAAATTAATGTTAATCACTGTAAAATGGTTACAAGTGTGTCAGAGAAACAATTCACTATTTATCTAAAAGATCATCCCAACACTTTCCTAAAAAAACAAACAAACAAACAAACAAAAAACCCCATCAAAATAAAGCAGTGACGACATATTTTTCTATATGTTCACCTGAGTGTCCTCAAGTATCACCATTCTGTTATGTTATCCTTTTTTAACCCTTTGTCATAAAGAGGTGAGCTATGTGCTATGTACATCCAAGCAAGAACAAAGTTGACATGGGTTACTGCACTACTACAACACAATACAGGTTTATATACCAACAGGCATCATTCATGTGTAAATACCAGAGTGACAAGGCCATACCCTGTTTTTCTTGATTCATTCATAAAAAGAAGAAATAATACTATTTCCACACACCAGACAATTCAGAATAAGTTTGTACACAGAGCAACATAAACACACATAGCAACAAAGAGAAAAATAACCCTTGGAAAAATGTACAAAAACACAGATAACCGTGCTGTCTGCATCGATCTAGCAGACTGGTCCGGCTGGCAGGTCTGGCTGCCTTTCACCTGGCGTGTTTATATTTGTTTCTTTCAACAACAGTTTTCAGTTCAGACCACATTTTTAAAGGGAGATAATGGGGCGGGGAGCACTGCAGTCACTGCTGGAATGTGTGGGTGGCAGTAAATGAATGGATACATTTACAGGCAACAATATATCTTTGTTTTTCTGATTAAAGTGTTAAAAACTGTTTTACCCTCACAAATTTACTCCAAATATAAGCGCCATTATCAAGATAAAGCAGTCTGACCTCACCAACAATCACACATGTACGGTTTAAACAGTTTCCGGGCTAATCTTGCATGGCGAGTTTTACCTGAAGACAACAGTAGCTAGTGTTGCACAACAGTCTGCAAATGAGATGCTGCAGTTCTAACAGTTGTATCATCTACCTGGCAGCATGATGATGAATAGTTAAGTCAGGCTTCTTGACAAAAAATGCTTGTAGAATGGTATTATGTACAACAGGATTTTTTTCTTATAGACAGTGACAAAGGGCAGAAGCAGAACTGCTTTCATTTTCTGTTTTTAAGACATTTTTCCATTGATTGAATATACCTTTGTTTAAATTCCACACATTCCCACATAGTGTGATTTGTCCTTACCTGTGTACATTGTTGATGTCAGCTTGGATGATGATCAAGTAGCTTGAAACCACCACTGTCAGGATGTGAGCTGAGTACCTGCAAAAAGATCACACAAGCTATCAAAACTTGTGCGACATTGCTTTTATTTAAATATGTCAGTGCTTCTTATTTATATGAGAAGTTCGGTGTGTCCCTAAAAGAAAGCAATGTGGGCCATAACAGCCTGGACATGCCCCCTTTAAACCTGTCACTTGTAAATTAAATGTCACCACAACATCGCACACGCATCTAATTTTTGTCTTTAGCAACAAATTAACCTTTCATTATCAGCCTGTGGTGCTACTAAAGACAGCCCTGGTGGTTTGGAGGAAAAGAAGAGAAATTCTACAGGGAGGAGAAGTAACGTTAACATATTTGCAGTTAAATATTTTAGTAAAAAGACAAAAAAGGGAAGAGCTGCATCGCACTGTGAAAAATTGGATAATGAATGGGGGTTTCTATGTGAGCATGTTGAAGACTCATTCATACAGTACCATCCAAAGCAGAAGATGAGAAAGGAAATGCCGAAGAGAGTGGCAACAGCGTGTCGGACCAGGGGATTGGCATGGCGAGGACTGAGGTAGAGACGAAACCAAAAGGCAGCAATCAGGGCAAACAGCTGGCAAGCCAGAAAGTTCACCTGTGTGCAATAGATGATTATTAGAACAAGCATTTGCACAGGTCCAAGACTTTACATCAAATTAATTTTCTGATTATATTGCAAACTGAAAAAAATCATGTGTGCCATTGTTATCATAAAAATCTATTAAAAAGTACAGCAATCAGCCATAAGATTCCAACCACTCACAGGAATACAGAATAACAGCTTTATCATGACTCCATCTTTTAAAGGTACAGTGTGTAAAATTGGGACTATCAACATCTAACAGTCAATTCTGGAGTGTGATGCTCATTTCTCTGGTGATAACTGTGGGAACCAGTGAAGTTTAAAAATCAATACATGCTTAACTGTTATTTGGTTCCTTCTATGGAGCCATAGAAACAGGCAAAATGCAAAAATCCAAGATGGCAGCGTCCTTGGAGGGGACCCTCCCTATGTATGAATAAAAGGCTTATTCTGAGTTAATTTAAAACATAAATTTAAAAAATGTGTTATCAGATGTCATCACTAATTTAGATCAATCTACTTACAAATGTTATGTTTCATTTTAACCAAGCTTGTTTTGCTAAATGCTAATAGGCTAAATACTACACACTGCACCTTTAAATAGATTCTCCATTTTCACTTTTCCTCGACATGGTCAGAAAGATGACTCTAATTCACATTTATAACTGAAGCTGTAGTGTGACTGGTGGTGTACGAGAGTGCTTTATATTGAAACATCTCACTATTATTTTGCAGCCCCTATGTATGTTAAGGGAGAGAGCAAAATATTCGGAACACCTGTCAATATAATACATTGCTGTATGGCCTGCCCTTAGATTTAGCTGGACCCCTGACAAATCCAGAGAATGGGCCCTCCCTAGTTGTGATATATTGATGGTATCAATGTGTTGGATCAGAAGCACTGGTGCATGCATCCAGGCTAACAGTGACTTAATTTTGGAGCTAAAATGTGTAAAAATATCATCAGGCTCTGATGTTGAAACAATATATTTGCATGTTTTTTTTTTTTACCCCCTTTTAATCACATTTTCAGCCCATTTTAGCCTCAATTATTTGCCACACTTGATCAATTTCGCACATTTTCACAACTTTCTGTCACTTTTTGCCCATTTCAAAACAATTTTACCACATTTTGACCCCTTTCATCAATTTTCTCCCACCCATTTTTGCCCCTTTAACCCCTTTTTGCTGCTTTCAAAATTCAATTTCACCACCTTCTCCACCTAATTCTGTCTCTTTCAACCCACTTTTGCCACTTCCTACCTATTGTTGCCCCTTTGACACGTTTTTTTTCCACTGTTAACCCATTCTCACCTTTTATACCAATTTTAACAGCATCACTATTTTTTTTCACCTATTTTTGTCAGTTTTAACCCATCTTTGCCACTTGTAACCGCTTTTCACCATTACTTCCGCTGTTTTTTGCTACTTTGGACTCATTATAGCCATTTTCCACCTCTTTGCCTCTATTATCCCATTTCTGTCATCACAGTTTTCATCACAGTTTTACTTTACAATGGAACATGATTTAGCTGGCCTACATGGGCCCCAGAAAGCTCCCCTTTAACCCCCTTATGGGCGGCCTTGGCTGTATGCCACTACTCCACCTCATCTTCCATCATTAAGGTAGAATTATGACCAAGTCAGCAAAAACTGAAAATTAAGAAGCTTTTCCAATGTGTATCTTTTGGTAGAACTGTTACACTGAATTACATAAGAGGTCACATATTTTTTTGGCTTTGTGTTTTTTTTGGGGCAGGTTTTGTGTTGTGAAATAGACCTACACCCATATAGCTGGCTGTGGTTACTGTAGTTATTATTGATTGATATGGGAGTCTTCTATCTTGAGAGGCATAGCCTACTAAAATATTTTTCTCTCTGAATAACTGCTTGCCATCAGTGTTAAAGTAGCTGGAGTCAGGGAGTATCTACTCTCCATTTTAATGATGAGTGTAATGTGGGCGTCGTTGACTGTAAAGTGATCACTTCAGTCACTTTAATGGACAAACTTTACTATCAATAAACAGAACACTATTTCTAAGAGCACTTGAAGGAATACACAAAGAAGTAACTCACACACTTTGAGCATTGGTTAGCGTTTAATTGGCAGATACCCGTACCTGATCAAGAGGAAATCCCAGGTATTCACTGACAGGCAGCAGCCACCTGGATCCAGTGGTATTAAACGTGGTGTCCGCGCGCTCGCCCATCCCTTTTCTACACCGACGCCTCCGTGTTCCCGTTTCTCTGTATCTCCTCCTGTTTTATCCAACTTCGTCCTATTTTCTGCGACTTAAAACCATTGTTGTGCCGGGAAACCCCGCGACAAGTTAAACCAGTCCACGGTGTGAAACTCCTGGTATTACACTCGGCTCTACCGTCTCCTCCTCCTCCTCAGTACCAGTCAAGCCACACCGAAAAAGAAGGATGATACCGGACGTTTCTGGTCTACACTACCAAAATAAAAGCCGCCTTATTGAGAGTTCAAAAATAAAGTTAAAATGTGCACTTTAACTTTCACTAAGAAGCATATTCTGTGTATCTGCTTTACAGTCTTGGGTCTCCCCAAATGTAATTGTAGACCTACTTTTGAATTAGAAGGCGTTTTCATCTCGATATTGAGAAAATGATTGGCTACATATGATGCTAAAAAGTGAGAGCCCATCTCGATATTTCACTTAAAAGGAAAAACTTAAGTGTATTCGTATTTTAGCCTTTATAACTACGTCTGGCCAAAACATCACAGTAGGCTATGAGCTAGTTATTGAAACAGTTCCTCTTACTTCCGGTGTTATACGTGAATTGACAATGTTGGACGTTTTTTCATCTCCCCGCCCAAAACAGTCAACTATCTTAAAAGGGCAGTTAATAACAATAAGACAGTAGTGCTTTAATTTGCCTGATATTAGGACAGAGTAAGGCTTTTAGGGCCCTCGGCTTGGTAAAGGTTCAGGGGTTCTTTGCAGGGAACATTTTGTACGTTTATTTGCATTCTAAATATAGATTAATACCTAAATACTCCTATTGATTATTGAAAAAACCTTTGAGCTTGATCTTTAACTGTGCTTAGTGCCCCCATTGGTGCACAAGGCTCCAGCCAATTGCCCTGATTGTAGAACTTCCAGTGTTTATAGTGGATAGTTCCAAGTATTAATAATATTATATACTAGTAATATATACTAATACATATCAAGTAAAGCTGTTTTAGTTTCCATTCAGGTTGAACAACTTTCCCGGGGACTATCTTCTTGCTGAATGATTGTTTCTGAAACCTTTGTGCCATTATACCACCAGATTTATTGAATGGGAATGAAGTGCACTCTGATTTTTTTTCTATAATTGCAATATTTGAAATATTACTAATCCTGAAACAACTTTCTGTAATGTAAACTGTTTGGGAAGTTGTATTTAAATACTTCATCAAGAAATTGTTGAAACATCTCCATGTTAGTTCACAATTAAATTTAACCAGATTATTTGCACAGAGGGCAATGGTGTAGTGCAATGTATAGGCAAGTATACAGAGTATACCCACTTATATTTTAGTCTCCATAGAGCAGTGGTTCTCAACTGCTCCAGCCATGGGACCCACCCCCTACTATAATGTGATATGGGGACCCAAATTTCTGATATTTATTAAATGAATTCAACAAAAAATGTGAATATTTGAACCTTGGAAGGAGCACAACAAAAGGCTGAAGAAAGAGACTGCCAAACACTTTGGGAGGACATGTATGCAAACATTTCATTTCAGTATGTTTTACCATCATAAAACATTTTGGTTGTTTTTTGAAAGGTGACAAGACATTTACAAATTATCATATGAAAACTAACTTTCTTGAAAATATTCCCATCCAACATAACAGGATAAATAAGTGCAAATCTCAAGAAAACAATCAGAATTTACTAATCTTCCTGCAAGTCTGCCTAAGGCTTCAATATCAGAGATATTTTGCTTTTTTTTTTTTTTTTTTTTTACTGAAACCAGTTTGCGACCCACTGAAAACAGCTCAGCGACCCACTTTTGGGTCTCAACCCACCAGTTGAGAACCACTGCCATAGAGTAACACCACTTCTAAATAAAGATTACATCCAATAAAGAGTTTTTAAATTAAGATTATACCCACTTCTGCAAGAACCACTACACCACTGACACTGCAGGTTGCTTACCAAATTTACCTGAGCATGAAACGAATATGCACTCATCATATACGGCAGCTCCTTGTAGGGCTTTCATTATTGAACATTTAATAGCAGGGGTTCACAAACTTTCCCATGCCAAGGACCCAAAAACATATGGTAGCATCTAGCAGGAACCTCTTTAAAAAATATTTGTGCATTTCAATGGAGAAAAAAAATACTTGTTATAAATATTTCAATATTTTTATTAACAATACTCATTCTATATGTTTACTATTGAATATTTTTTTGCAGGTACTCTTTGATGATTTCTGTGTTAACAATAATCAACAGTAACACAGATTTTTAAGATACTTTTTCCTTTGTTGCCACTTTATGAAACATTCTTCTTGTTTTGAATTAAACATAGACATAGAAAAGGTACACATAGATTTAAATATTCTGTGATTAATAACATCTGAAAAGAAAAATGCCATTGGGAAAATTAATTTTAGTAGGTATTTTTTATTTTTGTTCCACCACCCCTTTCCTCCAAGTTTCTAGGCCACCCCTGAAGGCCCCTGATGACCCCTCAGGAGTTTAGGGCCCTGACTTAAAAAAAAACTGTGCTATAGCTCTGTACTCAAATTAAATGCATTGACTTGTAAACACATTCTTATATTTGCTTCTGGAGATTATTTTGTATACCATTATGTAACATGCAGTCTATATAAACATATAGGCTATGTAATATAATAAAAGCAATTGCTCTGTGTAGTAACGTGGACATATGACAGTTTTATATTAATTCAAAATGTACCAAGTGTAGGGCTACAAACACATTCATAATTTAATTCATAATTTTATTGCAGTTCAAAGTGAGATTTCCTGGCCCCAATTATTTTCTAGATCATCTATCCAATTTAAACTCTTGACATAGCAGATGAAAGGTCTCCATATAAGCTCAAACTTTTGCTGTTTAGCCTTTAATATAGGATATAGGATATTCTTTTAAAAGGAAGGCATGATAACATCTGTTTTTCCCCAATGAGTTACACCTGGTCTATGAACTTTTTGTCTAAAACAAATTAAGATATTTATGGTGCAAAGTAAGCTAGGGTCAATAAATGCTTGTTTATTTTTGCTATTGTCATGTTTCTCCAAATATATACCTAACAGAAAAGGTTAGGATCAAGAACAATTGTTTTTGAGATGATCTTCTCCATTGTAAATCATTACTTCTCAAAAAATATTATAATTTTTCTAGAAGTCTTCGGTGACAATTTTAGAATAGACCTAGCATCAGCATAAACCAGGCTACTTTCCAGTCTTCATCTGAGATCTCAGATTTCAAATCCTCTCTCCAGTTATTCAATTTACAGTCTGAATTCTCAACTGAATTAGATGTCAGAAAATTGTAAAATTAATATATGATGCCCTTTTCCTAATAGTACTTTGTTATTGTTTTTTCTACAGTTAAAAGCACAGGTCTGGTAAGGGCACTGCTTTGATTGAACAAACTTCTAAGTTGCAGGTAAATGAAAAGGTGTTTTCCATTAATGTTGTATTTAGACAACAGCTCTTCAAAGGACATAACTGAGTCCATTATTATCAGTGGTGTAATGGTGTGTGCAGGAGTGGTATACTTTTAATTTACATATTAAAAGTGCTTATACTCTATCATGACAAAAAAATAAGTGGGTATACTCCGTATTCCTGTGCATACCCTGGACTAAACCTTTGATTAATATATTTTTATTGTAATTAATAATTCAAGATACTTCATTATGTACGTACAACAGCAGCATAAATACAGACAAAACCTTTCATCTTTGTGGCAGTAAGATATTATTTTACATACAATATTTCAGGGCCGTGTATTTTAAAATATGCAGGTATCTTCATATCAGACAAAATGGATTTAAGTTCGACAGTTTTTAAATAAAGACAGGGCACATCAGAGTTTTTTCCCCTTTTCATCGTTTCACCCTCTTACCAGTGCAGCTGGTGACTTGCGCCGCTCTGCGTCCTGTCAGAGAACATGCAAGGCGTGACTGATGACGTAGCCTGTTTACATCTGCCAATGAACACGTGGCGCACTGAATCTAGAGCTGTAATTGGTTAGTACGATTGAAATATAGGTGGAGACTCTTCTTCCGAGGACCAATAGCGAGCAGCATGTAAATTCCGTTTGAAAATTTCCCGGGAAATCTGAGTTTCGCGGGAGGGCTCTTGAGCGCGTAAACCGTATCCCTTCATTCATCAGGCCGTTTCCTGAAGCCATTTCTAGACGGGGGAAACGGGAGTTGCGCTACTTTTTAATCCGTTGCATCTGCCTAAATGCACCTTCTCAAGGAAAAATACTTTGCAAAAGTCGATGATTCAGACTTTCATCTTTACTTCTGTCCGATTATTTTTGTGACTATTGCTACGGATTAGCAGCCATAAGGGCTTAAAAGTACGGAGACAAGAAAGGGGTTACCCCGAGTACGCAAGATGAGAAGAGGGATCTCCTCGGCTCCGGACAAAGTGATTTTAACGGGGGTTGGGAGCTCTCCTTTGGACAATAATATAATTTTAACAACTCTATCGGATCGTTTAAACCCCGGTCAATCAAACGCTACCTTTATCCAAATAATTACCACCCCTCCGCCTTGCAACGTTACACAGACATCAAATGTGTGTTTATCCGAACCTCAGATAAACAACATTTACACAACTCCACAACAAGCTGCAGCAAACGGAGCAGGACAACGACCCGCTCTTGGGAGACCACCGGTAATAATCTATACAGCACGTTTGAATATATTAGCTTGCTAAAACTAGCCACAAACACGACTAAATGTTAGCCTGCTATGCTAGCCGAGCTTGTTGTTCAGGCAGCTAACGTTAGCTGCTTAGCCAGGGCATTCCCACGACTCTACCTAGCGAGGAGGCTAACTAACTACCGCTAGCTAAGTTACCCAAGTGGTTTTGTTAAGTGGTTTGTTCAATATAGGGAGTCAAACGAGGGGTTTAAGTTAGTTTTGCGTTAACATACACGCAGTCATGCCATCTTATATCGTGCTATGCTAACTTCATGGTGCTTTTGAGTCCGCTTCACCCTTGCAGCCAGATGGAAATATTGGTAAGAGATGAGTAACGTTAGCGTTGGCCTAGTGGCTGCTGTTTGTGTCTTAATTGGGGGGGTTGGGGGATTGTTGGGCTGCTTGGCTCTTAGTTAGCTCACATTCAGTTTTCTCTTAAGTATCGAGTGGTCAAACTTGCTTAAATATGGGAATATTTCTGCTACAAGAGCTTCACTTCAGCTCCGAGACAACTCGATAGAAATTTCTCCCAGTCGTCTCTGAACATGCAAGGCAACTTGGATGAAGCTTGAAAATGTGTTAGCTTTCAAGGCTAGCAATAGTATTTAGTGTGAAAGGGCAGCATTGCTCCTCGTCCGCATTAATCTTTATTTGCATAAGTGTTTAATGCAACCTTGATTGTAAATAAAGTATAACGCTATGGTGCCTTTCATGACAAGTAAAGTGAAACTTGACTTTGTTGCTTTAGTGCTGACTGCACGTTTCCTGTACTCTCAACCTGCATAAACCACACTAAATCGTTTGAGCAGCATTCAGGGTGTTGGTTTGTCTCTGGCTATTCATCTTTCATGAACTAAAGCAGCCCCTGAATCTCAGGCTGAAGCCATGAACAGGCAGGGGGTTGGGGGAGCTGCTTGCTGATATAAAATGGCTGACATTTTGGCTGTCAACAGAGGGCATATTATTTTTTCCCCTAAACTTGGACTAGAATAAGTGAAAAAAGAGTAAAGATAATGTTTACTGTTCTTGAAATGCAACTTTTCCATGCTTGATTGAGTTATCCCCATGCAAGGGGTTTGAGAGGGAAATGCAGTGGACCAGCACCCTGGTACTGATGTGTTGTTTCAAGACACTTGGAACAGGGTGGATTCAAGCCAACAAAGAAGTCCAAGGTTCCCCAGATTGAAGAGACTATTCACTTGGCCATCATGCCATGTTAACAGTCACCAGGACTGGAATGATAATGTAGATGGTCAGAAGGGTATTCAGATTTTTCTGAAAAAATATATTCCAGAAATGGTTCCACATTTTGTAAAACCATGCACCACACCTCCCTTTTGCTAGCTACAGCAGAACAACAATAATTTTGATAGGCCAGATGTTGTTGATCTAAACTTATAATCAAAGTGAATTTAAACAAAGGGGATTTTAAATGCACCTGATTTCATATAAGCTCCCCAAATTGCTTCATGCAGCCTTTATTACTTGGGTTTAAGAAATAGATGAATATTGTATAGAAAATGTAAGTTTTTTTTTTTTAATTTAATGGGCTCTAATAGTTTTATTAGTAGCATATCTGGTTTATTTAAATAAGAATGCTTTAGTTTAATTTGTCACAACTCTTTGGTGTGATCAGACCCAAGGGTGTGACTCACTTTGGAGCTATGTAGGTCTGACCAGAGCAGGGAGTTTAAAAAGAAATGTCAACCAATGGTTTTGTGCCACATAATGGGACTGTTTGCTTTTCCATGGGAAATTGATTGCTACATGAAGGAAACTGAACCTCTGATACGATATCTACTTTTTAAGGAAATGATCTGGAAAAAGTGACGATTATTCATTTCCTGTTTGACTCAATTCCTGAATGGCATAAAATAAAATTGGTGTAGCAACACAAAGTTAACATAATACATTTAATGAAATCTTAAGCTAGACAAGCATTTATATCACAGGAGATTACTACCATTAGTAAATCAGATATGACACGTTCATTGCAAATAAAGAGATTACTTTAATGCCTGACTGTAACCTAAATGATCATATCTCCTCTTATCTGTATTTTTTGCCCTTTAAGGCTAAAAGGCGGTTGGCGCTTGATGACTCAGACCACCAGTACCAATCAGAACCAGTCAGGACACCAAGGGGCAGAGGAGGCGCTGCGGTGGCCAATGGAGCAAGGATAAAGACACCCAGAAGTAAGGAGAACTCAGTCATCCTCCCGGTACTCTCAGATTTACAGAGACATGATTATAGGTCATCCTCCTTTGGAGATGACAAGCATGAAGTTTCATACTCAGAACTGGCCTTTGTGCAACCATTTTGTATAATCACTTAAAACAGTTTACATTTTTTTCTCATCAAGCCAAACTGCTAATGCAGATATAATGATGTTAGACTTATCACCCAGTTGTCACTGCAGGTGACAAGTTTAGCTCAGTCCCTTGAACTCAATCATATTGCAGTTTTTTGTGTGAGAATTTCAAAAAATGTAGTATCTATATACTTCTATAACATGATGTTTTAGCAACAGACAGGTACAAAAGCTAACAAGACAACAAAAGAAGCAGGAAAAATAACAGACATTAATAAAAGAATTAAAAAAGTCACACAGTTACTTCCATCCATTTTCTACACCACTTATCCTGTATGGGGTTACAGGGGGCTGGAGCCTGTCCCAGCTGTCACTGGGCAAGAGATTTGGTACCTCCTGTACTGGTCGCCAGTCAGTTGCATTGCTGATATAGAGATAAACATCCAGGCATGCTCACACTCACTCCCATGGTCAACTTAGAGTCACCAATCCACCTTTGGTCTGTGGGAAGCACTCAGAGCACCTGGAGAGAGAACCCACGAATACATGGGGAGAACATGCAAATGGCACAGAAAGGCCTTGGCCAGATTTTGAACCCCTGCACTGTATAAAACAGTTAGAATTAAAATAGTTTCTCATTTTGGCAAGGTTGACATATACTGGTCAAAACTGTCTCAATCTTTCTCTGACACATCATTTTCCAGCTTATTTTTCTGTGTCTTTCCACATGCAGTTGTCTTTCTTCTTTCCATAGAGTGGGAAAGGGTTTGAGGCTCTTTCCCACGTCTCAGAATTAACCAAGTTACAAAGGATTAATGAGCCAACTGTGGACAGTATTTGAAATTAATGTTTGCTTTATTGTAGCACAACAGGTTCGTTCCCAAGGAGACATTAAAACGATAGAGATTTAACATACATGACAAACCTGTTTTCTAATAAACACCTTACTGTATTTTCACTTTGTTAAATAAGGGATCTGAAATAATGTTAAAGTCTCAGAACTATGGATGTAGTACCTCTCATTGCGGTTAGTTATGATCTTGAGGTAGGACTGAACAATATTAAAGAAACCTGTCATTGCAGTATTTTCTTTCTACTCTGGTTTAAGCTCATGTTAAAAAAGTCATTATACTAGACAAATGCAATGGTTTCTTATTAATAACAGACTCATTCCAAATCTGTTTGAATGTCATGCTAGTGCATCTGTGGTGACAGCAGCATCACCTGCAGTCTAGTCATTTCTTCATCCACACAGGCAAAGGGATGGCATCATGATGTCCTCGACTTCTTGTTGTGTACGACAGCACTGGTCTGGAAGGCATTTTGACAATCAAATTCAATGAAAAAATGCCACACAGCCACCGTCCTTTGCTGCTGTGGGTCCTTTGGTTCTTCTTCTAAAAACGGTAGCTCTTGCATGCAGTGCTTTCCAGCAGTAAAGAATTGATTTCCGGTTTTTAGTGCTAACTGTTAAACTTTTAAACGAAGCAAAATATAAAAACCAAAGGCTTGGATAGGTGCATAAAGTCATGTACTTGGCGATACCAATACCTGCATTTTAAGCAGTATCGGACGTATTTCCCATACTGGTAGCAGAATTGGAACAACCCTAGTTGTGATGATGTATTTTTATAACCTACTTTTAAAATAAATACTCATGAATACTGTTGCCTGATTTGACAAATTCTCATGCAGTAAAACTTCCTCCAGAAGAACTATGTACTTTCACTCCAGGGCTGGGTGATTATGGCAAAAATCTAAATCAAGATTAATTAACTTTTAACCTTGACTATGATTAATGAATGATTATTCCACCCCCCACCTCCTTCTCTTTGTTCTGTAAAAATTTCTATAATTTTAAAACAAATAACTGAAAGGACAGGCACAGAAGAACAATTTATGGTTATTTATTTGAACAATTTAAATCAAAACACACATCAACTGAAATTAAATTATTTTTTTACAAAAATGAAAACTGTCCAAAAAAATAGAAAAGAAGATAAGAAAGTTGCATTTCTTGCAAAAATCAATTATTTTCATGCTGGTGTATGAAAAGTAGAAAATAACTTTGCTGCTCACATTGCACAGTCAGGTCCATGTTTGAGTTTTAGTGGACTGGATGGGAATGAGTGCATGACCACTTCTTCTCTTGGGTTTCCAGCAGGCTACATGCCTTGCAACACCTGGCTACCTGTCACGTGACTACACAGCCAGTATTTTGTTTTTAAGTGGGTGGTACATTAGTGGCGAGAGAATTGAAAAGGAAAAAAATTTAGGTTTATGTTGGTTAGAGCCTCTAAATGTCAGTTTAGATTATTTTTCAATTAATTGCCCAACTCTTTTTCACTCGTAACTTAACACGATTCAGTGACAAAGGTGGCTACTTCATAAACAAAAATCACATCTTCATCTTATCAGATGGCCCCTGTATTTCTGTGAAATCCTTGCGTTTTCAGGGTTTTTTAATTACAAATTTAAGAGTCAGTTTCAAAAACCAGAAAACTTTAGGGGACAGATATTTTCAGCAGCATTCAAATTAATTTCATTTCTGATTTTTCTAAATAAAGCCAAATTGTTGTCTCACACTTAAAATAAAAGCTTTCAGTTACACATGTGGCAGAGGCACATTTAAGTGCATAAACATTAATATTCCCAGAAATAACCTTACCAGTTGTCATTCTAATGGCAATATGCTGAGCAGTCCTATATTGTTGAATGCTTCTAATTAGATTCAGTGAAGCCGTCAATGCAGCATCTGACATCTAATTTATTTCTGTATCACTCACTTGAAATGTCTCCAGCGGATCCTTTTCAAATCTTAGGTTAATGTTCTTGTGTGACTAAAGTGTTCAATTGCTTGTGATCAGCTTTTTATGTAAATCACATTCCTAGCTGATTATGGCTGATTGACTGATTTACTTGCAGTGTTTCCTGATAGGGGAAAAAAATGATAAGAATTAGCTTCAGATTTCTGATTATTGCTGCTTCATTCAGCTAGTAGCCTAGTCGAGTATGAAATAAACTCACACAGGATTCCCAAAATGAGAAAACCGTTGACCCTAGATAGGAATTAATGTATTAAATTTGATGTGATTTTAACTGTATACCACTTTTTTTCTGCTTTTTCTGTAATGTGAATCAACCCAAACTTCACTTGGAATTCCACCTTCTGCCATAGCATCACTGCTTTTTGTTATTCTGTCTATGGCTGCAGGATATTGAATATTTACTGTCAGCAGTATTTCTTTAACTTGTTTCTCTGGTGAAAAGCTAAACTGTCGTGATATTATGCTGATGTTTTTTAAGAACAGTCTCAAAATGACAAACTTATCAAGGGCCCCTCTCCATCAAGCAACAACTTTGTAGGTAATGTTTCCAGGTTTCACACATTTTCTTGACTTTGTATATCCTACGCTGTGACTGTTTTACATTGCAGTGGAGATTCCAAAGTCATGTATCATGCATTACATTTGCCCAGCTAAAACTTGAGGTTTGTGCCTCCTTTTATACTTATCTATCCTTATTTGCCTCCTTTACAGCCCCAAAGTCTCCACCAGAGAAAACCCGGTATGACACTTCTTTGGGCCTGTTAACAAAGAAGTTTGTGGACCTTCTTGCTCAGTCTGCTGATGGTGTTTTGGACCTCAACCTTGCAGCAGAAACTTTACAGGTAAATTCCCTTTCAGAGGATTTGCATTGATATGTACATCACCTGTTTTAAGGTTCATATATTTTACCAATTAGTGCTGTGAGTGCAGACAAAAAAGTTGTACAGTGCTTATCAGGAAATCCAAAATTGAAGCTTTGTTACAGTTTTTTTTGCCCCCCCCCAACCCTCAGCCAAAATGTGAACTAATGAAACTTAAATCCTCCACCTTTAGGTACAGAAAAGGCGGCTCTACGATATCACAAATGTACTGGAAGGTATTCATCTCATCAAGAAGAAGTCAAAGAACAACATTCAATGGATGTAAGTGGTTACACCTTCTCCCTCTAGCACAGTATTCAAAATATACAGTGACATTTTTTGTTCTCAAAGTGTTCCTCAGCCTCTCCTTCCTTTCTTTAAATTCATGTCACCTTATTTTTTTTGTCACTTTTACAAGATCTGTAAACACAGCTAACAAATAATCATAGTTTGAGCTATTCCCTGGACAAATAATGCGATTGTTTTCCTAGTTTAATCCATAAAAAAAAAGACAAAGAGACTAAAGCGGTGTTTGTTAGTATCTTGTTTAGCATTGAGGAAGTTTTGCATGTCTTTGAGACTGTAAAAGGCAGGTCTTGAAAAATATTATGGTAGGTGTTAGTATATAAACAAATGAAGAGTTCCTGGGCTTGTAGAGTTCAGGAAGGCAGGTGGCTACATGCAGGCTCTTGGCATAACAGAGTCTGGGAACAGCAGCCAGTGTTACTTTATTTGGCATTTTAATTGCACACTAATTTATCTGGTAAGGGCACAAACAGTTTAGGAATGAAAGTAGGTCTGTATCTACTTGGGCAATTACCCTTTATTTAAAAAAAAAATCATTTTGCTTCTATTTGCCACAATAGATATGAAATAAAATGTTCACGGTGTGACTAAAGTATATAATTTGGCTTTGAGGGGTTCTCAAAACTATGGCATTTACCATTGACGGATTACCGCCATTTTATTCATGTGCCTCCATATTAATGAGGTAAAAAATATCTGGATGATTAACTGGGAGGTGATTTCCCCTGATGTAGGTGAGCAATGTTTGCTTAAAACTTTAGTACATACGAGATATTTAGCTCTGAAATGTTCACAGGCAAACCTTTGTATTAATCTTTTAGAAAAACTATTTGAGAAAGTGTTCAAAATGTAAAATAACTCAGAAATCCTTGAGGTATTGTACATGTTTTCATTTGTCTTTCCTTTTTGTGTTAATTTTGACTATTTGTGTTGTAAATGGACATCAATAGGGTAAAGGATAAATCTTAAAGAGATTTAGCTTTTTGAAAAAATAAAGTCGTAAGTACAATCTCATGATTTTTTTTAGAACCAATCACCTGCAGGAGTATTTATGATTCATCTTTGCTATTACCAATTACAATAAACTGCTTTGACATGAATATGTGAACAGCATTTGCTTTTAAAGCTTTAAGACCAAATACTAGAAACTTTGAGTAATTTATTGAGAAAGAGGGACAATACAGCTGGATTAAGTACTGAAAGTTGATCAATTTACTCTCGCTCACAGGGGCTGCAGTCTGCTGGAGGTAGAGGGAGCACTGAGCCAGAGACAGAGACTTACAGCAGAAGTTTCTGCTCTGGGAGAAGAAGAGCACAGGCTTGAGCAACTCATTCAGAAATGCAGCCTGGACATGAGACACATGAGCGACTTGCAGAACAACCAGAAATATCCTTGTACTGTGAGCTGACATGAATTATTGAAATGATTCTTAGCTATTTTCTTTACTTTTGTACATTTTTTTGTAGTTCTCCAGGTTAAAACTAGAAGTCATAACAGCTCCTGAGAATAACAGTTAGACTTCTTCTTTCTACTATATCTTAAATGTGCTCAATATAACTCATGTCTTTCTTGAACATACTGATATATAAACATTTAACTAGCTTATAAAACTAGTGTGTAGGTGTTTGGTAGTTCAGTCATGCCAGCATTTTCTGTTTGCATTTTGGAGTTGGTGTTAAACCTCAGTGTAAGAGAATGTTAGTTAATACAGGTACTGACATTGTAGAGCTATTTCTTTAACCTCTTGGTCTTCACATATGCCTATGTAACGTACCAAGACATCAAACAGCTGGGAAACCTCAGAGATCAGACTGTTATCGTCGTCAAAGCGCCCACAGACACCAAACTTGAAGTTCCAGACCCTGACGAGGTATGTGCACAAAGATGGACTGGATTATAAAAGTTGTTAAAGTTCTCCATACTAAACTCATTCAACTGTGACTTTTACTTCTGTTGGAAAAGCTAGTGGAATTTTGAAAAGATTGTTTCACCCAGAGCCCATTTGTATGAAAATAAAGTATTTGTCCATGCTTGCCAATCTGGGTTCTGTGTCTTCTTACAGAATTAGATTTTTAGAAAAATGAGTGGGAGTATAACAAGAGCCTGCTATCTAACTTGTTGCCTGGTGTATTATACATCGTTTCTTTGGACATTAATGCACCAGCTGTAGATTTTAAGTCAAGTGCAGACCTGTAATGTTTCCATCTTGAACTTGAAATGTTTGTTTTCTCTCCAGAGTTTATCCATCCACCTGACCAGCACTAAGGGTCCCATAGAAGTCCTACTGTGCCCCGATGAGGAGAACGACTGCAGGAGTCCTGTAAAACACCACAATACAGACATCAACGGAAACTCACCTTTCCTTAAAGTCCTTCAAGGTTTGTATCAGATCATTACACATGCAAGATACTTTTGCCTCATCTGTAATGTACAACACGTTGATTAGGGCAAAGCCATTCTTCAACTGATGTGCCATCTGATATAGTGATAGAACCTACCACTAAAGCTGTGGGGAGAAACGGTGCTGTGTTTAGATGTCCGTTTTTTCATACAGCATGCCTCTGTCACACTTATGTAATGTTAAGTAACACACTGGGACACAGTGCTGATCAAGTTTTATATCTAATCATGATTTTAGCTTCCAGTGATCAAAAAAACAAGTTAATTGAGATGGGATGATTACTGTGCTGCATGCTGTGCTACTGGGAGAGCTTAAGATGACAGAAAGGCAGCAGTTGGTTAAATAACCTCAGTCATATGAAGCCAGTTTGGTTTTAAAGAGCTGAACTCGCAGAATTTGTTACACATTTGTGGCTGCCTCAGAAAGAAGTGCAATGACTTTATTAAATCATTTGAAATTCATGTTCACATGCAAGTATTCTAAAATCAGTGAGTTATGGTATTTGAAAATCTTGATTTCAATGTCAATAAAAGTCATTGCGATTTTCTATTCTGCCAAAATTGAGCAGCCCTACTGGGACACCAGTGTTATGCTGGTGCAGATCTCGTTAAATGGCAAAGGCATATAGGAGTGAGTGATGATGACACAATAATAGGATGTCCTAAAGGTATTTGCTTTAATCACTGTCATGAAGACAATGTGGTGTAGTGAGCAAATGTTTATAATAAATGCCTCAAGAGTGTGAATCTTTGCAGCAGTGGCGCCACTGCCTGTCAGTGAAGATGCTATAAAGTGATGACAAAACTCCTATTAATGATCTAGAGCTTATTTGTCAAACAACAAACTTAGGCTTTTTTCACGTGTCATGGCATGGCACTGTTCTACATGTGCTATTGTCTTCTCCAAAGTCAATTTATAAAACAGCACTACTTACAGTGTGATCCACAGCAGTGTAAATTTAAAATGACACTAATTCTTCTTGTGAATCAGTCATGAGAAATGTTTATTAAAATGTGTACATAGTGCGCACTGCAGCAGCAACATCAACCACCTGTCTTGAAAACATTTTTATGGGGTGTTAGATTAAGTTAATCAGTACTTTTTGGTTATTTTGGGCACTGCCATAATATTTAACTTTTTACGAGCTTCCTGCAGTATAAACTCTAGGCTTGTCATAGCTTGCCATTGTTGCACCAAAAAAAAAAAAAAAGTTTACAGCCCATCTTAGTCTGTTTAAAGGCACATGAAACACAATTTCACTTTCCTAAGGTCAGTATGATAATAATTTTGGGTTGCTTCTCATATCACGTTTTGGAGGGAGAGCAGATGGAGGAAGAGAGAGTGCTTATGCACCATTACACACAGAGAGGAACAAAACAGAAAAAACTTCATTCGTTCAACTTTCTAGATGTAACTAATTTTCACAGTGAAGTGGGAAAACCGTGCTCACCAGCATCAGTGTGTATGTGCACACCAGCAAGGGCTTGACTAGACTTGCTTCTTGTAAGATGTGGTTTTAAACACATGCTGTTGTTACCATATACCAAATTAATTATAGTTATTCAAGACTAATTAAATAACAAAGACAAAATGTATAAACCATTTTAGTTAACCAAAAATAAATAAATACTAGGCTTTTCCAAAAAAAAAAAAAAAAAAAAAAACAACCTAACTGAATCTTAAATCTGTGCTTATATAAACTAACTGAAATGACCCTAGTTTTTACAAAGGCGTCATGTAGCTGACTCACCTCTCTGTCCCGTATCCAGTCACGGATAGATGCACATCTTAATCAAACCAGAGACCACCCTCTCAAGTAGGCCCTGGCCCGGGCCTGGTTCATTTGCATTCATAATGACCAAAACGAATCCGACTTTGGGCACAAGTGCACTCAGAACCGAGTCCCCAGTGTGAAAGCCACCTAAACTAACAAACCAGCAGTAAAACTATATGAAAAAGAAAGGTGAAAACTAGATTAAATAAAAAACTAATGAAACATCCCAAACTATTATAACCTTGCTGTATACTGCAGTAAAATATTAGGATGGTTTAACTGAATATAAAACTGAATACTGCCAATTCCTAAAAGTTAGTGTTTCAGCTGCATGAAAGCTGCTGCTACTGCAAGCCTTAAACTTAGATTTAGCCTTTTAAACTAGCATCCAGTCAACTTACTTTTCAAAATGAATATCTTTAATTAACATTTAATGTAGACGTAAATGATAAACGGACAGTGTATTAGATAAGGTTTTTTGTGTGTCTTGAAGTGGAAGATCTGATGCTTTTGCATAAGGTCAGATGATCAGTAATCCATTGATTTAGTAAACTGGCCTATTTTTAATTCAAACACAGACTAGGAGATAAACAAAATATAGCAAAGTTATTAAAGTGTGATACATCAAACCCTGCACAATAAAAATACCTAAAATAATGAGACAGTTCTTCAGACCTTTAAACTCTAGCATAAAATGATCAACATTTAAAACCAAGGATGTGTACAATCAACCAATAATACAGTTTATCATCATCACCTTTGTTATTTTTGTCCAGTCGTTTAAACTAGTGTGCTAGTCCTTAAACTAATGAATAATTGTATCAAAACAAACCTGCAGTGGGGGTGCGCCGGTAGTCGAGTGGTTAAAGCGCGCACCATGTACGCGGGCAGCCCAGGTTTGAATCCGGCCCGAGGCCCTTTGCCGCATGACTACCCCCAACTCTTGTCCCTATTTCCAAGTCTATCCACTGTCCTCCTCTATCAAATAAAGGCACGAAAAGGCCCAAAAACAAATCTGTAAAAAAAAAAAAAAAAAAAAAAAAACAGACCTGCAGTGCTGGTCAGTTGGTCAAACTTGGGTTTGGGCAGCACCCGTGGTTGATGGCTACTACCCTGTTTACAGGGCCATCATCTCTTATCTCAGGGAAGTTTGTCCTTATTTTTTTATGTCAGGGTAAACTGGCATAAACGCTTGGCCAGAGTAATGAGTTACCAGCACAGGTGTGTGGATGTTAATCTGCAAGCAGAAGCAAAGGCTGTTAACTGAACTTGACAACCAAATTATACATGGTCTACCCATAGATGCTGTGAATTTTCTCAATTTTGACTGGTCTCTGAGTGTTACTTTATCTTTAGGCTAGTTAACCATTCTGAATTTTGTTTTGCATTTAATCCACTTTAAAATCAGTCTCCTGACAGATCCTGAGTTAAAATAAAATATGCTCAGTAGATCATTTCCAGGTTTGAGTGCAGTGTTCGGATCTAAGCTGAATAAACTGGTTATACTGGGTATTGTGCAAGCTACTTCAGACTGGTAAGACTGTGAAATGTGTTGTATCAGAATTTAATTCACTCATTCAGTGTAATTCAGTGTAACAAACATGTCAACTTTTTGGGCCACAAAATCTGGATAGGGTTCCTTGATGATGTGGATTGAAAGACTAAGTGACTTATTTTTTCCCACAGACTCTGGCTGCACAACCACTTCTACCAGCCCTTCCCTGGCTCCACCCTCCTCTTCCTCAGCTGTCTCCGTCACTACTCTCTCCCCCCTTTCGTCTCCTTACACCAGTCTTCTACAGCAGACAGAGGACCAGATCCCTTCATCTCTGGGACCTTTCTTAAATCTAGGGCCTCCTCTCCTAGACCAAGACGACTACCTTTTAGGATTGGGAGGTGACCAAGGAATCAGCGATTTGTTTGACGCCTGTGACTTTGATAAAATACCTTCTCTTGATGATCTCCTGTGCAGCTAGCATTAGGTAATATACACTTCAGATTGAGAACATGAGAAAGAGATGGGGAATAAGTCTGGTTTTGTTGCCCGTGACTGTAGATAGTGGAAGCCAATTCTAAAAAGATAAAAAAGAAATATTGAGGGCTTTTATCGGTCCCAGTGGGACTAAAATGCCAGGTTTTTTCATAATATTGGGAAAAAAGTTATTGCATGATTTGACACCAGGACACCACTGATCAGTGCTAAGACATCCAACACTTTTCATCTCAGGCTGGTAGGCCTCCAGTGTAGCTTGTGACTTTAGGGACATCATAAAGCATTTGCTGTCTGAAGGAAAGTATGAATGGTAAGAGGTAGAATATCCATCTTTAGGGAGACACAGCATCAAGGAAAACAACCACAGAACACCTGGCAGTAACACACATAAAGAGTAATTAGGAAAAATGAAATGCAGCTAAGATGCTCAGATAGCTGTTGGTAAGAAGAAGTCAAGATTTTCTGTGCATTCTTACAAATGCATTTTCTTTTCATCCAGTTGCCTATCCTACAACGTATCCTTGAATTTGAGACGTGTTATGCCAAGTGTTGTGAGGTCTTTATTTTCTTATTGATTGCATCTTATGACAAATGTTTTCTGGACATTTTTTGGTCTAAATGTAAAATCAGAACTAATTAAAAAAACAAAATAGTGAAGTACAACACACACACCATTATTCATAACTTGCAGTTTAACAGTAAGACAGGATGCGCTTACTCACACACTTTTCAAGCTCTGTTTTAGCACTATTTGGCCTTATAATGACAGTATAACTAAGAGTGTGAATATTTGTACATTTTAGATGTGTTGTGCATCACAGGAGGTTATAAACAGTTTGGAGTCCACATGATACAGTGATCTAGTTTAACAAACTGAAAAAGGAGAAATGCTTATGGCTAGTAGTTTTATTAGTTTGATCCCCATGTGCACAGTTTTGCTCTTGTGCCTAACGCCAATATTTACAGAGAAATGAACAGGTAAGACTATAAAGGGACCTTTGTTAACCTGTTGACTTTTCAGATAGATAATCAACTTGTTGATTACGTGGGCAATGTCACATTTTGTAATAAAATAAGAAATGGTTAAATGATTTTCTTAAGTTTACCCTTGCAATTACCATGTATGAATGGCACAGAGGAGGCCATCATACCTGGACAGTGTGGTGTTAAGCCAAAACAGCTGATGTTTAAATACTGTCTCCTACTGGAAATATTTATTAATGCTGAGTGATTTTCAAACCCACACTTTCTCTTAGAGCTTTCTTTATCCCTTCAACTTTCATTGGCCAAATTTGCCTTGACCAGATTCCCCCAGATGTTTCCTACTTTCACTCTGTGCTGTGAAGTTAAACTGGTTAGAGCTAACCATTAAACAATGACTTAAACCACTCACAAATGCACACTGCCTACTTGGTGTGTACGAAAAGAAGCTAAGGAAAGAAGATAAGTGCATATTCTTTTAAGATTTCATAAATGTTGAATTTTAATGGATTTTAAAACTGTAGAAGTAACTAATGATATCACAGTCGTCTAAGCAACAAGGGGCCCCTTGTTGGCAACTTATTTATGCTTTAGCATGTCATGAAGGGCTTTCTCTTGTCTAGGTTATTTAAAAAATATGAAAAAGGGTAAAATGAAAAAAAAAAATATTTGCTTGTAGTGGGAGAAAAAACAGTGCAACACTGCTGCGTTGCATATAATAAAGTCACACATTGACTGATCAGGAAAAGACAGCAAGAGGACCTGGTAATCCAAGAGCTGTAGTGACTTCATATTTCCCTCCCAAGTTTTTGAAGCCTAAATTCTGTTCATCTCTGATGGCATCTTATATTTGATTACATCCCTGGTCATAAACATCTGAAATCCTGGCTTTTAAACGAGATACACCTGCTGCTGCAGGAGATATTGCTGCTGTTAATGTTAACTTCCCCCCTGGCTTGACTGATGTTCGCTTGAGTAATTGCGTGTGCAGCATGTGTGAGATATGTCAAAGATCCAGCTTGCTAAAGAGTAAGCCTGCCATGTGTAAATTGATGTACAGTTTTCTAAAAATTTTCAGTGCACAAGGTACTGTAGGCTACCTCCCACTAAATGTTGGACGATAGTAATAGGGCATAAATGCCATAGTGTGTATGAGTCTTTCAATTCCCTTTTGTCAAAAAAAAAAAAAAAAATCTTCTATTATTTCAATGTGATGTTGGATTTTACATCGCACTTTTTCCTGACTTGTGCGAGGTTCCACTCATGCCATGATTTAGAGAGAAGTTTGCATTTGCTCTTTAAACAATCTCATGCATCTTGAATTAAAAGATTTGGATGCACAGTTGTTGGAAAGAGAAGTGTACAAATTTAATGTTTGTTTTTCAACCTTTATCATAAGTTATTTTTTGTCAGTGTTGTCTTATGATTTGGTAAAATGCACAGCATCTCTTGGATACGAATGTAGTGCGCATTTGGAAATGCATGCATGCAGTCTTTCGTTCATTGGCGGCCCATCTATCCTTTCCTGGTTAAACTGGTCATTTCATTTTCTCCATACACCACTGGACATGGATCAGTGACTTCAGTCTAATGACGGTGTAGAGCGCTTTGCTTCTGTGACACCATGTGTCTGTATTGTGTTGATTTAAGGGAGTCTAACTTTTGCATTTCTACCACCTTCACTATGATGGAGCAAAGATTCAAACCACTGAACGTAGTTTTCATATTTATATCAGTGTGTTTTGGAAGTATTTATGGAAAAGTTAAACCTGATATCTGATCAATTTGGTTCACTAGCCACTGTTGTGACCATTTACAAAAGTAAATTAATTTTCTGTCACCTTATTGTAAGCAGCCAGAATCTGGTCTCAATGTTTTAGCCACTTTTACACAATGGTAACTAATTCTCTTGGAAACGATGTACCTTTCAATCGATTTGTAATAGTGTAAAAGATTTTAATTCACTGCTATCGCTAGCAGCATTGCAGGTGAATGAAAACGTATTGGGAGTGAAACTTCAAATTACGGCTTCTTTATTTGTTATGTTTGATTCTGATGTGTGATAAGACCTTAAAGAACGTTCTCATTAGGCTTGATGTGATGTTTAATGTAGTTGAGATTGAAACAGAATTGCTATGTCTATTTTCCTCTGCTTACTCTTAAGCTGTTACCAAATATGATATGCTGATCTGTAAAGGTTTTGTAAAATGTTAACTATTTGGTAGGAAGGAACTGACCATGAAATTAAGATATTGCTGCCTATTTACACTGATGACAAAAAACAGTTATTACACATCACCCTTATTGAACACATGAGTGAAAGTACCATTGTGCTGTTGAATGTTTGAGGTAAACTAATGTGATGAATTTTGATGTGTTATTCAGTTATACAGTTTTGTTTAACATCTGTTAAATGAGGAATTATTTGGGGGGGTGATAAAAGGATCTGTTTTTGTACTATGGGTGTTTGTAATTGAAATTTGAATAAAGGCAATATAAATGGAAGTGATTTGGTAATGATTGGTTTGAATTCTGTTTTTTTCTGCTTTGGAAAGTAGGCTAATTACAGCAAAGTATGCCATGTACATTTTGAGAGGCCCTGTGAACTTTTATCTGTTACTGTCTTATTTTTAGTTTTAACAAATTAATTTAGACAGAAGACGAATTTTCTTTTTAACCACAGACTCTGTGCTGTTGTTTTTCTTGCATGAATGCCAATGTTCTTTGATAATAGCTTGTGCCTTTGGGTCGTGATTTGTGCAAGTGCTTTGCCCGCCTATCCTGACAGGGAATGAGAATGGATGCACAACGTGGACTTAATGCTTTCAAATGTAAGAAAAACTATCTCTGACACTGAGGTGGTTTTGTTTAGACTCTGTCGTGACTAGGAAAAAGTCACGATAGAAACTGAAGCCTTTGATTTGTTGAGTCTAAATTAGGAAATACCCGCTTAAAAAATACCGCCTCAAACAAGGATAGCACTTTGCTACACAACTAGTTTGTCCCTCCTTGCCCACCGTAGCTACGCAGAAGTATGGCGGCTCGAGAGTTGGGACCAATGTTTTGATGGTGTAAACAACAATTTTGCTCCATTTCTAAAGCCTATTTTATCTGGAACATTTATTTATATTGAATAAGAACAACACTGCAACTCAGGTAAGGGATTTACACAATGTCTCAGAGGGTCGTCTTGTCCAAAATAAGGGGCACGTGGGTTGGAGCAAGCTAATGAGGCTAGCAAAGCTAATAGCTAGCTTGTCTATGTCACAGCACGATGTAACTACAGGCTGAACATCAAATCGAGCTTTTGCACAGGTGTTTCCAGTTACCATCAATCGACCCGTGAATGTACCGACAGGCAAGGAGGAAGACATCGGTCAGGAACAAAATATTTTGGACCGTTATCGTAATGTTTGGTTAACAGGTTAACGTGTTGAATGTAAGTCTTTGAAACAAATATATTTTTGACTTTGATATTTTGTTATGACCAGGTGTAGCTTGCTTTTTGATATCAAAACAGGCAGTTAGGACGGGACCCGTCTTGATAAGTACTTGATGCCGCAAACGTTGCCTGGTGAGGAAGACAGGATTCGTTCACTTACAGCCGTGCGACAACCTGTTATTAAAGCACCAATGGGTCTCGGTTTTTCATTTTATTCCCTGAAGGTAAAGGTTTAAACGTCCGGGTGAATAATAGTGCGCACATTAAACCTAGAGGTTGAATATCTGAGCCGTTGTTTTACTTGGCTGTTAGAATTTGCGATGACCACTTCCACAAATCAACTTTTAAGTTGTAACCCATATACTCGTTGAAAAATGTTTAATAATGGACTCCAAAATTGGATGAAAAATAAATCATCACGGCAGAGAAAGCCGTTAAAACGGCTCGGAGAGACTTTATAGGTCTTTCTCATTTCTCATTTGGTTTCCTCGCGTCTTAGCTCCACCCAGCGAGGAAGAGACAGGAGAGAGGAGGCACAACTTCGTGAATAAGAAATCCTTCACTGCAAATGTTCTGAGAAAAGCAAGGGTTTTATTTTAAGCAAATAAGTGCTGTAAAAATATAAAAAGACAGTCATGAACCGTGCAGAGATGCGGCTTTTCTGGCAGATGCCATGCCTCCAAAACAATCACATTGCGCTTTTGGTAAAAATACTTCCGAGGAAGATAGACTGGTGTTTCCTCGATCTGAGCTCCACCAGGAGCCTCCTCTCTCCTCCATCCTCGCCTCCTCCAGGTGCATTTAAGGAATTGGAAGTTCCTTCATCATGGCTGAGGGAGAAAGATTTCCGGGTTAGTCGAGGAGAGAGGAGGCGAGGATGGACAAAACTTTGTAATGAAAAGCACCGTATGTGTCCTAAAGACCAAACTTCTTTAGGCGGGGTTGTTTTCAGGCACTCTATGGGATGGTCTGATTAATTCAGGTGTGTCACTGGACACCGGTGCTCTGCTCTCATCAACATTATGAGGCCAGCTCATTAATTGAGCAGGTATTGACCTCTGCATTATGATTTTATTATAGGGAATAGTTTATGAAATGAGCATGTCTTTCCCTGAAAGCTAATAAAGATTAATGTCAGCTGTGGGATCACTATAGTATGGACAGATATAAGCTTATAAAGTTAGTTATTTGTATCAGTAGATAATATGTTTTTGCATATACTTACATCAGATATATTAGGCATGTATCAGCAGAATTTATTTTTTTGTTTTGTTTATGTATTTATTTATTTGACTTTAAATAACCAGGAAAACCTCACTGAGATTAAAAATCTCATTTACAAGAGTGTCCTGGCCAAGACAGGCAGAAGCACATTTAACAAAGTCACAGACACAAAAAACAGAGCAATTAAAATCACAGCGATACCAAATCTGAGTCACAGATCAGAAAGTCATCAGTCAAAACATCTACAACCTGATACTTCATCCTCCAATGCCTTCAATGTACCTGTAAAAAGCTTAAAAGAGACCAGCTCCTCAAGACATAAGGTCTCCTGAAGAAGATTCCAGGCTGCAGGAACAACTTACCTGAAACTCCTTTTACCCATTTCAAGACGGACTTTGGGTACAGAGAGCAAAAGTAAATCCTGTGACTGAGTCACAGAGCGAAGACTGTAGCTTCCAGAACTTTTGACATGAATGAAATAACACAAGTAAGATGGAAGCAGATTTAGTAAAGCCTTATAAAAAAAGATGTGCCAATGATTTAGCCTATTTGTGGTCAAAGAAGGCCAACCAACTCGATCATAAAGAGCACAATGGTGAGTTAGAGACTTAAGGTTTGTTATAAACCTCAGTGTCCCATGGTACACAGTATCCAAATATTTAAGGCATTGAGAAGATGCATGCATGTACAGAACATCACCATAATCAATCAGAGACAGAAAAGTGGCAGAAACAGGTCTTTTCTTTGCAGCAAAAGAAAAACAGACTAATTCCTGAAATGCAGACTCAGTCTCAGCTTTAACTCTTTAATAAGTTGATCAGCACGAAGCTTAAAAGTAAAAGAATCATCAGTCAAGAATCCAAGATATTTATAAGAAGATACAGACCCAGTCACATCACCCTGAGATGTAGTGACAGAAGGAAGGTTCAGCTCCTTTTTCTTTGAGTTTGAAAACATCATGAGTTTGGTTTTTTCAGGATTCAGAACCAGTTTTAATTCCCACTGAGTTTCCTGTACAATATCAAAGGCTTCCTGTAAACGACAGAGAGCCTGATGCTGTGTAGGAGCAGGACAATAAATGACAGTGCCATCTGCATATAAATGTAAATTTGCGTTGGGAACATTATGCCAGATACTGTTTATATATTGTGTAAATAACAGTGGTCCCAAGACCGAACCCTGAAGCACTCCATTTTTAACACCAAGACATTTAGAAGTAATTCCCTCAGCCTGCACAGACTTGGTTCTGTTAGATAAATTATTATCAAACCAACGGACAGACTGATCTCATAGACCGATTCAGCCTGTCTTTTAAAATAACATGGACAACAGTATCGAAGGCTTTCGACAAATCAAGTAAAAGAGCAGCACAGTGTCCTTAATGTCCAAGGACTCAGTAAAATTATTGACTACCTTTGAAGCAGCCATTGTAGTATTGTACTTTTTTCCTAAAGCCTGACTGGAAGACTGATAAAACATTGTTGGTCAATAAAAACTCTTTAAGTTGGTCACTTACAATTGATTTGAGCATCTTAGCTAGGACAGACAGTTTAGAAATCGGCATGTAGTTATTAAGAACTGTAGGGTCACCCCCCTTTAACAGAGGGAGAGCAAAGGCAGATTTCCAAACAAGCAGAATTTGACCAATGACAAGTTAAAAAGACTTGTTAAGGGTTTAGCAATAAAATCCATAGACAACTTAAAAAAAAAGGCCTTAGATTATCCGAGCCAGCCAGTTTTCAAAAAATTATGACGAAGTTTGTGCAGTATAGAGCAGAGCCAACAGACCTACCTCAGCTCGAGTTTTCATTTATTTGCAGTCATTCCTTAAAATGTGAAAGGATTTTTTTGGACTGAGGTTTAGGTCTGAACTACACCTTGTTTTTGTTTTTTGTTTTTTCTAATTTAAGGACTTTACCAGATTTATCTCCAAGAACCAGCTTGTTGATCTCATTAACTGTAAGCAAGTCGTCCTAGAGATAATACACCTTTAAAAAAACACAGATTGAAGCTTGGTTTTACTACTGCTGTTGGAAACAAGGAATGCACAATACTGGGATTTTTGCTGATATCAGATATGCCGATACCAATATCTATACTGCTCTATAAAAAATCTAGTTGACCGAAAACTTCTAGCATTAAAGCACATTTTACAATTCAAGGAATAAGATGAACAAAGGAAAAGACTTCAGCTCACATTGAAATAATAGTCCTGCCTTGAAATCCACAAACTTATTTTTGCATATGGCTAATATTTATGGCTGGTATTTGTTGTTAATTTCGGCAGACATGAATCTGTATCAGTATAAACTGAAATAAGTTTGTAAAGAAATCTTCGCATTCCAGTTATTAGAGGAACACAGAATTGTGTATCCGCCCATAACACAACCCATAAACATCCAAAGTGTGCTATGTTATACTGTTGTGGAGAAGTTTTAGATCTCGGTTGTGGATTCAATTTATTGTTTTTGTGGCCACTAATATTTCAATTTGTTTATTCATTATTTATTCATTCTAAACTTGCACACATAGGAATAAGTGTTTCAAAACTTGAAAATCATCCACCTCATTCCTGAAGACTGACAAACACACAAAGATGAATAAAAAAACCCTTAACACAAATGATTATACAGAGCCAAGACAGAGCAGTAATAATGATAATGAATAGTGACTGCATGCTTGATAGCTTTTACAGACTGGAAACACATAGATAATAAAATGATTTTAAAAAAGATATAAATAAATGACATAATTAAATGAGACAGTATTACTTAGCCTCACTGTCGGAGGCGACATAAGGTTTAAGAATATATTTATTTAAGTGAAGATGTCATGATAGCCCAGGAGTGGCCTCCTGGTTTGATGAAATTAAACAAATGATCCTTGAGTTGTACGTCTGAGCTTTTCCAGTTTTAAGTGATCCATGTTGACCCTTTAGCTAAACAGAGGGGGCAGGTTAGACTTCAGTGAAACAAAATAAAACATCTTGCCGGTGGTGATAAAAAAAACTCTCTTAGCAGAGGAGGACTGATGTTATTTATGTTTTTCCTCTTTCTCTTTCTCTTCTAAAACCGTGAGTAACTAACAAACAGAACAACTTAGTATTATGCAGTGTATTCTATTCTAACTTGTTTTGTATTTTACACATATGCTAACTGTGCTTTACATAATATTAGAAAAATGTTTGATGTAAGTATCTACAGCTTACAAAGGTTTAATAGAATGATGCAGAGCTAATCTATTCTTCATCTAACTTTCAGACCATCATGCCTTCAGCCTGTGATGCACTGATTGAAGACATTGAGGACATGGTGTCTTCTCATGACCCCACTCCTCATGAGAGACAGTCTTCTAGAAAGAGCATTATACCAAGGTCCAGGAAGAAAAAGGATATTCCAAACAATGAAGAACTCCAAGCTGACAGGTTTGTCAAATGTTGGATGTTGTGGCTGCCAGAGTGCAGGGACATAGACTAGACAAGCAGCCAAAAGAATCCTAGCTGAAGGCTAATCGATTCATAAGCTCAAAACACATCTGTATTGTGAATCAAATTTGAATAAAAATGCAGTAGCCGACCTGAGCCTACCTGTCGGCTCGCTAAAAAAACACCTAAACAAACCCAGGCTGTATGGACAGTATGCACTCACTGGCTTTAGCTGCTCCTTTTCTGCAGAGTTCATGCTTAAAGAAATAATCCAATGTTGAAATCTGTGTTGAAATCAGCTGAGTGGATGTTAATTAGCTCACTTAAGGAGCAGAAGATGGTTGTGTTATGAAGTGTTCAAGGAAAGTAGGAAAATATGATTCCTCAAATGCAGCTCAAATGAAATGATATGTTCAAATGTCACATCAAGAAAACGGAAGTTTTGTTTTTTGATGAGAAACTTGAATAGATCCACTTAATAGGACATGAAATGTTCTTGCTTGTTAAGCAATCTAAAATAGAAACAACTGATTAAATTGTGACATTTTTTACTATCATGCAAAATCTATTCATCTTAGACCACTTCGGTTTAAAACAGATTGTCCTTTGTCTTTCTATCAAACAATAGAAAAGTATCAAAAGTAGTACTGACAAGCAATCAGATTTATAAGGAGCTTTGGATTGAAAATGTGACTCGCATATCTGTTTTTCTTTTGTAACTTAATAACTTTTCTGTCCTATGAAACGTATTAATAATAGATGGTCATTTGTTTAAAGCATTTTGTATCAAGACGGTATCAAAGTATAAAACATTATGAACAATCAACAAAGTAGCATTTATTTATGGACATTTGAAAAAGTATTCATATTTACATTTATTTCTACAAACTAGAAAGTGTGTGGACTTGTCATTATGCTTACCTGTAGACCTGTCCAGGGCTTTAACACTAGCAGCGTCCTGTAATGGATCGGCTCAGTTTGTCCTTTAGTCCAGCGCCGTATTCAGACACACTGGCTTAAACAACTGTCTAAAGTTGCGCTCAAACAGATAACTCAATTGTTTTAAGTCCATGATGATTCAAAGAAACAGGCTATAGTGTTCAACAAGGTTGGAGAAGCAGCTGTAAACACTCTTGCTCAGAACACTCAGGCACTACTGCTAAAGCTAAGATAACCCAATGATAAACACACTATTTCTAACAAGTTCTTCGTAATAAAATCAATAGTTATTTGTATGGGTGCTTTTATTATGAATGCCCACATTAGGAAATGGGATATTACTAGTAGCAGCTTGACACACCTTAGCAGGAGAGAATGAATGAAATGTAAAACTTTGGATGCAGTTACAAAGAAGTGACCACATAGAAACTTGCACAATAATTTTTCTGTGATCTTATAGACAGACATGAATTCAGTTTGCTATCACAGGGTTGTTTTAAGAGGAGAAGGGGGTTGTGGCACTTGAATATACATTTAAACGCATTATCTGTTTTAATTTTGTTATGCTTCATCATGATACTGTTACAGTAAAGGGCAAAAACTCAAAGAAACTACAAGACAACAAAACAAAACTATGATATAAATGTTTGGCCGTATTGCTCAACCCTACTCTGAAACATCCTACACACAACAAGAAAGCAATAAAATCATAAATATACGAAATGGTTAGGTCACTGCAAAAAACATTGACTAACTGATACTTATGTGGTATTGTCAGTGTTGAATGAGAGAATTAATTCTTAGAGTTGTGGAGACATTGTTTTCCTATTTCCTTTTAAAAAACGAACTTAACTATTATAAAAACATTGCAAATGTACTTTTCTGTGTTTTTTGACCTTTGTGGTTTTTATGTTAAGAAAAATGTTTCATTATTATTTTCTCTAGAGTTGTTTATTTCTTTATTCATTTTGGTAGTGCCATAAACCAAATTGGAGCCTGCTGAAAGTGGCTCTGTTTGTTAGTAAAATTCCTGTCAGAGTTTGTTTTACAGCTTTTGTGTGAAAGCATATTTTAACTACGTGTCATGTATGTAGAAATAAAAAGTGCTAAAACTGACAGGTTCTTGTCAGTATATCTGAAAAATACATTTTTGTTGCAGATAGTACAAATAAAAAATAGCACCAGATTTTTGTTTTGATTTTATACTGTATATCTACACTTCATTTAACAAAGACATATGCCATTGCTCTTCATTTCTAGTTTGATCCCTGGCACACAAAAAATCTGGATGAAAACGTGGGGCTGCAGCCATAACAACTCAGATGGAGAGTACATGGCTGGACAGCTAGCTGCCAGCGGATACAAGATGACTGGTAAGACCTCTTCAATATTGGTTGCTCGTAACAAGCCGTTTAACAAGGGGGTCACAGAATTAGATGATAAAAACAATGATAAATATAGGATAATATGAAGAAGTATGGGTTTAATCAAAGCAGGAATATTTAAGAGAAGTTAACAACTGTACATCTTATCTTCAGTATCTTAAAAAAAAAGTGAATGTTGTTTTTTGCAAGGTATAAAATTGATGCCAATGTTGTTATGAGACACAAGGGGGCAGTATTGCTCTGTATCTGAGGCAATGCATGTGTCTATTCCTGTGTAGGACTGTTTTGCACTAAATCAGGCTCCATGTTATCGATCCTGTTGTGTCAGGAAAACATTTGGTGTTTGATACCTGCCATGAATAAATTTGTATTAAAAAAATATGTTTAAAATATGACAAGGTCACCAAATTAAGCAGCCAAATGTATGGTTTTAACCTCCCTTTAATCACCTTTACTGTTCAAGTATGTGTTCTTATGCAACAACCTATGCAAAGAACACTTTCTAACAGTTCAAAAATCACCCATGCAAAAATAAAAGAGTTATATTAGTAACTGATTTAAAAAAGATATGGCCATTATAAAGTAAGATGACAAGCACAGCAAGAGCTTCTTAAAGAGAAAATAATAGGTTTGACAAAGGTAAGTTTCAGTGTATCATTTGAAAATCAACCTTGTTTTGTGTTAAAATTACTGCTTCATTTAGGGGCTAAATAAAAATCCTAATTGTATTTAGTACATATGTAAAGAATATCAACAGTTGTGAGGTGAATTGAATCAATGTTTTTTTAGCGTCTTCATTTGTTTGATTTGTGAACAAATTAAAGACAAAGACGGCTTGAATGCCAAGTTATCTTTCTTCAAAAAGTGCTTTAAATTAGTAAAACCTCTTGAAATCCATGCTGAGTCTGTTCCAGATGTTTTGGAGGAAGGAGACAGGGAAAATAAAACAAAGGATCAACCTCATTGCATCCTGTTAGCCAAGCTTTCTTGCTGAAAAATAGCGACTGTCATTTTTCCCCCTGTTGCAGGTCTGTTTTTTTTATTCTTATTGTTTCACTGAGCAGGTCCAACCTCTTTACACTATGCTCCTCTTCTAATTTTCTCCTCTTGAAAGGCATTGACTGAGTTTTCTTTAAGAAATGAATAGATCACTTGCCAGATTCTTTGCAAAGTCCAGGGTAGAAATGGCAGTGAAATCAAAATTTTCAAATCACTCTGATGTGATATCAGAAAAATACTTTATTGAGCAGGTATCCACATTGACTGAGTTTTCTTTCTGTGTTTGGCTAATTCTCCCTAGAAACATCTCGATAAGTTTGACAGCAAAAAATGTCTGTTTCTTGCAGATGATCTGTTTAAGGCAACACTGCATGACCTTCTCTATGCCTCAGTTCATTGAACTTCTTTGCTCTCGCCTTCTGGCAACTGGTTATAAATTCATCCAAGGTTGCATCTTTTCTGTGCCCCAAGAGATTCTGTCGTTTGACAGTCTATGGAGGGCTGTAGGCACAGATCAGAGTCTTCAGTCAGAGGCATACTACCAGGAAGTAAGATCAAACACATAGGATGATTTGTCACACTTATCTATTGCACATCACGCACTGTAATCTTTAACTATGTTATATTTATATAGTTTATTATATTGGTTATTTTGTAAAGATTTATGTTTTTCATGTTTATTTCAAACAAAGGTTTTTATTAAGTGAACCTAAGATCTGTCTTTCTCTTTCTGGAGAGAGCGATGCAGGGAAGCACCCTAGTGTCCCCCTAGTGCCCCCTATAGAGCAGCTGCCACTGGTATGCATGCGTGTGCACAGGTGAGTCTGAGCAACACAGACGGAATCAAATGGAGACAGAAAACATTATTTTCATCATGTGTGTCTTGGTATGTCATCAGTTGAACATAAACATGTGATTACATGTTTCTTACACAGTTCTGTTGCTTTGGATTTGTGTGCCGATCCATGAGTGCTTCTTTGTTTATTTCAGTCATGAGGAATATAGAATAAGAATCACTTTAACATTACAGTAGACGTGTTTGTATTGCAGTGTGCTTTTTTATAAGCAGTAGCTCTTTGTGTGCTTCTGAGTGTTTGGGATAGAGAGGCAGACAGACAAGAGAAAAGGGAGAACAAATATCAACCCCTCAGGTGTTTTTTTTCCCACCATTGGGGTTTCACAGCCTTAGAAAGACATTAATCACACACTTCAACAATGCAGATGTACTCACACTCAAACAAACACAAGAGACACAATTTAGTCATGAACACAGGCCAACAGTTCCCCACTCATCTGGCAGTTTAGACCCTTGATCTCTGTCTCTGCTCCACCTTTCTTTGTTATCAACACTTTCCCTCTGTCCCTCGAGTTCATCACTAACACAACCCTTTTCTGTCTTTCACACATTTGCCTTCACTTTGATGTCACTCAGCCTCCACCTTCATGCAGTAGCAGTTCCTGTATTCAGAAATCTGCCAGGGTTTGAGATTTGATGTGCTAATTGTCTTGCCAGTAGAATCTAATGGAATGATTACAGTTTAACTCAAGAATGAGTCTGTTGAAAATTGTTGTTCTTTGTTACATAGTTATTTATAATCTCCAAGTTTTTCTATGCGGTTAATTTTCATCCATCTCAGAATATGATTTTATTAAATACTGTATCTTCTGTTGTTTTCTCAGCAGTCACAAGACTGTGTAATGTAATACACTCTTAAGTAATAAGGTTAAAGCTTGATGCTATGGATATTGAATTTTTCAAATCTCTTGATTACATTTTCTCCCGTCTCCCTCTCTTCTCTTTAATATAGCATCATTCAGAAAACACAAACAGGGTTCCAGAAAGTATTTAGTAAAACATAAGCTTTTTACTTATTAGATCTCAGGTTGGATCTACTCTCAAATATTGCTGTCAATATTTCTGCTCTTTTAAGATATCAATCCTCGCATCAGTATCTCTTAAAAGTCAATATACTGTTTACCTGGAAATAAAGTCATGGCTGACTGTGATCATCCTTCAAAATTGGGTACTTGGTGTGCTTGCATCTGTAAAAAGACACCATACAGTAAAACTGAACAGCATGTGCATTAGTTATATACATGCTTTAAAGAAAATGGGTCACAGTTGTGCAAGCACACTTGTTTTGATAGCTTTGAGGTTGCCTTTGCATATCTTTTGCATGAATAGTACATACGTTTGCAGGAGGGTGTGATCGCGTTTCATGTTATTATAGGGCATTTTTTGTTTATCTTGTGTGTTCCATTGTGTGTTTTACTCAAGGTGTCCTCCAACTTATATCACCATATACGTTTCTAAGTAAGTACCTGTTGAATGGCAAGTTCTTTATATACCTACATGTACGTTCTTTTTTATATATGGGCTTTTATGCCTTTATTGATAGAGGAAGACAGTGATTAGTCAAAAGCCGTGATGAGGGATGAGTGACATGCAGGAAAGGAACCACAGGCTGGACTTGAACCCAGGCTGCCAATGCACATGGTGTGCAACCTAACCGCTAGGCCATCTCCCCTGTTTGCATGTGCAGTCATTCATGTGGTGTGTTTAACTTGCTTAGTGAGCTTTACTTTACCTTGCTTTGGGTGAGGTTTGTCCAGAGCCCACATAAGCATCATTTTTTGGTGAACTGTTTTGCGTCTGGCTGTCTTCTTCTTCACAGTACAGCTTAGCAAAAGCATTCCCTCTTATTTTTTCTCGACAGTTAATGTTTCTTTTATCCTACTTTGTGGCTCAGATGTTCTGATCCTTCACAGAATAAGCGTCAGATTACTTTCCCTGTCTCTCTCTCTTTCCTCCTGCCTTGTTGTCTCTTTCTCCCTCTCACTCTTCTCTTTATGAAGTACTTTAAAGGTCAGTGTCTCGCTGCTTAAGCTGAAGGATTAGATTGGTTTCTGTCTCACTTTTCTTTGCGTTTTGTCTATGCCTTTTACCTCTGTTTGCTTCCCTGTCTCTTTGTCAGTCTCTTTTCACCTGCAAATCCTTGTTTTTCTCCCCCCTCTTCACATTGGGGCGTGAGTATCTTCACTCATTGTTTTTTCCACTGTGGGATTGTTGGAAGAAGAAATTGCCTGTCATGGCCAGATTCGGGGTGAGATTACACTCAAGACGGTGGTGATTGTTTTGAATGGTTTCGTATGGATGCAATGCCATTGTCTCAAGTGGCATGAAATTGTTGAGAGTGCACTGGAGAGAGTGGAATAGTATGGCATGACGAGGACTGAATTGTTGAATCAGGATCCTTGATGATGTAGTGTCTTGTGTTTGGGCAACAATACAAGGACTTTGAGTTGGTTAAAGATTGTAATTTGTGAGTCCTTTTCCAGAAACCTGTTGAAAGTGATGACATCATAGTATTATTAGACAGATAGCTCGAATTTTTGATAGCCGCAATGCAGAACCGCAGAGTTTAATAAGAGTTTGGATGCAGCCACAGCTCCCACTCCTCTAAAAAACATGACATCACCTTTTTCCCTCCCTCCCTCTCGTCTTTCCTGTCTGTTTTCTCTCTATCACACCCCCTGCCCTCCCCTGTCCTCCTTTTTATCCCTCTCTATAACTCTTTTCTTTCTTTCTTAAACTATGACATCACCTGGTGAGACGTAGTAGCAGTTCTTATATTGGCCTGTAGATGGCAGCGTAGCCTCATTTGATGAGCTGTTTTGTTGAAAGAAGTCATTTCTGTACTATTGAGATGAGGTCATTCCTCTGAAACACATGCGCGTATTCTCATTCATACTTTTAAAAGTGCTAACTTTTAGTCCTTGAAGGTCACATATGAACTTATGTAATCATTCATGTGAATGATAAAAGACAGATTTTTGTCACTGTTGTTAATTTTAGATTAATGTTGTGTAATACTGTACATTTAGAGCATCATAGAGACTTTATCTCATTTGGGGAATTGATGAATAAGGCTTAATGTAAAATACTTGACGTCAAAAAGGTCAGCAGTATTGATTGTGAACAGAGAGCACTCTGAAGTCTTTATTCAGACAGCATCTTGAGAAGTATATCTGTGTTATTTAAATGCTGTATGTATTGTGCAAATATTTTCACATCACATGAATATATTTAAAGTCCTGTCAAGAGAAGGGGATATATAAACTGCCAGATTATTTAGTCATACTTGTGTATAAATGCACAAAATGAACTATCTTGTAATCATAATCACACTGGAAAGACATGTCTCTTCTTTCTGTCTATGTTGTAGTTCAATTTTATTCACATCACTGACATGTGTCACTTGTCTTTACTCCATTTATTGTCTCCATACTTGTCATACTGCCTGTACTTGCTGTGCCTGTCTCCTCCTGAGTTGCCACTCTGCTGTAAAACCAAAGAGGGCACTGTTTACCCATGATAGCACACTGGCACAAATTTGAGCAGCAGAGCAGTGTGCCAAATAGTGACTTCATAGAAAGGCGTCTATGCTCACACATGGCCCTGCACACACAGAAAGACGCACACAGACATGCACGCACACACCCTTCATGGAAAGGCACACTAGGATATTTTGATTGTTTTTGGCTGCTCCCCTCCCCTCCCCTCCCCTCCCCATCTCCTCACAGCCAGCGAGCCGCACACACAGCACTTCAGTTATGATTTTACATACCGGTTAGGCAAAATTGCTCCCTAGTACACATTGTCAGCCAAATCGGGCGCTCTCAGTTCCTGGTTAGGACACAGACGGTTGGAGGATATGAATTACAAAGAGGGGGTGTGAGCTGTTTTGACAAAATGATACGAGGGCTCTTGTGATCACAGGTATCACAGGTGTTGCTGTGAGCGGAGAGTGGAAGAAATGCCACATACAATGCATTTTTACTATGCCTTTTAGACAACTAACAGCCATGAAATTATGATTGATATGAAATGCATCATTGGCTTTGAAAGAAAGCTTAATAGATTTGCAGGAATTATTGAAATGCTGCATATAAAATCTAGACATACTGACATAAAGGATATGTGCTCACTTTCTAATGATTTATCAGAATCCCTTTATTTGACAGAATTTAAATTTTAAGGCTGACACAAAAAAAGACCTTTCTGATTTAACTCACACGGCATTTGTGTTACAAGTGTCTCTGCAGCACTGATATTGTATTACATCACTGTAGAGTATTCTCACTCTGAGTGTGTACCTCGCATATGTGCCATCTCATTCATAAAACGGAGTGTCTGTGGGTCTTCTGATTGGCTGAGTGCACGCTACGCAACATTACACGCCGCAGTGATGTATCCAATGAAAACTTACAATCTTTTCTCCGACTCCACCTCTCACATATACACACTCACACAGACGTTAGCACACACAGACTGCGTGCACACACACACATTTGCTCTTCTCACACACAGTTGCAGACGTGGTGGGAATTGATATCGTACAGGGAAAGTGTGTAAGAGACAGTTTTCGACAGCCATCATTCTGCCAGATTAGGCATATCACCTGGTATGTGTACATATGAGAGACTGTATCCCTTCTCCCTTGTCTTTCTCGAATCTTGAAACTGTGTATAAGAGAGTTCCACTTTTGGACTGGGAGAAGAGGAGGGATAAAAAGAGAGAAGGGGAAGGCGATGCAAGGAAAGATGAGGAGGAGGGTGCTTGGATGAAGGGCACAGCCGACAGAGACGGATGCATTGGAAGCCAAAATCAACCAAAGCGATGGTTGGGAAAAGAGAGGCAAACAGGGAGAGCGAAAAGCTGCCAAGGAAAACAGAGTAGACTCCCAGCCAATCTGCAGAAAAGGGAACTAGAGCAATGGATAGTTGCAGAAAGGAGTAAGGTGTAGAGAAATCAAGGGAGTGGTTTTAGGGAGGACTGATGAGAGGATAAGTGTTAGGATGGATAAATCAGTGGTAAAGGGTGATTTCTGCACACAGTTGAAAAAAAGGATTATAATTACAACACTTTTGAACCGAATTTCTCTTTTTTTCAATGTGTTGTATCAACATGTCATAAAAATGCTAATCTCGATTTCCTACAGCCCAAAGTGGCAGCTTTTAACAACTTTCTCTAAAAGTTCACTGAGCAAAATCTGAAAATATACTAAAAAAGCAAAATTCCCAAAATTGAAGGTGCTTTGTTTTTTTTAAACATCGCTATTTTGTTTTAAAACAAATAAAATAATTAACCTATCCATGATTGAAATCATTGATCAATTTTCTTTTAATTGTCTAAGCTCAAGAAACCAAACCTTAATAAAAGTGGAGCATGAAATTGAAAGAGTTTTCATATCTATATGTACATGTACACAGGAGTAATATATGTTGAATTAAACATTCTCAAATTCGGACAGGTAGAAAGGTTGTTATTTTGTAGATAAGGATATGTAAATATTTGCAACACATCATAAGGGTTAGATAAGAGGGTTTGAATGTTGAAGCTGTCATTAAACTAAACAGATGTTTATGTAACACACATCTGCAAAGGGAAATTTGTGTTTCACCATCTTACTGACTTTATATGTCTTATTTTTGCTTAAAGATTTATTTGTGGCTTTCTATGCCTTTATTATCAGGGAGAACAGTGGATAGAGTTGGAAACAGGGAAGAGAGGGAGGGGAATGACATGGGTGAAAGGAGCCACAGGTCAGACTTGAAACCAGACCCCATGCATACATGGGATGCGACCTAACCCCTAGGCCAGTGATCATCAACTGGTGGCACGTCAAGCCCCCCCCACACATCTTTCCATCATTCCCCCAGAAAAATTATAAATTCAGGATATGTGCCAAGGAAAAAATCTGTTGATGTGTTTCAGGTGTTTAAAAAAAACCCTCCCTACTGTTATCCAAACAACCCCAAAAACAACTGAGATTGAAATATTTCATACTCATCAGAAATAACTTAATGTTTATTTAGCGGCAACTGTGGCTCAGTAGGTAGAGTCTGTTGTCCTGCAGTCAGAAAGGTGTGGGTTCAATTCCTAGCTTTGGCAGTCACTTGTAGACACAACCCCGGTTTGCTCCCTACTTTGTTGACCTGTAAATAGGTATGGATGCAAAAGCATTAGCTTAAGTGACCAATTCTCCATAGCAAACTCTGTTATCAGTGTATGGATGTAGAGTGATCGGGTTGCTGTGACCTGTGGTGTAAAAGTGCTTTGAGTAGTCAGGCGACTAGAAAAGTTAAACAAGCTCAAGCCAAGTCCATAATCTGTTTCTCAGCAGTTTTTAGTTAAGATCAGTCCATTGTTGATTAAAGCTACTGTTTTCTGCATCAGTGCAGTTTTCCTTCTTTGGTTTTTCACCACTCACAACGTGACAGCCCCAGGAATATTCAACTACAGTATCTCTATCGCCCTTGCTGGCTCTGGTTTAGGGACTGATCTCACTGTTGTAGGCTAACAAAGACAAACATTTGAATGAGAAAAATAAAAAGATGTTAATTATTATAATATATAATATAATATTATAATTATATTTTATCTTAGTTTGTTTAAAAGTCAAGCACCCAAAAAGTCCATCAAGACAGAAGCTGGCATTGTTCAAATGTTCAATTTGGTGAAGTTTATTTCGAATGTTTAAAAAATAACTAAAATTATCATATACCTTCAGAAGGCACATATGAAATGAATTTATAAAAGAAAGAGAAAAAACAAACCAAGAACACTTGGAAAAAAATGAGCAAAATCACTCCCTTTGTCAGTAAATGAAAATAGCTCATTATTATGCTTCCGTATTAATATATTTCCATACAAGAACAATTGTAAAACATTGCAACATATTTCACAAAATACAGTAGGCTATCTATCACAACAGATACATTATACAAAAATCTGTCTTAATCAAATTATACATTATGTAACCATCAAGTAGAAAAAGAGAATTATTATATATCAATCTGTATCAAAAATAATCTGAAAATAATTTATCACTGATAGGTTTATCTGTATCAAAACATTTCTCTCTTTCTTTTTACCTATTCATATATGCTTTAACAACTGAAAGACAATGACTTTGAAATTTAAGCTGCTATTTACAGAAACAGACAACACAAACTACAAAAAAACTGGAAGGTCAACAAAGAAGGAACAAATACCTGAACAGATAAGTGAGCTATAAACATCTAGTGAAGATCAAACACCCTCCTCATCCCTGTGCTTCAAATGTAGTTGATGGACCTTGCCCTAGGCCATCTGTGGCCCTTACTGACGTGTTTTGTCAGATTTTTTGTGAATTGATTTTGTTTCTGACTTCAGTAAATCAGCTGTATTACAGTACCTCAGGGTAAAGAACTTGTCTTTTTTTGTACTACTGCATGTGAATCTCCAGTCAAACTAAAGACGTGGTAGCCCTCTCCCGTCATAGACACACACTCACATGCTCATGAATTTTTTCTGCAGTCCAAATAGACCTGTGAGTCGAGGCAGTCAAGTGTAACCATTTAGAGGCCATGAGATTAAAGTGATCCCAAGCACTCTGTACGCGTGTGAGACTGCATGTGTGTTTGTGTATGTGCGTGTTTTTTTTTTTTGATCCTACAAGGTGACCTGTGTGTAGGTAGCGCCCAGTTACCAATCAGAGGCTGTAGGATTAGGGACCCCAGCCTTCCTGCCTTAAGATTCCCTTTAGGGAACTATGGATAAAGGTGAAGGAAAATGGGATAGCTTGAGGAAAGGATGGATCGCAGCTCAATCTAATCCATTGATTACTCTGAGGAGAAGAATTTTTGACAGCATCTCGCACAGATCCGACAAGAACAACCATGGTAACAAGACATTGTCATGGGAGTCGAAAAGGACAAAAACAGCTGTAGGGATCTATGGCCTCCATCTTTGCACACATTTTTTATTGAAAACCAAAAATAATTTCTCTATTTTCTGACTCAGGTAAATGAGTAAATACCCAGTGTTACAAAACCATGACCTGTGCTTTACCAGGTGCAGACAGGTCATAATAGAGACTGCAGAAGGGAAACAAGGATAATTCTATTTCTGCACTCATTTCTTCAAGGAGGAAAAGATGTCCCTTACTGGCAGAGGTGCAGGAGCTAGGAAAGAGAAATACAATCGACCCAAAGAGAGATCACTCGTTGTTCCTCTGAGAAATAACAAAAAAAAAGAAAAAAAAGAACAAATTGATTCCCCAAAGGATGGTCATACCTCACCCTTGTTGTTTCTTACCCAGAAAGAAGCAGGAAAGGTGAGGAGAGGAAGAGAAATAGAAGACAGAATCTTTGTTCCAGTCTTCTGTATGCCCATTCATTTGTTCACCTGCACTTTTATTGCTCTGATGAAGAAAGCTAGAGATAAATGAAGGGAGAAGCTGGGTAGTGATTCTTTTGCTGCTTCCCTCTAGAGGTAGAGAGAGTATTCCCTATTCCCAGCAGAAGCCAGCCAGCCAGTCAACCCCCTGTTATCCCAGGAATACCACAGGGATTGGGAATACCCTGAAGGAATATAATGGGAATATCATGGAGGGGATGTGAGTAATGGGATAAGGCAAGAGCTGAGGGAAAGGCTTGGGGTTGGAGGGAAAAGAGGAAGGGAGGGACTTGGAAACTAGGGAGGATAGAAGGCTGTCTGGAAAGGGGATGAGGTGTGAAGCCAGGTTTTGCTCACATCAGAAGTGTTGAGCCGTAAATCCAAGGGGGGGGATGACAGTTTCTGCCAGCAGAAATAGCGTAAGTGTAAAAAATAAAAGCTAATGACCTACAGATTGGTACTTCAAATCTTAGATCAAGAAGTCCGCATAGGGGATATTGAAGGTGCATGCTTTTCCTTTCCTTCAGCAAGTTGCATAAGGTGTCATTTAACAAGGCATTTAACCCCCAGCATCTCAAGTCGAGCTGCTCAGTGGGTAACAAGAAAAGCCTGTGGATTTGTTGGGCAGCTCCCAGTTGTGTGTATGTAGCCCACCTTCCACTGCTCATGTCTTACCAGTGCTTTTCTAATGACGAATACAGAAGTGAGCTGGTCTTTGTTAACCATACGGCCCTGAAAAAGGAGAAGAGGGTCCCACAAGCTTTCTGACACTTTTGCTACGCTCACACTGCAGGCCTTAATGCTCAACTCTGATCTTTTCTCAGATCTGATTTTTTTGTTTGCCTGTTCACACTGCAGTCAACTTCCAAAAGATCCGATACTCATCTGATTCACAACCACATACGAAAGTGGCCTGAATCTGATTCAGAACGGTCAGATTCAATGTGATTTGCGCTGTTCACACTGTCAGAAAAAAATCAGATATGGGTCACCTGTAAGCAAAAAATCAGATTCAGGTCACTTTAACTGAACGTAGCCATAGACAAGTGGTCAAATGCCTCATTATTCCTAATTTTTATAGAGTGGCTATTAAATGGTTACCATTATGATTCCACATTATTTTTGGCCTTTTGATAAAATATAATAACTGTCTTCTAGCTTTTGGTTTATGTTTGGTAGTTTAGATTAAAGTTATCAGAGGCTCTTCTGAATTCCTTGGTACATCTCTGAAGCACAGTTACAGTTATTACTGGCTGCAGAGTGAGGTGCTGTTTTGTGCTCTCAATTGTCAACAAATCTCCTAAAAATGGCCAAAATCAGCCTTTAATTAAACCAACAGCCATTTTAATCTACTTTGCATGTTTGAGGAATCAAAAATACAACATAAAGACCACTACTCTCTTCTGTTCAGTATGTATGCTGAAAACTACAGTGTATCTAGTTTAGTGAATTCATCAAACCTTCTAAGGGCCTTGTGACATGTCTTTAAGCCCATGCATTCTCCTTGTAGATCTTCACAGGTTTTTCATGTCATCTCCTACTGCCTGATGAGACCTTTCTTTAAAGGTTCATGGTAGGAATGCACAGATGCATTGGTTTAATGTTGGCACCAGTTAATATCAGCCACTTTGACAAATGCCATCCATTGTCATATAATGTGATTTAGCTTTTCGTTACTATAGACCGTACACCAGTTTTTATGTGTTCATCTTTTAGTGAACCAAATTGGAAAAAAGCCCAAAATCTTCCAGTTGAAGGGGGGTCCAAGAGAAATTTTTTTGTTGCTATGGTATCAAAAAAGGTCCCAATATTATTTGGTTTTGACCAGTATCTTATTGAAAATTTAAATTTTGCTATTGTGGTAACGTAATAAGGCAGGAGAATTATGTTGGACAAACTAAAGCCTCCCATGCACATCAAGATTTTAAAAATCTTAACTGATTTTTCCAATGTGAAAGACCTTGACACATGGTGACAAGTAATCACTGATTTTCCACTTCTGTTCAAATAGTGCGGTGTTGAACAATAAGATCAACTCAAACTAACAGATTCTGTTCACTGACTACCAGAGTCTCTGCCTGGCCCTGTCTCTCCTCATCTCAACTTTCTGAGGTCAAACATGACTTTAGAGTGAAGAAGCTACTGTGGTTAGCTGTTAGCTACATGCTAAGTCCATTACAGTTTTCATTTCAGTCCATCTCCCCCTTGTCAGTTCTTCTGCTGTATGTTTTACAATACATGTCAAACACTTGTTGCTACAAATCAACTCCTCCATTTGTGACATCCATACAACTTTATGCTATCCATTAACCAGCGCTGTCTATTGCGCTGCCATTTACTCTCGTTGCCTTGATTATGTTTCTGTCTTCCTCCTTCAGTTGGCCTGTTTCACAGTAGGGTGTTCCAATCATGCTCACCACACAATTTCTGGTCATAAATATTGAATATGTTTAATATTCAATCTTGGGGAGGGAAATTTGACTCGTAACACACCACACACGAAAGGATAGACTGGCAAGATATTCTTAAGAACCATTTGATAATCAGGCCTTTGTAGATTTTAGCATAGTGGGAGTTTTACACTGAAAGAAATGATGAAAAAAAATTGGCGTCAGTATATGTATCAGCTAAATTATTATTTTAAACATCAATACCAGTATTAGCCCATATTTTCAAAACTGGTTCATCTCTAGCTCATGGGCATGGCATGTACAAACGAGCAGAACTCCACCAAAACTAACCCTGGCTTGGAAGTCTCATCAGCCTAAGTAATTTAAAACCCCTTGATCTAAATGCTAGCTTGATGAAGATTTTATTTTGGAAAGCTGGAAAGAGTACCACTGACAGAGGAAGTCAGATAGTTCCCATATACTAATGGAATATTGGTTTTAGTCTTTTAAAAAAATGCTTAATGGGCTCAACACTTAAAACTGCAGCATCATCAGATTTTGATGAAACAACATCTCTAATTGTCTATTTTGCTCCAACTATATTTGATGTCATTCATATTTTTGCCCATTAAGTGCTGGGTAATTTATAAAATGTTACTACAGGGTCTGAAACTTAATTGAAAAGTCAATCAAAAGTTTTATCTTCTAATTTTTCAGCTCTCAAATCTTAGGTAGCAAAAATGTCAGTTATGTGTTTTTTTTTCTTATTGATACCAAATCTTATTAATGAATTGTTTGGTTGCTTGCTTGATCTTCACCATTCATTAAAAAACAAATATTAATTATGAACTAAATATAAAAATTATTTTGAGCAGCTTTTTGTTGAAAAATGATCATCTTTAATGGAAACTGACTCTAATAAGTTGTTGCCAGTTTCTTAAAATGGTTGCCAGTGGCAACTTGACAACTTTTCCTGGCAAGCCTTGGATCATCAATGTTTCTTTTCACTTTTGTTTTTGGGCACAGCATGCAAGAGTGAAAATGAGGTCTCTGTGTTTACCTTGAAAAAACACCCTTCAACACACTTGTCAACCTAAAGCTAAAAAGTCACGCTGAGAGAAGCTCTGACAGATTAAAAAGGAACACACTATGTATTAATAAGGGTCCTAAAGGACAAATCGAGTGTCATTCTCATTATTTGACAGAACAAACTGCCCTGTTATCAAAACGTCAATGTTTTCATGCAATTATACTTCTTGATTTCTTCACTGATGTCAGAGCTCTCTTAGAGGACAAACAGTGCAATATTGTGTCGGACTCCTGTCAGTAAATCTCAAAAGACCAAAGTAAGACAATCCACATGCCTTGACATTTGACAACTCATTGTCGCCTTCTCTGTTTTTGAATAATTAGCTTGTCTGTTATTTTACAAGCTGAAAGAGACTTTTTAGTCTTTCTCACTTCTAATTTGTCCTCTCCTCTTTGTTTCCCCTGTCATCTTGACTCAACAAGGAAAACAAATGTAATTTCCCTCATGAAGAGGAACTGAAAGCTTGAAAGACATTAGTAATTAACGTGGCATGCATGCTGTTAGTGTGGGCGGAGAAAGTGTGTGGGTGACATATGAATAAAAAGCAAAGAAATTGAGAGTTAGGCATTCAAGGGCATGCAGTAAATGACTTTCATGACTTTCAAGGCCTCCTTTGAGGTTTTTCCACTTTTCCCTTTTTGTGTTGTTTGGGAAGATAACCCTCGCTTTCTGTCTGAGTGTCCAATGTTCAGCCATCAGTGCCATTACTCACTGACCAGCAGGGGTGACCTGTATCGTTGTGTGTGCATCTTCATGTGAGGCCACCTGCTGAAATGAAAGCTCTGGCTACCTGTCAGTGGAGAAAGAAAAGTGGGAGCATGGGGTTATTTTTTGTGTTGTTGTTTTGTGAGGACCTGTCAGAAATATAAAAAACGGTAAAAGGGAATACTTGGAAAGGCTAAAGAATTTAAAGGCCCTTCACAAGTATTCGGAAAGCATCACAGTGTGTGCACTTCTGTCCTTTGTGATAAATTAATTCTCCATGTGGCTCTGTCTGATCTCCCCTTCATACATATAAATGAATCAGCTCTGTGCTAGATTTCCATGTGAGAGCACAGATATTAGATAAAGTGGATTTAAAAGCTGCGGATGATTTGAGCTGTGGGTTTAATTTGAATCATCATTGGCAAAGTAACCTTGATCATCGAGCAGAAAAGATGACTTGACTGGATGCATCAGCAGGACACTGACCAGAGAAAAATAGGGAATTACTGTTAAGTGTGTGTGTGTGGTCATCCGCAGGTCAGGCGTGATAGATTGTCAACTGTCCACTCTGTGTGGCAGGGTGTAGCCACATAATTACCAAGCTCAGATTTGCATAAACATTTTACTACACAGTGTGGTGTCAAATGCCATCAGCTGTCAATTTTTACAACCCTACTGTATGTTCTTCTCTCTAACTCAGAGCTAAATATATCAAAAAACAACACCACAACCTCAACACTTACCTGCAAATTGGCCTAACACTGTTTTACACCATAAATTTCCTGTTTATTCACTTAGTTTATGTATTTTGCTTTTTTTAGTGGAGGTTCACTCTTTCAGCCTTGCTCTCCTCACTTATTCTTTGGTTATAATTAGCAGTATAGATCTATACAGGGGAAAAGTTAGCAGAGTTAATACAATTAACGTTTAGCCAGGAAAGCATTCGATTGTTTACTATTGATTAAGCTTTAAGTGTGGCCACAGATCATTTCCTGGCTCATTTCTCTGTGTGTCTGTGTTGAGAAGACCTGAGAAGAAGTATGACAATAAAGTTTGTAACTTAGAGGATACATATTCCAACTAGGCCTGCTTGATTTTTGAAAGAAAAGGAAAAAAATGCAATGTTCAATGGCGATTTTCAACAATGTGATAATATGAATTGTGATAACTGAACAAAATTGAATAGTACATAGTTATGAAAAAAAAAAACAATTGAAAACAGTTTGAAAAAAAAAAGTTTTACTTTTTTATCTTTTACATGATGCACATTTGCAACAGGTCACTCCTCTATTTAAAATAATTTTAAAAAGCAGCCAATTTTCCCCACATATTCTACTCAATAGGCCTATATGCCTTTATACCAGCACTTTAAATAACCAGGCCAAGGGACAATGTGAAATTTTCACAAGCACATCTATAATCATGTGCATTCTAACAGTCTGGTCAGTCTCAAGCACAGCCATACAGCCACCTTCTGTGTTGTTATGTGTGGGTCTTTGTACACTATATTGCCAAAAGTATTCGCTCACCTGCCTTGACTGGCATGTGAACTTAAGTGACATCCCATTCTCAATCCATAGGGTTTAACATGACGTAGGTCCATCCTTTGCAGTTATAACAGCCTCAGCTCTTCTGGGAAAGCTTTCCACAAGGTTTAGGAGTGTGTTTATGGGAATTTTTGACCATTCTTCCAGAAGCACATTTGTGAGGTCACACACTGATGTTGGACCAGAGGGCCTGGCTCTCAGTCTCTGCTCTAATTCATCCCAAAGGTGTTTTATGGGGTTGAGGTCAGGACTCTGTGCAGGCCAGTCAAGTTCATCCACACCAGGCTCTCTCATCCATGTCTTTATGGACCTTGCTTTGTGCACTGGTTCACAGTCATGTTGGAACAGGAAGTTGGGAGCATGGAATTGTCCAAAATCTCTTGGAATGCTGAAGCATTCAGAGTTCCTTTCACTGGAACTAAGGGGCCAAGCCCAGCTCCTGAAAAACAACCCCACACCATAATCCCCCCTCCACCAAACTTTACACTTGACACAATGTGGTCAGACAAGTACTGTTGTCTTGGCAACCGCTAAACCCAGACTAGTCCATCAGATTGCCAGATGATTGGTCACTCCAGAGAACGTGTCTCCACTGCTCTAGAGTCCAGTGGCAGTGTGCTTTACACCACTACATCCGACTCTTTGCATTGCACTTAGTGATGTATGGTTTGGATGCAGCTGCTCGGCCATGGAAACCCATTCCATGAAGCTCTCTACACACTGTTCTTGAGCTAATCTGAAGGCCACATGATGTTTGGAGGTCTGTAGCAATTGACTGCAGGAAGTTGGCAACCTCTGCGCACTATTCGCCTCAGCATCTGCTGACCCCGTTCCGTCATGTTACGTGGCCTACCACTTTGTGGCTGAGTTGCTGTCATTCCCAATCGCTTCCAATTTGTTATAATACCACTGACAGTTGACTGTGGAATATTTAGGAGTAGGGGTGCACTGATCGATTGGCCAATATCGTATCGGCCTTGATTTCCTTAATTTTGGAAGATCGGTGAGCGGCCGATCCTTGTAAAATAAGATTGGTGGATAAGACCGGTTTCATATGCCTCTACCTACTAAAATGTGATAAATGAAAGACTAAAGGAACTGATATTATTTAGTATTTTGGACAGCAATGCTTTAAACTTTTCATTTATATTTGAGAGAACTACCTCATGTGCAGTTAAAACAACAGGCTTTTTTAAGATCCGTGATCGGCCAGAAAATTGCAATCGGTGCACCCCTATTTAGGAGCGAGGAAATTTCACAACTGGACTTGTTGCACAGATGGCATCCTATCACAGTAGCACGCTGGAATTCACTGAGCTCCTGAGAGCGACCCATTCTTTCACAAATGTTTGTAGAAACAGTCTGCATGCCTAAGTGCCTGGTTTTATACACCTGTGGCCATGGAAGTGATTGGAACACCTGATTTCAATTATTTGGATGGATGAATGAATACTTTTGGCAGTATAGTGTATATTAACCCTCTGAGATTGGTGCACTCGCTGGTGCATTTTCACCATGTTTTTATTAATATCTCTGTCAATTTACCTTGAAGGAATGCGGTTCAAACACTTCAGTGAACCATGAGAATCTCATCTTTCACCATCGCCCTCACTTGCCATCATATAATTCCCAGCTGGATTTACAGAGCCAATAAGAAGGAAGTGGGCACCTGCTTGTGCCAACCAATTGATACTGAAATCCCTAATGCCTGCCCCATCACAGTTTCTGCGGGAGAGGTAAGGCGAAGGACAAGAGCGACAGGAGACATGTTGATCTCCGATGATGGCGGAGCATTTAAATGTTGCATAAGCCTTGGAACAAATACTGAGAAGCAGTGATGAAGATGACACAGCTTCAATTTCGTGAAAATAGAACGACGGACATTTATGCAAAAAAGGAAAAAAAAAGAAAAAATTAATTTTAGACATGTTTTCTGTACTTGTCTATTATTTTATTTATTTATTCCACTACATTTGTGAAGCTAAGACTTTGGTAAACATATTTCACGCACCAAAACAACTCATCTGCAGTGAAGGTGTGTTTTCACAAGAGATTCAAAATGTTCAAAAATTGGATTTCAAAATTTAGCAAAAATAGATAAATAAGTAAATTACTTTCGGCTTGATTCCACCTCTCCAACCAAAGTCTGCAAAGATTTATGGTATGATTTTAATAATTATCTTACCAGAATTTCCTGTGTTGTGTGGGGTGTCAAGAGTGATCTTTCCCGGGGAGCAGTTGGCCTAGTGGTTAAAGGTGCTCCCCATGTATGCGGGCGACCCGGGTCTGAATCCAGCCTGAGGCACTTTACCGCATGTCTCTCCCTCACTCTTGACCCTGTTTCCGACTCTATCCACTGTCCTCCTCCATCTAATAAAGGCACAAAAATGCCCCCAAAAAATCTTTAAAAAACAAAAAAAAAAGATTGATCTTTCCCTCTCAAATCTACTTGAAAGATGATTGGAGCTGCTATGAATTGAGATTGTAAATATTAAACATGTTTGAATTTATAATCAGAAATCCTGCCGTTTGGAGGGAACACTGAGGGCAGCAGAGCAGGCACAGGTAGAGTTTTTATGTCGAACAGAACAGCCAATCAGGAAGCAAGCTGACCAAAGGAAGAAGCAGAACAAACACAGCCATGGTGACAACGTGAAGCATAAAGTGAGATAGACAGTTTTTTTACCTCCGCCAAGGAGGTTATGTGATCAGCAGGGTTTTTTAGTTAGTTTGTTAGTTAGTTTGTTAGCAACATAACTCGAACAGTTATGGACGGATTTTGATGAAATTTTCAGGAAATGTCAGAAATGGCATAAGGAAGAACTGATTAGATTTTGGATCCAGGAATTTTTTAAAGGATTCTTCACTGTTGAGAGATAGGGCTAATGGTGGAGGTCTGCGCTCTCTGAGTGCTTTTCTAGTTTTAAATAAAATGTGTACTGTAAAACATACCGCAATCAAATTGACAAAGGAGGTGGAATTGCTGACACAAGGAATGAAGCAGGTAGGCAACGGCTAGCCACATTTAGCCTGTTAACTCTAAAGTTGTGGTTGACCATGCAAGATTTGAAGTTTTGAGAGTGCAGACTCAGAACAGAATTTGTTAGTGTATGGTGTGCTGTTAAGTAAAGCTGTGAAAAAATATCCATATGGCAATATATTGTGATACTTTGACATCCGATACAGTATCGATACTTCAACTCTTAATATTGTTTTTTTTTTTTTTGTAAAAAGTAAAAACTCATATTTTAGCCGAGTTGTTAGTAAAATATGACTTCCGCACCTCCATATGGCTTACAAAATAACAACACCTGCACAATTCAGAGCAGTTTGGAAGCATTTAGGCTTCAAAGTTAAAATGGGGAGCACAAACAGCGAGTTAGAGAAAGGAAATGCTGTTTGCAAGCTCTGTCTTGCTGCCGTGAAATATAGCGGGAACACCACCAACATATTGTGTGATTTACATATACATCATCTCTACATTTTTCTTAGTTAACTGTGTAGAATATCACAATATATCACAATATCATGATATCCTGATATATTGTGATACTATTGTATCGTAACCCCAGTATCGTGATGCGTATCGTATTGTGAGGTTCTTGCCAATACTCACCCCTACTGTTAAGGTCATATTGATGCCCAAACCTTCACTATAGAACAAAATGATTAAATCTGTCATCATATTTCACCATGTGTTAGGTCTCTTACATTGTCACACTTCGTTAAAATTTTTAACAACTTTTTTATGTGTGCCAGGCTTTGGAGTAGCTGATAGACAGCTTTAACCTCACCTGACTTCATCAAATGGTGTAAAAGCATAGCCATGAAACTGGGCAGAATGAACATACTTCAGGAGAACACACAACACTTATTACCATAAAATAGAGACCACCTGAAACAGACTTTATTTAAGTCATCCAAGATGCATAAACATACAAAGAAATCAATAGAATTTTGATAAATTTAGACCTTTGCAATATTTCTGGTAAAAGTGCTCATCCAGATAAAATCATAACTAATCTTGTACCAATCCAGTACTACTGTCATTTAAAAAAATATTTCTTTGTACCACATCAGTGCTAAGATTGCCATAATTACTGATAAAAGATCAAATATTTGAGGCTAAGGCCAATATTGAAAATGGTATTGGTAATGTCATATACCTGCAGTCTCCACAGAGTCCATGCCTGCAGAGTTCTGCCTGCACCAAGGTTATACTCTGACGGATGGCATGTGCCCTTCTTCCCATCATGGGATCATAAGTTGACACAGAAATAAAGGGAACACCAGAAAACAGCACGTTACGTTGCCAGTTTACTGTTCATTTTTTCCTTCCTGCTTTGATGAAAAAGTTGATTTATGATTGCCAGAGTGTTCCTGATGTTCTTTTTATACATTTACTTGATGTGCTGGTGTTCTCATTCCTGACTTCCTGTTTGGGTCATTCCACTCTGTTGAGATTGACGTGCTGGAAGTGGCCTCTGCTGACAGCAGACAGTGCAAATCTTGTTCAGAGCAGAGTGGAGTGGGACTTACCACATGTGCTGGAGATGGGTAAATCCGAAGATTGACCGGAAGCATGATAACTACACAGAAAATGCGGGCTATCCTTAACTGTGCCCCCAGGAACAGCACTTGGTTCAGGTGCATTTCAGGCTAAAGAGGTCAATCACTAGGAGAAGCTTTCTTTAATCCTAACTCTAAATTATTTATTCTGTGGTTATGCCCCTCTCATTTGCATTTGGATCTCTCAGTTGGTGGATCAAATGCTTGCACATGAATGCATGCACATACAGAAGTGTGTGAAGTTTATTGATTATCCGAGGTTATCCACATGGCAGACAGATGGCTGTTCTAATCTTCCAGACAGACACTTCCTTTTGATATCTGATCTGATTTGATGATTTCTGCGTGGGAGTGTATTCGTGTGTGGTTTCCAATGATGAACTCAAAACTGTCCTTAGACGGCCTCTGCTGACTCCTGTATGTGTGGTTATGTGTGTGGCTGTTCAGCCTTTTGTTGTCTGTAACTTTTTCCAAGTTGTGGTTTTACTGTGACAATCCTTGTCTCTTTATGAGGCTGTGGTTGATAGCTGATCAATGCTTTACGCTGACTGTTATGACAAGCCTATAAGGCTAACTTTATTTTCCTGGTTTTTCTCACGTATCAGTCATGCTTTTGTACCATGAGTTTAGAATTGATTAATATGAATATTTATTTGAGCTTTCCTTGAAGTGTATAAATCAGGATGTGAACAAGAATGGAAAGTGGGTGGTCTGGGAAACAGCTCATTTGATTATTAACATGGGATTAGAGAGTTCCAGCCCTGCACATGTCTGCTTTTTAACCAGTACTGTAAGTTTTTAAGATAATTTCTTTTCATTTTTGTCTGATGTCAGTAAGAAGTCCTGCATGAATACCATGAGCACCAGCTTTGTCATAGTGCAAGCTTTGCTTTTCCACACTTAACCAATAAATAAACAATCAGCAAAATAAATTATAATGGCTTTTTAGTTCCAGTCAATGAATTTTGCAGCATACAGGTTTTACTAGATGTAATAAAGATGTAATGACTAGAATCGAGAGCTTTGGTTTCCAACCTTTTATCCTTGGAACCCCAAACCACACTAGTGCCTAAGAAAAACAGAGCCTGTCTTAGGTGTTTTATCTCAGTTTTAGTTAATCGTGCAACTCTATTTTTTTGACCTCGGACAACATAGCTTGGTATACCATCTGAAATCTTTGGTGCCCCCTATAGACCAATACTATGGCTAATTTGTGGGCACCGCCATCTTGAGTGGCTGCCATTACTGCGGTGGAACTGTGGTGTCCACTGCCACCTGCTGGCTGTGACAGCAGCAGATATGTTTGGAATAAAAACCTTACAGAACCACAAAGGAACCGTAATCCGAGGTCTATGACTTCAGTTATATTTTACAAATTAAGTATATTTTACCCATGTCGAATATCTATTTCAGAGATACAGTAAAAAGGTGAACTTAGGTCCAGTGTTCATGCTAGACTCTCATAGCTAACCGACCTCCAGAATTCCTGATATACAATTAACGGACATGATCCAGTATCATGTCAAGACAAGAGCCACGTATTTCTGTACAAAACCCGACCTGAGTCCTAAACAGTAAAGACCGAACCGACCTTAATCCGAGCTGTCTTTCCTGTCATTACAGCCTGTCTAACACAAATTATACATGACCAGAACTTGAAAATGACTGAGAAAAGTCATTATTTCATTTATTTGCATGTAAGTCAAATAGAAAACATCATAAAGTGTGACCAGCTGCTCCTTACATATGCCGTTTGTTGTGTTTGACACATTAAACAACACGTAGCTTCACATTAGCTCCCCATTTAGACTTAAGCTCATTAGCCACCATTAGCAGCGTACAACAGCCAAATATCCTTCATAGAAAAAAACAACAAATCGTTGTACCAAACCGCTAACCAGCAGCAGGTTAAAGTCGGACACTGTGCTAAAACTCTGCATTTTAAATGAACTTTGTTGATGACCTATTTGATGATTTTGATCCTCATAGTGAATTCAGCTGAAACCGCTGTCAGCTTACAACTTTAAAACTCAGCTATTCTTGTTCTTGGAATAGCTGAAGAAAAAAATGTCCCCTGTTGATTGTTTAGTGCTGTCTTCTTCTTGTTTATCCCTCCAGAAGCTAAAGTTATGTCTTCACTGCTGTTAGCCTGGATAGCCCTGATCATGCTGTCAGCCTGGATAGCCCTGATCATGCTAACTAGCTTTGTGTAAACAAGTCTGTGCTGTCCTCCTCAGCCAAAAAGATCTGTTCCTTCCTGCGTGACTCGAATCCGTTTTAAATACAGTCCCATATTTCTGAGAATTGGCCACAGGTAGATTTTCCTGCTCTTCGAAGTCCAGTGCAGCTTTATCCCTGGGCCTAACCCAGTCTCATTATTCGCTGCATCATTGACTGATTCAAAATCCTCCCATACTGCTGATTATCCTGTGTAGAGTTTTGTCTTTCAACTCCCCACTAGTTCCTGTTGATGTCATGACTATTTAAGTAGCCATGTGCTGCTTACGTAGATCAATAAATCTGAGCACTGAGCAGGAAGGAGTATGCTCTCTCAAAAAATGTAGGTCATAGAAAAATGACTTCTAGTTTATATTAGAACTATTCAACCCTTAACTAATGCTTCTTTTGGAAATAAAATATGAAATATGTAATTATTTGCAGTTTATTTAGCAATTGGCATATTTTCCAGCCGGACATACTGGACAATCTTATCTTTATCTGCTTGGCAGTTATGTGTCATAATGTCCGAAAAAACAATGTTGGTTAATATAAATCTAGCATCTGTTAAAAAAAAAATTAAAGACTGTTTAATGACAATCTATTCAAATTAGTTAGCGTAATAATATAAAACTGTATGTAATTATGTACTTGCAAAACCCTTTTTTTTTTTAATAGTTGCTCATTACGTACATATCTTAAGTTTGTGACGATTTTTAAATCAGCTGTGAAAATCCATATGTGGTGTACCACATCCTCTAACTTGTTGAGTAAAATAAAGTTAAATTGAAAGTCATGGCAAAACAAGAAACGTTCACTTTACAAGTCAACTTTGATTAGAATGCATAGCTTACCTGGCCAGAGTCCACCGCAGTAATGGCCAGATTTGTCTATAAGGGGTCCTGGACCAAAGGCTGGGAACTGAAGATCTGCCCTAAGCTTCATGCTGCATCTTTCATCCAGAAAAGACTGGAAGAGGATAAATAGAGAACTTTATTTGCCGTGTTTCAGCAGATGTCTACCTCCACATTGGTAGAATATGTCACAGAACACGTACAGATACACTTCTGGTATGTGTTTTTTAAAATAAAAGCCAAGTTTGACATTTATGTAGAGAAACTCACCTTGGTTGTACAGAATTCTTCTCTTCTGAGTTTTTCCCAGTTCAGTAATAGAACAAATCAAGACATTTGTGGGTAGATGTTTTGAAGTAATACACATCATAAAAGAACGAGCTGTTACAGCAGGGAGATATAGCAAACACAAAGTGTGTGCAAGGTATGGAGGTTGTATGGAGCGAACTGGAGCTGACAAGAGCTGCAGCTGTAACACTGTCAACACACACCCAGTCCAAACGACTGTAAGAAACTGCCATAGTCTCTCTGTAGACACAGATAAAATGTCAACATGATGCCATGTGATGACTAAAACTAAAAATTGCAAGCGTTTGTTCCCATTAGCTCTTCTTGAATTGATGAGTTCATCAAGTGTTGCCCTTGACCTCCATGCTGAGTAGCTGCATTTTGCTTGAACCTCAATTCTTCTCAGTGTCACCTGTCTTTGTTCTTTGTATGTTTATGCATCTTGGATGGCTAAAATAAAGTCTGCTTCAGGTGGTCTCTGGTGATTGATAAGGAAAAATCAAACCCCACCCCAACATGTGAACGAGTTAGAAACTCTTGTCTCATTTCAAGCAAGTCTGATCTGTTTTAAACAGATTCAACTGTGATGAATGTGATAACTGTTTGAATATGTAGGTTACTAAATTATAAGACTCATACAATGAAAACATCGTCTTAGTGACAGTGACATCATCCAGAAAATGGTTAAAAGTCAGTAACGTACAGAAAGTTGTTCATGAAGCTACCATCAGGTTTAGTGTTGTTTTGCAGAAACACTTTTTCCGTATTCATGCCTCTTGAAGTGCTTAGGTATCATCAGTCGGGCTATTTTAACTCTGTGTCACTGCAGTAAGTACACTGTTACTCTGCTGTCTGACTACCTGTCTCAGTGTATTGAAATAACACTAAGCATTCTAACAGCATGGCTGTCTCAGCTTGATTTAGCATCTCTGACCTGATATCTGATTAAAGGGATTCAGTGGTGTGCAGGAGCTGGATTAGCATATAAAAAGACAGTGACAGGACATCAGATAATTCTGATGCCATCTGTTTTCAACAGAATTTGTTAGAAGGACAAGAATGTGTGTGCATGTTTGAGTGTTTGTGTGTAACCCCCATATCCCTGCTCTCCGTCAGTTTTGTTGCTGCTGTTTAGAGCTTGTTTTTTATTTACGCCACATTCTTTACTCATCCTTTGTCCTGTTATTTCAATCTTATAAAAATTGTATTAATTTTTTTTCTCCAAGGTAAAGACAGTCCTGTTATTCACATTGGCTATGAACAAAGCAATCATTTATTTACAACAGAAAACACTTTAAATTGTTGTATTTTGTAATAATTTATTAATTAGGAATCAAACTTTGTGGAATTTGACTCCATGTCTGTCCCAACTAACTAATATATTCATGCATGGTTGCATTGGAGGCACATTGGAAGCAAACTTGTACAAGTGCACAAACAGACGCACAGGAACACACAAATGCCGCAGGCAGCTTTGTGTTATTAAAAAGCTTTCAGCAGTTCCACAGATGAATTATCCATTGAGATGCCTATCTTAATTTTCCTAAAGTTACATTTAATAAATGCTGCAATTTTCTTGTTCAAATAAAAAGCTGGTTTAAAGCAGTAGGATTGATAATGCACAATTTCAATGATGCTTAGCGGTTTATAAATAGAGTGGAAATAGAGAGTAATGGGAAAAAAAAGCAAAAGGTGTATCCAATATTATTTTGGGTGGTACAATCAAATAGATAAACAAAAACATGAGGGTAAAATAAAGTCTAATGTCTATAAATTGTGATTGATTGATTGCACTTTATGTACGTGTCATGCACAAAAAGTGCCCAACCTGCAGTGTTTTACAAAAAGATCAATTCATTACATTTACAAAGTTGCATGATCTTTTCCCAGCTCCCAGGTCAGTAGTAACAAAACATGCTGCCTTTTCTACAGGCTTTGTAGATAAAATCTGATTTAGCAATGGTTCCTTTTCTGAAACAGTAGTCATTTTTTTCGTAATCATCCAACCAAAAAATCTGCATTGATTAAAGACAGTTTCCAATAAAGATAATCCATGAAATCATCGTAAATTGGACAGTAAACTGAAAAGGAATCTGGTTCTCAGTTTCCCCAAAGTTACACACCAAACAGACTCAAACCTGCCTTTCTCTATGGCTAATTAACTAATTAATTAATCAGTAGTCTTTGTCTTCTAGTAGGATTGTACTTAACAAAAGGCTCAACACTATAGCTATTCTTCATAAGACATAGATTGTGAGGCCATTTTCCTGTCCTCATGTTTGAATGCAGCACATGTAGTCATAACAGGTGTTGCTATTAACGTTCTCACAATAACAAGAAATAAGTGGACTAATGGTTAACAAAAAGATCTTTGAAATGCAGATTTTCTGTCAATCTCCCCAAGACTTTGGTGTGTTTGAAAAATTAATTTGAAGGCTGATGCATGTGATTTAGGGCAGCAGTAACTTCGTCTGTAAGGGCTTGGGTTGGGAACATAGACTGTAGAAAGAATTGGACAAACCCTGTGTGATGTCAGCCGTCTGCTTACAATAGGTGGACTCAAACGTTTCTTGAAGCCAATCTGCAGAGGCTTCCATATTGAAATCGCGGTCTCAACTGAACTTATGATCAACCTAAAGGCTCTCCCACTAGCTAGCTAGCATTCTGGTTGACAGAAACATAGCCTCTCGGGGAGTAGGTGGCCTAGTGGTTAAAGGCGCTCCCCATGTACACGGGCCCTTTACCGCATGCCTCTCCCCCACTCTTGACCCTGTTTCCGACTCTATCCACTGTCCTCCTCTATCTAATAAAGGCACAAAAATGCCCCAAAATAAAATCTTAAAAAAAAAACAAAAAAAAAAAGAAAGAAACGCAGCCTCTGCCTGACGAGCTATCTGTCAATCAAATGAGACACGCCAATCAGCGTGAAGTGAGGTTTATCCCAAATATAATTCAAATGATCGTGGTACAAAAAAATTCACCCCCCGTACAGTGAGAGCACTAGAGACACTAGCTAATGAGACACGTTTGGTGTTTTTGAACCAGGCTGTAAACCAGTTTATTTTTAGTGTAAAAACTGGCTGTTTAACAGGTGTCCAGGCGGGACTTCCAGTGTTCCTGCAGCCAGCCTCAAGTGGACACTAGCGGTAGTCAGTTTTTTGCACTTTCACATTGCTTCATTTTTCATAAACGGAGGTTGCTGCTTGGTTGGGAACCAGAGGGTTGCCAGTTGCCAAGGTTAGCAAGGCACCCCTTCATTGTAGCAGCGTCTCATTCTGACATCTCTCTGGTAGTGCATATCCATTGGAACCTGTTTGTGCATTTGCATTGAAGACTATTTGTAGAGCATGTTCAGTAACAGAGAGTAAAGAAGGAATTTCTCCTGGAAAGATTCTTAAAGTTTAAAGTCTTATTTTTCTAGAGCTGAAACAATTCGAGTGACTCTATTAAAAAAATTCTTTGAGGCAAATTATCTGCCTTGATGCTTCGCTTAAATCAGTCATGTATCCATATATGCCCATGGTGTAAGCTTGGACATCGCACCATGTTGCATGGTGATCTGTTTTGCAGGGACCGTTATTTGTGTGACACAATGTAATTTTTTTCTCTGCTTTCTCTGCTTTAATAATGTAACATGCAGTACAGATGCAGTGATGTTGGTGAGCTCTCGTGCTGCGTTTTTTATGCATCCACTGGCCGTGGCATTATGGCAAGTACGGCATTATGCCAAGTTGCAGTGGTGTAGTGTCATAGTGAAAGGTTTAAATAAAGAAAAAACATTTTCTATGGAGAGTAAAGGGACTGCAGAGGTGAAACTACGCAGATCTCTGAATGTGTCCCTCCCTGCATGACTCACTCGTATGAGAGAGTGGTCAGTTTTTGTCTGCAGACTTCCAGGGTTCACAAACTTCACTGATTGACCTGACAATTGTACAGAGAAATGACAAGCTTCACGATTAAAGCCCTGTTTTGATGCTTGCTCTCTCTTTTTCTGCATGCTCAAGTGATACATTAATTATTATTTATTTAAAATTCAACATCCTCACATCTTTAGTTTCTCTTTTGCACATGCCCCTCACCTCAATAAATTTCTCCTACTGAACAGGAGTGTGGGTTGTCCTTGGTAATACAGACATGATGTAAAAGGACACTGTGGAAGTCTGTAATGTTTACAACATATCCAAGATGGCAGACGAAGCAAATCTAAACACATACAGTGCTTCACAAATTTATTAGACCACCTGTCATATTTGTCTCAGAGACCATCCAGCATCATGAAGTGCTTTAATGTGGACTCGTTCATTTTCAGTGAGCTCTCCACGTTTTACCATTTTGAACAGGAATGAGGAATTTCAAACTGAATTCACCTTTTTATACCCAAATTTGAGCTGGCTCACTGGGCTTCTCTGAGAAGTCAGAAATGAATCAAGCATAACATTCATCCACTAAAACTCATTTTTCTGTTCAGGAATACAAGTACATAACTATAATTTGACAAATATTAATGTGCTTTACTATTTTTTCAGTTTTTTTGTAAATCAGTAAATTTGAAAATTTATGGATAACAATAATAATTATATTTCAGCATTAAAAATATCATTTGGGTTAAAGAGCTTCTACATGTTGGTGTATTAACCATTGCAGAAACATAAAAAATTATTTTGGTAATTACCAAGACTGTTAATTTAGGGCAGCTGTGGCATAAACCTTACTTTGGGTGGTGGTCTAATAAATTTGTTAAGCACTGTATATAAACAAAAACATCTAAGTAAGCCTGTTGGCAGTAGCAATACATGAGAGGAACAGAACATGCTAGCAAGCAAAAATGTATGTTAGGCTTCATCACATGTAGATTGCACTGGCCGCATTTGCAGGATGTAGATGACACCACACCTTATCAACTCAACCTGGATTTCTCTGAAAATTACCTGCTCCATTCACTCAGGTTCATGCTGTGATTTATGGGCATTTCACTAGAGAACTGGTAGGAAAAAGGTCTGGAAAATTTGACTAAAAAAAAAAAAAAAAAAAAAAAAAAAAAAAAAAGATTTAGGGAATTTTCAGGAGTTTGGTGCATGTGTGAAATGACTATTTGTCTCTCTGTTATACTATCTCTTGTTTCATCTTTCTGATGTCTTTAATACTTTCCTGGTTAAAAAAACTGCTCTCCTTGGTTTGGTCATCTCTTTTTTTGCACATACATCCATGACTTTACTCCATCCCACATTCAAATGCTGTCTCTTCCTCTTCCAGTCTTTGTCTTTTCCCTCGTTGATATCCATCTCTGTCTCTACACTGATCCTCTAATCAGCAGCCAGCAGTGTCTGGGGTTTACTTTTGAAATTACATGCCATGCCTCCCATTTTCCTTTTCTCCTTGTCTGCTCCTCTCATCTAATGTCTTGTACATTTTTCTTCAGTCTTCCTTTTCTCTAGTCTGCTCTCTCTTCAGCTTCCCTCTATGTGTGATAGTTGGAGAGTGTATATGAGGGTATGAGAGTCTGGGGAAGGCAACACGAGCTGGCTTCAAACCCACAACATCATAAGGACATGTTATGTGCCTCTGCCTTCAAAGCCGACAGGAACCCCCCCCCATGTTCTCTGTATCCGAGAAATAAAAGCGCTCTGCATCTGGGCTATTTGCATATCATTTGCATATGAACCCCAACTGGCTGTTTTTGGAATGCCAAGAGGCTAAATTCAGTATTTATTACCCGGGCCCATAACTAGTTTTCACTTTTCTGTGGCATTTGCATCTGATTTGCATGTCCCACAGCTTGGATCTGGGAATAAGGGGCCAGATGACCTAAATTGTTTCAATTCCATACAGAAATAAAAAAGCGTATGAAGGTCTAATTATTACTATTAATCGAATTAGGACGCTATACATGTGGAGCGTAAATATGTGAAGAGGTTATTAGTTGAAATAGCAAGCTGAGGCAACTTGCTTTTGATGCAAACTGCTTTAGTGTTGTTTGTGTATGTGGCTGCATGATGTTAGGTTGAGCAGTTGGCCAGATCTCTTACATTGCAAAGCCTCTTCCTCTTCATGTAAATGTATTAAAAGCTATTTTTGTATTGTGGGTTTTACTTTTCATGGGAAAACAACTCTTCTATGCAGAGCGCTTGAAAAATATCCATTCAAACTTCACAGAGTTTATTAGTCAGATTTTCCACAAGTTCAAGTGGAATCAGTGTGTTGAAAGTTTGAAGACTTGTTGCATCCTATATTGATTTCAGTGGCATAACTGCACACTGATACTACTGAACTTAAAAGCTTAAAAATGGTAAATACTAGTAAAGAACAGTGTGGAAACAGCCAAGTGGCACTCATATATGTCTGTCTGATTTCAGTTTAAAATCTCTTGTCAAAACAAACGCCGTCATCATAATAAAGTCCCAGTGTGAATCTCCTGATCTAATAACACCAACCAAGTCTCACAGTCAATTTAAAGCAAGGGAGGCAGCAGCACTGGTTTAAAAATGCTTTAAGATGGAAAGTAGTAATTTTAAAGTAATCTTTAATGTAAAAATTCAATTTGATGTACCAGAAAGCACTAAAAGTCAATTAGTAGATGATGATGGGATCAGTTTTCTCACATCAGGTCAGTCTAATTAACCTAGAGCAGAAAAAGTGCAGTTTGACATCCTGCCAGTCAATGTCTGTGCTGTCAATCAAGTGGAAATTAATAAACATTACATTTAATGATTTAAAGCATTAATTATTCTTTTTTTGTCACGATCACTTAGATATATTTTAACTAATAGAGCAAATCTATTCAAGCAAAATAAAGACAATTTAAAAGAAAAGTTGAGGTGAAATGTTATTAGAAATGTACATTTATTCCATTTGTTGTAGGAAATTTGAGAGCATTGCACTTATGTTTGCCATCAGTCAAGGCTTCATTGACAAAATAGGTTTATGATACATCCCTAAACACTGCAGCCTTTCTGAGATCGCAAACCCCCTTCCTTATTACTGGCATTAGAGTGCTATCCCTTTTTGTCTTTTCTAACATGGGGAAAGGTATTGCATAGAGTGGAGATCATTCTGCAAATTGAACGTCATGTTTGACTGAAAAATTGAGATTTATGAAGGACTTTTCCACATTACCAACCAAAGGAAAGTCCCTCCCTGCCCAGGATTTGCTCAAAAATTCTTTCTAAGTCCAAAGCAAAAGGTGGGTTCCCAGATTTTCAGTTATATTATTGGACTGCTAAGAACAAAGGACCGATTAGTTGGCTCCAAAACAGAGCTCTGCTCACTGGATAGATATTTAAGAGGAGCTTTGTTTTCCTGTCCCTGACATTTTTACCATTTATTTTCATAAGCATGTTGCAATCTGTTTCTAGGTCTTTAATGTAAAAAAAAATTTTTGATTCTCTGACAAGATCTTCATTTTAGCTCCTCCTTAATCCAACCCAGACCAGCCACCTTCAAGTGGAAAATCTTTGAATAAGAAGTGGAAAGAATGTGGTATATCCGCTTATTTTCTGAAGGCTCTCTCAAATCTTTTTTGGATCGAAGATCAGAATTTAAACTTCATATACAAGAGTTTTACAGAAAAAATAAAAAGATTGACTGTCTAGGCAGTTGAGAGCAGTGGAGATCTCGGAGAGCTCCACATCACTGAAAAGTAAAATCTCACTGATTAACAATGCTCTGCTAGCTCAGCATAATTGCTCTTTGACCCCACTTAAAAGCATATGGCAAAAAGATCTAAAATGTGACTTCAGTAATGATCAGTGGGACACTATATCAGGGTATCGGCAGGGTCTTGAAAAGTATTAAAAGGTGATAAATCAATTTTGGGAAAATTAAGACCCTTAAAAAGTATTAAAAAGTCTTATCACGACTTTATAAAGTCTTAAATTTTGAAAGTATTTTTTCTGAATTAGCTGTCAAAGAGTTTGAGTCCCAAAAACATTGTAAAAGTGTGTGAATTTATTCATTTTTATTAAAAAACAAAGATGAACAGGTACATAAAAAACTAGGCTATTGTGGGTGCGTTCGTAAATCGTCTCTGAGAGCGCCAGAGCGAGCTATATCACTGATGTAAATGGTTACAACTTGAAGTGGCGGTGAGGTATTAAAAAATATTGAGAAGGTCTTGAAAAAGTCTTAAAAAGGTATTAAGATTAACTTCAAGATTCCTGCATATACCCTGTATATGTCAGAATATCTTTACTACATTGTCTTGTAATAAGATAATTGAACAGACCTGAATTTAAGCACAGGATGTATTTCAGTAAGTAAAATAAGTAAGTAAAATGTTCCCTAATGCATCCCCTTGATGTCAGAGCTGTAAAACACACATCTTTTCCATCATCCATGATTTTTGGGAATGCAGTAATCTAAAACATTACTGGGAAGCAGTACATGATCTGGTAGTTAAAGTTTTGGAACTTCCTCTGGCTTTTACACCAGTGCTTTACCTTATCTGGATGTTGGACCCCATATCAGTGAAGATGATTGCTACCATATCCTATAAAGCGAACAAATTCATTCTCCTCACCAATATTTAATCAGTTCAGACAAATTCAGAATAAAACATTATGACTGGAACAATACACCTATGACTTGAAAGACAAGTGGGAACTATTTTTGACAACATGGAAGCCTTTTATGGACCTCAAATAACCATTTGTTTTTACCCTATTTTGTATCATCACTATCCTTTATGTTTTTAGATTTGAGGCCTTGCCTGTTGTATTCATTTGTCTATTAACAGTTAAGTATCACTTTTTCAGTAGTTTTTAAAATGATCTTTCGCTGCTGCTTTTTTGCTTAATGCGTAATGCATGATTGTGCTCTAATCAGGGTTATAATGAGTCTAACCAGAGCAGCTCAATAACATTTGAATCATGCAATAAGCTCAAATGTATGAAGAATAACTTTGTTGTGAAAGGAAGACAAATTTCCATTCTTTTTTTTCAGTTATGATACCAAACCTTTACAGCCTCACTGAACTCGAGTATAACATAAACACCACATCAGAGCATTAACTGACATTAACAGAAAAGAAGAGCTTGTTTTTAGCAGAGGTATTGTGTCCTCAGTTGACTGGAACTGTTTCGGTTTTGCAGCATCTGACCTTGAGCTAAACACTATCAATCATAATGTCTCTCAACGCCTGTGGCAACACTGAGCAGCAGCAGGGCCAGTGTAACTCTGTACCTCTGATATTCTATACTTAGGCCACATCATGCAGCCCTGATCCAAAGTTCCCTAAAATACAACAAAACTTTTAACACTTTGCACGTCCCAGGGATGCTTCAGCTCTTGAAAATGAGACCAAGTGCCCCCGAAGTGTCTGTGTTCATTCTTTTAAAGTGCGAGTTTGTGTGTATGGCATTAGAAGAAAGATATGATTTATATAAGTAAAGATAATGATATGTTTCTAGCCTTGTCTTAAATATATGTGGCAACAGCTCAAAGAGCAGCTTTATTTAAAGAAAAAACAACTGATAGTTGGTAGTGCCTCTCTAATACTACAGTCCTCTTAGCAACCACCTCAGCTTCTATGAAGGTCAGAGCTTTTTCTGCCACAGTTCACATTCATCCATGTCATTTTTTTTCCAGGACAGGTGAGCTTTTACATACAGGTGGCTCCTACTCTTTTTCTTTGCGTTTCTTTCTCTCTGTCTTTGTCTCTCTTCCAGGTGACAGACGGCAGAAGTAAATGAAAACACACACTCACTCTTTTGTGTACACAGTAAATTGATGCGTGTTCTTCCCATGGCCTATTTTTCAACTTAAAATTCAACGTGTATATACACACACACACACACACACACACACACTTCTACACAGAGGGGCACACACCTCATTGAATATAAACTGCCATCTCCTACGGCAAACAGCAAATATAATCACATTTGTAATGTCAGAGAAATAGTGCGTCAATATTTGCCTAGTCTGTTACTGTTGTGAAATGGGGAACTGACTGTGGTTACCATAGTGTGCTTGATTTTGACAGTTGGTTTGAGGCACGGAAAGATACGCTGCCGTCTCTCACACAGATGTACACACATACACAACCACACACATAAAAACACTCCTCTAGTATAAGAGAGGCCTATTTAAAGACACTGCCAGTCTGATGATGATGATTGTTTGCAGTAATTGATCATTTTTGGTAAAACTTTTCAAAGCTACAGTTAAATTATCATAAATTGCTTGGAGAACTAACAAGAGATCCATTTGAATTGGGTCAAAAAAGTATTAGTCACTTCGAACAGTAAACAGATTTCACCTATCTAAGTCCTTGTGATGATTATCCTGTTTATACAGATAACAAGGATTGGATTATCTTTCTTTCATACCTACGTCTACTGCTCACAATGGACTGTATACCAGACCTGGTAATCATGTTTTTAGTCAATATGCTGTGTTTTAACACAATACAAAGAGTTTTTTTTACTTTGCAATGTGTAATACTATTGCTCCAAATAAACTCATGCTGCAGTATCCCACAGAATGACGCTGTACTTGAGTGGTAGAGACTGCCATCCTGCCCTGCCTCTTTCTGTATGTTTAATTTCTTGTTTCTGCTCTTTAAATACTAACAGTACGATATATAAAGGATTAGGGGTGCAACGAGACACTTATCTCACGAGACGAGACAAGATTTGGGCCCATGAGACATGAAATTTTACACTTTTTTATTCTGGAAAAAATACATGGGTGGATAATATGTCATTTACTCAACTGAAAGTCATAGTTGCAACACATTCAGGTCTATTAAAAAATGTTTAAACTAACTCCTGTTGTACTGAAAAGGCTATCAATGCTTCCAAACGGTTTGTCTGGTCTAATTCTGACTCAAACTGTACATTTTAATGCTCTTCAAATCAAACCTTTCATTTCAACAGTCTACAACATCTTAAATTTACTACACTATGCACTCATTGCTACAATTACAATAATTATTTTTAATATATTTAATTATATTTGATATAAGCATTTAGATTATTTTAAAGGTACTTTAAACACTGTTTACAACAGACCTAAATATAAAGAGCTGCATCAGTAAAATCAAATTATTTCTCATCCTCTTTTACTGAATAGGCTATCAGTGCTTACACAGTTTATCTTTTCTAACTCTGGGTCAAACTGTACAGTTAAATGCTCTTCAAATCAAACCTTTCATTTTCATAGTCTACCACATTTTAATTTTACTACAATATGCATCCATTTCTTCAATAATAATAATGATAATAATAAAAGCATTTAGATTATTTTGAAAGTAATTTAAAAACAATTTACAACAGACCTCAATATAAACAGGTGCATCAGTTAACTATTTCTCATCCTCTTTAAGGACATCCATATTTAAAACACTTCAAAGAAATATTTCTGTCAATGACATGTTTGCTGTAATTTATAGAAATTGATTATTTTAACATTTTGTGGTCTTTTTTTTCCTCATATGAGCTTTGACAGTGTTGGACATGACGCACAGATGAGCGTGTGCGTTGGTGAGTAAGTGTGTGTCTCTGCTCTGCATGCTGTCAGACAACAAACAGGGATCGTTAAACTGGAGCTAGAACTTGGCTTTTTCGGAGGTAACAATGGACCGACCCTATAGAGCTCAAACAGAGTTTGTATTTTCTAAGTTTACCGTTGCAGTGTATAAAGGCCCGTTGCGCTACACATGTTAGGCTTCTGATTGATGATAGCACAGCTAGCAGCTGATGGATGTGTGACTGAGGGCGCACTCACACTAGGCCATCCGTACCATGCCTGGGCCCGTTTCAGCCTAAAGTCTGGTATGTTTGGTCAGTGCAGTCGTTCAGTGCATCATTGCGGTGCGCTTTGCGGCCCTGGCACGGAAGGACGAGGTGGGCCTAGGCACGGCACGGATGCAAATGAAGGAGCATAAGTGCGGGCTTATGACGTAACGTAAAGTAACAACAAAATGACCCGCCTCAGAGCGCAGAGAGCACAGCAGGCAGCAGCTGCATGCTAGAGACAGCAGGATTTTTTTTTTTTTTTTTTTTTTTCCAGAGAGAGAGAGCGAGAGAGAGAGAGAGAGAGAGATCTATATATTTTGTCTCAGGCTTTAACGACTGTGAGAGTTTTTTTTGGTTTGTGAAATAAAGCTTCTTTCCTTGATTGAGCCACAGACAGCAGCTCACATGATAACAAACACCTTTTATTCTCTGTGTGTAAAGGAGAGTGCCAAATACGAAGACAAGTGTGTGCAAGGGTTAATCACATGGCTGATTTAAACCTCTCTTATTATAGAATTATAATGCTAAACTATCATCCACTGAATTAACTTACCTTTAATTCTATTTCATGTTATCAAGAAGTGAAATTGTCATGTCCTATGACAGCAGATAAGCTTTGTTATTTGTGTTTCTTAATTTTTTATAACATTTCAAAAAGCAAAAGTGTCACATGAAGATCTTTGCTGACCACATTTTCTTACCTGAGGTACCTTGAGGTAGTTAACCCTACAGTTTTCCCTGATATTACGATCTGAAAATATCTAAGAGCTTCCTTGGATGTGGGTGAATAGGGATTGTCTGATATATGCATGCATAACGTTAATGCATGTGTAGATTTTCTTAATTTTTGAATTTCAGCTAGTCCTGTCCAGTGTGTTTATTGAGCATAGTCATGTTGTGTGTTGAGGACATGCAGCCCTTGTAGCTTGTCAAAGATACCAAGATGTCCATAAACATTTAACACTCTGTGACATACTTGGTACAAAACTTCAGACAACCACAACATACATTTTATGTTTTACCTTCTATTTCTTGTTCTTCTTTGTCATGTTATTCTTTTCTGTCTTTGGCTTAGTAGTTATAGACAGCCTCTTTTGCTCAGGTTCAGGACTGTACCTGCCACAGATACCTGGATAAGGCTGACTACTCTTCTTTTATCATAGAAGAGCTAAACTGTGAGATTAACTTAAATGGGTCTGTTACTGTGTCTGTGACAGTTCTGACTGTCCTCCTTTTCCAAGCAGACCTAATGCTAACCTCATACATGGACAGTCAAATCGAGATGATAATAAGAAGCCAATTACACTGGCCTCCATCTAGAGAGTGTAAGAGTCTTCCCTGTTTCACTCCGAGGTGTGTGGTGAAAGTGAAATCATTGGAATATTACTCTGTCCGTCAGTAACCTTTAAGGCCCTTCTTTCTCCCAGACACAGTGACTTTTGTGCCCTTGACTCTAATAATCCCTCTCTGGCTGTATGAAATATCTTTTCATGCCTGCACTGATGATCATAATGGTTTTCTGTCTGAGCTGCTGACTAGTGATTGGCCCCAATTACTGCATGAACCTGAGGCTTCAAATCATTTTATCTATGCAAGGTGAGACATCTAATGGCAAAAATCTATTGAGGCCTGGTTTCCATCCCCTGCCTGTATTCACATCTGTAAATCTCTCTTAATGCAGTTTTAAAATCACAGGGAATCCACTGCCAGCTGTTTACCATTACTTCCCTCTGTTGTACATTTTTTCCGTATTCAGCATACATGTCCCCCCTGCAAGTCCTCTTCTCTTCTTCAGCAGTGATAGCTTTGGACTAAATAGATCAAAATATATGTATTTCACCAAGCACACTTCAAACATCTACCTTTTGCTTTAAATGGAAAGCTTTCACTCCTTGGTTTATACACAAGTTAATTATCAGCATTTGTACATCTAAAAATGGTTCCTTAATTCTCCTCACTTGCAGGTCCTGAGCTGTTTCCAGTGTTTTAGTGTGAAAGAGGGGCCCTGTCTGGAACCAGGTGCACCCTCTGTGTCTCTGTGATCACATGTAAGGGAGACAGATTGACTCCAGCCTCCTGCCCTGTAGAAGCAAACTTCTGCCATCTAAATTAGCACTTGGCTCGCCTCGCAGCATTCATCATTGCTGCTCCACTTTCAGCAGAGCTCGTTTGCCATTTTTCACTGAGATACCCCAGCTTATCCTTTAATGCTTGGTCTCTCTTCTGCTCACCCTTGTATCTTTGGTCTCTTTTTTCAGTTTCTCTGCATTTCTATAGTTTTCTCCCTTACTCCTTAACTTTTCTTTCCTACATCTCTGCCTTAGTCTGCTTTATCTCTTTTGTCTTAAACATCTTGTTTGAATCTCTCTTCTCAGTTTCTTTTGATTTCCTTACTTCCTCTTAGCTGTCTGCCAGTCTGCCTCTCCCTCTTCAACAACAATGGACTCAGAGTTACACGAGAGATGTCCCAAGTGAATAGATGTTCCTAAGATGTTGTCAAAGTGTTGGCGTGAGTGCTATAGTGGACCCCTGCTGTGCCTAACTTGGCATACTCTTCCTGCTTCTACACACCAATACCCTCTCTCCATCTCTCTTTCTCTCTCACACATACACATTGAATTATCTCTGAAAAGAGGGAGTAGATTATGCACATGTGACAAGGACTGTTGCTGTGAATTTCTGCCACTTTACTGAGATGATACATGGGAAAGATGCCGTCAGGCCCCCAGTGAGTCTGAGAGGACTGCAGTCTGGTGTATTTGAGGAGCGTGTATATGAGACGGAGACTGAGAGAGAAAAGAAAGACCTGTAGAAAAAGACAGCTCAGATGATGTCCGTGCTAATGAGGATAAACTTGAAGTTAGATTCTTTGCTCAATATTTTGGGATGATATCCATATCTTACTGTCATGTTAAGAATTAAGCTTTGGAAAGAGTGCTCAGATTATAAAAATGCTACATTTTAATCTAAACATGACTGTTCTTTTTGTCACTGTCTTTGTGGTCTCTCATTTTGGATGTCAGTATTACAGATCAACCAATGCCCAACATGTCTTTCAATGTGCACAGTCAGATCACTACATGAGTTAAAATTGTGCTTTATTGACAAAGGATATATTAAAGTATTAGTATTAATACAGAATGACTTTATTTTCCTATGGCATTATTGATTAGCAGTGTGTGTGGTAACGGTAAGAAAGTGTGAAAATACAAGAAATATCTTTTTTTTTGTGTCTGTAAGCTTTCATCCCCAAGCCTGTCTTATTTTTCTTCTCTTCAGCCCAAATAGAGAACAGCCCAACAACCCTGCACTAAAGCCATGTTTGACATCTTTTTGGAATTCTTGTTATCATCTAAATTTTTTAATTTAACATTAAATGTCTATTTTTATCAAAAACAATTGACTACAAGTATTAAATGGCTTGGGGCTCTTTGAGTCCTTGTTGGGTGCTCTGTAGACCTTTAATTTTCTAATGAGTTGTAGTCGTTTGTGATAATTATATTTTTCAAGGACAGTTAACACAGTAAATAGGCTCTTTCGCTGAGGGGGCTGAAAAAAATGATAAGCATCCTTTTAAACATCCTGTTTTCTGTCAGCCAGGTGCATAACATCAGGTTCCATGACCTTCCCAATGCTACCTGTATGACAACAGCTAAAAAAAAAAAAAAAAAAAAAAAAACTCAGAGAGAAGCAGGAACACAGCAGAGGAATGTGGCTTAAAGCTATTATACTGGGTCACAGAGACATCCAGTTCTTTGCTGGCATTGCTCTGTAGTTGCATCAGAAGATTAACGGCAGATGATCCAAGATGTTGTTTTTTCTTGTTTTTCCGTTTGTGTAATGTTCTGGCTGTTGGTATGCACAAATTCTGTGCTTCTGGGTATTCTTGTAACTTGGTATTAACTTGAATGGTGTCAAGGGCTGCAACACATCAACGTTATAATAGTTTGGGATTTTTCATTTGGTTTTTTTATTTCCATGTGGTTTTTAATTTTTCCTTTGAATTTCATTTCAGTTTTAATTAGTTTTACTTCTGGTTTGTCAGTGTAGTTTTTTTTTTCATTTTGCAAAAATGATTTGTTTAGTATTAGTTTAAGTGTTAAGGTTTTTTTTTTTTTGGCAAATAGAAATGTTAACACAGAATGAAGTTTTAGTCTTTGTTTTTGAACAGCTTGGTTGTTATTCAGTTACAGTGTCAGTTACAGTCCTAAAATATTTTTTTACAATTAAGTTTTAGTTATTAAGTTGGTTTAAGTCAACTCTCCCAACCTTTTTTCTTCTCTAAAAACCTTTGTCTATTAATTTACTATTTTTTTAATGGTCAAATACATTTGACAGTATTTAGCTGCAAATCTATGAAGCTATATCTGTGCCTCAATGCTGAGCGAGCAGTGGGACACTTGGAGTGCTGAAAAATAAACTGTGCAAGCACAATAACGATATTTTGAGGAAAAATTGAACGTGCAAAGAAAGAATTTAGGTTGAGCAAACAAGAATCTATTGTGTTCAGTTTCATTCTCTGTCCTCTTACAAACTCTTCAGACCACAGCACCCTCGCTCAAACTGTCTCTCTCTCGCTTAAACTCTGCCTGTCATGTCCACACTCGACTTACCCTGTGCGCTCACTTAAGTTGTGCATAGTTATACAGATGTGCCACAAAATTAACCAATCAGAGAGCTCAGGGAGCGTTAAAACTCTGATTGGCTGCTTCAGCTCCAATCAGCATCCAGATAGTATGTTCTTGCTGCTAACTACAGTATGTCTTAATGTCAAATTCATAAAGCAAAATTTAGTAATTCAAAACCCTAAGTTATTGCTTTTAGAAAGGAAACTGGGCAATATATTCAAACTATTAGTGATTCTAGTAAGAAAGCTACTAAAACTCTTTTGTGCACTTTATTAAATGTGTTTATTTTAGAGCTCCTCTTGGCTCTGATCCTGAATTCCTCATGTTTGTTTTCATGACTGTATTGCTGCTTATTATATTTCAAAAAAGGATCTAGGAAAAAACAAACAAACTACATCATAGCTTAATAAGACCAAAGCTGAAACTACTTACATGTGGCTGTGGTGTAAGTTTGGTCTTCCTCAGAAGACATGATGTAGTTAGCAGCACCATATGCTGCGATCTAATTGGAGCCGAAGCAGCCAATCAGAATGTAACGCCCCCCCAAGCTCTCTGATTGGATAAATCTGTGGCACATTTGTAACGCTGGGCACAACTTGAGCAAGCGCACAACTGTATGAATGATAAATGAAGTCTAATGTTAGTTCATGCAGGGTACAGAAGTCTTACGCCTAGCCATTATCAGCTGAAGGCCATCTGATCACAGTTATTGCCTCCCAGTTCCCACAGCCAATCACAGCTCTTTCTATCAACAGCGGTCCACTTTTTTGTAAGACTAATCCCTGCCTGCATTAATGCAGACGCACCACGCTGCTGCTGGCAAAGCTTAACCTCCTCCGCCCCAGCCTCCTTCTTTATAGCATGAAGCTTTTTGCACCCGCATATTCAGATTTATTCTACTATGGATTTATTCATTTTGAACTAATTTATTGTATTCAACACACATTGTCATAAATGTATCTATCCACGTGGTGCTTGACTAACCCAGGGAGCATCTTTTGAGCAGAGCCGTGTCCGCCATGTAAATGTATGATGAGAGTGTTCCTGAACAAAATATTGTACTTATTACTGATAGAAAGTTTCAAAGATCTGGGTTGAGTTTTGTCAAAGCATCAAGTTTTCTGAATACAAAAGGTTACAGCCTTTGTAAAAATCTAGTAAGTTTCTTTTGATACAACAATACTTTGACAAGTTGTTTCAGCTCTTTTATGTTCATGTGGCCCTCCTCATGGTGGTTCATGCCTTTTGATGGGCTAACATCATAACCTAACACAGAAATGTGTGCTTTTTTACTTGTGACTGAAAGGTTGGTGTATTCTCGGTAGCGTTACTGCGTGTCTGTGTGTAGTCAGCCAGTATCCCTCTAATGACAGTTGATTGCATTATCATCCACGGCTGAGTGGTTGCTCACTCTGCTGGGCGGATAGACCAACCGCCAAAACCCCAAGGCCCCTCTGTATGTGTGTTTGTGTGTGACACCAAGTGTGAGTCTAGATAACGTGTCTATGTGACTGTGTTCCTGTGCAAGTGCTCACTTGTTAAATGTGATTGGAGGTGAGGCTCGTAAGTCCTCTAAGGCCCATTCACAATCTGCCACGTCAGTGAAGCAAACCAACAGATGCACGCACAAAACACACACAGAAATACACACAGGCACAAACATGGACACACTCCCAGAGGACAGGAAACCTTTTAGACTGAAATGTTGTCAGTTGGGAATCTGTCTTGTTGTCCCAATCAGACATGCCCAGCTTGTCACACCTCACACTCCCTTTCACACACATTGCTTTGGGAATATGGATGTGTGTGTGAACATGCGTGAGTAAAGCCATCATTTTGTGGTGTTTCAGTCGATGCCCCAATGTGACTCATCATAATAGAGTTTGTTGTGTGCAATAAATTCTGAAGTTGTATTTTTATCAGGCTTTTGACAGAGATGCACGATATTATCAACATAATTTGTGTCAAAACAGGCAAATATAAGCTGTAAGTGTTAACTTGGTATTGACAGATATGAACATTTCTTACACTGCCAAATGTTATATTGGCTTTAACTATCAGCATAGTGTTCAATTGACCTATTGCTATGTCCCGCCCTCAAACGCGATGAGCCAATCACAGTGTGTATAGCCACTCCAATACACTTGGAGCCTGCTGCCTGGACGTCCATTGAAATGCATATGAGAAAGTCAGTTTTCGTCCATTTTTATGTGGTTTTTTTGTTGTTGAGATTTTAAGTTTAAAAATGGTCAAATGGTGTTCATGGGGTACATGCGACTCCAACACAAGGTATCCTGAGAGGCTGGGCAATGGAGTGTATTTTTTTCCTTTCCTAAGCCACATCTAAACCAAGAAAAGAGTCTTCTTTGGATAAAAGTTTTACGGTAGACCACAACATCAACTCAACGTGGATAAAATTAATAACATCTGTTCTAAGGTAAGCCAACATGGTATTTGAGGCAGCATATTGTCACTTTGCAGGAAAGAAATCTAAAGTTATCTTTAACATCTCTAACGTTAGCTAAAGTTAGCCTAACGTCCTAGCTGCGTTGTTCGTTGAGAGACACTCTTGGTAAAGATGGTAAAAAGGCCGTTATATTTTTCTCATATTCTGAGCCAAAAACCTTAACTTCAGTGGCACTAACTTTGATTCTGATCCTCTATCTTGTGGTCTGAGATTGTGATGGCAAGAGACGCGATTTATCACGTTTGCACTGGGACCTGTAAATTTTGGCTTATAACTGAAGCTTTTTATCGACCTTCTTGACAAAAAAAGATTAATATTTGGGGGGGAACACTACAGAAAAATTTCAGTTCGGTACGTACCTCGGTTTTGAAGTCACAGTTCGTTACGTTTTCGGTAAGGTGATTGAAGCAGATAAATAAAATTTCATTTTAATTTTTTGAATTAAATTGTATTAAAATAAATAGGCTAAAAAAATTACATTTAGGTTATAAAAAATGTTGCGACCTCCCTCCAAAAGTTCTTCAATGATTAAAAATATTAATAAATAAATACATTTTTGAATTACTAGGTTATTTTCATTGATATATTGACATATTTATACCCATTCTTTAAACACTAAAATTTCCCAGCTAACTTGAACGCATAATCACACAACCGCAAGTTAGCCTGTGAAATATGCAAATTAGCGTCTTTTTTGCTGATTTCAACACGAACTTCAGCACTGGACTACTTTTTTAACCAATGGGACCTACTACAAAGTTTGGAAGAACTTTTCACAGCCCATCTTGGAGGATAAAGAGGTTAAAGCCGTGTGAAATCTGAAGGTAACTTTACCTGTGACACAGCTGCAGAGTCCCTCTCTCACTCCTCCAAGGCTGATAGCTGAAGGTAAAGTTAATATGATTCACAGAGCCAGAGCACCATTGCCATTGCTAAATTACCATTGGGTGATTTAAATGAAGCCGGCGGCTCTTCTGACTCCACAATGACGGTTGCTGGCAGCTTTTAGGCTCATTGCCGCCACCTGGGTTGACGTGAAAACGTACTTTTTAATACTCACTCAGACATATGCGTTGTATTACTGCGTGCACCGAACTGTGAAGGCTGTGCCATGATGGTACGGGACGAATACAAATACCGTTACACCCCAAATTAATATATCCCCCCAATGCGTAGTTTAAACCCTTTTGGTGACTTCTAGATGATATGTGATCGTTCTCTCTCCAAAAATCATCAATGGCCTCCTGTGAAATGTCTTCTGCTGTGACAACTGCAATAGCGTCTGTCACTGAATGTTCGTTGTTTGTTCGAGTGAGTGGAGGGGGTGTGGCTTAGCAATAGGTCAGTTGAGTCTGTGGAGTTTTAGGCAGGACCAACAGACCTATGTCAGCTGAAGTCTGTTTTCTTTGTGCCTTAAGATATTACATGTGCTCAATGGACTTCAGTTTGTTTCTTTTTTATCCTTCAGCTTTAACCCTCTGAGTTCTAAGGGTGTTTCCTTGATTTTTACATTATTTTTTAATTCACCTTTTTAAGGTTCTTTCAAATAACACAATACACAGGTGTTTTTAATCACAATTTTTGAGACAATCTCAGCTTTATGCATATTGAGGCCCGGTTTTTGTCCTAGAGGACTGTATGAAGAGCTATTTTGAATTTTTGAATCTCTTGTAAAAAAACGCAACTTCACTCATGTAGACGAATTGTTTTGGTGCTTGCAATGGGTTTACCAAAGTCTTAGCTTCACAAATGTAGTGGAATATGTGAATGAAATAATAGGTAAGTGCAGAAAACATGTCTAAAATGAAATTTTGTCATATTGTTTTTTAAGCATTAATGTCTATCATTCTATTTTCACCACAATGAAGCTGTGTCATCTTCATCCCTGCTTCTCACTATTTGTTCCAGGGCTTCTGTAAAATTCAAACGCCATCATTGTAGATCAATAGATCTAATCCTCTCCCCTTGCTCTTGTCTCTCGCCTTACCTCTCCCGCAAAAAATGGTGATAGGGACGACAAGTGCTCATTGCTTTATGTTGATCCTGTAACTCTGGCTGTGAATCATGTGGAAAGGCAAGTTACAATGTTACAATGTCATGTAGTAGATGCTTTTATCCAAAGCGATGTACATTCGAGATCAAGAACAACACAAGCAAAGATCTAGACAAGAGGAAACAACATTGGTAAGTGCCGCAAAGTGCTTCAAGTCCAATTGGTGCTGCCATGCAGTGTTAAAGGCAAAGCACAGTGTATAACAATTTCTTTTTTTAACAAACTTCAACAATGAAACAACCAAAATCAATGACCTCTCATCATCACCAACAATTACATTGTAACAAATAAAGACTAGATTACCAAGTGCCTGGTCCCTCAGAGAGAGCTGGGCATAAAAATCCCAGGACAGTGCGAGCCAACTGTAGTTGGGAGACTCTACCTCTGGGGACAACAGAAGAGAATAGTCTAGCTAAGTGCATAAGGTTCTGTAAAGAGCTGGGTCTTTAGTTTTCTCTTGAAAGTAGAGCGAGACTCCAGCGATCGAATGAAGTTTGGTGATTCATTCCACTATTTAGGGACAACAAGAGAAGTGTCAGGCTAATGACTTAGGACCCTGATGTGCTGGAAATACCAGGTGCCTTTCGCTGGCTGAGCGTAGTGGGCAAGAAAAAGTGTAGACCTGGATGAGTGATTCCAGGTAAACAGAACATAGTTTAAACTAATTCCTTCCCTGAGAGAGGGATTACTGTCTATATTACACAACAGCATTGTTTTGATATCAAAACATTTTTTGTAATTAAAAAAGAAAAAACATAATTGGGTGGCTGGGTCTTATATTTTTGTTGCTGAGGTATTGAAACTGGCATCCATATTGTTTGATTTTTATAAGAATTTTGGCAAAAAAAACAAAACAAAATAAAAAAAACAAAAACAAAACAAGTGAATGAACTTAAAGAAGCAAAAATTTCTTGGGAATGTGGCACTTAGTGCTACAGTAGTGATATTATTGTATACCAGAACACCACTTGACAAGGGAAACTGAACCCTCTACAGCAAACCTTACCACTATATATCTCTAAATCCTTCACATTGATCCTTAGACAGCGTAATCTTTGTCATTGTCTCTCTGACATAGCCACAAGGAATTTAGTTGGATCATGTTGTATCTAAGGGAATCACACTTTCCTTACAAGCTCGAGGTCTTAAGCTGTGACTTGATTGCGGTGCATCACTCGGGTGTGTGGGTCATTGCCCCACCCTGCCTTCCAGTCCACCTGTCCTCCCAGGCTGGCATCCAGCTGTCCGGTCAGCCAATCAGCCAGTAAGGGTCAGACAGGCCTTGTTAGCTCAGTCAAGTGTATCCATTCACCCCAAAGCCACCCCTTTGCCCCAGTATGCTTACCCCTATAAACCGCCTCTACTCTGTATCCCAAGGTCATCATGTCCTGTGTGTTTTTGTGTGCGTGTGTAAGATGAGAGATGGGGTGGCAGTGGAGAGAGGGAGGGGTGCTTGAGACAGAGGGTGAAATGGATGGAGGCTAGAAGACAGAAATAACAAGGGAGACAAGTGTAAGTGTGTGTGTGTGTGCATGCATAGATTGGGATTGGCGTGTTTGTGTGTGTGGGATGGGATGGAAAGTGGGTCATGGTGTGGTCTGTGTGTGAAGCACCAGGAGCATCATATTGACCCCTAGGGCTGCTGTCTGCCGCTCTCCTCTCTTACTGCTCACACACACACACACACACAGATACATAGACACACTCAGACGTCTCTGCCTTTTGCCCTCATATATCATCTACCAGGGCTGAAGACTAGAGGGAAATCAGAGACACACAGATCTATTTCTCTGGTCTGGAAAATCTGCACATCTCAATCGCTCAGATACTTTGTTTTAGTTTACGTCTGGGAAATGACTGAATGAACTCTGAGAAAGTGGTGCCAAAAACTTTGGAACTTACATCCCCATTTGATCGAGAACCAGCGTGCTGAACTACAAACAAGCGTTTCCATTGTGTTTAGTTGCCTTGCTCCTCAGTACAGTTAAATACAGCGTGTCTTTATGGTTAAACTCTACATGGAAGTCCCCACAAGAGACAGATATAACTTACAAGGTGTATGTACAGTTGGCAGGGGAATGTCAAAGAAAGTTTGGAAACTTGTTAAGTAGGTCTGGCTAAAATGGAAAATATGATACTGTAGCTACAGTGATAGCAGTGAAAGGAGGGTTGTATATGATATATATCTATCATCGAGAGAGAGAATTAAAGGAGCCTGTATGAAAGGTTTATGGTGCTTGGAAAAGAGAGTGTCTCCAGAGCTCTTTTTCCTACATAAATATACAAGATCTGACTGCAGTGAACTCCCCTGAACTGCCTGAAAATCCCAGGCAGGATGCTTTATTATCAGCGAGAACTAAAAATGTAAAATACTCTCCAGGCAGGGAGAAACAAATCTGTTTGCAGAGTAATCACCATGAGAACTCTATAGCGCTAAGCTAGTTCATTTTAGGGTGCAATCATATCAACACAAAAGTCTTTGATTATTTAGATCACAGTGTCAATTAGTGAAGGGAGCATGCAACTGTATATGCCTTTGTAAATTAGCCTATTTATAGAACATTTTTATTACATGAGCCCTATAGCCGTCAGCTGATGCACATATTGTAATTGTTCATGTAATAACTGGCTTTTGTCTCATCTGAGGTAATCATTGTGAATTAGTCTGACAATGAGGCAATCACACAAGATAGATGTTTTAATTTAATGCATTTAATGCAATACAACACAAGGCCATTGTTATCTTTGCTTTCCTATAAATTAAACGGATGAGTTGTGAGAGTAGTTGATGGTATAAGGTAAACCTTGTTTTCAGTTGAGATTTTTTAGCAGACAAAAGGACCACCCAAGTGTATGAAAGCTATAAAAACAACAACTTTATTGTATATGGTGCGAACTCTGACAACTAAATCAAAATCAAGTATCATCTGCGTAGGAGATGTTTGGTTTTATTTGTATGATGGAACTTTCTCTACAGTTAAATCAAAAGTAACATCTGAGGTTAATGCGAGATTTAGGTAGTGCAGTAAGAACTGATGGGACAGCTGTAGGAAAAGTGAGTGGTTATACTTGATGGTTACATGAGACAGGAGAAAAAAAAGGGAAAATAGACTTGAGGTTATGTTGTGAAAATGAAAAGTAGAAGAGATTAAAGAGATGTTATGTCAGGAGATGGGGGAGCATAAAGAATGATAGTAGTTTTTAGAATGTTTTGGTAAAATATGAGGTATGCGCACACTGATAGGAACGTAACAACACTATGAATTATGTCTGGCTCTTTACCTCCTGATATGTCTGTGACCAACAATTTTTTTTTTTTTTTTTTTTTGCACTTCAGGGTTTCAAGTAAAATACTGTTATCTGGGACAGCTCTGGAAACATTATTTGGCTCCTATCATGTTTTATCCTTTACATTTGTTTTATTCACTTTTACCCAAACTTATGTCCTCAGCTGACTCGGTGAATCCACCTCAGGCAAGGCTCTGCTTTGCATTTAGATAGTCTCTATCCCTGAATATTATTGTGCAATTTAACAGCTGTACAGACAGACGTATTTAATTATTAAAAAATGTCCTCAAAAGGCCTTTTTTTTTCCAGATGACACTTGTGTCTTATTTATTTATGGCTTCTATCTCTTTGTTTACAATATACTGCCTATTGTATTATATATATTATTATAGCACTGCCTCTGGCAATTGATTTACTGCTGATAGCATCTTATGACTTCTATAATTTATTTTGTTGTTTCATGCAATAAATTGTTCTGTATAATGTATACTATACTCTATTCTGATTTAGCCTTTTCAATTAGTTTTCCTAAATCTCCTGGCTCTTTACAGCAAGATAAATATCTGTGATTTTATCTTAATGTTCAATTGATAATTGATTGTTACAGCTGTATGTCAGATATGTATATGTCCTCTCCTTATTTCTACACACATCAAATCACCCACCTGTTATCTTTTTTGACATATTCTGTGCAAAACGGCTGGGGATCAGTCAACACTCACCACAAATAAACAGTCTGACATAAACCAACAAACATTCATTTAGAAACCCAACTTCCAAAAAGCTGGGATGTTGTGTAAAATATGCATTAAAACAACACAAGGGGGCTGCAAATCCTCTTCAACCTATATTTCATTAAATCCAACACAAAGACAAGATATTTAATGTTTCATCAGGTTCTGAATTTGATGCCTGCAAAGAACACCAAAACAGTAGGGGATGTGGCAAAAAAATACTGGAGAAGTTGTGGAATTTTCAACAACACCTGAAATATTCCACAGGTAAGTAGGTTAATTAGTAACAGGTGATAGTATCAGGATTGACTGTAAAAGGAAAATTCCTGGGAGCAGTTGTAACTGAGTTGCTAGCCCTGGCATCTATGAGGAGAGGCCATAGCCCTCAACTCAGTTGTCGAGTGATTCCTGGTACTGTCTTCCCCCATTCTCTCTCCGGTGTTTCCTGTCTCTCTGCAGCTGTCCTTTTAAATAAAAGCAAAATGCCCCAAAATGATATATGGATAAATAGATGATGGATTGATGGATGGATGGGTGGGTGGATGGATGGAAAGATGGATCACTCTTGAAAGACTCAGTTGCTCACAGTCAATGATGGCATATGATTCTCCACTTTGTAAATGACTGTGTGGACAAATAGTCCAACAGTTTATGAACAACCTTCCTCATTATTCACTTTTAAGTATATTTGGAGATTTACCCATCAACAGGCCATATGATTTTAAAAAGCTTTATAGAGAAACTTGAGATATCTTTGCAAGTAAGGGGCTGAAAACCAGAATTGGATTGCCATGACCTTTGACCCCTCAGATGGCACTGTATTAAAAACCACTTTCATTTCATGATGAATATTTCAACATGGACTCGTATGGAAGTCATCGATACTTAAGTGTGTCGCTGTATCTAAGGGACTCCACCATGCAAAACCAAAGCCATATCAACAACATCCAAAAGTGTAGCTGACCTAAAGTGGAAAATGATGCAGTGGTCTGACGAGTCCACATTTTAAGTTATTTTTGGAAATAGTTGCTATCAAGTCCCAAGGTTAAAGCAGTAAAGGATCATCCAGATTGTTAAAGTTCAAGAGCCAGCATCTGTGATGAGGGTCTATTAGTGTCAGTAGCATGGATGACTTGCACAACTGTGAAGGCACCATTAATGCTGAGAGGTACATTCATCTAGACATCTTTTTCAGGGATGATCCTGCTTATTTCAGAAGGTTAGTGAGTAGTTACATTCAGCACAAGTTACAAAAGCATAGCTTCACAGCAATAGAGTTCAGAACCTTCTCTTGCTGAAAATGTGTGGCACATTATGAAGAGAAAAATTTGACAGTGGACACTTTGCATTGTTGTGAAGCTAAAGATGTACATCAAGCAAGAATGGGAAAGAATTCCACTTTCACCACGTAAATTATCAGTGTCTTCAGTCCGCAGCAGATGCTCACAGAGTGCTGTTAGTAGAAAAAGTGATGTAACATGGTAGTAAACAAGCTTCTGTCTAGGGCTGACAGCTTCAATTCGATTGGTCGATTAATTGATCGGAAAGCTTTAGGTCGACCAAGATCACCCTGGTCGGCAAATCACCCCCCCCCCCCCAAGATGCTTGTCTGGGGGCAAAAGCGTGTCAGCAGCTGAGAGAGAGACGTGCTACTGGGAACAGGGGCAATGCAGCTCTTGGAATTACAGGTAGAGAAGCACACAAAGCTAGCAGAGTGGGATGTTTTCTGATATTTTACAGCATTAACGCTCAGAAACAACACATCAACTCGTCACAAAGTTGCAGGCTGTTGGTATTGAATTGGCGCTGCTGAGTCTCTCTGCTCTGCCCTCCCTCACTGTATCAACTCCCGCGGTCAGTTTAATTTACCTGTCGGCAAATAGGCTGCGTAGTATCATCTCGTTTTATAATCTCCTTAAAGCGTTCACGTTAACGTTGGCTTCTCTTACAGTCACACAGAAAGGAGAGGTGATGAAAGGCGATGCCAGCTGGTCATTAAGGCCCAACGAGCAAACTTTTTTCCTCTCACCTCCGTAAATAAACGCTGCATGCTGCCTGCTTCATGCTCGTAAATGACAGCGCGGGCTGGATCAAGTGATCCTGTTACAAATGAATGAAAAACGATGATCTGAGGTTATTTTGTAGGCTGTATGGGTTTAAAGAGTTACGGTGCTGGGATCATGGAGACCAAAGGCAGGTGTGCGCTGATCGTCTCTCAATTAATTATATTATATAGTAAGACGTGATGAGCCGAAAAGATATATTAATGCTTCCAAAGGCTTGTTATGTTCATTTTAGGATCATTTAGAGTACCAAGCAGGTGCAGTGAGGAGCCTGGATGGATTGAATTAGTCCCCAACGAGGTAACTTTTTATAATGAATTAAATTTTTTTACCTGAACGACCAATCGATTATTTGGTGCCTGGGTGCGATTTTGGTTGACCAAGTTTTTCTTTGGTTGACTACAGCCCTACTTCTGTCCCAACTATTTTGGTGCCTGGTCCATCAAATTCAGAGTGTGTGTGTATTTCCAAAAACAAGAGCATCAATTTGAACATGAAATATCTTTTCTTTATGGGTTAGGGTTAGGGTTTGGCTAGCTGACATTGCCTCCTGTTGTTGATCTTCACTTGACTGCTCAGCTGAATGTTGGTTTTACTTTCTTGCTTTTTTCCCCATGTTATTAATAGTTTGTGCAAGTTTATGCAGTCTTCTGTTTTCAGTTATTAAGCAAGTATGACAAAATTATTTACAATGTTTTGACAGAGCTCTCCCAGCTTGCACCTACTGTGCCGTCAGACAAACCGGAACCGGAAGCAATATTGTGGTTTTTTAAAAGAGTCGATCTGGATCAGAGATTTTTGTTTGTTTTTTAACCCTGTCCTAGTACTTTCCACTGTTATGTTCTTTTCCCCTCATGACCTCATGTGGGGACTTGGCATCACCCCCAAGTTTGGTTGGCCCTCCCCACTCAGAAGAAAGTTCCGCCCTTCTGTGCTGATCCTCCTCTCTGATGCCAGCTGAGATGATGGTTTGAATCCCAGTCAGTGCATAAGCCAAATTCAGTTTGGGCCCTTGGGCAAAGTCATATCTTTGGATAAAAGCGTCTACTAATGACAACGTAACATTGTAAAACTGTAACATCAGGAGTGCCTCATCCATTTCCTGTGAGGGGTGTGGTCAGCGGTGGAGTCAGACAGCTCAGTACCATTTAAAGCCACAGACACAGAAACAGCTAATTGGGAGCAGGGCTGAAACAGAGGGGTTTTAAGACATGCAAAAATCCATTACTGGAGTATTTTTCCAGCAACAAACTTCACAGACATGTTTTGAGGACCTCTGAGACCAATATAAAGTTGTCTTAAAAGGGTAAAATATGTCCCCTTTTTAATAATACTCCAGTGCATCTTTTACCTTAACTAAGCATGCAATTTCCTTCCTTTGTAACAGTGGCGCTGTGAGTTTAAAACTTTTCAACATGTAGAACAACGTAATAGCAACACGCATTGTTTCTAAAGCCTTAACAAGACTTTGTTACTGTATACTGTGAGGCATCAAGTAAAGTACACACAATAACTTTTCCGTCCTTAAAATCTACTTTATATGTTTTATTATTTGTGTTGCATTTCTATGTAACATTTTTTTGAAAGCTTGATCTCATGCCAGCTCATTTCGACATTGAGTCTCATATAGTCTTTATGTGTGTGGTTGTGCTGTAGTCACATCCTGGAGGTATTTCATTAACATTGTTTATCTGTGAGTAAATTTAGAAAAAGTAGAGATCAGCTAAAAGGAAACATGACTTTATCAATGTGTGCTTTAAGGGAAACAAGTGAAGATCTGCATCTTAATCACCTAGCTATTAAAAGTTGTTTTCTTGTTTACAGTAAATGAGTGAAATGAATTTACATTTTTCAGTTTTCATCTGTGAATTGGCACATCTGCATAAAATGGATACAGGGGAGATGAGGGAAATTATTTTATTCCCCATTCTGCCTGTTATTGTTTGTGTGTTTTCTGCGCTTCTGACCCTACAGCTGAGCCTCATCTCTGTTTCTCTGCAGGGGGCTTCACACACCTGTGGGTACATTGGACTACAGACACTTTGAGCAAAGACAGCAGAATACATAATTTCATAGTGTTTATGAAACAAAATATTTATGATTTCAAAGGTGCACGCATATGGGTTTGGCAAGTGTCAAACTGCTGCTGTCACATGAATGCTTTTTAATATTAACAGACAAATGTTTGTTCTACATCAGAGCGTGGTACTCTGCTCACTGATGACACTACAGTTTCTCTTTCTGTTTCAAGCTGATTTTTTTCTGCCCTCTGTCTTTGTATCCCTTTACCCACTGACTGTGTTTTCCCACTTTCATCTCCACCACTCTGTTGTTCCCCTCAGTCCTCATTTCACATCTTGTTTGTTGTTTGCTTGCATTGTTGGTCATCCTTAAATCCCATTTGGGTTTTGAGTATCACCTGCCTCCACTTACACTCACTTTTTTTCTTTTCTTCTCTCTCTCAGGATGACCCTTCCTATTGCTTTAATCCTTTTTTGCTGCCTTTCTTTTCATATTCACTTGCAGCCATCTGATCCTTGCTCTCACCCTTTCTTTTGTCTGTCTCCATCTGTACCAATTTAGTGCACCTGATCCCATAACCCTCTCTCCTCATCTCCATAGTACTGTAGTTAGTGATTGGGTTATTTATGGCCCGGGTATCAGTGCTAAACATATAATTTATGTTGCACCAAATGTTTTCTATTACTGAAGGTCTGGACTGCAGGCCAGTTTAGCACCTGGACTCTTACTGTAAAGCCATGGTGTTGTTGCTGGATGTGGTATGTGATTAAGCATTATTTTGCTGAAATATGCAAGGCCTACCTTGAAAGAGTCGTTGTCTGGAAGGGAGCATATGTTGCTCTAAAACATCTACATACTTTTCAGCATTTATAGTTCCTTTCCAAATGAGTAAGCGACTCACACCGTAGACACTGATGTAACACTGTACCATCACAGATGCAGGCTTTTGAACTGTGCACTGATTACAAGCTTGAGGGTCCCTCTCCTTTTGAGTCTTCAGGACAAAGCGTCAGTGGTTTCCAAAAATAATGTGAAATTTGATTTATCTGACCATAGAACAGTTTTCCATTTGCCTTTGTTCATTTCAGATGAGCTTTGGCCAGAGAAGACGGCAGCGTTTTCTGGATCATGTTATCATGTCATCATAGCTTCTTCTTTGCATGATACAGCTTTAACTGTATTTGTGATGGCAATGGTGATCTGTGTTAACAGACACTTCCCTGAGCCCATGCCATGATTTCCTGTCCAGGATCATGCCTGTTTTTAATGCAGAGCTGCTGGAGGGTCCAAAGATCACCAGCATCAAATATTGACCTTCAGCCTTGTGCATGTGTGCACAGCAACTCCTCAGTATTTCCTTAATCTTTTGTTATTATGGGGGGGGGGGGGGGGGGTATTCTAAGTTATCACATTTTAACTTTGAGGAGCATTTTTCTAAAATTGCTCTACCATTTTTAGACACATTTTTTCTGTTTGGTGAACTTCTGCCCAGCTTTACTTCTAAGGGGGTCGACCTCCCTAAAATGCTCCTTTTATACCCTGTCATGTGACTGACCTTGCTAATAAACATAAGTTGCAAAATATTCCTTCAGATGTTTCATTAGTACCACTTATTTTTATAGCCTTTTGTTGCTCTATCCCTTCTTTTTTAAGATGTGTTGCTACCATCAAATTTAAAATGATGTCTTATGTTCTATTGTGAATAAAACCATTTTTTTCTGTTTTTATTTAGGTTTTTACACAATGCCCAAACCATTTGGAATTGGGGTTGTAAGATGTGAATAGGAATGTTTCAGGGGGTATAGACTGAAGTAGTGTCACTGTCACACTTGTATGTGGTTTACAGAGAGCTTTTTTTGGTACAGTTTACATAGTTCACGTAAAAATGTCTAAGGAAATTGATGCCTTTGTTACTTTTGCAAAGACTTCCCTTCCCTTTGGTAAAGTATTTCCCTGCAAAGACAGGGAAATACTTTACCAAATTTGATAAACAGCTTTTTCTGCACTTCCTTGAGTGCTTCTTCAGATTTCGTCTTTCTTGTATTTCGTCCTCTGTCCAGGTGATCCTGTAGTGCCTCAGCATAGTCAGGCCTGAACAGGTCACTCCATGAATAAGTGTCATGTCAACCGTTTTCTCTCCAGATATGATTTCACTGAAGTAGAAGTGTGCTTGGGATTGCAACGCAAAATATTCAGTTCCCATTCAGGTGATTTCCACAAGGAATGGTGTAATGAATTACACACTCGTGCTTAATAATCAAATATGATGTTGGCCTAATAGTTTTACATAATACTGTTTTAATTTCTTTCTTTTTTTTCTAGTCATAGTGGCAAAGCTGTATTTGCAACTTCATAGCCACTGTCCACACATTAGGTGAGCTGCTGAACTCAAAGACACTGTTTTCCAATAAGAAACTTACAGATGAAAATGAAACTCAGGTTTCTCAACTGAGTTGACTTGACTGAGTCAGTAGAACGTTTTGACAGGAGCAGAAAGTTCCAGAATTTTGGTTCTAAGGCCTTTAGATCCCGATCACCATGTTTTCAGACAGTAAGTTAAGTGTGATGATCACAGTAAACAGGTTGGTAAATATGGATGAATAAGTTATGTAAGGCAATGCGAGGGAAGTGTTCTAAAAGTATTGATGAGAACTTTAAACTTGACCCTGTAAACCACAGGGAGCAAGTAGAGATTTCAGTATGGGATTGATGGAAGACAGTTTAAGAGACAGACTTTGAAATAGTAATTTTTCATTTGCTGGGATTTAATGTTAGAAACATGTATTATTTATGCCTGCAGTATGCAAATTATTGCACATCTCTTTAAATTTCCTTTTTTAAACTGATCTTTGGCAGGAATCATCTCAGCCTTCTGTCTGAAGTCATTTCAAAGCTATGAATACAAGGGAGTTAGCAGGTTTAACTCAGGGTTAACCAACTCATTCTTCAACACACACACAGCATTTACCCTTTCACACACATGGATACACACACCCACACTTATACAAATACGAGGATGCTTGTCTTACCCCCTCGGGGCTTTTTCTTCATCAGATAAAAGATTAGTCAACAGTTTTTTGTGCACATTCTGTACTTACAGCCTCTCAAATAATTGCCCTCTGGCCATAGCATGCAAAAATAACCAAATCATTCCCCTGCCATTGGCTGCACCTCCATACCTATGCAAATCTTATGCAAATGTTTTACTTTCCAGAGATTTCCCAACAACAGCATTTCTATGGGTGGTCGGAATTTATATGCAGTAAAAGCTGAGTCACTTAGGGTCATCCCCGGCAGCTTTCCCACACAGAAGGATAGATAAAAGAAAATACGGATGTTGGGGTCCATGAATTAATAACTTCACACAGTTACTTAAAGTTAATCTTTTACATAGTGCTGACAAACAGTGTACAGTGCAGCCAAAAGTACGACTGTGAATATTACTTGGTATCACATCGGACTGTGCACTGTTTATGAATCTTAATGGCATAATTACTTTATGTTTGCACTGGTTTAGGGAAAAAAACATGTTTATTTTCTTTTTTCCCTGTGCTTGCAGAATACAGCAGAATAATAATGGAATAAGGGGCGTCTATTGTTTACACAAAATCAGAGAACTTAAAAACACTTTGAGATGTTGGGCTATTTTAGAAAAACTCTCTGCTGCCATGTGCAACTGTGCATGGTCTCTAGAAATGCATTTTTAGGGTTTGCATTTATCGCTAAGATCATTAACACTACTGCTCTGCCAAGAGTGAGTTTATGCATAAAAACAACAGCCAGGATCATGTTTTGTTGTCTTGTGGCACACTTAAATGCTGTAAAGGCTTGACTAGTTTCAAAATGAATAAAATTTGCTTGGCTGAAGAAGCTGTCACTTTCTGCCATCTTCATTTCAGTCTGACTGTGATGTTACTCCATTAGCTCATTTTCATGGAGGAACAGGCAGTCTGCAGGAAGTAATTCATGGTGGCAACTGTAGACATGTTTGATTTCTTTTGTCAGTTTGGACCCATCAGTGTCAGCCCCTACTCGGCTCCTAATTCACCTTGCTGTGAAGTTTCTGCAATACTTCATTAGACATGGCTGACACTTAACCAACAAAAGTTAGGCATCATAGCAAATGTGTGAAATGACTTAAGTATCTAAATGTGTTGGAGCAAAGTTTGCACCTCCTGATATTTCTCAGATTTTATGAGATAGGGCTGGGTATTTCCTATAGCCTCACAATATATGACTTAAAGTGACACAGCAGTCATGATGCGAAACAGATTATGTTACACATTGATTTTGGATAATAGACCTGTCATACACAGAAATCAGCACAATAGCAGTTCTTTGTTGTAGATGATAACAGCAGAGTCCTAACTGACAGGGCCCTGAAATTTAAAACACTAGAATTCATGTCCTCAGAGAGAAATAAATTAAAGTGTGTTTTTAAAATCACTGAGCTACTAATTGTTTTGTTTTTTTTTTTACTTAAAAGAGCCCTCTCTGTCGTCTCTTTTGTTTTTGTTTTTTTTGTACAACAATGTTTTTATGGTTTTACTTGTATTTGCAAGATTGTCTTTTTGCTTTGTGTGCATAAAACAAAGGCACTAATGTTTCTGTATTGAACTAATGAGTGGGGTTTTACAGCATTTCTCATATTTATAAGCGGCTACATGAAGCCTTTAATTTCAGCTATGCTGTACCTCTAAAATCTTTTCAAATCAAGCATGAAAGTGCTGTTTGCGATCTTCTGATCAAGTTTAGGAGTTAAAGGAAAATTTTACTTAATAGCATCATTCAGTCCTGACTGGGATGACACACTGTGGCTTGGTGTAAGGAGCCTAGCTGTTGTTGCATACTGCTAATTGAAGGGGATGTGGGGAAAAATCGTTACAGCATAGTATTGCGATATTTTGCGTGGCGATATTGTATCGATTTGTCTGCCAAGTATTGATTTTTAAAAAAAATCAATTGCTTAAATGGCCTGCAGTAATGAAAAAATGAAATCAATTGCTTTTACTGTCACATGATGATGATGTTGCACCCCTTATCCAGTGAGGTCGACAGAGGTGATCATACAGCAGGAAAAGTTAGCAAAACAAATTTGGCAGCACCAGGGAAAGGACATTAGGAATGCAAGCAGGGCATGAATGAGATGGACATGACACATCGGGTTTACAAGGAATGCTGCATGAAAATAAAATACTGCAGAAAGACGACAGCCTTGAGGGTAAGGCTAATGCTAAAACAGCAAAGCAGTTGAAAAAATGGTATAGATTGTAAGATATATCGCAAAACTCACTGCATTGCAAAGTGTTTAAAGTTGCAGTAATATTGAATTGTGACCAAAATATTGTGATAATGTCATATCTTGGTGCCACTAGTGAGTCCCATCCCTACTAATTAGCCTTTGTCTTGTCCTGTATAGAGGAAAGTTGTTGGTATTGCTGCAGTGTTTTACCTTGTATTTGCATAGCTTGGATATTGTGTGACTTATGTCCAACTCTGGGCTTTCTGGTGTCGAGGAAGCCAAAAATAATCCAGTATCGTTGCTTTCAGTCTTGCTGGCAGTGGTTTGACTGTCAGATCCATAGTTATGCGTTTTGATCTGAAGTTTGCTGCATCATGCAGTTTAGCGCCTGCTCACATTTGTTGGCTTTTTTTGTGCTGTTCACTATGGGTGATATGTATGTAACTGCCATCACAACATTTCATTCATATCAGTTCTGTAACATCTGTACCCATTCATGGTGACAAGGAGTATGTGAGGATATACTGCCATATAGCTTTTTTTAGCACAGGAATAATGAGGTTTTCTCATCCACTGTTGATTGAAAACAGTTCACAAAAGGTAAAGTCATTTAAAATTGAAGTTGATATAAATGTGTCCCTTGGATTCAATTTGAGCTAAAATAGTCTCTCTCAATTTTCTGTGTGCTATGATTTTTACGTTCATGGAGAAAGATAATGCAGCTTGATGATATTTCACACTAGGTAATGGGGCAAATCTTTCATAACAAATCATTAAGAAAAGCTGTTGCTTTAGTCATTTTTCTTTTTGCTTTATATCTTAAATTCATCGTTCAGTAACACCAGGCAAAATCTTTCTCACAACATGAAGTTGGATTTTGTTCCGGTTGTGGTTGGTAAACCCAACAAAGAGGGAGTTTTAACTCTTTGTTAACTCTTCAGATTATAGCATTTCAGAGAAGGATTATGGGAAAACAACAGGTTTACACACCCAAGTACCATAAATTTTATGAGACTGTATTGATAAAGGCACTATGATGTTTAATCATTATTTAAATGCTAAAAGATGTGGTCGTGATTCACTTTTTATAATGTTTCAATCCCTGACTGTCTTCTGCTATTTGACCCTCACAGTGTGACTTTGTTAAACTGAGATCATGAAGACCAAGCATGTATCATGACAGAAATACATAGCTCACAGACCTGTGAAACAGGAAGTGATTACGTTTTTAGTGCACTGGATTGCATTGGATATTGGTCTGTTTTGAGTCTTGATCCGTTTTTGTAATATGCATCTTACTTTCAGATTCTTGCCACAAAAATATATTAAAGTTTTTCAGTAATAACTTAAATATTTATTCCTTTTTTATCAGTATTATCTTTTTAGGTCATTTTAGGTTGGGATTATCACAGGCTGTCATGTTGAGGCCTCAGACTCTGTAAATGTTTAGTTGTTTTATTTATTTACACTTAAAACATTAACACTTCACATCCTTAAAAAGCAAAAGGTTGCTTTGCCCTGATTTTCCTTTGTGGCTGAGAAGCTGGTGCCCATCTGACTTCTCTCATCGCTTTGTGTTGGCTTTGACCCTCAGTTTACTGGTAGTGGCATCAAAGGGAGCTTAAATTTGCCACCAAGGTGCGGTGTCATACATCCTGTCATTTCCTGTTGCTGTGGCTGGACTTGGTCAGCATTTTGCACTCAACAGGGGGGCTGAAATACTTGTTTTTTTGCTCTACAGTGAGTCTGCCATGCAGATGCTTAACTGGAACAAGAACAGCTGCTGCTGTTGTCACTTTCAGGACTAAGGGAAGGCTTAGAAGTTTACAAAAACCAAAAAAATATGACTAACTTGGTTATTTGGATGTTGCACAGAACTGCCTTGTTTCAGTGATTAAAGCAAAGGTTTTAGATGAACAACATGTGTGATGGCAAGAACAGCAAAGCAAATCCTCCCCTAAGTTAAAAGAGCTGGAAAATATTGATTAATGATAATAATGCTAATTAATTCATCTCTAAAGTTAAACCTTGTATGAAAATGCTGAACAGTTGCACCGCTACTATAGTGACTTAAAAACAAGTAAATCATTGATGTATAAAAGAAAACAGCTAACTTCATAACTGATCACTGACCATTTTATCTGATGTAGACTCTTTAAAATCCTTTGTTCCTTGATGTTTTAGCCTCTATTGATACTCCAGCAGTATTTTGTTTAGTTTCATTAGTGTACTGGTCTAGTTGTGCTGACTCTGTAGATGGGGTTGTTTTGCAGATGTTTTTATCCATCTTTACTCTGTGTGTGTGTGTGTGGGGGGGGGGGGGGGTTGAATTGATGGAGAGCTTGTTGTTGTTGGTCTGGAAAGCCCCCCTCGGGACAGAAAGGAGACAGCAACCACACAGCTGAGACCACTCCCACTAGTCCGGTGTGTGTGTGCGTGTGTGTGTGTGTGTACGTTTTTGTGTGCATTAGTTGCCTAGATAAATAAAGGTGTGGGCATAATGGGAACCATTTGCCAGCTGAACTCGTCTCTCTGCGCTTGTCAAGTCACGAACAAATACGCTTCATTGTTTTTCAGTTGTAGTTCAAGGATTAGTCATTTTTAAAAATCTTTTTATACTCCTGTCCCAAAAGAAACGAGTCTTCAGAGCACGCAAAGCTCCAAAAAAACAAATCTAACTAATGATTCATGTTTTACCAGTGTGACTCACTCTATTTTGGTTGACTAACAAGCTGTGCAGATGTGCAGCTGTTCTCATGGTTTATGGGATCTCACCGTCACCTTCTGTCTGATTCAACTTTTACAACTCAAGGCCCCAACTTTTATATTTTTATGTGTTATATTAGGTAGTTTAGATGAAAATAAAAGTCATAGAGTACTAAAAAATCTTTAATATTAAACCACTTATCTAATATGAATTTATAGCTGTTAAAGGGATATCGACTCCTTCAGACCTATCAGGGGGTGCTGTGCGATATCTCTAGATCAGGAGTTCCCACACTTTTTAGCCTAGGGTCCCCCAAAGTTACATTGCCAGAGACTTGGGTCACCCAAAAGTCCCAGTCCCAGGACATAAAATGTTACACACACCCTTGCACACTCACTAGGCTCTGTCAACATTGACATAAAAGCAACACAAAAGAACACAAGAGTTTTAAAAACACATTATATTCAGAAATCTATTGTGTGAAAAGGCTGAAAGCAGAGTGTACCCTTTTAACTACAAAATATTTCTTTGTCATGTGGAAATCATCTCATGACCCCCTCTTTGGTGCTTTGTGTCCTCCATGGGATCCCGACAGAGCTGGAGAAAGTACACGACTAATAATTTCAGGTGAAGTACAGCTACTCTGATTAAAATTTACTTAAGTAAAAGTAAGAATACTGGTCTATAAATCTACTCAAATAAATGTAAAAAGTATTAAATTTAAAGTAAAATGAACATCATAACTGACAATGTTAATTAAACTAATGCACAGTCAAAATTTCACACAGAGTGGCTGTGCCGCGATCCACCGGCGAATAGTACTACAGAGCAAATCGCTCGCTGTCTAGTCAGTCTGAGCAGTTCCTCTGCCTGCTCCAGTCTGACACTGGCAGATCCCTTCAGCACCACTCCACTGTGCTTTGTTGGTGATATGCCACAGCAGGTTCATTTTCAGCAGAGACCACTGCCAATTCATGTCAATTCCTGTTGATGAGAGAGCTCCAAACATGAAGTGGAAAGCATTGAGTAACCGATACTTTGAAAATACAAAACAATGCATGGTCTCCCGCTCATAAATCATGACTATATCAACATCATGTCTCATCCTGCAGCTAGAGCAAAAGGTCAGCGGTAGGTCAGTGGGTCACAGAGCTACAAGAGCGCTATTGACGCAGAAAAGTTAACATGAATCTTTTAACTTCCTAACGTACGCACCCATGGCAGAAGCAATATCATGGACTAATGCCAGAATGTATGACAGGTCAGCCCCAAAAAGGTAAAATATTCTGCTGAAGACATACTATTCCTGCATGAACTTGCATCTCCCGTGATCTCTGCCCTCTGGTCAGGACTGAGCCTCATTGCCTAGAGCTCTAGACACACTTCCACTGTGCAAGGCTGCTCACCTTCGGTCGGCAAAACTGTGACGCTGCAGACACAGCACAGCAGTTGTATGTGGAAATTGTGGATAACTCAGTGGATAACTTAACTCATGGTGCAAATGTGTCTCACATCAAAAACAACAAGAGACACCAAAAGACTCCCATCCGTCATCAGCTGTTTTGAGGATGTGATGTGATATCGTTCTCTTACTTTGTGCTACTGCCAGTCAGCAGAATTGGAAAAAGTAGTAAGAGGATTGTACTCTGGTTAAAATGTACTAAGTAGAGATAAAAGTACTGATTTCAAAATGTGCCCAAAAATACAAGTAGCAAAACACTACTCAGTTACAGTAATTGAGTAAATGTGATTAGTTACCTCCACCCCTAGGTCCCACTTTGGTAACCACTGCTCTAGATCAGCCTAATAAGTGTGTGTCCTCATTGTACCCTCCTGGTAGTCGAAGTGAACTGGTCAGATGAGAGCTCATCGGCTCATTAGCGAACTAATTGACCAAACGGCTGGATGGTGTCCGCCCTTGTTCTCTGAGAATGTGGCATTTCCCTTAGACTATAACTGGTACGCCTGCTCTGTGTCATACAGTCAGATTTTTTTTTTTATCCACATCACCTTTTGCAAACAATGTATTGAAAATATCTGTCCTTTCTCTTTTCCTGGGACCTAATGTGTTTGTCACAAAATAGTGGGTGTATATGAAATCAGGAATACAGGAAAATACAGTGAGAGGGGTGTGTGTGCTTGAGTGCAGCAGGAGAGTGGATTCTTAGTAAAATATCTGGTTCAATGTGGCGGAAAGAAGTGAGCTTGAAGCCCTGGACCACTGCTGTGCAATATCCCCTTGAGTATGTGTGCCCATGTGTGTCTCCTGGCAGTGCCATGCTAAGCCTGCCACCACCGTCTAAAGCAGCAGCAGAGCTTAACATCACAAGAAGAATCACACCACTTTGTGTTGTCTGTGTGTTGCTGTGTATGTTCATTACAAATATACTCAAATGACTGTGGTAGTTAAAATCTTCATTTTGATACATTTAGGAGTTGTTTAATGTTTGCCCTCATTTTAGAGTTACTTCAGATGCTACAGCAAGTACTTAAATAAAGGCTGACTCAGACTATGTAATTAAACCAGATTTTAGCCTGACTGCAGCATTGCAGCTCACCACCAAAACTCGGGCCCGATTAAGAGCGTCGGGAACGACAAAAGGGTCTTGTAGTGTGACATGATTACCGACACGTCTAAGACGCCCCATGGCCATGATTCAACAAGACTAGCATGTCTGAATTTTTCTTATATCATCGTCTAGTTTGACACCCTGACCTGACGTCAACGACAAGAACCCTGACGTCTACCAGTAAGAGACAATTTGCTCCTTATCTTTGCATCATCATTTACAAGGACCCCCTTTTATCCCTTCAGAGAACTAATTGTGTAAATTTTGTTTTATTTATGTTATCACATGCATACCTTAAGTTCTATCTGAAGGGCAGCCAATCCATATTGTCCTCCTTTTGACACCTCCATAACTGTTATCTATGATCCAATCCATAATTGTTTCTTATTTTCCTTTTTACGAGCAAAAGACCGCTACAGTAACATAGAGCGCTTCTGTTGTGGAGTGATTGACACTCTTTGACCCGCCCCCTGACAACCTATGAACTCATACTCAGTCACGGAGACAGTGGTGACGTCAGCATACGGTGAGCAGTCGAGATCACTCTTGTAGTGTGACCAGGCTGCCGGCCAAGAAGGGACAAGATTTTGGTTGAATAGTCTGACATGGTGCCATTGCGAACCACCAAAAAAAATCGTGTAGTCTGAGCCGGCCTTAAGGCAAAGCAAGTATGAATGAACTTAAAGTGAATCCTTACAAAATCACATCATTTAGGAAGTTCGCATGAGTGGTTGGCATCAGGCATTTAAGCTAGAATAAGAAAACAATAAGCTATTAATGCATTTGCTTTGCTTTAATCAAAAATGTAAAGGATGTCTGAAGTTTAAAACAATCTAAGTGACTGTGATAACAAGCAGATACAGTAATCTACTCTGGTTATGTTTTTACTCTCTAAAAGTAAGCTAAAGCAGATCAGATGGACTCTCCTGTGTATACAGCACTCAGAAACCTAATCACAGCACTTTTTTAGCTTCATAGAGGATAGATAACATTAACACACACAAAAAATCATGAAATCATATATTTTGTTAAAACTAGTTGGCTACTAATTATATGGATGTGACTTTGAGACACACAGACCCACTGCATATTTCTGACACAGCAGGGCTGTAGTCTGTTGAATACTTGACATAAAATTGCTGTGGTCTTTTTAATTGGTTATTGAGTGAAATTATTTGCTTGTTTAAGTATTTTGTCCAAGTTTATAAACATTGTATTTGTTTTTCTACAGATGACCCGACAGAAGCAGACGTGTGGGTGCTGAACAGCTGCACTGTGAAAAACCCTGCAGAGGACCACTTCAGGAACTCAATCAAGTAAAAAATGCACACAACACATATGAACATAAAGTTCCTCGCTGAAACCATTTAGGCACACAGTGCTTAACAAATTTATTAGACCACCACCCAAAGTAAGGTTTATGCCACAGCTGCCCTAAATTAACAGCATTGGTAATTACCAAAAGCATTTTTTATGTTTCTGCAATGGTTAATACACCAATATGTAGAAGCTCTTAAACCCAAATGATATTTTTAATGCTAAAATATAATTATTATTGTTATCCATGAATTTTCAAATTTACTGATTTACAAAAAAACTGGAAAAATAGTAAAGCACATTATTATTTCTTGATTAATATATCAAATTATAGTTATTTACTTGCATTCTTGAACAGAAAAAATAGTTTTAGTGGTTGAATGTCATGCTTGATTCATTTCTGACTTCTCAGAGAAGCCCAGTGAGCCGGCTCAAATTTGAGTATACAAAGGTGAATTCAGTTTGAAATTCCTTATTCCTGTTCAAAATGGTGGAGAGCTCACTGAAAATGAAAGAGTCCGCATTAAATCACTTCATGATGCTGGATGGTCTCTGAGACAAATATGACAGGTGGTCTAATAAATTTGTGAAGCACTGTACATTATGCTGAAATAAATACTTCAGTGCCATTTGATTTGATTTTTCAGAACTAGTTACCCCTTGTTTGTTTCTATTAATCTAAGTTTACACAGGTGGGCCAGGTGGAACTCCATTCAATCTCTGATACGTGTGCTGTCCACACACACACACACACACACACACACACACACACACACACACACACACACACACACCCACAATTTTGTTGACTTAAACTATGACTAAAACTTGGTACACTACCTTTTTCCATGAGAAAGACTAGACTGTAGCCAAAAATAGATATTTGATGGAAGTTTAATTTTCGTCAAGAGGACTTAATCTAGACTGAAATGTAATTTAATTTTTGTCGGACATTCAAAATCCATTATATTTCTCAGCTGTGGTTAAATCTGTCAAAATACAATGCATCTTTATCTACTCTGGCTCTCAGCTAAAGAAAGCTTTGCTGTACCTTAAATGTTGGTGCTTTTATGTTTTTGTGTGAGTTGATGTGCTGCACCTTTTCAGATTGCTTCCAAAAGTCAGTCGCTGCCTAATCACACTCGCATACAGAAACAAATAGAGGGAATACTCAGATACATCTTTTAAAGTTCTGTGAATGTCAATATGGTGCACAGATATTCGGGATTTCTTTTTGCCTGTTTACTTCTGTAGTTTTGTAACATGGTTATAAAATGTCCTGCAGAGTGATTCAGCTCACAGCAGGTGGCCAAGTGCTTAAGGCGCGCCCCGCGTACGCGGACGGCACAGGTTCGAATCCAGCCTGAGGCCCTTTACCGCATGTCTCTCCCCTGCTCTCGTCCCTGTTTCCAACTCTATCCACTATTCTCCTCTATCAAATAAAGGCACAAAAATGCCTTAAATAAACCTTAAAAAATCACTGTATATACAGTATCTTTGGCAATTGTTAAATTTTCCTACCTGAAGCATTAACCCATCGATTTCCAGCTATCCAGGACACCTGCCAAGACTTGGTTGATACCAGCTAAAGGAAACCCTTATTCCATATCAATGGGTACTTTTCACACACTCCTCTCCAGGGAGGAGAAAAGCCTGCACCTTAAATCACAAATGATCACAAAATATTTTGGCAGCCTATTGTCCTAAACCAGTTAGCCAATGGACAGAAAAGTTTATCATATAAGCTCAGAGCATTTAAGACAAAGTGATTCTAGCTTCTTGATCATAGAGATTTAACTCTTTTTAGATAACATAATATCATTATCCTTTAGGCTTTGGATAATAGGCAAGCAGTTTGGATGTTTAAGTGTTCTCTCTGGGTAAATTGGGATTGCTGTTGATTTGGAGGATAGCATACAAGACATAAATCATTCAGATGAAATAACGATGAGGGACTAAATATTGCTCTGAACATTTTAAGATCTAGTAGAACAAAGAATAGAGCATGTGGCATGTGGTTCAGGAAGCCCAGAAGAGGTTTGTGTAAATTTGGTCACCTTAAAAAAAATCCTCCAGCCTCAGTTACCTTGAAACAACAACAGGGCATTTGTCTGAAATGTTTGAAAGGGCAAATTACAGGCTTTTTAGGTGGTTTGCTCTTTAGATGATGTGAATTTTAAACTAAATACAAAAAGCAGCAATTTATCATCTGTCACATTTTACATGTTGGATATCTGAATAATCAAAACTCACAAACTTATCATGAGGCAGTTTTTCAGTTTGAGGAAGGAGGGGTAATTTCTCTTGGCTACCTTGATCAGTGCAATCTTCATGTCTTCCTGCTTCATCTGTCTCCTCATGCTTGCTCTCTCTTTCACTCTTTCTGTCATGCCAGTTTTTACACAAAAAGAAATTCCAATTGAAATTCACAAAATAATAACACACTTCAAGACTTTGAAAATGTCGTCCTTGTTGATGCCAGAGTTTTCATTTGACTGGAAATCACCCAGCTGTAATGCTAATGCAATTAATGCTCTATTCACTGGGAGGAACACACACTGGCACACACACATGCACACACATTCAGTAACAGGAATAAAAACTTCTTTTTTATCACTTGCTTCTTGCATGATGGAGACACAAAATGAGGGTGTATGTGATCAGAGGGAATCCACATGCCCACTTAACTTTTTTTTTTTTTTCATGCCATGATTTTCCTTGGCTTCTCTTCAATATGATCGACAGGGAGAAAAAATGAGAGGAGGCGGAAGGCACACGGCTTCCTCGCGCTCAGTCACACGTTGGCCGCTACGCCTGCACCTCCTGGTACCACAAACACTGGCACACATAATTTACACACACATTGGCCCAGGCTGAGGCCTATTTGGTGGTCCTTAAAATGCAAATGGATCTGTTCAGTAAATTTTTTATCAGATTTGATTGCCTTAGATTCTGATTACTAGTATAAATAAGTCATACAAACCATAAATAAGAGAATTAAGGTTTAAAAGCACACAGCTGATGAACAAGTTTGACCTGCAAAGGAAAACACCGAAAATAAAAGCTGACACCAGACACCAGGCACAACATATTTCTTTTTCTCATACAGCTGAAGAAGCAGGAACTTCTCTTCATAGAAAGTAGGGATATAAAATGCAATCAAAGCAGAATATGGTGATTTGAATTTAAAAAAGGGGTCTTATTACATTTTAAAACCTGCTGTCCATAACATTTTTTGGTGACTTTTATACTTCTGTGTGTTAAATCACTCAATCAGGTTTTATAGCAGTTTATTTCTGCTGCAGCTTCTTCGTGTCTTTCATGTTTAAAATAAACAATTCCCCTTGCAGTACCTGATGTAAAACATACACCAGTTAAATGTTTTAAGTTCATGGTGCATAGAGCTCCTATTGGCACAGTATTGATAAGCTAAAAATGTATTGATATTTGGGTATTTGAAAAAAATAAAAGAGAGCTGGGTCTTTCATTTGTATGGTTGACATATTGCTGTCAAAAACAAAAAATTGCAATTGTTTTTCTCCCCTGTAAAAGAGATCTTTGTATCTCAATGGGAATACTCCTGGTTGAATGAAGGTTAAATAAATGAATATGTAAACCCTTAGAAAGTAAGTCTACACATGTTTTTCTTATCAAAATAACTTTGTTTATACTGTTGTATAAATGTTTTATCGGTGGTTATAATTAACATTTGCAAATTTAATTTTGACAGCCATAGAGCAGAAAAAGCTGAGATCTTTGATGCCCCTCCAAGGGGGTCCCGGGTATGGAACCATGATCTGCACCAGGGGCTCCCAAACTTTTAGACAGACAGACAGACAGACAGACAGACAGACAGACAGATAGACAGATATTGGCATTGCATTATTAAAACACAATGAAATGACATTACACTACATACCCCCCCCCCCCCCCCCCCATGGGCCCAGACCCAGTCCAGTAGTGATGTAGGCATGTTTTAGTCTGCATTAAAGTGCATCCACACAAAGCATAACGATAATTGCCAGAACCAATACAAATCCCATTGTCTAAAGTGGATAAATGTAGATTTTCCTTTATTTATATCACTTTAATGTTGAGGTGAGGTATGATTACATCCCTAGTTTTCAATAAATTGTAAATGAAAAACACAGGTAATGAGACTGACACTGCAGAGTTACTCTCTTCACTTCTGTCTTCTATCCACCTAATACAGAGTAAAGGATTTAATGTGTACTGGGTATAGCTTTCAGTAATATAGAAATGTATTAACCTTGAAGGCCAGTTGCAAATGTTGTTTGCCAGTGTGTCTCACCTCTCTGACTCTTTTATTCAGAGCGGTAGTTAAGGCCCCTGGACTGCATGTTAACTAAAAAGCTGTGCCCTGCTGTGGGGCTCAGCCTGCTGTTCTGCAGACTTTATCCACTGTTATTAGCTATGCTGTAGCACTTTGTCACTGCTACAAGTTAATATTAAATGAGACTGTGCAGGCCACCCTGAAGCAAAGGAAATGAGATATCAGTTTGTGTTAACTCTAACCTATGCATGTTGGGTTAATTGTTTTTTCCCCCTTTTTTTTTAGAAATACGTTTTTTGAAAGCAGTAAGTGAATGATAAGTGAAAGTGTGTGTGCAGGAGATAAGGTAGTGTTTTGCTGTTGTCTAAGCATAGCTTACAGAGTAAAGCCAGGCTCTGCTTCTGTTAAAACACCCTGCAGTCCATTTTGTTATTCTGTCCCATTATACTGATGTTTGTGTGTGCATGTAGTACATTAGTGTGTAAAACAAATTGTCCCCCATGGCACTGGCATGTGGGACATTATGTACAATCAACAGACAGACACAGACTCACACATGGTCACAGACGTAGCGATCAGTGTCCTGGTAAATGAGTTGAGGGGTTTAAAATGAAGCACAGAGGCTTTCAGGAGTCTTCTATCATGGTTTGGAGAGACACAGTGAAAAGACGGTTTATTACTTCTGGAGAACTGGGGCTTAGCTGGCATCCATGCCAAGTGTGTGGGATAAGGAGTTGCATTTGTGTGTCTCTGTATGCGGGTTTGTCAGGTGGATGGATGCCCAGGAAGCTTGAGGGAGAGTGTGTATGTGTCTGTGTGTGCCTTTTTTTCCATGTGAGCATCCAGAACAGAGCATAAATAAGTTCTGTATAGCTTAAGGTTAAATGAAGTGGTAGCAGTAGTTTGTTTCTCCACCAAAGGACACTCAGTCCAGGTTCAGGACTGGCTCTGTTAATGAAATCAGTAATTAATAATATTGCATCAAAGCTTCAAACATTAATTTGTTTAGTTGAAAATTCCTGTGTGCTGTGTTGTGCAGCTTCTCCAAACTGTTGCCGTCAGCATTTTAAAGCTAAGCTGGTGTGGATCATTATGTTGAGCATGCAGGGCTGACTGAACATGTGTGGGAGATGGGATCCTCAGGAGCTTTTTTTTTTTCTTTTTTTAAGAGCAGCAGCGGTCTCTGCCCTGCTGTTCACTCTTTCAGCAGGACTTCCACATCAGGAGCTCACTCAGAAACAGAAACCTTTAATAGAGCAGCTTCTGAATGCTAAAAAGTCAATTAGTATGGATATTTGGGTGTGCCTGTGTGTGCGTTTGAAATGCCTAAATCTATAGTGTAATTCAATGTCAGAGACCTTTCAAATCAATGAACGCAGAATGCATTAAAGAAACGGTTGCTCAACAGCATGTAATTAAACTGCTCTGTGTTTGTGGATATATTAATGTGTCTATGTGTGTTGGATTTCTTCACTTGGCTGTCTCTAGTAATTTGTATGATCAAGGGAGTGTATGCTTAACGAATTAGAACCCAACTCAGAGTCTCTACTTCTGTTTTCAAAATACGCCAATTCCCACATTATATTTACATTAATTTGAATATAATTTTGATATTCATGAACCAACCATAAGAAAGAAAAATCATTTATGTTAATTGAAAAGGGACACACAACACAGAGAATGAACTCTTGGAAGAAGTCCAAAGTGTATATGCCGTGGTTGAACTGTGTGTTTATAACACGTGTGTAGGCTGGCTGGTGAATATATATTATTGCCTCTAGCTAGAGGACGGTCTATTGTTGGCTCACTGTTAGCTTGGCAGAAATTGTTTCAAAATGGTTGAGTAGTGTAGACAGAATCAGACCAAAAGTGTGAAGTACAACTTTCCTAAAGTTTTCTGCTTTACATAAATGCTGTTGGCATGTATGGCAAGTTAGAAGAAAAAACACATACTGGGTCATAGTGAAAGTTTTGGACTGATGTTTTGATAAAACGCTAAGGAGTACAGCTTTCTATGTTTATTATTTTAGCTTTCTGCTCCTAATTTTGAATACTTTAAGGAGATGAGTAAAATGTTTTTGTAGTTTTGGAATAAATCAGTAAAAGTGAAATATGATTATTTTAAAAGAGGATACTTTAAGTTTAAGTTTAAAATCTTCTTTTGATTTATTCATTAATCTCATAGTATTGAAATATGACCATCTCATGAACAGTTAAGGGGGGGTTACTATGACATATATTAGCGCCTTGTGTGGGACCCTTTCCTTTATCTCGCTTCCTCTCGTTCCTGCTGGATTTTTGAGCATTACCGTCCACTCCTGCCCGCACCAGCAACAGGTCTGTTAAAACCCCGCCTACATTGCTCACAGATTTTGAAAATGCTAGTTAAATATTCAGAATAACAGACAGTGTGTTTAATGAATGGCAAAATTAATGGGTTCACTTAAGCACTTACAGTTGATGAAGCTTCCACCCTGAATGAAGGAAAACTCTGGAAAACAACCACAACACTAACATCCTCATCATTTGCAACAGTGCCACACTTCTATGAAAGAGCAGCTGGGAGGGGCGCTGATGGCCTGGTGGTTTAAGGCACGTCCCATGTATGCAATTGTCTAGGGTTTCGAATCCAACCTGTGGCATTTTCCCGCATTTCTCTCCCCAGCTCTCTCATCCCTGTTTCTGATTCTGTCCACTGTCCTCCTCTGTCAGTAAAAGCATAAAAAACCCCTAAAATAAATCTTGTAGAAAGAAACCAAAAAAGAGCAGCTGGGAGTCTCAGACTGATTTAGCTCCTGGTTATGGCTTAGTAATAACAGTGTCAAAGTAATATTTGCTGACCTGTTTTACACATCATTTATCATTGTTTATTTCTAAGTCACACTGAGGTGGAATTGTTTCCTGATCTCTGGAAAGTTTGTGTGTCGTAAAAACTGTAGCACACTTCCATCAGCTCTCACAGAGGCTAATCTATGCTAAGTATTTTATGGCGTACTGTTGCCAATATTGTCATTAGATGCTTGATTAAATAAAGTTAATTTGCACAGAAGGGGTGTGTTTTTCCCTGATTAACTGCTAAGGGTTCAGCGTCTGTGCACCGATGCATATTTGCAATGATTGGCCTGTAGCACAATAAGAGGAGCATTAAAGCAGTGCCTTTTGTTTTATTTACAAAGTTTTAATGTGCGCTCTTTTGTGGAGCATTGACAAAGTACCACACCATTTGGCTACACAGAGACAGAGAAATATTCAAACGTATTCAAACTACAGCCTACAAATAATGGCAAATAAACCATGATTTCTAGCACCAATGTGTAACATATCTCTTGTGTTGTCTTGTTTAATAAGAGCATGGTGAAGTGCTTAAAGAGAGCTTACTTTAATCTGGGATAGTGGAGCAGGTGCATCATCCCATCCAGGTGTACCAAATATGTTTTCCTTGTGGTTGTGTCTCAACAAAGTCCTGTTGTTTTCTGGCTCTGTCATTTTCTCTCTCAGAAAGGAAACACAGACTCATGAGCCTGTTGTAGTTTCCGTCTTTTATTGTGTGTGTTTAAGAGTGAAGGCCTCTCCTCATTTTGTTATGGCACCAGTTTTGAACCAGTACATGCAAGAAGTCTTCTGAGAGGTATCAAGGACAAATTGGAGCAACAGTGTGGCATGCAAATCGAGACAGACATACAGATAGACACACTGCCAATTATAGTAGTAAGATTAGGTTTTAAGTTAGTTTGGACAAAAAAAAAAGTTTTAGGTAGAATTAAAGTACTTTTGTTAATCAAACGGACTCTGAAAATTTGAGCAGTCGAGGCAGGTTGTATATTGTAATTGAAGTCCATATATTCACTGGGGTTACAGGTGGTGAATATGCATTATAGCCCATGGCTGCTTCTGCTTATTAGAAAGATGTCCACTGACATTGGGCGAGTGATTTTATGTCATTGATTTCTGACCACACATTTACCAAAGGTCATGCTTGGCAAATAAAATCATTAAAGTGAAAATCCACGCTGAAACACAATTTACATGTTTTTCCACAGCTCTAATTCCAAAACCTGGATTCTCAAGAGTTAAGACCTCAGTCTTGTAGAAGACAAATCTTTCAAATGACAGAACCTGAGCGGCTCCATTGATAGCCGTTTTGAGACTGACCTCAGAAAACCAAAAATGCTGAACTCCCACTCTAGAGAATATATAAGCCTGCTTGTTTTTCCAAGAATCAGTCAGACTCAACATTACATTGTGGTCGAGTGCAGTGTGTTCTTTTTGTAGAGCTCATAATGCACAGAGCTGTTTATTTTGGCCTTATAGCATGTTGCCTTAAATGAGGTGACACACAGAAAGTGAGTGACATTAAGGCCATGAATGTTTCCTTTTTGTTAGGACATGACAGCGAGGTATAAACAATCTGAAATCTGCAGTGACCTTTTGAGTTGTTTACTAAGGGCAGTTGTTTAATGTCTGCATTCACCCAGTCCGGCACACACACTCACACACACACAGCTTGCTGCCTGAGGCTGGTTTTGTTACAACCCAGGGATTGGCATTTAATCTGTCAGTTCTGTAGGGCATTAGCCTACATTTGGGGGTACAGGCAGACACAAAAATAGTCAGAGAGAGGGAGAGACAGACTGACATAGTCGGAGGAAAATAGACAGAGACAGAGAGGGGAGGTAGAGAGAGATGGTGTGTTTGAGTTCAGGCATCCTGATGTGTCGGCCTCTGTGAGCCCAGGGCTGTGTGAGAACCACACCAAGGCCAGCGCTGGCCCGTACATGACCTTGCTTTTAACATGTCTTCATCTGAATACTTAGACTGCACTTCCCTGGGTTTGGATTGTATTTAGTCTATTAAAGTGTGAGGTAATGGGACATACCATCTGCTTTCTGTACTCTTCTGCCTCCATTTTTTAATGTTTCATTTGATTTATGCCATTGACGTACAACACTGAAACTACATACTGTTTTTTTTTCCAGGCAACATAGAACCCTTAAGTTTTATTTATTCCAGTAAGACAGGACTTCTGCTCTGTGTAGACAAAACAGGCTAAAAGATCTGGTCAGGGTTTATCTGCCTTGTTCTGTTTTTCTCTGTTTTGTTTGTGGTAAGGTGAAATGCCTTAGGTTACGTGTGATTCAGTATGAAGCGAGTGGTCAAAACAGGCGCTGTTTCCCATTGTTGTCACCAATACAAAAATGTCAAAGCTGTGATTTATTCATTGTAAAGACTTGTAGACCTTGAGGCTCAGCTCTGTGCTGCTTACAAACGTACAGAAATATGCTCTTGTGAAAACATTATCTTCCCTATTTCAATCTGCATTCTTAAGTCTGCATGTAATTCATTATTTGCAGCTGATATTTGGGTTAGATAATTCTTTACACTTGCTTTTAACTAGGGATGCACAGATGAATCAGTTTAACATCAGTATCAACCAATTCCAATTGACAAACATCAGCCATTGGTCAAATATTGTGGCATAAACCAATGTCAGTTTTCAGTATTTATCTGTTTGGTCCAAAAAACTTTACTCTGGCTTTTGGAATATCTAGCTGAAGAATCAAATAAGAGAAAAGGTGATCTGTTTGATTGGATGTCATGGTCAAATGTGAGAGTAAATGTTAGCACTCTACACAGAGATTCCACAAAAAAGGCGAAAAGGAATGCCCATCTCTGTTCTGCAATGAGCAGTTCACACCAAGGTGTAACAGAGCCGTGCAGCCCGAGCGTACACACACACCCTGGTAATCAGATGGCAGCCACTGCCCGAGATGCTGTATTTTCTAAATGAAGTACAGGGAAAATAACATGAACATTCATTTTGATAGATTAGATCCAATAGACTTTTTTCCTGCATGTTTCTGAGTTGGAGGCCCCACTTTAAGCAGTGTCACAGCGCACATGTTTATGTCAGAGGTTGGAAACTTCAGACTTGAACACATAACTTTTCAGACGCTGCTGTGAGCAGAGCTGTGTCTGCTCTCTCCTCTCCTGTACAGAGTGTGATCAGCTCTCTAACCTCACAGTCTCTCCAGTTAATCCATATTATTCTTTGTTTTATCCCACTGTTGTTTTCTCCGATGGAAGGCCGCTTGATTAAACCGCGCTGGCTTTTAAGTCTCCCGTTTATGCAGACAGCAGCGCACACTTGCCATTGTGGAATGCTGTGACGTCCTTTCACACTCGTTGCAGAAAAATCTGTTACGCCTCTGATACTACCTCTCGATCTGGATCAGAGATGGGGCAAAATCAACCCCCCGTTGCAGAACGAAGGCGTAACAGACACGGAAATGAGAGGCAGTGTGAAAGTAGCTTAACAGTGTTAAACTAGAAGAAGTGATGGGAAAAAAAACAGTGGTATAGGCATTAGCTAAATTGTTATGTTAGACATTGGTATCGCCTCAGTTTTCACAACAGGTTCATCTCTACTTTAAACCAAATGTGACTTTAACTTTACAACGAACAATTGTCAAGTTAAGCTAAGATAACCATATTTGTTTTAAAATTATTTCTTCAGTAAAAAAAAAAAGTCAACCATCTTTAAGATGTGTTTTATAAAGTGTGTTTTCATAGTGTTAACAGTGGAGATTCATCACACGTAAAAATCAGAGCCCGTGCTGATACGGGGCTAACACATTACACACACGTAACACATTAGCAGATGGTAACATCTGCCAGTGCTGATGTTTTTTTAAATTACTTTTTCCCAGTTCCACCATCCACTAAATGGCAACATTTTCCCTTGTTTTTAACCATGAAAACAGATCAGAGTTTGTCCAACAGGTTGACATTTCCAACAAAAGACATTTTTTGTACATTTTATCATATCCTCCTCTCAAACATCTGATGTTTACCATTTTTAGTCATTGGAACTGTTTCTTATAGCCAGTAACTGAGGTGTGCTTGTTATTGACACTCACTGAACTGGGAATACATCTTCTTCAATGTTCAGAGAGAAAGAGACTTCATAAAATTTGAGTTGTTAATGGTGAAAACCTAACCTATTAAACTTCACAGGAATTAACCGATAAGGGAATCAATCAAGAATTGCAGTAATAAGATGAATCAATAATGGCATCAATATCAATCAAATCTTATCAATTCCCATCCCCAGAGACTCATCACTAACAACTATTTGTTGGAATAATCCTCAGTTTTGTGGTGTTAACACTATTATTTTATGTTTAAAACTGCATAGTAGTTGATATTTACAGTTCTAGGTCATAACACCTTCGATGAAATACCCACAACAACCTTTATTTGAGCCAGGATTTCAGTCATATTCTTTCCCTCGTTTGATGATTTTTGCTGCAATTGTAATCCACACCAGCCTGTGGTCAAGGATTGGAGGCCAGGGTTATCAATAGTCATCCAATAGTTTGTTTTTATTCTGAAGTCACGTTTGATCTTGTAGGATTCTGTTAGATCCTGTGTTTGGGGAGCCTTCACTCTGAGGTTGTTGGCATGTCGGCAGGTGTGTGGTGTCCAGCGTTAAGCCTGTCTGGCTGAGTTCTCTAGTGTGTGCGTTCAAAGGATTATAGGATGAAAATTGTTCGAAATCATCCTTATGTCCTTTAAGATTTTAAAACTTTCTAGTATGGCTAACCCCTGCCATATCCTGAATAGCATCAGCTTTAATGAAACCCCCCTAAGCATAAACCTGTTAACATGATTTTTAGCAATAGTCAGACCAGTATGAAGTACTCCAGACCCAACAAACTTAACCTCTCCAAATCATTTAGCCACTGTGAGTTCAGGTTTGTGTGCTTTTGTCTCTCCTTAACCTCACGCTCTACAAGGAAAGCAAACAGATACAATTTGTGTGAGGCATGCCAAAACAGAAGTAACAGTCTGCATCTTCTTAAGCTTGTTTATCAGAAAAGGTGGTGGGCAGGGCACTCTCCAGAGGGGATCAGTGTAACTTAATGAAAGTCTAATTGTTTCTTATTCACGTTCCTTTTATCAGCTTTCAAGACAAACTATTACAGCATCTTTTTTATCAGAAGAAAGTTGAAAACTAGTCTATTTGACTATAGAATTGAGCTTTTGAATATCAATTAACAATTATGACAAAATGTAGAGATTAGATAGAGCGGCATTAGTAGAGAGAGATCTTTATTTGGGCTGAGGAAGTCATTAAAGTTTCAGGTATTACTCATGGGAAGGAATGGTAATTCCACCTTTCACCTTTACTCTTAGAAAGTTAATAAGAGGAGTGTAAGAAGATTATATGATTAAGTGAAATGTTGAAGTTGTCCCTCTGTTTCAATCATTCTTAAGATGCTTTCACAGTATTTAAGAATACAAATAGAAGCTCAGTGGAAAAAATATTGTATCGCCTGACTTCACTCTTTTTTTGAACAAGCCTCAAAGAATTAAAAAAACAAAACAAAAATGGTACAAATAGAAAAATGATTTTGAAGAAGGTAGAAGAAGGTGGAGGAGGTGATGGAGACGATTAAGACCAGCACATCAGCTTAGATCGGTCTTTGTGATAGGTTTAAGGCTTGAGCATCTCCCTGGCTTTGATACATTTAGTGATTTGTTCCTATACAATGTTTGTGTGTATGCTTGCGTGTGTATGCTTGGGAGTTCTCTTCACAAACAACCTGTCACATCTGCTGTATGAGGAAGGGTTTGAGTGCTAGGCTCAGCACAGTATGGGGCTCCGGTATCCACGTCAGACTGTGTGTGTGTGTGCGTGCTAATGTTTGAATGTGGCTGAAATGCAGGGCTGCTCACAGTATGAGCTCTAAAGGCCAGGGCTAACAGTCCCTCTCTCTGTCCAGCTGGATTGTGTTAAACATACCTTTAGTTTGGCTTCTGCAGTGATGCTTCAGCATCACTACAGAAGTGTTTTCCAATGTTTTCCATTTATATGCGCTTTGTTTGTGTGAAGAGTTTTTTTTTTTATATAAGCCATACAAAGAAGCATTCAGTGATGTGAAGAATAAATGATAACATGTCTAGAAAATTTAGAGGATGAATTACTTTTTAATAAAACCTCGGCGACCCCTTTGAATGTTTAGAGACAAAGTGAAGATTTGGTTCTTCCTCCGGCTTTTTTGCTTCGATGATTATTGGTAGACAATGATACTTGCATTGCATTATGAGCACAGCAGACAAAAATGGAAAAGAAAATCTTGGTTTATGTCCCTAAAAAGATTTCTCCTCCGCCTTATGCCTGAAATCCAGCTTATTTAAGCTAAATAGAACAGAAGCTCTACTTAATGCACTGTGAAACCACTTGAACTGCTTTCTTTCTTAGCTGAGATCTAGAGAAAAACAGACTGATACTCCCCTTATTTTCACGTGTTACTGGAAGGATGTGTGTAAATGTGCCTTCTCTTAAATAATGCCTGCGTGGTGACATTGCTGCTGACCGTCCGTTTAAGATTTTCCTCAATAGCAAACACAAACAAGTCCCATATTTTATCCCTGCAGACGGCTGGGCTCTTAAGGCACCCTACTGAGCTCCGGCCTTTTTTGCTGATCCCCGATTGTGGATTTAAGCCATAAGAGGCCAAGTTAATATAGGAATGAAGATAAAGGCGGGACCTTTCACCCTGGTATGTTGCAAGTAACTGGGCTTTCAAAGCTGAATACCAAGTTAAATTCTGCATTTTGTAAAAAGGATTGAAAATGGTTGAGGCTATAAAAAAATGTCTTATCCACATCGAAGCACTCTGCGATCATGTTGGCCAATTCAGCTTCCATAGGAATGTGACTGAGATAAGGCCGAAAAGCAGGCATAAAATATGGGTATAGGAAAGAAAGAAATTCAGGTCATCACCTCATGAATTGATGTGTCTATTTTAGTCATTTTAAGAGAGGGGAAACGTCTTAAATCTAAGACCCCATTCAAGTTAGTCAGATTAAAATTCAAGCCAAATTGTGGGCCCATATGTTTTATACTATGGTGTCTCATAGTGCAGTCTAGATTAGGGTTTTAAACAGTTTGAAAGGATGAGTCTGAAGCTGGGACCAGCCAGCTATAATTGAGTCTGGGAGAGAAAGTGTGAAAGTGGATGTGTGAAAAGGTGACAGGGGTTTGAGGGGGCATATTCAAGATTTTTCAGTCTGCTGGTGTGCAGGTCAAAGCAGGGCATCTTAATGAACAAACTACATTATTTATATTATAAAAAAACAAGAAAAAAAAACCATGATTGGATATGTTTTTATTTGATATGATTTTTTGTTTCCTGCTAAGATACTAGAATTCATGTAAGACTTATGAGTTGTTTTATGGTAAAATACTTCTATCTGGCTAATATTAGTCATGTACTGTATATTAGTATACAGTTGAGACTGACAGGAACAGCAGAGAAAGAAGATACATTTGCGTCGTGCACATCAGCACACGTTGATGATAGGATTACCACTGTTTCATGTTTCAAATGTTTTCTCTCCTTCTGGCAAATCACTCTCCATGTTGTTTGAGCTTTAAAGGAGTGAAGGGGTGCTAAATCCCTCAGTGGGGGGTTTGATAGGCTTGTCACGCGATTCTTACACTTCTCAAGGAACACTGATGTCTTATTAAGAGATGAGGACACCACTGACACTAGGATTGAATGGCTGGAAAAGCAAGAAAGAGGCTTTACATTTCAAAAGACAGTAGCTGTTGGATACTTGAATAAAGATACCAGACTTTGTCATTTATGTGCAACTTTTTTGCATAAAGTGCATACCTCATGAGTGTGTATTTATGTGTAAAAGTGGAGACAGTTCACAAAGATGTGCTTGGCAATACCTTTTGATTTACATCAGAAATGAGACCGGAGTCTGAAAACTTCCAGGTTATGTAAAACCTGGCATACACTAAAAGATTTTTGGTCTTAACTTTTTTTGAAGACGTTTTTAGAATTTGGTATTGCTAAATTTTACATGCAACAATTTACACATATTTAAAGGTTGATAAATGCTTTCTTCAGACACAACTACCTCATCCCAGTTCAACCCTTTTCCTCCTTCCTGTTTCACCAGCAAGTTCCTGTGAGTCAGCAGCACACCAGTGCTGTCAAATATATAAAAACAGATTTCTGTTAACAGTTTCTAGTGACTATCAGTATTGCAAGGCGGTTATCTGTTTAAGCCACAGAAAATCTTTCTTTGATTTGGAAAATCTGAGGGCTCTTCTTCTCCAATACTCTTGCAATGGCACTCTGTTATTATGGCCATCCACGGCAACACTACCACCCACAATTTCTTAAGTGGGTGGCAGTGTTAATTTTGGCAGCTATTTTTAGTTTAGTTGTAGTCTTAGTGCTTGGATAAAAATGCTGTCAAGTTTTAGTCACATTTTGCAATTAGTTTTGCTATGTTAGTAGTCGGAAAGTCACAGATTAGGTGTGAGTCCTTGCCCAAACAGCATTAAAAAGTAATACCAATCTTTATGGGGATAAAGTTGTACTGTGATAAATGAGAATGCAGATCAGGCTCTTTGGATTTTATAAAATGTCGCCATCCCCCTTAGATCCAATTTCAAACAGTTGCCGTAAGTAGCCTGTATTGAGATGAATCTTTTGCCTGATTCTTTCCAATACACCACCTTAATATTGAGGGAATGAGGCCTTTAGCCCCATGAAATAAATAAAGCCCTTAAATCACAGATACAGTGCTTAACAAATTTATTAGACCACCTGTCATATTTGTCTCAGAGACCATCCAGCATCATGAAGTGATTTAATGCGGACTTTTTCATTTTCAGTGAGCTCTCCACGGTTTACCATTTTGAACAGGAATGAGGGATTTCAAACTGAATTCACCCAAATTTGAGCTGGCTCACTGGGCTTCTCTGAGAAGTCAGAAATGAATCAAGCATAACATTCAACCGCTAAAACTCATTTTTCTGTTCAAGAATGCAAGTAAATAACTAAAATTTGACATATTAATCAAGAAATAATAATGTGCTTTGCTATTTTTTCAGTTTTTTTGTAAATCAGTAAATTTGAAAATCCATGGATAACAATAATAATAATATTTTAGCATTAAAAATATCATTTGGGTTAAAGAGCTTCTACATATTGGTGTATCAACCATTGCAGAAACATAAAAATGATTTTGGTAATTACCAGTGCTGTTAATTTAGGGCAGCTGTGGCATAAACCTTACTTTGGTTAGGGTTAGGGTGGTCTAATAAATTTGTTAAGCACTGTATATTTATTCAGGGTTAAAACGAAAACACAAATAAAAAAAAACATCACAGCTTTGGTACTGTCAATATGCCTGAGATGCATAGATTTCTCTTTTACCAACAAATGACTCAAGCTACAGTGATGCATTATACCCACAGGCAGCGCAATCACACTACCAATGTCATATTAGGCATCAGTGACTGACATCCAGTCTGTGTGTGTGTGTCTGTCTCCGTCTGTGAGTGCAATATGTGACAAGGATGAGGACAGGGAATTTGAGATGGAGGTAAAAGGAAAAGATAAAGAGTGAAGCAGCTGGTTAGGAGAGCAGGATTGAGAGGCAATGTCAGCTGTAATAAGAAAACACTGAAATACCTTGAGACGGGAGATCTCTGCAGGAGGCTGACAAGGAGCTGCTTTTTTATTTGGCCTGTATAGTTTATATATTATCCTTTTTCCTTTGAGAAGGCTGAACAGAGTAGAGACTGATGGTGGGTGTAATGCTCATTATGTTGTTTGATAAATCTACAATGACCTACTGAGGAGGTCATGTTGAAGGGATCAGAGGTCACTAGAAAGGTTTCAGAGGCCATACTCTCCTCAGCTGGTGATGAATCACCTATCTGTTTCTGCAGGGCTTTGAACACATATACATATGTGTGTGTGTGTGTGTGTGTGTGTGTGTGTGTGTGTGGTTGTAGTCCAGGGATTCATTGTTAAGGGAGACTAGTGTTAAGTCCATATGTAATCATCTGTGTTTAAAGTCATACAGAGGGTGTCCATAGTGAGCCTTCCTGTTGTTTGCTTGTAGCAATGTAAAGATAATAAATTGAATTTGTGGTCAAATATTCAAATATTGCTGTCAAATATTCAGTACTTTTATACTTTATAAAATCTGACTTTGAAAAAAAAATACATTCTATATTATTTTGATTTTGGGGATATTTACAACCAATTAATCAATTGTAAATATCCCCAAAATCAAAATAATATAGAATGTATTTTTTTCAAACGCAAATTTTTTTCAGCCTATATTGCCATTATGTAAGAATATGTTTGTGTTGTTTTAATTTTTTTTTTTTTTTTTTTTAGTTCACCTTTAACTTAAACTGTGTTCTGAGGACTGTAGATTGACCTGTACTTTCCACATGTGCCAGCTCCTCTGTGCTCTGCAGCGCTGCGGTTATGGGCAAGCTACCTCACACACTTGAAGCATGTCTAGAGCGCTGCACCATGCAGCATGTGCTTTTGTTAACCTCAAAAGTTAAGAGGGTGAAATTGCAGAGTGATTTGCTGGCAGATCACTGTGCAACCGTTGCATGTGGAAATTGGAGGTTAGGCCTGAACTACATTTATGCATCAGCATCTATATAGGCTAAAATGAATCAGGAAATATCAGCATATTAGATATTAGTAAAAGTCAAATATTATACATCCCTAGAACCCTGAAGCTGTAAGAAAACTATCTTTAGTCATTTTTTGAACTATAACTTGCATCATTGTCCACCAAAACAGAATATTGACAACATATTGGTGCAACTGAAACGGTCTGCAGGAGTTTGCCTGTAGTCTTTAGTAATTTAGAACACTATCAACACTGCACTATCATAACAGGTGTTGGTTTTGTTGTTGTTGTTTTTTGTTATTTTCAACTAGCATATCAAAGTTGAAAATAAGAATTTGTGACAATTGTGTAATTTAAAGGTAGATTTGAGCACAAGTCCATTAAGCAATGGATTAATAATTCACAAACATCATTAATGACTCATAAAATGAAGTACTTAGACCCTGATCCAAGCATATGTTTTTAGTTCTCCAAAGCTGTCTTTTAGTGATTATAACAGCAACTACACAGAGCTCTGATGATATGGTCTGAACCATGTGGGTGTTTCTGATCAATAACACAAAGAAAAAGCTCAATTTGCTAAGAAGTTATTTCCCATGATAGCATATCCCTATGTGTGTGAGTGCTTTTTTCCCCCTTCAGGCATGTGGGAGGCCCGATCTAACCCTCACAGGACCTTTCATGCCACTATTGTGACAGGAGAGAAATGAAGACGCACACACACACACACACACATATACACTCACAGATATGTTCACACTTGGGCTTGATTAAATCCTGAAATTCCCCACTTCATGGGTCTAACACCTGCTCCACTGTTTCCGTTCTCTCACTTTTCAGTTTAGTGTCTTACATTAACATCTTATCTTCCCTCATTAACTCATTTCTTGAATTCCTCCAACATGCCTTCAGCGTGTATGTGGGTGGAGGGCACAAGAGAAATTAGACCCCTTTGTTAACTGTGTGACGAAGAGGAGGAGAATCAACACTGTGGCCAGTGGACATAGAAGTTAATTCCTCAATATGGATTAGTAACGTACAGTCCCACCTTTATTATGTTGTTCTGGAAAAGCATGTAGAATAAAGTATAGATGCAAAGAAGAATTAGAGATGTGAATATTCTAAAGCAGAGGTGGTTGATTAAAATTCTACAAAGCTCAGAATAATACATTTTCAGAAAGCAAAGGTTGGGACTATCATACCATCTAAAATGCAATTTATTCAGTCCAATTCATAATAAACAATGGAAAATACTGTTTTTTAAGAACTGGATAATACTGTAATGATAAAATGAGAACAATAAAACAGTACTACTAAAATACTGAAAAAAATACAGTATTTAAAATGTATTTATAAACAAAGTAGGGCCTGCAGCTCTTGAAAAATGGCCTAATTAAAATAAAATGGCTTATTTTTAGGCATATAAAATAAAAGGTAAAGTGGTGGTTTACGCTCTTTATTTCTATCAGTAAGATTTATTCATTTTCAAAACAAATTTAAAATAATCAATCTAAACACATAATAAAGGAACATATTAATTGATGCTTTTCTCTTTCTCTCCTCCCAAACAAACGCTTTCTCTTGTTAATCCCGAGAGAAATGATCTTTTGCTTGTTCTGTTAATATTTTAAATCTAAGCTGAAACTGTAAAAGACGGCTTCTGTGTCAGTAAAGGGATTTTTACGACAACAAAAACCAGAGAAACTTTAATGGAAAGCTGGTGAGAAAATGACTGTGTTAGTATATTGGTGGATTGATCTAATCAGGCTCTTAGTTCATTTATTTTGTGTCCTCATGCAGGTAGGCTAAGTAGGTTCAGTAGGTGTTACCGTTCCAAGATGTGTGCTTTGTCTCATAGTGATGTTTGACATTATTGCATTTAATGATCATGAGCCCACTTCATGTTCTTTGGTTTCTGTGCTATGCTTCTGAGACTTTGCTGGCCTTTCCATGTGTTTCTATATTAGGCTGGTCTCCCCCCCGCCAGCTTCACTTGCAATGCATTATCCAAGTAAAGCATTTGATTGGCTGAGTAGCATCTCATGTAGCTTCCATAAAAAAAGAAGAGAGGCTCTGTAGAAAAGCTGTGCAGGTCAAAATAGAAGTGCTTGTCAGAGTTTAATTGCAGGTGCATATGGGTCTGGATCTGAATCATGCCTAGTTAGTGACCTGGGGTCTAGTGGTGGGCGGTAAACCAGTATTTATATTATCTCCGGTAAAATCTCTACCATGGAATGGATTCTTTGCAGCACTGGTTCAAATGCATGTGTTGTGTTGTTGTGCACACTCGAGGTAAAACCGCTGCCACCGTTGGCATAGCAGTGTGGTGTGACAAAAGCTAAGTCTGAGCCCTGTCATCAGTGTGTCCAAGTAATAACTGCAACATACAGTGAGTATGTTCAATTTGCAGGGCACCTGACTGGCCTGTTTGGGGCTTTAACACAAGCTGCATGCTGCGTTTGTTTGTCTTAGGCAGCTGCAAACTAAAGCTGTTACGGCAGGGAAAACTAAGATAAAGCAAAAACAAACTTGCTACTTCCATCAAGTTTTTCACAATTATAGTCCATAGTTGTTATTTTAAGCTAATGATTTTATTGTAAACACCCACATCAGGAAGTGTGCCTCAGTCAGTGGGAGCTTACACACCTCAGCAGGAGAAAGAAATGACTCATAGAACTGTGGGTGCAGGGAGGAAGAAATGAACACAGTCAGTTGATCTTATGCACGTAAATGAGTAGTGTATGCCAACACAGGGTTGTTTTAATGTGAGAAGGAAGGTTCTAACACCTGAATATGCATTTTTAATGTGTTGCCTCTTTTTAATGTTATAATACTGTTATTTAATTCAGTTACTATAAAGGGCAACAAAATTGCTGAAAAATTGTTTGAAATTTCTCAAGAAGTATGTTGCAATGGCTTGTACCATTGACAGGAAAAATGCACATCTCTGTTATACATAAGCAACCAATTATTTTCATAAGTGACCCATTTGAACACTTTTTTGGGTTTGGATGAATTAATCAAATACCTAACTGATAACCTTGATAACTTGGAAACAATCACAGTTAAAATTGTGCTGCATTAAGGTGCATTAAAATGAATTAGCAGCTAAATACATAACACAGGATGGGTGAGGACAAATTTGTGTGAATAATTAAAAAACATCGGGGGTGAAGTTTGAAATGAGAGCCAGAGAGAGGTAGATGTAATGTAGGCATAAACTGGAGTGATGTTTTTTTGCTCCCAATTAATGAAAGCAGAAGACCCACCAGAGTCATCTCTATTCCACTTTAATTGAGTTTAGTTATTTCAGGCAGTAACATATTCCTCATTTGGGAGTTGTTAAATAGGTAGTGGAGGGGCTAGAGGGTGGAGAGAGGTGGATGTTGATGTGTTTTCAGATACTCTGGCTATCTCCTGGAGGTAATTTTTTTTCCCAGCAGGTGATAACAGACTTTTACAAGGTCACACCATTACCTCTCTCCGTCTATCAATCCCTACCTCACTTATCTTCTCCCTGCTTTTGCACCCTCTCACACTCGGATTTTCAAAACTTTTACCTGAAAATGTTCCAACCTTTTGCCATATAATTTATCAGCTTTAGTCTTTGGTTTCACAGGTTACATTCCTGGGCAGATCTCATTTTAGAGCCGAAAGCTGTCCTCTGAAAAGGTTCTCTAGGAAAGGATTAACAAGATTGCAAAGGCATGTAAAGTTTAAACTTGTGTCCTAAGATTGATTAGAATACAATTAATGAGAAAATATGAAAACATCATAAACAGAAGTCTGAGGGGAATTGTTTATCACCGTGTCCTTATTTTATAATATAGTATGTCCTATGTTCTCAATTATAGCAACCCCCTTAATGATAGTTGAGTGATGATGAAGATTACAGTGTTTTCAGTAAAGCAGTTAAAGTATAAAAGTATCATATTACTAAACAGGCCACTTGTTGATTTAAAGCAGTGATTTAAAGGCTTTCTGTATAATGTAATGTAATCTGGTTCAAAAGAGGACTGTGAGTCTCATTAGGACTTACATTGCAATGCAGAGGGAGAAAACAATTGGAAGGGAAAGAAAGATGAGGGGAAAAGATGTAAATCATATTAATCAAACCTAGATCAGGACTGAACTGAATCAAATCTAAAAGAAAAAAAGTTGTGCATCATTGAAGGCCTCTTGTGAAATAAAACACACACATTAAAAATGATTTAAATACAAAGAACATATAAATGCATTGCTTAAAGTGTAAGTGAATCCCCGGCTCAGAGCTAACTCCGCCCACCTCCGTAATTCAAAAAATGCACAGAAAGTGAGCAGTTTGGTTCTGAGAGGAGGGAGGGGAAAAGGACGAGGCTTTCCAGAGGAGACGGGAATGACAGTGATGTTCCCTTGTCAGAGAGAGACACAGACAGAGTCCCACAGCACTGCTCATAGCGAGCTTTTAAAGTTATGACCTCTTTAAAGCTACACTTCTGTAAAAGCTCCAGACTATTTAAGGGTTAAATACATTCAGGTCCGTTAGGGTTGAGGTATTTGGCCTGAAATTTATATTGTGTTTTTTTTCAGTGTCTACGGCAGTGGTATTGTATTGCAGTACAAAAATGAAAGAGATAGCACATTTGAATGCAGAGTCAGGTGTCATAAACCCCTTCTCTTCCTCAAGCAAACCTATAATGGCAGAATCCACTCATTTATTTGCTTAAGATTACAGAAAAAAATTGATTTCCTGTTTCTCTCTGTGTTCACTTCTTTGTTGCTTTTCCTGTTGTTTTAAGTTTTATTTCTCCAAAATTTCCTGATGTGGGCCTTCACAATAAAAGCACTGAAACTTAATTTATTTAACTTATTTTATTGTGAAGAACTTGCCCGAAATTGCATGTTTATCAGCTTTACTATCAGCTTCACTTTACACTGCTTTCCACATTGTTAAGCAATGACATTTTTCTCTTATTTTCCGAAATATTAATGCAAATGACAGTCAGTATTTTTCAAGTCATCAGCCATTAGAGCATAATTCACATGTTTTTGAACAAACTTCGTAATGATAGCCATTATTTTTAAAAAAAAATAAACTTTCGCTTTTCCACATTGTTAAGCACGACAGAGTTTTAAAAGATTTTTTTTGGTTTTAAAGAACTGAAAATGGTCATTTGTTGAATTTGCAGCATTAGGAGGTCATATTCACTGAAATCAAAAGCTATTTCAATCAAAAACATCTTAACAGGCAAAGTTCCTTGTTAACATAGGAGCCCTTCTTTGAAATCACCTTCACTATTCTTGCATCCATTGAACTTGTGAGTTTTTGGAGAGTTTCTGCATGAATTTCCTTGCAGGATGCCAGAATAGCCTCCCAGAATGGCAGTTTTGATGTGAACTGCCTCCCACCCTCATAGATCTTTAGCTTGAGGATGCTCCAAAGGTTCTCAATAGGGTTGAGGTCAGGGGAGGATGGGGGCCACACCATGAGTTTCTCTCCTTTTATGCCCATAGCAGCCGATGACAGAGAGGTATTCTTTGCAGAATGAGATGGTGCATTGTCATGCATGAAGAAAATTTTGCTACAGAAGGCACGATTCTCTTTTTGTACCATGGAAGAAAGTGGTCAGTCAGAAACTCTATATACTTTGCCAAGATCATTTTCACACCTTCAGGGACCCTAAGGGGCCTACCAGCTCTCTCCTCATAGATCCAGCCCAAAACATGACTCCAACCCCTCCTTGCTGACATCACAGCCTTATTGGGACATGGTGACCATCCACCAACCACCCACTACTCCTCCATCTGGACCATCCAGGGTTGCACGGCACACATCAGTCAACAAGACTGTTTGAAAATGAGTCTTCGTGTATTTCTGGACCCACTGCAACGGTTCCTGCTTGTGAGCATTGGATAGGGTGGCTGAATAGTAGGTTTATACACGACTTCAAGCCTCTGGAGGATCCTACACCTTGAGGTTTGTGGGATTCCAGACACACCAGCAGCTTCAAATACCTGTTTGCTGCTTTGTAATGGCATTTTATCATCTGCTCTCTTAATCTGATAAATTTGTCTGGCAGAAACCTTCCTCATTATGACTTTATCTGCATGAACCAGTATATGTTCTGACTCAGCCACAAATTTCTTCTCAGTACAAAGATCACAATTAATTTTTCATGAAATATCTAATGTTTTTATTCCTTGTCTAAGGCAGTACACTATTTGACACTTTTTGGCAGCCGAGAGATCCTTTTGCTTTCGCATATTGCTTGAAACCTGTGGCCTGCTTAATAATGTTGAACAGTGCATTTTGAGGTTTTTATTTAAAAAAAACAAAAAAAACAAAAAACATAACTGTTATCATTATGAAGTTTGTTCCGAAACATTTGAATTATGCTCTAATGGCTGATGACTTGAAAAATACTCTGTCATTTGCATAAATATTTTGGAAAATAAGAGAAAAATGTCATTTTCTTAATAATGTGGAAAGGGGTGTATTTATTTGTGATTGTTATGCATGCACAGCAATCCGTCTTGCGCAGGTCAGCTCTTGCAGCCTAACCACTGAATGCTGAGTGACACATTTCAAATCGCAAAATTGTATTGCGCATGAAATGTAATGCTAAATAATAACACAAGATCAGGCACTGAAAAGAGAAGCTGTAGGAGGAAGAACAGCAGGATTGGGCATAATACGAGAGCAGGGGTGCACACACATACATTAGCACTGTATAGTTTGAATAAATAAGGTAAGTAAAATAAATTCATTTCTGAAAATAAGCTGGAATTAACTGAAAGAGAACCTCTGTGTTAAAACGCTGTTAAAAATGTCCTTCCTGGCCATAATTTTTTACATCAGAGCAGAAAAAACATACGGACAGTAAAATAACCTAAATTACAGAGATGCCAATTTGCAGTATTACCTGCAGTCCTGTGTGTACTGAAATATAGTAGGTAATTTGCCCTGAATTTTTTACTCCACAAATTTCAGACATCATCACTTTACACAGGATTAAAAACACAAACGTGAGATTATTACAAATTACCAGAGGTCCTTCGGTAATTCTTATCCTGTGGGAATATGGCTTTTTTCTCTTTACATACTGTTCATTTTACACTTAAGATTAAATAAAAAGGACATTAAACAACATCTTATAATTTTCCTCTTGGCATTTAAATAAGGGCTGATGAGTGCATTGAAAGATAATAATGAATTAACTGTTAATACAGTGTATGCACACTTACTGTTGCAGCGCTGACCAACTGGTCTGATCAGTGTTCATTAACCCTTATGTAAGCCGGATATTTGATGAGCAAACTTGGCATGGAGTCTCCATATTTATCAGTATCTGTGAATGCATGGGATTGGGGTCCCTGTGGTTTGACATTGTTTCTGAATGTGGGGAAATGTCAGTGTGAAATGTAGCTGATCTGACAGATGGCATATGGAGAATAGCTCACTGACCCTTCGTTCACCTGTACTGGCGCAAATACACACACAGCACCTGTTGATCCATCCCACTCTCTGTCTCTCGATTTCAGTCAAACTGTCTCAGTGACAGTGAATGGCAGTATCTCTCTTTCATTAAACATGCTCAGTTTTCCTAGTTTGGAAACTTTCTTATGAGTCAACTTTGACTCAGTATAGGAGAGAGAGCGAGAAAGCCTGAGAGACTATGTGACTCAGGTGGCAGGTGTGTGTGTGTGTGTGTGTGCGTGAAGCAGCCAGTGTACCAGCTGCCATGTTCCTATCAGGTAGCTTTAGTTATACACAGAGGGGCTGAACACTGAACTAAACCCTGCTCCACCACAGAAACCTGATCAGCCCGCATCTATTCACCAACAGACAAACGCACTGTGGACACAACAAACACAGCCGCATACAGAAATTACATAAAGGCATAATTATTATGTACCCAGTCACAGACACACAAAAGCTGACCTGCACAGGGAAGAAATCCTTCAACGTCTGTTTCAACAAGCTGTTTCAAATCACCTCATCATTTATTCATAATACTCAACTGTAAGAGAGAAAAGGGCAATAGCGGGAAAGAGGTGTGTTTTTTTTCTCAAGGAGCACCTGTGCTTTTAGCATTTTTCCTGTTGAGCTCTGGTTGTTGTTGTTGTTTTGTTTTTTTTTTGGTGAAAATTCCCAGAGGCTCTTTTTTTCAGCTGGTGTTAGCTAAACAGCCACTGACCTGGAAATTACTTAGATACTTTATACTGGCTGCAAGTTATCAAAGATGACATGCTCTCCCTCTGAGTGAGTGTTGTTTCTCCATGAACCTTCAGGGTGATGAGACAAGTATCTAAGAAACTTTTCAGTAACATACACACACAAGCTGATGAGGATACACACACCCGAGTCTCTCTCCATGGATGTCACATCCTTAGTCCATATGTTAAAGTATAGAGACAGGTTTGATATACATTAAGTCATGCAAGATGACAGTCAGGAGTTCTGACCTTTGCATGCCTTATGTTTGAACCCAGAGGGGAAATTTAAGAAGCGATGCACACAGAGGAAGAGAGATAGAAGCAGAAAACAGATGACAGCATGAAGGGGTGATCAACTTTGAGAAAGAGAGAAACTTCAACAAGAGGTCACAGTTAATGTCAGATGGCTGTGGATGAGGCAAAACGAATGTAAACAGTTCTTAAAAATGAGAACTATGTGTCTATTTATGTTACTCTTTATGGCGGTGGAAAAATGTTTTATTTATCTGCAGTATCTCTAATGATGTGCACATATGTGCCTTTAAGATATTATCAAAAATATCTGTCCCTTCGTTCAGGAGGGCATGTTTCTATTTGTACCGTATTGGCAGATGGCTTGAGCTCTGCAAACTTGCCAAGAAGCAATTTCACCAAATGATATTTGGAGTGACACAAGCCCAAGGCTTACAGCACAACTTAGCTATAGGTACATTATCTATAAAGAAATGATGGATGCACAGGAACGCACACAGCAAGATGCCAACTTGTGTAAGGCATGGGGTCGGTGGGTCGGTGCCTTACACACCCGGGGCAGTCCTTAACCTCTGAGGTGCTGTAAACAAACAGACAGATAGCTCGATATGGGAGGAAGGGATATTGCTCAGGGGAATCAGGCCACATGTGGCATATAGGCTACTATATGGCTGCCTGAATATCACTGAGGTATGGCAGTGACTTGTGATTAAATTGTTGTGCGTGCGTGTATGTCTGGCTGTGTGGCTGTGTCAGATAAGGTACATTGATGCGTTCTCCTGGGGGCCTTGACATACATACATATTGTTAAACTTTGTGAGGGAGCAAAGTTTCTATCAAGTGTTTTCCTTTATGTTTATCAAGGCACACACCGAATAATTTACTGATTGCTGCTTTAAATGAATCTGCGTTATATAAACTTAGCACATTAAGTAAGGAAATTTGTGTTTGGTAGATTGTTTCTTTGTTGTAACAATGCTTCTTGGAAATAAATCTTATACCGTTGGGAAGCCCATTTATAAGCCTTTTAAATGGTGCCACATTTGTAAGGAACATGCATTTGTGGGATGAGCAGCAGAGCTGAGTATGTGGGTTGCGCCCATGAAAAATTTGCCAGATCTTCTTTGCCAATGCCAAACAGCTTATTCTGCCGTTGACTCTTTTTTGGTGTTTGGTGGATTAGATAATTGAAGTTTGAAGAAACAAGACATAATGCCAATTTCACAATTTATTAATATAACAAACTGGAACCTCAGTAGCGTGTGGTAGAACCATACACAGCCACAACAGCCTGGCACCTCCTCCTCATGCTGGTCACCAGCCTGGTCACACACTGTTGTGGGATAGCATCCCATTTGTCAACCAGCATTTGTCCCAAGTCAGCCAACGTGGTTGTGTTGGTCAGTCTGGCACAAACAGCATGCCCAAACTGACCCCACAAGTGTTCAGTGGGGTCGAGGTCAGGACTGCTGGCAGGCCATTCCATCCTCTCTACTCCCAAATTCTGGAGGTAGTCTCCAATAAACCCCTCTCTGTAGGGGCGAGCGTTGTCATAGTGGAGGATAGAGTTTGGTCCCAGACTGTGGAGATATGGGATTGCCACTGGTTGCAGAATCTCATCTTGGTATCTCTCTGCATTGAGATTAGGGCTGGGCAATTAATCGAAAATTTGATTAAATCATAATATGGCCTGCTGCAATTTTCAAATCACCGAAGTTGCAATATTTTTTTAACCTGAAATTTATATCAAAATACCACTTTAAAATTTTTTTTGGCAGCAGAGATATTATGCATTAAAGTAAAAGTAAAGTAGAGTAAAGTGAAGTTGTACTTTATTCATCCCCTAAGGGGAAATTCACAGTTTACGCTTAGTTGTGGTTTTTACATATTTGTCATATTTAACACACACAAGTGATGGCCCTGCTGCTCTATGTAAGCGCTGCCGTGAGCTGTTGGGGGTTCAGTGTCTTGCTCAAGGGATACATATCATTATACATATCATTACATATCATGCTTAATTTTTTTAAAACGTTTTTCTTATTATATATTAGAATGACATAAGAAATTATCATTCCCTTCAATGCAACAGTTCATACTTAGTTTGCAATCCAAATCGTTCAGCCCTAATTGAGATTGCCTTCAATGATGACAAGCCTCGTTTTTCCAGTGAGGGTGATGCCGCCAATGGTGGGTAGAGTACACAGTTACAGTACTCAAGTGAAAGTACTGTTACTTAACAATAATAATTACTCAAGTAGAAGTAAAAGTACTCATAAAAATAAGTACTTGAGTAAGAGTAAATAAGTACTTTATTAAAAGACTACTCAAGTAGTGAGTAACTTCATGAGTAACTTCATTTTGTGCAATTTGTTAAAACGTATTGCATTACGACATTTTATTCAGGGGTAGGAATGTAAACTGCACACATGTCTCTCTCATAATAGTTATCTTATTTCTACATGATGATTTTAATCTCACATACATTAATTTGTACCTTGCAGTTCTTACTTTTTAAATCACATTATATCTATTTTATCATGTGTTAACGATTTTTAGCTCATGCTTATGAAATTAATCTTATGAACTGGCCTCATTTCTGACTTTTTGCCCTTTTTTTATTTAATTTTTACTTTTTATCTCCAATTTAGGAATTTTTATCCTGATTATCATGCAACAAATTTGGCAAGTCAAACTGAAACTTATTAAAACCAAAGACAACTTCGGCCACTAGCCCCATGTTATAACCATCTTAGGTATAATCACTGATATCAGAGATATGCCACACGCACATGATAATATTATCACCTACAATGTAACGTTATATAGTGCTATGTAAAATCACATTTGTGGCAGAGTTCATAGGTGGTTGGACATGTGACATCATTTATCACTGACACAACTGTGTCTTTGCAGTCTGCAAGTTAAAACAGAGATTTGGACTTATACGTTTAGCTAACCAGTAGTGCAGGTGTTAGCTTCTTTAGCTTACTTACCATAACGTGCTGTCTTAGATGTAACGTGCTATTTTTGAAGCTTGAGATTTCCACCATTTTAGGTAGACACAGTAGGCAGCGCATTATGTGGCCGTTGTTCCTCGTCGTTTGAAAGGCAAAGAGTCTTGATGTTGGACCAGGGATGAACATGCTCCTCTGAAGGAGACACAAGTATTACATCTTCAGCCATTATCTCCAACTGTTGATAGTTAAGGGGGAGGGGTCACTCCTCCAGTCACTCTGTGGTGCTGAGGATTTTACCTTACACTGCTGTGAGAGCTCAGCTGAATGTAAAAAAAAAAAAAAAAAAACGTAATGAAAATAAATTATAGACAAGTAAAAGTAGCAACCAGTGCATGCCCAATGTAACAGAGTAGAAGTATCGCTTTTTTCATAACAAATGTATTGGAATAGGAGTAAAAAGTACTCTGCTCAAAAAGTACTCTCAGAAGTAGGATTTTTCAAAAGAAAACTACTCAAGTACATGTAATGAAGTAAATGTAACGCGTTGCTACCCACCTCTGGATGTCGCCACACCATCACACTGCCTCCACCAAAAGATGTTACTCTGTCGGTGCAGCAATCAGCTTAGCGTTCTCCGTGTCTTCTCCAGAACACCATCTTGAAGCTGCCCTATTGCACGGGCCCTAGGAAATAATCTACCAAACACAAATGTCCTTACTTTTTGTGCTAAGTTTGTTTTAGCAATGAAGGGCCTCTCCACTGAATGGCTAGCGTTTCGGCAAGGCAAGGCTAAGCAACACCAGATGATGACTTCAGCACTGCAGAAGACTCATTTCATTGATGTCACCTCAGATTCAACAATGTTATCGAGAGTCCTGGCCACACTTTCATTGCGCAACATCCTACCTGTGTGAGATAGTTAATTTTGTGCTGTTGCCACAATTAAGACAAAAAAAAAAAAAAAAATCAAAGCTGAACATTGAAAATGAGGTGAGCCTGTCAGTCTCACAGCTGCACCATGAGCCCACAGCGGTCACTGAAATTATTGCAGGACTAAAAAGTGGTGGGGGGCTGAAAATATTTTCACCTGCCAAAGAGGGGCCAAACAGAAAGCACTTGAGAACCATTGTGTTAGTGTATTTTAACATGCATTTTAATGTGGAATGTGGATTAATAGTTAATGGACAGAATTTGCTTCAAACTTATCAAAGTCAAAAAAGTGACTTTTGTTCTCGTTGTAACATTTGATGTGTCTTGTAGACAGCAAAACCTGGATCTTTATTGAACATGATCTTTACTGATTAAAAGTGTGAAAAGGAGAGCAGAAGAGAGATGTACCAAACGTGGTTCAACAAAAGACACTGCTGCAGGACTATTCATCCCAAACGAGAAAAATATTCACTATCTCTCTAACAAGCCAAATGTATTTAAAAAAAATCACCTCCTCATTCTGCAAAGCCTTTTTCTTCCAACAATTCACCCCCTCTTTTCTCTCTTTGCCTTTCTAATGGTAATGAACCTTGCCTTGAACCTTCCTTTTAATTGGTGTCGACTCAGACGTGAAGAGTGCGTGTGAAGGAGAAAAAAAAAAAATCCTTTTTTAAACATTCCATAAATTAATTTTTAGCAAGTAAGGGCGTCTGCATAGCAATTTATTCAGACACTGTGCTGTTGTGCAGGCTGCATCCTTGGCTTTTAAAGGAATGTTATTTAGAATAAATAATGCGCTGTGGTTGAACAAGGAGGCCTTTTAGAGGGACTGATGAGCCACCGCCGAGCCACTTCAGGCTGCACAGAGAGGAAGATATCAGCCGGGGAAATTAACAGGCTGAATAGATACTTAGACTTTTTAGTTCTATAATGAGACTCCCATAGTCTGCATAGTCCCTAAACGCACATACTGTACATATATGCACAGATCTGCTGTCATGTGTTCTCACATAGCATAAATTACTTCCAGTGCACCAACTCCACAAGCATAGATGTGTAAGCAGTACACATGAATGCAGATGTAAAGACACAGACACGTAAGAGAGATATACAGAGCACTAGGGGTGTAACAGTACTTGTATTTGTCCTGTACCGTCATGATACGGTGCACGCAGTAATAGGACGAATACGTCTGAGTATTGAAAAAAAGTAAGTTCTCACTTCAATCCAGGTGGCGACAATGAGCCTAAAAGCTGCCAGCAACCGTCATTACAGGAGAAGGAGCAGTTACAAAAACAAACAAAGAAGAGTGATGGCGCGTGTGGAGTTAGAAGAGCTGCCGGCTTCATTTAAATCCCCCGTATAGCAATGGTGCTCTGGCTCTGTGAATCATATTAACTTTACCTTCAGCTATCAGCCTCGGAGGAGTGAGAGAGGGACTCTGCAGCTGTGTCATAGGTAAAGTTATCCTCAGATTTCACACGGCTTTAACCTCTTTATCCTCTAAGATGGGCTGTGAAAAATTCTTCCAAACACTGTAGTAGGTCCCATTGGTTAAAAAAGTAGTCCAGTGCTGAAGTCTGTGTTGAAATCGGCAAAAAAGACGCTAATTTGCATACCTAACAAGCTAACTTGCGGTTGTGTGATGATGCGTTCAAGTTCGCTGGGAAATTTTGGTGTTTAAAGAATTGGTATAAATATGTCAATATATCAATGAAAACAACCTAGTTATTCAAAAATGAATTTATTTATTGCTGTTTTTAATCATTGAAGAACTTTTGGAGGGAGGTTGCAGCATTATTTATCATTTAAATGTGATTTATTCAGCCTATTTATTTTAATACAATTTAATTTAAAAAATTAAAGTGAAATTTTATTTATCCACTTCAATCACCGTACAGAAAACGTACCAAACCGAGGTATGTACTGAACCGAAATATTTCTGTACCGTTACACCCATAAGAGACACAAAATGTGTAAAAACAAAATCATACAAATGGAAATGATTTGAATTTTGTATTGAAATAAGACAGTTATTTTGTGTTCAAATTATTTGGAAATATTAAGATAAAGCAGTGAAAATAATCAGTTAATTAATAACAATAACTAATAGCAGAGGGGTGCTTAACAGTATTTTAGCTTAAAGGATGGGAAACATGCTTCAGGAAAGGTGAGGCCAAATTTATCTTAATTTTCAATTGTGTAGAGGTGCAGCTTCACTTTGGGCCAAAGATAGACAAGCTGTTTCACCTTGAGTTTGCATTTTACTAGGTCATGACAGTTTTGTAAATATACTTGCCTCTATGCATCATGTGTAACTGGAGGACAACACTAGTGGGCACACTATAGAGCTTAGGTTGTATACAACTAGCTGATGTAAACTACAAACATGGAGACACTCAAGGAAAAAACTGTCATGGTATTAGGACTGTAGTCAACCAAAGAAAAACTTGGTCGACCAAAATTGCACCAACCAATTGATTGGTCATTCAGGTAAAAAGTAAATAAATACATTTTAAAACTCACCTCATTTGGGACCAGTTTAATCCCTATAGGTTCCTTGCTGCACCTGATTGGTACTCTAAATGATACTTATATGAACATAAAAAGCCTTTGGAAGCATTAATACATTTTTAGGCTTATCACGTCATTACTCACTGACCAGGGTGACCTTGGTGAAACAAAAGCTTTTCGACCAAACAATCGACCAATCAAATGGAAGCTGTTAGCCCTACATGGTACATCTGAGATCACAACAAACAATATAAACCTCAGTGATATTAACATCAGATCAGCACAGGCTGATTGCTGGGGATCAGAACAAACCATTTATATTGCTTCTTCAACACACCATGCATGGACGTAAAACTCCTGGTGTTGTGGGTTTAATTAGTGACCATGTTAACTAGTGACTTTGAGCTGGATGCGTTTGTCATTGCAGATGACAGAGAGCCCTCACGAAGAACCATTTGTGTAGGTTTTTTTGTATTATGTCACAGTAACCTAATTGAATGTTAACTTTATCCTCTTAGACATCATATATGACAAGAAGAGACACATGTTATTAAATGTTAAATAACTTTTGAACCATAAGTCGTAGCCACATGCTTTTCTTCCCTCTGGAAGCCCTCTGTTTTGCCCTTCCATTGACACTATCCACACCTTTGTAGCCCTTTCAATAGCTTTTCTAGGGAACCTGAAAAGTTAAACCTAGTGAAAAAGGATGTTTAAAGCTTGCCTGTGTGCCACAGGGTTGAGGTTTTACAAACTTTTTAGGACAATAAGTCCAGTTGAGACAAAATGGTTAAAATATAGTTTAGGGCTCAGAGGGTTAATGAAATGCGAAACTAATACAACCAGCAACAGACACACTTGATTGAAAGTCATCACTTTGCACACTCACTTTTTAAAATTTATCTCCAATCTTATTTTTGTTACAGATTGAAAAAAAAAAACCCTCATACGACCAAATCTGTCTGTCCCAGCTATTTAGACACATTTGTGTTTGTGCAGTGACAATAACACATCGTAAAGGTGTGGGGAATTGTGCACTTGGTAAATCAGTTTGGCTTTTAAACTTTCCCAATTGTTGTTGTTGTTGCTGTAATGAGTGACACAGTTCCTCTGCCTCCACAGTGGCTCTATCAGTCATGTGAATGCTGAATTTTGCATCTTGCATTCTTCTAAGGCTGCAGTACATCTGCGGGGCGGACAGAGAGGAGAGATAGTTTGTGTGTCCGTCCATGAGTGCGGGTTGGTCTGACAACAAGCATTAACGAACTAACGTTAGCTTGTTGAATAAGTGAGTGACAGATGTTTCTAAGTTATCATAATATCAATAACTTTTAGAGGCTGAGGCTTACCTGTGGCTCCTCTGGGATAATATAAATACAAGAGGACGTAACAAAAGCAGTATCCCACTATTAGAGTCTTTTATTTAAATCATATCCCCAGGCTGTTGTCATTAGTATGATCTTAAAGTGTTTATGTACATTAGTAAGGAGGGAGACAAGGTAGAAACATAAAAAAATATAGTTTTCATTTTGTAAAATCATTTATTATTCTTTTGTTTTTATTCTGTGGCATTTTCAATTTATTTTGTGTAACAGAACTAAGTTTTTCTTTTAGTTTTAAGAATATAGAAATTTAAAGTCTAACATTATTCTGACAGCTTTAGAATATCCATGTTCAATTTTTAATTAAGGTATTTACCCCCGCCCCCCGGGAAAATAGTCATCCGATTCATTGATGATTGAAATCATCGTTTGCTGCAGCCCTGTAATACATGCAGGATGTCAAAATTCTGCACTGAGGCAACATTTTCAGAGGCTGAGTCTGATGACTCCAACCAACAGTGAACAATGGAAATGGAAATGTTATTGTGGCATCGCAGCCAAGAAGTGTCCCTCTGAGGTTTCTGTTTATTGCTGTCTACTTACAGAAGAGACTTTCTTCATGACCAGCTTACTCTTTTGTGGGGTCACATTGTGACCACAATAAACCCTATTGATGCTAAGTTTTGGGTTGAGCTATACCTTCTTCAGGGCCATAGGAAATAGCTGCCAAAAGCTCTATTTACACGGGAGGGACCTCTGGTCATTTGTAATAATAGCTGGTCGTCTCTTTTTTGTAACTATATTACAAGAGCTGGTCTGGAGGAGGGTTGTTGTGGATGCATAATGATCCCAAATTAATAGAGTACAAAATAACATCAACACCATCTAATGTGCAAAAACTGTTAAAAATGGCAGAAAAGAAGCCGTCATATTTAACATGAGATACCTTGCTTTTCTCATACATTAATGTGAGGAATTCTTGAATTTCTTCATCCTCTTCTTCTTTGTCTGAGCAACTTCAGATTCACCTGGGTGACGTGACCTTGATGCATGAAGAAAGCTAGGGAAAATTATCCAGTAGTTTTTTTGGTCATATATATATGTATATATATATATATATATATATATATATATATATATATATAATGCTTTGTATACTAAATTTCACAGCAATGCTTTTGCAAACATTGATTTGTACAGGATATTTAAAATACACTGAAAACACATTTTTACATGTTTTTGCCTTTGGCAATATAACAACAAGAAGTGCTTTTTGACTTTTGTTTATGCATTTATGTTTGTAAAATCATCTTGATACAACACAGAATGTATGCATCATTGCAGAGTAAAAAGCTTCACAATAAAGGTTTCATCTTGTTTTTGGTTTATTTTTAGTTTTATTTTTGTAGCCAAAATGTAATTAAAAATATTTATTCAACGACCTATCTTTAAGTTACCCTCTAATGTGCTACCAGGACTTTAGTAAAACACCATCAGGTGCATATTAGAGAGCTTGCTTTCATTTGTGTGCACAGCGCTGTCTTGTTTTCATTGCTAACACAGTGTAACTGACAGGGCAGTCATCAAAGGTTACAAATATTGTCTTTCAATACAAATAAACAGTTTCATAGGATGTAACATCAAGGTTTGGGAATGGTACAATTATTTTATCCCTGTTTTGGCTGGAAATAAAAGATTTTGATTTGATAAGATTGTTGATGTATTCCAGGTCACTGAGCATGTGCCGTTCCACTTCTTCAAACCCTTTGCTGTAATAATTTATGACCTTGAAACCAATCATGATTGTTTATGCTTGGACTAATTTTGTGTGGATTCATTCAACCAAGGATGTCCTTTCACCTCTGTCATTCTCACAAGGATTTCCCCCTTGTCTCCTCTCCTGGATCAAAATAATTGTACAGTTGCACACAAACACACATTCAGTGCACATGCACACATACACACAGAGCTTTACAGAAACAGGCAATCATGTATACTCAGAGGCAGGAAAATGCATTTGTGCCTGCACACATGCTTGTATGTTTTCAGATTGATTCACATAGAGGAGAAAGGCCTCATGGGGAGCGGCTGAGGCTCTGACAGATAAATGCCTCTGACCTGACCTGCTTAGCCTGAGACACTTACACACAACTGCCACTGCTCCGCACAACAAATGTATGTGTTTATCTATTTGTAAACCAAATAGAAGTCAAATAGTGTTGATTTTCAGCACACACCACTCTTTTAACTTGAAACTCATAAGGACAATCACTGCTAAAACTCTTTACACCAGTTTTCCAACTTCTTTATTTTTACTAACATTTGTCAGTTTAAAGCGATTTCATCCTGATATGTTTCCATACACACGTGCTTCTTCTCGAAAACAGTCCTAAGAACAAAAACCCCTCAGGAAACATTGTGATATTGAACACTGAGTTCCATATGTTTGTGTGTCTCTCAAAAACAGCCTCATGCCTAAGGCTAGCTCCCATGTCATTGTCCCATAACGGCCTCTCCTATAGAAAGTAGGACTTTGCATTGGAAATGGGACTCCTGGGACTCTACAGGATTCGGCTTTGGGGTTCCTCTCCTTGTTCTTCAGCAAAATGCTCATCTGTAATGCAATTCCCTGCACATGTGCGTTTGAATGCTTGCATAGGCCTTTGCCATCACTCCTGCTTTTTTTATTAGCATTTTCTCTATTATGAACCATTCAAGCAGTGAATACAACTCATTTGCAGTAATGCAATATTTATCACACATTCACCTCATTTTTACAAGACAGATGTCATCCATTTCACAGCACAGGGTATTTTTTTAAAAGGTCATAATCAGAAAGCCTTGCATTTCCTTTTACCTGAGTTTACTAGACCCGTGTTGACAGTTGGGCTGCTTCCTATCTTAGATAAAGCCGATGGCTATGTGAGCTATCTATAAACTAGCCATGTTATAGGTGTATTGATTGGTCAACAGATTGCCTATATCCTGTAAAACTCAGCTCTAACAGGGATGCCTTTATTAACCATGTTGGTAATAAATGTGGAAAAGCACGTTCTCCCCCCTCACCCAGATTGTTGTTACTCAACCTCCCTGTTAAGGCTAATCTTTTAAAGACTAAAAGCAACATTTAAAGATTTTTGCAACTCATCACAGAGCTTAGGATACCCCTTTTTGTCTTGTAAATAACATCACATAGCAGATTTTATTGTGATAGACAAACCTTTATTTATCTTTTTGTATTAAGTTGGACATCACCTTCCTTTATTTTCTGTTTACTTTCTTTGTTGATTTCTTTGATCGCTTTATTATGTTTTAACATATATCTATATATGAATATTTTTGGTCAGATTTAATGTTTTAGGGCAGTATTTCTCAAAATTCACTAAGCTGTAGCCCAATTTGTAACCTGATGATCTTCTAGGGCACACCAAAACCCTTGTGCAAGCATAACGTGAGAGTAAAATATTTAACCTTTTCTATCTTTGTTTCATTTACAGGGGATTTCAGTGCAAATGCTTTGATTTCAGATACATTACAGGGTCCGACGTTAAGGTTTTTCCTACTTGCCCTTCAGAGCAAGTGCTTCCCAAATCTACTTGCCCCATCTAAATTCCTACTTGCCCTGTCTAGGAGGTACTTTTCTGGCTGTCAAGTGCATACATTTTGCTCACAACATACTCAGAACTAAAATCCATTGCCTGTCGACTGTGGAAAGCAATACAACACTTCTTTCTTAAGAAAACTGTGTTTATTAGCTATGTGTTGGCCCACTGAAAATTATATTTAACTTTGTACAGATCAGTGCCATGTGAAACCACACCAGGTTGTTTTCCGAAGAAATTCAAACTCAGGAATTTCATATTTACAATACTAATAAGGTAATAATACAAACTCAGAATACTTTTTTTTTGTAACTGATAAAACCAACTATTCTCAGAGTAAAATGAGGTCAGCAAAACACTGACACTAGAGAGGTGGTGGGGTCTGCTACATATGCACCAAGTATAAAATGGTGCTTTTCTTCTGTTTTTATTTGGTTTATTTATCATGAAACTGAGGAAATTTTGCAGACACATGAAAATCAACCAATTAATATTTTTCTTGTTTGATTAAAAATGTCTTCCCCAAAACAAAAAAGTGCCCCTTTAAAATGCTATTTCACAGTTCCACCCTGTAACTGTAACAGTTAGATCAGTGGTACTCAACCTTATTCTACCAAAGAGCAACATTGTCCAAAAAATACTTCAGCAAGGGCCACAATACAAACCAGGAATGTAAGGTAGATAATAGATCAGTTCATCTGTAGTTGAAATGAAATAAAACAGTGGATTGGTGGGTAACTATGAGGTTAAATGGGATACAAATGTCTGTATAGAGTCAGAAGAACCAATATGTCACTGATAATGAGCATATTTATTTTATTTAACACTGACGTCAGGCTAAAACATTGTATCTCCATTTTTCATGATTTTAATTTGTTTTTATAAATCATATTTATATCATTTTTATAAATTATAAACTTTTCATTCCCTGAAAAATGATCATTTTGGCGATACTGATCTTTGGCCCAACACCAGCGTTATGAAAGTTTCACCTGGCGTAGAGATTTTTTTGAGGTAATAGAATGTGCTGAGTTTGAGCTCTGAGATGCTTTTCAAAGAAATAGATGAATTATGGTTGGCTATTTGGGTATTTATATCTCACATTTGGGCATTTACTGTAGCTCTGTGGCTTTATTAACATAAAAGAGATGCTTTCTCATTTTTTTCCACTCATTATTAATCCTTTAGTTAAAGGGGGAGGGGTCTCATTTTGGTTGTTGCCCTGGGCCTCCAAATGACTAAAACCAGCCCTGCCTCACACCTGCAGCTTTCTAGACATATCGTTTCACCCTGCCTCATTTTTGTACCTTTGGTTTTATATTTCTGCTCTTTTGACAATATTTATGATCATTAGTGCATTAAAGATCAAATAAAACACCCACGTTTGAACAAATTTCACTAGATATGAGTTTATCTCCACGTGTTATGCTCATTGATGACACGCATCAGCATAATTGTCAAAAGATACGGGTGTGAGAGAGCATCAGCAGGAAGTGGCTAGAGAAAAAGACAAAAAGAGGAAATGGGAAGCTTCAGATTAAACATGACATCACACCTCAATTTTGAAGTATGATTTTATTTAAATTTTTATTTCAGTGATTCTTAGTTATTGTAAAGGACCCCTACCTACAGGTTAATTTACCTACAATACCTCTGCGGCCCATACTTTGGGGAGCGCTGTTTTAGGGTATCGACTCTTGTTATTATGAAACTCACCAGCAGTTAATGAGTCGATATGTGTCTTACAGAGAGAGCGATCCTGGAGGATTCTGCAGCTTCACCTCTCAAACCCTGTCTTTCCTCCCTCAATCACAATCCTCCTTCACAGCCTTGGAGCTCTCATCCTCCCTTCATCTTCTTCTGAGTCCTGTTGTCATCCCCCCTCTCCCTCTTCTCACTTTGTGATGATCTGCTCTTTGGCAGGTTGTTTTTTCCTTTCCCTTTTCCTCATCGGTAGCCACTCACTTTCTTGTTTCTACCTTGTTTTTCCTTACATATTCAACACTTCCTCTCTATTTCGATGAAAACATGGTATTCTAATGATACAAAAGCTGTTTTAGGGCTTTTGCCTTTTTTTGATAGGACTGTGGGTAGAGTAGGAAATGGCTTTGATAATCAGCCAGACTGAAAAGTGGTCTTCCCCCCAGTCCTGAAGCCAGAGGGCCCAGTTAGAGGACTATTTAAAACATGCTGTGTCCCTTATAATTTTATGTGGAGGGGGGAAATTGTTACATAGACCCAAATAAACTCCCATTGCTATTAGATAAACATCATAAATAACATAATGTTTAGTTGACCATAAAGTGGATGCATTTAGTTATAGGGGATTTTCTGTCTGTTGGCAACATAGTAGTGTTTGTTTAGCAAAAGAGTAATATATTAATCATTAATGGATTTCCATTTTAAGGAGTTTAAGGTTTTACACTAAGAGCATTTGATTCTCTAATCACATATTTTCCCCATCTAAAGCCGCTGAACCAGTGAATATTTCGTGTGTTTCCTTTAGAATTTAGATTGGAATTGTCATTAATATTTAAAATCATTTAGTATTAGAACAAGATTAGAGAAATTGTGATATTAAAATGTACAAAGAGGCTTCTGTAAATATCTACAGTCATTCTAATTTTAGTCTGACACCACTGATGCCAGTAATAGACTCATTGGTTGCTGTGGGTGGTTGTTAATCACAAAATACAAGTGTTAGGATTTAGTTGTCTGAGGCAGGACAGCTGAATTTTCCCACACTGGACAATTACTGTGTACACTGGCTGTTAACAGAGTGGCATTGATGAGCCTTTGACTCCTTTGACTCTCCATCTGCTTCTTCTGTCATGTTTTCATCACTTTCATCTCCTCTAACCAGCACATGTTTGATGTTTAACACTCACCTGTGTCATTTCCTCCTCTCTCTCTCTTTCACGTGTTTGTAAAAATGTTTTTCTGACAGTTTCCCGTCAATCACTGTCATGCGTCTCTCTCTTTTCCTCTCCCCTCTCTCAGCTACTTTTCCTAAAGGACCCTCGTGTAGTACATTAACAGCTTTCATTTAGTTGAGTTTGTCTGCAGTGTGATCCCACAGGCCCAGAGTTAGCTGCTGTTTTATTTATGCTGTTTGTTTTCTGACAGTTGTTTTAGTAAACTTTGCCGTTACACTTATCCACAGAGGAGAGGCTGATCTCCATCACAGTAACACAGTGTGTTTTCTCTGTGTTTATATAGTGTGGGCTGTCAGTCAGGGATGAAGAAACAACTCCTTATTATGAAATACAGAAAACTGATAATGCATAATATAAATAAATATACATTGAATCCCCACAGTACATCAAAACTGAGTTTAAATATTGTGAGGTTCCATGTGGATTAGAAATGGGGACAGTGGCCTTGCTGAGATTGTGTGAAAGCAAGAGAAGTTTGTGGAAGTGGAAGATCTGTGGAGTGGAAGATTAAACACAATTGGTCCCTCTCTCACTCACTTCATCCCACTCTCACACACTCATGCACACACCAGCTCACATCTTAATTACTGAGGCTTGATGGGTACTTAACCTTGCCCCTTGCTGCTTATGCTAATGCGGAGAGGTCAGGAGTGTGCTGATTGGCTGGCTCGCTGTCAACTCAGCCAGAAAACCATTGGAGTGCAGATGAGAGGATGAGGGACGAGGGGACACTGAGGAGCAAGGACAGCGGAAATATGGAAAATTGAAACTGTAATGAAAATAAATCATTTAGACCAGATTAACATTTAATGCTCAATGTTTTCAATAAAAATCATTTGATTTTAATCATATACATTAAAGACAATAATTTTTAGATATAGTCTTTAACAGGTAATACGTTCACATATTAAGAACAGGATGGTGTCATAGTAAAAGATCATGGTGTTAAAAAGCACTCAGAGCTAATCAGGATGCAGATATGTATATCTCAGTTACACAACCTCTCCTTACCACTCTTACCAGTATGACCTCATTCTTTAAGCAACATGTTTGCTGAGGAGCATATGGCTGGCTCTGTGTGTGAGTCTATGTGTAATGAGCTCATCCTCTTCCCCCCTATGTAGCTGTCTGTATAGGGCTAAGGGTGTTTAGCAGCAGGGAGAGTCATTGAGAGGGCACATGCACACAAACACCAACCACACCCCACACTGCTCACAGCTGTCAGCCTGTTTAGATGTTTTTCTATCTACAAAAACATGTGCCTTATTAGAGCGTGCTTCAGATTTTTGTGTTTCAAATAATTATTGATGTTTAATACATTTATGAGAAAAATTTGAAACACATCCAGTGGCCAACTTTGAAGGGCTTCTTGTTAAACCACTGGTTATTTCTAAAGGACATGGGGCTATGTCTTCCTCTAGTGTATGTCTCCCCTTTTTGTTATTGCTTATCTAGCAGCTAAGGCTGTAGTCACCCAGAGAAAAACTTGTTCACTAAAATTACATCCACACACCAACCAATCGATTTGTCTTTTAGGGAAAAAAAAACCCTGCACATTGTCTTTAGATCAGGCGAATTAGTTACACTCCTCATTGCATCCTCTTGGTAGTCCAAATGAACTAAAAAACAAACAAAAACAAAAAAATAGGTCTTTTTGTGTTCACTGCACAAAAACTATATAGTATACACAAAATAACCTCAGAAAATGATTTTTTTGGTCTTATTTTATAACAATAACAATGCTGCGGCCACAATATAAGGGAAGACTTTATGATGTAATGAGACACTGCTGTCTCTCTTCTCTGCTCTCTATCTGTAACAGACAATAACATCATGTGAATTTTAATCAGATGAAAAGGGAGTTCATACAGTGTATTTTCAGACAGGTAAACAAAACATGCAGTGGGTGTAGAGGCTGTAGCAGGGGGAGGAGTAAAGACACTCGCAGTGCCACTTCGATACACACAAAATCTTCCACCTTCTACATGGTGATTCTCAATTTTATAAAAAAATAATTTGAGCAATTTGGACCCTAGATAGAACAAAACATGAATGAACAAAGAGACAGGCCAGAACTTTGTGAGGACATGCATGCAAACCTGTTATTTCACCCTATTTTGTTGTGATAATGTAGAGTTTGGTGGTTACTTTTTTCAAAGATCTTAAGAAATGAAGACATTGGGGAAAAAACAGCTTTCTTCAATGGATTTCTATCCAAGTAAACAGGATAAGTAAGTCAAAATCTCATGAAAAAGACTAATTTACTTATAACGGAATGAAATATAATATGTGAACTTGATAGCCTAGAATTTCCATGCATCCTAGATACTGTTTGGCACAATTTTTTTCCACTTTTCCCACATTTGTGTCCTGACCCACTTGTTGAGAACCAGTGTTCTAGCACATGTATGCTAAGTTGTGGATGTGTTTCTAAGTTCTTTAAAGTGTAACTGCTGAGAAACAGTCAGGGAAACAGTCAGGTAGAAACTCTCTCTCTCTCTCTCTCTCTCTCTCTCTCTCTCACTCTCTCTCTCTCTCTCCCTAGTTGATTGCCCACTGCTGTGAGCTCCTTTCGCTGTCTCTCTGACTGTCCGGCCACATGAGATTTTGGTCAGACAAGAGCTCATCAACCAACAGTGGACCCACCGACTGTAAGGTGACAGCCCTACAGCCAACAAATATGGGGTCTATGTTGGAAAATCAAGTCCAAGAAAAGACTGTGCTGTCTGAAGATATTGATAAATCTTAAAATAAGTTTTTGCAATACGACTATGGATAGGGGCTGGGGTTGCATGATGCCTATGCCCATAATGCATAGTATATAATCTAAACCGAGCAGGCAATCTCAATGCAGAGTGATATTGAGGTGAGCGACCCCTTATCTCCACAGTCTGGGACGAAACCCTTATCTCCACAATGACAATGCTTGCCCCCACAGACTGGGGTTTATCAGAGACTACCTCCAGAATTTGGAAGTTGAGAGGATGGAATGGCCTGCGAGCAGTCCTGATCTCGACCCCATTGAACACTTGTGGGATCAGTTTGGGTGTGCAGTTCGTGCCAGACTGACCAACACAACCACACTGGCTGACTTGTGACAAATGCAGGTTGAGTAATGGGATGCAATTTCACAGCAGTGTGTGACCGCACTGGTGACGAGCATGGGGAGGAGGTGCCAGGCTGTTGTGGCTGTATATGGTTCTTTCCCATGTCACAGAGGTTTGTTAGAAAAAAAAAAAGTTAAATTGCAATTTGTCTTGTTTCTTCAGACTTCAGTCATCCAATCCACCAAACAAGAGTCAGTGCCAGATTAAACTTTTTGGCAGAGAAGATATGGCACATTTTTCATGGAGACAACCCACATACTCAGCCCTGCTGCCCATCCCACAAATGCACATTCCTTACAAATGTGGCACCATTTAACAGGGAAATAGAGGGCTTTCCAGCACTTCAAGATGTATTGCCAAGCATCATTGTTACAACAAAGATTTAATCTACCAAACACACCTTTCCTTTTTGTTCTAAGTTTATAAATACACCTTACTTAATTTCTTTTAGAAACATTTGTGGCAATTTAAGTGAACTTTGTGGACTAAGAGGTACATTTTATTCATTTATTTGCTGATCTTGTCACGTACATCTTTAAGCAGTATTTCCGTACAAAAAATGTCATCATGTTTTCTTTCACATGTGTAACTCACTGCAAATATTTGCAACGAAAATGCAAAAAACAAAGTTGTTTCTTCAGCATGCTTGCCTGACATCTGTGGAGGCATTTACAGGCATTAAAAATCCCTATAGATAAAATGTCAATGTTGTCACTTAACTTGCCTGTCTACTTTTTTAGCTCATACAGAGGCATATAACCAACAAACCACAAACTCTACTAAGGAGCCTCAAGTCATAATGTTAGGTAAAAAATGAAGTAAAAGCCTTGAGTCTAAGGCATGTTAATTGGAAACACCACACACTGAGAACACAATGAAAATTAGGACTAGTGCATGGTAAAAAAAAAAATTTCAAACAACTCTCTCGACTGCATTAACACTGAATGGCATTAAAGGATGAAGCTTGTTATTCCTTGTCAGTATTTTTATGAGATGCTTAACATCTTTGGTAGCTGTAGGAACATAAGCATTTTTCTTCTGTTTCAGTCACAGGAAGGTAGGATTACAGAGTAGAAGACTTTCATAATAAGCTACAAATTTCCCTCTCTTTCACTTCGATATTTGCTGTGAGAAAGTTGAAGAGGTTCTTATATAGGTCATACAGTACAGTGCATCTTAATGCCTAGAGTAATTTTAATGTCATATTTACAGTGAGTGGCTTCTCCAAGTCAACCTGATCAATTCATTTAGACGTTTAGTCTGCTTTAATTTGACTGATTCACTGTGTCCACTGAGCTGTTAAAAACCAGTATGTACAGCACAGCCCTCCTTATGTACATACATACCACCGAGGTCATACATGTATGCATAAAGTACCGTTCGCCTGTGCCAGTGCCATCCATGACCATTGGTATGTGTGTCTAGAGTATGTTCAGAGTGTGTGGGTGTTCGGACCCTGTGTGTGGGTGCGTGTGTATGGTCTCCAGGCGATGGAGAGCAGTAACAGAGTTGACAGGGGGCCGTAGAGATTTAGGGCAAGGTGCCAGCAAGCCAACAAAACACGTGTGCGCCACAAACCACACACGCACACGCACACGCACACATTTCGTCCTCTGATCTCAGGGGGCATCTGCTCTGGTCCGGGTCACTGGCAGCGAGCGCTCGGTCGGGCTCAAAAGTATCACCACGGCAACTGCATCGCATAATCCCATTCCATCTCATCCCATCCATGAGCTGTGTGCGACGTGATTGGCCTGTTCCCCCTGGGGCGCTGAGGCAACGGCTCAGACGCTGTCTGCTTACTCTCTGTGTCAGCGATGGCTCCGAGTCTGTGGGCGGGGAGCAAAGAACGCATTAAAGGAACGTTTGGCACATTTTGGCAGGAGACTGTGTGAATTATGCAGACGCACCCCTACTGTGTTTGTGAGTGTGTGAGTGTATTAGTGCATGTGTGAGTATGTACAGTGATGTCAATGTGAGTCTTTTATGAGGGGGGGCAAAGCTTCTGGAACTGGACAGTATTCATGTTTTTTCATTTTCTAAGGCCAAATCACATTGTTGAATGATCTGAAGCCTTTCTACTAGGGCTGCTTGCTTATGGCAAAAATCATAGTCACAATTAGTTTAATTGATTTCAAGCTCATGATTATTAAACTTAGTTTAGTTTTTGGTTGGAGTTTCACTTATAATGATTTCCTGGTTCAGAATGATAGAGGAGAGAAAAATGTGAATACAAGTTTAGAGAACATCAGAGAGATGCATTTCAAATCTTGTTTTACCAGTGACTTTTATGATGGTGCTTATCCACTTACCTATTACCTGCAGATAAAAATGAATTATTCTTTTGTAAATACACTTCCTGACCACTTCATTAGACACATCTGTGCAATGAATCAACACCAATCTCCATGAATTCTACTTCAGTAAATGTATGACTTTATAAATGTTGGTGACACTGTCAGAGAGATGATTCATTGTTCTTATAGTGAGTATTACTGCTGTTGTAAGAGGTGTTCCTAATATTTTGACCCTCTGGCGCATGTGAGTGGGGTTGGCAAAATTTCCCAGACTCCTCACTATGATGCTAATCACACCAACACCTGCTACTACCTCAGTAAGAAGCATACAGAAGAAATATCAGCTTTCACAGCTATTTCTGTTATTTGTTAATTAATACACAATAACATGTCTGCAAAAAAATTAATCTGTTATATATCAGATGTCAGAGTTTTTTATTCCCTAATATCAGTATTGGCATCAGCTCCCAAAAATCCATATCGATCTGACCTTACATAAGGCTATGAACCGAAATGAGGAGGCCTATATGTTGCCCCACACCTGAGATGCTGTCCTGAAGAAGCTGCTAGACAGCAAGGAGCGTGGCCATCCTGTCAATCAAGACAGGACAACCATAATAATAACCTGCATTCGATCAGCTAATAAGACACAGCATTCTCCTTAGAGGATGACTGCAGGAACCCAGCAGTAAAATGTAAAGGTAACACAAAACTATACTCATCTGTCAGTAAGAAGGCACATAAAAAAACATTTCAGCTACATTTCACATTAAAAGGCATCATGATGAGTTCAAATGTTTTTAAAAAAAACTGTTAATGGTTTAATTGTGCTTGCTGGTTTGCTGCTGCAGCACACAGCAACTACTGTGTCTAAACCACTGTCTAAACTTCATCATTTTTCACCACTCATCTACTCACAGAGAGAAGAATTATTGTATTTTTAAATTCACTCTGCTGTGGATTACATTACAACCAGCAGTGCACTTAACAGTTTGACTTTAGTGGAGACCCAGTGGTGTGCCAGCACCATGCAAGGCCATGGCGTGCCACATGCAAGTATAAAGACACCAGTATGTATGTGTTCACCATTCGCTCAATTTGCCTAAAATCATGAAGCACATTTAAGGCGTCACACACAGGCAGTGTTTCTGCTGGTGGATACGGACTCAAATTCTTAAGGCATTTATTGTAAACATTCACTCATAACATGTTTCCACCATCAAAACAGTTATTAAAGCAATACTGTAACTATTTTCTAAAACCCCCGATATGGTATTACTGTATTACCACCCATTCTTAATAGAAACACACAAATGTATTGCTCTTGGCCAAAATATCACAACAAATTCTGAACCATTTACCACATGACAAAACCTAAAAACATAGGTTTTTTAATTATGATTATCTTGTTTTCATGATTCTGGGAAGCCAAAATTGTAATTGAAGTGAAATCTCAAACTACTTTGCCCAGTTCTTCATCTCTTTCAAGGTTTACTCCTAACAAAAAAGGACATCCAAATATTTTAACTGTCTAAAGTGAAGATTGTAATGAACCTACTTGCACAAGAAAACAGCATTTCAAGATCAATAGCTGTGTTCTGAATGTGCTGTGAAAACATTTTTGTTTGTTTTGAGGTGGCATATCTGACAAGCTTTCTTCTGTCTCCATGTCTCATCTTTTTTTGGCATCTTAAATAATTTACCTGCTCAGCCCTTGTGCCAATAAACAGTTAAAACAAGAAGCCAAGATAAGAGGTGTCACTAAAATAACCATGAAGAAAGTAAACAGCTCTGAATAGTCAAAATAATAAAAAAAAACACACTGTATTTCTGTCTTGGTCTCTCTTTTCCTCCTCCTTTCGCTCATTTCTCACAGATTTTAGCTTTCATCCATCCCGCCCTTTCTGTGTCACTTGAAAATGTGAGCTGCCTTTGAATTGGGTTGTCTACCTTCACCTTTCTCTCTCCCCTCGCTCTGCTCGCTCACACACAAACACTCTCAACCTCCATCACATCTCCCTTTGTTTTGCTGAAGAATACACAAGCAGTCTGAATTAAAACACAGCTGACAGTTTGCATCCAGTTTCATTGCTCCTCCTCTGTCCTCCTCCCACGGTTCCTCCCTCGCTTTACGTGCCCCCCCTCCCTCCCTCTCTAGCTCCAGCTGTCAGGAGGCTTCATTATTAAAGATTCATGCCGGAGTCTGGGCAGCTTCTCCAAAAGCTTTTGTCAGACAGACCGAGTGTCTCAAATCTCACTGCCACTAACTGGAGGTGACAGAAAGAACTCGCACAGACCCACTGCACACACGTCTATCACACATGCACGACCGCACACATGAGCAGTACAACACACATGCACACACTCCTCGTGTTTTGCTACTCTATTTTACTGTTTGTCCTTCCCTTTTTAACTGAAGTCATCAGAGAAAATTATTTTTTTGCTGACCTTTATTTATGATAACTATTAAAATAATATTTTATCTGTGCTTATTCTCTTGTAGATGACATCTTCACTCCGTGCCATTCTCTTCATGAATGTTTTAAATATTTGACATTCACACAGCATTTTAAATTCCCAGTTTTGGCTCTGCTCTCTATTTTGTCATCATTTTGGATGTCACACTACTCTGTTTTGTCAGAAAAGCAATGTTTTGAATCTCTTGTTTCATGTCCTCTATCATGTTTTTAGTGATTCTTTTATAAGAGAAGGGCTACACTGATGCACTGTAACACTTGTCATGGTTGCCTGTCGGTTTTCTCCCTTTCTTTTGCCCATGTACGTGCAAAAAACAAACAAAACAAACATATTTTCAAACTGTAACTGGAATGTGCATCAAGGATAACTTGTTTAAGAAAGAGAAAGATGTTTTTACCAATAACCTTTGAAAAATGGACTATGGTGTATATTGTTTAGTCTGCTTTGTTCCTTTGCCATAGGAACAAATAAGTTAGTGGAGTTTTAGGCCGTACACTTTAAAATCTGTTTTAAAAATGAAATTTCTCAAGATGTTCATCCTCAAACCTTAAGTTGCGTACTTTAGGGACTGAAGTTTTAGGTCTGAACTAAATATCCTTACTGGTATCAATATTGGCTAAAATTATTTGGCATATCAGAAATCAGTGCATCTCTAGTATAGACAAAACAGCATTCAGCCCACAACAATTGTTAGATCTTGAGGATCTTGCGGTCATGAGCATAGTTAGCCAGATTGCAATTTAAATTTAACTTGATTAATTGCCTAGCACTAATACAAGTTAGCACAGCTACTTATAAAGCATCAGGGAGGGAAGCAGGGAGGGATGAAGATTCACACCTGGCTATGTAAATACCTATGCTGGTTTTATACTTTTCAAAACTCAAATATCAATAACGTTAAAAGGAAGCTGGAAATTCACTTTTTACCTACCTGCCACTTTGGCTGGTTGATTCGAAACTTTACCAGCCACTGACATTTTCTTTTTACCAGCCACTTTGTTTTAGCCAGCAGCATAATGAGGTGAATTATAGTATCAGAATCAAGAATTATAGTGTTAAAGTTAAAGGCTGTTTGATAAATAAATGTTCCAACTATTTCTGAATATACTGGCATGTGTTCTTGTTCCAATTATTTTTAGGCTGGTTTGAGTCTCTGTTGCAGCCAGGTCTAAAAAATTCAGGTTTTCTTGCTATTAGGCTTAACTGAGAGGCAGATTATCAGTTTATTGTTATGCACTAATTTTAGGAGAGTTATCACTATAATTAAGGTAATGCTGGAAAGTGTGAGTGTTGTCGCATACTTTAAACCATATTTTTGACAAGTTTATCCAGTCAACCGTGCAGATCTTTGCTGCATGACATATGTGTGCACTGAAAATATCAAAATAAAGTTTGAAAAAAAAAACTAATTTCTGTTTATGAGCAAGACAATGAGCAGGTCAGTAATTTATATTTATATAGAAATTTAAACCTATCCCTTTTTATAATAGCCCTGATCATAACTAAATTTGTAGTAACCGGCCAATTAAATGAAGTTACCAGAAAAATATATGGTTGGTGGATTCATAAATCCACCAGCCACAGTGGCAGTTTGACAATAAAGTTAATTTCCAGCCCTGGTATAGAAACAGTCCTATCAGTTCATCAATGTGTTGCCGTTGATAAAAAATGTCTCAAGACATCAAAAACCAAGTATGCATTGTGGGAATTACCTTGAGTTTATTCTCTGTTGTCTCATGGAGGTTTCAGGAGGGAATAGCTGACATGCCACCAGGGCAAACAAAAAAGGAAAGTTCTCCTTGTAAAAGAGCAGCTTCTCAGACATGTGCCCTTACTCACAACGACCGATGTGGTGAAACAACCATGTACGACTTGATGTGCTGCTTGTTAGACTTGTCTCTTATGAAAGGTGAACAGATGCTTGAGAGATTCTTTTCTGACTCCTCTCTAAATTCGAAGAAGAAAATTCCTTTCACATTTATGTCAGCCTCTTAAGAATAGTATTTCTTAATATGTATGTTTATCATAGTTAGCATTTACAGGATTCAAAACAAAAACATACAGACTCATTAATAAAGACTGTATTTTGTATTTGTGCATTATATTACATTGTTTTGGTCCCAATAAAGCATGTATTGTTTTTGTAAATTAATAAAGATATCAGATTTTTAATAACCTTTAAGTGGTGAGGTCTTTTGCTTAACAGTCACTGAATACTACAATGAAAAAATAATAGTTTCAGGCATTTTTTAGTTTAGTTTTAATTTTGTATTTATGTTGCATGGTAAGGCATGTAAAACATTTGTAATAGTCCAGAATCATTTGAATTTATTGTTGACATAAATTTTTTCAGACCACAGCCAGACAGCAGTGAGCTGGTGTGGTGCCAGCTGTCTTTATGTTCCCCTGTGTTTTCCACATCTTGGGGGGAAAAAAAAAGAAAAAAAAAAGAAAAGGGGGCTAGGGGTTGTTGGCTTGGATTGAGCAAACAGTTGGTGTTAAATTCGACACATTTTCTACTTCTGTTAATCTTTTTTTTCTTGGTGTTTGTTTTCACAGAAAAGCCCAGGATCAGCAGAAAAAAGTGGTGGTAGCAGGTTGCGTCCCTCAGGCTCAGCCACGGATGGAGTACCTCAAAGGACTCAGCATCATTGGGGTATGTGTGTGTTTTGTTTGCGTATGTGTGCACATTTCCTCACTTTTATAGGGGATATTCAGAGAGAGATTCAGCACAGAGGAGTGTGTTGCCCTTCGTCTGTCTTTATCCCGTCTGTCTAATGGAGAACCTTTTAAGAGGACAGACGGACACACACAGAGAAACACACACATGGACAGTTTGACCTGTCATTCACCTGGCTGACAACCTGCTGTGTCTTTTCTATCTCGCCCTCCCTGCCGCTTGGATGATCAATAGACCCCCCCCATGAGACAAGGCTGAGACTACTTAGATGAACATGATGGGAAGAAAAGTAAGACAAAGTGAAAGGACAAAGTATTAGAAGGATAGGTAGAGGGAGAACAGAATTTTAGTGTATATAGGAAAGAAACAAGTCAGAGGACAGAGGCAAGAAAATGTACCGAAAACTAGGCCTGGGTGATATGGCCTAAAAATCATATCACGGTATTTTTCTTACCTTTGACAATATGGTATTATATCACAGTATTACAAAATTAAAAAGAGATAATGCTTTCTAATCCAAATTCAAGTGTTATTAACCCCCTTATTCCCTTGAAACAAGCCTTTGACGGCATACTCAAATTATCTCTAAGTATAGAAAACATTTTTTATTTTTTAAAGTCTCTCTAGGTTTACTAATGTCTAACTGCTTTCCAAGTTTCACATTTCATCTCAATCCTGATGAGGTGTGTTAAGCTGCTAATGACTTGAACATGTTTCCTAGTGAAGGTGTTCACAATAAAAGCGTTTCAGAAAAATAACAGCCGCGGACTTTTATTTTGAAGAGCTTGACGGAAGTATTGTGTTAAGCATACTGTGCGCCCTTACTGAAAACAATATGTCAGCAAAGTAAATAGCTATTTCAGGACAACCTGATGATCATTACTTTTGATTGATTTTCTGGTCTGAGCAAATATTGAACTCTGTTCTTCTTTAGAGAGTCACTAAACCCTGTTGTTTCAGCTGAGGTGCACCTATCCAGTTTCAAAAAGCCTTTAGAATATTACGAAAAGGGCTGGGAGGGCGAGGGACTAAAGCCCAGATGAGACCAAAGACTTGCGACGGTTACACCTGTCTGACCTTGGCCATTGCAGCTCAAATCAAGTGAAATGGGAAATGGAAATTTCATTTAGATAGGCTATAGTGGCTAGCCTAATAGGCAACAAAAATTTGTTCAAATTAGAGTTTCATATTCATGCTGGGAAATTGGGAAATTATTACATCTGCCCTTCTTATTTCAACTTTTCACATGATGACTTGCCCCTAAACACTCCTGTCTCCTTTATCAGCTCTGCACATAAGCAGCACACACACTGCTGTATGAGCAAATACATGAAAAATTCAAGGATGTAGGAGCTTTATATGATCTGGAAAAAATATTTTTCTCAGCATATATCTTTTCCAAGATACAACTGAGCTATCTGAGCTTTTTGAGTTTAATTGTGCCCTTTAATTTCACTGCTACCCTACAATGATGAAATCTTACCTAAAATCAGGCTTAAAATCCTGTAGTTTGTAGCCGGCCTTAGGACAACTAAGGGATGTGAAATTGATGAGCCAAAGTGTCTTCAAGTGTTTGTCAGTTTTTTTTAATTTTACCGTGTACATTGGCAAATTCCAAAACCAGACAGACAAAGATGCTGGTCTGAACTACTCCATTAGTTTTATATAAAATCACTCTGTTTAACATTATTCTAACACTTACACAGAGACTATATACATAAGTATCCAGGGTTTGGCTAAAGACAGGATAAGAGACATGAGAATTACATAAATATTTCTTTGCTTTTGGCTAGAGTCATCAGTAGTTTTTTTGTTCTCTGCTCTTTTGAAGGTGACTCTGGACAGTCTTTCCCTGTTGTTTTCTTGAATTCATACTGTGAAGTTAGAGATTAGTGGGTTACTCCACGCACTGAGAGAACAATCAGACAACACAAAATATGTTGCAGCCAGAAAAGAAATTTCAGTTTACCTCTGGGGAGTCATACAAATATGCAGATATAACAACAGGAGGCACAAAAACATCCTTTTAAGTAGATTTGTTGGGTGTTTTAGTTGCAGTCCCCTTGCTATTGCATTTTCGCTCCAAACCCTGTGGTGCAGGTATGAGCTGACTGTGACGACAAACTGTGATATGCAGCAATAATTTAATTTTCAAACTGTTTCTGCGCAGATATCAGGAGGATGCTCAAAGCAAAGAGATGCTAAAATTATCACTATTTTAAAGCTTAATAAGTATTCATTATTTAATCATTGATGTGTCAACTTAAAGAATATGTCAATCTTCCATCCACATCACACTCCAGGACCAAACAAAAGACTGAAGCCGTGCAGATTTAGAAATATTGTGAGTTTGGTTGAGTGTCGAGATGAAAAAACAGAAACCTATGTAGTTAGGTTTGATAAATGCTTCTGTAGCAGCAGATAATGTCATGCACAAAAAGTGTACAAAGAAACTGACAGGTCAGTAATCAGTAATTCCCTTTTAAATGATTTTATTCTGGATAAAGTGGTACCATAATTAAAGAATTTAAAAGGATATTGAGTGCTAACCTGTCCATTTTATTGTAGTGTCTTTTGGCCGTGCGCCATAAAAAAATGGATTGTTTCAGTGTGTTCGTTTTTGCGTAGTTGTGCACAAGAAGTGCCCAACCTCATGGGCTTATAAGTCATCAGAGCTACACTTGCAGTGCTCCATAAAAAAACATTCATTACAAGCAAATGCAAAGTTGCATGTTCCGTTTCCAGCTCAGTATTGAACATATTGACACGCATTACTTTGTTTACTACATGCACACAAAAAACAGCTTTGCCTAAACAAATCACAACAGAGAACCTTGATTTAATTTTGCATAATGCTGAATTAATTTGCTTATGAATAACAAACTGCTTTGTTGTAAGCAACGATAAATGACCCAGTCCAGTATTCAGTGCTGACAACTGACACTGTTGTAAAATAATATATGGGGGGGTTGTCTGCAGTGTTACGTTAAATATCCTTTACCATGAATAATGTTATTCCATTTAAGTAAACATGCCACTGTGTAACATAATTACATTTAAATCAAGTGGCATGTATGTATAATATAATTACATTCAGATAAACAGGCTTGTATATGTAATAGCCTTCAGGGCGAGGCAGAAACATCTGGAAAGTTTACCACTGTCGGTCCTTCTATTGTCATGACTAGATTGGATTATGCATTTAAAGTCGCTCACACTTACTCACACACTCTGATTGGTGCTGCATGAACAGCCACACAAGGTAACACACACCAGCAGAGGTGTGTGAGTATGCGCACACTCCCCTTGTGTATCGCTGGTAGTTACAATCAGCCACACAATGACAGTGACAGTTGGTGGGTTATGCAAATGAGATGCAAATAACCAGTCTAGAATTTGTATATTGTGATTGCACTAACGGCTAGATAAGGGCTGTAGTTAAAAAAAAAAGTGGTTCCTGTTGAATTCATTCAGTTTAATTGACCCGTGTGTCAGCTTTCATGTGTTTCTGTTGTGTTTTCTCTCTGAAGTCACTGTGAAATGAATGACAGTGTATTGTGTGTAAGGTACACAGAAAGTCACGCAAGCCTTATGTGTTCCATGTCTCTGAACCAGACATGTCACATCCTGTATCTGAGAGACATCACAAACACTGTGCTGGCTAGGTAATCAGAGGATTACAGTGGGTAAGCAATGTGGTAAACATGAGAAGCACGCACATCTTTTTTCAGAGTATGATATATCTGTATTCAGTATGCCAGCTATATTAGAAAATATAATGGACCCAGCCTTTGTTTTTTCTTATTTGATCCCACACACATACAGTATATCACAAACTTTCGGTCACTGCTTATTGTTGATGTATTTACTGACAATTCATGTAGAATAACCAGGACTCATTTTATTTCTTTATCCACAAGATTTTAAAATATCAAACACAATGTCAGTTTGGTGTCACAAGCTCACCTGTGCACAAGTTTCTCCCTCAAGATATTCTCTTTTATGAACTTAAGATAGCCTTTCTCATATTTGTGTGCACATACAATAATGACTTCAGAAAACACCTCTTTTTGGTCTGTACATGCAAGACCACTTTAGAAAACATTTCACTCGTGGATAATGAAGCGACGCAAGCGAGCAAGTTCTGTCAGCAACTTGAGTAGCACCAATCAAATTCAGTCAGGTCATTGACACATTCTCCTATGACAAACATTCCTCCTAATTCTGTAGATTACTTAAACTCCAAAATTTTCAGTCTCTTCCTCTGCCTCCCTTGCCATGCTGCCTTTGTCAGTGCTGCTCTTTAATCCCCCCTCTTCCCCAGCATCCACCTGTTGGCACCAACCCTGTTGGGTTTTAAGTATATCATCACTCCTTTAAAATCCTGCATATCATTATGCCAGGAGTGATAAAGTTGGAGCCTAGACACCAAAAAACGTATGTTTGCATCTAAGAAATAAAAGCTTTCGGGGCACGCCAGTAGTCGAGTGGTAAAGGCGCACACCATGTATGTGGGCGGCCTGGGTTCAAATCAGGCCTGTGGCACCATTTCTCGATGTCTCTCCCTGCTCTCTTCCCTGTTTCCGAGTCTATCCACTGTCCTGCTCTATCTAATAAAGGCACGAAAAGGCCCAAAAGTAAATCTTAAAAAATAAATAAATAAATAAATAGAATAAATAAAAGCTTTGTAAACTATATCACATAAGTTGTCTGACTGAAGTAAGATAAAACTAATTATATTTTAATTAAATTAAACTTCTAACCAGAAAAAAAACAATGTGCATACCTGGATCCAAAAAAACAACAAAAAACAAAAACAAACAAACAAACAAACAAACAAAAAACCATTTGAGCATGCATACATTGTTTCTTATTCACTTACTTTTCCAGTTGTATTGAGCCTAGTGCCCACTACAACCTTTTTATTATTATTATTATTATTATTATTATTATTATTATTATTATTGTGTTTTTTTTTTTTTGTGGGGTGCATCACACACTAGTAGGGTGAGGTGGATAACACAAGACACCACACACTAACAGATCCATTCACCAACTACCAAAGTCTGCACTCTCAAATCTCAAAATCTTGTGCATCCACAGGAGTCTTGAAATGCTAAATGTAGTTACCTGCTCTATCATGGTAACAGTTTCAGTCCAGCTCCCTTCCTTGTCTGTAGGATTTTGGTCTGTTTTACATGACACATAGTTTAACTACTTGTGTTCTTATCACAAATAAACAAGTCGGTCCTGTTTTATCATTTCCTCCCTTGGTCAGCTGACTTCCTGATTGGCCAACGCTCTGTTCCACACAACAATCCTGCTTATGTCTTCTCAGCTGCCCTCTGTGTTAACCCAACCAGCAGGGATTCTGATTGTGAATGCTGAACATGTTTGTTATGAATTATTGTGTTTATATTTTGAACCTCAAGTTGGAGCCGTCTGATTGTCCTCTGAGCATATCAGAGATAAAAAGATCCCTCATAACACACCTCACACCACAAGACTGTAAGTCAAGCTAATCTTTAGAACCATACAAAAACCAGGTCTTTGTTGACTTTGGTTGTAAGAGAGGAATTTGGCAAAAAATCAAGATGATGATATTCTAGTGTGCCAGGCTTTTCTCAGGTCATTTTCACACTTGATAGTCCAGGGGACTCGGTCCGTTTAGGAACGGAAATTACAACAGTGTTTCACTTTTCTTTGGTTTAGTTTGCATTCATACTGCTCTTTGTCAAACGGACCAAACCATCTGAACTCCTACAACATCTGCCCGATAGGGGCGCTGTCGTCACAAACAACTGGCAACTAAGAAGAAAAGCCGGCGTAGAAGATGACGAAATGGGGAAATCCAGCTCCTTCCACTGGTCTTTTTTTCCACATAAACAAGAAAAAAAACACAAAATTTACGCTGTCTTGGGGTTTCTGCTCTTGCACTGGGGCATAAGGAGCAGTCAGCGAGACAGTGAGCTGTCCAACATGTCGTTCTTTACACAAGATGAATAAATAAGCACGGGCTACGACGTGTTGCCATGGCTACACAGACGCCAGACGAGGTACCGACATGTATTTGAGTGTATTAAATCACATATAAATCCTTATATCATAACACTTTATGCCACTACCTGTCTTTGGTTCACAAGTTGGTCTGCTTTGCTTTCACACTTCCAACGAACTGCACCAGGGTTCGTTTGGAAGCGGACTGAGACCCCCTGTTTTCAGGCAGACCAGAGTCCGCTTGTTTTGTCCGCACCAGAGTTCATGTGAGCTTTCACACCACCCCAAACTAGCCGGACTATCCGGGAAAATGGACCAGAGTTCGTTTAAAGCGAACCAAACAGCTCTGGTGTGAATGCGCTCTTAGATATCAACAAGAGGTTAAAAAGTTAGATCTGAATGAATCTGTAAAATGTAAAAATCTGACCCTCACTGTGTGCAGGGACACCTGCTGCTTTTCTGAGCTAACCCGGATTCCCTGACCATTAGAATAAAAAGGTTTGATCTCAGTGTGTAACATGCATGTAACTGCTGCCTGCAAGGCACAGTGTGCATTTGTGTGAGTGTTTGAAAGAGAGCTTTCTCTGGGTAATTGGCCTGGAGGCACAGAGACTGGATGCCACAGGGCTACAGCCTTTATAAAAGAAAGAGTAAATGATATAGAGAACAGGGAGGTGCTGGGAGGGAAAACAAAAAATAATGACAAGAGAAATAATTATTTTACCTTCTCCAGAACTTAACACTCTCTCATCCCTTTTTGCCTCTACTTCTCAGTTATTTCTGTCTGCATCCTCTGCACATGAGTTGTTAAAGGATGGCTGACAAGTTGAATTTCGACTCTTCTCATCAAAAATTTTAACTCTTAAAAACAAATACAAACTCTAAGAAGTCCAGTCTTGTACTTTTTCATTCTTGAATTGCTGGGGTTTTGGTGTATTATTAGTTGTCTGATCTGCAGGATTTTCTTTATAGTTTCCATTGAAAATAGCTTGACAGTAATATGAGATTGTTTTTATAGCTATTGCTATAGTTTCATCTAATACTTTATTTCTGTTTTTCTTACCTGTATGATCATCTGCCTGCAATCCTCCTTAGTTCTTTCTGTCTCTATATCTTTGTTTTCATAAAATCCTCCCACACTAGGTCTCTGTCAATACATAACATAAGTGGTGCTGAAGCTGCACAGAGACCTGGTGGCATTTAGAAAATCTATATCACTTAATCCTGGCTGTAGAAAACTTTGTGTGATTAAATCTATCGCTGCTTGTTTGTTCATGTGCATTTCTCCACATTGTCTTTGTGTATATTTACATGCAAACCTAGTTTAAACAGGGATCAGTACATTTGTGTTTGTGGGTTGTCAATATCAGGCTTTTGTTTCCTATGGGCACTTGGGTTTGTCATCATCAATAAACTTTTCCCATGTGTGTCTGTCTGTGTTTCAGGTCCAGCAGATTGATCGGGTGGTGGAAGTAGTGGACGAGGCTGTAAAAGGTATTTCCACACAAGCACAAAGACACATTCACGTTATGAGTGAATAAGCAGCAATGCATTGATCAGCTGGTGAAGAAATGAATGAGTGTCTGTCTATGATAATTGGAAATGCAGTTTTTAAGCTCAGGTTTCATGTATAAATGATTAGCAGCAAAGCAGTCTGACCACTTACTGACTCAATAAAAAGACTAAGTCTGGTTTAACTGTACAGAGTAAGAGTACAATTTTATTGCACATAATCAGAAATAGTTATGTGAAAAGTGTTTTCCTACTTCCTGATTTCTTCCTTTTTTGCACAAATGTAATTTTTAAGTGTTTCAGTTCATCCAAACAATATTTAATATTAGGCATAGATAATCTGATAAGCTACTAAATGCTGTTTTTGAATGATGATTTCTGCTATTATGGGAAAAGGCCACCCAAACCTATGTGGCCCTATGTGAAAAAAAGTACCACCCCAAGAAACCACTAAAATAGGACCTGTCTGACAATGTGAGGCAGGCTAAAAGATCTCAAAAAGCAACACATCATGGGAGAAAAAAAAAAAAAAAAAAAACACCTCAAGAACAGATGAGATAAAAAGTCATCTTGATCAGTCTGAGACGGGTTACAAAGCCATTTCTAAGGCTTTGGGACTCAAGCGGACCATGATCAGAGCCATTATCCACAAATGAAGAAAACTTGGAACAGAGGTGAATCTTCCCAGGATCGGCTGGCCTACCAAAATTACTCCAAGAGTGCATCAATGACTTCTAAAGACCTGAATTCTTCACTTGACTCAGTTAAGGTCAGCATTCATGATTCCTCAATAAGAAACAAGACTGGTTAAAAATGGCACAAAGAACACAAAAAAGAACTTGATGGTCCTCAGTGGTGGACCAGCAAGACAAAAGTTGAACTTTTTAAAAGGGTTTGTCCTGTTCCATAAAAAGAGCATTATGCCAACAGTCAAACATGATGGAGATGGTGTGATGGTCTAGGGCTGGTCTGCTGTTTCAGGGCCTGGATGACTTGCTGTAATTGATGGAACCATGATTTCTGCACCACTGTTTTTCTGATGAAGGTCTAGTACCGAAATATTAATAAATACCCCCTTTTACGCAAGTTTGACAGTATGCAGGAGATTTCTTTGAACAGTCTCAATATGACTGAACAAAAACTTTCTGAACGTCTGTTTCCCTTTATGCCTTAAACAAAAGCGAGTTAGAACAACAGCTGTACTTAAAGCTTGTATGGTGCTTTTGTCTTTACACCGCAGACCACACCTACCCATTCACACCCTTTCACTCCATTCACTCCACATTCACACTGATGGCAGAGGTTGCTGTGGAGAATTGGCCATCAGTGTTAGCTAATCCCAAGGACACACTGACATGTAACTGCAGGAGCAACCCTCCGATTGCAAGAAGACCGACTCTGCCTACAGAGCCCAACTCACCTGCTGAGTCAGCAGAAGTTTTGTTAAAATCTTTACTTTAGCAAGCAGCACAAATAGACCCCAATATTAAACCCTTTACTCATTCACAACTTGGTTTAGTCTCCATTTATCACAACATCCACAGTCTGTTGTTTAAAATGGTGGAGCTTGTGTCGTAATCAATATTTTGAGTCCAGTGACTTCTTAGTAAACAGACAGCACTTCATTGATATCAGATGTCCATTCAAAAAATGACAAAAGACACAAACTGTCAGATAAAGAGTGAGCTTACATAATGTTTAAACCACACGTAGAACAAGTATAATTGCAAAAAGAGAAATTGTTAAAAAAGAAAATCAATTGCATAGAGACATTTTTTATTTTTAAAGTTATTTAAACTTATACTAGCAGACACACAGAGTTCTGTCAATGGATCTTACAGATCTTCTTTGTTAAATTGGTTTTTATGTATGCTTTCAGAGGGAACTAAATATTTTGTTTGAACTATTTGCAGGTTTTCACAGTGCCAGCAAAGTGAGCAGTACAGAAAGGCAAAGATATCTGTAATTGTTGAAATGCATTTTTATGATTGGTGGGGTCTCTTTCAGAGGGTTGCAGATGTGTGCCTTGGAAACTGTTACATCAGGAAGTCCACACTGCACTTATATTTGGGATGACTTGCATGCAGTAGTTTTGTCGTGCTGTCAGAAATGCTTGGTGGTCAGTGATCAGTGCCCCTGGGTTGTGGGACACATACTGTACACTGTACACTGCCATTTTTCAATAACAAAAGTTTTTTTTTTTTTTATGTTGCCAGTGTAGCTATATGACACCAAAATGATTTAATATGGGTGCATGGCAAAACTCAAACACGATGCAGGACACAAAATCAGGAGTGCACAATATTTTATTTCTGCTGATATCAGATATACTGATATTTACAAATTCATTTTAGCAGATACTGACATCAATACCAAAGTATAAATGCTGGTCCCATCAAAATCTTCAGTCCTTAAATGATACTTAAGATTTTAAGGATGAACAAAAAGAATAGTAGCGGATGTAGGTCTGTTGGTTCTGCCTAAAACTCCACAAACTTATTAGGTCAATATTTACAGCTGGTGTAGGCCGATGTTTACTGCTAATATACTTTTACATCCGTTTACAGTTAGATTTCATTGCTTGCTTTCAGTGTGTGTGTTTGTGTAGTCTAATCTGTGTGGATAGTTTTTGGTTTACATGTTGAGATTTTTGCTTCTGCTCAGAATTTATATATCCTGTTCTCAATTTGCAATACAATGATTCTGTGATCACTTGTTTTTGACTGTGAAGCATATTGTGTTGCCCTGTGTTTGAAATGTGTTGTATAAATAAAGCTTGATTTGATATGCTTTGATAAATTGTTTAGGAAAATCAGCAGAAATTTTCATATCTGCCAAAATTGATAATTTACTTTCTGAACACATGAACAAAAGTGGACTGAAACAACAGTGTTGTTTGCAGCTAAGTTCTGACATATGAAAGCACAGAGCATTGACCACTTTCAGGGAAGATAGTTGTACTGTTGTGTTTTGTGATGTTGGCATGCTGTGATGTTTTGCCCAGGTCCAGGTTGGGCCATTTTTTCTTTGGTACATTTGAGTGGTTTATGAATTTGGGTTGTAATTTTTTCATTATGGGATTTGTTGAACCCGTGGCTCAACTTGATGTCGAAGTAAGATAAGATAAGAGGTTAAGATAATGTGGTCAATATTTCAAACAATCTGATCAGTGTAACTTGTAGATCCTAATCCTGCCCCGCTGTCTGAGTAGCTTGTTAAGAGGTCTTCCTGGTCTGAGACAGTCACTGACAGTGAGACGAGCTCACATGGCAGTGATTAGGTCATCCATTTAAACAGTTAGTGAAGCAGCGCACTAAACTGTTTAATGAAGGTCAGGCAGAGTTTACAGTGTGAGAGTGTCCAGTCAAGCTGTCATGCACCCCCAGCTGTTCTCTAATAAAGAACAGATTGAGCTTGCACTGCATGCATGTGTGTGTATGAATGACTAGTTTGCACTGCAGGCCTTATTCTAATGAAGGACAGCTGAACTGAGGCTTAATTTTACAATGTGTCATCAGCCCTAAATCGTCTGGCTGCACATAGACATGCTCACACTCACACATGCACACTGACTTTTACACCCCCCCACCACCTCACTATGATTTGCTCATAATTTCCTTTTCTTCCCTTTTCTTCTCTCTCCAGTTCCTCAGCATCTTCTGATCCATTTTCTCCTTCTCCCTCTGCCTTCTCAGCACTTTATCCCATCTCCTCTTCCCTCCATTTTTTTTCTCTTTTCTTCACCCCCTCCATACAAACTAATTTCCCCAGTATCATTACAGTTCTTTATGACCTCGTATAAACTGAGAGCTGTTATTTCAGCTCGGAGGCCTGGGCATAAACCTTTAAGCTCGGGGATTTGCCTTTTGTAATGGCTACTAAAATACTTACTTCAATGAACAGCTAATAGACACACCAAAATTGCTTGCAGGTCTGTTTTCCACATGACAAGAGTACTGTTTTTTTTAACTGACCTTGGTTTCTTGAGGTGTGAGACTGTCTGTTGAGTATGGACCCAGGCTTTAAAAGAACTCTATGAGGTTACTTCAGTACAGTAAAACTGCTTTTAATCTTCATACATCTACCTAACATAAAGCTCTAGTTACTACATGTTATAAATGGCAGAGTATTTTTATCCTTTAGTTATCTTAGGTTGGGTTGCTGAGCATGCACACAGTACTTAACATTTATGCAACCATACGCATTACAGCATGCTTATCCAAATCAATTATTTTTTCAGCTGTGCCAGATGTTGATTTTCTTGCTAATAACAAAAAAAGCCTTGGATTTATCCAGACCCACTGGCAGATCCATTAAAATGAATTAATGACAACTCAGGATACACATTTTTGCAAGGGCATCCAGCCACATTTTGTGTCTCTTGGTGATGCTTGACAAACAAAAACACAAGGAAATGTGTTATCGGAAGAGTAAAATACATAAAATCTGTGTTTACATTTTTAAAATACAGAAAACACATACAAAGGCACACAAAGGATTTTTTCACTCTGTAAGGAAATCAGACTTCCACTGAAGTCTGATTTTAGCACCATTAATAAATAACAGCTGTACCTCTTTCTTTATAGGGCTGATTTGATGTCTTCCTTTCTTTATTGGCCTTCTACTATTGATCTCCTCTCACTGAGATGATAGCCTTGGATGATACGATTTCACCCCACATTCCTTTATCTTTCAGAAACGAATTAGATTTAGTGTGTGTGTGTGTGTGTGTGACAGAGGAACAGGGGCCAGAGAAGGTTAGATGGGCTAATGTATCTACTTAGCCACAGATCAGAGGCTATATGGCATCCGTATAACCTCATGATCCTTATTTCAGCAGGATAAACAAACTGTTTGCGTTTATCAGTGATGAAAAAAATAAGGCATGGGTGTATAGACATGGATTTAAGAAAACAGGCAAGAGAAAAAGGAGATGAAATAGCAGGCACAAAGGGACAAGTTGATGCATTCACGTATATTTCAAGCCATCTGAGCGGTATCGTTGAATGCTCAGTGACCTGAGGTTGTGTAGCAAGATCTGTGGAGGCGCTAGTCATTGTCAAGCATCAAAGCCTCATGTTTACTTTTTAAAAGAAGTACTTTTTAGATAAATTTACATGAAGTCATGGTGTAGCATTTCTAAATAATACATTTGATATGCATCTTAGAGATTTTACATTGAAATTGATTCAAGTGACATTTCAGATGAAAATAAACTGCCTCTTCAAAGACAGTCGTACATACCTAATAGCCTGTTATTTTCAGAGGATAAATGACAAACACTACACCCATCCTGTCCTCATCTGCCACTGTTTTGTCCCCGTTTTCCAACAAGACCCCATCCCCCCGATCCTTTCTGCTGCTTTACAATCAAACCAGGGAGCACGACAAGACCCAGCACTTATGAGACATCAGACCTGGGTCAACAGGTCAATCTTTTAGCTCCCTACCTCTCCGATCCAACAATCCATTCAGCTATCCTGTACATCTTTCATCTGTGATATATTTTTCCTCTATCATCGCTCGACCATCCATCCATCTGCCTTTCCCTCCATCCATCCTTGCCTTCCCTCCCTCCTTTTCCATAGCAGGTTATAATGGGCAGTTATGAGTGGAGAGAAGGATTTATGTTGGTTTTTATTTATGAAGGAGAGAAAAAAGAACAAAGGAGGGATAGAGTTTGGAAAAAAACACAGGAGGGAAAGGTGGAGGGCAGTCAATAACTAGAAAATGTGCTATGGGTTGATGTGTGTGTCTGTGTGTATGCAGGCTTGCCCGTCACAGCAGTTGGCCTCTCTAAACTCTGTAATTGAGATGACAAATAGGACACTATTCTTCAGTTTTCTTCAGCAACTCAACTTAGCTTTTTTATCTCTTGCTTCCCATTCATGGTCCCCTTAGCCCTGAAATTGAATTTGGCTTTTGGAGTGATTCCATGCAAGGAGGGAGTTTATTTCTTCAACCATTGGTGGCTGTAACATGGACAGGGGTCCTGTGCACAATTAGAAACAAAAACTGATCATACGTTTTGTGAGAGAAATCATAATTTGGAATACACATAATGAAATACAACATTATTTTTTATAGACAATCTATCTGTTTGCTAGAGGGTGGCACCATATTTTTCCATTTTTAAAACCATTAAAAACAAAACTAATGGCAACAGTCTAGCAGTGGTAATTCCAGCTTAGTTTTTAGATTTAGAAGTTGATTACTTTTAGTTTCATTTTGCTCCTTTTCACTCTCAAGTTTTAGTCTAGCTTTAGTCAACAAAAACTCAAAAAAACTCAAAAACTCAAAAAATTTTAGTCCAGATTGAGTCAATGAAAAGTCCTTTCATTTTAGCCACTGCTTTTGGTCAAAACATTTCCTTATTTTGAACTCACAGTAAAATGAGCACTTGTAGAGCATACATAATGATACACTATCAATAGTTTAGGAATGGTGTAAACAACTGAAGTCTTTATTAATTATATCAGTCCCTTTCTTTTATTTGGTGGAAAGATGAGACAGCAATTTGTTTTCAACAGAACTCGTACATCTGTTTTATATTGTTTGGAAAACAGAAACATCTCCTCACACCAAAAGCTGAAACGTGTTTCCTTAAAATCACATTTGAACACATAATCAATATCATCTTCATCCAGTTGTTGTTTTACTGGGCTGACCTTGAGCACATCACAACAGTCAGCTAATCAGGTCTTATTCTGCAGCCTTCAACACTTGAATCATGTATTTTTTACTAACGGGACTTGCTAAAGTTGGTTGGGCAAGGATGATGAAGAGGACTGTCTTGCAGCTGCAGCTTTCTGAGTCTGAAAGTTACTACCAGCAGCAGGCAGAGCTGAGTTTTTCCTCAACCCAGTTTATTTTGATGTCATGCACAGAGGAGCTCATGCTCGCTCTGTGTCACCACTTCTCACAGGAACACAGACAGACGCTTCTGCTTCTCCTGCTCTCACCTCATCACTGCTTGTATTTTAATCCTGTGGGATCAGCATTGTTGTATACAACAATAAGCGACAGGTGTTTCTGGAAATAAAATAACTTTTGAACCATAAATCATCAGCACCTTTCCCCACCGAAAGCCCTCCTTTTTGCTGTTCTAATGATACTATCCATGCCTTTGTAGCTCTAACAGAAGCTTTTCTAGTGAGCCTGAAACATGTCCACACTTATCTACATCAGTAACTCTGACATTGAAAGCAGTTTTATTTCTTATTTAATTCATTTTCGATCGTCTCTGCTTCTAGCTTAGCATTAGCCACCATCACTAGTTCCCAAAACAGATGTCACGTGGGCTGTGACATCCAATGGCAGACTTTTCCGTCTTCAAATCATGCGTTGCCGAACAACGCATGTGCAGAGACTTAAAAACTGAACAAGAAGGCCTGAATGACTCATCAAAGAGAAAAAGAGACACAGAGAGGCTATTATGAGTCCCTCTGTGCCACTGCAGACAGGAACTGCTTTGAACAATGACTCTTCCTCCCAATAACACAAGGACTTTTTATGTAAAAATTGGAATATTTTAAAGACTTTTGTCATACAATCATTTTTTATATGCTTTTTGGTCTGAAAGAGATGGGAGAAAGCAAAAAAAAAAAAACAACCTTAGTCTGTTTACTGTGTTTTTAATATATATGAAGTTTTTTATTTCTTCTTAGCTTTTTCTTTAGTCTTTATAAGCTGTTGACTTTTTTAAAATCCAGGTGACATTGCTGCAGCACACATATTCTTAAAGCCTGAGGTATTGTCATGAAACCATCATCTCAGTATTTACACTAAATTTTGATTAAGTGATCATCATCAGTAGAGGCTAAACGGAAGGCGATTTTTTTCTATAGTTTCAGAAGGAGATTCAGTTGATTGAATTTGTGCCTTTGGGCCTTGAGGCATTTTAATGAAAACATACATTTCTAAAGACTTTTTTCCCTCTGGTGTACATCTTTTCGGCTTCATCATTGTTTCCCTAACTTTCTTTTTTCACAGCTTTGTGCAATAAGTTTCTAATTAAATGTTGAAAGGAAGAGAAAAGCTATTACCAAGTGAAACTTCTTTGTTATACTTAGTTTTCATATATGGATGAATTGATCGATAAGTCAACAGATGGAGCAACAGTTGCCAAGCGAACAATATTAGATCAATCTTGGATCTTAAAACCATGTTTCATTGCTAAAAGCGTCCTCACTGATAGCTAGCCAGAAGTGGACGAATATGCCCAGAGTCCCAGCTGTTTTCCACGAGGGAAGTTTTCTAATTTCCTTGCTTGTTCTGAGATATTACGACCAGTCACACCCCACCGATTGGCTCTTTGTCCTCCTCTGGGGCAGATTGTCATTTTTATCTACCAATTGATAGCCATGCTTCCTGCCCTGAGCCCACCCTCCCAGGAGACCCATGTAAAGCGGATGAAAACAGGAAGACAATTCCATCCCTCAGCGCCTCTGTCTAGCTGGTAGCCCATTAGATGGAGAGGAGAGACTGCTGCATCCCATTTCTGCACAACAAAGGCCAGACATCATTTGCTATCAGCCATTAGACTCAGCTATGGATTTCAAATGTTTCTGAACCATGTGGTTTCTACAAGATGATCATAGCTTGGCTGTGGACTTTGCAAAAGATCCGGGTCCATTTATTATAAAGGTTATCCCATTTGGTGCTTGGCCTTTTTATTGTTTCCAACATTTTTACTATATTGGTAACACAGTGGGGTTTACTTCAGCAAGGATATGATTTTTTTGCCTGTCTTACCTGAGTTTTCACATTGTTCCATAAATCTTTTAAAATGCACCCAATACCAGAGGTTAGCTTGGGTCACTATCTTCTGTATAATTTTCTGACCCTTTTATTGCTACTTAGTTCTGCTCTGTCCATTCCTGTGCTCTAATAAAAAAGTATGCAAGGGTTTCTTTGTCTATTACTTTTTGGTTAGTGGTTGAATATAGGTAACTGTTACTTGTGGGTTTGTGTACCAAATTTTGCTGATACAGACTACAGAGACTACGAGGGACTGCAACCAGTCACCCAAACAATGACCCATTCAGTCTTTTTTTGTGCCATGTCTTATTTCTTACTTTTTTGCTGATGACCATTGTAATTGCAAAAATGTTTAATGAGAAAAGGTTTCTGCAGTCCTAAATGAAGATCTGGTGTGCTTAATTTCACTCAGTTTTTTAACTAGAGATGCACAATATTTTTATATATTTATTTAAAAAAACATCAAGTGTCTCCTGTGCAAAGTGAGGCTGAGTCAAGCGTAGTTTAGGGCAGAGTGGGGAAGTCGACAGTCTGGATATTATTTTGTGTGTGGTTGATAGAAAATTTTCAGGGCTCATGATGGGCCCCCTTGAGCATAGCGCTCTAGGCCAGCGGTTCTCAAATGTTTTGCCTTGAGGCCAGTCTAGGTGTGCCATGAGAATTTGCAAAACTATGTATTACCTTTACATCCATACAAAAACTCTGTAACCATAACATGTTTTAAAGAGGCCATTTTGAATAGATATGTTTATGGTGCACCTACAGATTTTGGCTTGGTCTTAGGTTTGCCTTGAGCAAATAAAAAGGGTTGAAAACAACTGCTCTAGGCCAGTGGTTCTCAAACAGAATACATGTACCCTAGGGGGTACGTGAGATTTTAAAATAAATGTAGGCAATTTAAAAAATAGTATCCATGCAAAAATACTTTAAAATAAAAAATATTTCAATGAAGTACTAATGTAAAGGCCTTTACTCATTAAGGGACGCAAGTGAACGGCACGAAAATCTGAATAATTTGAGGGCAAATTTTGTCTCGCCTTTCTATGCACATCAGGAGCAACATGATTTTGCAAACTGTATATTATGCACATTCTAAAAAAGCATTCAGGCTGCGAAAGTCTGCGGTGTGTTTTCTCCTGTCCTCTGATAAACAGTGAGAGATATCTGAGTATAAGATTAAAAGAGGTTTCTCCCTCTCTCTCCTACAGTCCTTGTGTAACGGGACTTTTATGCAGAGCCAGGAGGTCAGTGTGTTGTTGTTTCACTGTTTTATTCATTGTGAAGGCCAAGTCTGCTGAGAGGAGGGACCGACTTTTCATTCATTTTATGTTGAAAATTATAAGTAATAAAGGCACAGCTCAAGTTTGCTGTGAGAGGAGTTGACTCCCCCTACAGTGCACCGATTGGCTCACCTGTTTGTGTTTCAGACTGGTCAGAGGTGTAATTTCAGTGAGCTGATTGATCTGGAGCATGTATAAGTCATATGTCTGAGGTCAGAGGAGACTGTTACTAAATATTTTGTTAGACTATAGTCCTGTTAGTTTGTTAACAGGTCCAGCTGTGCGAGTAGCACTTTTACATTCACATAGACATGTCAGGCTGCCTGCTGCCTGTCTCCCTCTCTACCAGGCTACGTAAGGCAAAAACCACAAGCACTGACTACAGACACATATGAAAAGAGGACAAACATCATGTGGTGTTGAAAAGGAGGATGTTTTTGCTTCTCTGCCTGCTTAAAACTCGGCACCAGTGAGGTTTTTGATGTGTGCTCATCAGAGTAAAACTTCAAAAATAAATATTGTGTGCGAATTTTTCACACAAAACAATTGCGTCTGGTGTGCAAGGACCTTAAATTTATAAACTGGATTATTATTTTATAGTAGGGCTGGGAAATTAATTGAAATTAGATTAAATCACAATATGGCCTGCTGCAAATATCAAATCGCGGAAGGTGCAATATTTCTTTAACCCGAAGTTTGTGTAAAAATGCCAGTTTACAACTTTTTTGCAGCAGAGATGTCATGCATTACTTATTTTATTCAAGTGCAATTTTCTAAGACTAGTGTACAAACAATCCTACTTTCTTCAATTTTGTCCTTTTTTCTTATTAATAATTCATATCCAATTTGCAATACGGGTCAAAATCATCACAATGAGATATTTTCAAAACTGTTCAGCCCTTGTTTAAGCTAATATTGTTAGTTATGATATAGAATGATTTATTGCTTGTGCTTGTTGGAAAATACATAAGATGAGGAGCTTGGGAGGAATATGAGGAATAATCGCTTATCACACTGGCACATACCTGCCAATCCCTGTATTCATAATCAATCCACTGTTTTTCCCTAAATTAGTTTGAATAGGCACATGTAGTGGTGAGAAGATTTGCCATGAATTTAGGCATGCATTTTTAACATGTTAAAATGTTTTAAACAGCAAACAAACAAATATTTGAAATTTAAAAGTGTTACAAAGTTTGATAAATCATACAGCTGTCAAAGCACTGTTTAATGTCTTTCTTTTGGCCAAAAAGCTTTGTGCTGTTACACATCAGCAGCAATTTTCATATAATTTAAAACCACTATTTAACTATTCAAGCTATTGATATCATTCCAATAATACTGTGCATCCTTTTTTCAGCATTTTTTTTTTTTATTTACTGTGCATCCATCCACACACAGATCTGTACACTGGCGCCACTGGTGCAACAAGTAAATCACAAATAAAGTTGATTCTTAATATTTAAGTTTAAACATTAACTCATGTTTTCTGTTGTTTCCTTCAGGACACTCTGTTCGTCTTCTGGGTCAGAAGAAAGATGGAGGCCGACGGCTCGGAGGAGCCAGACTGGACCTGCCAAAGATCAGGAAGAACCCACTCATTGAAATCATCTCCATTAACACTGGGTGAGAAACAGACACACAAAGATAGCATGGCTCATGAAATATTCAGCTTAACTGAGAATTCGATTTCACCACTTCCCTACAATTCTACTTTATGGTGTGTGTGTTTGCCCTGTCTGTCTTTGCGCAACCACTTAAACAGAGCCCCTCTGTGCTTCTAATTTGATCAATTTCATGTGGTTTGCTTGGGATTTGTGTGCACTCTGATGAAATCCAGTAAGTGTCAAGCTCTATTTTTCTGCTTCTTTTCATGTGTATTATTATAACAGAGAAACAACATTTAGATGAACAGACCGACTTCTTTGTCATCTTTGCTGTTTTGTTTGGTACTGTACACAATTATTTATATTGCAGCTTTTTAAAAAAAAATTCATCTGGGTTGTTAAAAAAATGTGATGTGTGGTTTTAACATTTTAAGATAAGATAAGTTAAGATAAGACTTTATTGATTCCCAGAGGGGAAATTCTGGCTTTGCAGTAGCACAACAGGTGGTACAAGTACAATAGAATCGAACAATATAACAATATAACTAAACCTAAATAAATACTTAAATAAATAAGGAACAGCACATGTATACAATTCACATTCGTTGCAAGAAAAAGTAATCATTTAATTCTTTAATTTTACTATGAGTAGTTACACCAGTAAAGATGATTTAATAGTGTTGATAGATAAATAAATGTGCATGTTATAGAGAAATGTGATAGATTCTGTAGATGGATGGACATGACTATGTCATTTATGAGAAGTTGCACAGACACTCACACCTACACTCACACATACACACACACTTTATGGGCTAATTTCATGTTGTTTAAAGATCTGTATGTCCCTACTAACCCTGCGCTGTGGTCTCAGTGGGATAGTTAGAAAGGGTTACGACAGACTAATTCCACTGCACTGGGCCTCCACTGATGATAATCCATCAATCATGCTCTTGCCTGTCCTCAGTGTCTATCCACTAATGGCTCGACTTACAAAGCGAGGAAGTGAATAACTTGTGGACACAGCACTATGAGACTAGAACATTCTTTTGTTCGAGCCTATTGTGAGCACATTTGTTACTGTCAGTGAGGGGCTTTCAACATTGTACTGGAATTTCCATTCTTGTCCTTGAACCGTCTTTGCTAATTGCAGCTGTGTCCTTGTCCATGTAACACAGTGAGCAGCCAATAAGTAGGCTGTGACCTGTTTTCAGGTCCTGACCTATTAGTTATTACTGTTTTATTACCAGATTTACTACTGAAGTGTTTTATGGTTATTTTGGGTGTGATACTGATGCAGTAGATACATTGTGATGATGTGAGGTGATAACATAACCATACATCATTTTGCTGCAATAAGTCTGTCAACAGCATTCATTTTTGTACTTGAAACATGGATTCATGGAGGTCAATCACAGGGAAAATTGTACCTTCAGCTAGAGATTCCAATTTGTTTTACTGATTCTGATATCTTACGTTTTCATGGTCTGACTTGCTGATACTCATTTTCTTTTCTTTAAAAACAACTCTCAACAGTAAAATGGATTATTTAGTATCTGGTCTGTGATGTAGAAAATGATGTGATTTAGAAAAAAATCTCAAAACTGCATCAGATCACATGACCATCTGTCTTTTAAATTCACTTACCTCCACCAGAATATTTTATGTCGCAAAATATATGAATTAAAAATCTGCATTAAGTTTACATAGAATGATTTAAACAGTGATATTAAACACTCCCATTATCTCTGGTTGTTTTACATAACTCATGGAAAAGTCAAAATGTAGAAACAGAGAAGTTTATTGCATTACTCTATCCCCAGCTCTATTCTATCTGAAACAGACTTTCTTTTAGCTGGTATTTGGCCAGTCTTGGGTGGTTTCAAGGAGAGGCATCTGGCTGCAGACTTCTATGGTGGGGCATTTTTGGCTTATCTGTTAGAGACCTCTACAATGGGGGTGACCTCGACCCAGGGGAGGGAAGTGACGTCTTAACCCTTGTTGTATGTCTGTGCGATATATTAATTTTTCGATTAATTCAAATTTTTTGTTTAGGATGATGTAAAAAGTAAAAATCTAGAATTTTGGACATTTCTCTGCAGCTCTTTTTTCTCTTCCACTTGGGCACCTGTAGTTTACGCCCTCCCCCTCCCGTACAACACTCACAGAGATGCACACACAACAGCACGGCTAACTGCAGAAATCCTGAGTTTTGTCCTATAAGAACTGTATTTTTTTGTCAGCTGTTTGGAACCACGGCCCGCTGCAATATTTTGTTATAAAGCTGTGGCAACTAAAGGAATAAGCACGGCAAACTTGTGTCAACATATTATATGCCTGAGAGCGAAAGTGTGTCTCACTACGGAATTGACAAGACCGCTGCATCCAACAAACACACACTATAAAGCAGCCAACAGTACTGAAATCTAGTGGTTGGCACTGGGCAATAAACCAGTATCAGTACTGTCAACGGTTAAATTTCTGCCACAGAATGGACTTCTGCACCACCATCATTACCACTGTTTTAATGGGTGGGTCAGTTGTAGAACCCACGTGAGGCATGAATAACGCTGCCATTTGCTATCAAAGTGATGGAAAAGGGCTTATTGTGAGTCCTGTCAGCAGTAAGTTTTGCTCTAGCAGTAAAAGCAGCCAGGTAACTGAACATCACTCACTTGTGCTGCTGTATTTAATCTGTAATACAGTATACAGGTTAAACCTGTGTTTTTCCCCTCTTAGTTTAATGCCTGTAATAACCGCAACATAGGGATTGTGTTCATTTTGCAGAGCGTGTCTGTTGGTCTGTCTGGGGCTTTAACGCAAGCTGGTTTGCCTCATTTTTTTAGTCCAGTGCTGCAGTGATTATGGCTTAAACAACAGTTTAAAATGTGTTTAAACTCCTGACAATTCTTTAATATAAACTAAAAGTAATTTTACTACAATCAACTTCCTGTTTGGTGCTGAGGTTGTTTATCTACATATGACAGTGCATGGCTTATTTAGACGGGCAATATTCATATGATCAACGTGGATGACTTCAAATGAAGCTAATCTCTTTGGGACTAAAGAGCTACTGAAAACTATACAAGGATATTGGTGGTATGGAAGGATTTTGAGTTGGTCATATATGCAGATAATACAGATGTTGAAACAAAGGGAACTGCAGATACCTCAGGTATATAAACACCAATGCTGCAGCCTAAAATGGCAGGCCTGCGCCATGCAGAGTTGTGGTAGACTTCTATGAGTGGGTAAATCTACCTATGACCAGTTCTCAGGTAAGTGGAACTGTATTCAACACAAAATCATGTCTGACAGAAAGGTATGGGTCATTTAGGCTGATGAGGAGAGCACCATCCCACTTCTTTGTAGGTGGGACTACTAGCTTGGGGCCTTCTGGCTAATCTAGCCTATAGTAGCAGCATGAAACGTGACTTGCAGGGAAACTCCATCAATGAGAGGAGGACAACACTGAAATAGACACTTTTGGTCATTCTTTGGGACTACTCCAAAAAACCCACAATGGTTAGATTTGACTGTTTTTGGTGGTGGTTACAGTTGAGTTCATCAGTTCATGAAGACTAACATGGATGATGGAAAAACAAAATTTCAATTTTTAATGTGGAGTTTAAATGTGGTGTCTAGTTAATGGAGCATTGGTTGGTTATTTGCTATGACCATTTGTTGGTGTTTTCAGTAGAGGATGGCATTTGGCTGTTGTGAGCTGCTAAGTTACGGTAACAGCTAATGTACTAACGGGCTAACTTAGAGCTAATGGAGCCAATGTGAAGCTAACTACAGCTGTTGTTTATGCATTTTGTGCATCTGGCTGCATGACAATCAGCAGAGTACAAAAAACAACTTCTGTGCAGCTGTTCAACTCGTTCCAGTAGTACCTGTTATCTCCATGATGTGGCGATTACGGTTCTACTAACAAACATTCAGGTAGTTTGGCTTTCTGTCTATATTAATTGTTGTGCAGTACAGACACACGGTCTGAGACCATTACTTGTCATATGTTAGTTTTTACTGTAACTTTTTATCTTTTCAATCCAACTATTTTCTTTTGATGCATAATTAATAACCTAATGACTCTTTAATTTTTTAATGTTTTTTTCTTTAGACATTGTAATTCAAACTTTAGCTAAAAACAAAACAAACACAATGTGTATTACCCAAAAGAGTTTTCTCTGAGGTGTTTGTTTTCTACAGATTTCAGGGGTCTGTTCTCAGGACTAAAGTTCCTTGGACTACATTTCAGCTAATGCTACAAGAAAACAGTAAATCCAGTGGGTTCAGCCTTAGTTGATCACATAATCTGACACTTGTGGATAACACCACATTTGGCTTGTTTAAGAGGAAAAATGTGAAATTAGGGCCAAAAAGGAAATAAAAGGAAATCTTATGGTACACACATTCTTTGCCCCCTTTTAAACTACTTCCGAATTTGCCCTCAGTGTCATGTCATGATTTATTTTCTTTCTGTTCTTAAGGATTCCTCAAACAGATGCTCAGTAACTCCTCTGTGTCTTTTTGGAAATTAAGATAAGTGAATCTCAGTTTTTTTTTTTTTTTGTCTTCTCATTCTATTTTGATCACTTAAAATAGGGGCTACATGTCTATTTCTTTAATCATATACTTGTGTCTGTACTCGACTGACATTGTTACCGTGACACTGTTACAGGCCTTTCCGCCTGTATGTGTACATTTTTGTTTGTTGTGGTGTGCGTGTTCATGTGCGGCAGATGTCAGTCCATGGCCAGTGTTCCTCCAGCAGGGGGTCTGTATTTGATCCAGATGAACTTGCTCTTGTTTTTCCAAAAGTGTCTGGCTGGCTTCAGATAAATCCCTTTGTTTTTTTTTACTCTCTTTACTGGAACTCTTAGGAGGCAGGGAGATTATTCGAATATGGTCAGTGGATGAAACAGCTGTTGACAAATCTCCCAAATAACAGTGGTGTTACTGAAAATCCAAGCTTAATGGGGGCCTTTCTGTGTTTTGGTCACTCAAAGTGACACTCAGTTTTCATGGTTCTGATTAAATGTGATGTGTGATTTTGTGTTAAAGAGGAAGAATGTGCTCTTTGTGTGTTCTGTTTTTAGATGGTCTGTTTTAAATGCTCCTCTGAGGTAGTAGTGACATCATTGGCGACATTTGTCAGCTGATGAAACAGAGGGATCTTTGTCCGACACACACATGCACAACATCAGTTGCAGTTGTTCTCCAAATGGCCTCTGCGTCAGAAGAGAGTAGCTGAAACTATTAATTTGTAGTCTGTGTGTGCGTGTGTGGCCTTAAATGTTTCTCTTTGTGTGTGATCATGTGGGATGCATTCATTTAAGCTCTCTCTTTGTCTCTTTATCTTTTCCTAAGTTCATGCCAATTGAGTGCTTGCACAGTTGACATGAAGGTCCATTCCCTCAACAATACAAGATCAGTGCATTTCTTAAAAGACACTAAAGGATACATTTTTTACTAAACAAATATCAAAATTATTTAGTCTTTTCATGCATAGAACTCCAGAGAAGTTTGTAAGAATGTGCCTATTATTGTCTATTTTATCATCATATGCATACGAACTCATCAAATATGTCTTGTTTGGAAGACATGTGTTTGGAAAGTTTGCCAATGAACACCAGTTAACAGGGTCACATGCTTACTGTAATGCTGACAGAGTGTTGAAAGCCACTCTCATTCCTGAATCACAAGTTAAACCTCTGTAATTTTTTTGTGAGTGGTGTCAAAAATTGGATGATATTCTCGTCTGGCCAAATATAAATACTCATTTTATGATAAGGTAAATAGCTAACAGGCTTTTTGGAGCCATCCTACAAAGCAAAGTTCAAACAAAACACAACGTTTGTTTATGATTTTAAGGACAGCTCTTTTTGGTGTGGGCTTTGGCAGTTTTTACAATATAACAGTGTAAACTACAGTTTTAACAGTATTGTTAATTTTGCGATATCACTGTAAAGGGAAGTGGAAACTACAGTTGCCATCCGCTCATACATACCCATCATCCTTTTCGCGCCATTCACTTGCATGACCTAACAGCGTGATATGGTGGATGCTACAAGCGGCGAGGGAGAACTGAGTGACTAATTATTTGAGATTGTCGAGGCTCCAGTGACTTTAATCTGAGGTATGGAATTATTCTGGTCTCCTGGTGTCAAGAAATGAGAAAGGAGAAAAGAAGACGGACAAACAGGAGATAATATGCAAAAACGGCCAGACTGCGGTGACATACTTGATGGGGAATAAGAATTACATTAAGAGCTACTTTGTAAATAATCACCCCAGAAAGATTCACGGAGATGCAAGGAGCAGAATCTGGCCAGGCCACAAGATTCATAAGGACACACTATCCCACTTCCCCAAAACAGGGCGGGGGTTCAACAGATCACAAGGTGTATTGGTGAATATATCACCAAAGACCTGCAGCTATTTTCAGAAGTGGACAACAAAGGGTTTAGAGGGATAGTAAACAAGCTGGAGCCAAAGTATGAGTATAGAAAGCTAGCACAAAAAGTAAAGTAATTCATGTGAAGGGCAGTTATAACAGGCCTTCTGGCAGCCCTATGAGAATGGAGGGGGCCTGAATGGGGTCTGCTCTGGATTATCTGGGCTGAGCTATCGGCAGAGGAGCAACAAAATTATCCCTGTATCCCTTACCCCTGTATGTACCACATGCACAAGATACTTTTAGAGAAACTGCGCATTTAAGCGAGCCACACGCTCACTATGCCAGTTCCCACACACCCTAAGTGACTAAAAATATGACCTTTGTCAGGTTTAACTGGCAACTAGAAATAAAGCAAAAAGAAAAATTCTGCCCAATGAAAGCATAACAGTTTACTGTATACTTTTCAGAGGTCAAAGACAACTAACACCCTTGCTTGCCGTTGTTTTATTCAATATAATTTAGAAAGAGATGCCAGTGAGGGCTCATACTGTCAAAGGGCAGGTTGGCACATTTATGAGAAGGTGGGGGCACATGCATTTTACACTATAAACTTCTGACTATCAACAGTCATATCCCTGAATAAAACCCATTCAGTCATTTTAGATTACTCTGCAGAGGGATTTTAGTCTGAAGGATACGCCAACCAGACCATTTCCTTTCATTTAATCAGTGAAAATCCTCACAACAGCCCAGCTTTGACTTTCACCTGGGACCGCTATGAAAATTTAATTTCATGTTGAAATTGATTCACAATATTAGTTTCATTATGTTGCATATTAATTCATTTGCACCTATTAAATCCAAATTAGATTGGCTCTTTTCCACCGAGTTAATTTTATCCCCATTAGAAAATAAATTCAAGATAGTCCAGCTAGTCCTCAAATGCCCTCTGGCTTTGTATTAAAGGAACACTGTCAGGTTTCTCCTGGGCCATTAGCACAGTTATTCTGATTCATCTATCCTTGACACATTAATGAGCAAAGCCCTGATAATATCTTTAAAAGCTCTGTCCAAAAGCAGCATGTTGCACCAGTGTCATTGAAAAAAGCTGGAAAACAATTTAGTTTCAGTGCAGTGATATTAAGTTTTTTATTTGCTTTGATTCATTCAGCTGCACAGTGAAAATGATCATCATATGTAGTATTTTGAATGAAAATTCAACTTTTTTGGGCACTGATTATCTGTTCTGATGTTTGAGAGATTTGTCTGCAATTCCTGTGATGCCCTAGTAGCTCACATTTGTATAATAATAAAATAAATAAATCAACAAAATAAGAACATTGCTTCAGGTTTTCAGAATAAAAAATCACATTTTATATATTGTGAGGGTGAACAGGCTTAGCCCATAGTGGAATTAATTTGAAATATTTTTTTCGGAAAGAGTATTTATCCAGTCTTTATAGCAAGAAAAGATATCAAATAGCATATCCAGTCTGTCCTCACAGGGACTGTGAAATTCAGGAATGTTTTCTGGCGTGTAAAGATGAAGTGGCACAAAAGAGGCTGTTTGCCAAGTTTTTTGATTTTGAACATATCTTTTAATAAAAAGTGAAAGTCTGAAGTATTATCCATGTTGTACATCTTTTAACCTTGATAGATGAACAAATTAGAAAAATAAATGAGATAAATACTGGAAATACAAACTTCAGTTGAATTGCATGTGGTGCTGTGAACCTCACCTGTCTTCACTGATGATTGTCACTGCCACTCTTGCTTCTCACCACCAGAACTGCTGGTCAGTTAAACTTGATCATCAATATTTTCATTCTGATTTTTAATATGGCCACTCGCCTCTTGCTGTAGCTCTAGTTGTTAGGCCTGCTTTTGTTGCTCATCCTCCAAGGTGTAAACCTATGAAGCCATGATGATGGTGGTATTTTGTAAGGCAGAGCTGTCTGGCAGTATTTTGATCTGGAAGAGTAAATAAATTTGTTTGTAGGCTGTGTCAGAATATAATCGTCTCTCTGGTACCTCATTAGAGCTATGCATTGTAAATAGGAATATGCGATATTGCTGATATCTAATTTGTCTGTGTTTCCAAACTCATTTTACTGATACGATACAGAAATATTCACTGTGGATGCATGTTATTCAAATTTTGCCGATATCCAAAATGCAGATATTAACAATTCGCTACTGATATTTTAATGTAGTTCAGATAAGTGGACTGCATTGGGAGCAGGATCCTATGGGCTGGCAGAGTGGGCAGTTTTGAGGTTGCTGCAGGTTTTTATGATGCACAAACTTTTGGATATGGTTGGTAAATATTACTTTTACTTTGCTATAACTAAGCCATACCTGGAGTTAAACCAGTCTGAGGCTCACAGCTGCTTGTTATCCATGTGTGGAACCATTATGCATTACGATAATGTGAATGTTGTTGTTTTCCTAGACTTTTCCTTCATTCAGAGAGGAAACAAGGTGATGCTGAAGTGAACACATTAATATTGCCATCCCTTTAATTTAAGGCACTGTCCGTTATTCTGAATATTAGATTGTAAGAATCTGTGCAGGATGTGGACACAATGTTCACACCTGTTGCTAAAGTGGGTGGTACGCTCCCGCTGGTCAGACATCCAGCAGGCAGGGATTAGGAAAAGAGTCCCATGCAGGGCTCTAGTTCAGACCTAAAAACTCAGTCCTTAGAATACAATAACAAAGACTTCAGTATGTCCTTCCAGCCAAAAACTCCAAAAACATATCCATGCAAAAGGCAAACATTTACTTACAATAACTGTAAAAACTGTAAAGATTGGCAGAAATGTTCCTGTATTTGTATCGTACGAATAATCATCAACTCATATTCCCAGCCCTTTTTATGTAAAGAACACCAAGTGTCAGGTTTGCAAGAGGAGGCTGAGTCAAGCTGAGATGAGAGAGGGAACAGAGAAGTAGACAGTCTGTTTTTTTTTTTAATGTGTGGGACTTCTTTCAACACATTGGGCCTCCCTAAATTTGTAGGGCCCTAGGAAACCACTTAACCTGATGGTACATTATATGTTTAATAAAATTCAAGGCCAACTTATAATTTTTGTGATGATATGTATACCTAATATATAGATTGTAAACATCGGCTGAAAATGTCATATCTGTTGAAACTAATGTTTTATTTTTAACCTTATATCTGCCCCCAGTAAAACTATGTCAATAATTTCTTTGCATCCCTAATTATTAGCTTAGCTGATGGAGTAAACCTACAAGGAAGACCCAGTGGCTGGTGATTAAGGTTAACCACACTCAGGAAACCAGTTTGGATATTTTTACCAGCAGAGTAGTATTTGTTGCTTTGTGCCCCACGTTTTAGCTGCACTTTAATATTAAGATATCCATCAGTTCTGTTTCTGAAAAATAAAGTGAACTATCAACAATAGAAATGAAATAGGCTTGACTTGGACAGTGTTTACTCTTATCAAATTAATTGTGCTTTTGAATGTTTTCTGGCTGTTTTCTTGACCTTGGCTTTATTTATAAGTCTGAATTTAAATATCCCTGTAATCAGCTGGAAAATTAGTCAAAGAAACCCCTCTTCCTTTCCGACATTTAGTTTAAGATTCTTCTTATGCATTTCTCCATCGCTTCTTTATGCAAACAGATCTGCCTGAGGCTGAAGTTTGTGTTTCATACAGCCTCAGACTGAAAAAAGACATCACTGTGTCTTTCTAATGCTCTGTTTTGTGTCCCAGTTTAAGCACACTTGATACCATTAGTAAATCTTTGTGTCTGTGTATTTGTGTTTTGCCCCAGGCTGCACTAGCGGCCCCTACTTGCTCTTTGTATATGTATATATATATCTTTGTATGTGTGCGTGTGTGTTGTCAGCGACAGTGAAAGCCCCTTTGTGAACAAGTTGAATCGTGATGCTCAGTGTCATAAACAAGGAATTTACTACCACTCAGTCAGAATGGGTCATTAAACTTGTGTATTTGTTGCTGTGTCTATTTGTGTGAACCATTGCCATTAGACTGCAGGCGTTTAGAAAAAAAAAGCCTTTTGTTCCACAGTTACAGCTCTTTTCATTTCATTATCTGTCGCTTCCCTGTTCTCTGGTTAGTCACATATTTGGCACTTATAATCTCTGTCGCTGTTATTGTGATGAGCTAAAAGTCAGGTGGTAATGATCCTCAGCTCTAAACCCAAACCAATAACTACCATTGTTAGTGGCATCCTTCAGGCAGATAACACAGGCTGAATCAGAGGGAATAGACCATGAAGTTTTGCTCCTTGTGGCTGGAGAGCTGTCTCAAACATGAGTGAAGAATTCTTGGCATGTGGACTGCTTCCATAATGTTTGGTTGTTGCTCTTGAAGCTCATGCATTGTAATAAAACAAAACAAAACACATTTATAAGTGTTTTAGAGCAGTACTGTTCCCTTTGATTAATAGTGTCTAAAAGTAAAGAAGCTTTAAAAAGACAACAGATCTTTAATCATATTTCAATTCAAAGCTGCCACAAGAAAAGAGAGAGAGAGAACACTGGCAAGGTTTGGGTACCTAAACACTAATGTAGACGGTATAGACAGAGCCTCACACTCCCAAATCTTAACCCTGAAATACTGACAAGGAACCACACCCAAACTTCTGTTTAGCAGCTCATATTATTGATGTGTCCTCCTGGAAAAATTCTGAATATTTTTTAGACGTGGAAATATTTGAATTCTGTTTTGTGTATTCTTTTCCTGACTCCTGCAACTCCAAACGCTTGCAAGGTTAAGCTGACGACAGGTCAGCAAATAGACATGATGTCTTGTCTTCAATAGAAGCAAACATTGAAGGATTTAGCACTTAAAGGAATTCAACAGTCCTGGTTTTTGTTACAAGAAAGTGGAAATTTCTAACTCCGCGTGTTATTGGCCTCACCTATCCAGGGAGTATAAAAGATAACCTTGGAGCCAACACAGTATTTTATCCTCTTCACTCTGTTCAGCACCTTCTATTCATCCTCCCTCTTTCCGTTTTTTCACCTTCTGACACTCATAGTAAAATATTTATCTTCTTAAGGGAAAGCTAATTTAATCTGGCCATTAAGCCCTGTTGAATGTTGCATGATGCCATTGTTAGCGTTTTGAATAGACATTTAAAGCCTTTTAAACATTCATGTTTTGGATTGAATACTCAAGCTACAAAGTATTAATCTGTAATCATTTTTTCATCGTCATTTTCAATTCTTTTTATTTCGGTGTTTGGCTACAATCATAAAGGATTTAAAGCGGCTCACGGACCTTTATCCTCGCTAAATCCTTGATTTTTACAATCACTTATAGTAACTGTGGCAAAACACACACATGCACACACACACTGTGTAAACAAAGCCGACACAGGGAAATGTGCCCTGGTGTTTGAGCATTAGGACACATTGTGAATGTGTTTGTGTTCACTCACTGGCCCCCTGTGTGCTAGCTGCTTGTTTCCTGTGATTTCTGCCTGGCTGCAACAACTTCTGCATTCCCTCTGCACTTGGACACAGTGGAATAATGGGCCTTATCAACCTCGCTGCTGACCTTTACATACGTTTGTGTTATCCATTGTGACCAAGGTGTAGCTTTCAGGGCTTTGGAGAGAAGTAAATTTGGGGTCACAGACTTCTAGATGGAGAGGAAAAAACAATAAGCCTCAGGACAAGCAGAAGTTTGGACCCAGCTGGGAAATTACAAACTCTGCAGCAGCGTCCTGCATGTCAGAGGTGGACTTAATGTTGTGGAAAAAGGTTAAAACAGTATTTTATAACAAGTATTTTATCACCATTGTTGCCAGCCTGACCTGGTGTGACCCTGTCCAACCCAGCAGAACCAGAACAAATGTCCAGGTCGTTAATAATGCAAGAAAAAGGCTTTAGCCAAATTGTCATAGAAAGTGAAAAACCACGGCTCCTTCCTTTTTGGTCTACAGCAATTATGGGTAAGATTCTTGCTAATGGGGCAGAAAATGAGGGCAAGTTTAAAGACTGATATCTTTTTTTAACTGTTTTATGAGCTTTTTTTAAGGTCTTGAAATGGTTTGTCAGCAGATGAAAAGAAACAACACTCTTTTATGAATATAAATCTAGATATTCTCTCTGGTGTCTATGGTCTTTTATACTCTCATCTGTTTAAGACTGACTGCCTTGGCAGCTGCGTCTCACTTGTTTTTTTTTTAGTTCTGCTTGCATTTTAACAAGTCGGTTTTCAGAGTGGTTGCAGGAGCGCTGGATCGTGTGCCCGATCTCTTTTCCATAATAGATGGGACAATGTTAAATAGAGAACAAAACTTACCTTTTTAAACTGATTTGTATGTCCATTTTGGTATGTTTGATATGTTTATAGTTTGTTTTTTAACTGGGGGGGTGCGCATGTGGAAAAAAAAAAAAAACATGGAGTTTGATTTGGATTTGAATATTAAACTTTCCTTTAATGTAAAATTTAAACAAACACTTAAATAAATTTAAATAAAAAATACAATAGCTTACCTAAAGAAATGAATAGATAAGAATTTTGGTTGAATAAATAAAGTAGGTAACTTAAATCAAGAGGATTAACAATTTTGTTGAATTTTGTTCCTGCACAGTTTGCACCCTTTCTCGGGGCATTTATTTTATGGGCTTCCAAAAAAAAATATTCCAAAGTAGGGATGGGCGATATGGCCTAAAATGGATACCCCGATATTTTTGCTATATCCTGATACACGATATACATCGCTAAATTTTGAAATGGCCTCTAAACAGCTGTATTAATTCGGCCCCAAATGACACTAGTTTGGTGATTAAAATAGACTGTTCTATTGGATTTTTAATAAAATTGCACGCAGAAAGTAAAAATCAATATAAAGTCAAATTTAGCAGTTTTATTTTGAAAAGGACTCAATCTTTTACTAATAAATTAAAAATACATACATCTTGAAATACTCTGCCTTTTACAGTGTATGGAAAGTCCTGAAATGTTTTCTGTGTTGTGTTTACTATTGCTGTTTATAAAATGATTATTTCCCTCATTAAGGGTGAAGCAAACCTCCTCAAAACTCACCAATCCTGGGAGTTTTCATCAAAATGTTTGCACCCAGGTGAATCACGTATTCTGGGTGGAATGTCTTTATGAGATTTTTAAATCCTGGCTTTTCAACAACACTGGGCTCAGCGACATGTTGTGTTACTGCTGCCGTTATCTCGGAGTCATCTTGCAGCGTAACGAATACTGCGTGAGTTTGACCTCTTCCTTTTCAAAGTTGAACGACTGCGCAACGTTGCAGATCCAGCACTGTTTCTCGTTGTCCGTGTCAAAATGCAGCTTACTCACCCCAAACTCGCCACACTGCTCTGTTTACCTTCATCTCCCTTGCTTCTCTCGCTGCTGACACAAAAACACACATGTGCAGAGGAGTTCTCTGGATGGGCGGGGGAGAGAGAGCGCTCTCTGCTGTGAGAGATGTGTTTAGGGACAATAGGAGAAGCGAAACTCCAGCGAGAAATGTACGCTGACAGCTCAAAACTTCCATATAATTTATACTTGGATTTTTGCGATATAGTCATTTTATACATCATGTGTGGCAAAAGCTGCGATACATTGAGTATACGTGATATATCACCCAGCTGTGATTTGATGAAGTGGTTCTCTAAACTTCAAATGTTGTGCAAGCTATCTGTATCCATGCTGATGGAATTTAACACACTGAAGATAAAACAGAGCAAGTACATTTCTGTTTTGGGCTCTGGTTTAGCATTTCTGTGGAGAAATTTGCCTCTTTTTTTTTTACAGAATGCAGAAGTTTTCCTGCTTCAATTAGATCATACAATGAATGAAGTCACCTGCAGGGAGATTAATTGTGGTTAAACTTATGATGACACACAGGGCTGTGACAGCAGAGAAATGCAGCTAAAAAGCAGCAGCTGCTAGGATGAAAGTCACTATTTTGTGAGCTGGAACAAGCACAACCAGCAACTGCCATGCAGCAAACATGCACCCAGTCTGAAACAGGCTGCACCTAAATTTATTTATTTATTCAAATAAATGTAGGTTATTTGAATGTTGCACATAAAACTTCAGTTTAACAATGATTACATGTAATAAGATGATGATGATTTGCTTTTACCTGTTGTGATAGAGCAGATATGTTTTTTTAAATAGAGTTTAGGAGCTTGATCTACAGCTCCATGAACAAACATAATAGTTTCATGATTAACTGTGGTTGTTGTATGTTTTGGTGTTGTATCACTTTGAAGTCATTTCAATTCGCCTGCTCAAAATGCAAATTCAAGGTATTAGAGGGATGAGACTGTATTGCTTTTGTGTTTGCCGGTGGAAGTAAGAGGTCTTACTCATGAGTTTCGTGTGCTTAGTTTGTTGACACATCACCATCTTCCATGAAAAAAAAACAGACAAACCAAAAAAAGCCAAATAAACAGACACATTTTTTGTAGCAAATGCCATAACAGGCATATTAACACATTGCATGTGACGGATAAAAAAGAAGACTCACCAGAGGTCACCAGAGTAGGGCTGTCAAGATTAATCAAGTTAATCACAAATAATAAGGGTCCACAATGAGATCACTAATGTTTTTATTACAATTAATTGCATGACTTATTGTCCCTTTTAACACGTTTTGGTAAACCACATCAGCATCTCCTTGCAGCTACAGTAATGTAAATCAGCCCACCACTGCTCCTTAATGTCTGATTTCACATCAAAAACCTCACAGACAGCTCAGTGGACAAGTCAGAGGTCATCTGCACCTTGTGTTATCAAACATTTACTTTTTTGAAGTCCCCTTATTTCCCTTTCAATCCATAACAAGTTCCTTTTTTCCATAGTTAAGTCCATATCATAACCTCTGATCTGCCTGTAAGAGCGGTTCTGTATCCAAACAGGAAGTCAATTACCTTTATTTTAAGACAGCAGAAACCTCCAAAATGGTCCAAAAACAGTTTAAAATTCAAAGTGGTTTAATTTTAAAATGTGGTAAAGAGGGTGCGATTAATCGTGATTAACTACAGAATTCTGAAATTAATCCTGATTAGAAATTTTAATCTTTAACAATCCGAGTATAAAGTCATTGTATTTAAACAGCCTCCTCTTCCAGGTGCTTGAAGTGCCTGACACAGTGATGAAAAACTGTGAAAAAAGATGTGAAGCTCACACTGACCTTTCTCAATCACTTCTCAATGCTTTATTTGTATGTCGTGCAGGTTTTTGTTCTTTACAGAGAAATCAGATACCTCTTTCTGTCTCCTGAAAACTGGATGCAACAATTAGCTCCTACTGAGGGGACATCACAATCATCCTGTCGCATCCAGTTGGGTGTTCAAATTCTCACTTTTCTCATGCTGACTATAATCATACTGGCGGTCTTTCATGCACGAATGACAGCCTTCAGGACCTTATCATTGCACATCACTTTCTCCTCCACAGTCAGCATGCATAAGAGCTTCCCCTACTGCTAGACTCTTTTCTAAGCCCTCCGTGCAACAATTTCTGTTTGGAGATCACTCAAACTCAGCACATTGTGTTTTTACTGCCAGAGGCCTTGACATGGTGAGGTGAAGAAACATCACTCAGCTCAGTGGTGTCAAACTCTTCAATAAGGACTATCACGAAAGAATAGCAGAGACTCAGTCACAGTTTTCAGATGAAAATATCTGTTTGAAAGGGGAGAGCGGTACAGAGAGACACAGGGAGAAGCAGGGGGAGATGGGAAGTCATTAGCAGAGTTAAAAGCAAATTGAATCTGGCTTATGTGCTTTTTTGTAATTTGAATTTTTCTCTGGCAATTACAGTGTGAAAGAGAATAAGACCTAAGAGAAAGAGACGCTCGTTTTGCCTGAGATGCCACAGACAGTCTAGTGGAGACTCTTCTCTTTTTCACACTTACTTTACCAAACAATCTAACCAAATATGTCTGCTTCTTCTTGAGACTCTTTCAGACTGTAATATCACCACTACTGGGGTTCATAGGATATTCACTGCAGACAATTTCTCCTTATCTTGCCCACATCTTAAAAGCAAATACACAAGGCACAAAACATTGCTCTACTTGACTGATTTTTCATTTTGTTGCTCGTTGGTCAATGATCTCATCTTTTTCTTCTCTGTGTTGTTTTTCTCCCTGTGGAGCAGAAGTGAAAATGCATCATGTGGAGCAGCAACAAAAGAGGGGGAAAATGTGCTGATGTGCTTCAGAAAAGTCAAGTAACACAGGAGTGAAGAGTGTTTACATGAGGGTTTCAGATCACGTACATATGTGTGCAGGATTGTTGGAATGCATGATTGCACAATGGACACAAGATCTCTTTTGATTTTGCACTTTAGCACACATTCAACACATACAAACACATTGCCCTCCACAGAGGAATTCCCATTTTCTTTTTCTATTTCAATGCAGACACACACGATCATATGCAGACATGTTCCCAGTCACTCAAAAACACCCACGCACACATACCCACACCTCTTCCAGCTATGTACCATGGTGGCCTTTCCTGCTGTTTATCAAACCAATGTATGGGTAGTTTTCAGCTCCACTGGTCTGAACATATTATTCCATTTCCCTCTTCCCCACTGCTTAACACACAAATACATGCCTGACAAAAATACACACACACTCTCTCGGTCCAGTCTTCTTCCTACTCTCTCACCAGGAGAGACTTTGCTCCCCACAGTAAATCCAAAAGATTGATGTGTCTCCTTGGACAAAATGAGATTGTGTGTCATTACAAGGCATTACACTACAGAACCCCTGAGTAAGTGAATTAGCTCAGTATGTCGCAGGCTAACACAGTTTACCCACACACACAACTGATAGTCTTTCAGACTGTTTGACTAAACCAGTTTCCTACATGTATTCTGCCAATGATCCGTAGTCCTCAAGACAGAATCACAAACCGAGAGTAGGCCTTTTGTCTGTGATTCAAACATGTTTGTAGGCCTGCACAAGTAATTCGATTTCAATCCCAATCAAAATTTTGACCTTCCTATGATCATAAAAACACAATTGTAGGCAATTATTCATATTTAAATACAAGCGCCGCCAGCATAAAACTCTAATGTGCTCGTTTAAACCATCAATACTGTTTAAACCATGTTCGGTTATATCAAGTTTTGTGCATATTCTCTTATACAAATGTGTAATCACATATGACTTTAATCTCCTCAAGTTTTTTTCTTACCTGTTCTCCCTCTGCATCCCATACATTGGCTTCTTCTGCTTTGGCTCTTCTTTCACTATAGATGGAAACCTCTTTTTGGCAAGATTCAAAGGTAAAGATATGCAAATGACAAAAATCAGCTTCACTTATGATCTGAATGAGATCGATTAAGGGAACTTGTTTGGTTTCTTTTGTAGTGGTTAAACTGCTGATAAAACAAAAACTTAGCTTCTGTTTTAAACTAAGAGTATTTTCCCAAAATAGAAGTTACACCAGGTGTAAGATGGTACAAAAGACATTTATAATACATTCAAGACAGATTAGATAATTACAAAGAATTTTCCCAAGTTTCCTTGCTTAAGACTGATTTAGACTAGATTTTGGCCCACTGCAACGTATTCCCAATCGTCGGCAAGACAAGTATTTCAGAATTTTTCTTGCATTGTTGTCTGACACCCTAACCTGTGTCAGCGACGCAAGTCCTGATGCCTACCAACAAGAGAGCGTTTATCTCATATCTTTGTATCATCATTTACCAGATTGACATTAAACAAACCCCAACTTATTCCCTCCAGAGATTTATGTGTACATACAGGGATTTTCTTGACATTTTATCACATTCATACCTCAAGTTCTATTTGAAAGAGAGCTGGCCCATATTGTCTTCTTCTTGATATACCAGGGGAGAGTCCATAATTGTTTCACATTACTCTGACATTATTGTCAGAGTAAAAGACCAGTTGTGCCACACTGAGCACCAGTGGTGTGCACAGACTTTTTCAAGGGCAGGGGCGAAAAGATAAAAAAGGGCACATACAGCGCGTTCTCGCCACTGAAGAGGGCCCTAAGTATGGTGTGTTTTCCAGGGCACTTTAGACTTGTTTATATGTTATACAAATGGCACATTATATAGCCTTAAAACAGACTAACAAGACAGACTACTGAAGTTAGTTTGTAGTTATGATCAGCATCCATAAGAACTGTGTAGATTCAATGTTGGATTGTGATGAACACAGAAATAAATAAATAAATCCCTAGGGGGTCTGGGGGTCGATGCCATTTCCTGTATTCTAGTGCATTTTAACAGCATATTAGCACCAGATAATCCAAACTGGTTCTGTGAGATATACTTCTGGCTCAAAATAGATCAAGAAAGGGCCCAACATAAAAGTCATTGCAACAGTAACGTTTCATAGTATTTCTTGGTCCTAATGGTCTTCTGGACTTTAGTGTGTTTTTCCACCCAAGAGGGCAGTTTAGTGTGTTTTGCCAACCAGGAGGGCACTTTAGCACATGTTTTGGCTCTCGAGGGCACCTTAGCACATGTTTTGGCTCCCAAGAGGGCACTTTTACAAGCGTTTTGCCTCCCATGAGGGCACTTTTGCATGTGTTTTGCCTCCCAAAAGGGCACTTTAGCATGTGTTTTGCCTCCCAAAAGGGCACTTTAGCATGTGTTTTGCCTCCCAAAAGGGCACTTTAGCATGTGTTTTGCCTCCCAAGAGGGCGCTTTAGCGCGTTTTTCAACATTTGAGCTACAAGGGGGGGCGACTGCCCCCCCATGCACACCACTGCTGAGTACTTCTGTTGTAGCTAAGATAATCTCTCTTTGACAAGCCCACCCAAATAACCTGTGAACTTGCTCACTGTTGCGGAGACAGTGGTGATGCCAGCATATGATAAGCGGTCGGGATCGCAGATGTTGTTGGGCCAGACTTTCAGCCAAGATGGGACAAGATTTTAAGCCAAAATATCAAGTTCTGTTTAAAATAAATGAATTCTTAGATGAGGATTAAAATTAAAATTAGGTCTTATTTGTTGTCATTTGGTTTGTACTTAGTGGATTTTTTGATAAACGTTGTGTAGCCCAGCAGTGGAGCATTTGGAACATTTAAAGGCTGCTTTTTTGCCATATTTGATCAAATGTTAGGGTGGATGTCAGGGGATGAAATGTCAGAGCAGAATTTTGTCCCACTCTAGATCTGGTGAGAGGTTAGTAGCAGGATATGAGTTTTCAAAATAAAAACAATCACTGAAAAAAATTGTACCTTAGATAGAAGATTTAAGTGATTTATAATCTTGATCTCATTATTGATAAAAAATAATCGTAATTATCATTATGGTCAAAATTGTGCAGTCTAGTAGCTTGTAATTTTGTTTCTAGCGGTGTGAGTACATTAGGGCTGAAAGGTTTATCATTTTACAACTATGATGGCAATGTGTTTATTGGTATCGCTATAGTGACATCGAAGGACATGTGATGTTAGGCACATGACCTGAAGCATTTTCTCTTTCCATGACTAATCTGCATTAAGATCTGCCAGATATCACTGTCAGCAGTCAGAGAACTGAGCACTGTGCAGGCAGAGCCTTTGTGTATGTTTCTATTACAAGCATTACTGCTGCTGTCACAGAAACACCAGCTTGACTCTCGAGGCAGACGCTTGATTGTAGTAACCTGATCCTTGACTTGGTGCTTATTAAAAAATGATTCACTATGGATGTGCCAGTTGTTTACTTGGCAGCTGCAGTGTACGCTGTAGGGTGTGAGAGTAACAGCAGCTCGACACTGAGTTTTTGTTTAATTATAAAATACACTTAGGACCGGCTTTATATTATAATAACCCAGTTTCAAAAAGGTTCCTATCCCTGTTAATAAATGATAGAAGTGGAGAGCTGACACAAGGCACCCTGATGAAGTAATTCTGCCCTGTCTAACTCTGTTCAAGTGATGAGCAGCCCAGCGGGAGAGACACCAGAAGTTTGTAACTTAGTGTTATTTTATCAGGACCAACACATTTTATTTAGGATCTGGGAAGTTTTATCTATACGTAAGAAAAAAATGGCATAGCCCACAGGCTGACATAGAGTTTAACTGGGCCCTGGATTGAAAAGTTAAATGTTCTTATTAGAAAGTATTTTAGTCCTACTCTGGTGTTCCAATCCTTGATCATGAATAGGAGGAAGTCAAAGTGAAGCTTCACTAAAAATGTAAGCTGATGTTTACTTGATTGTTTCCAGGACCTTGTTAACAGGGACTTTCCAATCAATGGTGTAATGTCTGAACTGGAGCGTAGCAGGGAAATTCTGATGGATGACCCATAAAGCTCTTTTATAACTGTGAGGAATGTTGTAAATAAGTTATTGTTGATGAGTCTAGCTCTTCATGTAATAGTAACTGGAAAATGGGCCAGAGTGACAGGAAAGCAAAGATCATTGAATTTTGACCAGAATAGCTGCATGTACTGTATTTTAACCACCAATCTGTCTTTTGTCAAAGCTATCTGAAAATACTGTCTTGGGCTTTGAGACTGCTTTTCTTTTTTGATTTTGTAAAAGGTATAAAGCTATGCTAGATGAGGACTTCTTCCAAATAAAAAGCTCATCAAAAAGTTGCCCTTCAAAAACAAAAATGTGTTCACTTAGTTGTAATGTGGCACTTCATTCTTTGTGATTTTGTTTTTTGGCTCTTAGAAAAAAACGATTGAAAGCTGATATTGACAGGCTCAAAAGAAGACATTGAATTTGACTGTACTGTGTTTTTAATGATGTTTTTTTTATTAATTAGTTATTCCTAGCTCTGTTGGAGCAGATTTATCTGTGTTGGTTGTGTAGAAGATATAGACATGAAGTAAGATTCCAGTCTTTACATTTCTTATGCTAAGTCTGGGAGTCTGTCTTTTAATCAGCACAACTTCTTTGATGAGTTTAATAGTAAAACTAAATTTAACAGATGATAGTCAGCCCATCCCAATAGCTACTATGAAACCCAGACTTTTCTGATCATTGTTAAAAAACTTTTTGAGGAAAACAAATTTGTTCCATTAACCCTTTGATGCGCAACATAAGTACCCCCCCTCTAATGCGCAACATGGGTCAAAAATGACCCGCATTCATTTCCCTGGCTTTTTAATGCTGGCTGAGTTTATCTTTGTTCCACCTTTTGAAATAAATTAATTTTGTAGATAAATTGCTACAGATATTCTTTCAATATGCTTTTTTTGATTACCACATATCATTATTTTGTTTTCGTTCCTATTTATGCTATAAAAAGAACCAGTTTTTATATTACAACGTCAAGTTTACACACATGGGTCAAAAATGACCCATCCTTCCATGTGTGATTTATAATTGAATGATTTGATCTTGTATTATTTCTGTAGCAATAAGTGGGGCCAAACACTTTTGTAATCAATATTTGCAACATGTTTATTTGTAATTTTGTCACACATACACAGATAACAGATAAAGCAGGGACTGAACTGAACTGAACTGTACTTTTGTTTTATAACAGAAAACTGCTGAATTGTGTTCTGTGTTCAACTACAGCATTTCAGTAAAGCACAAACTACCATCCTAATTTTTGCATGCCTCACAAAGGATCACAGTCTTTTTGTGCAGTGGTGGCTGTGTTGTCTTTTATTAACCCACATCTTCCCATTGCCTCGATGACATGCTTATGGAGTTTCAGCGTGCCCTCCATGCGCCTCTTCATATGTGGCATTACAAGCTCTTTGCCCAGCTCCTAATGTGAAGCTAACTGTTGTTGTTTATGAGTTTAACATGGGCGTATATTGTGTAACTGACTGCGTGTTTAAGGGAAAGTGCGCAGTCTTGGTTTTGATACTTTAAACCACCTACACAAAGAAAAATAAGAGAAATACTTTGTGCAGTCGGTTCTAGGGTCTAATCATGTGTCTGTAATAACAGGGTAATAATTACCGTACTCAGATTTACTGTTGGCTTGGTTTCTACTGTCTGGGTTTTTGGTCAGGTCTGGAAATAAATATGTGTCCTCAGTCCCATTTAGCACAGACTTGTATGTATCGATGTATCACAGAATATCAGATTTATGCGTTTTGCTGTTGTTAATACAGCAAAATAATGTTAAAGCAAATGTCAGGTAGTTGTTCTAAATGGCCGGCATTCTTGAGGACTGCTGGTCATTCTGACCGGGGGAGTCTAGCGGAAACTCTGCTATATAGTTTTATTTGATGACTTGTCTAAAATAGCTTAGCTAAATGCTTGAGTGTGATAGATTAACTGTTTGACTGAAATAGTTTGGCTAACCATTTGACTAAGATAGATTAGCGCACTGATCAGCTAAAATAGCTTAGCTAACTACAGTACTTTTCTAAACTGTCTAGCAATAAACTTAGCTAAGTAGATAGCTAACTGCAAATGTTAGAAACTAGATTAGAATGAGCTAACTATGGATTAGCTCACTGTTTGGCTAAAATATCTTAGCTAGCTACTTTTCTAAGCAGCCTAGCAATGCTAACTACAAAGGTTATCAACTAAATAAGAAAATATAATAAAGCATAAATAAAATGGATTATCTACATCAACAGCTAGCTAGCTAGCTAATAGTTATAACTGTCACTCTCTAACAAGGAATGTATTCTCTCTCCTAAGGTAACCTAAAATTATCACATTCAGAGGTAAGGTTGTAATAATTGTAAACAACAACAAAAAACAAATTCTTACATCTGCCAGATGTGCAAGGGCAGCTGTGTTGAGCTGTAAAGTGTCTGAAACACATTACAGTATCCCCCAAAGTACTTTTATGTGTGCAGGTCATTTCTGACCTGTGTGTAAACTTGATGTAGAAATACAAAAGGTCTGGTTGTTCATAAAGTAAGGAAGGGAAAATAAGGATGATGATTTGTACATTTCAAAAACAAGATATTTACTGCATAATTGGAATAGTTACTAATAATTTTTTTTCTTAAAGAAATATCATAGAAACTCTCTGCCATTTACATGAAATAACACAGGAAATAGATATGGGTCATTTTTGACCCATGTTGCGCGTTAGAGGGGTAGTGATGAAAAAAGTGGTTTAACTCAAAAAGTAAGAAAGTGGAAATTCAAATAAGGATGTTTTATGATTAAAAACAAGTTAATTGAGGAATACCTGGAGGACTGAATAATGAAATTAATGTTTTCCAAAGATATAGATAAAAGAAACTCATCCGGGTCACTTTTGACCCATGTTGCGCATCAAAGGGTTAAAACTGACCTTAACTTGGGAAATGTTACTAAATAAAAGTTCTTTGTCTGTTGTTCTTTAATGTATTAGTCAGCCTTAAACTATTTTTAGGCAGAATTTTATTCAGATCAACTATCCAAGCACAGAGCACCGCAGTGTTTTTTTTCTTTTTCATTTTTGATTGAAAGGAAGTGTCAGTCTGTTTCCCAGAACTATAAACACTAACACAGGATCAAAGCAGAATCTTGGCAATGGCAGCTTCCTGCTTTCTGGTATATTTAAGTGCTACACTTTACACAGTCCAGACAGCTTCTCCACAGCTCATCATATGTGTAAAATCAGCCCTGTGAAAATGATCCCCAGTTTGTGACTAAACAGTCCCACATCTCAGAGATTTTACAAATCACTAAGAAATCAGACATTTCAACCTTTTTTTCTAAAATGTTGGGACGTTGTGTCCTGAATGTAAGAAACACCAAGAGCTCCCATTCAACCCCCATACTCCATTGAAAAGACATACATTGAAACTGAGACCTTTCAAAAACATTTGCATATTGGAAAAAACGGTCCAGAACGGATGAGAAATGTTAAAAGTAAACATCTTGGAAAAAAAATTATGACGTTATGAGGCATAAACACTGACACTGCTCAGGATCTCCTTTATCATCATTTGAACATTTTGAATTTGGGATTTTACTTGAATTAACACTGGAAGCAGCAACTTGTTGATTTGTGGCAAAAACAACTTGTGAAACAAACCTGAGTCAAATTGACAGGAAGAAGAGCTGCACTGAAATTGCTACCCCAGTGGATGTAGCAGGTAGCTAACAGCTACTCTAAAGTTGGATTTGACCCTGGGAGATTTTGAGAGTGGAGACCATGGTTGTTGATGAACAGAACTTTTTAGTGTGTTGTGTACTGTGTTGATCATCTCATTGCACACCAAACACTGAACAAAAGTGTTAAATCTGTCATTATATGTCACCATGTGTAGCGTCTCTCACATTTCTAAAAGGGTTAAGATCTTAAAATCCTTCAGTGTGTACCAGTTTTTAGCTGACTTACTAAATCAGCCACTCTGACAGTCGAACTCCAGGTCACTTTTTGTACCACTTGATGTTTTCAGTGTGCCTGGCTGCTCGTAATAAACAAACATCATAGCCTTCTTGTCCAGTAACAATGGGCTCACTGATCTGTCTGGAGGTCTGTCTTTAGACAAAACAAGTAGTGAAAACACTCACAGTCCCCTCTGTAGACTCGAGGCTGTGCTTTCTCACACACACAAAAAACACGCACGTGCTGTCTCCCTCCAGCCACAACAACAAGCAAGGCGGCTGTAGTAGTTAAAGAAATCCGAGTTTACCATGTGACACATTCGAAACACACAAAAACGCTCACACACACAGATTTTTTTCAGTGTGTTGGACTGGAACTCGAGACTAAATGGCATAATTCAAGAGGTCACACACACAAGCGGCACTGAACACTGAGAGAAGGGATTGCAGCTGCCTCAGGACAAACTCAAACATGCTGGTCTACTTACAAATGGAAGGAAACATGAACATGAGTTTATAAATGCACACAAATCCAGTATACATATGTAGACATGCAAAAACTATACTATTTAAGAAAGTTTAATTTGTTTCTCATTCTAAACATTGCTGCTTTTTTGACATGAGTTTAAACAAGCCTGTGACAAGTCAACAACTAAAACCATTTCTCAGCCAAACTTTTGAAGATCTGAGGATTCAAACCCTAGATCTGTGTATTCTTTACCAACTCTTTGAAGGTCAATGGGCCATTCCAGGAAAGCTAAAAATGCTGTTTTGACTATAAAATTGAATTCTCAAATATTTGACCATCATTTCGAGGCCTTAACTATTTAAAAAAGAGAACAAATTATGATTTTTTTTTTTTTACCTGCACTGTGATTTCAGTGGTATTTCTGGTATTCAGGAGTGACAATTTTTACATCATTATTCTCTTTTAATTGAAAAACAAAATAAATGATTATTTAGATAGTAAAAGCATGATGGATGAGTAGGACTTTTGAAATGGATCGTTGACATTTCACCTTAAGGAGACATTGCACCTCCTGAGATTTGAAAATTGCAGAAGGACAAATTATGATTAAAATGAAAGTATGATTAATTGTTCAGCCTTAATGATTTCTGAAATGATGTTTGTATTCAGCATTTTGTAGCAATTAAAAAATGGACACTGTTACTGTTTTGTGCAGCTAAAAAATCTGCATTTTTTACATGGGTTCACAGTAGGAGTGACTCCTGATAGTTAAATATTTGATGATTAAATCAAAAGAGACTGACTCAGCATAATCTAACTCCTGCATATGAAACTAGGATCTTTTGGTTCCACCTGTATGGGAGTGCTCATTGTGTAATTTTACAAATCTTTGTAAAATTATTGATTTGCCTGTTTTCTGCAAATTGTCCATTACTCTTAGTCTATCTTGGTACACAAATCAACTTATTAATAATTAGTATTGCAATTCTGAGAATAGCTTGTACCTTCAATAAATCTTCTTTGCAGGATGAGAAACCAATTAATTAAACTAAGTTATAAACTCATTTTTGTCTCCCTACAGTTATTATTATTTTTTTATTTAGAAGTGGTGTTGGTGTATTTCTTGTTGTATAGTCCATAATCTTGTGGTGCCTTTTACTTCACTTTGTGTGACCATTGCTCTGCATTTTCCTGCAAAAAACCTTCAGCTGTGTAAAAGTGAAGAGATTCCTTAACTGGTAATGTTTATCCCATGTTTCCTTTGATACATGGCATCCAGGGATTAGCAATAACTTAAAGAGGTTTAAATCCAAGGCATGTGTAAGCCTTTTTTATTTAAATGTGTTTTTTTCTATGATGATGTATGCCACTTTGATATTTTACTGACAGTGATTGTCAGGGTCTGTGGTTGTTGTTTGTTCATGTAGTTATTCTGTTGGAAAAAATGGATCAATTCATATTCCTATCAAGCTCTACATATAAAAACCAAAAATGTTAAACTGTGTGTTAAACTTAAAATGTAACTTCAATGCATAATCTGACCAATCAGGTTCAACAATGTAAGAGTGTCGGAGACATCCCTTGTTTATAACATGAAGAAGCATGTGACATGCCTGGTTTGGGAATTTTATCAACTTTTTAGGTAAGAAAAAAGCAAATATGCTTGCATAACTTTCTACATAGATTTGCAACAAGGTTGTCAGTTCACACTGCTGCGACAGGAGTAGACGATGCATTGTTTCCATTACAACAATTCTCATTCACTCATCTAAAAGTGATTTATTTCTTTAGAAACTGCACAATAAATCTGTCTTGAATGACAGTACTGAACATTCACATTTTTCCTGTTTTTATTGTCATGATAATGCGTAACAGTACGCTGTTTGACGGTGCACGAGGGTGATTCATCACTGACTGTCCTTTGTCATCATCATTGTAGTGTGGCAGGACAATTGCAAGGCGAATACAAACACAAAAATGCTTTACTAGCTCAGTCTTGTTATGACTAAGACATCTGCTCAGAATATGTTTTTTCCACAGACAAATTTAGCTACGACTGGCTTGACTGTCATCTTGGCTATTTCTTATGTGTTAGCTACTATAGTGCCATCTGTCCTGCTGACATGCGCAGCTAATAAAGGGAACGGGTGTTTATCAAGCTGAAATTCCTGTGTTAAAAGCAAAAAAAAAAAAAAAAAATCACAGCATGCTTTAATCCCACAAAATATTATATGTATTATATATTTTTTTAATAATATCATGGCTATTGATATCTTTTCTCAATGCTCTATTTTTATCTTTGCTTAAAAGTGACCCCAGAAGGTTAAGGTCAAAATATTCACTATTAACTTTTTGTCTGATCCCAAATTGTGATCATCTGGGATTAAATAGCTCCTTCAAGGGTATGAAAGATAAGGAATCTTGTCTTTGTCAGTGTCACACTTGATCGTTTATGTGCACGAAAAGTTCTTTTTAACTTGAGCACAGCCATCTCTCACTCTTGGCAGTGTATCAAGGGTAAACACAGTTAAGCTGCCAACCTTTTCCTGAATAACTAATCATCCTCTATTCATTACTCCTAATAGGTCTTTACTCCATTGTGTCAGCCTTCTTTGTTCCCTGACTCCACATTATTTTGCAACCTCCACTTTAACTTTGAGACGAATCAAACAGTAAACTTACAGGCTCGAGGCTTTGTTCACTCATATAATAGCAGTTTTAAGATTTTGTTTGCTCATATACACACTCCACCCCACGCTACAGTCTCAACAATAACGTCTATGAATAATTGTCCCTCATAATTTGCAAAGTCCTCAGACTTCCCTGTTCAGTTCAAGCTTTGTTTTCATAATTGCATCTTCAAGCTTGCACAATGGGAACAACCAAGAACACACACATATACACTACTACAAATGAACACATGGCCCATTTTGTTTATGCATAGAGCAGTTTTCTAATTAATGTGTAGACCCTAAATGCTTATCTTCTCAACTCTCCCCCAGTCTGCATCTTTAAGATTTTGCGCAGGGGGGCCTCTCCAGAGTGAACTATACCACATTTGTGTGAGTGTGTCAAGGGAGGTTTTACAAATGTACAGAGAACCTCAGGGCTTTCCTTTCTTTGTTACTTTTCCAAGGCCACAACCACACAATAGTCTCCCTCTCTTAGCGCACACACAAGCACACAGACACACTGGGGAGCTGGCCTCTCTTATTGTAACACATTGATGAAGTACACTGCTGTCAGGTACAACTGCTACCTCTGTGGTTTAATTAACTGGTATGAAAAAGGAGGCGGAGAAGAAAGAAACAAAGGAGGGAAAGGATGGAGGCTTGATATAGAGGAGAACTATTTTATTTTTATTTTAAAGTATTTTCCCTATTATTTTATAACTGTGATGGTCTCCCTTCAACACAGAGAGTGAGTGAGAGAGAGAGAGGGTGACCCTGCTCCTTTCCTTCAGTCACTGTCAGTCTGAGGGTGCTGACTACATGTCGCAGTATATTTAGGCTGATGGCGAGGTCGAAACTGCTAATGCGTTGTTGTGATACTGGACAAATGTTCAGCGGCAGCACACTCACACAAGCACATGAACACACATAATAGATGCAAATACAAGCACACACCCAAACAGGCCACTGACTGTCTCTTGAGATTAATGTTGGTGTGATCCACTCAGCTGGGCCTGATCACATTAAGATGGATAGACCCCCTGGTGGTATGTCTATCTGTGTGTGTACGTTTCAGTGTGTATGTGTATGCACGCGCACACACGCATGCAGGGCCCCATCTGTCTGTGTTTTCTCCACAGCGAGGTCCTGTGACCCAGCAGCCATCTTTAGTGCCCTCATCGAGGATAAGCAATACCCTGAGAGCCGGAGATGGATGGCTAGATTGACAGAAAGCTGTGTTATCGTTTATGTTTTCTTTTCGTGTTGTCATGTGTTGTGTTTCAAAATGTCAGAAGATACTTTAGGTTTTTCAGTACAAACTTCTGTTTTTTTTTTAGGAAAATGTATTCGAAAGGAGTGTTTAAAACATACAGTATTTGTTCCTTTGACCTTTAATACTTTAGCTGCCTTGAGGAGCTTTTAACTTGACTGATATCAAAACTGGTGACTTAACATGACTCAGAAGCAGTCTAATTTATCAGTTTAAAGATTTCTCTACTTTAGATTGTGTTTTTTTCAGTGACACAGTCAAGAGGATAACGGCCTTGAAATAAGTCTTTAGTTATAAAACTATGATGAAAAGTATGTTTACTTTTTGTTAACTATAGACAAAAACAGATTAAAGACTATCTGAGGTGACTCAGGTCTGTCTTGTATCATAATGTCAGAAACTTTTAGCATTGAGGCTTTCCTTTATGAAGTGCATGCCCAGGTCAGGTGTTTTGCAGCTGATACTACTCAATGATCACCTGCTCTTTGACCTCAGCACTGCATCCAAGATGCCTCATGACCACGATTCAACAAGACTAGCATGTCATAATTTTCCTCGCATCATCTAATTTGACACCTTGACCTCACTTCAGTGACATGGATCCTGAAGCTTACCAATAGGAGAGTATTTGCTCTTATCTTTTTGTCATTACCAGAGTGATATTAAACATTCCCCCCTTTTTCTTTCTCAGGGGATATATGTGGACAGTGATTTCCTTGACATGTTATGACATTAATACCTGAAGTTCTATATGAAGGAGAGCCGATCCATATTGTCCTCCTCTTGATATGTTGGAAAGAGTCCACGATCTTTATTGTTTTTTTCTTTTGTCATAGCTAAAGACTGCTAGCCTCACATACAGCACTCTGTCGTAGATATGAATTACTCTCTTCGACCCACCCCCCGATGACCTTTGAACTTCAACACACGTACAGAGACAGTGGTGACATTGGGATATGGTCAGGATCACCCTTGTGGTGTTGCCAGGCTGTTGGCCAAGATGGGATGAGAGTTTTGTTGGATAGTCCGACCAAAAAAAACACATAGTCTTAACTGGCCTTTATTCAGTCCACAACATGTTTTTACTTATTATTTTCAACAGAACAGCACAAAAACCTCCACAAAAATCAGTGTTAATTTCTAGAGGAAAGAAAAAGTGACCTGTTAGATAAACTCTGATCTGATTTCATGATGAGAGAAAATATTGACATTCTGTGAGTGTTACACCAGAAGTATAAACAAAACATAGGTATCATATCGGTATCACCCCTAATTTACACAACCAGTGGAAGCAACAAGTATCCTAAAGTAAGGATGACTGAAGTACACAATGTCGATGCGTTAACCACGTGTTCACTTATGGGAATTAACACAGTTGTTAGTTGACTGAAATAATCTCCAACAGGGTAAATAGATGAATACATGCAAAGTTATAAGTCTCAGAATATTAACTCAGTTGCATTATGCAACTGACAGTTTTTTATTGCTAATTGAACAAATTTCCCCTCCATATAATGATTTAATTTCTTACAGAGAAAATGCCATTTTCTTTCAATTGTAGTTACATTTGATCATTCCATGCGAACTATACTTCCTGTTTTTGTCACCTTACCAGCTGGACCCTTAACACATCACTGTCATGTCAGCTTGTTTAGTTTGCTAACATGCTTTAATCTACTGGACTTCAACCCAGATGTAATGATTTTTAACTAATAGGACTTGAAACTGATTTTGTGTGAGTGATTTTATCCGAGCTATTTCATGATGTCTGAGCAGCAGCAGCAGAGGAGCTGACAGTTATTTTTCAAGTGGCCAGTTGGCAGAAGCTGTGTTTAAGTTTAATTTGATCCACAACACTAATGTGCATTATACAGTGTTTTCCCTAAATGTGTCTGTTTGAGGTGGGGGGCAGTTACAACATTTACTTTATAAAGTTAAGAGTTTTAGCCTACCATAACATCTGGATCTTTCAGATCTTTCAGCTGTAGAAGTAGATATTTTTTTGCCACCCCATTTATTTATTTATTCATTTTTTACTAGCAACTGAAAAAATAACTGTCGTACTTACAAGCATGTATGAACTAAAAATAAAGCCAATAAGTCAGAGTTCTTCTTTCAGAAATGCTTCTACTATTAAACTTTCCTTTCAAGCGATGTTTTTTGTCTTGTCTTTTTAACATAACTAGTGTTAAAGTAAGGTTGAATGATTTTTATTTACAAATGTAAAGACTAATTATTGTATGTTGGTTAGAGTTTGCTCCACTGTTTAAGTGTTGACAAGTAGTGAAAGAGATGAGGTGCATCACTCCCTGTGTAACGTGTTAACATCAGAGATAGAAAATATGACGAGGAAACAAATGCCACCGTAACATTATACTATTGAGCTTGAAGTAGTGCTGTTAATTGATTAAAAAAATAATCAGGTTAATCACATCACTATGCTGGATTGATCATGATTAATCCCAGCATTTCTTTCATTTTAGTAATTTTTAGATTTTTAAACATTCTTATTATCGTTTATTTTCATTATTTTAACTTTATGAACAGCTCTTTGAAAGCGCTTTTTACTAAAAAATGTATTATTATTATTATTATTATTATTATTATTATTATTAATTATTATCATCATCTTTAGATTAATTCAATTCAATTCAAAACTTTATTACAGACTCTAGGTCCAGAGAATAAAAAAGAACAAAAACCAAACAAAACAATACAAAACACATAAAAAGGACAGAACAATACATGCATGTTACCTTGATGGCACAATAAGTTAATGAATCAGATTCAATATAAGCACAAAAAATAAAATTATACTAAAAACAGGCATCTGTACCAGTGTTTCCATAGTGGAGACATGTATTTAACAGCACTATGTTTGATGTTCGTTAAGGCCAAAATAATTTCATTCCCAGTGGAATCAAGTCGACACATGAATTTATACACAAGATTTCTTAATACAGCATGTAGAGTATTAACTCCTGCACCTACAAACATCTCACTTGCACTGCACCATCTTGGTCTTTTCAGTAGTAATCTCAGATCATCATTGTAGGCTACTTGTAGCCTCCGCATACTTGATTTCTTATAGTTTGTCCATAAGTGTGCAGTATACAAAGGCATACAATATGCTTTAAACAGAGACAACAGTATCTGAACAAAAACCAAACCTACGAGCAAGAATGTTTGCTTGTGCATAAATCTTGCAGCATTGTCTGTAGATATCATCATTATCCATCAATTTATCTGTGATAAAATGCCCAAGATATTTAACTTTACTACAGACCTCAAGACTACTGTTAGACAGTTTAAAGACAGGAAAGTTCAACATCTGATCCTCTTTTGTGCGGAAGTTCATCACTGAACTCTTCTTGGCATTATATTTCATATCATGTTCAACACCATATACAGAGCAAATAGACAGCAACTGCTGAAGACCAGCACTACTGGGACTAAAAATAACGAGATCATCAGCATACATCAAATGATTTACCAATGTGTTACCTATTATGCATCCAGACTTACAGGATGTCAAGTGTTTGGACAAATCATAGATTAACATTTATAATACTACCATTTGCTTGCATTTTTGTTTGGGAGAAATTAGTACATGCATTGTGTTTAAATGAAGAAATATCAAACAAACTAGAGTTGTTAAACTTATTTGTGGTATGTAAATCAGAGTGTCTTAATTGACTGAGCAATAATATTTATAAACTGCAAACAAGCCCAGCAGACAAACACATCAGGTTCAAATTAACTTCTGCTGTAAAGTGAATGGTTAGGTGTGCTGTTACCCTGAGGTAGCTGTGTTTGATGACTGATGTCCAGTGGTCTCTCGTCAGTGTAATAAATGTAGCTCGGGCCAGCTGCTCCACTTTAGTTGCCTTTTTAGCTGTCATACAGTTCATGGATTCTTGTGACAGTAGTTCTCGTAGGTGTTCTGTGGTATGAGTCATCTGAGGCGACCCAGATGATGTCTTGAAGCCCCTTGTCATCAACGGTATCCATGGTCTGCAGTCTCTGGCAACCCATTAGCGATTGCATTAGTTAGCTTAGGGTTGCCAGATTTGGGGACAAATTCAGGTCTGCTGGAGTGCGCTGGTGAAGCTTGACTTTATTGGTTGTTCCTGTGTTGTTGTAAGTGTCTTTGCTAACATTAGCAACCATGGCTTGATCCCGTGTTGTTGTTAGCGTCTTTGCTAACAGTAGCAATGATGTGTTTTGCCTGGAGGTGGTACTTCAGACTCGTTGTGCTTCGGAGTAAAGACAGTTCATCACTGCAGTATGCGCATACAACTTTTGTTTCATACAGACTTCCATTAAGCAGCTTTTTAAATCGAAACTTGCCATGAAGCAGACCTGGGTCCGTCTCCTCACTGATCACTGTTGGCTGTGTTTGACCCGCGTTTAACCTTTTCACCCCTGACATGTAAACATCTGCGCAGGAGGACTATGGGAGGAAGTTATGGTCAAACTTAGCCATATGATTAAATAGCGTTATTATTTTCTAATGTGTTAAGCTTTCCAGATTAATCACGAGCATTAACGTGTTTATATTAACAGGCCTAGTTTGAAGTTAAACGGGAAAGGTGTTGGGTTCTGTCTGCAGCACTGTAGTGTTACATTAAAGGGGACATATAATGCAAGGATCACTTTTTCAAGCTTTTCTAACAAAAATGTGTGCCCCTGGCCTGTCCACAATCCCCTCAAGTACCACAAAAATCCAGCCCCACTCTTTCTCCAACTTTCAGAAAATGTGTACTGAAACAAGCTGTTCTCAGGTTCTGCCCTCATGACCTCATGTGGGGAGTATGCAACTGCCTTCAGGTTTGGTTGGCCCTCCCTGAGCTGCCAGCTGAGATGCTGGGTAGCTCAGTGGGTTACCCTGCTGACTTTGGCCTGGGAGATTGATGGTTTAAATCTCAGTCAGGTCCTTAACTTTGGATAAAAGCATCTGTAACATTGTAACATCAGGAGTGCCGCATCCATTTCCTGAGAGGGGTGTGGTCAGGGGCGGAGTCAGACAGCTCATTGACATTTAAAGCCAAAGACACAGAAACAGCTTGCTCTGAGAAGAACTGAGACAGAGGGTGTTTAAGACATGCAAAAATCCAATACTGGAGTGTTTTTCAGCAACAAACTTCAGAGGCATATTTTGGGGCCCTGTGAGACCAATATACACTTGTCTTAAAAGGGTAAAATATGCCCCTTTAATGTTTAAAGCCAGGATGACGTCAACAGTGGATGACTAATGTTTGCTAGCATAGAAAGTAAAAACGCATTGCTGATGTGCTCCTGTGATATGTAAGGTCTGCTTTACATATTTTACAAGCAGTCTTTCTTTCTGAACTGTCAAGAGTGAAATATTCCCAGACTTTCAAAGTTTTAGAACATGCAGAAAAGGGATGGGAATCACCAGTGGCCCCACGATACGATATTATCACAATACTTGGGTCAAGATTTGATAATGCTGCGATTTTAAACATTTTGCAATACAGCGAGTATTGCGATACCATATATTGCAAGCTATACCATTTTTTCAATTGTTTAGCTGATTTAGCATTAGTCTTGCACTCATGTTTGTCGTATTTTGCAGTATTTTATTCTCATGTGTCATGTCCAGCTCATTCATGCCCAGCTTGCATTTCTAATGTCCTTCCCCTGGTGCCATGTTTGTTGTACTAACATCCTCCAGCTCTATGACTGTCACCTCTGCTGACCTCACTGGACAAATTATTTTATGTTTCCATTATCATAGACTTCAGTTTATTTTCGCAATTAGTTTGAAAAAATTGATACCTGGTGGATGAGAAGATACGATGTATCACCAGACAAAATTTCGCGATACTATGGTGTATGGATTTTTTCTCCCACCCCTAATGCGATATTGCATCAGGGCCGCCATTCCTCTCTGTTTATCTTTCCCTGTTGATCACTGTTGAGCATGCACAGCTCTCGACAGAGATCGTACGAATGATAGATGGCTCACTCCCAAGCATCTCAGCCTGAAAAAAAGTCTTGCAAACACAGTAGCAACACGCTGCATGGAAAAAAGGTGTGTGAATGCAACAAACGAATCATAGACATTAAAAATTGTGAATGACAGAAGTCATCATTGATTATTGTTTGCAACGGCGGTGAATCGTTGCATCCCTAGTGTTAATAATTAGTGCTGAGCTGCCTGGTGTAAACAGGTTAAGATGGAGCTACTATAAGAAGTCCATGCAGTCTTAACCCCTTCTCAGAAAAGTCTGTTAAAAGAGACCTTAGCAGCATGCTAATATGGGAATTATATAACACTGTCTGTGAAATCTAATGTCCTTTGACATTCTAAGAAATAGCTTTCCCTTTATTTTTTCCTCAACTTTGTCTGTGCTGTCTCACCCCACTTTTCCCAGAGCTGCCGCTGCCAGACTAGTATGATAATAAATCTACATGACCCAAGTTCACTGAACTGACGTATTGTATAAACAAGACAACAATTGTGTCTGTGGTCAAGCAAGACTTCTGTGTCGTCCTGTTTGTGTCAAGCTTCTGGGAAGCCCCTGATACTCTCCAGCACTCTGTCATGGACATAAACAGGGTTTCTGCTTGTTATATACAACTGTCTGATTTCAAAGGCTGGTGCTGGCTGCCTCAGATAACAGCATTCGATGGTTGTTTATCATTAGTAAGAGGCTTTGGTTACGGCACTGGAGTGTTTGGATTCCACAGAAAGGCAATTTGAAAATTGTGACACTTTTAAAGAGAGCAAAGACAGCTTTAATCTTGATTCTGTGTCAAAATACTGCATTAGTATTGCTGCATTTATTGATGGTCACGTCATGTTCTTGTTGAGTGGCTGTGCTGTGATTGTATTACTTACAGAGTGGTCAGTGTAAGGCTTTCTGTGAAAACGCCATTTTACCAGGCTGTTCTCTAATAGGATGTATTTAATTTATGTACATATGGTTAGTTTTAGGACCTGTTAGCACTAACAGTGATTTCTTGGAACACCTTCAGTGTTTAAAGCAGTTTAAGCATTTTTTTTAGTCCAAAGAGCCAACATGCCTTGGGTGTCTGCTGTTTTTGTGTCACAGTGCTCTGAGTAAAAAAAAAGCAGTTTAGAACACTGCAGTGCTCACTGATACGCCTTGGTGACCAACCAAACTGAAGAAAAACAGAGACTTCTGATCAGTTTTCAGACATCAGCTTTGTCAACATAATGGCAGAGAAGAAACCTTTACTTTACCATGCAAAGTTTATCAAGTACAAACAACTATTTTTTATGTTGTCAAAGGTACACTTTCCAGGTCTAGAGCTGCCACTCATGTCAGCACATGATTCCTTTTTATTGTCCATTGAGTTTTCTTGATTAAATGTCGTTGAATCAAAGAAAATGTGAGACATACAAAGCAGTTTAAAAAAGCCGTAATGATCGCTAACTTTAGAAGTGGGAGTGCCACTTACACAATTTTCAAAACCTAGCAACAGGAAGTGCTGGTGAGAAGGGCTCTGAATGTAAGGTCTTGGGTTGGTTACCTTAGCCCTTTGCCAGATTATGCTGCTCAACTTTTTAAAACATACAGGAACACATGTCTGAAAAGAGGAACTTATGCCCTTTTTGCATGGGAATTTCATTACCAAGGGACCTCTGGTAATTTGTAATAGTCTCACGGGTTGAGAGGCTGCGCAGCAGATTGTTAACAAAGTTTTCAAACATATAATTAGTTCTTCTGTTTATTTAATTTCAGCTTGAAAGCTGTTAAAATGACAGAACAGGTTTATATTTAACATTACATGCCTCACTCTCTCATACATGAACAGGAGGGATGCTTCACTTTCCCTCTCGTCCTCTGTCTGATCAGCTGCAGATATGCACAAGTGACTTATTCGATCTCCATGCATAATGGAAGAGCTGGGGGACATTTTTCTCAAGTTTATTAGTCATGGACAGCTCGGACGGAAAAATTAAACTAAAAATTACATTACATTACAGACTTCGCTTATCCCGTGCAAATGCACCACACCAAACAAGAGCTACTTTCACACTGCCTCTCTTTTCCGTGTCTGTTACGCCTTCGTTCCTCAACACCGTTCTGTATGAAAGCGACCGCCCCGCAACGGGGGGGGGTCGATCTCGCCCCACCTTTGGATACGAATTGAGAGGTAGTATTCGGCGCTGTAACAGTCTGTTCCGCAACGAGTGTAAAAGGACATCACAACATTCCGCAACCATGAGTGTGCGCTGCTGTCTCCATAAATGGGAGATTTAAAAACCAGCACGGTTTAATCGAGCGGCATTTCATCGGAGAAAACAACAGCGGGATAAAAGAAAGAATAATGTGGATCAACTGGAGAGACTGCGAGGTTAGAGAGCTGATCACACTCTGTACAGGAGAGGAGAGAGCAGACACGTCTCTGCTCACAACAGTGTCTGAAAAGTTCCATGATGTGTTTAATTGAGCTTGAATTGAGTGTTTCCAACCTCCGACGTAAACACATGCGCTTTGACACTGCTTAAAGTCGGACCTCCAACTCAGAAACATGGAGTCTATTGGATCTAATCAATCAAGATGAATGTTCATGTTATTTTCCCCGTATTTCATTTAGAAAATACAAAGTTTTGAACCGAGAAATCCAGAGTTTCGAGTTTCATTGAAAGCAGCAGCTCGGGCAGCGGCTACCATCTGATTACGGGACACCGGGGTGTGTGTGTAAGCTCGGGCATGCACGGCTCTGTTACACCTTTGTGTGAATTGCTCGTTGCAGAACAGAGACGGGCGTTCCTTTTTCGCCTTTATTGCGGAATCTCTGTGTAAAAACAGCTACTGACGCCAGGGGATAAATCACTAATTTGAGAGGTCCCAAGGTAATACAAATCCCATGCGAGTATGGCTTTAGATGCATGCATGGTCTGATTTTTCTTCACAAACGCACTTGTACCCTGACGACAGATATAGACTTCCATATATCCATGTCATGTGTTATATTTAACGTCCAGGCATCCTCCCATAGTGTTGCCTAGAAAACTGTGTTTGGGAGGGGCAGAACCCTAAAAAAAAAAAAAAAAAAAAAAACCTCAGAGGATGATTGGACAACCATTCTGTCACATTCATTACAGACATGTCAGAGCGACAAGACATATGAACTAGTGGACATGTGCAGCCCTGGTGAAGAAACTATGTAACATAAGCTCAACAGGCAGCCTTGTTCACTATCAGCTGGTGAATTTTTCAATGAAAAAATGTATTTTTTCCACCAAGAAAATTTTGAGTGCAGTTTTTTACTCTTCTTTTAAAAATGCTGTCCAGCTCTGATAACACTGCAGCTGTATCTATAGCTCAGCTAATTGCATTACTGGCAGCAGCCATTGCTTACCAGCTTGCCGAAAAACTAAACCACAACTAAAGCCTCGTTCTCTTCAAACAAAGCTGATTGGTCCAGCCAGGTTTAGACCGGGCTGAAATGTTTCAGATTGGAGCTTTGCAAGATGGACTTGCCTGATGACAGACGTGGACTCTAGCCAATCCATCAGCTCCAGTCATCAAATCACTCACATAAATAGAATAAAAGCCCATTTAACAATTAACAGAGAAACAGTTGTGTTCAACCAACAGTATGTATAAATGATTATCAGAGAAATAAGCAATGAAACAGTTCTTGTAAAAAAAAAAAAAATAAATAAAATAAAAACTTCTGTGATGACATGAACTGTGCATGATTTCACCCCATTGTAACAAAACTAGAGATCATGAATCAAACCTCACAAAATAGAAATAAAAAATATAAAAAGAGTATTTAAATAATGGTCCTCTTTCTTCCCTTCGGTGGGGATTTATAGGCACTCTTAAAAGAAAAGCCCCCTTCATCCCAAACAAAGAGTCCTCTACACTGATACTATGCCATGCTGTTGAATCTGGTGTGATCCAGTCCTTCTTATTTTGATTTTTCTGCTTGCTCCCTTACTCCCCCTTTCACGGTTAATTAGAATTACGCTTTTCTTCTTGTTTTTAAACAAAAACTGCATTGAGTCTGATTTTTCCACTGCCTGCGAGGCAGCTGTCCATGGTTAATTCGGAGCTAGTTGGAGCCCAACAAAACAATTTCAGATAAAAAGAACAGTTTCTTCTTGTGCTTTTGCTCTACTGGGATATCATGCACCAGTTAATTTAATAAAAAGAAATGTAAAATTATTTTTATCTTGTATGATCATCATGGTCTCCAGAATCCTTTAGAGGCTTACATTTCAGTTATTTTGTGTTTAAATGTTAAAAAGAGAATTGATGGGTGTGAAGAATTATTCTCTGATTTCAAATGTTGAAAGTCTGTGGTTAGAAAAATACACATTTATTATCTAAAGCAAAGATAAATTATAATGCTTATATCAATGCCTGTAAAGAATTAAAAAAAAAAAACTTTAGTAATTTGTCTGTTTCATGGTTTGAACACTTAGTTGATTGCTGAAGACAGCCTCTCTTAGAAAGGCACCTGTTCCGTCTTTCTGTCACTCATCATGTATGGTATTTGTTTGATTCTGTCCATCCAGGTGTCTGAATGCATGCACCTATTGTAAGACAAAACATGCCAGAGGAGACCTGGCCAGCTATCCAATTGAAGAGCTTGTGGAAAGAGCCAGGCAGTCCTTCCAGGGTAAGTACATTATCCCTGTCATGCACTCATATACTCACAAAGTCTGATAGGTACTTATACAGCAATAGAACTAATCAAATATCTGCTAAATGTACTGATTTACATATTGTGGAACTTTAAATGCTGCTATAGGACAGTTGAAGGTGCTGATATCGGATAACTTGGTTTTTGGAGGGTTTGATGCCAGATGAACAGCTGCTGTGCCTCGGCATCTGTTGGTTAGAGAAAACTCCCAGAATCCCCAGCAGCACAGCGGGCCATTTCTCTATTAGAGCCTCAGGCGGGTCAGTCAAGGGCAAGTCTCCCACACTGTAAACACAAGCCTCACTTCCAGAGAATTTATCTACATACATAACTATCTGCTGATTTTCTAGAGTTCTTTATCTGAGGTTGGTCCTGAGATCTGTCTACTGCGTCTGGTTAAACAGCTAGGGAAATACTAAAGAGTAACAGCAGTGGAATTCAAATCCATGTAATTAACTCTTTGTGTTTGTATGAGCACATCATCTCAGCTGCTCATCTCCCTGCTGGATTACAAACCTTTTAGCCTCATGTCAAGTGCTGCGGTTGGGGTCTTCATGCCTGGAGTACTATACGACAAGCTAAGGTCAATTGTCTCATCCGATTAACATTTCATGCTCAGTCACATAAATCAAAATGCAGTTCTACCTGAAAATGAGATCATGAATGTTTTAAAGGAGCTGTTTCTATTTTGATCAAAACCACTATTTGTTTGTTCACTGTCAGAGTATAAACAAAGACTGATCAAATGAAAATCTATAAAAATAACTTGAGGGCTTGGCTTACCTTCACATCCAAGTTAGATAAATTCTCAGTTTTGTAACTTTAATGAAACTTTTAATTGACTTGCTATATTTATACACTTCTAACAAAGTTACTGCAAGTTTGAATAGCACTTAAACAAAGATGGCAAAACAGTTTTTTACAGCCTTAGACATGACATACACTAGGTTTTCACTAACTTCATTGTTAACCCATCAGTGTCAGTATTACACATTCAGAGCAGCTGTTCTGAATAATAGTGTAAGGAATGATACAGAATGATTAAGGTGTCACAGGGCTCTTGCATTAAGACTCTGAAGCCCCATTCACATGGGATTAGTGTAACCTTGGGACCTCTGGTGATTTTTAATAATTATGCAGGACATCTGTTTTAAATCCCATGCAAATCCACCATCTGTAATTTGTGGAGTAAAAATTCCAGAGCAAGTTATCGACCATATTTCAGCACACAGAGATGCCTTCAAGTAATACTAATCCAGTGCGAAACGGATCTCTGTGATTTAGGTTGATAGTTATGTTTTTTACAGTCTTTGTGGCTTTTTTATGCTCCTTTTTTCTGATTGGAAAAAAAATGATGCTATGTAGAAGATTGTCTTAAAAGTTCTGATACATATGGGCTATTGAAGGTCTTTTTTATTGAATCTTATGTTCACAAATAACTTAATTATGCTTTATCTATGAATATAAACTGTACTCTCCAAGAGCATATGTGCACCGCTGCTCTTCTTATAGGCACAACGCTTCTGCTCTGCCTCTTACAGCTTCTCTTTTGCCTTGTTTCTGATCTTATATCAGTATTATTTGGCCATACATTTAAAGCACAACACAATTAGTGATTTGAAATGTGTTGCCCAACAGTGAATGGACTTCAACAGCTGATCACTGCAAGAAGGGTTGTCTCTCGCCTGGAAGGTTTTGGGTTCAGTCCCCAGCTTCTGCAGCCACATGTCAATGTGGCATAGACAAGACCTAACCCCAAATTGCTCCCACTGCTTCGTTAGTGGCGTGTGATTAGTTTAGTCGTGTGTGAAACAGTGAAAAAAAGACTTGCAATAGAAAAAGGGTTTTAAGTAGACAGATGACCAAAATGATTTTATAGAAGCTCAGGACTATTTTAAGTTGACTAAGTGAATAAAATAAAGAAAGCAGATGCTGCTGTCTTTAGACATTGTAGACAAAGTGTTGAGGTTTGTTGACCGTTGGTGTTGGGAGTTTGCAACAGAAGCTGGCTTTTTTAAATTGTGGTCACCATGTTCTTTCAGTTTTCATGGCTTTTAATTCCAAATTTGAATGTGAAATACTGATAAAAAAGCTCAGCAGATTTAAAGAAGCTGCACAGCTGTTTGAACTCCTTTGGCAGGGTTACAGCAATGTTAAGGAGAATAAGCACAGTACAAATTTGATTGTAATTTGGCAGTACCAGAGAGGTTTTTTTCTTTTTTGAGTCACTTCAACTCTCAATCTGCCAACAGTTTTCACACGGACAAACACAGTGTTTATGTCTTTTGAAGCAGTATCGCTGTTGTTCTGACAGAGTCTGCCTTGTATCTGCTTAATGGAAAACAGAAAATACCCTTGACAAGGACACAGCTTTCTAAAACCATCCAGAACTCTTAAAAACAGCTGCATCCATGCCACCCTAGTGCCCGGGGGTGGGCAGTCAAGGGCAAACTCACCAGCTGCTTGAACCTTGGCGTGTGTCTATGTGTGTGCCTTGTGTGTTTGTGTGCACAAATGAGATGTGGGTGACCGTTTATGGTGAAGATACACCTGCCTTTTAATCTTGTGTGAGAGAAGTTAAAAGTACAGAGGATATGCTGATATTTCCTCAGATAAGCATTCACACTCTCTGCTGCCTGTTTAAAATAATGCCACACATTCTATTTGTAGACAAACTCAGTTAAGACTCGAGTGTGTGATCCGTTAAAGACAGGAAACATGAGTGTCAGAGACAGTTAGTTGTTGTTTTCAAAACACCGAAAGAGGAAGCAGGAGGTTACTGCTGTCATGATTCACAGACAGAAGAAGTAAAAGGTGTGAAATGAGAGGTGAAGTTTCTCTGTCTGCAATGTTGCCTCTAATTTTCAAAACTCCTAAGCAGACATTCGACTTAGGATTTACAATCTTTTGAAATGTAAAAGAAATCTGTGATTCTAACTTACAAGCATTTATCCTCAGGGGATAACAGACATTAACAAAGTTTGCAGTTTCATATAAAAAGGCAGAAAACTTGAACATCCGGGATGCGACAAAACACATGCCCTGTTCTCATGCTTTATCAACCTTATCACAGTCAGGTCTCCTAAAGGACTTCTACCTCCACAAATTTAACAGCACATTACAGAGAAATAAGTCACGCTGTTACAAACATCAGGGCTTAAATCCTCAATCCTAAAGCACCATATTTACATAAAAATAGACATACATTTAATTTTTAAAATAATTAGTAATTGTTCATTAAATATTAGATTATTATATTATATATTTCTATTCCTGGCTCCTATCTGCCTCTGTTTCTCACTGCCCTGCTGATCAGTTATTAGGATTTGAAAGATTGTATGATGTTCTCGACCGGTTATTATCAATAAACAGAAGATCTATAATATTTCCTGCAAGGTGGCACATATCAAATGTTTTTGTAATGAGCCCATATACTGATGTGCACTTATTACGGTGTATCATCATGATGAAACACAGAAGTGGAATGTTAATAAAACAATAATTAAACAGTCTGCAGCTCGCTAAGGAGAGAGAGAGAGGAAAGAGAGAGAGCAATTATTCATAAGGACAGCATTGACGCACATATGCGCCATGGTCATAGGAGCTTTAATGCAGGAGAAAAGTTCAGGTATGTGTTTGAATCCTTTTCTCCTCTGTGGATAAAAGCTTCAGGTTTACACCACCAACACGTTAGCTTGTGTTTGTCTGTCTGTGAATGGCGTTTGTGTTTGCGCCAAAAGTGTCTACGCAAAGGCACACGACAGATGCACCGATAGACTCAGCTACATGGCAGGTATTTCGTGAAAAAATCTCCCTTTATGTGTAAATCAGTCATTGAAACAAGCATCCAGTTCGCTGGCTCTAAGAGCCCCGCACAGTAAGAGGGAGCTGGAGTCTGTGACGCTGATAAATTCAACTCACCAAAGTTTCTCACTGTGTACCTGCCGTGGCTGGAATCCACATTTGGCAGCTGCCAATATCGGGCCCTGTCACTGGTATGTTAGCTGTTGCATTACGTGGTAGCCACACTTTACATCTCTCACGCTATGAGGCCCCCATGGAGGTAGAAACTCTAGGCTACAGTACCAGCTAGCCTACGCAATAATGCGCCTTGGATCACAGCGCACATTAGATAAAAGGAAAAAAAACAGTGAAAACTCGCTGGGGATATTTGAGTGCAGCTTTTTTCTCTCCTGCGCAGAGAGGTGGAGAGCAGTGTGTAATTGCACAGTAAAACCCCTTAGAGGGAACAGTGTCTGTCTGGACACCATCTTAAACTAACAGAAACTACCAAATAACATTAACACATACACTTAAATGCAGATTTAGTCCATGTTCTTATTTTTCATCTCCTCTGAACCATACACAGACCGACACATCACTGGTGAGTGTGATAAGCAGGTTTTATCCCTGAAATAATTTGGCCTCCAAACTTCATTCATCTAATCTCCAATTCTTCAGACATATAGAATAAATTTATTTTTTTGTTAAACAAATAAAATCAACTACATCATCTATGAAGCAAAGGCGCACTGTTTACTCCATCAAATATTTTTGTTAGGCGGTGAATTATGTTATACCCCTTTCACTCTCACTCTATTAGCCACCTTTTTCTTATCTCAAACAAATTGAGCCTCACAAATAGGCTGCAATTTGATTTGCTATTTGATGTCTTTTGAATGAAAAAGGCTGTGAATATGAATGCTAATTTTGATTGGTCAGTCAGCCAGCGTTGGGGATATTTGATTGGTTTATCGCAGAGAACTTTGAAAGGATTTATGGGATTTATTCAAATGCGATTTGAGGTAAATAGCTCTCTTTCCATCTGGAAAAAAAGAGGGAGTGAGTGAACGCACAGCTTTTAAAATAATCTGAATTATTCAAATATATGAATGTATAATTTTTAACATCAGAGAGGTTGGTTAATATATGCAGGTAATGGAGGCTGGGGATGTCATAGGAAATGACAAGGTTGTGGGTGTGTGCGAGTGTGGGTTCACATGTGAAGTTTTGTGTGTAAACGGAGCATGCTGGGAAACAGTGATTGAGTGTGGGTTGGTTGTGTATCTGCACAGAATCATGTGTCTTAAAGTGTGTGTGAAACAGCCAGAGTGGAGGAATATTTCACCATATTTTTCTGGGTGAGCAGTCCTAGCAATGGCAGTATTTTCTATGAGGTGTTTACTTTAGATACCAGGTAAACAATCTCCATCCAGCAGTGGACTGAACAAGTGACTGCTCTCCTCACTTTCCTCCAGCCCTTTAAACCAAAAATCTTCTGCCTTCACCCTTTGCTTGTCTCTAACCCTCCTGTCACCTCTCACATGTTAAACTCTTTAGTCTGTGTAGTCATGGTGACTTTACATTTAACTCAATGTGTGTTACTGGCACAAATGCAGCCAAGGTGCTATGAAATAATATAATACTATATACTTATGTTTCAATCAGGCGTCTCCCCTAGATCTTTAGCTCAGCCTTTTGTCTGTCTCAGAACTTCTTGGACCTTTACTATATACTTACATTAAACTTTGTCAACTTCATAATGTTCAGTCTGTAATATAGACACTGCTGTAATTTCTAGTGATGAACTGATCAAACTTTTTGTCTCCTGATATCCATCTGCTACCTGGGCTTTGGATATCTGCTCATTTGCTACAGATCTCATCAGATACCAGTGTTAAATTGATAACTTGTATTCTCACAGTGAAGATGAGACTGCAAATCATCTTTGTTTAAGGCAGCATCAAGTTTTCCCTACTTCAGAAAACCATTTTTTTACATAATAAATACTTATGAACTGAAATGATCAGACTCAATCCGTCCAAAGTCTGTAGACCATTTGTATTAGCATCCTTCACCCTCTGAGGTCACAATACATCTTTATTTGGTAGCTGTATGTGCAAAGCACTCAAAACTGTGCTTGTCTTTTGCTTTTTCATGTTTCTAGCATTTCCTCTTCAATTGCCTTGCATGTTGGTAACCCGAAAAAGCATTTCTTTGATGGCAGCTGAAACTGAGTTACTGGTGTGGCTTATGAAAGTTTTCAGCCTGTAGCGCTGAACTGTGCGGTAACATCATAACTCCAGGAAACTGTGGTGACCCTCACTGCTTTTGCATCTATTAACACTGCTGCTAAGTGTTCTTATAAGGTATTTGAGGCCAGACAGAGATCTTTTAGAAATGAAATACGTGTTGAAAAACAGTACTGTGGTTCCAAGTCTTTTCCTGTTTTCTTCGTTTCACTGGAAAGTTTCCTCATCTTTACAGTACAGTCAAAAATGTTTATTGCTTTTCTTTGTCTGCCTTCCTAGTTTCTGTCAATCTTGTTGTTAACCCCCACCCACACCCCCTTGAAGCATTATCTTTACAGATAACTTTAGTTTAACCATAGAAGTTTTTGGCATGGCAACAATAAATATACCGTAGGTCTATCAAAACCACGTAGCCTTTGTAGTTTACACCCACTCTGCTATGGCGGCTATGCCTCAGGAAAATGTCCAAGCCTACCAGAGCACCAGTAAGTGACATAGCACAATAGTTTTAAGTTATTTTCAAGACTTATCAAAGAAAAAATGTTTTAATTGCCTGTGCATGATTGCATGATATATAATGCATAACATCTCTGCTGCTGCTGGCAAAAAAAAAAAAAAAGGTATATTTTTTACCCAAATTTTAGGTTAAAGAAATATTGTACCTTTGAAAAATACAGCAGGTCATATTGCAATTTAATCTAATTTTATTGCCCAGCCCTAGAGGACACATGGGGCCGGTCAGTCACTGTGAGGTGCTAGGGCTGTGAACTAGAGAGCACTATTTTTGTTGTGGCTTTCAGATCCCCACTGGTGCTGTCACCTTGTCAATTTAGACTCATCAGCTTGTGTTTGAAACGGCCCTGTCTAAAACAGGACGTGACGCTTTAGAGATACAGACACAATGCTATCACTCCGACATGACACTCTACATTAGTTCACCTCCGTAGTGATGTCACACCTTGATTTTGGGGCTGTAGAGTGTGTAGAGTGATGAAAATGCAGGACATTTATATGAGCCAAACAACTGTTAATTTTTGCCCTTTTATAAATCTGTTTGATGCACTCTACTTTAAATGAAGACAGAAAATGCAAAGTAATGCATACATGTTCATATGGACTACTTTCTCATTGAATTGACAATACAGTAGCAGTGGAAGAGTTTGTATGCCACCTTGTACACGCAAGTTCTTTACGAAAATAACAATATCCAGTGAAGTCAAGTTTTCTCACACATCTGCTTTTTCTCTCATTTTCACATGACTGACGGCATCAGTGTCGAGGCCAGATATTAGCAGAAATGACACTGCTTAGTTTCCAGGCTCCAGCTGGATGACATATGACAGATAACAACACGTAGACAGACAGATATGTAGGCTAGCTTGCTGGGTTAGCTCCAACATCTGTGACAGGTGTCAGCTCCTGTTTGCCTCCTCTGCTGCTGCTGCTACACAACACAAGGACAACACTGCCAAAGTTTTCCAGGAATACTTATCTATAGGTCAGTGGTTCCTACAGGTTAGGATTCAACTTAAAGTTAAGTCACTTTAATTGAATTATACCAGAGTGGAGATCACAGGAGAGGTGAAAGAACAGACAGAGAAGACTCAGAGTACATGAAATAAAAACATCACTGTCATTTTATAGATTTACAGTGAGTTTGTGTGATGGGAAGCTCTAATCATATTTTTCTGCAGATTTGTACAGATTAGTATTAAATGTATTTCTTACAATTTTACTTCTTCCCTTCGTTCAAATAAAAGAGGGTGAATAAGTTCAGTGGAAAGCTGGGCTCTTGTTTGCCTCATATTGATCGAGAGATGAACAGGAGTGGAAATAGAGACACAGAGGCAGACGGGCAGAACGACTGAAATATTGATAGGAGCACATTGATCATAGTTGAGTCACCAGCACCATCAAAGTGCCTCTATTGGAAAGGCCATGTGGAAATCTGCTGAGCATGCAAGCACTAACACAAATTTCCTGTGTGTGTGGAAGCAGTCAAATTTATTACCCTCTGGGAAAGCTCACGAGGAGAAGCTAAAAATGGATTTTCTGAATCTCCTCCAGGCCGATAAGTTGCTGATATTTTTTCACACAGACAGAAGTTTCTCCATGTGTGCTCTTCTGCTCTGAGAAATAGTTCAGACTCCTGCAACAGTTTTTCATAATCCGGCTGTCGTGTAGCCAGAAAACTCAAAACAGACGTCAGTCACACATACACACACGCTGCAGAGTTCAAACATATGTCAACCCTACAGTCACACCAAGAAGTGAAAGCGAGACGTATATTTCTTAACTAAATTTATTCAAGCTCACTCTGCAGTTTTACACATTAAGCATGACACTGTGCCTGAGATAAGGGGAGGGGGTTCAAGTTTCACTCAAGCTCTGTGGGTGAAAATTGTATTTTCTTTGCACATAACAAACCATACAGCTGTTTGGAAAAAGCAAAGACATATACACTCACTGACCATATCTTTAGGTTTGCCTGTTTAACTGCCCATTGCAAATATCAGTGCATTTAGGCATGTAGGCATGGTCAAGATGATCTGCTTAAGTTCATACCAAACATAACAATGGGGAAGGAAGGTGGGGACTTTGTATGTGCCTTGGTTGTTGGTGGTCTAGAAGGTGTTCTGATCCTTACCATTTGGATGTTGCAGCAGGAATCAAGACTCATCAGAGCAGGTAACATTTTTCCAACCTTGTAATGTCCAATTCTGGTGAGCCTGTGTGAACTGTATCCTCAGTTTCCTGTTCTTAGCTGACTGGAGTAACATCCGGTGTAGTTTTCTGTTTCTGTAGCCCATCTGCTTCAAGGTTCCACATGTAGTGTGTTCAGAGATGCTCCTATGGTTAACTCTGTTGTAATAAGTGGTTGTTTGAATGATTGCTGTCTTTCTTTCGACTTGAGCCAGTCTCATAATTCTCCTCTAATCACTGCCATCAACAAGGACCCATTTCAGACCAGTCTCTGTGAACCCTAAAGATGGTTGTGCTTGAAAATCCAAGTAGACTGGCAGTTTGTGTAATACTCTGACCAGCCTCTCCGACATCAACAATCATGGCAAATTCAAAGTGAATTAAATCTCCTTTCTTCCCCATTCTGATGCTCTGTGAACTTCAACACATATTCTTGACCACGTTGGCAAGCCTACATACTTTGGTTACTGCCATGAAATTGACTGATTGGATATTTGCGATAGTGAGCAGTTGAACAGGTGTACCTAATAAAATGGCCAGCGGGTGTATTGTTTTTTATATCCAAATTGATTGTCTGAGCAGTAGACAGTCTTTTTATTATCAGCATGAATAAATGGAAAAATACTTTAGGGGCATTATGAATAGTAAAGGAGCATTTCTATGCTCAAGTCATTATGTTGCTGTTAGAAAAAATAAAAACAACAACAACAAAAAAAAAAAATAAAAACTACAATTGGGGGCTCCTTTCCTGCATGTCTCCACCCCGCTCTCTCATCCCTGTTTATGATTCTATCTGCTTTCCTTCTATATAAATAAAGGCATAAAAAGCCCCAAAATAAATCTTTGAAAAACAAAAACATCCAATTAAACAAGTTAAACAAAACAGATTAATATCTCTTCAATGAAACAGTATAAATCTCAACTTTAAATAGGGTAATTATTTTTGGTTTTGTCAAAATACTTTACTGGCCCAAGCTACTGTTCATATTATGCTAATAAAATAAGTGCATTTTTTTTCAAAGTGGATTTATGTAGTCAACTCCATGTTTATTTTATAATGCCAGCCATAAATATTTTAAATTCTCTTTACAAAACAAACAGGCACTGAAACCTTATTAACGTTACTGCTCCCAGCTGTGCTTTTCATGTCATCAAACAAAATACTAGATATGGAAATAGCTGTCTTGTAATCATATTTATCAACAGGTGGCCTGACTATGTAGTGTACAGGTGATTTACCACATACCTGGAGTTTAGGTGCTGCCCAGGGGAATTGCAGACAGACCATTGAAAATCATGTTATGTTTCTGATTTTAAATAGGCAAACTGAAAGGAAGAAGATCCTTCAGTTTTGGATATCGTCTTCCCAGTGTGCTTTTCTCCCTGTCCCTTCTTGTGTCTATATAAATATTTCCCTGCTTTTGTCATTATTGATACAGGGCTTAGGCTGTTTTTAGTAACTGCTTCTCATCTGACTTTTTAACACGCACATTCAAGCTCAACACAGAAATAAAACGTAAACACACGTTAAGCAGATCACACAAACACACAGGCAGTGTTTCCACAGGCAGTCTCTTCAGGCAAGGTTTGGACAACCTATCTGCAGTATAACTTCTTGTTATGCATGGCCATGATATTTAAATGTGTGTATTATCCCATTAAGTCCACTCAGTGTAAGATTCAGAGACAAGAGCTACTAAATAAAAGATTTAAACTGTTATTTCCTATTCTGTCCTCACAACATTTTAAACATCTTCACCTTTTCTCTTTAAAGTTCAGCTAAACTTGACTCTCTGCCTCTGTCTTCTAGTTTGACCTCTTTTCATTCCCTCCACGGGCTGGACAAAAAGACAACAGAGGGCGGTGTGTGTGCATGTCTGTGTGTTTGTGCGCGTGTACCGTCTTGTCCTGTGATTTAGTGCCAAGCTGGCAGCACAGACCAGTGAATAGGGGGCCCCTTTCACACAAAGAGAGCCTGGGATACACACAAATGCGCAGGCACACATGCACAACTCACAGTCAATGCCAGACTGCAGGCCACCAACTGCACACCTGGCATGCTGCTATTATGTCACCAGTGTGTGTTTGTGTGTGTATTTGAGATTGTGCAAGTCCAGCAGACACCATCTGCTCTGTCCTCTGTGAACTTCGATCCACACCTCTCCTCCCTACATTCTCCACTTCACTATTCATAAAGACAGTGATACTATATTTTAAAGCTATTAGAGTACATCTGTAATAGCAGTGCTGTTAGATTTTCTTTATTTCCTAATGTGGTTAAGTGTGCCGTCTGCCTAGAAAGAGTTTAACCCCTGTTATGTTGGTAATATAACTTTAATTTTACTGTACAGTACAGCATTTAAATACACAGGATAAAAACAAGTAAACGAACGTCATACTAATTTCTGTGGTACTACTGCTGCAATGCACCACGGTAATACCCTCTACTCTAAACTAGTAGTTTTCACTCTTTATTTTGTTTGTTTTCTTTAGACCCATGGTTATGTCTTAATTTCTTATGATTTCTGAAATGCAACCATTTAGATGTTATGTTTACATGGATGTGTTCTTTAAACATGCTTGTTTTGCCCTGTCCTTGTTCATTCTCATACTTTTTATTCTATCTAAGGTCCAAACTGCAAAATGAATAATAAATACATTTGAATGGTTGAACGTTTGTGGTTATTTGGCTCAGGCTTTTTGATTAAGGAGATGGTGTTGGATCATGAGGATAGAGCAGTTGGGGATCTGTGATTTAACTATACTGTTTATCTCTGGTGTAACTCTAAAAACACAATTGTCATACCTTACAGATAGGACCTTTTCTCTTCATCTTGGGATTTTTTCCTCTTTTGAGACAGCCACTCTTACAAGTGGTCCAGCAAGGCTCTGTATTGGGTCCTGTTTTTGTTGTATATGTTGCCTCTGGGATCCTTTTTCCAAAAATGTGTCTCCTTCCACTGTTTTGCAGATGATGTTCAAATCTACATGTTGCTGAAATTTAAAAATAGGGGGACACTGACAGCCTCTATGTGACTGTCTTAAAGGTGTTAAAACATAGATGGCCTTGATTTTTCTAAATATGAATGACAGCAAAACAGTGGTCAGCGTGTTTGGTCAACCTGATCTGTTAGCGATCACTCTTGGCCCTCTTGCTTGTAGTGTGTATTCCTCAGCTAAGCGTCTTGATGTTTATTTTGTTGAAGATTTTAGGTTTGGTAAGCAGATCTCCTCTATTAAGAAAGTAAAGCTTCTTTCAACTGGGGTTAACAGCCAAAGTAAAGTCTGCCTTTCAGGGATTTAGAAAGGCAGATACATGCATTTATATCATATGGATTTGACTATAGTAACTCTTGGGTTTAGACCATTCCTCAGTCCAGTGCAGCTGGTTCAAAACGTTGGCCTGAAGAATGGGCACAAAAGAGAGGGACCCCAGTCCCCCACTGTTTATCTCTCTACACTGGCTCCCTGTCCGCTATAGGATTGAATTTAAGATTCTACCATTAGCTTTCAAAGCTTCTCATAGTTTGGCACCACCATACTTGTTAGAACTTCTTCATGTTCACGCTCAAGCCAGAACTCTGAGGTCTGCCAACCAGCTGCTCCTGGATGTGCCGAAAACAAGGCTCAAAACCAGGGGAGATGAGCTTTTGCAGTAGTTGCCCTGAAACTGTGAAACAAGATGTTTAATCTTGATGAATTTTACTATTACTTTTACATTGTTCAATGATAATAGATTTTATTTAATATTATTTTATAATGATGTTTTCTTGTTTTGCCTTTTTGTACTGTGAAGCAGTGTGGTCGACCCTGTTTTTTTAATGTGCTAGATAAATAAAGTTGAATTGAATTGTATAAACTATCTGAAATCTTCTTTAGCACTGTAAATCAATCACATTAATTGTGTGCTGAGTTTAGTGATCAGTATTTTGAAAAGGTTTTAATTCTTTATTTTTATACGCTTTTTCCACTGCAAGATTGATGGATATCTTTATTTGGAACATGTAAATGACAAAAGGTTAAAAAAGGGTCAAAAACAAGTGAACAGCAAGGAAAAAAAAAACAGCATCTTCCACCTGCAAATACTTCAGCATCTCAGTTTACGTGAGAGAAATTGAGTAGGAAGAAGTATCAACTTATTTAATTCTACCCCTTTAATTCCCATTTAGATTTCATCTAATTAAAATCAAGAAATTGTCTCCATTGTAAAATTAATTTTTAAACCTGTATGTGAATATACAGTATATTACTCGCATACAAAATACACAAGAAGTGCTTTTACAGGGAAACAGACATGCTTACTCTACATACATTTTTACTGTTGATGCAGCATTTTAATCCACACAAACACATTGTGATAATTAGTCATCATGTTACTTTTTATGAATCATTTCTTTATACCTCAATTTAAGCAGCTTTATGTTTGAAATTTCTCTCATGTCAACACCCAGTCTGTTGCACAGTTGATACAAAAAAGGTGAAACAAAAACTTTGTGTTGTTGTATATAGATACATTCAGAACTATTAAAGATAACATTTTTGTAAGTACTGTGAATATTTAAGCAGAGTCAGCACAGTTTTATGATAAATTGATGAAAAGACTAGTGATAATGAAGCATTAAAGTATCTAAGGATGTATGAACTTTAGATAAAAATATAATCAGGTATTAGAGATTTAGATTTTATTCAGGGTGATAAAAGTAGACAGTGAGGAGTCTTAACTTAGGTATTTCTCCCTTTAAAAATCTTATTTTTTCCTTCTCTTCTCATTACTTATTTTACTCTATTTTCCCCTCTTTTCCATCAGTTTTTCTTTTTCCTCCCTCTCAAGGATGCTATCTGTATCTCTGTGTTTTCATGCTGTAGGGCCCTGTGTGGGGGAGGGGAGAGTACTTCCCCGATTAGTCAATAGGTGGCAGTAGGACACTTAGATTTAAACCCCTGACCATGTGCTCGGCTCTCTGGCCTTGTTATTGTCTGCATGGCTTTACCCACAAACACACAGTCTCTTGAACACACACACACAGAGCAGGCTTGTGCCTGTTAAAATGTTTAACTGCTTTAAGTCCTCTGACTCACATTTGGCTTTTAGTTCTTCCTCCCAAAACGCCACTGTTGTTGTGTGTATTTGTGTGTGTGTTGCCTTTCCCAAGCTGTTAAGCACACTACTGCCCCGGTGTTTACATACCAACTTCCCCCTGGTTAGCCCATGCCAGCCACAAAAGATAGAAAATAAATGACACCCTCCTCTCTGTTATTGTAGCTCTGTAAATATTGGTCATGAGAACCCACTGAAAGAAATCCCCCTTTTTATCCTACTTTTGCCTGTTTTGTGTTTAACCAATGGAAAAATTAGATTAGAGCATAAATAAACAAACAAGAGAGAGATCCAGCAGATTTTTAAATACGTTTTGTCAGGCTTAATCATATTTAGTAAGAATTAATGGATGGATGATTACAATTTAGGTAATATTTTATATTATGTCATTCCATAATCTGCTGATTAATGGGTAATGTGGAATAAAGCAATCATTTCTTTTTACCTGCCTTCCCCTACGCCATCACTGACATTGTCCCTTTATCTGTTGTTAATCATGTATTTCTTACAAAGAAAGCATCGGAACAAGATACTGAGGCCTTGCTTTTGGCCCTTTTACTTTGAACTTCTGCTCTTAACTAAAGCTTTTTCTCCGTTGCATTTTAATTCCTTTGTTGCTTTGAGTTTTTTTTTTACATGTGCTGTTTTTATATCCTCCAGGAACACAAGAAAGCCTTTGCTCTCTCCTCAGATAAATACATGACTACAAGGTTGTTTCCCTAAGCCGCAATGAGTCATGACACACTCTCTCTCCCTCTCATACACACACACACACACACACACACACCTACACACACACACACACACACACACAGACATACACACACATATCATTGTAAAGGGGGAAAAAATAAAAGGCTACAACTGGTTCAGGTCCTTAAGTTTATGCCTGCTTTGAAGTCTAGACTTGGAGTTTGGAGGCTGGAGAGGGAGAGATTAATTGGTCCGTTTAATCTACACAGTCACTTGTTTGAACTCTTTCAGTTTTTTGGCAGTGTCACAAAATCAAAATCTCTTAGATACCTGCAGGGATTAAAGGTTCTGCTATGTGGTGATTTTTGTGTCATGTGGATTTCCACAAAGACTGCTTCAGATCAATGAAGGTGGATGATAAATGCAGGAGTGTGCTCAATGGCTTATTGCAGCAGCGCAGTGCAGGCTTTCAGTGTGTAGGACATAACAAGACACATGTAAAGCTCATTTCACTTTCATCAGCTCTGCACAGATCTCTCATCATCCCACTATGTGTTTCATTAAAACATTTTCAGTGGAAAGAATCCTGCTTGCCTACATGAACCATAGTCTACTAACAGTCTACAAGACCATCTTTATCTTTATGAAGCAAACATTGTTTGAACTATGTAACAAGAGGCATACATCTTTATTAAAGCTGAATATTCTGATTTGTAAAAGCCGTAAAGAGCATTTCTCGATTACAACCTTCTTCTTAAGTTGTAGATATACTTGCTGTCTAACCTTGAGTTGCTGTCAGCTGTGTCATGAACAAAAAAATATTATTTCATGTATGTATGTATACATTTCACTGTTATGACAGGGATGTGCGCGATCGGCCTTCTAAACAGGTTAATTCGGATCCCTCTGTTGACAGCACCAGAATTTTGAGTCATTTAAACTAATTAACATTTTTCTATCCTTTCAGACTTACAAACCCGGTCAAACACTCCATCTAAACTGTAAAACAACTGCCCACCACTAGTGCCCACTGCAGATCCTCTTAATGGCTACTGCCATGTGTCCACAATACTCTTTTCTTTTAAGATATGCATTTTTAGGCTTTTTATTGCCTTTATTGATAGAGAAAAAAAGTAGATGGAGTTGGAAACAGGGATGAAAGAGTAGGGGAGAGACATGCTCGAAAGGAGCCACAGGCTGGACCCAAACCTGGGTTGCCCACGTTCATAGGGCGTGTCCAAACCACCATCTGTGCCCCGCCCCAGTACTCTTTATTCTGATGTAAACAACTTCACAGTGGTAGCACTGATAGTGTGTTGTGAAAACAGGATGGTTAAGCACTCTTTTGATCTAAAATGGGTATGAAGTGGTCCAGAGGCTCTATCAGGCTGTACTAACATATAACCAAAACCCTGAGGCACAATTTATGTAGCATTAGAATGTAGATGTTAACCTGTAGAGAGGACTGAAGGCTGGTGGTGCTTACACTGCTACTGTTAGCCATATTCTGAAGACAAGCTTTGCATCGTTATGGTATGAAGTTGTTTTACCATTGCTATGTGAAGCTGTTTTACAGAGTGTATTTACTTAACTTTATCCTTGTTAGCTCAAGATGATTATAATTTGTCCTTTTTGATGGGAAGTAATTCTCCCAGGAACATCCCGAGTATGTAACTAGGGGTGTAGCAGCATTTTTCTTCTTCCCAAACCATCGCGGTTTGGATGTAACAGTTAGGTGCACACAGTCCCACCACTAATAGGTCTGAGCCATAGAGTCTGAAAAGAAAGAAAGGCAAGCATACATGGCCTTCACCTAATATACACACCCCAGTCCAGGTGGCAATAATGCGTATGACTATTTGCAAACTGTTAGTACACAACAAATGAAGAAGAAGCGGGCACAGCACAGCACATGGGGAAGAAAAGTTACATGCTGTAGCAACTAGCAAGAACACAAAGCAGAACAAAATGACTAGACCCTGACCTCTTATCCTGATCCCCAATCTCTCTGTTCTGTTTTTAAAAAGCCTGTGGACGTGAGACATTATCAATACAATACATTGTAAAGGCTACCTGCAGATGTACTCTAATAAAGAAGCCAACTTCAACTGTGTCTTAAAAGTTTTTAAGCCTTGTCACAACGTACCTTCCTGTGTTTCCATAAACAGGTTTGCAGTCTATTAGTGCCTGACACAAGTGAAAATTTAGCTTACCTTTTTTCCCCCAGTGTATTTATTTTAGGATTTCAAACCAGGAGATGTTAGCACTTCTGTGGTGCTTTTTATTCTGCATCATTTTGTTTGCTTGTTTTTGTCCAATGCTCAACTAATCCCTTGTATCACAGGTTGCTTAAAACAACACATGATGGAAGAAGCTGTAACTACCACTACTGCCAGTTCAAAACAATAAGAGGAACATAGAAATATGCATCTGGGACAAACCATGACCACTGTTAACCGTTACATCCCCATGTGTGACACAGCTTAATGGTAGATACCTCTAGAGGGCGCACTAGAGAGCTCAGGCCACAACTACACTAATGTGTTAAAATGTTAGGAGAGTGTATGGTCTGCACCTGCCCTGTTTGTAAAGATAACTTTGGTTATGAATTGGTGCTATACAAAGATTGACTGATTGATTGATGTGCAGGATGTGAACAACAGCATGAGAAAAACTATAGCAATTACTATAACAAGAGTTCAACGATGAGAATTAACATTATAGTAGGATTATAATTAACAAGAACAACGACAATGTTGTATCTAATTTTAACTTTACTTTAATCTCTGCTAAATCTGGAGGTAAAATATTTTCTATTTATGTCCTCAATCCTCCTGGATGTACAACATAAAGTCATTAGAGTTGTCTGGGTGATGTTTTTTTAGAAACTATAACAGGTTGTATAAAAAAATAAATATATGAATTTATAAATAAATTTTAAAAAGCTTAGTTCTTTAAGATGGCCAGATGTTAGTGACTCCATTCAAATCATATAAAAGCGGTTGCCCCATATTAAAAAGCCTGAATATTTATTTTTGACATTAGCCTGAATATAGTGTGGTTTGTATTCAGAATAAACACTACCTTTTTCTATTTCCCCTTTTTCCAAGGCACTGGCCTCCTATCTTTATTGCACACACACTTGCACACAAAACAACATGTACACTTAATTAACACACACATCACAATTAACTCTATATCGTACAAGTAATTAAGTTGAACTTCACATCACTGTTGTGATCAACACAACTCATTACCTGTTAAAGAGAGAAGTCAGAAGAAAGAATAATGAAGCCTGAGTAGTGAGACAAAGGCACAGTTTAACTATATCTTGGTGTCAATAAGAGGCCAGTTATTATTTTTTACATTTAATTGTAGTCACATAGATAGATGGATGGATGGATGGATAGATGGATTGAACCAATCAGACCTGTTATATGCATTGCAGTGATTAGGCATTTAAAGTACCAGTACTAGGTGGGATGTCTTCCCCAGTGGGGTAATATTGCTGTATGTTTCCTAAACATTGGCATGCAGGAGGTCCAGTGTTTTATTGTCCTGATTGGCAAAGTTCATATTTGTTGTTTTGTCCATAGTTATATGATTAAAGTCTCCAGTAATGACTACAAAATAATTTGCATGCTTTGTGTTAAGCCTAGAAACAGTAGAGTGAACTGCATTGCTTGCAGCCTCTGTATCAGCTGACAGTAGCATGTTAACAGAAATAAAAAGTCTCTTGCCAGATATTATGGGGCAAATAACAGCAAACAGTTTAATATCCAGGATGCAGAGACATTCCTTCACATTAACCTGGACAGGATTACACTACTCTCATTCACATACAGTGCAAACTTTCCTCCCAGTTTGTCACGGGGACAGACCCAGGGTAAATAAATGAAACAGAACAAAAGAGACATATGATGAGATTATTTATTCCTGCTCAGTCTTAGACATTATGCAACTGTCCCACTTCAGCTCTGCTGTTTGTCTGTTTTCCTGTCTGAATATATTTCATCATTTTACTCCCACTTAACTCCCCATGATGCTTCTCTTCTCCTGTCTGCTGCTTTTTCTTTCCTCTCTCTCTTCTCTCTCTCTGTCATTACAGCTTCGCCTTCTTTGATCTTCTCACATTTCATCTTTCTATTTTGGTTCAAATCAGTTTTCCAAGGCTGATCTTGTTCTTGTATATCATTCTAACCCAATCACTTTCTCGTCTTATTAGTTTACTTTTCACCCTTTTCATAATACTTTTCTTCATCTCTTGTCCATGTGTATTCCTCTGCCCTTAATCAACCAACCTAGTTTTTGACTTTGTTATATCTCTGTTTGATTGTGAACCACTTTTGTCATCCACATTCGACAGATTTCTAAACACATTGCTTTTGAAAAGGCTGAGCACAAGTTTACTTTCCAAGGACCATACCATCAGCTATTCACATTGGAAAGAAGCTCAGCAGCAAAACATTTTCACTGCAGTTGTATGCATTTTATTTATTTTTTATTATGATTTTATTGTATTTATTCATTTTTACCAGTAAATTAATTCTTGTGTCCAAATCAGTGTAAGAGTAATCATTTTCTTATGTTTTGTTCTCAATCTAATTCAACAGTGTCCCTATGATAGACTTGTTTCATAAAAACAAAACAAAACAAAACAAAACAAACAAACAAAAAAAAAAAACAGACCAATATGTAAGCATGAATTTATTTATTTCATTTACTAATTGCTTGTATTGGCTGTGAGACTTCTCTGTGACAGCATCAAGGGGACTGTTTTATAAACAAAGTAGAGAAATCTTTAGTTATTGTACTTCTGGAGCCACTGTGCCTTTGGCCAAGGGGCCCATTGTCCAGTGGTAAGCGGTTCCTGTTTTTTGCTAGTGTGTCATAGTTTTAATGAAATTCTTATTTGGTTATGTCTTAAGCATCATAAGAGCACCATGGTGGATAAAATTATTTCAATAGGGTAATAATGCTGCTGAAAGTGATTCCACAAGACCCTTAACCATCCTGACTCTTTAGTGAGTAGACTGGAACAAAGTACCCCTACTTTAGACCAGTGAACTGAACAGATCAAACACACCTCAAATGACCAGGGGATTTACAAAGTGTAAGTCAGGGAGGTTTCAGAAGTACTTGGAAACACAGTAGGCTAATGCTCTTCTCTGAAACAACTTTATTGGGGCCTGGTGCTAAAACAATGACAAAACTATTTGCACATCTCTGATAGAAATATGTACTGATAATATAGGTGGTATAAACTGACTACATGCCTGTTGTCTTCCTGACTGATATGGTATGATTGTCAAATAAACTGCGGGTTGCAAATAGTGTATTTTGATAACATAAATGGCGGATTGCACATATTTTCCTGCCAATCTGAGTCACAGCTTTACTACTTCAGGACTTCTCATGGTGGCACGTTTGACATAATAGTTTTTGGGTCGTGTAATTTTTCAACTGTCTAAAACTGAGGATAAATAACTTTCTGTTTGGATACAAATATTATCAGTAGATTGAGGATTATGACATGAACATAACTACAAAAAAAGCCAAACTTTTTATTGATTGAAAAGGAAATAGGGGGACATTAAAAAAGTTAAAGATTTAATGACCCAAATACAGATGACTTTTGACTTGAGCCATCTGTGAGTTTTAAAGTGACATTAGACATTAAGGTACATTGATGAACTTATTTTACATCACTGTGACTGCAGGGAGATGCTGTCATAGCTAAACTAGAGTGTGCTGAAAGGGTCAAAAAGGCATGCAGTTAATCATCATTTAAAACAATAGTGCGCTTATTGTGGATCATAGTAAATGGTGAGTAATGCAATTAATCTCGACAGCACTAATTGCAGTACAATGCACCACAATACATTGCAACTCAAAATAGCATCACATTGTGTCGCATCATGTCACACTGTGCCATATCGTATTATATCAGCGAGTTACCTGGTGGCTCCCACCTCTAACTGCCAAAAAAAGTTAATTTCCACAATTTTTCATTTTTACAGTTTTGTGTTGCATTATGGAACACACACAGTAACACTTAAATCAGTCATGTCATGTTGATAGAACAGAATATTTCAAGTTAGCATAGCAGAACATCATGACAGCTGTATTTTGTTTTGTTAAGATGTCTTGATTATGCAAGATATCTCACAAATAACCTTTCAAACCAACAAATTGCAAAATTTGCAGACCTTCCAGCCAACTCAATGCTGGTTAAGAAAGTAAATCCTTTGATAGCCTGTCTCCATCATGCGGTCTGAGGATAATGATGGGTTTCCCTTGGGATTGTGCAGCAACAAAGAGACTATTTTCTACTGTTAGATCCATAATGTTACAACGAGTAATAACTACACCAAACAAGACCAACTTCTGCTTCTGCAAAACACATTTCAGTCAGTGGTTGTCAGTGAGTTACTTTTATGTCATTATTCTGATCTGGGCTGTAACACATTTCCAAATGATTGCTGTTTCCTCTTCTTCAAATAAAAAAGCTGTATACTCCCACACACTTATCTGCTTTTTTCTATTCAGCAGACTATGACCTTCAGCTAAACTTGTTAGCTTTGTGCCAGCTCTGCTCTGTGCAGCACTTTGGTAGACTGAAGACATGAACAAATAGTTTGGCACACAGTGACATGGAGTAAGAGCCTGAAAATACTGCAGTCCCCCTGTTCAAATGTATTTATTAAAGTACAACACAGTACACAAAAAGTCATCTAGAGTTGTGAAAAAGCTGAAATCTTGACCAATGCACCATCATTAAAAAATGACACATCAGCCTTGTTCAGTCTTCCAAAATATTTTTTTTCTAAAGACAATCAACAGAATGACATTATCTATGAAACAAACTGGTGTAAAAAGAAAGTAAAACATTGTATGTCTAGGAAAAAACAATAAACAAAACTTGACCCATATCTTCTACGCATAAGTCAGAGCATTGTATGCTGTTTGTGTGTACTTTTCTTGTGTGTGCTTGTGTGTTTATCCCCCTGTGGTATATATTTTGCTACCATCAGGGGGTCTCTTCACACCCCCTGCAGGAGCCAGTTCTCACATAGTGGACCACCCGTGGCCACAGCCACGAGCCCCTGGTGTTGGGTGACATGAAAGGGCTACAGGGGGGACAGCTGATGCACACACTCACACAAACAAACACAAACCAGCACACATACACACGGAGAGACAGAGAGACATACAGACATTTGGAAAAAATATTTTCAGAATGCGAAAACTACTGGCTCCGTCCTCAAGTCACCAGTCCCAAACGGTCTTTGTTTTTGTTGCAGCAGTCAACAAATGATCATCTCTATCAAATGCACAACAGAAGATTTACATCTACAAACGTTGACTTTGAAATACACATTTACTCTTTTTTGTGTGTGAATTTGTAAGTATGAAGAGATATGTTTTAGGACTTCTCTCTTATAGAGGGATATTTGACAACTTTAAATAACACAATTATCTTCTTTATGAACGGATTATTTGGCAGAAGGAAACTGCTCTTTAGAGCCTAAGAGCCTACAAATAATCCTGTTAAAGGAACAATACAGCTGGTCCAAAATCAATCCCAAAAGGTGTATCTTAAAAATTCATACACTAGCTGGAAGGCTTGTGCCTACAATGAATTCATTCATGCAGCTCCAACTGTGCTGCCTTGTTTTAAAGTTTTGGTTTTGGAGTTGTTTCACAAGACCTTCGATATTTGAATTTTAGATTACGATCTGATCTGCATCCAATATGTTACTTCAAGCCTACTCATTGTGTATATTTTGTCTCTGGTGTTATCAGATGGCATATTCATGCACAACATGCAAATGAAGGGAGTGGGTGGAGAGCTGGCATTGTCAACCAAACCAAGCAGGTGTAGGGCTGCTTCATGTGCTACTCTGCAGCCTGGATGCACTTTTCTATTGATGGAAATGAGAAAAAAAGTATTTTTTTCATACCAAAGCACACTAATGGAGCCATTTTGTCTGTTTATAAGTACACAAAGGTTTTTACAAATAACCTGAATATTCAACATCGACAGGAAAAGTTGAGGCTTTTCCGATGTAGACTTAAGTATTATCTTTTTCTTGTTTGGTCATCTATAGTGCATAAACAACTCCTGCTTCCCTCCCTTAATTATATTTCATTTCTTTCCGGTGAAGACCAGACACTGTCTGTCTTTAATCCTCATATATTGGTTCAGTGGTTAATGCTTAGTACAGATGGAAAAAAACGTCTTTCCTGATTACATGAATTCATAAAACAAAGTTGAGCTAAAACAAAGAGACAGCACAATTTTGAAGAAGCTGATATTTTCTATCCCATTAAATTGAGTCAAACATGCTTAAGGTTACGCATAAAACAGGAGCAAGAAACAGATTTTATTGCTCTCACTTTTAATGTAAAGAGAATACAGTATGGTGTCTGTGAGTAACTGTTGAGTCTATGCAGACCAAAAAAAAAACCCCACTACAATGATGTTGGTCATGTCATCTGCTGGTTTTGGTGGACTGTGTTATATCAAGTCCAGAGTCAATGCAGCTGTGTACCAGGAGATTTTAGAGCACTTCATGTTTCTGTCTCTGGACCAGCTTTATGGAAATGCTGATTCCTTTGTCCAGCAAGTCTTGGACCTGTCAACAGTGCCTTAAACATCAGTAACTCGTTTGCTGACCATGATATTACCAGAAACCCATAGAAAATCTATGGGTTTTTTGTCAAGTGGAAGATGAGAGACATCAGGCCCAACAAACTCCAGAACTACTCAGCAGTACCGCAGACAGACTGCCTTCAAGTTATTGATGCAGTAATTAGTAAAAAAGGAGCCCTATCCTGACACTTTGAAGTCCATAAATGAAGATACAGTCAAATCTGGCGTATAAGCCATGATTTATGTAACAATTTCTTAATTGAATAAGTTGGCTGTGGCAGGCAATGTCACTACCCCACAACATGCAGCTGCCACTATTGCACACAGCACAAGAACAAGAACAAGCGAGAGTAAGCTGTTAAATGAATAGTCCGTGTTTTGCTTTGGTTTGACTGAAAAACACTCCCCAGTAAAGTCAGCAGGTAACAGGTAGAAGGTTGCAGAGCGGCTTGTGGGTTGTCAGTCTATCTCACAACAGTCATCGCCGGCTGAGAGCTCAACTACTCCACTACAGCTATCAGATCCACAAACTCCACATGGTGAAAAGAAAACCAATATAGTGAGACAGCTGCACAGAAGCTGCATGTTTTAGACTTTGCTGAATAAATGGAATTGTCATTAAATACCAAGGTGACTTATGTATATTGCAGATTTTGCAGTACTTTTTGGAAGCATCACATTTTTGTATAAGGCTTAATTTTGAATGATTATATTTTCAGATGCTTCATTTTTAACTTTCATGAGATAGAAGCTAAAATCATCAAGATTAAAATAAACCAAAAAGTCCTGAACTATTCCCCTTTAGTGTAATGAATCTAGAACGTGTGAAAGTTTCACTTTTTAAATGTAATAATTGAACATTTTCTATTATATTCTATTTTTTCTCTGTGCATTTTATCTGTTGGAGCTGTTTGGACTGTAGGATATGAATATGAATGAGAAGCACAAATTTTCTGTGCATTAGATTTAACTCTAGTATGACCCACAATGCTGCATGTTTTAAATTATACTGCTGTTTTGCAGTGTACAAAAGGTAGTAGTATTGGGGGCTTTTTTTCTGGTGTACAGAAAGTGAAGATCACATAAAAGAAAAATACAGAGAGGTTGTTTACATCTGCAAGGAAAAAATAAATCTTGTAGTATAGCATGACATGCAATGGTCCACATAGACTTACCTACATAGTGAGTTAGATGTCAGGACATGTTTGAGACATGTTGGGACATGTTCTCTTCAACATGCATCTCTCTGTCCATCTCTTCATGTCAGCCTCTTGCTGCGCTGTTGCGTTAAGCTTGGGTGAGTCCTGATTTAGAATAATAAATTTTATTTTATTACAAAGTCCAATAACAACAGACATTGATATACAGCTGGTATGGTTTTTCAAGAGAATGTGTTGGCCAAAGAAAAGCAGTTTAGAGGGATTTATATTTCCACGCAACTTTATTTCATTTATATTTTTGTGTGTATGTGTGTGTGTGCCTGTGTGTGTGTGTGTGAGACTGCACCGACACTTTCCTCTCTCTAGCCGCAGTGAATGTCACTCCAGGTCTTCAGCTGAAGAAGCCGTTGAGTGTTTCTGCTTGACTGGACGGCCTGTCGCCACATCTGTCACTTTGCAGAAAACCCCATGCCTGATTCCTTTCGACCCCCATTGCATCTTTGTGTGCATGTGTGCATTTCTCTTCTGCCAAAGCCTTCGCCTTATAGCTAGACTTGTGTATGTGCATTACTTCGCTTTCCAGCTTTTAGTGTCCACAGTTATGGCCTGAACTGTCATGAAGGATCCATCTGAGACAAACCTATATGTGCATACCTGCACTCAGGCAGAACAAAATGTCTTCATTTCTTTCAAGAAAAAGAAGAAAGGAGGATATTCTTGTCCATCACTTTCTAAAGTTGTTTGTTAATTAGCACACATGCTTGTAATGTTTTTGAACCACTCTGCTCTAAAGTGGTCATAAAGAATGTGCCATGATGGTGTTTTTATGTGTAGTTATCAGAGTGACAATAGCTCCATTTACCATGACTTTTGTATGTGCGGCTCTGCAGCTGACATAAATCAACCAGTGTCAAGAACAGCATTTATCAGCCCTTTACACTTTCTCTCCTCCAATTTACTCTTTTCTCACTCTATATCCACCTCATGCTCTTTCAGTCTTCTCTGTCCCCCTGTCAGGCGACTGTACTGTACATGTGGGCCTCTGTGCTCTCTTTGTAGAATTCCCATGCAGCTTCATTTGTGGCTTACACGGCCCAAACATTAGTCTGTAGGTTTATTCATGAGTGGAGGATATACTGTGCCTCATCAATAATTGAGCTGTTTTACAGTGAGAATGAGCCACTTTGGACTTGTGAAGAAAAATATTAAAGGATTAGTTACACGAGTTAACCTGGCTCAAGTCTATCCTGTATGTTTGCTAATATACAATCACTCCACACCTTCTGTTAAAGCACCACTTTTCCAGTAACAGCAGATAAGAAACTCTATTAAAGGCTTGTCATGTGAAAGCTTTGTTGCTCTGTGGAGTGGGATGAGGGTGATAGAAGTTAAAAGAGGAAGGTGGAGATGGTCGTTTGGCAGATTGGGATCAGTAGCCCTGCACATAGCCGGTCTGTTCCTCAGCTTGTGAACTCTGTAAACAGCCTACAGTCATTAGTCTGCAGCTTTAATACAGCAAATATCCCATATGTTTACATAAAAAACCCTGATGTTTACATAATCAGATAATGTTTACAGATCCACTGACTTAATAAACACACTAGTGCATGCACGTACAGCATGCATTTACATTAGCAAATTTCTAAGCACACACAATACATTATAGAGTCGCTAACTTAATTAACACACACATAGTTTAAAGTTCGTCCTGGATTGCTACTCATTCCTTTGAAAAATGCACAAACACACACACACAGACACACACTGGTTAAGTGAATTAACAAACATAAACATGATGCCTGCTGGTGGGTCATGAATATATTAGCATAAATACTGACCAGACATATTATTATTTATCAAATTAGAGCCTGCACGAGCACACAGGCGGACACGCACACACATGGACACACAAACGGCCTGTAAAGAAATTAGGTCAACAGCCTTGAATTAGAAAGAGTTAAACCTTATTATGTCTGATTAATAACACAACTGTAGTGCTGTATGTGTGTCTAGGGCCCCTGCCTTGACTTCTTTGACAGCTGATATTAACCATTACCACCTCAATGACTTTTTAATAGGGACTCATTTCCATATGTAATCTCTGTGTTGAGACATGTGTGGTTGTGTGTGTAAGGCCCTTAGTGCCTTGCAGTTCTCGGGGTCTCTGAAGCATACAGAAATGGGATCTGCCCCCTATAGCTCCCTTTGACTGCCCCCCAACCCTCACCCTCTGTCTCAGCCGCCCTGTCCTTTAATCCACGCGCCCCATCAGCCATTCAGCCTCCCATCGGCTTCATCTCATGCTTTTAATGACGTACAGGACGAGTTCATTATATTGATAGACGGACATTTGGTCAAATCTCCAGACGGTGAGGCTAATCCCAGTATGACAGATAACCCCAGTTATATAACTCACAGTAACTTAATCAAAGAGTTTCCTCTTTTTGTTAAACATATCGATTAAAGTTGATTTTTCTCACTTAACGGATAGGTGAACATTTTGACAATCAACTATTTTAGTTAGTTGTCAATCTAGTATGCTAATTTTGGTTTATGAAAGCCTTTCAAGTAGTTTTACTCTTTCAACTAAAGCAGAGGTTTTTTTTTGGGGGGGGGGATCACATTAACAATTTATCATCAGATGAATCGGACCTATTGTGATGCCTTCATCTTTTTCTTCACTCTTATTTAATTGCATTCAGTGCATATTAAGTGATACTAATGAGAGCTTTTCTGAACTACAGCAGATAACAAGGCCTGTTGATTGCTAATAAAATCACTAATCACATTAGTCTCACTCGTGAAACAAACTTCCCAGTAAACAGATTTCACACTATCTCTTACTTTCTTATCGCTTGTTATTTAATTGTTATCTATCCTGCTTACTTATTTTTTCATCTGTTTATGGGGATGTTGTTTATGTCATGCAGATGAGAACAAGGACAGCTGAACTTCCTGACACCTACAGACGTACCCTTTTTAATGGTCATTTGCATGACCTCTTTCTCTTTCATTTTAATGTACACAATGTTGAGGTGGTGCATGAGCATATATCGAGAAATATCTCTGCCTTTTGATCAGGATGACAGCCTACTCTAGAATGGACTCAAGGGGGTAATATACCGCAATGCATACAGGTTTCCATCCTCAGCCTTCATAAACAGGATATCTATTTTTAGGACATTTTTTTACTTTACAGGTTTTTCTGTTATTCTTATTTTGTTTTAACTTCATAAAAAGTGACCTTCAGACATGATTGACACACTTTGAGATTCTGATGTTTTATTGTACTTGTGCTTAGTGGCGTAATGCTATATAAATAGTGTAAACAAATTTATTTTTCTGTCCCACTTCTTAATCCTCTCCCCTAGGACAGCAAAGGCAACAAAAAAGTGATCTGAGTACATTAATGCATTGCTTTGTAATGTGGTACTCTCTGCACTGCTGAGGAATATGGTGTTAACTTAAAAGGCAGAATCATATAATAGTCCCTACCTTTACTCTTTGAGTTTGATGGTAAAATCTGCTCATCTTTGGATATTAATTTCATAATAATCCTTACTTTCTGAAGCAGAAAATGGGCTAATACTAAAGGCCCACTTGTAAATGAACTAATTCAATCAATCAGTCAATCTTTATTTGTATAGTACTTTTCATACAAAACAATGAGGCTTAAAGTGCTATACACATGTACAATATCAATTTTAAAAAGTACATGACCTTCCCTACCCCATCCACCCATTTCCACCACACTGTAGTCCATACAACAAGGCTTCTGTGAGAACAGGAACTTAAATACTGAGAAAACGCTCTGTTGAAATTCATAATAAGAGGGGCTGTGGCCTGATAGGAGACCACACCCACATCTTCTGGGATAGTCCTAAATTACAAGATTTCTGGCAAAATATAAAAAAAATAGATTAAACAATCTTTAGACATAGATGTACCTCTAGAAGCATCATATTTTGTATTAGGAATCCCACCAAAAAATATAGAAGATAAGAATAAGATTGTATTGTTGAGGGCTCTACTTCTTTTTGCAAAAAGATGATAACTGTCTCCTGGCTAAAACCACAGCCCCCCACAGTGACACAATGCAAGCAAAGAGTTAAGGATGTCTATAAAATGGAATTCACAACAGCAAAGCTAAAATTCAAAACAGAAAGATTATTGATCAAATAGTCCCCAATATCTATGTTTTTCAGTTGATGTGTAATATGAAACAAAGGTAATGTAATGTGTATTATGTAATTATTATTTTTTCTCTCTTTCCATGGTTTTGGTCTGGTACTTGTTACATGTCTTTGCCCAAATAGCATGGTCATCCAAAAGAGAAGGACACTTTCATACAGTTATGCTCTCTACAGATGGACAGAGTACATCACCCCTCTTCATACTTATTAACTGTAAATGGACATTGTATGGACTCTTGGACTGCTCACAATGATATGCCTGTGTTGTTATCAAACATCTGACTGTACTGTTATATGTTATCTGCTGAAGATAAATTAAAAGATGTAAAAAAAAAAAGAAAAAAAGAAAAGAAATTCATAATAAGGAAAAACAAGAGGTTAGGTAAAAATGTAAAACAAAGTTAAATCAAATTAATCAAATAAAAAAAAAACTGAAAACAGAACTGAAAGTTAGTAAAGTAAGAATAAAACCCTTAAAGATAGCTCAGTAAAATCTGATAAAATAAGTACACACAACACATAAAGAGAATGGTAAATTTTAAGAGGATAAACTACTGAACAATCCTGAAATTGAGAGAAAAAACCTAAAACAAATTAAGATGATGATCTCAAATTTAGTTAATGGTCAGACTAAAAAGGTAGGTCTTGAGTTTGCTTTTTAAAGCATTAACATTAGGTGTGGCCCTTAGGTCTTCAGGTGAGCTGTCTCGATGGACCGTAGTGAGAAAGTATGCATAATGATTTTACATGTCTTTGTTGATAATACAGAGCAGATATCCTGTGTAGAAAATGTGCAGGATTAATTAAGAGCAAGGCTTTGTTGATCCTTGAAAAATCTTAAAAAGAGTTGAATTTAACTTTGAAAATTAAGGCCATAAAAGTCTTAGAACATTCTTTTTATTCATTTTTTTGGTGTATCAAATTGTAGAGGGCACTTTGGCTAAGACATGTCTACTTAGTCTTTATTTTTTAATTACATTATTTTTCTCATTTTAATAAATATCAGTTTACATTATATTGATAGAAATGAGGCATTTAATGGTGTTTATGACTAAATAGTTGGTCGTTCCATATCAATTGGCATTTCATAAACAGTGCATCAACCCAGGGAATTCAGCTCTCTCCTGTATACTGAGAAATCCCACACACCTTTCATTTCTGACCATTTGCCATGCAAAAAATATTATTTTTTTCCCACTTCAGGTCTTAAGAAGTTACAAATTTGATTCTTAAAGCTGTGGGAACACTGTTCTGCTCAGCTACACCACTGCTTGTGCCATAACAGGAAAAGTAAATTATGGATCTATTTCTGTCTCAGCTGAGGGCTGAATGAAATTTAAAGCTATAAGAGTTTGTCATTAATCATTCAGTTTCGATTAATTTTTAGCAAACAAACTTTTCACATCCTCATTTCATCTGAAGTTAAAAAGTTTGCTTGAGCATTTGTAACTTATTTTCAACTTGTGGCTTCTGTTTTATGAGCTTGCTGTGACTCCTGAATCTACAGAAGTGCCAGAGTATCTTACAGTACTCCATGGACTGTTAAGGGGCTCATTTTGGTCCCCACAGATCGCCTTTTTTCTTTAATGTAGAGGTCTGTGTGCTTTGGAAGCTTCACAAGTTACACACAAGTTGTCTTTGACAACACACACATACATACACATCCAGACATAGATAAAAGATAAAAGGGGGGAAGTAACTTCTCTCCCAATTATCCCCTATACATTCATATATACGCACGCACACACAAACACTCACACATACACATGGTACTTGGAGCCCCTCTGCCAATTACTTTTGATATATCCATACAATATCTATGACCCATATACACTATGGCATGTTTTCTTATATAGCACATACATTGCCGGTGCATGCACACACACTCCTCACAAGCTTTGATGTATCCAGACACTCCATCTCATGCACAGGCGTGCACAGAAGGTCATGCCTGTAGTTCAGAAACTCTGTGAAAGTAGGTTAAAGCTGACATGTTGTTGTTTAAAGGATTGTGTAGGATGTTCATTAAAGCCATGCATATGCATGTACAGCCACACGTGCATGTGCAAAGACAAATGCATTGCAACATGTACAGCCACATTAATGTGCATGCACACATGCATGTCTTTAGTGTAAACATGCCTGAAGAGAATATTTGCATACACAAGTGTGTGTGTTGGGTTAATCCGTGATGATGATGCTACCTGCCAAGACGCCCACGCGCCACATCAACATTTGTTGCTCTAAATTAAGCTGCTTAATTACTGCAATTAAACTGTGTGTGTGCTGTTTGTGCATGTGTTTCATGTGTCTGTGTGGATATGTGTATTAATACGTAGCTGCTTGTGTCTGTAAAGTGATTATTCCTGCATGCCTGTGAATTAAAGATTGGCATAGATACTTTTATGAGAGAGTTGTTGAATTCTAACCTAAAGAAAACTGGTAATCTTTGAATAATTTAGATATTTTGGAAAGCTGTGGTTACTCTTTCTCATCAGCTAGTGCTCCTCATATGTTATCCATGAAAGAAAAACATTCACAAAAAAAAAGGAAAATAACACACCAGGTTAAACTATGTTTAAGGAAACTTTCAGATGTGCCTCTGAAATTTCACATATTAATTTTGCAAATATGGAAAACAGTTGCTTAAGGGGAAAGAGAATCAAGACAAAATGAGTTTGAAATGAAGTGCAATAAGTAAAAGTTTTGCTCGTTTTAAGGAGATTTCTCCCTCTGTAAGTTGAAATTGGGTTGTTAATAATATATAAAAATAATAGTGTATTAATTATCTAAACTCTTTAAAGTAGTTATTTTTAGTATGAGAATAGCCCTAGCAGATTTAGTTAGCTCTCATGGGATGACAACTGCAGTTGTTTGTTTTTATTTATTGCCACATTTCCAAAAGTAATTTATTTTTTCCAACACTTGAAAAGAACTGGAAAACTGTCTATTGATATATTATTATTAGAACTTCTCTTCAGTTTCCTAAAAACCTTTCCTCCTCTTAACCAAAATCTCATCACAAATCCTCTCACTTTGCCCTCTCTCTCTCTAAATTCATCATTTCATTCTCAAGTTGCTGCTGTTGACATCTGCCCCAGAGTTTTTTTTACAGTCTAGTGGTGGGTGGAAGGTTTAGTGTGGAGGCAGACAGCCAGAGGGGATTGGCTGATGGGGGAGGACGGGGAGGGACTAATGTGATTGAAGGTCAGACAGGCCTTCCAGTCAATAGCACTATACTCAAGTGTTACATGCTTATACATGGTTATATGCAGATTAGGTGTGCTCATGTGCATAAATGTGTGTGTGTTTGGTACAAGTGACAGTAAATGACAGATTGCTTTGAAAGGTTTTGTTTTAAATTGATATAGTGTTTGTAAAGTAAATTTAAGAGTGTGTGAGTTGTAGGCGGAGCACACGTGTGCTCAAGAGTGTCTTAATTTGTTGTCTGGTTCATGTGGGCTGAATGAATTGATAGCTCTGAGCAGTAGTTAATGTATGCATGTGTCCGCATGACTCCGGGCTGTTAGAAGGGTTATGTGTTGACATCATTGAGGTTGTGTCCCTCTCGCTTCAATAGTCCTTTAATTTAGTAATGTATTTTTTTTTTTAATTATTATTTTTTTAAAGATTTATTTTGGGGCCTTTTTGTGCCTTCATTAGATAGAGGAGGACAGCGGATAGACTCAGAAACAGGGAAGAGAGTGGGGGGAGACATGCGGGAAATGGTGCCACAGGCCGGATTTGAACCCAGGCTGTCTGTGTACATGGTGCACGCCTTAACCACTCGACTACTGGAGTAATGTTTTTTTTAAACGTGAAAATAAAATGAGAGCAGACATGCAGTATACAGTTAATGAGGTTTTTTGCAGATCCTCGGAAGGTCTTAAATAGTCTTAAATTGCACAAATTTAAGGCCTTAGAAAGTCTCAAATTCTGATTTTAACAGTTAGATGTCTTACATTTCAGAAGGCACCTGGGGATTAGAATGCTATACATTTTAAACCTCTTCCTCCACAAATTGGTGAATAATTGTAATCCAAAAATCAGGAAATTTAGTGTTGGATGTTCTAAAATTCCTGGTGGATGACCCCCACACTCCTCCCTGATTTTATCTGGCTCACTCTGATCAAACACTCTCTACTGTTGTAAAACCAACAGTCCAGTTCTCCCACATCTGGGCTACTTGGTTGCAAACTTAAAAAATTCATGCAGCCCACCCTTATCCTAGCAGGTTTTCCCTAACAAAAACATTGTTCTGCTTTTCATTGTTGAAATGTTAAGATCAGCTTAGAATACCTGCTATCTGATAAATATAAGTATACGGCTTATTGATAAAATAGAGGCATTAAATGTACCAGAAAAAATCAAACTGGGCATTTATGACTAAAAGATTTGTTTGCCCTGTGCTATTTGACATTTCAAAACAGTTTATTAAATTCAAATTAAAATAAATAAATTAAAAAAAAAAACTATATATATATATATATATATATATATATCTCCCTGGTCCAGTGTACCAAGAAATCTTTTATGCCTTTCATTTTTGACCATTTACTGCGCACAAAGTGGTATCCATTTTTTGTGTTCTGGTCCTGAAATGTGTAGGAACCCTGGTGGATTAAAATATTAAATAATAATAAATAATAAAATAGGACAGTGGGGTAGAGTCAGATAAAGAGAGAGAAGGAGGGGAATGATATGCAGGATTGGTGCCACAGGGCAGACCTGGACCTGAGCTGGTTGAGTCCCAGGAGTATGCCGGGGAAATTAATGAGATGTATAATAATGCATCAATGTAAAGAGATAAATTCAAGTTACTCTCCCACATATTAAAAAATAAAAGAGCAAAGAAAACAGCTGACTCTAATTCCTTTTGCTAAAAGACAAATGCACTTCAAGGTAATAATTGTGTTTTACATGAAATATCTTAAGAAAGAGACAACAGTAGCTTTAAAATACACCAAAGAAAACATGATACATAAAACAACATCTACAGAGGTTCTTTTTTGCATAAAAACATTGTGTGGTATTAATATAGATACATAGCTCTGCTCATATTTATATTCTGCATTATTATTATTTGTCTTATGGGAACCAACAACAGAAGAGGTTGGTGATTTCCATTTTCAGACTCTCAGTTGAATATATTAACGATATAAGGACGAATAACAGCATTAAAGTCAATGCACCAGAAAGTATTTAATGACACGCATTAAGTCATGAGTTAAAGAGTAAAAATCTCACAGGGATATCAGTTGTTATTGCCGTATATAAGGTCAGGCACATTCTGATTGGTTGCAGGGGGTAGTCTTTAATAGATTAGAGATTATATGTGCATAAAGATGATCCTATTATACTGCATCAAATCCTTATTTTCCATGACACAAAGCAACACATAGCTAAGCATGTTGTATACATTAAGCTTCCCTGATGCAAGAGGGTGTGGGTGTGTGTGCTCACATATTAAGGTAAATCAGCTCATGGGCAGTAGAGATTTATTTACACATAGCTATCAGTGTAAAAAACTGTATAACTTCAACTATTTAAAGCAGTAAAAGGCCACCTCTTAAGATAGCATCAAACTTTTAGTTAGATGAGCTGACACCATGTTCACTGTTTCCACCAACTCTGTTTTCCACACTCTTTTTTTCTTCATGTATGCATTGTAACATGCTTAGCCATGTGTTGACTTGTGTTATAGAAAAAAGGGTTTAAATGCACTTTAATAGGATCATCTAATCTATAATCTGTTAAACATTATAGCCCGCAGCAGCCAATCAAAATGTATATCATGCCAAAGAGATTAAGATAAGTAGAAATGCTGAACCCATCTGTGTAGGGAGGATAGAAGAGAGGACTTTCATGTACACAACACACATGCAGGGATGACTGAGACACAAACATGCAGACACAAACACAGTCATAAACATGTACTTGTGGATATAAAAAAAGGGTATTTTTCAGGCTAACTATTGTAACAGACCAAGAGAGAGGTACAGGTGCTTTTTACATAAAACAAGAAAATACAAAACTTATTTACTAACCTTTTTCAGTGAGACATTAGAGAAGAACAGGTGCATGTTTGCTAATCAGGCCAAGAAGGGGATGGATCTAAAATTGTCTATTATACAAAGCTTAAGAAAAAAGTCTGCTCAGTGTTACATAATGTTAAGGAAGAAAAAACATAAAAACATCCATCCATCCATCTGTCCACTCACCCATCCATTGTCTACATTGCTTTTCCTGTTCAGGGCCATGCGGGCTGTAGCCAATCCCAGCGTCCTATGGATGAAAGACAGAGTACATTTTGGACTGGTCTCCAGTCAGTTGCAGAGCTGATGTACATAGACAAACAACCAGGCACTCTTACACCTACGGACAATTTAGACTTGTCACTTAACCTAACAAGCTTGTTTTTGGACTGTTGGAGGAAGCTGGAGTACCAGAAGAGAACCCACATGTGCACATGTGAAATCTCCACATGGAAAGGCCCTGTCCTGGTTTGAACCAGGAACCTTTCTGTTGTGAGGCAACAGTGATAAACCTTGTGCTGCCCCTACACAAAAACATATCATTATACAAGTTGTCAATGAAGTACTAAAAACAGGACTGGACACTGATTTAGCTTAAACTTCTGTTATTGATAGCCCAGACAGGCACATCTGCTGGTGGTTTATAACAGCTGCTGCTTTCATTAAAGCAGTATAAATAATCAAGTGACATAAAGTCAGTCCTGGAAACATATTTAGCGTGATGAAACTCCTTCCCATCTCATAACTGTAGTTAGAGAAGCCCCTCCTGAAAATGTCACTGAAGAACAGTTTCAACTGCAAAAACAAAAACATGACACATGGCTAAGAAATAATGGCTCAGATTTGGTTTATTTTAAGTGGTGGTGATGAAAGTGCTTGTCCCAACAACAAAATTTACCACATAAAGGAGACAATAACGGTGATTTGTGGATTTGTCAAGAAAAAAGGTTCATAACAAACCACAGATTTATTCAATATTGACAAATATTCCACAGACTTTCATGTTGTGCTGGTTTGAGAGCGCCTGTAAAGAATCTTTTTCACAGCAGTTAATATAAAATAGGAGATAATAGGGCAATGTAAAATTGATCATTGACATTGAGTTGATGCTGTATTAACATACAAACAGTGTTTCCGTTTAACCACCTTAATTCAATTTTTTATCATACTCCCTTTCAGGACACATTAGTACAACCACTACAATGTCTACCTGAAGCCACAATGATGTAAAAACGTCCACCACGGCACCTTAATATCTCAGTGTCTTTATAAACTCACAGAAAACTCACTGAACAAGTCAAACATCTGCACCTCGTGTTATCTGGTCTCTTATTTCTTTTTTAATCCACAGCAAGTTTGTTTTTTTTTTTATTCCATGGTTGAGTTAATGCCATGATCCTTATACTCAAAGTTCCTTTTTTTTCAAAATAAAAGCAGGTGTGTATCAAAACAACACAAAAATCTAGAACTAATCAAAAATAATTTTGAATGCAAATGGAATTTTAAAATGTGTCAGGAAGTGAGTTTTATTGCAAATTACTCCAGAATTCCTCAATTTAATAATTGATAATTTAATAATAATATCTGAAAGACAGTCGGGATCAAGTATGGCCTGCAGCTCCTTTCATCCCGCTCTCAACCCTGTTTCCGACTCTATCCTCTGTCCCCCTCTCATGAAATAAAGGTATAAAAAAAGCACACAAATATGTCTTAAAAAATGCATCCCATTAATTACCAAACAGTGTTGATTACTCAGCAATAATTTGTGGACAGACTCGATGGTTGTGAGGCTGTTTAAATCCTGTAAAAGGAATTTGTTTTATTTATTTTCCACATCTGTAACATCTTCTTAATACAAAACAAACGAATGCAAGAAATCTGATAAAATGTTAAATTGTTTTCGATGTAAGATTCTGCTATGAATAGTAGTCTGATATCTGGCTGAGGTTATGACAAAAAACAAGAAGCAGTATTTTTTCATAAGCACCATCATTCTAGTTTAACCAAACTTTGGTGAGATTATTTCCTGAATGACCAAATTTGTTTGGTATTTAATGGGGAGGTATTTCTTTTGACAACTGTACAGCCCAATATAGCAGAGATCTTGTGTAAAATCTGTGCTTGGCTATTTCATCTATGGGTATGTGTATACATGTATGTTCTTGAAAGGACCAGAGCTAGAATGTACCAGCTAATAGAAACAAGCATAACATGAAAATGTGTGGTCATGTTGTGCTGCTTGTGTGTCTCATTTATGATTTAAGAGCCTTTTACCACGTCGACAGTGGCTTTTACTAAAGCTCCCAATCACCTGAATCAATTGGTTCTGTCATGCTTCTTCAAAGCCAACACTTCAAAGCGCTCATCTCTTTTCTCCTCCCACTCTTCCCATCCTTTTATCCAGAGGCGGAGCGGGGACACAGGGCCAGGAGAAATATATGTAAACAGTATAATGATAGCAAAAGGTCTGCAGCCGCATATGCTGGTGTAATTTAAAGTTATAGGCTTATACTTTCAGTCTTGCGCACTCATGATGAATGGAACTTAAGATCGTTTCCAAAGCTACATATCAGTATAGACCTGGATCGAATAAAGTGGACTTTCTTGAGTTTAAACATGTGTTTACACAAATACACATTTGATTTGACCCTCTGGAAAGACTAAATTAAATACACAAACAGAAAAACTGGAAGAACTTGGTTTCTAGCCGGTGTTAAAGTGTTCTTTCTTATGAATTAATACCATTGTATTTCTTTTTACTTACTGATAATTTGAAGTTAAGGACTAATGAATGGATGTGCAGTATACAGTGCTGATGGTTTTATGTTTTCTGACACACATGTAGATCTGTCCTCCCTAAGACACTGATAATGCTACCAATGGTTAGACTAATACCTGTAGTGGTAGCTGGCTTTAGATGTCACAGTGATGCTTATGACTCCATAAAAACAAGCACTGCTGTGTTATATTGAAAGTCCATTTACAAAAGGTAAATTAAGTTGTTGGCACAACAGAAGATACAATAAGATGAATGTTACCAGATTCACAAGTTAGATGGGCATAAAAATAAAGGTTCACATTAGAGGGACTCCTTAATGAAGACCTATGGCCACATTCATTCATACACATACAGTGCTTAACAAATTCATTTGACCACCTGTCTCAGAGACCATCCAGTATCATTAAGTGCTTTAATACGGACTCTTTCATTTTCAGTGACCTCTCCAAGTTTTACCATTTTGAACAGCAATGAGGAATTTCAAACTGAATTGACCTTTTTAAACCCAAATCTGAGCCGGCTCACTGGACTTCTCTGAGAAGTCAGAAATGAATCAAGCATAACATTCAACCACTAAAACTATTTTTTCTGTTCAGGAATGCAAGTAAGTAACTTTAATTTGACATATTAATCAAGAACTAATAATGTGCTTTACTATTTTTTCAGTTTTTTTGTAAATCAGTAAATTTGAAAATTCATGGATAACAATAATAATTATATTTTAGCATTAAAAATATCATTTTGGTTAAAGAGCTTCTACATATTGGTGTATTAACTGTTGCAGAAACATAAAAAATGATGTCGGTTTTACCAGTTTTTACCAATGCTGTTAATTTAGGGCAGCTGTGGCATAAACCTTACTTTGGGTGGTGGTCTAATAAATTTGTTAAGCACTGTACATCTTGGCCAATAATCTCTTTGCAAGAAGTTGCAGCAATGATTGCTTTAATATGTGGGTTGTATTTGTCAGTGATGCTGATGATATTATTAGTGGAAATAAAGAATTATAGCTCAAACATACACACATCTGTTTCCTCTTGTGTTTCATCTTTTCCTCCTGCTGTCTCTCTCAGACTGTGTACAGTGTCCATGTGAAAGCAAAACCCCCAGTACATACCTGTCTTTTCATTTAAAAAAAAAAAAAATCTTTTAAATCATCCTGTCCTGCCCTCTTTCCACAGACCTTAGTGTTCATTTATCCTTGTACTGTGCTTTGTTTGCTGTGTCAGTTCAGTGTAGGTTAATAACTTTTAGGAAATGTGTCCTGCTCTCCACCCTTGTTTGTAGCTGCTCTGACATCAAACTACATTATAAGTAGCATGGAAAAATCGAGGTCAGGTCAAGTGTTTGTATTACCAACACATGCAGGTCAAAGAAGGGTGGAAACTTTTCTTTTTCTAACGTAACATCTTTTCCTTTTTTTGCTTTTAAACAGTGCAATAACACCTTTCATATAATCCTGTTGTGTTACTGTACTGGACCTGTCCTCTAGCTGGTTGTTTAACATCAAGTCCAGAGGTCAGGGTCAGCACAGAACAGGACCAGTTCAATGATACATGCTCAGGACTTTCATAAAGACTCTTTTCAGGGTTGTTGTTTCGTCAGACCACATGTCGAACCAATCAATTAAAAAACAAAAAACAAAAAACAAAACCAAAAACAAAACAAAACAAACAAACAAACAAACAAAAAACACATTTCCTTGTCATATTATCATGTCCACTCAATTTGACTCCCGTTGGTGGTTTTACACTGTTCTCAGTTGTTTCAGATTTAATAAAGATAGTTAACCCTTTTTCATAGAGCACTTTTAAAATCCACATTACATGCACTTCACTAAGGAAGCAAAATAAACAGGCAGGACATAAAAATATTTAAACATTTGTTTTAAGGTGAAAATTTGTTTGCTTGGGGTATAGAAAATATGCAGGTGTGCCAGTGCTGGAGGGAAATATAGAAAATTTGGCAGAGCAGATGCCCACACATCAATTCAACTGAGAAGACTGTGGCTCAGAAGGGAAGGCTCGCAACTGGAGTGTTGTGGGTTTGATCCTCAGCTCTGATAGTCACATGTTTGTGTTTCCTTGGACAAGACACTTAACCACATTTTGCTACTTCTGACTGCATCAGTGACTTCAATTCAGTGTAATTTAGCAAATACTTTCAGTGGTGTGTGAATGTGTAAAGATATGTGTGAATGGGCTTTGCTAATACTGATGGTCCCTCTACATAGCAGCCTCCACCTTCAGTGTGTGAATGTGGAGTGAATGGGTGCCCTGCAGTGTAAAAGCACTTTGAGTGGTCAGATGAACAGAAAAGCTCTGTTCAAGCCTACAGGGCACAAAAGGTTCACAGGCTAAAATTAAAGCTAAAATAGTCTTTTGTCAAGACATGGGTGGTGGAACAATCAGTGCTCATAGCAAAATGTTGAATCAAGTCGTGTAAACAGTCTGCTTTCAGGAAAAAAGTCTGTTGAAACATTCTAACACAGCAACATAGATTACATAACTCCATACATGATAAGGAACTGCTATGTACATGTTTGTAACTGTTTTTAAACTGTGCTCCACTTATACTCAAGTATCTATGCCTGTTTGCATTTGTGTTCTTTCTCCTTGCTTGTTTATTGTATCGCATGTATTGTTTTAATGAACTCTCGACATCATTGTAAATGAGAGTATGCTCTTAATGGCATCTCGAGATTAAATAAAGGTTGAATGAATGAATGAATAATCTGTGTAAGCTACGTAGATAATGTAGCTAACAAAACTATGTAGTTAATGTAGCTAAAGCTAAGCTCACCAAGTAGCTGTGGAAGCTATGTTATTAAGTTAACTTTAGCTATGTTTGCTAAAGCTCTTATTGCTTAAGTCAACTTAGCTACATTGGCTTATAAAGTTACACATCTTGCGTAGCTATGTTAGATTCAGCTCAAGCTCACGTAGCTAAAGGGAGTCACCGTTTATGTAAGTACTCTAAAATGGGACTATACATAATTTTATCCCAGATAAGACCTCTGACCTTTTTCTGTTTTATTTATGAAATATCTAATGTCTAATGTTCACAGTGTGGTTCATTAATGTAACTGCCAGACTTTATTTTTGTATAAAGTTGAATCAAAAAAATGTAAAAGTGGAAATACATTATATCAGCAATAATGGCACTTATATTCTGAAATAGACATGTCTGAGATGAACGATCTTTGAGAGTGGCTTCAGAGATGTATGGTCTGCAGCAAGTCCTTCTTGCAATTTGAAGCCCATAAACAAAATAATTTTCAATGAAAATGAATGAAAATACGACAAAATCTGAGCAATAAAACATATATAATAACATAAAATGTATTTTTCCTTACATATAAAATCAGTTAAATTTTGTTTGATAAATGTATGTTTAAAGAGGAAACTTTGAATATGTTGATAAAACTACACAGCTCTAATATCATGATCACAAAGCAAATACAATAGATCACATTATTTTAAACCAAGAGACAAATACCTCTGCATGTGTGCTGATTTTGCTTGTGATAGCCCTGGATTGCTAAATACAGACACATTTAAGCCCTGCACCAACACAACCCATCCTCTTTACTGCACACATGCCTAACCCAGAGGAAGCAGCTGTACAGTGTGTGTCACAGCAGATAGCAAAGGGAGAGCAGACTACCATTTCCTGATAAAACGGCCACCCTCTCCATGGCTTTGGCCAACAATAACAACCACTGGCGCAGAAAGTCCTAGAGGGACAGAGGGGAGGCCAAAGGGGGCAAATTACTGGGCAGGTTATTAGGTTTATCTAAAGATCTGTGTTTGAGTGTAGCTTTGAATAAACACCTGAGAGTTTTCCACAGCCTCATTGAGTTCAAAACATAATTAACACAGGAATCACAAGAGGTATTAAACAGCGGCCATTACACAAGCTTACTAGCTTGGCAACATTATGTGTGTGGAATTACAGGAATGTTGTTTTGGAAGGAACCAATTTAGCCCCTAGGCCAGTTTAATTCAGAGTCTAGTTGTGTATTAAGAGACCACTTGGCTAATATTAGTGTGGGACAGAGCTGTGTAGAAATACTCTTCACTCCTGGGATGCAGATGATGCTAAAACAGTTGGACTTTGGCATAGGGATCACAATAATCAGGTCCAAACAAGCTGACTTTTGCTGTCTGGGGAATTGGCTGTCATCACCTTCCTTCAGGCCTGAAAGATGGAAAATATGTCATGGATTATGTTGGAAAATAATGTGGAAAATCACCAGAAGCTTTTACTGTTTGGAAACAGACACATTGAGAATCTTTGTAGTTTATAATGACACAGAATTAGCTTATCATGGAAAGGGACTTTTCAGCTTCATCTTTAAGGAGACACTTCTGAAACAGACCTTATATTTAAATTAAAACAAGTCTCAGTTTAATTAAGGATCATTAATGGTTAATAAGTAAAGCTACCGCTGATTTTAGGACAGGGTTAGATATCTTTTTGAACCATTGCAAGTCAAAGAAAATGAATCCTAAATGAATTCTTGTTCTATGTTTGTTAGTCTTAGGATCTGATCTCATGTGGTTGTTGGATGTTTTGATGCTTTTAGACATGACTGGCTTCAGAAATCATTAGTGCATCTTAATGTCAATGATAATGAGCTTTGGAAACTCTTTCACTCTGGACAATTATACACTCATCGTCTTTAAACTATCCGGCCTGTGCATGCAGGCCTTTAAACATGCAGTTTTAGTTGCTCTTTTACACACAAACACACACACAAACTGTCCAATTAGCCAAACACCATCTTTACTCGCTGAATGACCACATGCATCTTTCTGTCTGTCTCTGCAAAGCTAATGATAATGATGCTTGTGTGTCTGTGTTTGCTGGAGCTCATGCCCTTGCAGTTGCAAATGTGTTTTAGTGTGTCTGTGTGATATGATGTGTCTTAACACATAGCTTAAACAGACAGTCAACCATTTCAAGACCCACAGCCAAATGACAGATCATTAAGCTCTAGCAGTGAGCGCTGCTCTAATTTAGCATGAAGCCAGTAGATCTTCCCCCTTTTGCTGTATTTGACCTTCACGTTCCTTGAATGCTTGTTTATAAGACAGGGTTTTTTAATACTTGTCAGCAACTGTCATGAGCTGGGCTCTGCCAGCGCTGTAGTGCGTTTAGGAAGTGACAACAACGTCCCCTTAAAGGTTGTAAAATAATACTTTAGTAAAAAAGCTGACATGATGTTGGGTGAGTAGTATTTAGTGTTTCCTACACAGAGGAGCTATTTTAATACTAAGAAGGAAATGTGTTCACACGTACTGCTCACAATTGCCTTATCTTTATTGATTTTGCTGTGATTACATTTACACTTTTATATGAGAGCTATTCTCAAAAGAAGAATGAATCCCCCTACCATGGTTTTGCCCTCAAGTTACTAAACTGTATAATAGCAAAGGTTAGATTAAATTTGTTTGTTAGCTTGAACATAAGAGCTCCAAAGAAGCCATCACCAGAGGATTTCAAACTGCAGCTAACCTGAAAGTGATGAAGCCAAAAACACATGTTTTAATGGAGTCCATAACATTTTTAATCTGTTCTACAGGTTGGGGCAGACAGGTTGACATGCTGTAAGAATGATGTGATCCCATTTTTTGTGTGTGTGTTTGTACCAAAAAAATAAAAAAATAAATAAAAAATAGAATTAATGATTGCTGCTGCCACTCTAAATGAACTATTAATGATTTGATTGCCCAAAATGGCCTGGGACATTGTGGACTGCGGTAAATGTTTTACAGTTTCTCTATTAAAATGCATTTCCAGAAACTGTGACTGGGTTTCCTAAAACTGAAAGAGGTAATTACCTTGTCAAACTCTACAAATGTCTTGCAAAATGAAATGCAACACACTGTTCTCTCTTCTTAAAGTTGATTGTTTACACCAAAACAATAAACACAGCTATCAAATGTATTACAGAGCATGAAGTAAACAATTATGTGATTAACCAAACCAGTACCACTAAAAGAGTTCATTTATGTTTTGACTTCATTAGGACATATTGCATATTTGAATGCCTACAAATATTTTCAATAATTTTCCTTTTATTCTTCTTTTTATGCTATTTTGCATAGGGTAGGGTTTTTGTCCTGAAATGGCATTTACGATATCACATGTATTGAAGCACAAATGTTACCTATTTTGCAGAGTATGAAGCAAAAATTACACCAATGTAAGTACAATGAGTAACACCACAAAGACAATCATTGCACAGAAACAAAAACACAATAGAAATATTCATGTGTTAAATTCTGGATCACTTACAGCATCTTTTATACTCTAACACATAATTGAAGAGTTCTTTCACTTGAGTTTGCACAGGAGCGAGATAAGTTGGTGATCAAGATGTTGCATTTCAAAAGGCCAGTGTTTCTAGGTCAGAAAAGGCTGTGTCTAATATCCCCCTTGTTTAGTTCACTATACAGTGATTATTACCTCCGCCAAGGAGGTTATGTGATCGGGTGGGTTTGTTTGTTCATTTGTTTGTTAGTTTGTTTGCAACATAACTCAAAAAGTCATGGACGGATTCTCATGAAATTTTCAGGAAATGTCAGAAATGGCATAAGGAAGAACTAATTAGATTTTGGGACTGATCCGGATCACCGTCTGGATCCAGGAATTTTTTAAAGGATTCTGTACTATTGGGAGATAGGGCTAATGGCGGAGGTCTGCGCTGTTACCAACTGACACCAGGAGATGGCAGACATGAGTAACTTACTGTATTCAAAGTTTTGGAGTTTATAAAGTTTGAAAGATGCACGCCCAGTCAAGAAGATGAGTCGGAGAGTAACGGAGAGAAAGATAGCAAATTGTAGCGAGAATACACACAATGCTGGGAGGAATAGAGGAATATTCACCCTGTGCCATGACTTCCACATGTAGCGAAGCCAATGCTTTGCCTCACCGTGTCTCCACCCCACTGGGGAGGGAGTAATCGACAAATTAGATTTTGGGAGTTATCCGGATCACCGTCTGGATCTAGGAATGTTTTTGAAGGATTCTTCACTATTGGGGGATAAGGGTTAATGGCGGAGGTCTGCGCTCTCTGAGTGCTTTTCTATTTTTATTTTGTGTTGCTGGCAAAATTCTGGGTGAACATCATTGCATCCCACAATGCATTGTGAGGTAGGAAACAACTAATGGCCACTATCCCAGGAATATTTTAAGAAGTTCAAAGTTTTAACAAGCAGAATGTGGCGTTTGAGTGGGAAGAGGAGCAAAGCCGGCTAAATATAAAAAACACATAAAAATTCATGTGTTGAGGCATTTGTAATGAAATCTGTTCTGTTTTTTCAACTGAGTAAATTTCTTCTTTCTAATAATTTCTGATATGAGACCACCGTCTGTGTGCACTACTTCGCTCAAAATTCCCACAACTTAATTAATTTATCATTATATTTATTTATTTATTTATTTTTTACTGTCTACTATAGACAGCACTGTAGGGATTAGGGAGTCAGGAATGAGTGCATGATTTCTGGCACAACAACAGTGTGCTGTAAATGATGCAATTTGTGTTCAGAAATTTGTGCAGCCAAGATGTAGAGTGGTATTTGGGTGAGACTGATGGGATTTTTCTCAAACTTGAGAGCAGTTTGGAGTAATGCTATTGATACATGATCTTTACGTGTTTGGAATTGTGTGCATAGTTTGATTTTTTTGTGCATGAAATGAGGATAAAGTGTAATCACATTCAGTTCATGTTTTTTCTTTGTTTTGTTGCAGAGGGAGTGTGTGAGATCTGGCTGACCAGTGAAGACACAGGAGCGTACGGCAGAGACATCGGGACTGACCTGCCCACACTGCTGTGGAGACTGGTGGAAGAGATTCCTGAAGGAGCCATGCTGAGGCTGGGTATGACTAACCCACCGTACATCCTGGAACACCTCGAGGTATGCAAACTACAAGGTCGCCCACTGCGCCCACTATTTTTCATTTTTGACATTTTCTTTTCTCCCTATTGTCTTGTGTGCTATCTTTTTCTGCTAACAAATAATATTGCTTTTCTTAGGTTTAATAAAGTAAATGCCTTTCTCTTTTGCTTACCAAGCAGTTTAGCTGCTGCGCTCATCCACCATTCATTAGTGCAGTTCATTCTCTTCCCTCCCTAATGAGTCAATTAAGGACCATTGTGTCCTGTTTAGCAACCTCATTTTATCAGTCATTATTGTCTTCACTAATGGAACAATGGACATTGTTAGCCCGTCTTTCCCCCTCTCTGTTTTTTCCCCTCTCTCTCCTTATGTTTTTGCATGTCTGTCTCTGTGGGTCAGACATGTATTTTCTATTTGACTGGGATTTTGACAACATTGTAACTACATTTTAGAACATGTTATCACCATTTTTCACCATGAGTGGACAGTCGGCATATTAAGCCTCCACTGTCAGACTATAAGTTGGCTTTAGCAAAATGAGGGACAAGAATACTGATTAGAAGAAGGGCTACAGAGACATTTTCTTCTGACAATGTTCTTTGCTTTCCTGACATTGTTTGGATTAATGATGGATGAATTAAGTGAGATAATCATCTTTCCAACTAGATGTCAGTCTCCTTGGTCATAGAGTTACTGTTGTCAAAGACATCAGGCCCATACAGTGTGGTAAAGACAGATTTTAATGCATGCAGTTACATCTTTTTTTTCTAACAAGGAATCAGGTTCACTTTTAATTTCCTATAACCTGTGTATGTTTGTGTGGGTTTGGGTTTCAGATACATTTTTCAGTGGACCATGGTGTAAAACTCTTTAATGACCAGGACGTCTCAGACTCAAGTATTATTCGAGGGGAAACCTTGGATATAGATAAATCCTGCTGCTTTATTTGTGGGGGAACATAGGTCAAGAGTTCAAGGTTGACTCTTGTCGCTGATCGACCTCCAGACTTCCACTCCCACACAGCTAACAGGCATAACCAGCATTTAACAGCACTAAAACAGACAAAAAAAAACACTGTGATCCAGTAAGTCTCACTAAAGTGAGGCTGGAGCCACATATTTCTGTCCAAATCCTGACCTGAGTCCAGGACAGTAGAAACTGACCCCACCATAAACCTGAGCTACCCACCCTGTTATTACAACCTGCCTGTTAATACAGATGACACATTACAGGACCTTGAAAATGACTGATAATAATGACTCTTTCATTTTGATATATGTAAGTTAGATAGAAAACATCATTCGTGGATAAGCTGTTCCTTACATATGTCGTTTGTTGTGTTTTACACATTAAACAACAGGTAACTTCCGATAGCACCAAGGTAGCCCGTAGGTCATTAGCCACCATTAGATAGTATTGTCCTCCTGTTGTTGTTTGTCCTTCCAGCAGCTGGAGTTACGTCTTCACTGCTAGCCTGGGTAGACCTGAGCATGCTGGGTTCTCCTCCCCAGCCAAAAAGATCCATGCCATCCTACACAACAGAAATCTAGTTTAAGTACAGTTCCACTTTATCTGAGAATTGGCCATATGAAGATTTACCCACACTCTGAAGTCCAGTAATAACATTATGCCCAGGTCTAACCCAGTCTGCTACTTCTTCATGTTTATGTCATTCAGCTGTCTTCAGTCCTCTGTGTTTCTGCTTCATTATTCGCTGCATCAATTACTAGTCCAAAATCCTTCCAAACTTTGATTGTCCTGCATAGAGTTGTGTCAGTTCGATTTCCCACTAGTTCACAGTCTTAATTAGTCACGTGCTGCTTACGTAGATCCAAAAACCTCTGCACCGAACTGGAAGAACACTGAGCAGTGACCTGACGTCACACATAGAAAGTAGGTTCTAGTAAAATGACTTCTAGTTTATATTAAAACCATTTATGCAAAATATAAATAAAACATCTTTAGAAAATGCAGTATAAAACATGGAATTATTTACCATCTTTTAGTAATTGGCATATTTTCCAGACAGACATTTTGCCGGTTGACATCTTTATCTGCTTGTCTGTTATGTGTTATAATGTCTGAAAAACAATATCTGTTTATTTAGGTTTACTTTAGGCACATTTAGAAGGCCCATACCTGAAGATCTGAGCAACCTGGTTGGGTGATAGTGAGTGAGCATGTCAGAAATGTACTGGGGTGCATGTGTTCTATTTTCTGTGTTCCTGTTAGAATGTGGGCTCCAGCGTTTTGGATGAGTTGGAGGCGATTTATTGTCTTTTTTTGGAAGTCCAGCATAGCGTTACAGTAATCTAATCTGTTGGATATGAATGCATGGACCAGCTTTTCTGAATCAGACTGAGACATGAATGATCGAAGTTTGGAAATGTTTTTTAAGTGGTAGAAGGCTGTTTTGGCGATGGCAGTTACATGTTGTTGAAAGTTTAAGTTTGTATCAATGATTACTCCAAGATTTCTGACATGCTCACTATACTTAAAAGGAAATGAAGATGAAACCTAAATGAATTCTTGTCTCAGTTTTTGTGGACCAACTAGCAGGATTTCTGTTTTTTCTATGTTAAGGTGAAGAAAATTCTGTGACATCCAATGGTTTATTTCATCAATGCATTTGACCAAGTGATTTATGGGACTGAGATTGCCAGGGGAGAGTGAGACATAAAGTTGTGTATCATCGGCATATGAATGGTAGGAGACATAGTGTTTTTGAATGACTGAACCAAGTGGAAGCATGTAAAGGCTGAATAACAGTGGACTGAGAACTGATCCTTGTGTCACCCCACAGTCCAGACTGAAATTTACTAATGTGAAATTACCGAGTGAAACTGAGAATGTTCTTTCTTTTAAATATGATTTAAACCAGTGAATGACGGATCCTGAGAGGCCTATGGAAGTTTCAAGTCTATGGAGTAGGATGTTATGATCAACTGTGTCAAAGGCGGAGCTAAAATCTAATAGTACTAAGACGGAGAGTTTGTTTGAATCGTTGTTGAGTTTTAAATTGTTGATAACCTTGACTAGTGCTGTTTCGGTGCTGTGTTTGGTTCTGAATCCTGACTGGTAGACATCATACAGATTGTTATGGGTTAGGTAATTGTGTAGTTGATTGTAGACGACTTTTTCTATGATTTTACTGACAACGGGAAGGTTGGAGATGGGCCTGTAGTTGCTAATTATTGATGGATCAAGCTTTTTATTTTTGAGTAATGGAGTGATAATGACATGCTTTAGAGAAATGAACGACTATGTGGTGCAAGTGACGGTTTTTCCCTCGATTCGCCTACAATGGGACTAATGCATCAAAAACTAAATCTTTGCTATAATAATACAATACAAAAACAAGACTTCCATTTCGGCTAAAAACAAACACTGAGCAGCCATTAAACAAAGGAGAATTCCTGCCTTCTACAGTGTTCGTCTGTAGAAAAAGATGTTTCTGTCCCTCCTTACTCTCTGGTGTGGTAATCTTAAAAAACTCAACTTTAAAGTAATGGCATGGTGAAAAAGTTAGATATAATCTGTTCAACTTGATAAAGATAACTGATCATAATATCTTGATAACAATGGACTCAAAGAGGGGCATCCCGGGTTGGAGTGATTATTTAAGTTATGGAGTTGTCTTTGGCTTACCTCTTTATGCATCAGTTCTCCTCTTTAAAGACTGGAGTTATAGCAGCCGTTTTTTTTTTTTTTTGCCTTTAAGTATTTCTTGTGGTATCCCTAGGGAGCATCATCTAAAATAAGTGTTGGAGAAAATGAAAATGGAGAAAGGGAGGACAAAAAGGGCAGAAATAGGATGATAATAACCTAGAAAACTAAAATGAAACAAAACTTTTTTCTTTAAAGAAATAAAGAGGCCAGTGAAGTTCACAACAGATATACTTCTGAATCAAACAATCAAGGAAGACTGGAGATCATAAATGAGTGAAATGAGGGCAGAAATGAGGAAAAAAAATGGGGATGAAGGCCCGGGGATAGAGAAGAGGGGTAAAGAGGAGTGGGAAAGTGCTGTGGGAAGCAGCAGTGGAGGTTGTAATTAACCAGGGGTTAATGGAGGTGGCTAATTGTCCCCCACATGTATAGGTAGGCTTTCTGCTTGGCTACATTACAATTAAAAAACCACCCTCCTAATGATAGGGAATAACAATTAACTGATAATTAGAAATATACTAGGACGACACCCTGGCTTGGTCTCTGAGTGTGTGTACGTTCAGAATCATTTCATATGCTACCGGCTCTTTTATTGTTAACGTCCACACATTGAATTGAATTATATCTTTTTAGCTTTAATTCCTCAGTCAATTAACCTACATAAGGAGAGATAAGAGTGCTCTTCTTTAACTTATCATTGTCTTTTGTTGCTCCTGTCCCCCATTTACCCTTTATCCACTTCCCTTTTTTTCTCTTCTCTCCCACAAGCCCTCTTCACACCCAACCATAGCTCTTTCTATCTTTACCTAGTCCCTATGAACTTTCACATACTGCCAAGGATTGTGATACCATCTTCTAAGTTTAATTTTTTCAAATTTCTTCTTGTTTTGCCTGTTATCTAAGTTCTTTCTGAAATGATTTTTTACATTTTTTTCACACTGAATGGCTGTGATTGAAGCTGAAAAGGCCAAGTAACCTCTCCTCGCTCTCTCTCCTAAAAGATTACCCTCTCTCACACATACTCACCAGGATTGACACTTTTGCACCATCTTTCTCTGACACACACTTTCTTCCTATGTGCAGCCTGTTTTTTCCTGACAGATGTAGACAGCCTCAAAGCACCATTTGCTGATTGGAGCTTTTATAGGCCCAGTCGCTTCTCACGAGCCACTTGTCTCTGACATTTTAGTTGATTGCTTCGAATCAGGTTGGACATTTTTACCTGTGAAAGTTTCTTTCACATTGCGACTGTATTGTTTTTTCACCTTAGTGGCATTTTGTATCTCTCTGTCCATCCTTTTGTCCATCGGCCTATCAAAAAATTGCAACAGGCTTTCAACAGTGAAACAGCAGGTCAAAGTATCATTCAAGGAGCATGTGCATGCATGTGGATACCTGTACATGAGGTTGTGCAAGACTGAGTGTGTGATCGAATCTAGCATGCTAGCAGACTCAGTAAATGAGGTGTGAAAGTAGCCTCCTCATTTGCAGCAATCAGTCAGGCTGAGATGGATGAAGCAGCAGTTATCCATTAAACATCCTCCACAGAGCTCATCTCGGTCTGACTGGAGATACATCAGATAATATACATTTTCCCCACAATGAGCTCTCTTAAACTATCTGCAGTAGGATATTACAGCACAGTCAGAAACACAAAAAATAACAAGATCAGACTTTAATATCTAATCACACTAGGCATGTTGGAATAAAAATGCTAAAACATGAGAAAGTTTTTCAACACTTTTGGGGCTAGGTTCATTTTGGGCTGGGCAAATATAACATGATTGCCCTGAGTGATTTCTCCAATCCCCCTAATGTTTCTATGATATAAAAGGACTGAGCTCTTCCTCTTATACATCCAGTTTGTTTTCTGATGTCTATCCCTTAATTTTGGATTAGTGGCCAGCTAAAATCAGTGTTTTGTTCAGTGTGGGGTGGAATTTTACCAGTCTACCAGCCACATTGGCCCAGATATTATGGAATGCAACATAACAGCGTGATTTGTGACAAAAAACAACTTAAATTGAATCCCAGACTTCAGCCTGTCCCGTTCTGACACAGAGACAGGCAGCCATGCTCTGACCATAGAGCACAGAGGGAAGGCTAATTGGTTGGTTTTCTGATTTACATTTGAAACAGATGGGACAGGAACAAAACTCTTTACCTGCTGAAGATGTTTTTAAACCTGATATCTTGCTTGTCTCAAGGATGATAAAAAATAAGGGAGCCGTGGCTGTCTCTCTCTCTCAAAGCAGCAGCAGCGTGTTACTTGCTCTCTGATAGCGTCACAATGCTAAATTTCAGTAAAGTGTCTGATGATAGATACATTCTTTTTACACCAAGTTTCTCACAATAAAAGTCTACTTCTTACTACCATTTTGCCTTTTTCTGACCAGATGCACTCATTAATATATGCTTTATTGAGAAACCTCTGACAGTCAGTGGAAAATGCTCCTTTTTGTTTCTATTCCCTCTTACTTTGGTTTTATTGCCCAATTCCCCCTTTTTTCCCATTAAAATATTTACTTTCAAGAAATCTTGAATCATTTATTGTCATCCTCACTCCAATGGACCTTCACTAGACCATGGGAAGGTTGATAAACTAACCAACACCCATAACAAAGTGAAAACTCCATCTTCTGCATGGGCTGATATTTTCAGAACCATTCACTCTCTTGAAAACACATCATACTCACACACATCGCTCACCTTCACACTCAGTGTTGCCCACGAGCACAGCTGTATGGGCGCGCTCTTAGACACACCCTCTCAGACCATTTTCATTTTAATGAAGCCTTTGGGAGCCTCTTCACATTAGAGGCCTAATGTAGCATTCTGAGAGGGAGCCGACACTGAATGAATGCACACGGTGAAGCTATTCTGATGTGATTCTGAATGATGAGCCCTGACTTGCTGCAGTAAATTATGTTTTCTGACTTGCGTGTTCTGAAAGATGGAGATTTAAATTTCCACTGCCCATTTAAAAGTGATCCTTGTTGTGCCTGTTGTTGGTTAGACTGTAGACTTCAGATTTTGTATAAATGGCTCATCACATAGAGAGAGCAATAGTTGATACAAGTCCTCTCACACAGGTTTTGTTGTTGACTTTTTTGACTTTTAAAATCACTGCTAATAAACTGTGGCAAAGCCATTATGATGTGGAAGCTGTATGAAAAATGTCTGAATGTGTACTGAAGGCATTTTTCCTGCTCAGCTGATGCAAACCGCACGATTCAGCGTGACATTCGAACACTTCACATGCACTTAATTTCCCTTTTACTGTGCAGTGCATAGATTGTATCTGCACTGTGTGAGGTGCTGCAGGCTCTGCACACCCTCAAGGGAGAAGTGCAGTCTGAAGTGTTTGAAATGTTTAATACCACTGGGAGCTCAGTTTCTCTATCTGTTACTGAGCACGGTGTTCTCACAGTGTGCATTTGTGTGTGACAGTGCACACACACACTCGGGGACCTGACTTATTATCCAGGGAACAGCTTGTAGAATCGTTTTCTCTCCAGACTCCCCTGGGTGAGCTCTGTTAATGCTTTGTGATGTGCAGGTCTGTGTGCATGTTTGTCAGTATGTGTGAGTGTAGTTAGGTTGTACTTATGCCGGGTTTATTTCAGATGTTTGCTTGAACCAGACTGTAGCCCTGTCTGTCTGAGTGCTGACACTCAGGGGAGTCCAGCTGTGTGATGTAATAATACAATTATCAATAAGTCATTGTTAAAAAGACATACTTAATACAAATATGGAGGATGTGTACTAATAAGCATGCCGTTTCCTCACCGTCTTCCACCGGACTAACTACAATTATACACAGAAAGTCCTCCTGAAACAACTAACTTTTAAGGTTTATGTGGCCTCGATTACTAGGTTTTGTTGATGGACCCTTCCTGCATATTCTTTAGAGCAAGCGCATTAACAATTACAAATGGTTTTGTAGATTTATTGTTACAACCTATTTGTGATAAACGTATATACATGCATTTTTATGTATATATGTTTCATTGTTCCCCCTTGACTCTGCTCTTTCAGTTATTAAAACTGAAATATCATTTTGCTTGTGCCTGATCTGTTCCTCTATTGACTCTTTATAGTTGACATCCCCCTTTTCTGTCATAACACACAAACAGGCTGCACCTCTCTCTCTCGCCCCTTTTTGTGTTTCCCTGCCTCTTCATCAGTGTTCTATTAGTCTGAAAAGTTATATTATTATTCCTTATGAATCAGTTTAATTACACAAGTGCAAGAAAGCTTCTTGTTCATACCATCATGAAATGACTGTAACAAAAGAACGTGCTTTCTGAGCAGCATCAGCAGTGATGACAAGAGTAAGCCTTTAAACAGGGATGGTTTGCAAAACATAGTGCTTAAGCACATCTTTGCTTGAGGGTAAGCATGCTTTTCTCTGTGTGTCTCAGAAGAGGCTATACACAGCTACAGTTCTGGTAATGATAATGCAGGCAGTTAGATTGTCCCAAACTCCCCTTTTGTTTAGATGTCGCCATTAAAAATTAAAGCTCAGTCTGCATCCTTTCAATAACAGAATTTGTCACCCTAGTTCAGGGACAGCGACTTTAAAAACACTACAAAGGTTATTAAGCTGTCTGTTAGTAATAATCTGTAATCTACAGAATTCTTTTTGTCATCTTATTTCTTGTCATGTATGAGCTTTGTCAGTGTTAAAGATGCAGCGTGTTAAATTTAGCCAAGTAGCACTTAGCAAAGCAAACTTGGTAAAAACAGAACATTGTAGTTACAAGTAGGCCTTTCTAAATTATTGCTAATCACCTAAATATATAAAATTGTAGTAACCTTATTAACTTAGAATCAGCCTTTTATTCCCATGTGAACTCCACTGTGTGGGATTTTTGCATCCTGCATGTTTCTACAGTACAACAGAAGGGAGCAAATAATAATTAAACAGTTGTATATATTCAGGTGATTTAATACCAGTGTAAATGGGCCTACTTAAACATTTTATGTTCCTTTTTTTTTTTTTTACCAAGTTTGTTCAGCTAAATGCCACTAGGCTAAATATTACACACTGTACCTGTAAATATATGTATACACATTGTTCAGGAGAGCTGACTGAACCTTCAGTGCTTGCATGTGAGTCAGAAACACAAGGAGCATGTAACATAACTATATCTTCAGTTTGAGGATAAATGACAGCATTATTTAAATTTTGCATGGTTTTATCAACATCTGCATACTACAACAGGTTATAATGTTACTGACATTTAGTTTCTGATTGTTGTCAACTGTAACCACCAGCTCATGTCAACTGTGATCCAGAACACCAAGACAGAGCAATCCAGCACAGCTCCTGCCACTGGCTCTCTTTTTATCACACTTTGACTGCTGCAGCTCTTTCACTGTCAGGGCCTTGAATGTACACTCAAACCTTTGCAGATGATCCAAACACAGGAGCAGGACTAGTCTTCAACTCATTCATAACAGCACTGTTGTTCATCTCCTTTCACTGACTTAGTTGATGTTTGCTTTCAATTCAAGTCTTTCTTACAAAATGGCAATAAAACAGACCTCACCTTACAGAACTCCTTCATCCATTTTTTACACTCCCTCACACTGCTTTTTTTCTAGTGAAATGTTTCCCATACTACCTTCACAACAGGGCCCAGAGTCAAAAGCTAAACTCCTCCTTGATGTAGTACCCTGCAGAGGGAATGGATCACCAAACTTACCCAATAATTGACAGAGCCCCTGTACTCCTTTGAAAAAGCTGAAGACCCAGCTCTTTTAGATTTTATTGATAATGAAAAAGTTGAGTTGGATATTAATGATTATATTGGTCATAATCATTAAGAAATCTGAATCTTTACTCCTTGTGGGTTACCTTTATGCATGCCTGTTGGCACCTGTTCCTGAACAGTCTGAAAGATTTTTATGGTACTTACTCATGTTGTTTCCTCAACATTTTTACATCCTAACTTGTGTTATATCGACTCCCAAATGTATGATGTTATTAAAGAATCATTTGCTTTGTGAAATTTTTAAACGTCACCATATTTTGCTTTACTTTGAGCAAATAGGACACTGGGCTCAGAGCAAACCTGCAAGCTTGAAACAGTTACATGATAAAACTTGGAATGACTTGCAATATAAGCCATAAATTGCCCAAACTTTGCATAGCTATTCATCATCAAGGTTAGTGTGAATTCTGAGACAATTGTAACTATCAACACAACAAAGTTATTTTTAAAGGTGCATTTAGGAATTTTTTTGTGCTATCCACTCCAAACAGACTCACTCTTCTGCCTCCTTGTCATTAGTGAGTGAATAGCCAGCCACTGTTTTTGAGGATGTTTAGCCTTTATGATGTACTTTTTAAACTTAAAATGGAACTTTAAAAGTAAAATTAAATAAAATTAATAACATCTTTTGCCAGTCAAATATTTCTAGTTTTGACAAAATGTTGCGATTTCTCTCTCTCTTTCAACGGGTGTAGAGTTTGATTTGGCAGAACTTTCAGAGCATTAAGTGAAGTCTATCAGAAGAAAAATCGTTGACAAATATTTTTGGTAGACATTTTCAATCTTCCGTTTCCAAATGTTTTTGTATCTTAATTTTTCAAGTAGTGGGACACAAATCATGTCTCCTATAGCAGTTGTTTGCTGCTGTTATTTCATGTCATCCATATAAATAAAAATGTTTTAAGCCTTCATAGTAAATTTTGAATAAATCACACGTCTTACTGCAGTTTTCAAATCGCGAAAGGCACAATATTTCTTTGACCTGAAACGTGTGTCAAAATACCAGTTCAGTGCATTTTTGAGGTAGAAGTGCTCTGCTCTACACATGTTCAAGTGTCACTTTTTTCCAGAATTATTTTCAAAAATCCTAATTACTTTGTTTTTGTATATTTTGTCATATTAATCATCATTCCCTTCAACACAACAATTCACATCAATTAGATATTCTTTTTCAAAAGTGTTCAGCCTTAGCTTAATCTAACGAATATTGTGTTTGTCTTAATGTATAGTTGTTTATTGCTTATTTGTTGAGAAATACTAAAGGCTGGTTCAAAAGTTAAGGCAGTGTTTCCTGAAAGTTTTATGCCGGGCTCCCTTTAGCAGATGAAATATTTTCAAGCCCAGTCCCTCCCTCACCACACCTCAAAACATAACATATATCATCATTGGGTTTTCTAGTCTTTGTTTAGTCACGTGATGTCTGCTTAAGATCCACTGTTAGTGGTACATTTTAGCTGTGTAAGATTGCACACACTGAGCAATTCACATTATTTTTCCTGACTTTGGGAACCTCATGCAATTTTCAAGACAGTTGAGGCAATGAGAAATGGGACAAGCAAAATTATGGAGGGTAAAAAAAAAATAAAATCATTTGGTAGTGAAAATAATTGGTAATCTATGAAACCAAACCTTTGCTTATTGTACCTGTCTACTTTTCCACCATAAATGATTAAATATTTTCAAATATAAACGTTTTGTAATAAAATACATAATTTATTGTTTCTGTATGCTAAATAAAAATCCTCCACATTTTTAAGGAGTAAATACTTTCAAAATAAAATTCATTCTCTTAATTTAACTACAGCTTTGCAGGGTGATTTTCTGAGATGGTGCTTGAAACGATCCACATTCTTGTCAGGTGAAAAACCTAAAACTAACTGTAGATTAGGCCTAAAACTGTCATTCCTCGAGCATACTTTAAGGAAGAAGGATTAAAGAAGAAATACAACCCTAAAAGTTAGGTAGATCTCCTTGTTCTGCTTCTGACCAGCTTTCAGACTATTTTAGACCGTTATCATGCTGATAATATTGTGCAGATATATTTATATATTGACTGCAAGGGCCATCCCTTCTTCCAATGTGTCATTTTATTGAGGGCCAAGTCCCTCTAGCAGGAGGCTAAGCAGCTTATTTCAAACCTCTTTTCCCCATTAAGGTGTTCCAACTATATAAATACATGAACATAAACATTTAAGTCTTACTGAATGCAGTATTTGAACATTGTGGACAGACTGTTGTGCTCTTTGTCTTTGTGCCATGTAAAGATTTCCTGGACTATAAGTAATGTTTGCCTTTTACTAAAAATGTATTCAGCCTGAATCAATCAACAGTTCAAATGTTTATTTCACTGGTGGGAGTTACAGTATGTGTTAAGATAACAAAATCGGTTTGCATGCTGATGTTTAAATAAAAGTGGTATACATTTTTTATGAAAGTCAGTTATTTATTTGTAAGCTCCCTGTTTAGAAACTCCTTTGCTGGACAGGAACTCATGAAACAGAGCAGGAAAAACAGATGAAATTCTCACTTAGAGTGCTAAAATGAAATGACTGATATGAAGGAGCATGGTTCATAGGAGCACACCATTTTTAGCTTGTTAAAGAAGTGGCTGGCTGCTCTCTATCTCTTTTCTGTCGTATCTGATTTTAGGAGGCAGATCTTAGACACTTTGTGCTAAGCCAGTTAAGATGGATCTTTTCTGGTTAATGTGTCTATCTGAGACCATCAACTCAAGATGAAAGGATTGTGTTTGTGTGTGTTGGTGTGAATAAGAGAGAGAAGCTTGATGGGGGAGGAATAAAGTGTCATGGAGAGATAAACAATATTATTCTGCTTTACTGTCAAAAGTGATAAAATAAAAACAAAAAATCCCACATGCACTAATTTTTGATTGGTTTATTAAAGCTTTTTGAATTCTTCTTTGAGCTGGATAGTTTATCCACCCAGGAGTCGATGCATTAAAACAGCACTTTAATTTTTTTTTGCCACCGGGCAAACTGAGCGGTATCTTCTTCATCACAGCATTGTTTTCACTTTAGACTCACTAAACTGTCTGTCAGCAGCAGTCAAACACTGAAAAGGCCTCAGCTCCACAGGGATCAGCAACAAAAGAGATTCATATCAGTGTGCTGTATAATCATTGGAGGATGGGACGCACTGTCAGACTGACGCACACACATGATAAATGGCCTGTGTGAATGAAAAGTCCTCCCCTTATAGATTAATCGCCAGCTGCCAGCAGTAGTGCCCTGCTACTCAAACTAGCATGCCATCCGCTGAGACCTCACTCACCCCTGCAAGACACATGCACACACGCTGTAGGCTGTGTTGCAATCATTGTGAAGTTATCATTTTCAGTGAACTGAATGAGACTCGAGCAGCAGGGGTTAGAGAATCTAAAGCCAAGCACTGGATCTTAAAATGATACCTTTTACATATGTTACTATGGAAAATGAGAAACTAAATTCTTGAGGAATAATTTGTGGCAATTAAGGACTAAAACATCCTTGCTCTGTTTCTTACTGGTATTCCTGCATGCCTTAGTGCAGTATGTGTTTACTCTCACACACACATGCACACACTCAGAACAATCTGATTTCTGTCACCAATCAAGCTCCATTTTCCAACCAAATTAATTCTTTCTAATTTGGAGCTTCCAGTGGTCAACCCCCCATGGTGCAGTGCAACTGAGCTGTGTCTGTGTGAGTGCACACGCACATATACGAGTTTTTTTTTTGTTTTTTTTTCATGTATGAAGTACGGAACATAGTACAATAGATCCTAATTGAGAAGACGGACTGCAATCAGCATATTCTAGTAGGAAATCATTAAATCATTTCTTCCTCCCCTGTCTTTTTCTCTCACTCCTCCTTGTGGTGATTAGCCTGGTAATGAGAGCATCCTGATTATGTCCATCAGAAAGATCTAACAACTGAAGTCTATCGAGCTTTTTTACTGACGAAGTGGAAGTAGGAATGAAAATAAAACCAAAAAGCTTGTTACTCTACGAAGTGCTTCGATCTTAAAATGCCGTCAGTTCTGTCATTCTTCGTAGACATCTGAGACAGAGAAATATATGTCCTGTTTCTTTACTTTGAAGATGATTTTCTCGGTTCTGTAGTGTGAAAATAAAAATCTTAATTAGTTTTGTTTTTTGACCATGGTAGAAAAAATTGACATTGAAGTGCACTTACCTCCAAAAGTATTGGAACAGTGAGGACAATTCTTTTAATTTGGCTGTAGGCTGAAAACATTTGGTTTGGCATCAAAAGATTAATATGAGACAGTAGATCAGCTTTTACTTCCAGGTTTTTCCAGGTATTTCCAGGATTGCATCTCTACCTACAGATGCAGTATATACAGGCAAAACCCAAATCTGAAACTGAGCGTAGACAGTCAGTGGTATTTATTGTTTGAATAATCAGTGTAATAGGACACAACTTTTGCTCACATGAAAAATGGGTTGGTCAAACAAAGGGTGCAATCTTCTAAGTTGTGTATCAGATTCAGATGTAAATACCTGGAAATAAAAGCTGAAATGTTGATCTCATGTCTCATATTCATCTTTTGATGTCGAACCCAAGTGCTTTTAGTCTACAGCAAAAGTATAGGAATTGGGCCCACCGTTCCAATACTTTTGAAGGGGGATGTAAATAGGATTCGGAGTCACAAATAGGGCTGAACGTTTGAAAATAGTATCTAATCGCTTTGATTTGACTCATATTGCAAATTCGATATGAATTTTATTGAAGGGAATGATCATTTTTTTATATCACTCTGATTTTGATTAAGGAAAACATCAACAAAATCTTTTACAACGTATTCTAAAGTGTATGTAAGGGTTAATGCCAAAGAGGTGTCCAATTAATTAATTAATCCCTGGTAATTGGACACCTTGAATGACATTAGCCCACTTATACCATGGTCACTTGCCAACGAAAATAATTAATAAAACTACTAATTTATAATTTCATACGTTTTGTGATCAAAATAAAAAGTTTTACTAAAACAACAATTTCTTCCCCCAGCAACGCCTGATGGCTTGACTAATAACTGGAATAGCCATTCCAGTCCCATAATGTTCTTAGGGAATGTAAACATAGTTCAGTACTCCAGTTTAAATAGGGTAGACCATAGATAAGAAGTCACAACAGAACAAAAACCTAGTCTCCTCAGTATACTTTCTGAATGAATTTTTTAATGAAAAGACATGAAGACGAGTGAGACTGAGTCATCTATGGTCAGACTATAAACCTGTATGTTAACATGAACAGTCATCTGATAAAAAACTCTGCTGTCAGCGCTAGGAGTGAAGTAAATGGTTGGGATAAAAGTGGGCAGTAACTGTTGAGCTCAGTTGTGGTGACAGATGGCACTCATTATGTGCAGTTTTAATACAAGAAATATAGAATTTACATACCTTGTGCGAAAATGTCAAGTTTTGGACCATAACTGATTAACAGTACTGCTCAGTATTTTTCATCTAAAAAAAGTGGCCTCTGGGTTTAGTTACACTTGAAGAGTCACAGCTTTATATATCTTTGTGTTTCATCAAGTCAAAGTGTTCATAAGAAAATATAAGCCTTTCTTTCATTCCTTTTTTGTTTCAAAACCTGTATTTTAAAATAAAGATTGCAGACATTATAGCCAGCAAATGTCTCATGTAGTCCTCCTGAAAACAAAAGGGAACCTAATAGCATGACATCCTTACTGAGATAATTGTAGACTTGATGTGTTTTTCCTTTTCCCTACTCACCATTTTGACCAGAGATGTGGACCTGGATGCTTCAGTAAAAGCTGTTGACTTTTCAGACATAAAGAACCCCCACCAGCTCAGCCTTGAATCCTATGACTTTGGATCTTGTGTGGACAAGATGAATTATCTGAGATGCTTTACTTTTCTTTCCTTGTACACAAAAAGAGAAATAAGGGAACGAGGCAGTCTCTTTTAGAAGGTCTTAAGTGAAAACGAGTACATAAAAGAGACAGGAATGTTAATGGAACCTTCACATATTCAATGCTAGCAGCTCCTATTCATCAGAGACGTCTGGTTGAATTAACTAACCTTATTGTCAAAGAAAATACTCACAGTGAAGAGAGATTGGTAGTGTATGGACATTACTTGTTAAGGATATCTGCCCTTTTGTCCTTGGTTTGTCGACCATTATTCTTATATTAATTGGTTAGTATTAATTCTGTCAATCCATAGAAAACTAATATTCTAAGAGTTGATTAATCATTTTAATAGTACAAGATGACAATAACAAAATTATAGCTGTTTAAAGGCTGGGAATTTCTCATTTTCTCAGGTCTATATAAATGTATATTACTGTATAAAGTAGTTCAATTTAGATAACATACATATGTTGTTCCAACATTGTTAAGCCCTGAGTTTTTAACTGTCTTTTTTAAAGTGTTTCTAAATTAAGTTGGCTTTATTAGTTTGTTTCTTTCTGCCTTTCTCACAGAAAATATGAGAATTTAACTCTTTCTTTCCCCTTTCTCTCTTCTTTGTCTAATTAGGAGATGGCAAAGATATTGAATCATCCACGCGTCTACGCCTTCCTTCATGTCCCTGTTCAGTCGGCCTCAGACAGCGTCCTGATGGATATGAAGAGAGAATATTGCATCGAAGATTTCAAACAAGTGGTTGACTTCCTCAAGGAGAGGTAAGACAGGATATGGATTTTTAATGGACTCATGTTGCTACAGTGTCAAGTGTATTGAATGTTAGAAAACAAAATGGCTCTTAACATTATTTTTCTCATTTGATTCAGCATGCTTTTGTGAAAAACCCTGAGTGTGCTTTGAGTTTCAGTATGTGCCTGTTGTTTGACAACGTCTACTACTTGAAAAACCATTAGATTTGTCTTCTTATGGACATAAACAAACACAAGTGAAAACCACCATTAACCTGAGAAAAGGAAAACACTTGTGATTACTACTGTGTGAATGCACTGTAGCCCCGTACTGCAGTGCTCATTGGATGTACTTCTTTGTCCTGAATAAGATGACTTGTATTAGCAGGACAGTTTCTGAATGGGTTGTGTTGTAGTATTTGCTTGTGCTATAGATTTGAAATTTCTGCTTTTTGGTATTTATTTGGAAAATGTCTGACTTGCATTGCTTACCTTAACTTTTTCTCATTATCTCCCTAACTTTGAGATTTTTTTCAAACCATAAGTAATTAGAGATGTAAAAATGTTAGAATTTCACATCACGATAGAAGTGAACTAATATACACTATTTGGAGAAAGAAATATAGCCGCCTCACCATTACACCAAAGGGACTGTAATGACATTGTTTTCAAATACATGTACTTCAATGGAGTTTCCCCCTCTTTTGCTGCAATAACAGCCTCCACTCTTCTTGGAAAGCTTTCCACAAGATTTTGGAGTGTTTTTGTGGGAATTTGTGCCCATTCATTCTGTAGAGCATTTATGAGGTCAGATGCTGATGTTGGACTTTAGGGCCTGGCTCACAATCTTCATTCCAGTTCATCCCAAAGGTGATCGATGGGTTGAGGTCAGGGCTCTGTGTGGGCCAGTCAGGTTCTTTCACACCAAACTCTTCAAACCATGTCTTTATAATTCTGGCTTTGTGCACTGGTAAAATTCATGTTGGAATAGAAACAGGCCTTCCCTAAACTGGTGCCACTAAGTTGGGAGCATAGCATCGTCCATGTGTCTTTGTATGTGGAAGCAGTTAGATTGCCCTTCACTGGAGATAAGGGGCCTAGCCTAAACCCTGAAAAACAGCCCCTTACCATTATCCCTCTTCTGTCAAACTTCACAGTTTGTACAATGCAGTCAGACTGGGAATGTTCCCCCAGCATCCATCAAACCCAGACTCACCCATCTACGTCACTGCACAGAGCACGTTTCCACTGCTCAACAGTCCAGCGCCAGTGCGCTTTACACCACTCCATCTGAACGTTGGCATTAGCCTTGGTGATGTGAGGCTCACATGCAGTTGCTTGGCCATGGAAACCCACTCAATGAAGCTCCTGCTGCACAGTTTTTGAGCGACATTAATGTGGAAGTTTTGAACTCTTCAGCAGGGATCAGCAGGGTGTTGCCGACTTTAGCAGTCGTTGACCCTTCTCTGTGAATTTACATGGTCTTCTGCTTTGTGGCTGAGTTGCTGTTTAACAATGCAGATGTGCTTTGAGCTTATGAATTGATTTGCCTACTAATAAGAGAGAGCAAGCTCTCCTCATTGCTATAAGGTTTTCTTTAGTCCCCAGTTGACCCGTAGACCCTTTTTTTAAATTTACCTGAGGAAACAGACTGTCATTGCATGCTGTATGGTTATTGTAAAGAGTTTTAGTAATAATTATAATTTAAAGGGTAGTATTCCTCATGTATTTGTGCTTTATCAGTCTAGCAGGATTTGTATTTAGATTCTAAACTTAGCACAAAAAGTAAGGGAATTTGTGTTTGGTAGATTATTTCTTTGTTGTAACAATTCTTCTTGGAAATAAATCTTATACTATTGGAAAGCCTGTTTATTTCCCTTTTAAATGGTGCCACGTTTGTAAGGAACATGCATTTGTGGGATGAGCAGCAGAGCTGAGTATCTGGGTTGCACCCATGAAAGATTTGCCAAATCTTCTCTGCCAATGCCGAACAGCTTATTCTGCCATTGACTCTTGTTGGGTGTTTGGTGGATTGGATGATTGAAGTTTGAAGAAACAAGACATGTTGGCAGTTTGACAATTTATTTATTTAACAAACAGGAGCCTCAGTAGCGTGTGGTAGAACCATACATAGCCACAACAGCCTGGCATCTCCTGCTCATGCTGGTCACCAGCCTGGCATCCCATTCTTCAACCAGCATTTGTCGCAAGTCAGCCAATGCGGTTGTGTTGGTCACTCTGGCACGAACAGCATGCCCAAGTTGATCCCACAAGTGTTCAATGGGGTTAAGGTCAAGACTACTGGCAGGCCATTCCATCCTCTCTACTCCCAAATTCTGGAGGTAGTCTGATAAACCCCTCTCTGTGGGGGCGAGTATTGTCATCTTGGGTTGGGTCCCAGACTGTGGAGATATGGGATTAGCACTGGTTGCAGAATCTCATATCTATATCTCTCTGTGATTGTCTCCAATGATGACAAGCCTTTTTTTTTTCCACTGAGGGAGATGCCACCCCACACCATCACACTGCCTCCACCACAAGATGTTACCCTATCGGTGCAGCAATCAGCATAGCGTTTTCCACGTCTTCTCCACACTGTGACCCTATGATCCAACTGCCGTAGGCAGAATCTGGACTCATCTCTGAATATAACGTTCCTCCACATGTTCAGGTTCCAGTGCACGTGTTGCCGACACCAGCCCAAATGGGCCTGACGGTGAAGAGCAGTCATGGCAGGCCTCCTGGCAGCCCTATGAGGCCGGAGATTGACTGCGTGCAGTTCGTCCCAGATTGTCTGTGCAGAGAGCTGTTGGCCATATCGTCCTGCAAACCTTGACTGCAAATCTGTGGAAGACAGCCTACGGTACCTAAGTGCTGACAGGATGAGGAAACGGTGTCCTTTGGGTGTTGTCTTCTTGGGACGCCCATTTGCGGCCTGTCTCTGACATCCTCCATTATATGGAACTTGGCCTTCGGTTTGGAGATGGTGCTAGGGCTCACTCCAAACAATGCTGCAACTTGGTTTTGCGGAACACCTGCTTGAAGCTGCCCTATTGCACGGGCCCTATCCAGATCATTCAAATGTGGCATGCCGATTCTTTGAACAGACACCTACTGACCACTGTAGCAGGGCCCATTCTCACGGGCGCTGCCAATCAGATGCCAATCAGGCACCTGATTGGCAGCACCTTGGGCCCAGAAGTTCAAAAAAAGGTCAATAACAGCAAAATAAGCTGTTTGGCATTGGCAGGGAAGATTTGGCAACTTTTTCATGGGCGCAACCCACATACTCAGCTCTGCTACTCATCCCACAAATGCATGTTCCTCACAAATGTGGCATTATTTAAAAGAGTAATAAACAGGCTTTCCAATGGTATAAGATTTATTGCTAAGAAGAATAGTTACAACAAAGAAATAATCTACCAAACACAAATTCCCTTACTTTTTGCGCTAAGTTTATATTGAAACTATCTTCAATGATGCTCACATTTCTTAAAAATATCATTCAGTGTGGTCATGAAACATGAATAAGACAAACAATTAAGCAGACAATGTCGTCAAGGTCAAACATTACAAACGAGAGCAGCAAACAAGTGGATGTTTAATTTCTATTTGTATGGCAGTAATTCTTAGATTAAGTTAAAGAAAAAACTTGCAATCAAAGAAGTAAAAGGTGACTGGTCAACCAAACAATCAATCTGTCCTTATTGGTACAGCACCAATTTATAACCAGAAAGAGCAGGCCCAGGCTGTTCTCTTTGTTAGTTCTAAACATTAAAAACAAGCACTTTTTAATGACATGACACTTGATTCTTGGCACACTTTGTGTAAAAACTAAAGGAAAATGAACAACCAAACACACACAGCTTTTACAACTGCCTTGCACTGATTAAATATTCCCCCACCCCCCATTAAGAAAGCCACTGTTTATAAATGTGCCCATAATACATAGATTTGACCTCTGACATGATGCAAAAGATAAGAAATGATTAATCTCTTACTGTATGAAGGATAATCTTTCATAGAATTTGAGAATGATTAATTATAGCAATGCACATAGGGAGGGATGAATAAATGTAGAATTGATGCCACGATAATACCCGATGAAGGGATTCATATTAAGAAGAGTGGGTCACATTTCTGCCTTAAGTCTCTAGGTATTACTGTGAGATTTAGAAGAAACATGTTTATGTGTGCCATTGCATATTTAACATGTTATTGTGTATTACTTTTGAGCACTCCCTTTTCCTGGAAAATGAAATGACATCATACATGCTTTAAGATTAGTATACTATAAGGTCTTACTACTCATTTTTTATATATATATGTCAGGGACTTAGATAAACAACGCTCAAGACGGACTATAAGTACATGCTTTAGAACCAAAGTCAAATCATGGGATGGGCATGGATTTACTTCCATCAATATCTAGATAATCATAGGATTTGGTACCTTATTCAGCACATTGAATGCTTCGAATAAAGTTTGAACTTTTCACTCTTGAAATCTGTTGACCTGCTTCCCATGTATAAGTCTTCGATGTTAATATCTATATGTCCACATACATGTCTTTTTGATGTTGCAGATTAAAGTCATTTTGTTAACATCGAGTTTGCTCTAAGCGGATGAGATCCATGTGCTTCAGCAATCAATAGATTTCATGTAGCTGCTTCATGTAGGTCAGGCCATAGGCTTATAGAAAATGTAAAATCTTTATATAGGTCACTGCTTGCACTTCTACAGCAAACTGTATCTTTTTTACTTCATGGGAAGAGTTCATTGAACCACTGACACCTGAAGTAGTGGGAGAACAACTTTGTAAATATTCTTGTGAATGTGTAAGTTTCTTTGGGAGTGAAAGTGTGCATTACTATCTAAGATATTGTTCTTAATATTACTAAATCCAGATCTCTAAAGTCTTGACTTTTTTCTGTTCTCTCACTTGGTACTCTTAATTTAATGTGAACCACTCACTACATTTTGGCTTTAAAATGCCATTTACCTAATTGTAAATCATCCATCACACCAGCAATTCAATTTCTGAACAACAGTAGCCACTTACTGTTTTCTTTTTTTTTCCAATTGTCTGTCTGTTGTTGTTGTTTTTTTTTGCCTCAGTGTTAATTGCATAATATCCACAGCTGTAAGTTGTGCTGCAAAACAAAGTCAGACAAGAGCCTGGTGACATACCATACATGATAGAAATTACAAACTCTTAAAAGGTGTTTAGATGAATTTATTACATCAATGATGGCAAAAATCCTAGTCATGATAATTTTGATTATAATCATTGTCATTTTGATTCTGTGTGAATTTTGAATGATTAAATAGTAGTAGATTATTGTGTTTCATGAAAGGCAGCCATGTTTTTATCATAACATGCTAATAAGTATTGTTTTTATAAAGGTTTTTAATAAAGAGATGTGTGCTCAACTTAATGCATATCCGTGACACATAATAACTCCTCCTTTTTGGCTTTTTGTAATACCTGTATGAAGGTGGTTAAATCATTGTACTGATCTCAAGATTCGTATGTTAAAACATGAACTTTAGAAACTTACAGGTGCAAATACACTGCTTGCATGAAAGAGTCAGAGACAGCGGTAGAAAGAGAGATCTTAAAAGAATTATCACCTTTAACCTTATGATTTAAATCATTTATATTTAATTAACAGCCTACGTGATTCATATCTGTTTCTTGTGAAGAAAATTGAACTTGAAGAAACATCTGTACAGCTTAACAGGTGACCAACTAAACAGATTGCGCTTTTACTTTGAAATGCATACGGGAAATGATAATCTGCCTTTCATTCATGCTAAAATACTGACAGTCAGGATGCATTAAGTAAGTCTGCACTCTAAACTAGGGCTCTCAATATTTATCTACAGTCCCATCCAAATTTCATTTATTATTTTTTACAGATTTCGAATAATATTCGAATATTTATGCACATTTTTTTATTAATATGTAAAACGCTTTGCTTATCTTTGTGCTTGTGTGTGCCCGTAGACACTGCATTGTATTAAAGGTAGCTGTTAAGCCTTGAGAAAAGTCCATTAGTAGATTTTTTTGATGTCCAGTAGTGGCTGAAAGAATAGAACTTTCATGGGAGACACAAAACTACCACACATAAACACGTGTTCATACATAATACACACAAGTACACACACAAGCTTTCCATACGCAGTATTGCGCGTCATCCAATCTTGTTTACATAAACTGTCTGGCTACCCTTGTGCATGTTTGTGTGGCTATTTGTGTGAGTGTGTGTAGTTACTCAATTTTTGGCTACTGTTACGAAGACACCCATTTAAACACACACGGGTGATATTGGTTGTGTGAAATCAATCTGCGCACACGTCCAGTGGTCTGACCCATTTGGCTGCAGCAGTTTTAGCTGGGGAGCAGGTCAGGGTCTGGGAGAGAGGCCAAGGCTTTAGAACAGGCCAAAAACAACACCCACTGTGTGTTTGTGTGTGTGTGTGTCAGAGAGAGAGAGTGTTGGAGTCTGTCTGTGTGAAACATAAACAAACAGGCCTTTTTTGTTGAGGGAAGTGTTTTTAAAGTGCCTTGTCCTCAGATATGAGTCTCTCAGAAGCTGTTTAGAGATCTTAAAAAGAGATAAAGAGAAAGGTTTAAAGGGGGAAAGAGGTTTCTTGAACATCATAGTGCTCTCTGAGTGTTTATATGTGGTTTTGGAGCAATGTAGTCGAAGAAATTCACTGATTCCCTGCCTTTTTTTTGAGGAACTTTTTTTTAATAAATTGCTACACTTTTTTTCTAGCACAGTGTTTCATATAGCAGTGTCTTTTTCCCTCAACTTATCAAAAACCTGACACTTATGAATCTTATTAAGAGTAAGGTTTTTCATTAGGCTAATCTTTACTTGCCAATTTCCCTTTTATTTCTTAAAGTGTTGCTGTAACCAAGTTCAAAACAGGGGTAGAATTTAAAAAAACAATGAAATAGCCACATTTTAGCTTTTTTTATCCAACTTATTCCTAGCCCCTTTAGTACTATGCGTAAATTGTGAGTGTCTTCCAATGCCCTCTAACAAAATAAAATTTTGCATTGTAACAAGATGCTAATCCTGATTATTAGAACAATTGGGAGATTAAAATATGTTGAAGTCATCTGTTACACTTAAATTGGGATATCGTTATTCCTCTGCCCTCTAGTCAAAAGGGAAAATTAAGAATCTGCCTCTCATAAGGTACACAATATCAATCTAACTTTTTTAGCTTCATATAAGTATTTTCATATTTTCATAGGTGTACAGATAATGGTGTTTTGTTAAAGGAGTTGGCATTCAAACTAGAAGATGTAGAGCCCTGTCAGAGCCTTAACATTAGTTTGCGGATTTTCTGAAATTGTTATGTCACCGACTAGTCCCTCTTTTGATATGTGAACTTTATTGACATCCATTAATTGCTTGGTCGAATATTCAGTGTGGTCAGGCTTACCAAAAACTACATTATTTTCAGGCTTACCAAAACTACATTATTTTCAAATCTTAAACAGTTTTAAAAATGTGTGAGACCACAGACATAAGGGCAATATCATGTTATGATTCTCATTCATTCCTTTCAGAACAACGGCTGTTGATGATAAGTCCCTATAGTAAGCTGCAGAGAAAAACATATTTTTTTTTGACTGCTATCACTTCACCTGAAGTTCCACCCATAGTCATTTGTACAGTAGACCTCCCAGGAATATAGTGGGTATGTTCTCTTTGTGCTGTTTTCTGTGTGGGGGTTTAAAATATCTATTAAAGGGGCTTTTTTGTATGTATTCAGATCATAGAGTGACTGTAGTGATAAAGTGAACTTGACACATAGAAAGAGGAATGACATAAAGAAAAGAAGCCACAGGCCACATATGATCCCAGGCTGTCTGATTGGAGGACAACAGCTTCTGTACATGAGGCTCACATGTACATGGGGAGGGCGTAGTGCCCCAGGTTTCAGTGTTGTGAAAATAACCATTCTGTTATATCATATTGTTGGGAATTTTTCGTATACATGTGTCCTTTTGTATGCTGCCATCACCTAACCTCAGATTGATTGATCTTCTTTTATTTGTGATAATTTAAACTTGCTCTTCTTTACGCCACAGGCTACATTTGTGTGTCTAACTTTGATCTTTTGACTTTTTTTTTCTCTTTCAAACACTTTAAAGAAGACCCCACACAGCGCCGTGTGGCTGTGTTTGTGTGTGTATGTGAGACAGGGAGAGAGTCGTAAAGTGCTTTTACTGATTCACTCTTCTTTTCACGCTGGTGCAATCATGCAAACCAGAACAACTCAAGGTGAAAGGCGAAGCCCTGTGTGTGTCTTTGTGTGGTTTTGTGTGATTTTGGTCGTGACTCAGACTCACAGGTGTCTGTTAAAACAGATTCTCACAATTACTCCTTTGTTGAGCCACATAAAGTTCACCTCAGAGAATGTGACGGACAGGAACCTTGTGCAGGTATGTGTGAGGTCAGAGCTTATCTAACTGACACACACATGCAGCAGAAGACAAATGCATTTCTCTTTACAAACAGCTTAATGCCACCAGCACTGCTCAGGTCAGAAGGGGTCAAATGCCTCTGGCCTTCCTTATCACAGAAAAGCAGCACAGGTACACTACACACGCAGACACACATCAGACCTCCCTCCTTGACATCCGTCAGGATGGAGGATCTTGAACTCTATTAGAAACTTCAGCCAACCTCACCTGAGCCGTGTTAGATAGCTGGTAGCCTTCTCTTTTAGTTTTCATCTTGTGATGTGTTTGCTTTCAGGTTTCAGTGCCATCTCTGCAAACAGACCTCAATCCTACTAAGAGAGTGGAGTCATCTGTTCACTAAAAGGCTTAATGAACCTTGAACTTCTCCTAAAACTAGAGTAAATGTGTAAATCAAGCTAATTTGGAAACTAAAAGACAATAGCACTTGCACAGTGTCAGCATTTGTCATAAATTATGTTTCACTCTTAATATTCAGAAAAGTAAAAAATATATTTGTTTGCAATCATGTGATCCTGAATGTCTGTTTGGGGTCAGGAAGTGGAGACAGCCATTAAGAATGAATGGGAACGGAGGAAGGTTAGTACTTTACAGCTCTAAATGGACCTGTACACAGCAATTATCATAAGAAAATTTCTGCTGTATTGAATATGATTTCTGCATTTAACAATAAGGGATTTTTACAACAGTTTAACAGATTCATCTGATGTTGAGGCAATCATTAACTCAGATACTCAGTACTGCAGGCCTCTTAACGCCTGGTGTAATCTATTCAGCTGAAGGTAGACAAAAGTCCAGAGGGGTCTTGCACTGATTTAAGAGGTTAGCTGAGCCCCTTTAACTTAAAAAGAAAATCCACATTTTGTCACAAACATGCTTTTAATTGGAATACTGATGCACTGTCAACCGAATAAACCTTGTTAGGCAAGTGACCCAGTGATGACAAGTCGTTCACAAACAAGCCTGCTCTACACAACAGCTCTTCAATGTAAGAAGCGGTAGGTGACTTCCGTTTGAGTGCCAGTTTCCTTTCCTCCATCCTTTGTCATTTCAGTCCACATTTTGAAAGCCAAATTGTTACCAAATCAAGAGCCATTTGTGAGTCAAAAAACCCTCAGCTCTACTGAGCTATAGATCAGAACATAAAACAAAAAACAAACAAACAAACAAAAAAAAACAAGATACAATTTTAACCCCCTGAGACAGATGTTTTGGTATAAAACAGTAAGAGACACAGGTTACAAACAGTTAAACCCTTTTGAACCATAAAAACTTATCTAGTGAGCCTGGGGCGAGGGTGACTTTCCAGGGCATTTAGAAATTAAATCCAAGCGAGTAACTCCAAAATTGAACATCTTTTCTTCCGTTTTTAAATCGATTTTTAGATTGTTTTTGCCGCTAGCAGCTAATTCTATCCAACATACTGTCTGTTTTGTATCCCACAATGCATTGTGTCTGGGCTGTAACAACCAATGGTGGGCTGCTTCATTGTTGTGTCATACTTTGTCACTCTGCGCATGTACAGTGTATTTTGGTGAAGATAGCCCGAATAGCTCTCAATGGAGAGAGGGAGACAGAGAGCCTGTGGTTTGTCCTTTTTTGGAATTGCTTTGAATAATTGCACATATAAAGCTAACAAAAGAAATGCTATGACTTTTTTTGTAAACATGTGATAGACTTTTTGTCACGGAATGATTAATCCCTTTTTGGCCCCAACAGATGGGAGAACAAATTTGACATAAAAATTTTTGACTTTTAATGTGTTTAATTTTTTTTCTCTTGTCTTTGTTGTCTTTTAATTGTTTTCAAAATTCAAGTGACATTACTGCAGCTCACGTATTCTCAAAGCCCAGGTTGTGCTGATGAACAAATGTTTAGAGTTTAACTGAGCACCACAGGGTTGATGTTTAACAAGCTTTTTTAGGACATATGGAAGTCCAGGCAAGACAACATGGTCTAAAATATAGCGTAGGACTCAGAGGGTTAAGATGTTTTTTTTTTTTTTCGAGGGATGTAGGTTTGGAGCAGGTGCTGCTGTCATGCCCATCGCCATGTTCACAGATAAATAGATCATCACTTGGCACTTAGACTCCAGGAGTGGCTAGCGACATCAGCAGATCAAAACCTGTCCTGCCTTCAAATCCGCAGTTTTTTAACTTTAATAGTCTTTTCAAATTTTCATTGTCCAATGTCTGTGTGGTGAGTCAGAATTGTCTGTAAGCCTCCTCCTATGACATAGCAGTAGGATGTAACATTTGAGATTCTCACCTTCTGTGTTACAGATGAAACACATTGGCCATGTGAATAACATCTGGATTGTAATTTTGGTATGAAACCAGGAAATTCAGCTGTTCAGAAATCAGTGCTACGAATAATAAATCTATACCAGATGTTTGCAAATGGTGTGCGATGAAATAAGTCTAGTTGAACTGTAGAAGTTAGTCATTACAACTATAGAACACCTAAAGATACTGTAACACATTTAAGAGGCTGTCTTGCTTGGATCTGTATATGGTGTGCCTTGAGACTTTGCCTGATTGTAGGGGTGCTTGGGGCATCAAAGTTTGAAAACCACTGATCTAAACTACTTGAAAAGATTGCAGGGCTGTGAGAGCAAATTCCAGAAGTGAAAAGTAAAACAAGGCCACTAGTTTAGTGTTTATTTGCACTGAAATGAATTAATCACTGCCCTCTTAGGAGGATTGAAAAGTCAATTTGACACACCGATGACCCTACAAAGGGTTATTCAAACTGTTTGATTTGTTCTACAATTAAAAATTTACCAAGGTTAACAGTTTCTTAAAGGTTGAGGGCCCCAGTGATCAAATGATCTCTTGCTGGAAGTTAAGTCACACACATTAAATGAAATGGAAAATCAGGACTTCTGTGATCCTTACATGTGTACGTGAGATTGAAAGAGAAAATCACTAATGTGTCATGTAAGACTGTGCTCATTGTAGAAGTTGAACTGATTTGGTCTTACTGTGGATGTGGTGCAAGAAAACAAAAAGCCTACTAAAATACAAATTGCTGTCAGTGGAATAGTTCAACTAAAATCAGATAATATAAGAGGCTTTTTGTGTTGTCATTTTACTCTGTTGAAATATGATATGATTACCACATGAACTAGGACTAAATACTTTGCACTGCAACATTTTTTCAAAGAGCTTTTCCACTAAAATTCATACATATCCACAGAGAAAACTTGCATTGAATATACTCTTTTCCAAATGACATGACTAATTTTCTAAGTTGTTATAAGTGAATTGTTTTCCACCGTGCATAATTCAGACAATCAGTTGAATAATTATTTCATTAAAATGGTTAATTTGTCCTCGTCTGCCAACACAGAACATATTTTTCACACCCGTTTCTCTCTGGTTCTATCAATTAAAATCACATAATGAAGTGCAGTCTTTTTGTAATCACATATGGAGAAAATCCTGTTATGGTGGAATAAGGCTGTTACAGAGGGAGTGAACATGGTCAGAGGATTTTCCACAGTTGTTTTGTAGTTTGCCGTTATATCTGAGCTGACTTTGCCTCGGCGACTCTTGAGGATTGTCTTTGACTCGCAGGGGCCAAAGATGAAACGGCTGGAAAAGAAAAGCTCTGCGTTTGAGCTTTGGGGATTGGTTGTGCGTGTATGGGCAAAGGAGCAGAATCTGGTGGTGTTCATGTTGAACTCCGGGTTAGTGGGGTTGAGCAGACAGAGGAGGGGGTAGGCCATCATGTTACAAAGAAAGAGAAGATGATATTGAAGGGCTGGACTTTGAGCAACCCTCAGACCTTCTGTTGTTTCCCTCAGGGTGGTGGGTTGTGTTCCAAAGAGGTTATTTGTCATCCTGACCCTTAATAACTCCTTCAGTCCCAGACCATGAATGACCCGCTTTCAGATGAACTTACACAGAAAAGAGGGAAATCAACTTTAATGCTGTCTGGCCAAAAATTACCAAGTAGATTTGCACTTAAAAGTTTACATAATACTAAAGGCATGTCCAGCGGTTCCAGGTGTAGTCCCGAAGGAATGGGGACTTTGAAAGGTCAACAGGTGATTAATCTGTGAGATCTCGGTAGCTGACCTCTAACCTAACCTCTGGGAACCCAGCACTCCACATACAATCTCCATGAGAGGATTTGGTTTCCAATCCGCCTTGTTTCATCCCATTACCTCATTGGTTTAATCCATCAAGATATCAGAAATATTGTGATGTTTCTACATGGGTTGTGTTCATCTGGTATTCAGATATCAGTGAAATGAGTCCTCTAAGATAATTCTAACACACCAGAGTAACACTGAATTCTTCTCCTTCTACCCAGTCTCTTAATTTATGAACCTGTTCACCCTCTTAAAGTGCTGCAATAGCTCTAATAGCTGCGATTTAACTGTCTTTTATTTGAAACATTTTGCTTTTTTGTCTTGATTGTTGCTTAAACACCACAGGGAAAAAGCAATTTGTCTCTTTTCTCTTTCTCAGACACAATTTTATTCCAAGATGATCTCTAGTAGACACAAATAACAGAGACAGGCAAGTCTTTGTGTGGTCCTTTTTTAACACATTATTAGCATAACTCAAGAGGTTTTAGCTCTTACCTATAAAGTGAACATAAGATTTTATCACTTAACTCATGTTTGATGTGCAGCTGTTCAAACGACCCGGCATGATGATTCATGGACCTCACATCCATTCCTTATTCTCACAAAGAGGGCTCAGATCTCTCATCTCTTAGCCTTCTTTTTACTCTTGCCAAAATACTAAAAGTTATTCTTGTTTTTAATTGCTGGAAAAAAAATGGTACCTTTCCTCATGTATTGAGTATTTGGTTCAATCAAAGCTCAAGTAATTATAGCCTTGGTTTAAACAGAACTCAGCAAGGACACCTTAAAGATGGCTTTTTTCATTTGAAGTAGGCTGCCATAATTACCTTCATGCCACCTTCTCGATGGAAAGAGTTTTCATTTGTCTGCCTGGATTTGGCTGGCATAGTAGATTTAGAGGAGTTTAGCTCTCAAGTACAGAATTGTGAATTGAAAGAAATCTTGTGGAAGCCAAAACTGAGAACTTTTTGATTTTTTTAAGAAGGATCATAAATGTGAAAAATATGTTAAGTATAACTTGCCCAAAAGGCACAGATGACTGCACAGTTGAGATGTGGTAACCTCTACATGATAAAACAGAAAGATACAGAGGTATGTCTGAGAATGAAAGGATCTGTGAGTGTATTTTTTTTGATACTGTCCCCTGTATCGTGATTTACAGGAAACGTTGCTTGAAAAAAATTGATTTATATGAAGGACAATCATTTGTTACAATCACTCTGATTTTGGTTTGTTCTTTGTTTTGCTGAAAACTTATTTGGAATGGGAATGAATGGAATATTATTTATAATAGATCAATTATTTTGACCATTTATAGTAAATGTATCATTTATTTCTTGTACTTTAGCTCTTGCTTTTTTGTTTTGTTTAGTTTTTTATCCAAAGATATTTTATGTTGACATGATTAGATGATATTATTGAACTGTACTGTTTGAATTTAGCTGGTTTAAGGAATATTTGACTGTTCTTGAAGTAATGTATCTGAATATTTCCAGGTGTGACAGGTTATGTAAATGACACACAAATATCCATTCATTCATTCATTCATAGCTTAATGGTTCTCGTCCTTAATGTTAATAGCCATATTGCTTATAAAGGATTGCTTTAAAGTTATGTTATATTAAAAAGCATTAAAAACAGAGATGACACAGTATTTTACTCAGAGAAAAAGTTTATGAAGCCTTTTTTTGACATAGATTGTGTTAAACAGGGTGGTTGTTTGGCACAGTTGATGGAGTGGGAGCCCATGTAAAGAGGCTCTAGGCCTTGGTTCATCGGTCAGAGGTCCTGGCATGTTTGTTGAATGTCTTTCTCCCTCTCTCTCCCCATGTTTTCTGTTTCTCATGAGAAGTCATATCCAATAAATGCAAAAGCAGCCCATTTTTTTTAAAAACAAAAACGAAACAACAGAAAATAACACAAACCCAAAAAAATGAAACCAAACAGATAATTAAAAAATTCAGTGCAGTTTCAGTTATTTCATCCACCAGTTTCTGAAGAGGCATTTTAAGCCCAATTATAGACTGCTTGCATATTGTTATTGCTAGCTTCATCTAACTTCAGGCTCATTGAGAGGCAGGCAAAGAAATGAGGCTGATGCAGGCTGAATAAGTAGCGTTTTTTGCTGAAACACCAATCTACCTCATCATCTAAACAGCAACAAGTAAAGCCTCCTGGCAGACAGCTTCAACTAGCCCACCTGACAGTAAAACCAGCTACACCTCTTGCTAGTTTAAGTATGCAAAACTCTTAGGCCCGTTTCATACTGGTGGCATGTTTTGCTGCGTGCAGCTGCACGCACCGTCACAGCTTTCATAACAGACGTGTGTTGTCTGCGTCTTCCTGCTGTCACAGCCTTGTTTTTCCTAAGTTAAACGTCAATAAATCTTCCTACAAGTGACTTGATTCACTGTACAGCCAGGAAAATTCATGTTTAAAGCATTCTGTGCAAATGAGGGTATTTTCTCTAAGGAAATGCTAAACCAGGATTTAAAAATCACAAACCTAAGGTGCACTTGTACTGTGTTTATCTTGTTTATGACTTACTCTACCGATGTGAAAACAGAAAGCTTCATGAATAGTTGAAGATCACAGAATAACTTGATTAGACCATTCCATTTCAGCCTGTGTCCTTCAACAGGGTCTTCAAGAAATGAACTGCAAACATATTTTACCGATGTACACTGCATTCCAAATTATTATGCAAATGCCATTTTTTCTCTGATTTTCCTAAATAGTTGATACAAAAGGCAGTCAGTGTAATTTTCAAGTCATCAACCATTAGAGCATAATGCACATTTTATTAAACAAACCTCCCAATGATATGTCTTTTTTTTCCAAAAATAGAAAAAAATCAAAATGCACTGTTCCAAATTATTATGCAAAGCAGAGTTTCAAAACATTTTATAAGTTGTAAAGAACTGAAAATGGTCATTGTTGAATTTTGCAGTATTTGGAGGTCATATTTACTGAAATTAAAAGCTGAATATCCTCCCAGAGCTGCTGTTTTGATGTGAACTGCCTCCCACCCTCATAGATCTTTAGCTTGAGGATGCTCCAAAGGTTCTCAGTAGGGTTGAGGTCAGGGGAGGGTGTGGGCCACACCATGAGTTTCTCTCCTTTTATGCCCATAGCAGCCAATGACACAGAGGTATTCTTTGCAGCATGAGATGGTGCATTGTCATGCATGAAGATCATTTTGCTACAGAATGCACTGTTCTTCTTTTTGTACCATGGAAGAAAGTGGTCAGTCAGAAACTCTATATACTTTGCCATGGTCATTTTCACACCTTCAGGGACCCTAAGGGGCCTACCAGCTCTCTCCCTATGGTTCCAGTCCAAATAATGACTCTGCCAACTCCTTGCTGATGTCGCAGCCTTGTTGAGATTTGATGGTCATCCACCAACCATCCACAACTCCTCCATCTGGGCTGAATGGCACTCATCAGTAAGAAAAAACTGTTTGAAAGTTAGTCTTCATGTATTTCTGGGCCCACTGCAACCTTTTCTGCTTGTGATTATTGGTTTGGGGCCGAATAGTAGGTTTATACACGACTGCAAGCCTCTGGAGGATGCTACACCTTGAGGTTTGTGGGACTCCAGAGGCACCAGCAGCTTCAGATACCTGATTGTTGCTTTGTAATGGCATTTTAGCATCTGCTCTCTTAATCCGATGAATTTGTCTGGCAGAAACCTTCCTCAGAATGCTTTTATCTGCACAAACCAGTCTGTGCTCTGAATCAGCCACAAATGTCTTCACAGTACGACGATCACGCTTAAGTTTTCATGAAATATCGAATGTTTTCATACCTTGTCCAAGGCATTTCACTATTTGAGGCTTTTTGGTAGCAGAGTGATCCCTTTTCTTTCTTGTATTGCTTGAAACCTGTGGCCTGCTTAATAATGTGAAACATCCTTCTTAAGTAGTTTTCCTTTAATTAGGCAAACTAATGATCACAGGTATCTGAGATTGATTTCAGTGATCCAAAGAGCCCTGAAACACAATTCCATCCATGAGTTTAATTTTAAAAACAAAAAACTGAATGTTTATGACACTAAAATCCAATTTGCATAATGATTTGGAACACAGTGCAGATATCTGCAAATACCAGTTTCAGGTGGCTCTGTATCATTATCCCCTCTGGTTTGGCCAAAAGATCCACTTGGCATGTGAAGAAATCGAACAAAATGAAAGTCAAGACAAGCGTTTCTGCTGGTTTTATATTTTTACATTTGTAATGAGAAAACTTAAATGCTTTTGCTTGGTTAGTTACTAAGGAAAAGACAACTATTAATGTAACTTTATCAAAAAATCTTTTTTTTTTTTTTTTTTTTTTTTGCTCAAATTTAGCAGGACAAGTTTAACAGCCAATTGTCTTAGCCCTGTAGTTAAAAAATACTATTTCATTATATTTTCTGTCTGACCCCCCCCTGACAGAGCAAGCAGTCATTAATTGTTTGTTTAGGCTTCCTTGTATCATGGGTGCCTTTAAGTGTTAGGAGTTAGACGCCGAGTGTTAGCAGAGAGACGCCATGACTGTTGATAGAACTTGTTGATGATAAACCCTCAGTCTGTATTTGTGTGTGTATGTGTCTCAGTCTCTGGAGTATTGAGACTCTTTCTCTCCTAACAAACAGCTCCAAGACTCTCCAGTCTGTGTATCGTCTGTTGTGTGTGCATGTGTTAGTCATCTCTATTAGTCACGAGGAGTGACAGGGTTATATCAAACCTCCCTGGGTTACCGCAGGACACATGCATCAGTAGCGTGACTGACTTTGTGTGTGTGTGTGTGTGTGTGTGTGTGTGGAGCCAGTTTCTAACTCTGTTTGTTAGTGAAGACGTACCTTCATTAGTTTACACACACGCACTCACACACTTTAGGTTTAGGGTATCAGCTGGGGCTAATGTTTCACCGGAATAGGTAGCGGGAGGGGTAGCAGCTCCCTGAGGGCACTGAAAAAAAGAAAAACAAAGGCAAGAAAAAACAGATAAGACAAGCCAGGGAAAATGGGAGGGAAAAAGAGAGGCGGGAAGTGAGACAGGTTTGCCGCGATAACCTGCCATACTGGTGGGACTTGTCAACAATTTACCCCCACCTTTCCTCACCTCCTTCCCCTCCAGCTGATGATTCAGCAGGTAAAGTAAACGAAGCAGTCAGGGTTTCTGTGTGTTTTGACTCTCTGTCTTTGATTTAAAACCCATATTTAACCACACAGTTCAGAAAAAAAACAGGCAGAGCAAATAGCCGGTTTTAGTCTTCTCAGGCAGAGGGATTGTCTCTGACAAACACTGTGAGTCTTTGAACTCTGCTTTCAGCAGCTCTATAGGATGTCCACATGATGGGCATGTCATCTCGTGTTCGTTATGCTCTGGTTCAGCTCACATCATCTCAACTGTTAATTGAAAACTTGTCCTTTGTGTTGAAAATGTGTTTTCTTCCTTGAGCCTTGAATTTGAGGAAATTCGCCCAAAGGCCTGGAAATACTGTTGACAGGAAGAAATGTCTGAAGGGAAGGGATTGAGAAACATCTGTGCTAAAGTTCAAATTTGACAATATGTTTAAATTTTTCTCTTCTTTTAAAAACACCATAGGTAAATTCTTTTTCCAGGGAGCTCTCAATCCAAACAGTAACAAGAGATGATAAGTAAAGATGTGCTGTTCAGCCTTGTTCACCTCCATTGATTACTTGTTTTGAATTAAGGACTTAGTTCAACAAAAGTAGCGTGCTATTTACAAAATGGTATTTATGAAAACAGTACACACACATTTGGTTTCATGGATGAATTTCACCAAATGAGGAATAAACACTGATGATAGTGGTCATCCTGGTAAACATTCCTAGCTACTCACTGTGCATTTTCGGATCACTCTTAGCGTAAACCAGGAAAGGCGCTTTACTCTTTCCTTAAAAGACAATCCCAGGGAATGGGCCCTCCACAGCTGTGATTTGTTGATAGTGTCAATGTATGTGTGTTGGAGCAGTAGCATTTATGCTAGGTTTGGTGGCACTTTTCAAAAATTTTTGTGTACTTTTCTGCCCATTTTTGACACTTTCTATTTTTGCCTCTGTTTGCCCATTTTCCTAGTATTTAATCCTATTTCCCCCCATTGTTGCAAGTTTTACCTATTTTTGACACCATCTGCCCATAGCTACCTCTGATATCTCATTTTTGCCACTAAAATGGCAAAAATGGTACAAATTTTCACCATTTTTATGCCAATTTCTTCGGTTTCAATTGCAATTGGCTATTTTTATGCCCTTTTTCCCACTTTAAAAACATTTTTTGCCACTTATAACCCCCTTTCACCAGTTTTTCTGCTTTTTTTTGCAACTTTCAACCAATTTGTGCAACGTTCTTCCCATTTTAGGTCTCTTTTAACCAACTTTTGCCACTTTCAATCCTAGTTCCCCACCTGTTTCACTAATTTTTACCAAAACCCTTTCTGGCCACTTTCCTCTTTTTTTTTTTTTTAACTTCTGTTAACCCAGTTTTGCCCCTTTTGACCTGTTTTTGCCACTTTAAACCAGTTTGAATTCTGTTTTAGGAAAAATGGTTTACATTCTGAGGAAGGCTTTTTAAGGGCATAAACAATTTTTAAAGGTATTTGTTGCTTTGATAAATGTGGTTTTAATCATTAAAATAATAAGATATGGTTATCAAACTTTGCTTTCCAATGGACCATGATTTATCTGACCGCCATGGGCCCCCAGTTTGGCTGGGCCGCAGAAAGCTCTCCCATTTATCCCTCCTTACCCTCCTTATACCTCATTTTTATTTGTATAGATCAGTGATCATTAACTGGCGGCCCGATGCCACATCAGACCCCCCACGTCTTCTCATCCGGCCCCCAGAACATTATCAGCTTCAGAAATATGCAGAGGGAATGTTGATGTATATCCACTATATCTGTCTTTAAATTCCATATAGCTAATAAAATAAACCCAAATCCAGTTTTGATTAAAGCAATTTTATGCAGATTGTTTTAATATTTGATTCATTCTGCTGAAATCCACCTGTCAGTCATTATCAACAAATATGATGCATGATAAATATATACTTATCAGATCATTCTTGATTAAAATTGTGGTTTTCTCTCCACTTCAGGTGGTTTTCAGACTAAGGAACAATACTAAAAAACCTGTTTCTCGCAGGGTTATTTACTAATCATGATACAGAATGAAACTCAGTAATAGACAACCAAACTGCCCCAGAAATAATCAACTAAAATATCTCAATCACCCCCTTGCTGCTGGCTAAGGTATAGGGAATGAACTCACTTCAGAGGTTAAAAATAGAATACATTCAGAAGAAAACAAATTTATTTTTAAAAATGTGTTAATAAGACCAAAATGTCTTTGTTTTAGTTCATTTCAAAGTCCGGCCCCAATAGCATCATTATAGGAAAAAGCTGGCCACTGTACAAATGTAGTTGATGATCCTTGGTAGATATTTCAGTGCAGAAATTAGACATGCTGTAATTAATGCACTTTTAGATGGTTTGAAGTTGATTTTAGTTGCTTATGTCATTGTTTCTTAAAAGAAAGTGATATTGGTTTTGGACTCCCCTCAGCTCTGGCTGTTAGTGTAAGCACAACTGCTTTTTAGTAACTTTTTTTTTTTTTTTTTTTTTTTTTTTAATAAAAGGGTATTTTCAATGTTCTTACCAGAGGGTTGAGTAAAAATTACAACCTGAGGGGGCAAGGGAGCATTAAATTTAACAAAAACAACAACAACAACAACAATAATAATAACAATTTAAAAGGAAAAAAAAAATAATAATAATAATTGCAAGCACATCCTGCTTCCTTTTTAAAGTACTACTGATCTAGTCTATCCTTGTTGTATATCCTTTTCCAAATTAAATATCAGTATAACAGTGGAGTGTTTGAATCACATTCACATCTCTGTGAAGTGAACAAAAACATGTGTAAAACCCCTGCTGATGTTGCTTTATCCCTAGGCCAAAATCACTGAAATGGACAACTTAGAAACATTTCAGTCTCTTGTGCCTTTGCATGTCACTACTGATGAGGAGAACATCTGAGCAACCCTTACGACTTATGAAGCAAATGCTTCTATCAGTATGAGTATGAAATCAAAGCAGTTTGAATGTATTTGTGTTGTCTGTACATATTACACTCAACTGGTTATTTTCACAGCCTTCCAAGAAAAGGCAATGCAAGAAAATAAGAAACATTAACTTAGAGAAATCATCATCCTTGTTTGTATGGAAAGTTCCTGCCTCCTTATTGCACTGTTAAATCTGTTTGGATAAGACAAACTCGACACTCTGTCCTCATATGCTCTGAGTTTATCTGATTTGAGGATGGTGTTGTCATAATAATCCCAACCCATTGTTAGCACTAAAAGAACATAGTCATTAGTGCATATTTGCTTTGAGATTTTTCTGGTACAAAGTATACTTTTCTTCCACTTTTAAATTCATTAACAAATGTGAGGGAATACTATGTGGAGTTAAGCCTGTGTTTTGTTTATGCTGTCAGTTGTGATAGTGTGTTTGTGTGTAGAGGCGATTTAATCCAGGAAGCAGTGAAAGAGGGAGGGAGCCTTCCTGGCTTCATACCTGGCTGTGTGTGTCAATAAGTCTAGCACTGTGAATTGGCTCAGTTTAAACAACAGGAAACAGGGAGAGAACGAGTCATTAACTTCACAACAAGCTGAAACTGAGGTGTGTGTGTGTGTAGGGGTGTGTGTTTGTGTCTGAGAGAAAGGGCTTGTGGATAATGATTCTTGGCAGTTTCTTGAACATCCTTGTCTTATTGACACTTCCTCTGGATTATACCACATTTCCTTTCACAAACCACAAACATTCACGTTCACATTCACTCACACTCACACACAGCTTAACTTTAATTACAGGAGTTGAGTTTTCCTTCATTAAATACTGTTAATTTGTCATTAGTTTTCCCACACCACATTGCCCAGGCTTCCTGTCTAGAGAGAAAAGATCACACACACTTAAAGGTGAGAGCACAAGGTGCAATGTTTGCAGGAGAGGAGGAGGGAGAAAAATGGCTATGGGCTGAGAGTAATGATACTTACATAAGAGTGAGTGTGTCCTTAAAACATGTCAGAGCAGCAGTGAAACTCTATTCCTGTATTGGTCACAAAGAGCAGGTGTCAAAACAGGCCAGCCCTTACAAGTCCTTCCAAGAATAGTGTGTACAGAGTATGCTGTTTTTATTTCCCGTAAGACAATAACTTATTCTTTTTAAAGAGATTTTGTTGTTGATTTGATTTTGCTTCCTTCTTCATATATCACCACATCATTTAATCACATTAAGATCTTGATGCAAGTAGGCTGGTTGGGGGGACATTGGCAAAAATTAATAAAAAGCACCTGCTGTTTGCAATGGGGCACCAGTGAACAAAAAGTTCTTTATACATTTACAGTGGAATAGGCGAACACCCAGGTTAAGATTACACATTTTTTTTTTTTTTTACGTGATCATACCTCCTGCACCTCTTTTTACTCATTTATTCACAAAGATTCACTGTAAAAATGAACTTAATACTAAAGTCAGGATAGGGTTTGCCAGGGTGATGGAGTCAGAGTAGAATTCTTCTTTTGTCAGTGACCTTATTTGGGTCTGCTTGGGTTTTCCTCTTAATAAATAGCAGCATAAAACTGGAGAGCCTATCTTCCCCACATCTGTTCTGGAGCTGGGTCTTGATCAACTTCGGTTTGCACAATGTGTGCTCTACTGACGCATGTTTCTCTGGCAATGAGGAATAGACAGTGTTTTAAAGGGGACTTGATCAGGGAAGGAAAGGGCACTTTATCACGCTGTATCCAGTGAGAGGGAACATTGAAGGACACTCTGTCTCGTTTTTCCACTGGAAGTCACCTAAGAGAACACTTAACCACATTTTGTCCACTGGAGAAAGCACCCTTAAGGGCCTTTTACCACATTTTGTCTAATTGGAGAAGCACCATAAAGGGCCCTCTACCATGTTCATCCACTGATAGTGCATCAGATAGGGCCCTTTATAATCTGCTGCCCACTTGAATGGCAACCCTTGATGGCACTTGGATGTGTTTTGTCTTCCTTATTGGCAGCTTAGAGGGTGCTCAGTAACTTACAGGCCATGGTAGGGAACCCTGGTAAGTGCTTTCTGATATATTGACCACAAGAAGGGCATCCTTTGAAGGCACTTTGTCATGTTTTGTTCACTGGAAGCGATGATGAAGGTGTGAGAAATCCCCACCCCCACCCGAGTCCACTCGTGCTTTTCACAATACACTAACAATGCCTGTTATGGTGTCCCAGAACAAAAATTGAAGTAAGTTTGAGCATCTTTATGGCAATATCTGTTGTTAAATTACTAAAAGTTGCTCTGTAAATTGCACAAATACTACAGCGGTTTTGTACAGTTTAAAAAGTTTGCAGGAGTTTGCCAGTCATTTTTGATGGATTCATTCCTCTATTACACTCTTGTCTTACTAACAGATGTACTTTTTTATTTATTCATGTTCTTATCAGTTCTATTAGTCGGTTAAATAATGAACACTGTATTATTTAAAAATTTGTACTGAAAAGTAAAAACATTTTGACAATCATAGTTCCAAATTTGTGAAACATTACTCAAGGGGTCAGTAAATATTGCCTCTCGCTGAAGTTTATCATTGCCGTTTTTATCAATGAAATCCTTTAATGTGGCTTCGACTCATGAGCCTCAAGGTAATCTCTAATCCTGAGGGCTGAGGTTATGTTTGAGTTACCACAGTTTCCTCACTTGTTTCACATCTTCTCTATTTGCTAAAAAGGTCAGCTTCTATTAGTTTTTCTTTTCCCTTCAAACAAATCATATTTGTCAACTGATATGGGGAAGTACACGAGTTCTTTCCCATGTACCAAACGGGACAAGTACAAACTGCAACAGCACAGGATTAGATTTAACTGCACACACAAGCTGTTTCTTGTGCTGTTTGGTTTGATTTTTCTGCCTCTGATGTTGTTAAAAGTTTCAACACTTGTTACATAAAATTTTATTATTCTTTTTGTTGGTTGTAAATTAAGTTTTGCTTTTTCAAAACATCCTAAATCAACAGAAGTTAGCCATTGGTTTGACAAAGAGTCGCTACTTGTAGGTATTGACTGAGCTCACACAAATACAAACTGTGCTGCTAGACTTGCCATTACATACACAAGGATGCATGACTGAGAGAGTGACTGTGGCGTGGTGGTGACATGTAAACAATCTCTCACTAACATAATGGAAAGTCAAGTAGCAAGTCAGTAAAGTGTTAACTTCCTGTGTACTTACACACCCCTTGTACTCACAGACATATGCAAGGTCAGCTGACACTCAGGAACATCTAAGAACACAATCATGTTTCACTGTCTGACTCACCTTATAGTCTCTCTGTCATCTTATCTCTCCCTGTCTCTGTGTCTGAGTCATCCTGCACTGCAGAGTTCATTTCAACCATGCAGTTTCACTCACAATTAACACAACAGTATATGTATGTGTGTGTGTGTGTATTATTGTGCAACAGGTGTTCAGTCTCACATTTGTGTTGGTGTGTACTGAATTACTGCATACTATTGTCTACATGGAGGGAAATCTGGCGCCAAACTTACCAATACCATTTCAGTTTAACTTCTGTTACATATTCTCCAAATGTTAGGTCTTTAACTCAAATAATGTGACAGTTGATGCAAGTTTTACTTTAAACAAATTCTTAACCTCAACTAAAACTAGGTGTATTTTTCTAAGCTTTTTTGTATCAGGTGTCATGTAACATAAGCAGTATGTTAGCTTGTGTATGTAGTGAGCCAAAACACTGTGTAAGTGGGGAAAGCATGCACAGGTATAGTGAAAGAGATAATAGTTTTTCTTCAGCCATCATTATAGTCATTTTAATTTTTTTTATTGTATGGTTGATTTTTATCAGCGTTATCTTAAATTAAGCAATTCTATGAAAAAGAATTCATGGCAGATTAAATTTATCTCTGACAGAATAAAGGGAATAAAAATGTGATAATCCCCTTATTGGTGATATAATCTTCTATCAAATTGTTTTGTGCAGTTCAGTTGATTGATGTTCTGTTAAATCTATCAAAGTCCCCGTGATGAAGCTGATTTTCCTGAAGAGATCACACATCAGAGGGGCACTAATTGATTTTCTCTGACAGGTTCTTCCTCTCTCTCTGAAGAAAAGCCCAGATGATGCTGTTCTTGGACTCTTGTGACTATCAGCTTAATGATTCATAAAATGATTAGTTGGTTAGAAATAATTAGCCTGTTAATTACCTGTCTAACAGAAAATGGCCAAATTCAGTGAAAACAATGTTCAGCCCTGTTCTGGTTTGAGTTTTATGCTTTTGATTTAATTATTTTAACACTGAGCTTAACCCTGGGCTTGTCTGAAGAATTGACTGTAGAAAACATCAGGCAAAGCCTGAGTGACCTCAGCCTTTTGTTTTCTAAAAACAGTTCTTGAGGCCAATCTGCAAATGTCAACATTTAGAAAATACTATTGCAGACCTACTTCAGATTAAAATGTGCAAAATATTCAGTGTGACCCTTCCCGAGCCCATGCATATTCTCTCTGAGCCTATCCTGGCTTGTCCCAATAATTGTATTTATGGGGACAGGCTGGATTTGCACCAGACATTTTTTTTAATAGGCTGGCTCTTAAAAATACATAGTGCCACTTTTTAACAGCCTCTCTCTGTAATTATGTCAGAAACATACATTTAAATCAAAAAGTGACATTTAGTAAAACTGCTGCTTGGAATTCAGTTTTTTTAAGAATTTTAAAAATGTATTTATTTATTTTCATGCTGACAACCACAAGGTCTTGGTTACAATCTCTTGCCAAACAATGACATGACATGACATAAAACATAACACAGTTAACATTATCCAGTGGACTGGTATCAGAATCACACGAAACATTTATTTATACCCCAATACATAACACACACATTTAGATAATAACATAAATATATGTAAATTCCTATTCCATTCATGAACGGATGTCTGATTCCTTCAGGGGAACATGTTTTTTAGCGTTGTGAAAATTAACGCCTTTATATGGGTGTGTGTGTAACATCTGGTTCTTCTGCAGCCAGCCTCAAGTGGACACTCAAGGAACTGCTTTTTTTTTGTCCTTTTTTTGTTGCATTTCTGCACCGGCTTGATTTTTTTTAACCACTGAGGCTTCCACTTGGTAACATCGTAGTAAAAATAAAATCGGCTAAGAAACATTTTCAGTTTTGTTTCTTTAATATATTTTTACAGTTCAAAACAAATCCATATCTCACATACCCAGGGTTGAACCTGAACCTGTTGTTAGCCTGTATTATGACACTCAACAGAGCTCACTCAACCACTTCTTCACTCTCTTTGTGCTCACGATGTACCTCTGCTTCCCCGTCACACACTTGCCTTTCCCACCCTGTGCCTCTCATCCATATGAAGCTGCATTCAGCAAGAGACCATGTCTACTGTAGGGACTACTGACACATCAGTCTTTACAACTTTTGTGGCATCTTGATAGATTTTCAAAAGATTTTATGATTATTTAAATTTCCCATTGATGGTTTCACACTTAAGTTTGACTTTATCCAGATACTTTGGTTTCACTTTCTAGGTTGAAGCAGAGTAGATAGTGTAGGTGTGTGAACAGGTCTTTAGGATATATGATTGGGCCAGCAAACTTTCATTATGAACAAAACAACCAATGGGCTCCTGTCCCTGCTTTATGATGTGGTGCAATGGACACATATTGAAATAATAATAGCCAAGAAAAAAATCTCCATATACTTATTACAAATAGTAATTCTAATTTGTTAATCCATACATGTGGCAATTCAACAAAATGATCCTTATAGTGAGCCTTCCACAGAAAAAAAAACAAAAACATTTGTGGTTATGTTTTGTTGTAACTGGCATTAAAATAACCTTGAAGGTCTGTTAAACTGACACTAATCTATTTAGAGAGGTCCAGCTCTTTCTTATAATCTGAACTTTTTAACTTTAGGAATTTTAGTATGCAAAGCTCTACAGCTTTTTTTTTTTCAATAAAGAAAAGACATGTCAGCGCCATAACTTGTTTCAGCATCTCATATCATTAATAATAATTCTGGGTCAGTGTGTCTGAGTAGCTCGATAGACAGACGACAGAATATGCTGCCACTTAAAACGAGCCCAGCATTCATTTGATTCAGGTAAAGCTTTTATGTCGATCATTTATCTGGTGCTTTGATGTTATCCATATCTGAGCGGGTCAGGTCAGCACAGCGGGATGGGATGATGAATCACACTCTGCACGTGTGTCAATGAAGGTTGGATTAAATTGAAATAAAGTGCAAAAGGACTGTCCATTTAACGCCTGGCTAGACAGTCACTAGTGTCATGCCTCTGCACTGCAGCCCTCTCAGGCACATATATACTCTGCATGTGTGTGTTTTCTCGTGTCTGTGTGTGCGTGGATGGATTTGTGATGTGCGCTCCTATTACTCCTCCCTCAGACTAATGAAATGTGTGTGTGTGTTCTCATTACCCTTCTCCAGGGCTAATGAAGAATGTGTGTGTCTGCATGTGTAAGTGTGTGTGGTAAATTGAACTGCAGTTCTGCTCTGCTGTGTTCGGGCTGTTTCATTAAATGATAAAGTTTACTGATGACTGCAGAGGGATCATTATTTACTCGGCTCTCCATTCATTCCACAGCAGCCGCCTCGATCTTTACAAATGACCCGCTCAGCAGAAAGACAGAGGTTATTTTGCACTGCAGGTTCCCAGACAAATGACTCGGTATTCACTTAGCAGACTAACTGCAGAGCTGGGGTGTTTACAAATCCTATTTAGACTTTTTAGACCCAGCATCAGAGGTTTACCTGCAGCAAAGACAATTTTACCCAAACAAGGTCTTTGAGAAAATGAAAAATAAAAGATAATACCCCGGACAACAAACATGTGGTACCGAGATTTTGAATGGCTTTCCACCTCAAATATCCAAAACTCAGACACATCTTACTCATTTTTACAGGATTAATAAGGAAGAAAAATGACAAACTTTGATGCTGATTATCAGACTGTTTCTGAATAAAACTATTATGGCATTATTGCCCTGTGGAAGGTTTCCATCTGAGTGAAACACAATGGTTAAAAAGATAACATGTATAACTCCCTATTTTCTTCACCCACAAAATAGACCTGGAGATTAGATTGATTTATATGGAAAAATCAGTGAAGGTAGGTTGGGGGAGTCTTTCCAACAATTTGATAGCTCAAAGGCTTACTGAGGCCACAACGGGTCACATTGTTTCTTAACCAATCATTTGTCACCCTTCAACTGCAACATCAAAGATACCTGAATCTGCCTGCTGGTCTCTCATCTTTATTGCTTTTTTAAATGTCTTCTAGCTTTGAGGTATCTAAACTGTATGGAAACAGTTAACTTATTTAGTATTTTTTATTCATAATCAACCAGATCTAATGTGTGACCCAGTTAAAACTAATAATTCATCATCAGTCCTTAAAACACACTTTGAAGTTTAAGGATGAAAAAAGATAAGACTCCAGCTGATGTAGTGCTGTTGGCCATGCATACTGCTGATTTTTTCCATCGATATAGACTGATATGTACTGCCAATATGTTTGTTAGGAATAGCGGCCGAGAATTTAATTTTGGGGAATTACATTGTTTACTTTTACAACTGGAATTTTAAACTGGTATCCTGTTATCTGTCCTGTCACCTGTCCCTGTCTTCATCCTTGATGGTGCAAATGTTTGAGAAGAAAGAGAAAAAGAGACCTTTTCCTGTGTGTCTCTCTCTACCTCTGTAAACTGAGCTGCTACATGACAGTGCCATTACCTTCAGCTGCCATGGCTAAATCAAACACTTAAGTGGCTGAGTGATTACTCACAAGGGTCCTTATTCCCTTCCCTTGCTTCAGTCTCTTCCATCTCTCCTTTAAGAAGGTAGGAAGGAAAAAATTTCCCTTTAGATGTATACAATTGTGTGAAAGAGATGGTTTTTTTATTAGCTTATCTTACATAATAAAGCACTGTATATACTGAGGTATAAAGGACTATAACAGCAACCATTAAATCATGAAGAGAAGACATCTAGGTGAGGAAAAAAACACATCTCAACAGAGCAGGAATATTAAATACATAAAATCAAGCATCACAAGTAAAAATGATTAACAATGAAAGATCTGACCTGGATGCCACCATGAAAAAGACAACTTAAAACTGAACTTCACTGAAAATGGTCCAATAGATGTATTTCAGGCAGCATTCATGATAAGTGTTAACCATATGACACTTGATGTTTCAGTGCACACATTCCCCAGGGTTTGATCACATCTTCAATGAGTAAAATCTCATGAAATTGCTTCAAACAAAGATATGTCTGACCCTTGAATCGCTGCTGTAGCACATATTGTGTGTGCATCTGGATTTGATGAGGGTAGGAACTCGGCTTATTGGCTGATGTTTTTCTTTTTTTAGATATTTTTTTTGTCTTGCTAAGGGTCAAGTTTATCTTTCAAAGCATCTGTTGTCTGGATGATTATATTCATACTGTCAGAGCAAACTCCATTTTTCAAATGGGTCATCTAAGTGTGGCCCTGCAACAGTCGATAACCTCGATCTATCAGGGGCAGGATTTTGGAGAAATAAAGCTAAACTACTGTAAAAACAAAAGACTGTGCTATTGCACAGAGAAGGGTCTTGATGCTCAGTGTGCTTTTTTTAACAATGCAATGAGAAACTGTCTGCCAAGGTGACTGTTATGAATGAGGTGTTTCTATTATACAATTTGAATGTTAACAATGAGTTAAAGGCTTACTATCTGACTTTCAGAGCAGATTTTTTTAGACAAAAACAAACAATGTCCATTTCATAGATGATTTGTCTAATATCTAGCTATTTAACCCAGAGAAAAATTATTCCTACCATTTTGGAAAGTCTGTTGGTTCTTCTTTAGTTACACTCATTACTATGCTGTTCAAAATGATGCCACTGAGTAGGTGGGGCTGTTTCTCTTCTCTTAGGTGATAGCAGATATAACAGTTTGCCCTAAAACCCACAGGATCCATGTGTGCTGTGATCCATTTGTGATATAGTTTTACTCTGACTGATGGCACCTTCGCTTCCTGGGTCGGTTTCAGTGCTGTCCTAAGCTGCTGTGTCCCATGTTCACGAGCGTAGATGATACTGAGATGAAGAGATGATACAAACAATGCCTTACATTGCCTTTTCTGATGTCAGTTGGTGTTCATTTTGGGTCTGTTTTGGCATAGTCTTGATGTAGTGAAGGGATGTATAACTGCCATTCTGTACATGCTGTTTTATTTGAAATTTGCCAGATAGTATGTGTGTTGCCATGTCTGACTTCCTGTCTGGGTTAAACTGCTCTGGTGAGCTTGATGCATGCTGGAAGTGGCTCCATAGAAGCAGATATCGAGCAAAGCGGCCTGGCATCTCTTGCATGCATTAGAGATGGATTCTGGTGCGTGCCAAGGAAACACAGCATTGCGCCTTGTACAATTAGCTCCTAAATGCATGGCATGGATGACGCACTATGCAGATTGACTGTGGAAACTGAGGATAAGAGAAGGAGTGGTTGACGTGAGAAAAAAATGTACACGTCTAATTAAGTGATAGGTACTGTATGTATACCTACACTGGGTATGTTTGATTCTTTCTGTATTATTTAGAATTTATCTTATAAAGCCATTTAGTTAGTCAAAAATACAGAAAACAACTCTCAAGTTATGGTTCAGCTATAGGGTCAAAGAGATGAAAGATCTTCTTTAAACCTTTTTATAAAATGTGGAGGTGACATCCAACTTTTTAAAGTGCTGGATTGGACAGATGGTTTCATCTCAAAATAACCCTGAGCCCATCCTCTCATGAACATTGATTACGTGTGACTTGAACATCATTTGCACATAATATGTCATGGTTCTGTAATCTTCAGACTTCAGTCCTTGTAGAATTTGTTTTCACTTCCTTCCCAGCTGCTGCTCTCTCTCTCTCCGCTGCACACACATTACACAAGAGCTGTAGGATTACATGTTAATGTGATTTTATTTTAGAGTTCAGTTTCCTCAAGACAGAAGCTTTCCAAACTTTTTAAATTTGACAGAAGATCTCCCTACACTCGATCTTGTTCCCATCTTTCTTCCTTGGTTGCCTCTCTCCCCCCTCACTGTCCACATCAGCCCCAGTGTGCCACACATTATCATTTCAGAGAGCACACTGCACAGATGGATAGCATGCTCTCTTTCCGACAGATGAATAGGTAAATATTTACCTTCCAGATTGTCGTTATTCCATCCTCATCACTCCATCCCTCCACCTATCTCCTCCCTCTCTAAATCTCCCTGCCACACTTGTCTGTTTCTTCTCTTTGCTGTCGTCTTTTAGGGTTCTTCTTCTGTCCCAGTAGTCTCGCCTTCATCTTATCACGGGGCCGCTCACAGGCATCTGTTGTGCAAACACTCTCACACACACGCTCTTATTTTGAATATATAATGGAGAAGATAGCTTTATGTATAAAACTCACATATGTATGCATGTAGGAGAGCCTCAGCAAACAAAGATTTGAAAATAATTGTGCTGAAGACAATGGCGTGTTTTATGAAGCTTAATTCAGCCCATCGAGGCGGATGGGGGGCCTGATGTGTGCTTATCTTGAGTTTTAATTAAAAGACTTTAGTCTCCTATGAACACACTCTCTGTGTAAATGCTAAATCAGATTGGTAGCGCACTTTGGCTAATGGAGGTGACTGTCTTCAGGGGTGTGCTCTCTGTGCCTCCATGAGGCAGCAGGAGAAATGACAGGAACAAAGCACACACCTATTTCCCATTCTTATTATCTCTTTTGATTCAGGGGCCGGGTGTGTTTTTATTCTAAAGTGCAGAAATAATCACAGGGTTAGCATCTGACTGCTAGTTGTTAATAAAAATGGTTCCACAATCCTCCTTTCTGTCATAGTACAGAAGTTTACATAGCATGTTTTCATGCTATTTGTTTGCTTTCCATTAAAAATGATTGTTCATCTCTAGCGCTGTCAAACAGAGGTCGAATTAAAAGTAGCCACTATAAACAGATATTTAAAGACTATAATTAGACAAACAGCAGAGGCAATGAGACACTTTTCCTGGTGCATATTTCTATTTGTTAGTGCCTTCTGAAAATATTGTATATGATGAAACTGGATGACTGTGATTCTGCCTTTTTTTTATTCCTTCATGCCTGACATAACAGATAATGTCTCTCTGCTCTGTCTGTTTATCTCCTCTCCACACACCAAAGAGACTCATCCTGCTCTGTCAGTGTTTCTCTGAGTCTGCATTCAGGTCCCAATGCATTGGTTAGATAACTCTTTTTGTTTATTATGAGATATGTCATGGTTTAATGGGACAATTCCAGAAATATTGTAAACTTTTACGTACATCCTTTCATTTTTGCCAACAGTTGCTATCACAATCAGTATGTCTAGCTCCACTTAACACTGGTTAGAAACAGGAAATGTATGTCAGATGTTGTTTTTTTGCAGATTTACTGTAAAATCGAAGTCAGGTGAAAATAGGTTGGATGCAAATAAAACTGGCATGCATGGTATGAGGAAAAGGAATGGTGCAAAGGTAATCCCTAAACCATGTCCAACACTATGTTACACAAGTTCATGCCAGATTGGACATAAAAGCCTGTCTGATGTTTTAAAAATAACCCTTAATTCAAGTTGGTTTAACTGAAAGCAAGTTGAGCTGTCCTCTTCTCTTGATTTCCCTCTGTCTCTGTGTCTTTGCCTCTCTGTGTTTTTGGAAGGTGAACAATAACAAGATACATTTCTCCTCTCTCATTTTAACAAGGCAGAGTATCAGCACAGTTCTTGTTCATTAGTATCACACATGACACCTCCATCACCCTCAGATCTGGGAGAGACAGAGGTGTCAAAATGACTGTGTGCACGCATGTTTTTTTATTCTCTGTCAGCCTCCAGCTCAAGAAAATCTGCAAAAGCCAATTCACACTCGTCTCTCCTGCTGCTCTTTCTCTCTGTATTCTACCTCCATGTGTTATTTTCCAACCTTGGCCTAAATTCAAGTTTTTTTTTCTGGCAAAGGTGTAAATTTTCTTAGTACTGCTGCGAGAATGAAAAGGACACACTTGCTTCCTGAAATATATACCTCTGCACCATGACTACCACCAGGGGCCATGGCAAATTAGATAAACAAGCCTTGGGGGACGAAAAATACAGTTATCTTTAGAGGCTAGAAAAATGTGCTTTTCTCCCATTGCTAATTTTATTTACTTTCCCTTCCACTTTCATTAAGGAAATTGCTTAGGGGACTCCATTTAGATTGATATTTAAGTCTCCTGTGAGAAGATTCATAATTATTGCAGTTTATTGAAACTTTCTATTCAATCTCTTTAGGAGCAGAATGATCATATACTATATGATAAAAAAAAAAAAAAAACATGCAAACTGAAGCAACATGCCCATAACAATACTGATGACCATAATATGACATGGGGGGGGGTCCAAAACTGAACAATACATTTTCTTACATTCAGAGCTCTTTTCATGATTAATTATCATTGCAAGTCCACAGGCTGCAAAATTCCTTTGTTTACTTAACACAATAAAAGATTAAAACTGTGTATTTTATGTTAAATACTCGAAGGGCCACTGCTGGAGGGCTTTCATCTAAATTTTAATGACAAATAGAGAATTATTCATTCATTCATCTATTTAACCATTCAGTGCTCAGACTTTTTATTTTAATCTATTTTGGTTTTACTTTTTCATTGAGTAGTCATCAGGCAGATCAGTGAGGTCAAGGATGCCTCTGTCTCCAGGCTATTGGTTAATATTAATGACCAATCGAAATCCATCAATAGGTCAGAGGTTATCACAGAGTTGCAGATGCAGGAAGTTAATGTAATTAAAGATGCATCTTGTTGTCGATGGTGGAGAAGATGTCATTTCCACTCTTTTCTTACTGTCTTTGTAGGGATGTCTTTCTTGTAGTTGGTCTGATGTGTAAGCTTTCTTAAATTATTTATCTTCAAGCAAATGGAACCTGTTTTAGTCTCGGTTACACATGACAAGCTGGGATATACTCACAGACTGCCTGGCATACAAAATGCTATTTATTACGTTCAAAGTCTCCCACCTGTATTTAGTTTTTTATATTGTAACCATTTTATTCAGTGTCTTTTCCTGCTCAAAATTATTTTCAGTTATTTCCCTAATTTGTTACTATTCCCAGTCTAACTTTAAGGAGAAAAAAGGACCGTCTCAGTAATCACTGCATCCTCAAAAAACACAGTAATTGGAAAGCCAGTTTGTTGCAGTTTGTTATTTTCATCTGTGCTTCTCAGAATGCTATTTTGCATAAAGTGTAGAATCTTTATACTCCTTATTTATCCATGTATGGTAATTCACAGCTCTGTTAGCTAGTAGAGATGATGTTAACTGCCTTTGGGATCATGTTGTATACTAACACTTCAAAACAGCCTTCATATCAATGAAAATGTGAATTATGAACTCTGGAGATAGAAGGGTTTCTGACTGACATATGGCTTAGCCTTGGAGTTCTTCTCAAAGCTGTCCAACTGCTGTCAATACAAACAAAATATACACAGCTGATCAATGCATCTATTCCCACACCTTACTGGCTAGCATTAATTCAATAAGCTAGCAGATCAATAATCAATAGCTATTGATCTGCAGCAGAGATTGCTAATCAGGGTTTGATTGGCTGAATGAGTCCACGGAGAGAATACTTCAGCTTTCTTTAATGCAGTGATGCTTCACATGATTTTTTTCATGCGTGCATCAACATCAACAGTGGGAAAATGCCAAAGCTTGGATTAGGTATGAATAATTGATCAAGTAGAAGTTTGATGAAAAATGTCAAAGTGAGTAGTATTCCTTCAGTTTGTGTTTATCTCTTTGGTTTTTTTTTCCAAAGAGATTCATACTCATGATCTTCTTTGAAAAGATATGATACCTATGCTAATTTATTGTGTGTTATTAGCTGCAGAAATACCATGAGTTTTAGGTGTCAACAGATTAAACTGATGCCAAACCAAGTTCTCTGGTACAGTGGTTCTCAGGACCCACCACCAGCTCTTTAAGGAGCAATTGCACCCCAAATTCTGAACAATTTTAACAATTAAAATTCATTTAACAAAGAAAATTGAAGTATTGTATATGGAATAAACATGACTTGATGAAGAGACAGGAAAAGCTTGCCATTATAGAATCCCAGAACTAACATGCATGAACACACTGCTGTTTGTTTCATCCCTGTGGTAAGGCATACATTTTCTGGTGTTTTCTTCATATTTAGAGAAACTAATGGATATTAAAATGGGAAGAGCAGTTTTGTATCTCCCAGAAATTGAGTTATATAAGCTTAAATCTCCTCCCATTGAAAATTGATTTATGATCTAAATTTTTCTCTGTATCTGCTTTCAGGGTTCCAGGTGTAACCATTGCAACTGATATTATTTGTGGTTTTCCTGGTGAAACAGAAGAAGACTTTCAGGAGACAGTGGAGTTGGTGAAGCACTATCGGTTCCCAAGTCTCTTTATCAACCAGTTCTACCCCAGACCTGGTACACCTGCTGCCAAGATGGAGCAAGTCCCAGCACACGTGGTGAGTGTGGACATCCAAGTTTTTGTATTTTTTCGTTAACTTGTCTAACATACACATGAGGGTTATTTAGCAGTCATGAGAAGTGGTAGAAATTCAATATGTTGCCACGTTTGTAGCACAATTCATTTTATCTTGACACAAAATGTTCAACAATATTTGACACGTTAAAGACCACTTAAAACGTACTATTAGTAGAAATATAACAGGTTTTTTGGGTTACTGCTCTGTAAAGATTCCGTTCATCACAAAGAAACATAAATTCCCAGATTTGTGATTCTAAGTTTCACAAATGTATCATTATTGTTTTATAAACTAATATCAGTGCAGCTTATCGTTAGGTTCATCTCGTGATATTTAGAACTATCTGTGATAGTTGGTTCAGCCTGTGATCTATTAAACGAGAAAAGAGGAAGATAAAATAAAATACAAAATAAAAAGCCACACAGAAATTAGTAGCCTAATTTCTCCTCATTTGAAACAATAAAAACATAAAAATGCAAATTTAGATCTGGCATTTCAGAACAGTGTATCATATTTATGAACTGTGCTGTGATACCAATTTTGGTAAATAGCCAGTGCAGTGATGACGCGAGCAAAATCCTGACTCATTTTTCATCAGTGAAGATTCACAGACTAGTAAATGTAAACACAAGATGAGACATTGCAACAGAGCTGGAGCAAAGCACTTAAATAAATGCTTGTAGACTGTTTTTTGTACTTCTACAAGTCTGCGTTTAGTCTTTTAAGTTTGTTAGCAACAGTAATGTCTTCGACCCTTTCTGCTTTCACATCTGGAGGCTTTTTCAAAACTGGGTGGAGATGGAGAAAACTCGGCGGATCTTTCTGCTCTGCAGCTCTATCTACTAGAGCAGTCTTTTCTTCTTCATGTGTTTTGTTTCCCTGCCTTTTTTCTCTTCTTTGTTGGTTGTTTAATAGCGGTCAGTAAACACTTACAAACATGACTGCCACCTGGATTGTGGTAATTACTGTTATCTTTGTGAGGTTTTTTCCTCCCTTTTTTTAATAGTTCAGATGTATTTGTCATGTGACTACATGCACCAAACCATGACCCTGAACTGTCAAAGTTCAGGGCCAAAACAAATACCGTTACACCCCTGGTACCTATTAGTATCCTGTAACTGAAGTGCAGGACTGTAAATTTTGTTTTGAATTTCATTAAAGCTGGGGTGTCCAAACTACAACCCAAGGGCTGGAAACAGGAATGAGAGAGCAAGGAAAGACTTGCGGGAAAGAGGACACAGGCTGGACATACGGCTTGATCGGACTGCAAGGCCATCTGTGCCCTGTTAACAAACATTTTGACAGGAAGAATAAATTGGATTGCTTTTTTCTGGACTAAATTGAGACAACAATGAAAATGGTAAAAATATTCACAACCAAAAACAACACTATCTTGATTCGTAATGCCTTGAAGGATAAAATTGAAAGGATTATGTTGGCATGAATGGCACTCCTTTGCTTTGATTTATCACTCTAATAATTTTCAAGCACTGACACTCTGATAAAGTCTGGCAGCTTTGTGCAGTTTGCTCTTTTTTGTGTCTGAATGTAAAGATGAGATGTCTCTCCTCTCTGCTGCACAAAGGTTGCTCAACCATGATGTATGAAGGTTTTTCTTAAAGCATATTCAATCACTAAGCATATCACTTGATTGGTTTTACCAACTTTGATACATTAAAGGGGAGGTTTATTATATAACGTATTAAAGCAGCCCCATCCTCTTAGATTTTCTTTTGTATGCAGCCTTTATTGAAAAAGTTTATACGCCCCTGCATTAAATGCTTTTTTTTTTCACAAAAACAGAAAAAATAGCTCAGTTTGAAGACCATTATATGCAGGCACTGGATTGAAAAAATGCACATTTTATTCAAACATCACACTTCTTTGATCTTGCTTCTCCACTTTTCTGTAGTTTAGACAACAATTAAAGACCTACTTACACCATTACTCATTGTAGAGGTTAAAACGATATTTTCAAATGCACTTGGTGGATCAGCTTTGAAACAAGACAATAATTTTAAGATATAACACTTACCAAACTACATTCAAAACAACCCAAGCAGTAGTATACACAAGAACTCATTATTAATGTACATGAATATATGCTGACTGACAGTGTGCATGTGTGAATGTGCTTGCTGTGTGTGCATGTACTGCACTTTAAGTTGAATTACAAATTTGCATCTGTGAGTATTGAGGAAACACAGGCCGGCCTCCTGTCATCTGCAAATGTAAAAGCCTGTTCCAGTTCTGTCATGACTTCGGTATGAATTTTAATAATACTAATCCTTGAAGACTTTTTAGGGAGGCTTGTGTGACAGCTTCAAACAGAACACACGCGCTTCACATGCTCAATGAACGCTAACAGTTTTAATGTGTAAATGATTAGATGTAAGAGCCTGTATTTGCTGCTGGCAGTTTACTGAAATAGAAAATACAAATTTGTTTACAGTGGAGACGTTGTGTGTTTATATTTAAGTGTTTATCTGATAACCAACTGATTCTAATAGGATTAAGATTTATGACAATAAAATCTCAATCAAACTTTAATTTTTTCCTCAGATGAAGCATCATTACTGTATTCCACAAGAAAATTGTCTTTTATACTGTTAGGATAAAACCGAAAGGCTTAGGTCAAGCTAGGTAAAGCTAAAACTCTCAACTATTTACGGAATAAAAGTACAGAAAGAATTTCGTTTATTTTATGTCCTTTATTTTCATCACAAAGCTATAGGTTTCTGAATGCTTTTTAGCTATTTTAACCCTTTGTCTCATTATAATTCCCGTTTCACCTTTACCTTTTATTCTTTGTATGACCACGATACCTGAAAAATTCTCTCCTTTTCTTTTTTTCTCTCAGCATGTTGGTTAAGGAGACTGTTAATGAAGCTTTAATTGCTGTAAATGTTCTTCTAAGAGAGACAGCTGGAGAGGAAAAGGAAAGGTTGATTGGACCTGGAGCTTTTTCTTCAGGTTTCTCAGCCACATAGTCCTCTGGCAGAGCTGCAGTCATCTATATTATAGTAATACAAATGCACTTTTTCCGGCTGTATGTTAATTCTGCTAGTAAGAAGACAAGATAGCTGTTCAAATTTTGCTGATCTTGATGGTTTTCATCAGCCACTCAAATATCTCAACTATAGATTCTTACTTGCATCTGTACTTTCCTCCTACTGCTCTATTGTTTTATTTTATCTGAATCAAAGCATCCCCTTCAAAGATACTGTAAAACATTTATATGCAACAAAACCCAACATTTCTCCCATTATTGAATCTTTGCCTTTTATTTCTTTGACTTTTTCTTTGGTTTGACCTCCTACATTATGCTATATCCCACACTATATGTTCTCTCTCCTCATGTGCCTGCACTCTCTTCTTCTTTACCATCAAAGTGTTGACACATCTCTTTCAAGTAGAGCGTCTTCATAAGTCATTCTCTTTTTCCTCTCCCTCCTATGTCTTTTCGTTCTCTGAGGAGACGCTGAATGTGTCTTGGAGGGATCAATCCCCAGACAACCACATCTCTGCATCTCCTCTTCTTATCTTTTTCCCCCCTCTCCTGTCTTTCCACTACATCTGTCTCATCCCACTTTTATTGTCAGCAGTTGGATGTCAGCACACATCTATCCCAATCCTCTTTTCACTGGCAGCTCTTCTAGTGTCAGGCTTTGGTGCTTTTCTGCTCTCTGACGGAAGCTTTCATCACCAAATCAACCCTTTTTTTCAATGTGATGTAATTTATGAAAAAGTTGGCAACTTTAAGACATTTTTTTGTTTTGTGCATGCATTTCTAACTGTCTAGAATGAATCTATTTGCATTTCTATGAGCCATTTTAGTTGATGTTTAAGTGTTTAAATAAAGTGGATGGTGAGCTCATTTGTAACCTGACAGAGACTAGTTAAAGGTGAGAGGGAGGGTCAAAATAATATGTTAGGGTCCCTGTAACCAGTACACCTGCCTCCATGGTTAAAGCCGTGCCCAACATCACATCATCAGTCTTCATGCACCTGTTCTTACACACATAAACACCTATAGACAACCACATAAACACACACACACAGTGAGTGGTGGCAGCTAGGCGACGTCTAGGCCATGTAGGGTCAGTCATTAATAAAGTGCACCAGATGGTTTGTCTGGAACACAACTGTGTTGAAAAGCCACAGGAGGGATGGATGGAGGACTAGATGGAGTAGGAAGCAGGCACAGAAGGAGGCCTGAGAGGGGAGGAGAAGGTTCGAGAGGTGGCCTGAATGAAAGAAAAAAGCTTAAAGGAGAAGGAGATGAATGAAGGAAGTAAAGTTAGACAAAAATGGACAACAGCAGGGGTACTGTGGGGCCTCAAGTGGCACCTGAAGGGCCACCAGCCTCCTTTTAAAACTAATGGGCTGCTATGAGAGCTTGATACCTAAATTTAACAGCTATGGCTGTATGGAAGTTATTCTCACCATTTGGATCAAGCTGGTGGTCAGTGTCTATGCTTTATAGAAGTATTATGAGTGCTAATATTTGCCTTTATTGTTTAAAAATTCAAAGCCAAGTAGATTTCTGTAACACCAATTCTCACCTATTTTGACTTTTGAGTCATAAGTTGAGTAATTTAGTATATTTCAGAACAGTTTTATCATATAATATAAAACTTACATGCATCTGCTTGCACAATAAACAGAATGATTAACATTATTGGTAGAAAAAACTCTCTTCCTGTTAGAATTGCATAAATTAATTTCTACGATTATGAGTCGGTTCAACATTTCCGAGAATTGATATTTTTAAACATTTTTTTATTACATCCTGAGTGTATTTTTAACTCAAACCCGCTGCAAGTACTTTCCTTCATTTGCTGGTTCAGACACGAATGCCTCAGGAGGATGTGCGGCTCATTAGCTGCGCTGTTAGCGGCTCTTAGTGTTGGTAAAGTTTACATTGCAGTGTCTGTCATACAGTACTGATGTAATGACTGCACTGTCTATAGAGCCCGGAGTTACTCAGCCCATCCTGTTTCCCCCCCAAAAACACGTCTTAGACTCACTCCAGATTCTAAAATCCCAGGTATGAGGCAGCCTGGCCTGACGTATTCACCAAGTGTGCTAAGCTAAAGTAATGTGGCCTACCTAAGGAATGGTTCATATGCCCAAATTCACATAATATAGACACTTTCACCCAGAGTAAAAAAAAAAGCAGAATATTAACCAACAACTGCTCAACAGCACAGACAACAAAATTAATAGGATTTATCATCTGCTTCATGTTAAAGATCGGTGTTACAGTTTAAGGAGTGACCATGTTGACTTGTGACTTTAAGTAAAATCTGTATGGGATAATAACGGATATCAAAAACTTAAGGAACCCTTTTAGTTAGTTTTTCATTTAAAACATATCTCCTAAGCATATCTTACACATAACGGAACATGTTCTGTGTTTTAACATAAAACATTTTTTTTAACATAGAAATAATATATAGACCCTTAATGCACAGCAGACTGAAGCAGGGGCTGAAATGATCATCTCTTTATATGAAATTAGAGTATGGGTTTTGAATGGGGAATCAGTTTGAGCCAACAATCAATTCTGAATTAAATTAAATAGTGAGAAACTTAAAGATTCACATTTCTAATTATTGGTGTTGCATGTAGCAGTTCTCATCTCACATTTTCCTTTAGCTGACACCCCCAAAAAAAAAAAAAAAAACAACTCTAAAAATCCACTGTGGATAAGAACCATGCAAACCTATAATGTGACAGATTAAATTGGTGAATGGACAATATTATATATAAATTTCAACATTTTGATTTGAGCACTCCAGTGTCACTTTCAGCTCTCCAGAGCAACCACGCCCCCTTTTGAATGAAAACAAGCCCAAGAATGAAAGGCAGTAGATTAGAAATCAATAATAGCAACAGGAATTAATGCCACTGAGTTGCATTTGCACAGTGAAGGAGAAAATCTCTACATACTGACTATGGCTAATGTTATAAAGGTGTAATTCCAATGCTGTTAAAAACACATACAGTAGTTCTGTAATAAGGAGATAGGGCACAACAAATGGAAATAGGATGTAGACCTAACATTCACGGGATTATTCCAGTCAGAATGAGATTTAAACTTAACATTTTCAATAAGAAAGGTGCCAGCATTGTTTGGTTAAAAACAAAACAAGAATGGTTGCTCCTATTTATTGCAGAAAGGGCCAGCAACAATTTTTGTTAGGTGAAAGCATGCATGAAAATACGTGATGTCAATAATAAAGATAGTAATTTAGTTCTACTTCTGGACTCATTTGACAGTTTATTACATGTACTGCAGGTCTTGGGTTTCACTCACTTTATTATAAGTAATCAAAAATGTTCTCAGTGCTTGTTTGCAATGAAATTGCTGCTAACTTAAGGCTGAATTATACTAGAACACAGGTGTCTGATTCCTTGGTAATCAAATGCATGGTGCTTTCTAGCTGTTTCATAAACCCAAATGTCATTGATTATTGACACAGCCTGTAACTGTCTTTTAAAAATACTTTAATACTCACCTCAGATGAATACTTTTAGGTGAGTAAGTGCTATAGCCAAAAGTTTTCATAGGTCCTTTTACACAAAACGGCTCTGATAATAACAAAGAAAGGTGGAGATGTTGTCATTAAGTTATGATCGGGTTTCCACAGTGCTTTTCCCATCGGGGCTTTTAGTTACTTGTGCATTTTCTTGGCTTGTAAACTAGCATCTGTTACAAGACTTTTGCAGATCATAAATTTTACTATGACTAATTTGAAATACTGACATCCTCATTCGGCAGTTATATTAAGAATACTGTTTAGCTTCGACAGTCTCTTCTCCAGCTAAGACAAAAACAGATATTTGAATAGAAAACCTCACAGACTTTACTTTGTTTTAGAATACATGTGCAGAGAGCATCCAGCTGTGATGTGGTCCAGGTGTTTGAGGTATCTGTAGGTCTAACTTATTACCTATTGTAATAGATGATGTATGAGAGTGTGCAGATAACAGGGGCAGATGGAAAGAATAGGAGACCACAGGGATGGAGGGAGAGAAGGGAGCATGTTGAGAATAAAGGGATGTGAATGCTATTAGCTTGGCTCTCCATAATCATCCCCAGGTGACCAGAACTTAGCCTTGATAAATGGACTTGCTAAGAGGATAGTGTGTGTGCGCATGTCTGTGTGTGTTGGGACGCCCATTGGTATGCAAGGAAGACTTGAGAAGGAGCAGCTGCTGGAGAGGAGGCGAGAAAAAAAGTGATACAGAAGGAGATTAGCTATTCTAGTGGGACAGTGTTTTTAATTTCCCCAGGTTGTAATTGGTTAAGAACTCCATTACCCAGAACGCACCAGTGCGGCAGCTGTCAAAGTGAAACAGCTGGCCAGCCACCAGTAGCTTCATCTCCAAGCTTCACCATCATTTATCTATGCCTGGACAAACACATACAAACACACACAGATATATCAGGGGAGATAATAACACTTGACTAAAGGTAGTCTAACAGGTATTAAGGTTGAGTTAATGGTTAAGTTGCTGTCTCAGGCCAGGTAGACCTGAACTTGATTAATGAGGATTTTTCCATTAAAGAGGAAGATATAAGACACTGCATTTAATTTGTACAGTATTTTGCTTGCGACATTCAAAAGCATTTTTGACTAGAAAGATCTGCAGTTTATGCTGCAGTTTCTGTAAACTGAAGGACTGATCATGATCATACTTTGCTAGAAGGAAACACCAAACATTAAACATCAGGAAGCTTTGTATAAAAAGTGAGATTTTGAAGTTAATTTTGGAAATGAAACTTACTCAGTTACTATCTGAACTTGAGCGGTCTGCAGAGACAGGAGAAACAGTAATGAATGGAACATGTGTAAATGGGCTTGAGCTTGTATAGCGCATTCATTGTCTTTTTACAACTTAAATGGCTTTTACACTGCAGGTCACACCTACCCATTCACACCCCTTTACTCCACCATTACTCATAATAATAATAATAATAATAATAATAATAATAATAATAATAAACTTTATTTGTATAGCACCTTTAAAAACAGAGGTTTACAAAGTGCTTTGACAACAGGCAGAATCACAGTTACAAAGCAAAACACAAACAGCAAAACATCACAAGAAAACAAAACCCTCACAACAGAAGAACCCATGAAAAACTCAGCCAGCAATGTAACTCCAGCACATGAAAACTAGAAGAACATTCTAAAGACAAAAATGGTTTCAGTTTAGAAAGACATCATAAAAACCCAGCTATGGAAGATTCTGTAATAAAAATGAAGACCAAGAATAAAAATAAAAACCCAGAATAACCTATACCAATCGAGGCAACACAGGAATCAACTACATAAAAGAGACCTAAGGACCAGAAATGTAAAAGCATGTAAAATATTAGGAAGAGACGGAAAGGAATATAAATCAAAATTATAAGAGGGAGAATAAAAACAATTAAAATGTGTAGAGATTAATAAGTCAGTATACGAAATTAAAATTCTAGACAGTAAAAGATATTTATCATAATCATGATAATGATAATAGTCTGGTAAGACCGACATAGCAGCAAGAAGAGGGGGACACAATAAAAGCAGGGGAGGGCTCTAAAAAGCAAGTAAGAGAGGTGGAGATATTGCATAAGAATCAATAAGCATAAAATACAAAGTCGTGAAGAGCAGATATAGAGGTTTTAAGGTTAATTTTGACAGTAAAATAGAAGAACTAGAGAGAGAAATGATAAAAAGATGGAAGACAGTAAAAGACATTAGACAACATCACATAAAAGCAAGTCTATAAAAATGAGTTTTAAGAAGTGATTTAAAAGATGTCACTGATTCAGCATGCCTTATTTCCTTGGGCAGGTCGTTCCAAAGTCGTTCCATTATTCCAGTGTGTGGCCATTAGTACTAGCTAATCCAGTTCAAATGCATCCAAACCCATTTACATGCCACTAAAGTAGCATTGGGAGCATATTGGGGTCAAGCATCTTACCCAAGAAAACATCAACACACACAACATGGAACTGCAGATTACTGAGCTACAGTTGGCTGAAAAGAAATCAGACATTAAAAAAAAAATCAAAGACATTAAAGTAGAAGATAACAACTTCTGTGTGTCACTCTCCCTGTGTTCTGCTTCATCACCAGGGAACTTGGTTCAATAAGTGAAGTTGGCCGTCTCTCAGCTGTGACGTTTCGATAGGGTTTGATTTGACCCTCATAGGGTACTTGATTACAAAAAGAGAATCCTCATTTTTTCTCTCATTAATTTGCATTCAGTACTCCATTATGACAAAGCGCAAAAAATAATTTTAGAATGTTGCAAATTCATTAAACATGACAACATGACAATGACCCTAAGTCCACTGTCAAGACAACACAGGAGTAACGTAGGGACAACTCTGTGTATGTCCTAGAGTGGCCCAGCCAGAGCCCTGACTTGAACCCTATCAAACATCTCTGGAGAGACCTGAAAATGGCTGGCCACCAACGGTCCCCATCTTACCTGACTGAGCTTGATAGGATTTGCAAAGAATGACAGAAAATCCCCAATCCAGGTATGCAACGCTTGTTGCATCATAAAGACTTGAGGGTATTATTGCTGCTAGAGGTGATCAACCAAGTACTGAGTAAAGGGTCTGACTACCTATGTCAATGTGATTTTTCAATTTGTTTTCATTTAATGAATTTGCAAACATTTCTAAAATTCTGTTTTTTCTTTTCCATTATGGGGTACTGAGTGTAGATTGATTAGAGAAAAAGTGTTTTATCAGTTGTAACATTAGGCTGCAGCATAACAAAATAAAATAAATAAAATTGTGAAGGGGATCTGAATACTCTCTGAATGCATGGTATATATAAAATAATGTGTCAAATCAGCATAACAGTCACATTGCTGAAGTTAGGGGGTGAAAAAACAGAAATGCCTTACTTATACATCAGTGAATAGAACATGTAGCAGATCAGACTCATGTCATTGTTCAGTATCTTCCACATGGTATGTGTTTTGACCTCTATAGAGAGAGAACAGTCACACATCGGACAAAATATGATGACCATTATGATCTTGTTTGATGCTTTAGGAAGTGTTACTCCTTCACACATGAACATGACTACACACTGATGTGCCCGGGGTTTTTCTCTGGAGTAACATAACACACATAGGCTGTGGGTGTAGGCTCCATAACACCAACATCTGCCTGTCATTATGGAAGACAAACAGACACATACTCTAAGAGCCGGAAGCTGATACAGCACAGGCTAAGGCAAGATCACTGCTACCTTGCCCCAAACACAGTCTTACTAGGCCTTACTGATATAATGTTCATGCACTTTTCAATGTAGACACATGTTTTCAATGTTTAGTTATTGCATACTTTGACTAAGTAGTATTTGATAGAGGATACTGGTTTGACAACAATTATTTCCTCATTTTAACATTGTTTTGATCGTGTATTGCTTTTAACTTATAGAAATAATAGGAAAGTTTAAACACCTTTAAAAATTGCATATCTTGCCTCTGGGCCAATATTTCAGTTTATTTTTTTATAAGTGCAAGTGTTTGCATGTGTGTGTGTTTGTTGCAGGAGAGTGTGTGCTACTTTCTACTATAATCCCGATTGTGTTTGGGGTCTGTGTATGAGTACAAGTGTACACATCCATGTAATGTCACTTCCCGTTAGACACAGCATCCGTCTCTGGCGGCAACAACAGATGGACGTAATGGTAACAACCATCGTTCATCATCACTGTGGTGACAGGTCCAAAGACACACAAACACACACACAGAATGGCTTTGCATTACTGGGCTGCATCTAACAAAACCCTCCATGGCATGCTAGATTAACTTCTCTGGTTGACGGACCACACATGCATGCATGCACACACACAATAGCACACGTACCTGTATTCTGACACATTAGTGCGCAGCACACTAATAAAGCTCTTAAAATTAAAGATACAATGAATTATGAAAGGTAACACTTGACTTGCTCAAAGATGGATTACCCCATGAACCACTGACTTTGAACTAAGGTGTTAGTTCATGTAAAATAGTGTTTCGTTGTTTTGTTTTAAACTTGTTTAACTGTTTTTAACAGTTAAGTTGTACAGTCCATTCAATATTTAGGAACAAAGTGTGGTTGCGTGCCTTTGTAGCTGTGTAAGCATCATTTGAATGTTATAGTTCCTGAGCCATCCAAATCAGGATTCAAGTTGGACTCGAGTCTGAGTCCTGGACTCGAGTACTACAACACTGCTTCCTGTTACATGGCGAGACATCAAACTTTGACAAACCCCCTTAAGTTTTGGACATGAGTTGAAAATATTTTTTCTACTTGGTCTTTCTGAGCTCTACACATTTATGATGCAGGTTCAAATTAATTTTGTAGTAGTAGTAATCTCAGAATGAGGCCTGAAAATGTTCCCTTTTAAATGATCTTGTCAACAAACCTGAAAACTACTGGACTTCCTTTTGATTTGGTGATGTGTTGGAGAGGCTTTTTGGCAGGTGCTGGTGTCATACATTTACTTAAATAATTTAATTACCCTAGGTTGAATGTGCTGTGGAGGCTGAAGTTTTGGTATTGTTTGGGTGGGGCGATGAGCCATTTAGCTATACCTACTTGAAAAATTCCTTACTTTTAATTTCTCCACTTGGTTCATATCTATCAATTTTAATGGAAATACAAGTTTCAAATGTGTTCAAAATACTATTCCCTGTTTCATGGAAATGCATTCCAAAAGCAGAAGTGTTGGTGTCAGACCTGTGAACTTTTCAAGATAGATTAAGAACACATAAGATTGAACTAAGTAGTTTTGAGAGCAGTTTGGTGAACTCTGTAGGGATTGTCCCTGGTTTCTTTAAGAAACAGCCACCATTAAAGAGACATCAAAGTTCGAGGAACCACCACAATGACCACCAAAAAAGTCAATATTTACCCATTTTTACACACTGATTAAAGTACTTCCTGTTTAATGGCAAACAAAAAAATGCAGTGGCTGCATCATTGGATCAGGTGTCATGGTCTTCTAAGCAGTGCAAGGTGAAGGTCTTTAGATGTGCTTGAGCAAAACTGAGTGGGAATTGATCAACCCCACAGGAATTAAGTAACTAATAACTTTCTGTGTAAAGTGGCAATGTGATCAGTTAAAAAAAAAACAGTAGTTTCAAGTAGTTGTGTTTAGGTTGGCACTCTAGTTGAGCACATGAAGTTTAGTGAAGATATGAACATTTACAGCTAAGTTAAAACAGTTTGAAATTTTATGGCAAAGCATCATGTCACAATCCAGATATGCAGTCATACCGTCCCTACACTCTGACAAAAGCTCACAGATACTGGTACACATCATGACCAACATCTTTTGGGTTTCCTGTGCAAATTTGATGCTGAAATTTTTATTGTATTAGGAGGTATACCTACGAATGTGAGAACGAGATTATTCCTTTTACCACGAGCAATGAGGCGCTATATTTTTTTACAAAATGTATAAATGTTTTCAGTTGGGGTTAAAAAATAAAGGATAGGAATAAATGAAGAGATCAAAAAATGTAGACCAACATTTTGACACATATTTAAGGTTCATGCTAGAGGGTTGATGATGCTGCATTACATTACATGGCATTGTTTGTGTTTATTGAACTGCCATTTTATATTGCTATATGATAAATGTCAATGAAAGAAACAGGGATTTCTTGTCAAAGAAGGGAAGATGGCGCATAAAAGTACTTATTTGTACATCGCTTTCCACATTATTATTCAAATGACATTTTTCTCTTATTTTCCTCAATATTAATGCAAATGACAGAATATTTTTCAAGTCATCAGCCATTAGAGCATAATTCAAAACAGATAATAGAAGACATCTGTGGCTGATTCAGAGCAGACGGGTTCATGCAGATAAAGTCATAATGAGGAAGGTTTCTGATGGACAAATACATCGGATTAAGAGAGCAGATGCTAGAATGCCATCACAAAACAGCAAACAAGTATCTGAAGCTGCTGGTGCCTCTAGAGTCCCACCAACCTCAAGGTGTAGGATCCTCCAGAGGCTTGCAATCATGCATTAATCTGCTATTCAGCCACCCCTCACCAATGCTCACAAGCAGAAACGGTTGCAGTGGGCCCAGAAATACACGAAGACTCATTTTCAAACTGTCTTTTTTACTGCTGAGTGCTGTGCAACCCTGGATGGTCCAGATGGAGGAGTAGTGGATGGTTGGTGGATGGCCACCATGTCCCAATAAGGCTGTGACGTCAGCAAGGAGGTGACGGAGTCATGTTTTGGGCCAGATTCATGAGGAGAGAGCTGGTAGGCCCCTTAGGGTCCCTGAATGGTTGAAAATGACCTCAGCAAAGTATATAGAGTTTCTGACTGACCACACTTTCTTCCACTGTACAAAAAGTGACTGACCACTTTCTTCCATGATACAAAAAGAAGAGCAGTTCCTTCTGTAGCAAAAATTTCTTCATGCATTACAATGCACCATCTCATGCTGCAAAGAATACCTCTGTGTCATTGGCTGCTATGGGCATAAAAGGAGAGAAACTCATGGTGTGGCTCCCATCCTCCCCTGACCTCAACCCAGTTGAGAACCTTCAGAGCATCCTCAAGCTAAAGATCTATGAGGGTGAGAGGCAGTTCACATCAAAACAGCAGCTCTGGGAGGCAATTCTTACATCCTGCAAAGAAATTCAAGCAGAAAATCTCCAAAAACTCACAAGTTCAGTGGATGCAAGAATAGTGAAGGTGATATCAAAGAAGGGCTCCTATGTTAACATGTAACTTTGCCTATTAAGATGTTTTTGATTGAAATAACTTTTGATTTCAGTAAATATGACCTCCTAATGCTGCAAATTCAATGAGTGACACTTTTTTCAGTTCATTACAACCTATAAAATCTTTTAAAACTCTGTTTTTCATTATAATGTGGAACAGTGCATTTTTAGGTTTTAATTAAAAAAACAATATTATTATTATTATTATAAATTGGTTATCTTTATGAAGTTTGTTGAAAAATATTTGAATTACGCTCTAATGGCTGATGACTTGGAAACTATTCTGTCATTTGCATTAATATTTAGGAAAATAAGAGGAAAATGTAATTTGCGTAATAATGTGGAAAGTGGTGTATGCTCTGATCTTGTGCAGTCCAGGATGACATGCCCTGACCAGGTAAGAGTTTAAAAAAAAATGGCTCAAATGTAAAAAGTGCTGTACCTGTACAGAGCATACACTGCCTATTTTAACCTCAACTTGCTCCGCATTAAAAATATTTTCACATCCTCTTCTCCACAGTCCAAGCTTCTGCTCGTAGCTTCTGATTAGTTCCAAAGGTGCAACTCTTGCTGTAGTTTCAGCTCAAGGGCACACCAGCAGCAGCTGCTGTGGGATTATGAAAACATTTCGTAATCACTTCCCTTTAGCAAGCTTTTTCCACACTCGATCTGGAATTTAAACAGAGAATTTATAAACCATCTATGTCCTTCTGCTTACCTCAATGTCAGTAGAATCTTATAAGAAAACTACAGCAATGATAAAAGATTTCCACATTATTTAATGCCTGTATATGTCTGGATGAAGAGAGGGATAACTCAGTTTTCTTTCACTTTTATACTTTTAGAGGATTCTTCTTTTGTTTTCATTTTGGATTTAGAACTACCTCATATTTGGCATGTTTCAACAGCTTTATTTTGAACAGCATGTGTTCAGATTGGTCAATATTCAGCTTGTTTGGTTATATGTTCCTGTGGTTTTTGTTTTTGTGTGCATGTATGTTGGTGCTATTGAACTGGATAAATTCTGCTGGGAGCTCATTGGGGGTTGAGAAATCCTTACCTGCGGTTACATGTGCCTCACAATTCTCCACACACATACACAAACCATCAGACATCACCGAGTACAGAGTGATGGAGGGATGGAAGGAGGCAAACGGATGGTGTTGAGGAGAAATGATGAGAGAATTGCTCTCACCTAAGGTGCTCCAGGCAGTGAGAAAGACAGTGGAGGGACAGAATTATAAGCGGACAGATGGGGTGAGAGAGTGGAGACGGTATGATCAGTATGAGTATTTCTTCACTGGAGAAAAAACACGGGGAGCAAGGGATAGGTAGAGCACAGAGGGAAAGCTGTAAAGGCAAAGACAACGAAAGAAAGGACGATTTTTGAGATCCTGGAGAGCCCTTTGGCAGAGGGAACGAGAGAGAATCAGGAGAAAACAAGGAGGAAAGGATGGTAGAAGGACAGGGCTGATGATTACAGGATTGTATGGATCACAAGAGCCCTGAGTGAACAGGGAATGAGTAAGAGGATGGTAGAAATGGAGCGTGGGGAAGAAAAAGACATAGGGCTAGAAGAAATGAGATATACCCAGACAGAAGGAACAGAGGGAAGGGCAAGAGGCTGTGATATGTGTGGTGATGAAAGGATGAACCAGAATTAAGATGTAAAAATACAAGCAGTGGTACCCGAAGAGTAAGAAGAACTGTGGTTTAAAAAATGCCTTGCCTGATGATATTTTACCCCTTTCTTTGCAGAAAGTTACAGTTTTTTAAAATTCATTTTAATGCTTTCTTTACTTTGTTGAGCTTTGTGTTTACTTTTACAATAAAATATGATACAATAAGGCAATGAAGTGCAATATCTTATTATTGGGATGCACTTAACTGGATTTTTGCCAGTGTCTGATATGCAGATATTTAGAAATTAATTTTGGCCAATATAGACATCAACATGGATCTGTTATTGTTGTTCAGACCTAAAACTTCAGTCCTTAAAACACAGAAATTAAAGTTTGAGGATGAATAAATTAACACATTTCAGTTCTTAAAACATACTTTGAAGTGTAAGGAACAATGATTAATAAAGAAAAAGACTTCAGCTGACGTAGGTCTGTTTGTCCAGCCTAAACTCCGGTAACTTATTTGTTCATACAGCCAATATCTGCAGATGATATAGGCAGAGATCTATAGCCAAAATTGATTTTAAATATTGGCAGAAATGTTCCTATCTGCCAGTACCGATAATTGACTTTTTAAGCTAATATCTGCCAATACTGATACCATGCCAGTAAAAAAACTGTGCGTCCCTAGTTATGATATAATGCAGTATTTATAACCCAATATGCAAAATGTGACCCACAGTAGTATAACGTCACTCTACAACTTGTTTATGGCAAGACAATCATATCGTACATCCCACTATTTGGTTAAAGGCTTAAATTGTGACGTAATGTACTTTAGTATAACTGCTATGATTTTCTTAAAAGATACCTCGCTCTGGTTTGTTGCTTTCAGCCCTACATTGATTGTACTGCGCTTCCTTTAATTTCTTAATGTTACTTTTAGATGCAGAAACATGTTTCAGACATGTTTATGAAGCCCTCCCTCTCCAACTGTGTTAGCCTTTCCCTCACAAAGGGAAAGAAAGTTAACCCCCATTTCCCATCTGTTTAGAGTTCCTGTTTGTGAAGAGTTTGGACAGCAGAACCAACAGACCTTTTGACCTCAAAGAAAAAAATCACAAATCAAATCAACTTTCGACTGCATATCTAAATATATGGTATTACAATAGCTACACACAGTCAAAAACCTACGGACAAGGTATGCAATAAGGGGATGCTAATGCAATGTTGAAATTTGTTTTGTTTTGAGAGACTAGTGCCATAGTAGGCATATGCTAGATTGACAGTGGTATATTATACGTTTAACTGAAAAATATAAGCATCCCCTAAATATGACTCTGTGTCTGTTTCAGCTCTGATCATCTTCTTCCTCCTTGTCACTGTTGTCTCACCTTGTCCCATTGTTTTTTTTCTTCTTTTATCCCCTGTCAACTTCTTCTTTGGTCAGTCCAGTTCTGTTCATGATAATGCCCTTTAAGTCAGTCATGAAGGTGTCATGATGAGGTCTAATTGGTAGGAAATCAAAGCTAATTAAAAAGAGAAAAGAAAAGAAAATGAACATGGCGCCATAAGACAACTGTGTTTTAAATCAGGACAATTATATATTCCTGTAGCCATATGTTGTCCAAATCCTAATCTCAGTTTTACTGGTTAAAAACAACACACAAGCACAGCTAGTAATACTTTTTAGTGAGGAAATCTTTTCCATCTTTTCAACTGAAAAACATAAACTGTATGTATGGTCAGTGCACATATATTTTTCTTCCTTCTTTACATCCTAAAGGGGTCTTTGCCTGTCCTAAAGCTCCAATTTTTCTGTCATGATATAATGATGCCTGTGTGTCGTTTTAAACTTGCTGGCTGTCTGCTGTGTATGTACAGATCTGGCCTTAGGACACTGACTCCAGACCTTTCTATGTACTAAAAAGACAGAAGGAGGAGAGAAGGCATGGAAATGAATGCACGCTCCCTTAAGCTACAGCAGCGTGTACATATATCCTTCCCCCTTAGCCAGACATGGCCTAATCAGCAAGCTAATTAGCACTCTTTGTAACTGCATCGGCCTCATGTAACTGATTGCATTAACAACTGCCACACATCAAACAGTCATGTCTCATGCATTTGCATTTCATTACACATTAAGGACATGCAAGGTAAAGGCCAGATTTAGAGCCATAACAACATGAGAAAATTAGAAATATTTTCCACCATAGGAGGTTGACAGATAATTCTGTTTTATTCTTCAGCTTTTCTTTTATATTTTGCGTTTAATGAATCACTATGGAGATTTATCTTCCTTCATTGTAAGAGGCTCAGTAAGTCCACATGAGTCAAGCTGTCTCATGAGTCCATAATTATTCCATATGTTAATTTTTATCTGTGAGGCAAGCAGAGAAAATTTAGTGTCAGGAGCGTTATTTTTACATCACTAATGATATACTTAAAGATAAGATAAAGAGATACGGTAAAATGTATGTATCCTGATCAATGTTGCCATAAAGCAGACACACTACACGTACTGAGGGACTGCTTACCAGTATGTTATGCCATCAGTGAGTGTGTTTACATGGACTTTGGTATCTCTGTTATGAGTCATATCCTGGTTTTTATCATATTCAGAATACTGTGTTTACACCAAGGTTATAACAGTTTTGGATTTTTTACTATTTTTTATTTGTATTTCGTTTTTACTTTCTTTGTTCAATTTCAGTATAGTTTAATTAGTGTTTACTGCTGGTTTAGTTTATAGTTTACAAAAATGCTTTGTTTTAGTTTTTATTAGTTTTAGGGTTTTTTTTTTCGGTTACATATCAGGGCTAAGTCAACATCATGCATTTTTAAAACCATTTTGAACAGGCTACGTTTTTACTTACCACTTTATTTAAAGATGATGTTTGATTACAACTCCAGACACAAAACTACCACCTAGTGAAGTTTTAACCGATCAAATCAGGCCATTTTACACTATCCAGGCTTGGGTGTCAGTGCCAGTCAGTATGGTTGTGTCAAAGACTAAAACTAAGGATATTTTGTCTCTATTTTTATTTTGTTTTAGTTAGTTTTTTAAGCGCTCTATACAGCTTTAGTTTGCGTTTTTTTGGTAAAGCTTAGTTTTAATTTAGTTTCAGTTTACTAAAATGATTTTCATATTTTAGTTTTAGTTATTTAGTTCATTTAAATTAACTATAATAACCTTGGTTTACACGCAACCAGAGAAACCTAGTTTGTCATATCCATGTACATAACAAATGGAGGTATCCCAGTTTCTAATCACTAAATCATTTCTACACACGCATCTGTGGTGTTTACTTTTACAGCACAAACTGTGGCTTTTTTATCTGAGAAAAATGAGACCACTGTAAATTATTTTGGGCTTAACACTATAACATGCCTACATCAAGTTGAAGATATGGTATTCATCTTGTTCCAATAATGTTCAAATTTCCATGAATATGAAGCAGTTATAAATAGTATTAATCACTCAGAAAGTTTAACCAAGACTCCAAGACAGACCTTAGCAATCCCACAAATAGATTCATTCACTAAATAATGGACCTGAACAGCTTTAGAGTAAAGGTATTATGTGAAAGCATCTTAGATACTTAAGTATCTTAAGTAAAATTAAAGTTAGTAGAATAAAGTTGCACCTGCGCAGGTAGTCTGCCGCTGTCAGAAAATGGGATATGGCATTTATGTGGTACAGTATCCTGTTTTTTGGAGTTTTACAGGTAGCAAAGCTGGGTTTCTCAAAACTGGGATACTGGCATATCTCAGTTTCTGACAAGGTATACAGGCACAAACAGAAACAAGGACACCCAAGAAACCCAAGAAAGATTTTGATGTCCTGACACCAGTTTATAATGAAGTGTTAAGGAATTGTCAATGAAAAAAATAGTTTTGCTGCTGGCTGTCTTGGCCGTTTGATAAATGCATTCCTTTAAATTCTTTTTTCATGTGTTTCTCCCTGGTGTACAGAAGAAGCAGAGGACTAAGGAGCTGTCACAACTCTTCCACTCTTACAACCCCTATGACCACAAGGTAAGACATCTTGGTCCTAGTCTTTTTTTCCAATGTTTACTAACCACATATTGGTGCATTTTAATGGTCAGAGCTTTGAGTATCCATTCATCTCCAGACCTTAAGCTTCACTTGACATCAGCAGTAGTTGTAGGTCACTGTCACCGTATTGTCTTTACTGCTGTGTTGAGTTTCTCATCTTTTAAAGATGTACACCTCTTGTCAGCAGTGGAAGAAGACAGCTCAAGTGTTGCTGATTACAATGTGAGAGAGTGTGTGTTTGTGTGTGTGAGAGAGATTGAATCCTATAAGTCAGAGGTAAATCTCCTCAACTCTGTATGTGCCTGTGTGACAGTGTCCTATATTGTAGGTGTAAGGGCTCATACATTATGAGGCTAACATCCTACAGCAGACTGAACATGCCTCTCTTCAGGCGTGCTTATGATGATGATGATGACACCCTTGTGACAACACTGTGTGTATGTATGTGTGCTCACTTCTTATATAAAACTGTCCTTCTGAAAGTGACAACCTCATGACAACAGCTGTCACCACATTTTCTGTTTTAATGGGGAAAATGCTTTTTAACATATTAGAGTATCACCAGTTTTTATTAATATTTACCAGGCTAAATCTATTTCCCACTTTTGCCATTATAAAGATTCTGATAATCTTCTCAGTGTATGATGAAATGGTTTGAGTAATCTGATTGTGAGAAGGTGAAATAGCGTGTGCTGCTACTGTAGCCTGAATGCTGTCAACATGTTTGTGATTGAAGCCTTCCTTTCATGTGTCACATTGTGTCATTAGCTTTAGCACAGCCAAGTTTTTTCCTACATTTTTGACAGTTTTAACCCTGAGAGGAGTGTGTGCCTGTGGTGCTGCTGTTACATGTTACACTCTAATTAAACGGATATAAGAGAGATCACGTTTGCACTGTGGCAGGCGCGGATCTTTGCCTCCCACACACTGAAGCACACATGTACTGTACTGTACGCATACACATAACATACATTCATACAAGCAAACTTATAGTGGTAAAAATGTGAAATGAGTTCGGTTGGATGAGAATATCTTGGCAATACATTAAAATGTTTGCATCTAAATCTAGTCACTTACATGCTTTAATACTCCCCGAGGAATATATAACATAGTGACACACCGAGCCTCGTCTGCAGAGCATATTAAACTACCATTGAGCACTCTGGTTTGACTATGCTCAGTGGTTACATGTTTTTTTGTAAATACTTCAGGAAGGTTTAGATGCTCAAGGATGCATATGCCACAGTAAATGTCCTCAAATTGTATGCAAACCAAGATACAAAAGTTGAGTCTCTGAATGTAACAACCACTCGTGAAACACAATTCCACAACTTATTAAATAAATCATATGCTCTGTATGTGAATGTAAGTTTCACATTAAATCTTTTTGTGTGTGAAATAAGCCCTAGAGGTGCTATATTGACTGCAAGCCCTTGACTCTGAATCATTGTGAGCTTTATAAACGTCTTTCCTTTCAAAGTGATAAAAGACATTGACACAGCCAGAGACCTAGACCTTTAGATAACTCTCTTCCTAGACGATGTAAAAGTTCATGCAAATTCTTACGTCAAATGTTACAATGTTACAATGTCATTTAGCAGACGCTTTTCTCCAAAGCGACGTACATTTGAGAGCAAGAACAACACAAGCAATGATCTAGACAAGAAGAAACAACATCAGTAAGTGCCATCAAGTGCTTCAGGTCCAATTGGACGCAAGTGCTGCCGTGTAGAGTTTAAGGCAGAGTACCTAAAATATACGTTGTTTATGTATTTTTTTTTTTTTTTTTTTTTTTTTTTTTTTTTTTTGTTATCAGACAGCAACAATGAATCAAGGAAAATGTGGGATCACTAATCGCCGTTCATTAGACTTCACAACAACTATTTACCAAGTACCAAGTGCTGGATCATTCCCAAAGAGCTGGGCAAAGAAATCCCAGAAGTAGAGCAGGACAGTGCGAGCTAACTATAGTTGGGAAACTCATTCAACCACTGGGGGCAGCAGTGGAGAATAGTCTGGCCCATTCAAAAATCCAAACTATTTTTTTTAATCTTATTTTTAATTCTTAATTTGTATTTGGCATTCACATTCAGTTCCTTTGATGCTGTGTTGCACTTCCTTGTTTACAGCCATACATTTCAATGTTTACCTGTATATTTAGTTTTATACAGTTGGATAACAGCATTACAGAATTCTCTGATAAAACAGTCACTCTTCTCTGATGCAACTGCTGCATACCATCATATGATTTAAATCCCCATCATATGGAAATTTACACTGACTTTCTGATAACCTTGCCTATTTATTTTGTGGATAAAAATAGTCCAAAGTAATCCCATCGGATTATAATTTATCTGATAGCCCTCCTACATATATACATTTTCAATATGTCAGACAAGTTTCTGGCAAATGTTCCATGAAGCTTGACTTATAGCCATGTTCCTGTAGGTCTTTTTTCTTTTCCATAGATTGTGTAGATGTGCAAATAAATCGCTTTGCATAACAAACCCAGATAGCCGTGAGATATGATTTAATGATAATAAATCTAATGTCAAGCATGCCTTCTTCCAGATCAACCACTGTTCTGCCTGTCCTTGCCCATGTCCATACACCGTGGAAACATTGAGGCAAATCAGCTTGTATTAAGCCTGTATAGCCGTTAGATAGAAATAAATGAAGTCCGATAATGTCCCTCATTTTACATTAAAGTCCCTTGGGTGTCTGGCCTTTCAGCTTAAGGTTTATGTAAGGATAGTATGTGTTTACCAACACATCTGTGTCTGTGTGTACATGAGGACAGATGAGTGTGTGTGTTTGTATAGGATTAAGACAGAGAGAGAGAGCATGTAGATTTAGAGGAAAGGGAGAAATTGGTGCCTTTGTAGCTATTCTTGTTCTTGTTCGTATCCTCCTTTAGGTATAAAAAGGTCATTAATAAAGACTGAGTCAGGGTGGGGTAATGCGTTAGTGAGGCTTTATTGCTCTGTAGCTCCAGGCCAACAACCCAATGAAACAATGTTTTTAAATGAGCTAATTGTTTTTTTCTTCTTTATCTGTCAAACCATGCTTGTTTTTACAATTTCCTATGGCCAGTTCTGCATCACAAATGTGATCGTTCTTTCTTTCTTTCTTTCTTTCTTTCTTTCTTTCTCTTTTAATTATAAATATAGATGTTTTCGGTGTTCATTTACACATACTGTAGACAACTGTTCTCATTTGTGTGTGTATGTTGGGCAGATATGTGTATTTGTGTGTGCGCACGCGCATGTTTGTGATGATTAATGTGAAATATCCTATAGCCAGATGGTGCTGAACAAGGCCCATCCATCAGCAATGAAAAGACCAGTGGGCAGAAAGCTGGCGGAGCACTTTGTCTGGGGCCAATGCCTTGCAATGGACACACACACTTAGACACTACACTACACTACACACACACACAAAAGCAGACTCTATACGGCCTGTAACCTATTGAGCTATGTAGGCAGCTTTGTGTTTAGTTTGTGAGTACAGCGTCTTGGTTGTTTCTTGCTTCCCTGGTCCTGTAAGAGTGGTGGAGTCTCAATGTTTTTATTGGTACCTTACTGTTTTCTTCAATGCAGGTGTGTAACTTATTTTGGCCCCAGGACTGTGTTCATGGGAAAATTTTTTTTATTATTTTCCCCACCTTTGTAGTGCATCGTTTTTGTGTATTGGAGTTTTTGAGCAAATACATTTTGACATAAGCTTTAATGGTTAATAGCATAAACTCGTACCTAGCACAAAGCTATAACCAGATGTCAGAAAATTGTTGGTGAATCTCAATTAACGACTCTGCCAACACTTACTAGTGCTGCCTTTGTTCACATACACATTTATTTGTAATGTACAGTCTGCCATATGAGGCTTATCCCAGGTTGCGATGTCCTATAACAACTTTCAGTCTTGCAGTACTTGAATTGTGATAAAGCAACAAAAATTAAAGAGTGAGAATAAGCTGTAACTTGTGGTTAGTTGAACCATAAATCATAGCCACTCACTTGCCCTCTGTTGTTCCATTCTAATGCTGCTACCCATGCCTTACAGCACCTACAGAACAGTATCTAGCGGGCCTAGAACTTGGCTGACTTTTCAGGGTCTTAAAGATTAAATCAGCACCAGTAACTCCGATATTGAATGTCGTTTTATCCATTTTATAATCCATTTTTCGGTTGTTCCGGCCGCTAGCAATTAATGTATTTAGCCATATTGCCTGTTTTATAACCATAGACTGTAGAAAGAATTGGACAAACCCCATGTGACGTCAGTCGTCTGCTTACAATAGGCAGACTCAAGCGGCTCTTGAAGCCAGTCCACAGTAGCTTCCATATTGAAATCGCCGTCTCAACTTTGGATCAACTTAATGGCCCACCCACCAAGCATGACTTCCTGTCAAGTAGCTAGCTAGCATTCCGGTTGACAGAAACGGAGCCTCTGCCTGCCGAGCTATCTGTCAATCAAATGAGACGCGGCAATCACTGTGAAGTGAGGTTTATCCTAAGTATAATCCAAACAATCGTGGTACAAAAAAATTCATTCCCCATACAGTGAGAGCACAATAAGACACTAGCTAATGAGACACGTTCGGTTTTTTGAACCAGGCTGTAAACCAGTTTATTTCCAGTGTCAAAACCAGCTGTTTAACAGGTGTCCAGACAGGACTTCCGGTGTTCCTGCAGTCAGCCTCAAGTGGACACTCACGGTATTGCAATTTTTTCCACTTCTTCATTGGCTTCATTTTTCAGGACCGGAGGTTGCCGTGTGTTTATAACCCCAGTGCATTGTGACTGGGCTTTGACAACTAATGGCAGGCTGTTCTGTCGTCATGTCATACTTTGCCGAACCTTGCATGAACACAGACTTACAAAATGGGGAAGAGAGCCTGAATGACTCATAATGGAGAGAAAGAGACACAGAGTAGCTGTGATGTGTCCCTCAGTGGCACTGCAGACAGGAACTGCTTTGAAATATGACTCAAATTCTCAAAAAAGACTTTTTGTTAGATAAAAATATGAATTTTTTGGAGACTTTTTGTCACAGAATGATTATGTTTTCACTTTTTGGTCCCCAAGAGATGGGAGATCAAGTTTGTGAAAAAAGAACCCTTAGCCATCATTGTTTTACTGTATGTAATACATAAACATCTTTGAGTTTTAATATCCATTTTATTTCATTCTCTTTATTGTCCTATAACTTTTTTTAAATTCAAATTACATTGCTGCAGCACACATGTTCTTAAAGCCCAGGTTGTCCTGAAAAAATTATGCTTAGAGCTTGACTGTACACAGGGTTGATGTTTCACAAGCTTTTAAGACAAATGTCCAGGCAAGACACAATAGATAAAAATAATAGCTGAGGGCTCAGGGGGTTAACCACACATTAATCTGAAAATTGTTCGTCTGTCTTTAACTTTAACTGACGGTTGTAAAATGCCATAAAATCACAGCCGTCGTCAATCAAATAAGTTAAACATGCACTTGCTGAGAAAGTAAGTTTTGCCTAAAATTTTTTTTCATATTTGTTGTGATAAATCTGGGGGTTTGCAAAGGGTTCATTGCGAATAACTGCAGCATGATACTTAGATTGCATAGTCTTTATAAATGGTGCAGAATATAATTTTTAACCTTTCACTACAGATGAGTTTTAGGTTGTTACTCAATGGCTATCCTTTGTTTAATTAGAAGATTTAGAGCTTGCAAGTTGCCTCTGCTTTGCCTGTTTTCTTTGATTTATACCTAATGATTCCTGTTCGATTCATCAGTGAGAGTCAGACAGGACACACAGTGTCACTTTATCTTTCTCCTGTTTGTTTCGATTGACCACAGTTTATTCCCCTGTGCAAACGTGTGTCTGAGTGTAGCCTTCACACTACACACATACAGGCTGCTCTCTCTTTGCTGCATCACCGTGTCACCTGCCGTAAAGTTTTGCTCCCAGAAGGCTTTGCCCTCCCAGGTTCAGGCTGTGAAACTCCCATCACGCTCAAGTCATTTTCTGCAAACTTAAAGTGTGTCTGAGTGTGAGTGTCCATGCATTCAGCTGTTTCTGGCGCAGCTAATAAAGCCCCTCTCAGCACACACTGCCACAGTCTCCTGAGAACACACACACACGTTCTCCATGCTGTGTTCATAGGACTGAATGACAGGGGTGACAGTTTTCCCTGCGGCAAGAGAGGAGGGACAAGCTGTCAACATGGCCCGTTGCACCTGCCCAGCCACAAAAGACACATACTCAAGCACAAACACCCAAGGAGCTAGCTGGAAACAGAAAGGAAGGTAGAGGTGGCCAAATGAAATGCTCATAATGAAAGACTAAAAGATAAAGACAGTGTTTGTAGAAAATAAAACACTTAATTACACTCAGTAAGCCCCCCCAACCCCCACATAATTTTGACATCCTGGTTTGCGTCATACAAGTTGACATAATTATTTATCATTGGAATAAAATGGGAAAAAAAACTTTTAATTAGCCCAACAGTATTCTCTCCTCCCAACAGATCACATTTTTATTTGCCATGTCAACAGAGCAAGAAGTATTCTGCTCTTCTGATGATTTTAATTACTTTAATTTTGTACAATGTGTTCTTTTACGCCAGTGTTTTTCATCAGCGTTGTACAAAGCTAACGTCCATCTTTGGCTGACCTGACATTTGCTTTCCACAGATTTTCTTTTAATAAAACAAATATTCAGAGTAAGAGGAAAAAACTAAAGTTACAGAAATTTAGTTTTTTCTTCTCTTTTAACCAATCAATTTCTATCAGTTTCATGGATATATATTTTGCTTTAGGTCTTAAAAGAAGTAGGACCTGCTGAGTTTGATTATATTCAACCTTAATAAACAAGAGCTAAATGCCAGGGTTATCAATGAGGAGAAAGAAAATCTGTGGTCGCATGCATTTGATAGACCACAGGTTTTTAATAATTAGCCTGCTTTGCTACAAAGAGATGCTGAACAGGTTAGAATGAGGAGATATAGTCAATGAATAAAGGAGAGACATTAAGTTGTAATGTGATGACAACCAGGGGGGAAAAAAAGGCAGATTTTGTTGAGTGATCTGTATTTACAAACGATATCTAGAAAAGTGTTAACAATATTTTAAAGTTTTATTATCACTTTTCAAAAGCCTTAAGAAATAATTAAAACTGAATAGATGGATTTGCCTCAAACACCATTAAACTCTATCATATCAGCAGGATTATGATCTTCCTGTTACATATAAAAGCTGACTTTATATCATGTTTTCAATCATTTTTATAGCTTCATTTTAACATCACATACAAAGGGGTGCAGATGGCCTTTTGGTTAATGGCATGCCCTTTGTATGTGGGTTACCCAGTTCAAATCCAGCCTGTGGCTCCTTCCTCGCATGCCTCTTCCCCACTCCCTCATTCCTGTTTGCAACTCTGTCTACTGTCCTACTCAATGAATAAAGGCATAAAATGTCCCAAAACAATCTTTTAAACTATATACAAAGAGTCATTAAGGCATTTAAGGTTACAACTAAAAAGTAGAATTTTGTGATCAAATACATGCTGCAACCCAACATCCCTCAAACAAGTCTGTGATGTTATACTGCAGACATGCAGTAGACCCGATGTTTTCCAAAGTGAGGTTGTTTCATGAGATGATTTTTTTTTTCAAGAAATCACTGTGAAGTTCTCACGACTTTCTAGTTTCTATCTGTGGACTTGCCTTGTCCTCAAGCCCCTACTTGTATTTTCAAACATCTGTTGTTTTAAGTTGTTACGGCTGAAAATCCTTGAATGCACTATCAGCATACTTAGAACTGGTTAATTTTTTTTTCTTATGGAGAATTTGTCAGAAAATACAATGTGGTCATGATATTAACTTAAGCAGAGCTACATTGGTGTTCATCAGTTGCACTGTCTGGCTGGTAGGTTGAACAAATTCTCACTAACAACACTGAGCTAGTCAGTGCACTGTTTTTTATCAGATAGACATGTGGTAGAGTAATCATTTGACAGGCTGATATTTGCTTTTAGATGCAATCAGTGAGTCAATCTTTTAGTACTCTGCTGCATTATTTAGGCCTGTTTTTCCCATCAGCAATACTCTCTCACCTAATCAAACACCAGTGGCCAGTGATAACTAAGAGAGTTATGATAATGGTCTTGTAAAATACTGATTCAAAACATAAGAAATTATAAAAAAAAAAGAAATTAATAAAGCATATTTGTGTCTGTGGTTATTTTTTTAATTTTTTTTGCAAGTAACCAGAAGTGGATTTTAACATGCATACACTTCTTTATAATCCAAAGAACAGAACAAACTTAAATAAGGCCTTTGGCCTGATGTGTTTTTATGATTTTGATTTTGCTGAACAACAGACGAATGGGCTTTACTGTCGAGATACTGCAGATAGGCTAAGAAACACATCAAATTATATATTGAACTTATATTGCTTGTCGTTTTTGATCAAAGCCAAGGGAACTGGAACAAATGCAATGAGACCTTGTCGTGTATTTCTACATGTATGTGTGTGCACTGATATTCCACCCACATTACAAAGCTGCTTGCCAAAGACATAATTTTCTCCTGCTTCTTTACAGTAGAGCACTGTAGGCATGTATGCATGCTCTCAATCTGTCAAGGTTACACAACAGAGACTTACACAGCACATACACATGAATGGTCCCACAAAAGTACAAATGCACATGCGAGCCTCCATAATTACTGAGTCCGTTTGGTGCCAAACAAACATTTGTCTTTGAAATATTCCCATGTTCTGTACTTTTCTAAATTATGCATTGCCACATTAGAACTACATAATTTTTGTCCTATAGAGACATACAGTACACATAATCAAAATAACACCCTGCATTGCAGCATGTAACATTTTTAAACCAGCTGGTTGGCTGTTTATGTTATCTCTTTAACTCACACATTTCAAATGTTACCACCAGCCAGGATTTTTTCCATCATCTATATTCTTGATGTATCCTATCTTCTCTCTGTTTGCAATTTTCTTGCATTAAGCACCACCAAATACATACCAACATTGGTAGTAACTAAATAATTTGCCTAGTAGCATAGTTTGTCTGTTGGGGCTGCAGGAGTAAAGCTCAGCACATGCCATGCTACAGTTCTAAGGCCTTACTGAAGCATTTAGAATGAGCGTAGTTAGCCTGCTGTGTATACATTGTGTTCACACACAGTGGTGTGAAGTTTGATGAAGTGTGTACCCTGATATAAAGTGAAAAAAAAATTGTCGAGTTAGTTATTTTTTTGTTTGCTTGTTTGTTTAAGATTAAGGAACTGGGTTTGGAGCAAACAGTTCCTGAGTTCAATTTTTTGGATACTTTAATGCTATTGTATACCAGGTTTTAAAATGGTTGGTGTTGTTCAAAGATACTGATATAATTTAACCCATAGACAGAGAAAAACACTGTTTATATGTACTTTATATTTAGTATATTCATATTTATTTAGTTTGCTTGAACTTTGTGTTCATGTAAAAAGGATTGTATGCAATACAATCCTTTAGCTTCTTTATTTCTTTAGCTGTGGTATTGAAAGGGGTATCTGTATCATAGACATTTTACTAGTACCATATTTAAATTTCAATGATGGCACATAGACAACGCTTTACTAGTAGAATAAAGTTGAATTAGAAAATGGAGTATATGGATTGTAGAAAAAAAAATTAGGAAATCTTACCAGCCCAATTGTTTTGCTTTACTGAACCATTTTTTCTCCTTTTCCAAGCAATCTTAAGAAAGTATCCGCTCTTTAAAATTCCTCTCCCTCTCTCATACTTTCTTTCTCAGTGTGTGCTGTAATGGCTTGTTGATTGCCTCCATTTATTGAAAAGCCATCGGCCTGTATGCTATTCACACACACCGGCTCATAAACACTTTCACACAGCAGTGGACCAGAGGAAACAGTGGTCTGCAGCTACTGCTTTCTAATAGCATGTTATGTGACTGACATGTGAATGGAGGGCCAGTGGGGGGGAGACGGGGACAGAAAATGTATGAGAAAAGATAATTAGAGCTGTACTGGTTGGTGATTCTAAATGGTTTCCGAGACAAGCAGTGTGAGCTTTGTGCTTTATAGTTCGGTTGATAGATCCCCAATTTAGACAAGCTGCTTTTGAGAGTTTATGTGTTTGTGTTTACATGTGTGTATCATATTTAATATTCTGCTGAAATGACTGTGGATTTGCTTTGTTGTTGTTTAGAATATGACAATGATGGATATAGTATGTCTTCTAGTGTTTAACCAGTATTGCAGAATAACCAGCAAGAAATGTTCATCTTCATGTTCATGTTAGGGTTTTTTTTTTTTTTTTTTTTTTTAAATCAAACCATGAAGCATGGTTTTCTTTTCTTCTGTTAGGTCTGTGAACACATCAGAAATATGAGGAAGTTATACCTACTTGCACAACCTCATCAACACTGATTGTTTCTTTGGAGTGCCCTTCTTACAAGTCCTCACTTGGCTTTCTAGTAACAAGGGGGTCATTGTCGTTGAGTGCTACTCTGTGAATGGAGACTCACCTCACCATCATTGTCAATTACACAGAGTGTGTGCACTGGTCTTGTACATTGTTTGTGTGTGTATGCCTCAAGACTGTGGGTTGCATCAGAGTTTAAACTTTCCCTGAACCTAACTTTGTGTTATGCAAATGTTGGAATATGTTGTGTGTTTTATATATGCATGTATGCATAAATGTCAGTGCTAGTAATTGTTTGTCTGTGCCTGATTGCTTAACAAACCCTGTCATTAGAAACATTAGAAGCCTGATTCAACCAACCTCACTACAATCTATATGGAAATTCAGATGTGTGGATCCAGGCCATAGACTCATACACATTTGGACATTTTCCTTTTTTCTTTTTGCCTTTCTTCATTCTTTTCTCCACACATACAGTCATGGATGAAAGTATTGGCATCCCGGGAATTTTTCCAGAAAATGCACCATTTCTCCCAGAAATTGTTGCAATTACAAATGTTTTGGTATAGATGTGTTTATTTCATTTATGTGTATTGGAACAACACAAAAAAATCTGAAGAAAAAAGACAAAATTGTGTGAATTTTACACAAAGCTCAAAAAAATGGGCCAGACAAAATTATTGGCACCCTTTTAAAACTGTGGGTAAATCATTTTATTTCAAGCATGTGATGCTCATTTAAACTCACCTGTGGCAGTAACAGGTGCTGGCAATCTAGAAATCACACCTGAAGCCATTTAGAAGGTATAAAAATTGACTCAACCTTTGTGTTGTGTGCCTGTGTGTGTCACACCAAGCATGGAGAAGAGAAACAGGAGCCGAGAGTTGTCTGAGGACTTAAGAAGCAAAATTGTAGAAAAATATGAACAATCTCAAGGTTTCAAGATCATCTCCAGAGATCTTGAAAGTCCTTTGTCCACTGTGCGTAATATAATCAAGAAGTTTATAACCCATGGCACTGTGGCTAATCTCCCTGGACGTGGATGGAAGAGGAAAATCGACAAATAAATGCAACACAGGATAGTTGGAATGGTGGATTAACATCCTCAGTCAACCCCACTGCTGACAAAGAGACATAAAAAAGCCAGACTGGAGTTTGCAAAAATGTACCTGAGTAAGCCTCAATCCTTCTGGGAGAACATTTTGTGGACAGATGAGACTAAGGTAGAGCTTTTTGGAAAAGCAGGTCACAGAAAATGGAATGAGGCCTACAAAGAAAAGAACACAGTACCTACAGTCAAACATGGTGGAGGTTCAAGGATGTTTTGGGGTTATTTTGCTGACACTGGCACTGAGTGCCTTGACTGTGTGCAAGGAATCATGAAATCTGGAGACTATAAAAAAAATTTTGGGGCACAATGTAGGGCCTAGTGTCAGAGAGCTGGGTCTACGTCAGAGGTCATGGGTGTTCCAGCAAATGAAATAAACACATGTATACCAAAACATTTGTAATTGCAACAATTTCTGGGAGAAATGGTGCATTTTCTGGAAAAATTCCAGGGGTGCCAATACTTTCGTCCATGACTGTATGCTGTTTATGAATCCTGACTTCCATCACTTTATGTTCATGTTTAGTGCTGGCAGCTCAACCCTGCTAACTTAAACCAAGATGACCTTTACTTTTTTAGCTACCAGAAAAACACACAAGTATAAGAGGTAGAGATGTGAGTACAGACAAGACTTATCTAGTGTTTGAATGTTATTTGTTTTTAGGACTGCCCACTGCATTTTCTCCTCTTTTTCAGCTTATCACAGTTCAACACATTCACAGTCTGCACTGACTTACTTAGCCAATCTTGGTGGGATTAATTCACTTTGTCCTGATAGATGTGAACCACACCGCTTCCTTTGTTAGCTGCTTTAGATTCTCATTTAACATTCTGTGGAGAGCTTATCTCCCATTGTAAATTACATGTTAACACTGTCTGAAATCTTCTATTCACTATTGATTTTGCTCTGTAGTTGCAAAGCTTTTATCTTTGAGTGATTTGTGTTTACAGGTTATCCACTTGTCTACAGGAGTTTTTCTAGACATCCACATTTTGTTGATCTACCTGAGTTACATTAAGACTTTAGATTTAAATATTTTGTGATACAATAGGATATAAATGTTTGTGTTTTACTCTGTATTAATTTACTGTAATGTGTCAAATTCATCTGTTTGTGAGTCCAAGCGAGAATTTCATACCCCAGAGCTAAATATACTTTTCTACTTTTTTACTTTGTTCACAGACACTGGGTATCCACAGCTCTTCTTTAATCTTAAGACTCTTCTTTTAATGGAGACAAGCTTTATTCAATGTTGCTTACAGTCCATGAGTAGTTAAATCCTGCATCTCTGTTCTTCCAAAGATAAAGACGTTTAGTGCCAGAGTGTGGTAGGATCTTTCTATCTCATCATCTGTGTGGAAACCACCAGAGGCTAATAACATCAGTCCGCTCTTTTTCTTTACATCTGCCTTCTATCTGTTAAGTCAGCAATCACTAAGTAACAACAACTTCTCATAGACACAGGAATAGGAAACTGTTTAGTGACAGGAAATGCAGGATCTGGGCATTAGGAGTCAGTTTTTTAAAAGCTGAAAAACAAACATGGATATAATTAGAACTTAATTTCTTTTAATTTGTTTATTTTGATCCCTTTACTTTTTATTTGACCTTAGATGGTAATTATTCTCAAGTGTATTGATATTTTCGTTAAATTGGCTCAATTTTATTTTTTATGTAAAAAAACAGCCTAATTTAGGACTGTTACAGCCTCCTTGAACCAAGTTACAAGACTCACAAGGAGGAGGCCACACGGGATTGTGGTCAAGCTTTATTGAAAATGTTATCAATAAAAAAATTTTAATTCAGAAAAAAACAAACAAACAAAAAAAAAAAAACGGCTTGAGATATCAGCCAAAAAAGAAAAGCATTGCTCAGCTCACCTTGTCACCTTACTCCGAATCTCCCTTACCAAAAATAAACAAACAAAAGGAAAATTGCCTTTGTCATGACTGACACTAAAGTACTTCTGACTCAGTTAGGAACCTTCCTAAGCAAAAAGGACTATTTGAACGGACCCCAGAGAGCCAGGGAGAGAAAGGCCACAGGCCACATGTAAGAAACTCACAGAACTCAGTAAAGCCAAGTTCAAACTTAATGTTTTCAGTCTGCCCATTCAGACAGCTGTACATAGCAAGAACTAGAGTGGTTTTGAACATTTCAGAGTTGATTTTAACTCCCAAAGCGCATGTTAAGTAGAGTCTTTTTACTCCAAAAAGAGTCAATATTGACACTTTATAAGTGTTAATATAACAACTCTCCAAAAGAGTCAAGTTGACACTCTGTGTTTTGGACCCATATAGACACTGTAAAAGTGTGACATGGAGCATTGACCAACAAGAGGACAGAGTGCTCTGCATGTACAGTCACAAATGTAAACAAACCAAATGGCATTGTGAAGAAGGCGGTGCTGTGAGATGGAACTATTAGAAGGAAAAGTTTATTGGATCTTACAATATCATCTCTGCCTTTATGATGTGTCAGAAAGACTCGCATAACAAACTGATAAAAGAGAAATGTTGGTGAGAAATATCAGCGAGTCACTGCCATTTGCATTAGCATCATGCTAGCGTATCGTTTATTATAGCATTTGGGAAGACAAAAAATGTCATTGTCATACATTAAATACAGTATGTTTGTTTACAGTCTTCTTCCTGGTTGTAGTCTAGCCCCACCTCTCTTTCTTCCAACGTCATCACAGCTGTCACAATGATCCAGTGGTCCTCAACCAGTGTTCTTTTTGCTTTCAGTAACAACATTTGACACAAAAAAATTAAGTAATCAGAGAAATGGAATTAAACAACGAAGATTTTAGCAACTCCGTACTAGCTTTGTGTTAAAAGGAGGGTTACAGCATTTGTTTACAAAAATGGTACTCTGCTTTTAGATTTCTACCTCTCTTTTTCTCTCTTTTCTTGTGTTTATGGTTCACAGTGCAAATTCTTAGAAAAGTGACTTTACACTCAGGACCCACACATGGTTTTAGCCGGGCAAACACACTGCACACATGGCCTTGTAATTGAGCTGTGTGCACAGGGCCGAATGTGGGATCACTTCTGTAAAGGTTTTATTCTCATTAAAGCAGAGTTACAAAAACTGGGGCACAGCGGGGGGGGGGGGGGGTACATTTACTGACTGCAGGCATGTTCTGTGTGTGGATGTGGAAGAAAGAATTTAGAGTTTAAATGAAAGCTGTAAAAATACAGTGCTTTTTTTCTGCTTTTAGTCTCATGTTCTTTGTATGTGTTTGTGTGACAGGGATTATTCCCTAGTTGTCTCATCCTGACATCTTTAAGAAAGTTTCCCTTTTTATCTATAAATAGTTTGGAGGCTTTTTTTCTTTACCAATTTTGTGGTTCAACAGGATGTCACTGTACTGCTGCAGGTGTATGTAGGGCAGAGGCTGTTTCTGTAGCTCTCTGAAGGTTGTAGATACTGTAAAACATGAAAATAATTATTTTATCTTGTATATTCTTAAGGAAAATTATTCCAAAGCGATTCTCAGGATAAAATACATGCATATGAAGGGACCCTGGTAGTAGAGTTACCAGTTAACATTTTTAATTATTACCCTACTGTCATACCATTAAAATTGCAATTATATTCAAACCTGTTAAGATGCTGTAATTATGAAAATAAGGACTGATACCAATGTTTAAAGCAACAATTCAGCTGATGTCAGTGCTGATACTTTTTAATACTTGTTTTAGTGCAACACTCTTCGTGTGCCAACATTTTCTCTTACATGTGAGCATGACACCAGATCAGAGTTTGTCTAACAGGTCACTTTTTCTGCCCTGTAGCAAAACTGCCCTTATTAGATTCAGCAGCTAGATATACCAGATGCCAGCATTAAATTGACTGATCACAACAGATTAACATTGACAACTGATATCTGTTCATACAACCTTATCTGGTCCATGGTTGTAAACAGTGCTGATATATGCCAATTACTGATGTAAACCAATGCATCTGTGCAGCTCAGGTCACCTGGAAATGTAAAGAAAAATTTGCAGAGACACAAGACATCGCTGCTTTCAACTGTCTGTATGGAAAACAAAAAGTCCAGTTGCAGTAGTAATATGTACTCACATACTTTAGTTGAACTCCATGTTGAAATCAGCAGAGGTTTTAATTAGCTTAATTAAGCTGAAATACAGTATTATTATGATGCACTCAAGGTCAGCTCAATAGATTGGCAAATGTAAAAAAATGTTATAGTGTTTTCAACTGTAACATATGGAAAACAAACATTAAGTTATTGACAAGAAACTTGAATAAATACAGTACATCAGAGGGAATCCTGACCTTTTAACTTTTTAACTCAAGCTCTTCTCAGCTTATACCACAATCTGTAATACATGTATTGTCATTTCATTTTCCCACCAAATAGAAAGGTATTGATAGCAGTATTGATAAATAGTCCAATCAATAAAAAGCTTTGGGTTGAAAATATGACTCATATATCTTTTTTTTTTCCTTTGGTTACTTTGGTACTTTTATGTTTTTTCAAATGTGATATTATGTAGTGCATCAGGCATTACTGGCACCAACTACTTTCATCTATTTATTCTTCTTTATTCATTTTATTCTGTTTTACTCAGGTCTCCTCACACTTACATTGCACTTCTCTGTCACTATTTTTGCACTGTTTTCTGTACAAACCCTTTTTAATATTGTGTAAATCGTATACATATCCATGTTTGCTGTTTTGTTTAGATTATATTTTACTGATATTGAGAGAGAAACACAGTTTTGATCCTCTGTTTGTCCTGCTATATGGTAGAATAGATAATAAAGTTGACTTTGACTTTGAAAATGGCAGATTGTGTATTTTAAAGTACATAGTATCAATATAGTATGAAAGTATTTTAATAAATCTTATGAACAAATTACCTTTGTTATTGCACATTTGATAAGTTTTTATGTTTACTTTTAATATGTCTATATTCTAATGTTTTTTAAAGTTATCCGTGCTGCTTAATTTATTTGTGTTGTATTTTAAATGTAAAACTTTTTGATATTATTTGGAATGACGTACCAGTACTTTTAGAAAATATGCAGCAAATTATGACAATACTGTGATAATACTGGAAACACTGGCATTTTAGGTCACTGTAATTGTGATGTGAATATAGCACCATTACATCTCTAGCTGGCAGCCCAGTGATTATGTCTGCATGCCTCCGTCACAAAAGGCTGTTGTCCTTGAAGTTGTCCTCAATTAACATCAGTAATCTGATGTAAAATGTCCCGTTTATACTGTAAGTGGCTACCACTTTTGAATGCATAAGTTTGACTTCCAGTGGATTTTCCATTGAGATGTTATCATTCTGAAACAGAGAGAGAGATACCTCACTGTCAGACACAGTGTTAAATAAAACAAACTGTCTGAATTGTTTCAATGCTCTCAATACACCACTAATAACACCACTGCACAACTATAAATCTGCTGCTGACTTATAATCAATAGTCTGGCTTCATGTGTACACAACAGCGTTTAAGTGCAAACATTAAATTGCAGTGAACCATGAAGCTGGAAATGACAAAGCAGTTGGTCTGTTGGATGCATTCAGATATTTATTGTTTAAGAAGAGTCACCATGAGTACCACTGAAAGATTTCTTTTCTGTCATAACTACACTGATTATGAATATAACCGTTATCCATACCTTACAGCAATATTATCCCTTGTGTGGGATTAGATTTTAAAACACAACATATTATCAGGATGAAATGTGAACAGGTTGAATAATTTATGTAGAGTCAAAATATTACTGAGACAATCACAAACACTGTTTACAAACCCAGCTGAATTAATATATTTTTGAAAAAAATCTGCACCTTGCCCTTAAATTGTGACATTTTGTTTTTTTTTTCCCTAAGGTACCGTGTTTTTTTAAATTGTTTTAGCTTTTTCTTTCTGCCTGAGGCACACTTCTGTTGTGTTACTTTGTTTGCATACTGCAGCTATAAGGCTTTAATAAACAGACCAACATCATTACTCACTTCTCTTCCAAAATACCCTGGACAGATTTGATGAATAAAGAATCACTGAAAGATAAAGGAAAAAACAGCTATATAGAGAGAAAGTGAGACAAAAGAACCAAAACAAACACCTCAAGAATAAAGAATGAACTGAATAATTATGAAACAATTTTTCTTCATAATCTTTGGTGGAGTCATCTCTCAATGTGTTGCGTACAGATTAGTGTGTTTGCTTGTTGTGCTGAAGGCCTGTTAATTGGCTGTTTGGGGCTAATAAATAGCTGTAATTAACAGGCATCGTTAGGTGAGCCAGGGATAGAAAGGAAAGCACTGAACTAGGATGTGCCAACACTCACCTGGAAACTCTTCATCTGGGTATTTAGATTAAATGGGCTTCAAGGTAAGTCATACATACACAGACCATAAATGTCCCTTTGATTAAAACTGTTTACTGCTTTTTATAAAACCTTTATATGATGAATCTTGATGGCTTATTTCTGCCTTTTTTGTGTGATGTATTGGACATGTAGAACGTGTTGTTAAAAGGGTTTAAAAGGGAATTATCTTACATATCTTGTTAAACAATCCTGCCTGAGAATTAAAGGAGCAATCAAATGTTTTTTTTTCTTTCTGTGATTTAAATGTTGAACTTCACTGTTACCCAGTTACTACAGCTGACATTCACTGTACATAACATTGTTATGCAGCATCTTTCTTTCGTCATCTTGTTGTATTTCCAAATGTCTCACCATCAAAGGGGTTGTGATGATTGGAAAAGGAATTGACTTTCTTTCTTTCTTTCTTTCTTTCTTTCTTTCTTTCTTTCTTTCTTTCTTTCTGTCTTTCTTTCTTTCTTTTTCTGTCTGTCTTTCTTTCTCGTTGAAGGTAGTTTGAAAGGCCCATATTTGTTGAAGTGAGTTTTAGTTGTTTGAATTCCTGACAAGCAAAAAGTGAGCTTAAAGCCTGTTATGCAGCAATAAGAATAAAGGATTTTCTTTTATTACATCTTTTCATCTTTGGTTTATTAGATGTCTGCACAAAGTAAACAAGTAGGTGAATAGGTGCAAGTGAAGTACAACACCTTAACAGGGCATCTAATTCCTGTCATGCATCTTAAAAGTATTAAAACCAAGCTGTGAAAACATGTGATACTTTAAAAATTATAACAATTTAAGTACAGTTAATGTAACATTATTCTGTTTTTTAGCTTTTTGGCTTTTTTTTTTTTGGCTTAGGTTCTTTGGTTTTAAGAATTATAATATTCAGATATTAAAAGTTTTTTTTTTTTATATATACAGTGTTATTAACCCTCTGTGACTGGCGTTGTATACAACAAGAACAGACACAGGCTATTTAAAGTTAAATAACTTTGAACCATAAATTGTGGCAATTTTTTTCCTCTTTTTCAGCCTGCCCATGTGCCTTTCTAATGATACTCTTAATGCCCCTTGAGATTTGATAAGTTTGTGCCATAAAAAGTCATAGTCAATGTTGTTTACTGTGTGTCACATGTGTTAATTTTGTTTCCTTTTCTTTTTTTTTTCTTTTGTCTCTATAGACCCATAACTTTTTCAAAATTTAAGTGTTATTACTGACAAGGGTCAGAGGGTAACCATTATGATTATCTAATCTCAACAATACAGGTTGATATAAGGATCAGTTACAATGATTAACATTAATTCTGCAATTAAAATACCGAGCATTTCTACTTGAAATCTTATTGTGAATCTCTGTCGATCAGAGATCATAACTCCTGCGGCCACTTAAAGGGAGGGTACATTGTTGCATGTCCCTCGTTGTAGTGTATGAACATCCTGGTCATCCAGACCAAGAGTATGTTCCCTGAACATCTCTCTCCCCCAGGTAACTTGGTCCGTACATAATTAGCATAGTCATTTAACATATATTTACATAATTTGAATAATCAACTATCAGAAGCACAGTAGACCCACGCATCCATTTTAAATTAAAATGACCCTGACTTGTGTTTATCTCTCTCTCTCTCTCTCTCTCTCTCTCTCTCTTTCTCCTTCTCTTTCTCTCTCTTTCTATCATGTATCTCTGTCAGCAGTCACATACATGTCTGTCTCATTGTTGACGTAAGTAGCTTTTAAAGATGGAGCGTTACCCTGAGGGCTTGTCAGACAACTTGATGACATGATGTTTCTGTTCAAAGAAAGACATGAGGATCAAATGCTTAATGGCCACCTGTGTGTGCGTATGTGTGTCAGAAAAAAACTTCAACATGTTATTTGAAGTTTTTACAACTCATGTTATGGATACTTGGTTCCTTCCGTAATTTAAAAGGGCACCTAATAGAAATGCAGAAGTTGCCTAGTAAGTTCAGTAAAACTGAGAGACTTTTAAATCAGTTACTTGCGTAGTTATTTGATGAATAAAGTCACTTGCAAAGCTCTGAATTCAAAGCTCAGCTGGAAGATATTGTCGATAATGCAAAATTCTCAGACTATAGGTCATATTACTAATTTGTTGTATCTCACTTGTTCTGTGTCTCTATGTTTCTCTGTGTAAATAAGCCCATTTTTACTGCATCTTTTTTTGATAAAACCAATCCCAGTATCCTGTAGAACCCACAAAAGCATCTCCAGATGAGACAAAAAGTAAACAACACATTTTCATGTATTTTTCACATTACCTATGACCCATCGAAAAGATCTGTATAAAACAAATTATATGACTGGCACAGGCATCACCACAAGTATCTCTTTCCATTTTTAAGCTGTCATTTTATTTCCTCTTTCTCCGTAACCATCTGGTGACCCATGAAATGTTCTCATATCTCCAAGGTGAAGAAATTGTGGTTGAAGAACATTAAGAAGCAGATTTAAATCAGCCCTGAGGACACTTTTTAAAACATGCATGTCTGAAAATTACAGAGGAATTAAATGAAGAGAAGAGCATGACTTTGCCTTCGTAAAACACAATCAAGTGACAAGGTTTTATTTGCAATTAACAAAATAAGTTCTGTACAGGTCAAATGTTTTTGAAGACTCGAGAGGTTGAGCAGTGTTTAGAGGAATACATGCACACAATAAGGACACTGTGTACATTATGCAAAACAACTCAGAAAATGTCTTGTGTTAAGGTCAGACTACGCAGTTTTTTTAATCTTTCATGACTGCACCATGTTAGACTATGAGTAGGAAAATATGGACTGGTTCTCCTTTCATAGAATTTAAGGTATGCATGTGATAATGCGCAGAAAACTAAATAAAATGTACACATTAGTTTCCTGTGAGGAGAAAAAGTAGGGACTGTGTTCTCAGTCTAAATGATGATGCAAAGACGAGGACCAAATGCTCTTCTGTTGGTAAACATCACGATTCATGTCAGTTAGGTGGAGTTGTCAAAGAGACAATGATGTAAGAAAAATTCTCACATACCATTTTTGTTGTCTTGAGGTATCTTGGACGCATCATTGATTATGTCACACTACAAGAGCTTTTGTTGCTTCAGATGCTCATATTTGGGCCCAAGGTTTGACGATGCAGTCGTGCCAAAATCTGGCTGAAATTGTTAAGTCTGAGCCGCCTTTGAGCAAGTTTTTTTTTCAAACCAACAATCCTGCTGGTTATGAGCTAAGTTATAACTTACTTGAACTTGTTATACACCATAAAATCTGGAATGAGTTGCCACTGTATAAAAGTTGCATTTAGTTTTTTCCAAGATGACAAAGGTTTAAACTGTCCTCCTGCATGACAATTTTGTTAAGCAAAGTCCACAGCATGCAGTGTCTGTGCAACTATGTCTCTTAGTCCCATCTGTTTTAGTATGGAGTATGCACATCCGCTAGCTAAAGGCTGGTAGTTGAGCTCCCTGCCTCCAAAAATTATTTTGCAAGACTCGGCACACTGCGTGTTGGTCTCTCTTCTTTTGCCTGGGCACTTATTGTCCTTACTGGGACATGTTTCCAGTCAAACCAGCATTCAGCAGTAACCTGTTCTCTTTGACTGCACTGATATGACCCACTGAGGAAGAAAAGTGGTAAAACTGGCACCAAACCCTGCCAGTATGGTCTTTAATCTTACTGTATGTTCTCCAGCACATTCTGAGCAGTGAAGCCATTTGAAATATGCGATAAATGGGGTGAATTTTCTATTGCGTTAGGTCTCGTGCATTGTGTAACACTAGCAGCTGTACACACTTATAGTAATGACAGCACATGTCTCAGCACTATTGTCATGTATTTAAGTTGTCCCAGTATAGATGCTGCAGCCAGCACTTTAGTAGGAAAAATGAATATTAGAATTGTGGCTTACACACCAGATATTGATGCACTTATGTTGGTAAAGTCCCTTTTTCTTGACTTAAATTGTCTACTGTAGATTCCCATGCAGTTCGGTGTCAATTCCCACACACTGTTCGCTCATGTGCTTACTGTATAAAGCTCTAGACAAGCTGAGTGTGCATATTCATCCTCCCTGACTTTTCATACATCTCGCATCTCCTCAGAGGCTGAATTCATTCACTTTCCAAAAGGGCCACAGAATAAAAGCAGAGGCTAGATGTCACGTTTAAGGCAGGTCTTGATAGAAAAACTGTCATATATGTAAAATAGCACAAGATTAAAACAAAAAAAGAAAACAGATAAAGATAGAGAGATGGAGACTAGTATCTGTCTTCTCATGCAGAATTGATGTTCTGCCTTCAGCTCAATGTTTTCCAGGAACCTCTGCATAAACAAATCGAGTCAACGTATCCCTCAGCTTTTTGTAAGTATCTGGGGATGTGGCTCTATTTGTGCCTTCTTGAATTTGTGTTTAAGGTTTTTGTACTTGAGTTTGTGTTTATATTTGGTGTGTATCTTTTGTGCATTTGGTTCATAAGCCTCTGACACAAAGGCATCCTTCTCCTTGTGCACATGTGTTTGGGCATTCAGTGTGTTCTGACTGTTGTACTCCGAGGCAGTGTTTGTACGAGTCACTGCAAGGCCACGTTTTAATCACATTGTTTGGAGAGTGTTTTTTCTTCAGGACAACACATGTAGTGACATGTCCTCTAGCTAGAGTAAGGCACTACCAGTACATTTTAATTCCCCTTCAGCAACAACACTATAGACTATAGCATAGCTGTGTGTCCTCTGATAAGTGTGCAAGCTTTTACACAGCTGGCACTAGCTGTAGGAGGATTCAGGGCACAAACTTATTCAATGACTGTGGGATAAATTGTCAGTTGTGTTTATTGTATTTTTTAAGCAGATAATGTAAATTAACTAGCGGAAGTGATAATTGCGCTTTTGGGCTTCTATAGCACTCAGTTTGTGTATCCAGTGTAGCAAACCTATATTATGAATAACATTAGTTTGCCATGAGTGCATTGACAAGCTGCGCTTAAGGCTTTGTTTAGGATGTGTAGCTCATTTCTTTAATGTATCATGTATATGAAGACCTTGCCATTCTGCATATTTGCTGAACTGCTGCTGAACTCCTGTTGCACTATTGGCCCACTTTTGTGTAGTGGTTGTTTATATTTGTTTTTCACATTTCAATTTGCACAACTGGTTCCCGTGTGATCTACGCATGCACTATATTTAGCAATATACCTGGCCCCATGTGTGTAGCACAGGTAAAAATAATTTACTTCATTGCTGTAGGGAGATTTCTACAGCAGTAGCTCGTCTTGTGAGATTCTTGATCTCACTGAGGTTTTCCTGGTTATATAGATTAAAAAATGTAGTACAATTTGTAATGCAGTTCAGTATTTGAAAATATATGGTTTGTCTTTTAAGTTTATATCATTTTGTGCCCTGTAACAGGTTCTACACTTGTGGAGATGTTTGTGTTAATAGTAGTTTGTTTTTGTCTGTATTTGTGAATATATTTGTATTTGACTTTTTGCTATTGGCCTAGGACAGCGTTTATGAGCTATGGCTATTAAATAATGAGAATGTGCTAATGAGGATAAGACGTGGTTCACAGTCACAGTCATATTGTCAAAAATTTAACAGTTGAGTGTTAAATATTAAAAGTTTGGTATTCACACACAACTGCTGTAAGTTTCCAATAAGTGACATCTTTAGTTCACTGCTAGCTACTGATTAAAGTGCACCTGTTTTTTGCTAAGGTGTTGGTAAATGATAAGCATAAAAGTTGAACAATGCATTAACTTTAAATTTTCAGTGAAACTCACAAAAACAGAGATTCTGGGGGCCATCCACATCATCATAAACTTCTGAAAACATTCAAAAAATTGAATAGATTGTTCAAAATGATTGAATAACACTGATCGAGGAAATGGTCTCCATTGGTAAAGAGATAGTTGGGCAAGTTTTACATGAAAATTTGAACATGACAAAAGTGTGTGCCAAAGTTGTCCCAAAACTTCCGTCTTGAATGAAACCGAAACTGCTTTTAGATAGTTACTCAACTTTTAAGCTAATCATTTTCTGATTCCTTTGCAAAAACAGTGCAATTCAATCAGTAACTAGCAATGAATTAAAGACGTCACTTACAGCAGTTGTGCATGAATACCCAACCTTTAATAAATAGTCAGTATGAGTGTGAACCACATGGTCCTCATTATTTAAAAGCCATACCTCTCACTCTAAAAATTATATATAGTGAGGTTGTCAGAATTTGATACTTTGATTACACACTTTAAACCATAATATATCCATACACTTGAAAGTCCTCAAAGTTCTGAGTTATTTTGAATTTTTGAAGAAAACACAAATATACATTGGTATATCAGCTCAAAGATGTAGTGAACAAAGAAAGAGAGAGACAGACAAGGGTGATCAAATGAGAGTTTGTGCTTTGTGAGTGAATGTTTTCCTGTTGCTTAAACAGAGCAGTGATTCAGAGTGAGAAGATTTTATTTTATGATTGTTTTAAAGACTCCAAATAAGTGAGAAACACACAATGCCTCTGTAGAGGCATGAAGGAAGATTCAGGATTTTGTTTGACTAATGCTGAAAATGTACCTCTTCTTGCCCATTGCATTGCTCACTGCTTGCTCTCTGTCCCAGCGTGTGTCCCCACTCACTGTTTAGGCCTAATTCACCAGCTGACAATATGTTTTGTTAGTTTTCTATAGGGTCTCATGATGATGCATGCATTGACATTAGTGTCTGTCACAGACAGAGAGCTGAGAAGAGAGACATCAATGCCACCTGGTCCCTTAAAGTTTTCATTTACATTGAAATCTGCCAACTGGTCACTGCCTCACAGTCCTGCACAGGTTGACACCAATAAAATGATCTAAATCTGATAAAATTCTAAGTTATGGAAAAAAGAATCACTGCATACTTCTCTTGGTTTGTAAATGATAATTCAGATGAAGTATTTGACTTTAGGGAGGCTCTATACATTTAATGGGAACATTTATTTATGTTGCCTTTTATAACAGATTTTGGCATGGGTTTACTTTTTAGTAAACCTTTCTTATATTCAGGTAGGAAAGTAATTAAATTAAGCTGTTTTAGGTGTACAGGGGATCATCTTTGTTGCTGTGGTATTGACACAGTTATGTATCATTTGATTAAAATAATGTCCTTATAATAGCCATATGCTCTCACAGAACACAAATGCCACTCCAGTACTACATCATTCTTTTTCAGAAGCTGCAATCCTGAATTGTGAGACAAACAACAGAAAATATTTATTGGTTTTCAATATACAGTAAGTGGTCACAGAGGTAGGACTGAGAAAGCTATATAAAATCTGATAGGAACTGAATTCCACAAACAAGATTGAATCAGATTTTACAAAAAATGCACTTTATATTATGATGTGGTTTAATTTGTACAAAACCAGTCTGACCAGGATCTCAAAATAAGAATGGTCAGACACACTACATTTGCCCTTGGTATTGTACATTTCAGCCTTTTAAAAAGTCATGCAGTGGCTGCACATGCTTGCTTGAAAACTATCTGTTATGATGGCTTTTTTCATGAGTACATAATACTTTTCAGAGTGCTGCATGGAAGGCCTGGGGCCGTTATTCAGGATATAAGTTGTTTATGTATCTAATGTACCATATAGGAGTGAATAACCTTTGCTGGCAAGTATGGATTGAATTGATAACTGTGTGGAGGACTTGTAGAGGGCATAGGCTGGTGGAACACTGTAGTGTAGTAGTAAAGTAGTATGGTTTAATTTTCACATGCTTTGACCTGTTTATGAGTAAATGCCTGTTGACATCAGAGCATGACACTGTGCGCACATTAGCAGACAAGTATATGGCGTTGGTTAAAGTGCCACAGGCTTTTATTGAGTATGTACAGTAGACTTGTTTATGTATCGAGTTCACCACAGGCCACAATGCAAGCTGATATGTTTTTATCCAGTGTCCATTAACAGATATGAGAGGAGGCATACATGGATATGTTCAGACAACAAGGTCACAGCAGCAGCCTGTCAAGGTATTAAAAGGTCACTGATAATATTTTAAACTTCACTACATGGAGTCTAGGCAGGTAAAAACTTTTCCTAGGAATATTTTGTTGCAAAAAGTGATTACAGTTCCCAATCATACATAGATTTGCCTGCTTTTCTTGCTTACCCATGCCCTCATAAAGCTTGCCCTGCAGGGATAACAGCTACAGTTCCCCTGACGTACTGGTGTGTTTCTGATTGCAATAACTTGAGTGTTACCTCCCAGTGCATTAAGCACCCCCCAGATATTGATAAAAGGTTGGGATATATTATGATGTAGTATTTATAGTAGACACCGGCCTAAGGACTCTGTACAGTGAACTAAAGAAGCTACTTATCTACAGATACTTCAGCTGAGGCTGGCTGAGATGGACTGGAGCTGGGATTATGACTTTTCTAAAGGATTAACGACATAGCCGTATTTGTTGCTGTTTCTGTGGTTGTGACTAAAGCCCTGGCTGAACTTTGCTCATCTGTGAGATGCTAACCACATGCAGGGGTTAGACGTGCAGTTAATTGACATGGTTATTTTGTGCATTGTAATTTAATTACTGTAATTAAAAAATAAAAAAAATAAAGCTCACTGCTGGAATATATTTGATGATGATTATGCTAAGTGCATGTAATATGATTCAACATATTAAAAAATTAACACAAGCATAACCTTAAAACATGGAAATAATGTAATAATGTACTTTGATGTAATGTGGTGTAGTTGCTGGACAAAATGTAAATCTTGTTGCAACACAAGGGTTAACATAAAATGAAGAGTGGTTTACATAATTATTACTGCACATGTTGTTTTTTTAACAACAAGATATCTTACGTTTTACCCAGATGATGGTTTAATGGATTTATCTTTCACTGTCTCTGTTCTTAACTACCCCTCATAGCAGCACAAAGCAGCTGACTCTTTTGCTTTTTTATGTGCATTTTTTCCAGACAGCACGAGAGTTGGTAGGAACAGTATCCCATGGTATTTAAAAACAGTGGGGTATTGCTTTAATTACCATCCTAATAAAGGGGTTGTGTAATGTGCACATTTTTATAGCAAATTTAAGTTAAGATATGTGTCCGTTTTCAGCAGCAGCACCACTGCCTGTGTGTGAAATGCTTTAAAAGTGATGGCAGGACTCCTGCTAATGATACAGGCCTCATTTGTCAAACAATTCGCTTGTAAAAAATTACTTGTTATTCATACATTGTCTTTGTTACAGTGCTGCACTACAGTCCGTCTAAAGTCTAACAAACACACTGGTTGTGGTGTTTTACACAGCAATGTGAGTTTAAAGAGGCACTTTAATTCTTTTTTCAGTGTGAATCAGTGATGAGAAATAATATCAAGTGCACTAGTAATCAAAAAAACCCCATCAGCTGTTTGAAATCGTTTCAACTTATGTTACACCCTTTTCTGGCATGTGTAGATGAGGATAAATGGTAATTGTTGGTTATTTCAGGTGCTTAAGTAGTCTTTAACTTTAATGAGCTTCCTGCTGACTAAACTCACAGCTTGATGTAAATCCCCATTGTTGCGCAAGGCGATATCGATGTTAATGTCCCATCTTAATCTGTTTGAAAGCTCATGTAACATCACATTACTAGATTATGTCTGATAGTTCTTGATGACTATTTCTCAGATAACCTCAAAGCAAAGTAGGAAACAAAAGTGCATGTACACCACTATGCACAGAGGGAGAGGGGGGATAAAACCTTTATTTGATCCTGATTTTATATATATATATTTTTTTACTTTTGTCAAAGGATTGAATGGAATGCAGAAGCCATTGCTCTGCTAGCCCAGCTTGCATGTGCACACCTACAAGTGCTTTATCTGACCTGCTTCTTGTATTATGTGGCTTTTAAACATGTGGTGGTAATACACTGGATATCATTTTATTTCAAAAGATAAAATTTATAACCGATTAATTTATCGTATCGTTTTTGATTGACTATACATTTTCTAGAAAAGAGCAGCTATTTTTGCTTTTGACTTCCTACTCGTTTTTGATCTTTATAAGTATAAAATGTGTCTATGTGAATACATGTGTGGTATGAATCTTGTTATTTTCAGGGAAATATTTTTGTTTCTGTGTTAGTTGTACATCTGCGGGCCTGTGTGGGTATATGGATTAGTGTTAGCGAGTAAAGTAGCTCCAAGCGTCTGTGCTGTGTACAAATTAGCAGAAGTATCTGTGCCAAACATAGAGGTGTGTGTGTGTGAATCTGCGTGAGTGTGTTTCTCAGAGGTGATGAATATAGAGGGTCTAATTTTGGATGAACGTTCTAATCCTTCCAAAACCCCAGCCGTGTGGTTTGTCACACAAATGACACACACACAGACACACACGAACACACAACACTGGCCGTTTGATAGCCCTGCCACTCAGCCATATGCCACCCAAGGGCCTGGCATCTGCTGCAACACAAACACGCAGTAACAGGAGACCCACACTGAAGTCATCACTTCTTGTGTGTTGCTTACATGCTAATTGCACATTTGCACAGGAAAACACACACATACACTATGAAGCTTTCTGCCTCTAGTTGTTGTTTGAAAAGCTCATTCACAGTATTTAAACAGCAGATTTGGAGCAGCATACATGCAGGACTGCTGATTGGGCCCTGTGTCTCTGTTGGTTTAGCCCCCTGCATGCAAAAAACAGCCACTCAGAAATGCATGGGCACTCACAGGAAGGAAAATTCACTGGCAAAGGCAATGCACACAATGTCACAGACACTCATTTTTGAACACATGCAGAGTCACATTCATAATTGTGCTTTGCACAGAAGGACACAGAGAGACTGAATTTATGCATATTCAAATTATGTAAAAGCAATTTCAGACCTTTATTTGCATTCGTAGTCATTAGCCCATCATCAGTGTGCCTCAGCCTGCCTAAAGCTCTCCTTCATCAATTGCACACACCACTGTACGTTTAGACAGCATGGAAAACTTGTTTTCTAGATTGTGAATTCAGGCTCATTTGTGTCAACTTGCATAACAGCTTTTTGAACTATGTTGGGGTGCTTTCACATTAGGCGGAATTGTTCCGAACCGTGTCGCAGTGCGACCCCCCCGCCTTTACACTAGCAGCATCAATTGGTGCCCTGGTACTCAGTCTGATACACTAGGTTGCACGTTGCTGGTCTGCAAACCCACCAAAGAGGGGAAAGAAGAAGAAGCTACCATGACAACTACTTGGGTCATGACCTTGGTGAAGATTTTTTATGTTTTAATCCAGCAGAAAATTCCATTCTGCAGCTGTGGGTGCTTTTAAAATGCAAGCGATGTCCCTCTTCATTTCTTCACATCTGCATGCAGCTGAGAGGATTAAATGGGCTTGCACTATACAGATACATTGTTTTTTTAGTTGACAGGAGACGTTTATTGCCTTTGCATGTCATCACGTTTACTCCAATTTGTTTCCTCTGTAACGTGAGTCATAACAGACCATTTGTTGGCTTGATTTTGAAGATTTCCGCCATTTATTGAGGAAAAAATGGGAATTAACTGCTGCACAGGGGAAAAAAGTTTAGTTTTTTATGATTATATCATATAGCTGACCTGACTCTCTATCCTGTACCGGGACGCGTTTGCATTCACTTCAAACCAGACTTTGGGCTCAAGTGTACTCGGATCCAGGACCAGGCCCCTGGAGTAAAAGCCACCTCTGACACCACACACGGCAACAACTAATGAAAGATTTTAATTTTTTTTTTTCACTTTTAGTACGTGATGTACAACAAGATGACTGACACAGAACAACACACTAAAAGAATCAGCAACTAACAGTCTCCACCCTCAAGACTCAAAATCTTGTGCCGTCAAATGTGACTTTAGATTGTGATATTAGTTCCAATCCACATGACAATCAAAAGAGTGTGTACTTCTCTGTCCTTGGTGCCCCCCCCCACACACACACACACACACACACACACACACACACACACACACACCCACACACACAAAATGGCATCGACATATGTCTGTTTGTATCCCACAAAGCATTGTGACTGGGCAGTGACAACCAGTGGCAGGCTGTTCCATTGACAGGTCATGCTTTGCTGAACAGCACCTGTGCAAAAATGTAGAAACTGGAGTAGAGAGTCTGAATGACTCAGAAGGGAGAGAAAGAGACACAGAAAGGCTGTGATGTGTCCCTCTGTGTCACTGCAGACAGGAATTGTTTTGAGTAATGACTCATGTTCCCATAAGCATTAGGACTTTTTTTGGTAAAATTGTGAATAATTTAAAGACTTTCTGTCACATGATTGTTTTTTATTCACTTCAGTCATTATTTCACTTGACTAAGTCATTATTGTTCACTGTGTGTAATAAATGAAGATCTGAATTATGATTTCTATTGAGTTTTTTTCTTTTGTTTTTTATAGTCCCATAACCTTTTAAAATGTAAGTGACATTGCTGCAGCACACGTATTCTATGAAAAATGTATGTTTATAGCTTGACTGTGCACCACAGGGTTGATGTTTTAAAAGCTTGTTATGCCAAAATTTCAGGCAAGACACAATGGTTAAAATTATAGCTTCAATCTAAACATCTAAGCTTCAATCAAAACAGGCATGCCCTGGTTGTCTTTTCCGAGAAGACTAGGAAGGGTAGCATCACTCTTTACACATCATAGCAAAATCTGGCAAGATTATCTTTAGAGCCATCTGAAAATCAGGCCTTTGCAGACTTTGATCGGAAGGCGGGAATCAGGCCCAAAATTGGCCCAATTATCTTGCAATGTGCACTTTGCTTCAGTCAACACATTCCAGAGATCATTAAAAGACTGAGATCAAAATATCACTTTCACTTTAACCATTAATAGTCACATACTGCAACATACAAAGCAGCATGCTTGCTGGAATGGTTTAAGGGGAGTAGTAAGAACGATATCTTCTGTGAGTGTATCATGGCTTTAAGCAAAGTGTGAGATCAAAGTGTCTTGAGTTGTTGCTGAGGGTTTTTCTTTTTGTGCGGCTGTCTGCTTTTTGGTTTGAATGGCACAGCTGTGCACTAGCAGGCTGGCCTCTTAAAGCCGTCTGATTACTACCTGCTCCCTCTGATTAATGTTCATTATGTCTGAGGGTGTGTGTGTGTGTGTGTGTGCGCGCTCTCTGAGTCAATTCAACCTGACCCCCCCCAACACGCACACACACCACAAATTAATCAACACCATTGAAGTGCTAATATTTCCCCTTTTGTAAGCCGTTTGCATATTCAAGTCTCATCTTGCTTAAGCCGATCATACTTTTACTGATGAGGATTTTTGACTTGTCTGATTCTTTCTTTGACTTAGATATTTAAATGATTTTCCCTCTCATGTCTTTTCACCTGTGTGTGGAAAACTGAAAGGATGGGATGAAATTGTGGTTCAGAGAGATAATGTAGTTGATTTCTCTCTGCTGGTTAATCACACAAACTAGCGCTCCCATATCTAATGATTTATGGAACCTTATTGACAGTTTGGATGATAATTGCAAAACTCCAGTCATTTCCTGATCTACTGTGTATATTAATTTGGAGTTCCAGATTAAAACATTTATTTGACAAAATATTGTTAAATAATGTAGATTTTCCCCCATATCACTTTATTCCTCAATTTCAGTCAAACTTATTTAAGAATAATGAGTATATATCAGACTTAGTAATAAAAACCCCTATAAAGGCCTTCTCAAATCTTGTGAGATCTATTAATGCTGAATATAAATGAAACAGTGAGGTCAACTGCATGATGAAATTAAAGAAAAAGCCATTGAAATGAACGAAAGTGTCCCATTCAGACAGTCTAAGCGAGTTTCAAACTGAAGATAATTTGATGAGAATCTGCCAAGCAGCACTATGTGTGCTCATGTCAGCTCATTTGGCATCTTTTTTAGCCTCTCCCTTTCTTTCTACAACGATTATTCCAGTAGGGCACATAATACTTCTATTATGCTCTCCAACTGTCCTTATTCCTCCTGTCTCTTTTGACACATGCAAACATTTGTGTAAGAGCCTGTAAATCATGCTGTAGTCTGCATTCTGTCCATACATTGGCCTGTAAGCACACATACATACATCAATGTGGGTTTATGTCACTTCTTATTGAGCCTGTGGCAACTAAACAGCCATCATACATAAATCTCATCTCAACCAAGAAAGAGTGGAATATTTCTGCAGATTACATAATCAGCAGAGGGTTATCCTTTGTATGATTTGATTCTTATACCTTTTTCCATCTTTTCATTTCAGAAAGCATTTTTTCAATCGATGCATCGGCTTCACAATAATGGGCTCACATGTTTTCCTGCCATCTTGTCACATCCTTAGTCCCTGTGAAACAGAAATAGATTCATAACACAGCCCTCATCTCATGCTACATTCACATGTCCATTAAATGGGCAAGAAGTACACATATTAGCGTTGGTTTGTCAACACCCCAACACCCTGACCCTGTGGCCATTAAACAGGCTTACAGCATTCATCTTTGCTTTTTTCTTCCCACTTACAGTCTACATCACTCACATACAAGCATAAGTGACATACGATATTTATACTGCAACTTTCATGTAATGCATGTACATTTCTACCTAAAATGCTTGCTTGATTTATGACAAACTTATGGTGCTGAGAGTGTTCAAAGTGGACGTGCACGGCTGTCAATCTGGAAGTCAAGATTCAGCAGCATTGTTATTATACATGGGCAAACGTGTTTGATATTTACGATTCTAGGTCGTTGTGCCGCTGACGGAGTACCCACAACAACCAAAGAGAGTGAGCAGACCGGGTAGCGTCACAGCTCAAATCATGCGTACCTTCACCACTCACAACCATAAACACAACTTTAACTTAATTTCAGCCATGATTTCATCCTGAGTCTTTCCCTTGTATTATGATTTTTCTTCACCTGTAACGCACGCCAGGACAGCCTGTTGTGGAGAGACAGCAAGACGGTATTTTTTTTTTTTTTTTTTCTGAAGACACGTGATCACGCGAGGTCGTAGGCAGGTCGGCAGGTGTGTGGTCTCCAGTGATCTGACAGTCTGGCTGAGTCATCTAGTGTGTGTGTTCAGAGGATTAAAGATGAAAAATCTTTGGAAATGGTCCTGAAGTCTGTGGTTTCCCACAGTTTAAAAATCGTTCCAGATTAAAAAAAATCGTCTAGTGTGTGGCCGGCCTTAGTCTCCTTTTTTAATAGCCATACCTTGTATATTATGGCTGTTGAACAATTAATCTCAGAATTTCTGTGATTACTCACAATCAAGCCACACATTTGTTGCATTGCGAAAGTCCACTTTTTTAAAACTGTTTTGTTTTCATTTTGGATCAGTGAACTGTCTTAAACTAAGGGTAATTTACATCTGTTACAGACCTAAATTTTATTTTGAAAGAAAATAAGAAGCTTTGGGTAGTTGAGAGATTATGACATGAATTTAACCATGGGAAATTGTCTTGTTATGGATTGATATCGAAATACGGGAACAGTCAAATGGTAAATGTTTGCTTAAACCAGGTGCTGATTTGTTTGACTTGTCCACTAATCTGTCTTTGTGTTTTTAAGACTGAAATAGACTAATAGCACAGTCATATCAGGCCAAATTAAACTGGTTTGATATGACTTATGTAAAGGATTGAGCTCCAAAAGATTATGGGAGGTTGCTGAGTTAGAAAATTACAAGAAGCAGTCTTCTACATGTCTGTGTGTTATATAGCATCCAGACAATCTGAGGCAGTCTTTTTTTCTTTCTGCTGAACCTGCCAGAATATCCAGGATGCCTGGATGCCTGTTGGTTGACTTGCCTTTCAGCATACATTACTTTTTGTCACCTCAAGCTCGCCTTCACCCTATAGGGAACTGTATTCTGTGGGCTTCAGACTTTTCTTGCTGTGTGACCTTTTTCTACATATATGATCTGTTCTGTCAGCATGTTCCAACCCAATCTTCTCCCTATACAACGCTGGGTCTATACCAGTTATAGCCCAAGGCTTTGCAGAGTTAACTCCACTACTTCTCCCTCTGCTCCCTTTTACATATAGAAAGTTCACTTTTTTCCATTGTCCCTTGCTTTGCATCAACATCTCCTGTCAGCATGTTCTCATTCATTCTTCTCTTTCTGCTCCATATAGCAACACCAAGCAGTGAGTGGTGGCTACTCTGAATTCAGGCTAAATTTCTTAGTGTTTGTAGTTAATACACTCCCCTTACTTACCTTTTCCTGGTGCAACTTAAATATTTTATTAAACAGAAACTGTGTAAGACTCAGACATAGAATTGCTAACTTACTGTATCAAAAAACATAAACAGAAATTTAATTTACAGAGTAGATATCAAATATTACAATAGGACTTATAAAAGCAGAAAAATATAAAAGGCAGGTCCCAGCAAGTGAATAAAAAAATATATTATGAAATGCTCAAAAATCCTTCAAAACTGTTTTTTCAAATTAAAATTTATGAAAAAACAGGAAAGGCTGTACAAAATTAACATGTTTTTAGAAAGGACTTTATCTTGTGAATGACTTTATTGCACATTTAAAGTAAGTTTGTAGAGGTTTTCAAAGCATTTTTCAAAGCCATGTTTTCACAAGGACATGTCCATCTAGTACATGGCTAATGATGACAGGTCTTATTAGATTTAAGCCACTTTCTTCCTGTTTTGTATGTCTTTTGACAAATTATATTTCAAAGAGTTGAAAAAAGTCCGCCCTCCTGCTTGCTTAAAAGACGTCCTTGCCACCTACCAATGTTTACCACTTAATCATACAAAGTAAAATTTACCAATGTTTTTTATGAAAGAGAAAAAATAAATATATTTAGAATTCAAATTTGCCATTCTGGCTCTCTTCCTCCTATGTGCCCTTGGTTCATCTGTTGTTGGTCTTGTCCTTGGGTACCTGAGTGAGTCAGAGAGAGAGAGAAAGGGAAAAACAGCAGAGTACTTGACAGTCCATCATTGCACCACTTCAGCATGTACCATCAGTGGGACAGATGAATAGGACACAATCATACCGAGCCATGCACACACAGACATACACATAAATACGCACAGACAAAGAATCGTTAGCCCATGAAGAGAATCCAAATGTTGAGTTTCCAAGAGCAACCACTTTACAGCATTGGGCACTTCAGCCTCCTGTCAGTGCTCTGTATGCACAAAAGAGGGAGGAGGACATCATAATTGTAGAGAAAACCTATGTGCTTTATAATGATAGTTATTTGGGTTTTCTTGACATTGGCTGATGGAGTGGAGTCATTTTATTTCTTGTTCAGTTGAGGAGAATGCTACAGTGAGTGAAAGACAAAAATGAAAACAGCATATGAGAACCTGTTTACTTCTGTGTCAACAGCATTGGGACAGTTTAACGCTAAATAAGCTTTTCATGGTTAAAGGGACCCAGTTAAGAGAGGTGAACCAAAACACAAAATCGGATTTAACATTTGATGATGAAACCCAAAAACCCATCTGTGACAAAACTGGAAATTCCCATCTACCTGAAGGTATAAATTACTGCAGGGCAACTGTATTTATGTATTGTAACATCATCCAATTTTAGTAAAGCAAGTCACACACTGAAAGATTTTTAGAGTCTTAGATTTTTTTTGAAAATGTTTCAGAATCCCACGTAATGACAGATTTAACTTACTTTATAGTGGGTGATCCGCAATTAGATGGTCAATATTGTATATTATACACACCAGCTACTGAGAGATTAATACACAGCTACAGTCTTGATTCTCAAAACTCCAAATCTGCACTGTCAAAAGCGACTAGAGTAGACAGGCTAAATGTGGCTAGCTTTAGCTACCTGCTACACCCCTTTTGGTCCAACTCCTCGCTTCGTTAGTTTGATTGTGATGTGTTTAACAAGACACATAAATGCCTGTGTTGCAACAAACTTGATGTCCATATAACTTTATGCTTCAAATTGATTATCGTCACCATGGCTGCGTTTGTTTAGCGTCCTCCCTCAGTGAGCATGCATTCTGATTTGATCATTCAATCCCATGTAACAGTCCTGCCCATGCCTGTTCAGCTGTTCTGAGTTTTCACTTTAGGATTTTTCAACATACACTATATTGCCAAAAGTATTCACTCACCCATCCAAATAATTGAAATCAGGTGTTCCAATCATTACCATGGCCACAGGTATATAAAATCAAGCACCTAGCATGCAGACAGTTTCTACAAACATTTGTGAAAGAATGGGTCGCTCTCAGGAGCTCAGTGAATTCTAGTGTGGTACTGTGATAGGATGCCACCTGTGTAACAAGTCCAGTCATGAAATTTCCTTGCTCCTAAATATTCCACAGTCAACTGTTAGTGGTATTATAACAAAGTGGAAGCAATTGGGCACGACAGCAACTCAGCCACGAAGTGGTACGCCATGTAAAATGACGGAGCGGGGTTGGCGGATGCTGAGGCACAGAGGTCACCAACTTTCTGCAAAGTCAAACGCTACAGACCTCCAAACATCATGTGGCCTTCAGATTAGCTCAAGAGCAGTGCGTAGAAAGCCTCATGGAATGGGTTTCCATGGCTGAGCAGCTGCATCCAAGCCATACGTCACCAAGTGCAATGCAAAGCGCCAGATGCAGTGGTGTAAAGCACGCCGCCACTGGACTCTAGAGCAGTGGAGACGGGTTCCCTGGAGTGACAAATCACGCTCCTCCATCTGACAATCTGATGGACGAGTCTGGGTTTGGCGGTGGCCAGGAGAACGGTACTTGTCTGGCTGCATTGTGCCAAGTGTAAAGTTTGGTGGAGGGGGGATTATGGTGTTGGGTTGTTTTTCAGGAGCTGGGCTTGGCCCTTAGTTACAGTGAAAGGAACTCTGAATGCTTCAGCATACCAAGAGATTTTGGACAATTCCATGCCCCCACTTTGTGGCATTGGCAGAGAAGATTTGGCAAATTTTTCATGGGCGCAACCCACATACTCAGCTCTGCTGCTCATCCCACAAACACATGTTCCTTACAAATGTGGCATCATTTAAAAGGGTAATAAACAGGCTTTCCAACGGTATAAGATTTATTGTTTTTATTGTCAACTGTCTGGACTCTGTATCTGTGATTAATTTTAAAGGAGCTCTGGTTTAGATGAGGGTCCAAAAAGCACTGTTGGGCTCCCACATTTAAAAATTTAAACTTAATTTTAGATAGAGGTGGTTTTGGAGAAGCTGTTTATGTGTTGAAGGCATTTCACTATACATCACTAGTGTATTTATGAACTAGCCCATAAGCTCACCTGGTATGCACCTGATGTCCAAAAGGCTGTGCCTCTTTTCCAGTGATCCATAGTATAATTTTTTTTTTGCTCTGGTGCTATGGCTTCATAGGAACCTCTCTGTTTTCTTCCCTTTTTGTTTTCTTTATTAATGTTAAAACAGTGTAAAAATTAAACTAACTAAAATCCAGTGAAAAACCTCAGGCAACACCAGAGGGTACATTCAAGAGGCCCAGTTGAGGCCCCTAGCTGAATGTACAGTATTGTGTATAGATTTGTTTTCAGTGTAAAGCCCCTGCATATTTACACCATTTTCCTCTCTAAATTGGCTGAAAGTGTCCTTTTATACTCAGAATGACAGTGATGGTCTGGTACATCAACAGAGTGCTCTCTTTTTTCTTTTCTCCCCATAGCAGCGCAATTTTCCATTTATCAGTTTTATATGAATTCACAATTTGCAATGAAAAGAGGAAGCAAGAAGACAGCGAAGGGGCATGCATCAAAGGTCATGAGCCGGCTTTTAACCCAATCAGGCATTAGGAGTACATGATCCTTCCCTTATCCCACAGAGCCACCAGGATGGCCTTGTAGCTCATGTTATTTTCTCCCTTATCAAAACACAAACATACATTTCTCTCATTCTAATAAGAGGACCGCAGGGCTAGCCTTGAACAGCAATCAGACACGTTGTAGATAGGCCTTCCTATGCATGTATGATTTGTTGGGTCTTCAGGTGTGGCCTCCAGTGATAATCATAATCATCCTGCTATTGCCAAGGCATTAGTTTCAGCTGCAATTATAGATTAATGTGGATGTATGGATGTGTGCATTACGCATGGTCTTTCTTACACTCTTTTTTTCTAACACACACGTACACAAGCACAAACGCACATGGATTACACACACGAAGGCCTACGGGTCCACAGGGACATAACGGACAATCAGCCTGACAATCACAGCTGAGCTCTGATTGATGCTGTAGTTTCCAACAAGCACAGGCACATGGACTACATAACGCCAAGGGCCTGATCCCTCACACTGGCCTCGCATTCCCTTGTCAAACAAGCTCCTCAGTAGATGAATAAATAAAGGAGTAAGGATTTTTTTTTTTTACAATTTCCAATCACTCTGCTATATGAGATATGATATCAATTATAACCATACCACAGAAAAGAGGAATACTTGATCAGTGCATAACAGTTCAGAACATGGTATCAGAAGAAGCGCTGGTTTAGGCCAAAGGGTCTTAGTTACAAAGAAAATCAGGGGTCAGCAATATCTCCTGTGACTATTTACACATGTAAATAAATGGCACACAGATACAGTATGTATACTAGATATCAATTTGTCTGTGTATATGTATACTTAATGTCTTATAGCCAGGTATGTGTTGAAGGTATTAAGCTATGTGTTTGTATCTCAGTAATATAACTACCCCTGTTCTTGTTAACAAATGATTAATAGGAGCTTAAATGATTTGAAAAAATGAAAGCAAGCAAAATATGAAACTCACAGTACCTTTTAAGTTTAAAGATCCAACAGTTAGCAGAAAAATATGCATTGTGAAATTACATCCAGTAATTACATAGTGATATTAAGTGAGACAAATAAACAATAACAAAATACACAGTATGTAAAGTCCACTAGCAGCGGGCTCTCTATAAAAACAAAAACAATGTATAACAAGTAGAGACCAGATCTGCTCAGCTCTGCCTGTTTTCTTCCTTTTACCTCTTGTTTTAAAAATGAGGACTCTGTTCATTAAAAATGGCTCTCCATAAGATACTTACTAAAAAGTAAAGTGACAGTTTAAATTCATCAATATATTTCACAGAATTAGGGAGAAAAGCTATAAAAAGTGGGGAATAGTGCATGCTTGGATTGCCTGCCGCAACCTTTTCAGCTTTTTTTCACTCATGACAAGAAATTTATCAGTGCAGAGGGAACAGTGGTTGACTATAAGTGCAGTTTTTAATGAACAGAGTCCATAAAAGAAGGAGTGGGTTGTGCAGTACAGGGTTGAGCTTACGCAACTGAACTGCAGCAAATGTCAGAGAATAATTGTGGTCCATCACAAGAAAGCAGCAGACAAAAGGGGGTTTGCAGGATGCTTTCCAAAAACAGAATTTTTTAAAAAATTATCTAAAGGGGATATATTTGACCCTTTTAAGACAAGTTTATATTGTTCTCAGAGGTCCCCAGAACATGCCTGTGAAGTTTGTTGCTGAAAAAAACACTCCAATGTAGGATTTTTTGCACGTCTTAAAGCCCTCTGTGTCAGCCCTTCCCAGAATGAGCTGTTTCTGTGTCTGTGGCTTTAAATGTTGATGAGGTGTCTGACTCTGCCCCTGACCACACCCCTCTCATGAAATGGATGTGGCACTCCTAATGTTACAATGTTACAGAGACTTTTATCCAAAGTTTAGGACCTGACTGGGATTCGAACAACTGGGATTATCAGTCGATAAATCTGCAGCAACTGCGTGATGCTATCATGTCAATACGGACCAAAATTTTTGAGGAATTTTTTTCAACAACTTGTTGAAACTATGCCACCAAGAATTAGGGCAATTCTAAAGGCAAAGGGGGTCCAACCCGGTACTTGCAAGGTGTACCCTATAAAGTGGCCATTGAGTTTATACAGTGAGGGCTTGATCTGACCACATTTAAATAATAGCATGCTGGGTGCCAGTTCAGCTTAGAGGTTGTAGCCCTCAATGCACTGGTTTCAGCATCAACTCCTGGTCTCAGTGCATGTTTGTGGCATGTCTACCCCACTCTCTCTCCAACTGTCCTATCAAAATAAAGACAAAAAGCCCCCAAAATAATGTCAAAATATGATGATAGTAAAAATTAACAGCTTGTTGCAGCATGGCCATTATATGTTGGCATCCATTGAACCAGTAAAAAGTACACATGCTGAGAGAGATATGGCAAACTTTGATGACAAAAAATCATTTTTCTTATTTGTTGCTCTAAATTTAGACTTTGTGGTGTGTCCACTGAGAATGCTTTTATTTAAAAACTCCTTACTTTTCCTCTGTCTGAACACAACTTCCATGAAGTTTGCTTTCAGGCAGAGTTTTGCGTAAGATGGAGTAAGTGTTTTTTTTTAGCGTTTGTGGGTTTATTTTTCTGTGTTACTGTGAGACATCATGTATTTTAGTAACTGATGTATCTGAGGCTTTCACTTTGTGTTTTCTGCCACGTCTCTGTTTTGATGTGATTCATTGTAGCATCTGAGACACTAAACAGCCTCCAGGCTTCTGTCACAGCCCTGCATGTTAGTGTGTGTTGTTGTATTTTTGTATGAGGGAGACATGTATCTGTCTTCTTCCACAAACTAGATCTGTCACACTGGTGCCAGACAGGACTGTCTTTTCTGTTGGTTAGCTGAAATTGATGAGGCAATCAAGTGTGTATGTGTCAGAGAGTTTGGGTTTTTGTGTTGCTGTGCCATCATAAAATATCTTTTGTGTACATAGATGCAGAACATATGTGCTGCCAAATAGGAGAAAAGATAGTTGTCACAGAAGTATGATCTCAGGTTCATATGGTGAAATGAAAAAACATCAATCAGTTTAATGTAACAGCTCATCATTCCCTGCTACACTTTTTTTTATTGTAACCTAATTGTGTCAGCTTTGTCTCTCTCCTTGTTTCCTCTTTGTCAAACTTAGTATTTTTGTACCTCTGTAATGTATGAGCAGCCCTGGTTTTTAGAGGGACATGTTTTTATGATTATCTGCAAAGTGCTGTATTCATCTGTTTAGACTGCTGTGTCACTGCCATCCCTGGCTGCTGTGGCTCTGTTCTCCTGTTATTCTGCCTCTATAATCTTACCAGTCTCAGCAGGAAGTACTACCATTCCTTGAATTTAACTTAATAGCAGTGTTAATCTTGACAGCTATTGTTGAATTTTAGTCTCAGTTTTTGTCTCAGTCTCAGTCTTTTGATTACATGTCGTTTGGTGTTAATCACATTTTAGTCATTTCTACCCTTTTTAGTTTTAGTCTAGTTGTAGTCAACAAAAACTCCAAAACATTACATACATTTTATATATATATATATATATATATATATATATAAAGCACAAAAAGTAAGGACATTTCTCTGTTGTAACAATGCTTCTTGGCAATAAATCTTATACCATTGAAAAGCCTGTTTATTTCCCTTTTAAATGGTGCCACATTTTTAAGGAACCTGCATTTTTAGGGATGAGAAAATTTGGCAATTTTTTTAATGGGCGCAACCCACATGCTCTGCTCTGCTGCTCATCCCACAAATGCATGTTCCTTACAAATGTGGCATCATTTAAAATGAGAATTAACAGGCTTCCAATGGTATAAGATTTATTGCCAAGAAGCATTGTTACAACAAAGAAATAATCTACCAAACACATATTTCCTTGCTCTCTGTGCTAAGTTTATGTGTATAATGATGATAAAATGATAGGTGTGAAACCACCCCTGGACCATTGTCTGGACCAAACAGAGTTGGTCTCGACTCAGATCAAACTGAACCACAGTCTGGTTCATGCCCAGTGTGAAAGCATTATTTTGGTTCTGGCTTCAAGAATTGCCGCATGAGAACAAGATAAAATAAATCATAAACCAAAAAAAAAAAAAAAGAAAAAACACTGAAGCACACTGCTATTTCATCCTTTTTTTTTTTTTTTTTTTTTAATCAAGCTACACCCATTATCCATTATTCAGGTAACTAATCAGTTTAATCTACAGAGACACGCAACCCAGGGATTAATGACAAAATCATGTGAGTTTTTCATGTAAAGTTTGTTAGTCAGTTTGAAATAATGGTGTTGTAAAACCAAAATCACCTGAACCAAATATATATTAACTTTTTTCAGAAAATAACCACATTGCAACCATTACAGACTATGCAACATTTCATAAATTATGTAAAGGAAAAGGTCAGAGCTCTTATCCCAAATAAAATTATGTATATAACATTTCATGAGCAGTTACACAACCAGTGGCTTGCTTTAGCTTAAGCTAAAGCTAAAGCTAACATAGCCATGCTTGCTACGTAATTAACGTTACTGCATAAGCCAGTTAGCTATGCAGCTATGTGAACTATGGAGCTCCATTATCTATAGTTAGTAAGCTTTAGCAATGTGAACTTTAGCAAGAGTAACAGTGCTAATTTAGTCATGTAGATACGTTGCTTTGTGAGCATAGCCAAAGCTACATTAGCTACGTAGCTACATACAGTATCCAAACCATTACCTTAACCCTTACCCTAATTCTAAATGGAAGTTTAATGTGATTTTATGCTGAGTTTTAGCGTGTTCTGAGATACTGTGGCTCAGATGTATGTTCGTAAGAAAGGCCATGAGAAATGACTGTTCTGCAGACAGGATTTCCAGTTTCTTTTCTTTCTTCCTTTAAGTTACGGTTAACAACTGAACCAAAAGGTTTTGCCAAGAAACTGCTCTTGTTATTGTTTTTTACTTTATAATTGGTACTGCCTTCAGCTAAATGTCTCCTGCTGCTTTTATTTTGAAAGAAAATAAGGAACTTTTGGTAGATAGAAAATTGCATCAATATCTAGATCTGAAAAACATACTCATCAAAATTTCTGCAGTTATTTACATCAGATATTTTGCCTGTGTATTTCAGCGTATATCGATATTTAATAAGTGGAGTTTATGGCTGAACTAACAAACCTATATGTCAGTTGAGGTCTTTTTCTTTATGTATACTAATTATTTAAACTTTAATGTGTTTTTAAGGACTGAAGTTTGTTTCCTTGGTAATCCTCAAACATTAAAGTGTGTCTAAAAGGACTGAAATTTCTTGTCCAAAAAGCATATTTAAATATCAGTACCAATATCAGTATCAGCTAAAATGAATCTGTAAATATCAGCATATTAGATATCGACAGTAATGCAATATTATACATCCCTAGTTGAGATGTCTGTTTTCAACTACTTCTGCACTGATTACCATTTTCTCCTCTGTTCTCTATTTATATTCTGGATAGTCCTTGTTTGACTGTTGTGACCTTAGCATCAATTAAACCTAGTCTGGATAGCACAAACACAGCTCTTTATTCCTGGAGCACTTATCTTCTGGGTTCTTCTTTATCAAGAATCTGAGTAACATTGAAAAGCTCATATCTCTGTGATGGCTTGTCTTTCCTCACAAATCATTCTTTTTTCTTTCATTTCCCTTGTTATTAAACATATTATTTTTGCTTTCATGGAATCAGCAGCTCAGCCATGTTTGTGTGTGTGTGTGTGTGTGTGTGTTACCCTGTATGTTTTTTTATTCCACTATATGTGTGTGAGAGAGAATGTGTGTGAGAGATGTACTCTAGTGAGCTTTGTGAAGGCTTCAGAAGACCCGGAGGGGGGAGTTTAGATTTGATGCAGGTGTACAGCGGTCTGTTCTGGCAAAATTTCTCACATTTCCTCAGTCCTGATCGGTGGGGGGGGGGGGCGGGGGGCTAGAGCCATAGAGACATTAGAGGTCTGTGTCTAGCCTCTAGACACACAGACACATACAGTCACTGAGGCACATGAGGAATTAGCCTGGTGTGTATGTCAGGGTAATTGTTAATAAGCTAGCCTAAAGAGATGCTCTGTATGGAGGCTTGTGTGCATCTTTGTCAGTATTTGTGTGAGAGAATTTGTTGTTTTGTTGGCTTTTGTGAAGGTTTTCTTCCTCTCTGATTAGGTTTCCTTCCAGCTTTCTTCTTTATTCACTCTTTTTCTTACAGCCTCTTTTAGAGACACATGCCATACATAAACACTCATCAGAGCAAGGGCTGAAATAGTTACAATTGCATACTGTGCCTCATTCATTTTATTGTTATTTGTCTGTTCTTAAAATCCCATATAGATTTTTTTTTTTTGTTTTTTTTGTGGTGTCTCAGTTATCTTTCCACATGTTTTAAAACATCCAAAGGTCTATTAACCATGGCTCAGCCAAAAAAAATCTTTGCTGTTAAATGACTTCTTCACATTTTTATCCAGTAGAAGACAAGACATTGTTTCCCTTGAACTGTGGATCTCTTGCCATTTATCTGTTAAATCAGGATTTTTAGTTATACATTTATTTTTAAATTTAAAAAGCCAAACTGTGTGCCATTAAAGAGCCAAACAACCAGCTCTACTGAGCTGAACAAAATGATCAGAATCTCTAAAAAAAAAAAGAGAGGGACTCTTGTTGTAACGAGTGACACAAGGTTGGTGAGATGGACATGAACTGATGAAATATGGGTAACATCACAGTTTAATGCACTAAACCATGACAAAACTATACTAAACCAAACCGGACCACTTGTCCATGCTTTAGACGGAGCCTTTTTTAATTCCTCCCTGCCGCCATTTGTTCATTGAGTTTTAAACTTTAAAAAAACATGTTTGCCTGAATATTTCACTACTCTTGGGATACAAAAGTAGCTTTGGAATTTAAATTTTTTTCTTTTCTCACTTTAAGTGCCTGGCATAGTTGTAAGCAGCTCAGTTTTTTTTCAGCTCTGTCTTTTTTGATGGCATTTTCATTGTAGAAATAACTATTTGCCCCTGAAGGGAAGTTCTCCACTACTGTGTGGCGTCACCTGCAAATAACCTATTAGCTAATCCCATCCCATCCCATTGTAGGCATCCTTACCTATTTACACACCACAGGTGTCTAGGTTGTTGTTGTTAATCTGTAGAATTTGGATTTTATCTATAAAATTGTATAAATCAAGAGCGCAGAGAATGTTTTCATGTGTTTGAATCAAAGTTACAAAGATACTGACAGTGTGATGTCATCAGAGTGTGACTGATAGTCAGCATACATTTTTAATAACATTTTTCACCCCTGCAGTTTAATTATTCGAAATGAAGGACAATGTTGACAAAACTAGTTTTAAACAAAACAATATCTATTTTTTTCATTTGATAGGACAGAAAAGTAGCAAAGTTACCAAAGAAAAGCAAATAAACAAGTTATATTTTAAACCCAATAAGTCTTATAGATCTGTGTCCTCATTAATGCTTCTATCAATAGTCTTCTCTTGTTTGGTGGAAAGACAAAACTGCCATACCTTTTTTCCAAAGTGTCGTGCAGCTGAATAGAGCTTCAGTCAAAAAGCTGAAAAGGTCACAATTCTATCTGTTATTTCTATTTTATATTGTTGGGGAAAAAATACACCACTTTTATCCTTACAGTTGGATTTTTATCAAGTTTTAAAACTTAAAACTGAAACTGAGTTTTTGTTTTCCTGATGTTACATTTGAACAATTAGTGATGTTATAGTTACATCTGTGTTAAAATTATTCTACTGAGTTGACCTCCTGTGAGCTCATTAAGTGAGTTAAGTAACTTTTGTTCTGCCAATTTTACACAGATTTCAGCATTAGATTGATTCGTTAAACTCTTGGGTTTTGATACAAAGTTTAAGAGCACTTGCCATGGCGATCTCAGCAGATTAGAGGCAGCTAAGGCTAGTAATTGCATGCTACTCCCACGGTAAAGAGGAGAGAGATAAGATGTAACTGTCCTTAAAAGTTTTTTCCCCAGTCCCCATGTGTGCTTTTTTCATTCATCTCAGTAAACAAACCTACAAAGCAGGCTGTCTGGATGATACATACTTTGATAATTAAGATTTGAATGGTATGATAACCATCTAGGAATTATATCATGGTTTTCTCTGAAACTGTTGACTGTCTCATCTCTTCTTACCAGTTGTATTAGGTGGTTTACCCACTGGATCCTCTTCAGCTGTATTATCTTCAGTACAGTCTGAAGATTATAAATGGGTCTGCTAGCTGCCAAGATACTTTTTCCTCTTTTAGGTTTTTACAAAATGCACCTGATATCATTGCTTTTCTAAGAGGCTGAGGGATATTGGAATGCATGGTAAAAGTCAGATGAGTGCAAAGCATGAACAGACAGATATGGAATCAGTTTATCATCAAAAACCCCACAAATCTTAAGCTAAAGCCAACAATAATCCCCTCATTCAACGTGGCAAACACGGAAAAACTCTGTGTCACTTTTTCTTTGCTTTTGACTCTGAGGGTTAAACAAAACTCTAAAACAAACAGGGTGTCTTTTCTCTTTGTCTTTTAAGCAACTTGTTCAAAGCAAACTTCCAAAAAGATCAGAGCATCTCTCCTTACTCCTGTTAAACCGCTCCCTGCTATGATTGTTTAGTGGATAACAAACAAAATCTACCTCATGCCCAAAGTGTGTGTGCAGAAGTTAGAGTGTATGTATGGTGGGGTGGATAGTGTATTCATGAGATATGTGGAAAATACAAAGAAAGAAGAGAGGGATGCATAAACACACTTTTAATGGGCAAATTACGTTGAGCTTTGATGATGCATAACCCTGTAAGCCTGGGCTCTAACAGTGGGGGGTCTGGTTCACTCAGGGCTGTGTATTGGTTAGATAGATTCTATTAATGATGAAAGGCTGATAAACCGTTGGAGGGGAAAGTTTTCTCATAAACAAATAGCAACAAACAGTGGAATTCAGCAAACTCAAAAACAAGTTACTTTGATGTAGACTGGCAAAACAGAAGACAACATGAGAAAGTAAAGTTAGAAACTTATTTCAGAGGAGAACACTTTATTTTTTACTGGGAGGAAAACACCCAAAGTCATCGAACCTAAACCAAATGATGTTTATGTACTGCTTTAAATGACAAAACGGGTCTTTGAAGTCACACCAGCATTGAGACAGCACTACAAAGTTGTATTTAATGCTGACCGGTGTGCCTAATGTGTCAGTCTTACATGATTACATAACTTGAAATTTAACGTGAGATGTAATGCAATACCAGTCATTAGGAAATAGCATGTTTTTAGGAGTCACAACTTAACATCACTGAGAAGAAAAATAGAAAATATGATACCACCATGATTCTGTCAGAATCTTTAGCATACCAATAACTGAACAAACATTGACTTAAAACCATTAAAGGGTGGTTTGACATTAGGTACAAATAACCACTGCTTCTGCACTACCATAACACTTGGGCTGAAGCTATATGACCACATATTTCATAAATCATACATATTGATCCTGAAGGCAAATCTTTTCTATGAACATTGCATTTCCTCATAGTTTAAAATCAGAAGATTTTATTCATCACTGTTTTCCTTTTTATTTTTAATTATATTGTTTTGTTTACCTCTTTTTAGATTCCCAAGACTGTACCAGTGTTCACAGGCATTTTTTCAGCAACACTAGATGGTGTCATATTGTGACATATCTTGTCATCTTTTATTGTATCTTATCATGTAATAACGTAATATAACTTAACGTCTCATACCAACTCATACCATATCATATCATGTCGTATTGTATCATATTATATTGTATTGTTAAATCATATCGCACTTTATTGTACTGCATTCTATTGTATTGTACTGTACCATATCATATCGTTTCGTATCATACCATCTTGTTAAATCTTTTAGTGTATTGCATGTTATTGTATCATATATAGATTTTATTGATTGTATTGTACCATACTGTATCGTGTCACATCGTATCACATTGAATCTTGTGGTATCGTATCCTTTGTCTCATATCGTATCATGTTGCATCATGTCTACTGCTGTTAAATTGATTAAAAAAAATAATCAAGTTAATCACATCAACATGCTGTAATTAATCATGATTAATCGCAGTATTTCTTTAGTTTTGTAATTTTTAGATTTTTAAATGTTATCTAGTGTTTATTTTTATTATTTTAACTCAATGAACAGCCCTTCGAAAGCACTTTTACTAAAAAAATATGTATTTTATTATTATTATTATTATTAGTAGTAGTAGTAGTAGTAGTAGTATTATCTATAAATCAACATTTAAAACACTACCATTTACATGCATTTTTGTTTGAGATAAATTAGTACATGCATTGTGTTTAAATGAAGAAATGTTAAACAAACTAGAGTTTTTAAACTTATTTGTGGTTTGTAAATCAGAGTGTCTTAGCTGAAGTTGCTGACTGGTGTCCAGTGGTCTCTCGTCAGTGTAATAAATGTAGCTCCAGCTGCTCCACTTTAGTTGCCTTTTTAGCTGTCATACAGTTTACGGATTCTTGTGACAGTAGTTCTTGTAGGTGTTCTGTGGTGGGGTCATCCAAGGTGACCCGGATGATGTCTTGAAGCCCCTGGTCGTCAATGATGTCCATGGTCTGTAGTGTCTGGCGGCCCATTAGCGGTCACATTAGTTAGCTTAGATGTTGTCGTTTTGGGGACAAATCTGGGTCTGCTGGGCTGCGCCGGTGTAGCTTGACGTTATGGATGTTGCATTAGCAACATTAGCTATCATGGCTTGATTCGGTGTGTTTGTTAGCGTCTTTGCTAGCAATAGCAACATTAGCTATCATGGCTTGATCCTGTGTTGTGTCAGCGTCTTTGCTAACATTAGCAATGATGCGTTTTGCCCGGAGGTGGTACTTCAGACTCGATATGCTTCGGTGTAAAGACAGTTCATCACCACAGTATGTACATACAACTTTTGTTTTATCCAGACTTCCATTAGGCAGCTTTTTAGATCAAAATTTGCCATGAAGCAGACCTTGGTCTGTCTCCTTACTCATCATTGCTGGCTGTGTTTGACCCGCCTTTAACCTTTTCGCCCCAGGGATGTAAATATCAGCGCAGAAGGACTATAGAAGGAAGTTGTGGTCAAACTTAGTCATATGATTAAACTGTGTTATTATTTTTTTTAATGCATTAAGCTTTTCAGATTAATCACGAGCATTAACGTGTTTATATTAACAGGCCTAATCATATCATATTGATTTTATCAATCTATCAAATGTACTGCACCATACCATATTGTGTATCGTAACATATGGCATCACAACATATCCTATCATATTGTATTATATCATATCACATTGTACCAAACCACACTTTGTCTCACATATTATCATATACGGTATCTCATTGCATCATATAATATTGTATCATGAGAGGTCCTTCTTTTCCAAACAGCTGTTTAATAAATGTTTTTTTTTATTCCTCATTTTTGCCCTTTGAATCTCCCTGCCAGCCCCTGATAATTATCTGGTCTGACTGTAAAGCTGTTTTATTTCCTTCTAAGAATCATAATCGGGTTGCATCATTTAGGGAAAAAAAAGGGCCACAGATGCAGCGAAAGAGTTTGGATGTTGTTTGAGTGAATTGGTCCTTTATTTGTGACGCAGATGAAAATGCTGATTATGATTCAAAGCCACAGTTCTCTCATTATCCTTGTTATGATGTGGATTAATTATCAATTAAACTCATGATCCCACAAATCTGTGGTGGATCTTTGAATATCATGGGATGCTATTCTCTGGATGCTGAAGTAAATACACATCTCACTGTGCAAAGACATGCACGTACACGCCTTGTTTGGTATCCTGTGACGTCTGTAACAGATGGAGTAAACACAAATCTAAATACAGACTATTACACTGATATGCACGGAAGAAGTAGCAGCACAAGAACAAAAAAACATTTATTGCATACTAGTGCATCCACACAACCCATGGTAATATTTTTGCTATTTTATCTGCTGATCTAACAACAATGTCATATGTGCCATGTGTCTTACTGAGCTATCATCCTTTCATTCCCAGATAAACCCAAATATTACGATACACCTTAATCCTGGTTCAGTGCTTCTAGTTTTGAGTAGATGTTTTGAGAAAGAAATGTTGATTCAAATTCAAATCACACTGAAGAGACTTCAGTTTAGCATCTCCCCAGTGGTCTACAGTATTAGGGTGAGTAATTAATGCAAAACAAACTTCATCATTACTGCCCTGTGTGTTAATGGAGTGTCACATTTGAGGATATGAAAAAAATGTTTAAGAAATGCATCTTTTTCTGTCAGTAGAGGGGAATAAAAGAAAAAGTTCCATAAAGTCCAAGTGCTTGTTTCTACTTTATTTTTTGTTTCACTTGCTTAATACTGTTTACTACACAAACTGCAAAAACATTAATTTTTCAAAATAGGTTACTCTGTTAAATGGGTTAACAGAGGCAAAACAATAGGCAGATGGTGGTGAAAATGGGTTTAAGGTGGCAAAGACTGGCAAAACAAACGATGATAAAGGGTTGCAAAGTGGCAAGAAGGGGTTCGAAGTGGCAAAATTGGTGAAGAGTGAAATCTGGTTAAAATTTGCAAAAACTGGCCGTTAAAAAGTGTTTAAAGGGGGTTAAAGGTGGCAACAATAGGCAGAAAGTGCCAAAAAGGGTTTAAAAGTGGCAGAAAAGGGTGGAAAAGGTGATGAAATCGGATAAGAAAAAGGGGCAAAATAGGTTTAAAGAGACAAAAATAGGTTCAAAGTGAAAAAAATGGTTGGACAATTCAATAAAAAGTGGCAAAAATGAGTGGGAAAAGTTGTTTAATGGGACTGAAAAGTGGCATGAATAAATGATTTCAACATCAGAGCCCCACAATAGTCCAACACACTTTTCTGCTCCAAAATAAGGTGACTGCTAGCAAGGTTGTAGCACCAATGCCACTGAGCAAACACATACATTGATACCACCAATTTATCACAACTGGGGAGGGCCTATTCTCTGGGTTTGTCAAGGGCCCAGCCAAATCTGTGAGAAGGCCTGTAAGTGGTTAATGGATAAAATAATAAAAAAAAACTAACCACAAAGGTTTATTGGGCATGTGCAACACTATGGGAATCATACTTAAATAGATTACAGGTTAGCACACTGTCCAAAGGAGCGAGCAAAAGACCCTAATTACATGTTCAGCATCCAGTGATAATGTTCAAAGAATATTCTTTCTACATTTTTCCCTGAAAATTGCTCTGTTTGCAGGAAACTGTGATTTATTTGGTGCCTTTTTAAGTCTGTCAGCATGCCTGCGCAGGTGCTGTGTGTGTGTTGAAACCTACATGCGCATACACAAGCACACCCTGTAAAATCATAAAAAAAAATTTGAGTTAATGTGAAAGAAGACAGGTATGAACAACAAAGAAAGTGCCCAGAGATAGTAGAGAGGGATGGAAGCAGAAGGATCAGAGGGGGAACAGGAAGGAGCAGAGAAGATGGGTGTCTGCAGAAATGGAAGCACCCTGAGCGATGCATCAGAGCCAGGGCTTCTAAGGCTTTGACACACTGCTAAGGAAATGATCAGTCAGCAGAGTTTTACAGTATGGAGTTCACCGTTAAAATGCAAATACTGCCCACAGCACACTGTTCCCAACAGTATATACATATCCATGTATTGCTGATTTTTAGCATCATGTAGTTCATTTTATGCATCATTGTTGCCAAAATTGCACTTTGGGATATAAATTTCATGTTGTCCCTTGAATGACAAACTAGTTTTATAAGAAATGAGGCAGATGAAATGTGGTGTACTCCATTTAAGGTACTGTTTTGTGCTTAAAAAAAGACAAATTGCACTGCAGTAGAACAGGGAGAAATGATGTGGGTGGTAAATCAGAGTCAAATGTCTTATCAGAAATAATGGTGCCAATGTCCTCATGTATGGTGAAGAAGTCAGAAAACAATCTTCCTTTCTCTAAGTCATGAAGTAGTTTTATTCAAGCCTCCTGTACTTCTGCAAGTTCTTGTATTCTTCTTTTCTTTGTCTTTTTCTTTTTTTGATCAACATTGTTCAACAAAAAATTATTTTTATTTCATCCAATACTATCTTTTTAACTTGGAGGTCTTGTTGTACTATTTGATTTTCTGATGTCCTGAATAGGCTGTTTTCTACAAGCATTTGAATTGTACCCTGTATAGCCTTGTGATTTTTTTCTCTCTTTTTATTCAGTTTTCTTCTTTTCTAAGGACCTGAGTTTAATAGTGTTCACTATCCTCTCAGCCAAAGCGCTAACACTGAAGTGGCTAGGGAACCTTGAGATTGTAATTAAATGGTGAACTGCTCTGACAGAAAACATGAAAAAACATGGAAGTGCAAAACTTTGATTGAATTGGGATCTTGATGAATAGAAATGTATTGTGTGTCCACTTGTTGCTGCAGTGAGACACGACATTTACACACGATCTGTATGACAAAAGCAACAGACCCTCAGCCTAGGTTTATATATGTACAGCAGAGATCTGTAAATTTCGACTACACATAGCTAAAATAAATATGTGACATGTATTTTTATATGACAGTACGTTACTGGAGTTATGTGATGGGTTTTTGTGTGTGAAGTGAAGAAAATGTGTATAAAGTCTGTTTCGTTTTGGCAGGATTATCTTGTTCAAACATTTGAATTCTGCCAAATTCTTCCTAGAAATATACATAATTAGTGTGTATGCATGTACAAATTCAAATCTGGCAAGGAATAAAGAAGACCTAAGATACCTTGTATGGTCTAATCATAATGACAATTGGGGGGGGGGGGGTGGAGATATTGCAAGATCTTTTATGGTTACCATGGATATTAAACCCATTGTTAAACTCAGGTGATAGTCAGCATACAGCTGAGGACATGCTCACAGACCCACGGATGGCTGTGTCCGCAGATGAAAACACACTTAAAGAATTGCTACATGAAAGGCTTATTTGTCATTGCCTAATAAACTTGATGGTTTATAATTGTGTTCTGAGAACATTTCATAATCTACCTCTCTCTTTCTGTGCAGGTAGGGGAGAGGCAGCATGTGCTCGTGACTGAAGAGTCATTTGACACTCAATACTATGTGGCCCACAACAAGTTCTACGAGCAGGTATGGTAATTGACATATCATTTCAGTCAGAAGAGACTTAATATGAGTTAAAAAAAAATGTATTTAAAACAATGTGCAGTGCCTTTGGTGGTTGATGACTTTGTGTACTTGAGAGGTAGTGAGGTAAAAGGATCTCCCCTGATGTTGCCGAGACACTGGTGGTAGTGTTAATTCCACAGGGAATAAATGGTCAGATGAGGAATGGACTTCTGAGAGCTGGACCAGGGCACTAATGAGGTGGCTTGGACGAGACTGAGGTATGCAGGATGAGATAAGCAGAAAACCTGTGAGCATCTATACTAGATGCTGATGAACTGAATGGAAGTAGCTGGGGTGGAGAAGGGTTGCAACGTCCATACTGAAATGATAGGCTGACCGTGCAAGAGAGGACAGACTTAAAATGTGATAGGTGCATTATGATTGGTCAAACAAGGTTGTGGCAGAATCTAATAAGCTTAGTTCTTAATAGAGTGAATGCCCACAATTAGCTGATCACCAGAGCAGGAAGAGAAAGAAATGAGCAAGGGAGAGATGTATGAACCCGTGGTGACTTGAATAAATGAGGAACTTTCGCTGAGCTCCATTAAGACTCTGACTCATCCTCCTTATAGTCTACATTGCATGGTCACCTTTTATGTTAGTGACTCACTCGAGGACAACTTTTAACTACAGCAATTAAAAGACTGGACTGGTGTCAATGTAAAACAAGCCTTAATTATTCTCAAACACAAAGTACGGAGATACTGCTGAGGCGCCTTAAGAGCCTGTGTTTGTGCCCCCTATATCCACATGGAAGCTGCAACAGCAGACCTAAAGGCACAAAAATTGCAGCTTTAAACTTCCTCAGGAGCAGGAGACAGCTTCATGACCCCTCAAAAGAGGATAATGGGACCCAGAACGTCTTCCATGAAAATGCAAAAGGACCTCTAATTTACACCTGCCTTTATTTGCGAAAATGTGGCAAATTTAGGCAAGTAAAAGTAACTTAGTCTGAAATTCCACATACTCCACACTCACACAAATTTATATGCACTCACACAGTGGTGGAAGCCAAAAAAATTTGTATGGACTTGAGCTTGTATAGCGCTTTTCAAGTCCAATTAAAGGAAAACTACTTAAGAAGGATGTCCCACATCATTAAGCGACAAATTTGTAGCAGATTCAGAGCACAAACAGGTTCGTGCAGATAAAGGCATAATGAGGAGGGTTTGTGCCAGACAAATTCTTCGGATTAAGAGAGGAGCTTCTAAAATGCCATTACAAAGCAACAAACAGGTATTTGAAGCTGCTGGTGCCTCTGGAGTCCCACAAACCTCAATGTGTAGGATCCTCCAGAGGCTTGCAGTCGTGTATAAACCTACTATTCGGCCACCCTAACCAATGCTCACAAGCAGAAATGGTTGCAGTGGGCCCAGAAATACATGAAGACTCATTTTCAAACAGTCTTGTTGACTGATGAGCGCTGTACAACCCTGGATGGTCCAGATGGAGGAGTAGTGGATGGTTGGTGGATGGCCACCATGTCCCAACAAGGTTGTAACGTCAGCAAGGAGATGGCGGAGTCATGTTTTGGGCTGGAATCACGGGGTGAGAGCTGGTAGTCCCCTTTAGGATCCTTGAAGCCGTGAAAATGACCTCAGCAAAGTATATAGAGTTTCTGACTGACCACACTCTTCCATGGTACAAAAAGAAGAGCCATGCCCTCCATAGCAAAATTTTTTCATGCATGACAATGCACCATCTCATGCTGCAAAGATCTGTGTCATGAGCTCCAATGGATATAAAAGGAGAGAAAGTCATGGTGTGGCCCCCATCCTCCCCTGACCTCAACCCAGTTCAGAACCTTTGTAGCATCCTCAAGCAAAAGATCTGTGAGATCTATGAAATTTGGAACCAGAACCAATGCTGTCCGTCAAAGCAAAACCACAGCTCACACAGAAGGCTGTGGACATGGATGATGTTTAATTTAAATTGAGATGGCCTTTTTCTTGAAGTTTTATTAGATAGTAGTTACTTATTAACATACATTTGTTTACAAACACCTAAAAATGATGGCAAGTTTCACTGGCTTATATGGACTTTTGTGTTTGCTGGAAAAAGACAACATTCTGGAGGTCTGTTGACAATTTGCTTTCAGTGAATCCTTAAATAGTATTTTTTTTTTTGCCCCACACTCAATCCACCATTGAAAACAGAGTGGAAATGCTGCAAATTAATCTACGTTTGATGAAACATTTCCATACATGGAGCTAATCCAGCCCTTCCTCATTTTCACACTTAGTAAATCAGATCAGAAGCTTTGCTTTGCATGTCACAGGAGTACTCTCAGCAGGTGTCACAAGCTTAAGCTTGTATTGACTAAAGTAGGTTAGCTATAATATCACACATACCCACAAATACACACACCCTGCGGTGGTCATGAGAGCGTTTTGCAGCTGATAGCGGCACTACTTTTTTGCTTTTTTTTTTACTGTACTAACATTAAGGTCAGCCCTAAAGACATGAACATTCCATCCTACACTCACACTCACATCCGCATAGCTTCAAAGACCCTCTCTCAACCTGTGAAAAATTCACTTTAAAACATCTTCAAATAAATCAATTTCCTCCTGCTTTAACCATCATCAGAAACATGTTTGAAGTTATGCTTTTTATTAGCAGGGAGGGCAGGGGCTGGTAATAATTTTTCCTCCCTTCCACTTTCCTCTCCTCTCCTCCTCTCCTCTCCTCCCCCTTTGCACCTCCTTCTGCAGGCTATAAACTTAAGTTACCAGTGTAACTCAGTTCATGTGTGTGTTGCGAAAACTCCTCATGCATATGTGCATTTGTGCATATGCAGGCATGTATACCATGTGTAAGTTCACTGTACTACAGAGGAGAGGACAGCATGCTGAGATGTTTGATGTTTCCTTGTCCCATTTTTTGGTGGTGGAGGATATTAAGTGTTTATCCTGAACTCCTAAATCACTCTTTCTGCCTTGGAGGGGTGTACACAAATCTGTCCCTTCAAGGGATACATCGTTGTGTTCGATGTATGTCTGTAGTACATCAGTTGGACAACACTGAAATATACTGTACACCTCTTTACAGCAGGGGTTCTTAACCGGTCTAGCCCGAAGTCCCTCTGCCACATTCTTGATGAAAAATTACAACCCAGTTTTTTTGTTGTTTGTTTGTTTGTATTTTTTATTATTTTTTAGGCTCTAAGATTTATTTTTGGGCCTTTTCATGCCTTTACCTAATAGAGGAAGGACAGTGGATAGACCCGGAAACAGGGAAGAGAGCGGGGAGAGACACGCGGCAAAGGGCCACAGGCCAGACCCAAACCCAGGCCGCCTGCGCACATGGGTAGCGCCCCAAACCACTTGACCATCTGCGCTCCCGTCTTGTACTTTTTCTACCTTTTCTCTTGACACATCTCTCATCACATGGAAAGATATACTTGTAGAATAATCAGATTGTCAGGCCTTCACCGTCTCTCTCAGCAGAGGGTATTAGGCCAAAAATCAGTGTGATTATCTTGACACATATTTAAAAAGAAGTTACATAAATTACCTTGCTAAGATTTGAGTTAATAGTGTAACATGCTAGAAGATAAAACAACATTAGGGGTGTAACGGTACAGACAAAAATTTCGGTTCGGTACGTCACTCGGTTTTGAAGTCACGGTTCGCTAGGTTTTCAGTACGGTAGTTGAATCAAATAAAATTTAATTTTTAATTTTTTAAATTAAATTGTTCTCCAATTAAATTATAAATAATGTGGCGACCTCCTTCCAAAAGTTCTTTGGTGATTAAAAAAATATTGATAAATGAATATATGTTTTATTTACTAGGTTTTTTAAATTGATATATATACCCATTCTTTAAACGCTAAAATTTCCCAGCCAACTTGAACGTATCATGACACAACCCTGGGTTCGCTTGTTAAATATGCAAATTAGCATCTATCCTGCCGATTTCAACATGGACCTCAGCACTGGATTACTTTTTTAACCAATGGGACCTACTACAAAGTTTGAGAGAACTTTTCACAGTCCATCTAGGTGGATAAAGAGGTTAGAGCCCTGTGAAATCTGAGTATAACTTTACCTATGATGTAGCTGCAGACATGATGGAGTCCTCTCTCTCCCCCCTCCGAGGCTAACATTTGAAAGTAAAATGAATTTGATTCTCGGAGCCAGAGCACCAGTGTTATAATTAAAACTATCTTAAAGAATAGGAAATTCATAACTGGCTGGTGAGACTTTTTGTTGATCCTCCTCTTTACAGTGACGTTCTAGTTTGAGCATTTTTTAATGCTATTATTGGTCCGCTTGATGATGTGCTGTCAGCTGCTGAATAAAATCAGCGTGATTGTTGTTGTCCTTGTCTACTGTTGTATTTTACCGGTCAACAAAGTGTTCCTAAACAGGACACTTTTATTCGGGCATACTCAGGCTGTTGCTGTCATTTGCTGTGGTTGTGTGGTTGCCAGGACATTGTGACAGCGAGTTGCGCTCTGGTTTTCTGTCTGTGTATGAGCTTCGTTCCACATGTATTCATTTGGTACACGTGTGTACTGTACTGAGAGGCCTGTACCTAATCGGTACGGTACGAATATGCGTACCTTTACACCCCTAAACAACATAGAGCAAATACAGAAAGTAAGAAGCACATCAAAAAGCAGTTTAGTTGAAGGAGTAATGATAGTTAAGGGAGGAAAAGATGGGAAGAGTCAAAGGTCACAAAAGAAGTGAAATGAGTAGATGGAGTTCAGACAAGTGAAAAGAGGTGGAGAGAAGGGGTGTGTGGGTGGATGAAAGTGAAGAATAAGGTGGAGAAAGGTGTGAGTGTGAACAAATGGCCTAGTTTCCGTTTTACACCATCCGATGGATATCTATCCTGACGGTTCTAATAGGCTCCCAGCCCACCTGTGTGTGTGTGTGTGTGTGTGTGTGTGTGTGTATATCTGTTAGTGGTTGAGTGAGGAAGTAGGAGGGGGGATTTCCAATGAAATCGGACAAGCTCTTTCATCATTTAATCACCCTGTAATAGGCCTTGAATGACCCTCACCTACACACACGCACAGACAGACTCACCTACCTCCCCCACAGCCCTGCTGTTTTACCTCTCTGCTCTCAGCCTGCTCTCAAACTTCACTCACACAGACACGCACACACCCATGCAAACACACGCCCTCACAGTGGTCAGTGTCAAGCAGCAGGTGTGATGATTAGGCAGGTGTGGCGCTGGCTGTGTTGGTGTGTGTGTCTGGCCTGCTCTCCGTCTCCTATCGTACTCAACCAGCTGGATAAAGAGTGACAGATTAACACTGAGCCAGGCTCACTCCTGCCATCACAGCAGTAACACTCCCTCCACCAGTTCACATGCTATCCTCGGCCCAGTCAGTAGCTTAGCCCTGCAGAGTGGAGTAATGGTTAGACAGACCACCACATGATCTGAGTCAGCACGTAACCACCCTGCTGAAGTGTATTTAGGAAAGACATTGAATACCCAGCAGGTCCAAGGTTACTGCTCTGCTGCTGATCCTATCCTAAGATCTTCACAGGGGGAACAGGCCAAGATTACACAAAGATTTGAAAAATTAGTAACTATTTTTATACTTTAAAATATTTTTTATTTTTATACTGTAGATTTTTAGAAACATCAAGATTAACTGTATTATTTATGATGAACAAAGATCCACAGTCAGTGCTTTTTTTTAATCACAATCATCACATACCCTTGCATACTTTCGTAAGCCACTGCAGTTTCTCTCTGCAGCCACAGTAATGTATTGATGTATAATAAGTACAGCATTGCTCCTTTTTACTGTTTCCTTATTTCCTAGTAGATCTGTTACAAATTCCTTTTTCTGTTCATGCCATAGCCTTTGATCTACCTATTAAAGCAGGAAAGTAATCAGGAGGTCAGATACCCTAATGGGGCTTTTCCATTATATTGACCGGTTTGGCTCTACTTGGTTTGACTCGGCACGACAGCCCAATGCAGCAGGGGATTTGCTTTTCCTCCACAGCCAATCAAAGTTTAGTTTCGATTGCCCTTCAGTAAGCATTGTTTTGTTATACTAGAAGAAGGAAATCATTGTTTGGCAGAGTATTTCAAAGTTTGGTGCCATTGTTGCTTCTTAAATACTTCTGTGAGGCGTCCCTATATGACGAACCACTGTGACGTCACTGCAGCGTGAAGCCCTGCTCCAGAGCAGGACCATTCTGGGTGCAGCTCAGCATAGTCCGACACGGCCAAAGTGGTAATGAAAGTAAATCAGCACAATTTGGTTTGGATCGGTGTGGAAAAAAGTCATACTAGAAAAGCACCATTACTATAAGACAGTAGAAAAACAAAACATGACAGAAATAGCACAAACTTAATACAAAGTTTAAAAATGCAGTTAATTGTGATTAACTACAGAAATTCTGAGATTAATCACAATTAAAGATGTTAATCTTTTGACAGCCCTGATTTTTACACTTTGTCTTTGAACTTGTTTGATAATTAAAAAAAAGATCCTTTAAAGGCCAGTCAGAGCAGAAACAGATGTTTCCCACAACTATTCAGTCTAATATTTGTCTGTTTAGTCAAACATTCAGGACAACACATTTCAAGTCCTAAAATGATCATTCATTTTTAGTGAGCCTTTTTTCTGAAGTGGAGAAGAAAAGCACAGGATGTTTTAATCGAAAACCCTTACTTAAGGCTTACTTGTGTTATAATTTGCACAAGCGCTTATGACAGAAGTTTTGAATCCAGCCAACAATAATTTTTCTCTATTAGAAGAAATGCCAAATAAAGAAATAAATCAGAAGTTTTTAGGGAACAGAATACGTCATCTTTTAACATTGTGGTTAGTTTGAAAATGGTTTTGAAAGGATAGGCATTTGCATACGATCTTTATTTACAGGGCTAAGTCATTAAGAACAAATTCCATTTCACACTAAGCCGTAATTATAACTCTTTGTTTTCTCTTCCCCCCTGCTGTGATCAGCCGAGATTTATAGTTGCCATGGTGATATGATAAGACAAACCAGCAATCCCTCTGGTTTATTTCACAGCTGTTGCTGTAGTTTTTTGACCTTGAGGGCTTCCATAAATGGAATTGAAAACACTCAGGCCTGTGGTTTTTTTTGTACACAGGCAGGGGCTCACTAAATAACAATGTGGGGGAGTGTTGGGAAAACACTTTTGATCAGCAGTTAATTGAGAATATAATTGACAGATGTGAAGAGACATGCAGAGGAGATTATTTTTGTGGACTGAATGGTTGGAGCTCTGCCTTGGTAGGTGATTTTTATCTGTGGTCACTAGCAGGCAGTCGTTTAACATCATAACTGTTTTTCAGAACCCTCATGAGCTTCCCTTTGTATCATTTTTGCTGGACTTAAATGTATCAGCAAGTTTTGTTTTGTTTTCATTGTGGTTTGTTTACAAAGGTTTGTTTTTGCTGTGACAGAATCCTAATGTTTCTCTCCTGATTTGAAGGTGCTAGTTCCAAAAAAGCCTGAGTTTAAAGGGAAGATGATCGAAGTGGACATCTATGAGGCAGGAAAACACTTCTTGAAAGGCCAACCAGTCAAGGACAGTATGCTGTTCACGCCCTCCATCGCTGCACCTCTTCAGGAAGGAGAGGTTTCTGGCCTGATGCAGGTAAGTACAGAAATACTTTAACACTTTGGCAAAACATGACTCTCCAGAGTCAAATTAAACATATTGATTGCTACTGCAATGTAAATCCAGCTGACATAAGACCTTCTTTAATGGAAGCCAAAATTAATCATGCATAAGTACTGTCATTGCATCAGTGCAAAAGAATTGTCACATCAAAAACCAAAATCATGTTCAACTGGAACCTGAAAAGTTTGCCAAGTTGTTGATAACCTATGTTGTTATAGCTAACTAAAACTGATGGAATAACTCAAACTAAAACATAAAAAACATTTATAGTAACTGGAACTAAAATAAAAACAAGGTTTTATCAGAAAATGAAAGCTGAAACTGTATTGTGTCTTGAGAAAACTAACTAAAATAAGATAAATTAACTGACCACTGACTTTTACTTGTTGAGCCCCTTTTTTTAGCCCATGTCCCATCAACAGACTTCTGCTTAGATCAATATGCTGTTCAGCAAATAACATGACAGGATTGTGAGTACAGTTGGGCAAATTTGGCAAGCAGAGCAGCGGGGGCAAATCCATGTTTTTTTAACGTTGGGGGCCAAACCCTGTCACTGGCTTTCCAAGCCTGGGGAGTGTAAAGTGGCCTAATTTAATCAGTCCCAACTTCATTCAAGGTGTTTTATGCTTTGATTTGTATTAAAATATCAAATTTGAGTTGTCTGAATAAACAGAATGCTATTAGAATATTGTTTTTAAAATGTATGAGGTTTAGTTTTTCTGGCTCTTCTGCATCTTGCTCGACCTGGCAACTATTTTCATTACACAAAAACTAAAAATAACTCTAAAACTATAATAACATTTAAACTAAAATGAAAAAATGTTCTCAAAATAAAGACTTCACTAAACCAACAAACCAGTGGTAGAAACAAATCAAAGCTAAACTGAAATTGAAAACAACAACGACAACAATAAAAAGTTATTACTTTGGTTGACACAAATCGTACAAAATTGCAGCATTTGTGTGGAGAAATATAGACAAGACCTGGCCGTCACTGTTAGCCTTTAATAATAATACGTTGATGGTTTAACAGATGACTTATTGAACAAGAACTAAGGCCCCGTCAACACAGAGACAAATTTAGGAGTATACTCAAATATTTCTTGTCATGTCGGCGTTTCATCCACATGTAAACAGCGTTTTGGGAGGCTGTAAACACTACGTTTTAAAACCAGGTCCCACACTGAACAAATCTGTAAACGCTTACTGTTTTTTCTCTGTGTGGACAGCCAACCACATCTTTCTTAAAACGGTTATGTCATACATAGCGTAGTCCACTTAAGCCACATGCATTGTCAAACCAAAACAACATTGGCGAATTACAGGGTTGTGTTCGTGCTGCAGAAGCTACTGAGCTTATTATGACTTCTACAACCAAATCTGAGGCTCCTTTACCACCGCAGAGAACAGCAGGCGCCAGACGTTCTTAAATCCACCATGGAGAACAACCAGAAGGGCAACTACGAGAAAGTTTGTGGCAGTTTTTTTGTAATCTTCTTCTCTCTTTTGGTGCATTTCCGTGGCAGCGTTACAGCGCCACTTACAGGCTTGGCATATATATACTACTGTGTTTTCAGTCATTTTCAGTGGTTCCGTGCTTATATGGACATTTCCTGAAACAATCCCGTGTTTACAGAAAACTTTTTCAAAACAAACCAGAAATATATTGTTTTTGTCTCTGTGTGGACAAGGCCTAACAAGAGCAGGGAGAATGATTCTCCTGCACAAAGTAGGCCCCTTGGCAAACAAACAAGCATTTCATTCAAATAGCATGTTTTTTATTTTAAGTAAATCCAAATCCTATTCTGCAGAGATGAGTAATTTTAATTCTTTTAAGTCTTTTTATCTGTATTGACGTAATAAATCAGAAAATTATTACACAATATTGTGATGTCAGAGGTAGGCAGAGTCTGTGGAATCTATTTATATGGTACTTTGAGCAGCACTTTAATGGCCACCAACAACTTAAGCCATTGTCTAGAATCAGTGGTGTTTCAGACCAAGCATGCTTTGGGATTGATGCAGACTGCCAGCTTTAATCATCCTTTGTTGTCCGTTTTTTGATATTCTTTATAACCTGAATTAGAAGCTTTAATCGTCATTGAATCAAGATGCAGTGAAATCAGCTGGCTGCTCCTGGTTGGGACAGGAAATAAATGTCAAATTACATACTTGCATACAATATTACATTCATACAAAAACAACCCCACCACACAATTTTTATACAAAACAAAAAAATTGAAAGTGCAAGGGGACAAAAATAAAAAAGTAAAGAAAAAGTCTCTCATATCAGTTAGTTATGTCTCTAATATTCCGTCATTTTACCTTCATAAATTAGTGATGAGTGTTGTGCAGGGCTAAATGCTATACACAACAACTTCTAGTCTGTTCCAACTTTCAGTCTGTTTCCAGCGTAGTGTGTGTGAATGAGTGATCATCAGTGACCATATTCATGCAGGTTCTTTCTCTCATTTTTTTAAATAAGTAAAATCCTACATCTGTCTAGCTCCCTCTGTGTGCTCTATCCCTATCAAACTTATCACACTTTTGTTTACAACAGGCTATACCAGTTTGTATCATCAGCAAATGAAAAAGATGTGTGTGTTTATGTGAGTGTGCATGTACATTGGTCCACATTTTTAATCCATGCCCGCTTCTGCAGTTTGTGGGAAAGCAGCAGTGTATCAGGCGTGAGATAAGTAATTTAAGATAAGCTGTGGCCGGCTAAACTGTCCTCTGTCTTGCTTTTTACCAAATACACACACACACACACAGAGGCACACACACACAGAGGCACACACAAACAGCATGTTAATGTATCTGTTTCACTGCATGTTATTTTTCACTCTGACTAGCTGTAGCTTATAGCTCAGGACATGGAGCCACAGAGCAGAATATGATACACTTTCTAATTTCACAGTCCATCAGCCTTTACTGCCAAAGAGGGAGGGGACCTGAGGAACAGACAGAGACATGAGAGAGAGAGAGGGCGACACTGATGAAGAGGAAAGCAAGCAGAGAGAGAAAGAGAGAAATGGATAGCAGAGAATGAGATAAAAAGAGAGAAAGAGAGATTTCACAGCAGGCCAAGCGACACGTCACTTAACAATGGAAAGTTCAGCAGTGGGGACAAGACCTTATAAACGTAGTTGCCATTTAAAGTCTGCAGGCCATCGTGGACCACCAATATCAATTCTTCCCTTCTTGCCTTTCTCAACACTCAAACTCTTTCAGCACTATTTAACAGTCTTACACAGCAAGAGAAGGTCTTATTTTTTAGACTAGTTCAGTAACTCTTGATATCTCCTGCACAGGTAAATAAACATACTTCATATTTCAGCATTCACTGAAAAGATTTTTCACATCCTTCCCTTTGTTCTTGTACTGCCAAGAAAAATTAAGACACCAAATATTTTGAGTCATCAAGCCTATAGTACATGTATCTCAGGAGTTTTAATCACAGGCTAAGGTGACAGCTACATTTGCAGAGATAACTTGAGTTTGTCTTGGAGGGAGAAAGTAGAATCCTTTTAAAGACATGAGTTAGTAGAGATGTACATGCATGTTTTGTATCTTTTAAACACCCACTTTAACAGCATCTTTGCTTGTAGATAATGGATTACAGATGTGCCAGTACAATTCTTTGCTCCCAAACACCAAGTTTGAGTCATAGCCTTGAGTGTTTTCTGATACTAAGAACCCTCTGAAACAAAGGTTATAGATAAAGTAAGCTTTATATTGATTCAGAACTTGCCAGTGTATTTTGCTACTTTTGACTGAGATTAAACTTTCTGCTTAATCCATTTCTGTTGATTCTAGATGCACAGAAATGAATGTCTATCCTGGTCACAGAGAGCCTGGTATTTCTCCCAGAGGATAAAGCTGAAACTCTGGGTGAATAATGGGGATTGCCGTACAAGGCCTTGCATGCATATGCATGTCTAAGAAATACTGCTCAAGAATTTTTGAAGGGGAGTATTTTTTATTGCTTCCATGAGTTTCATAGCAGTCTTATACCATTAAACCTTACAAAAATTTTCTCTGTGGTATATCATAAGATCGTGTTTGAAAAGCATATTATACAAGTATTATACAGTTCTGACCAAGCACTTGCAGGGATGCATGAGTGAGTTCTGTCATCACTTTAGAGCTCCAGTGGTGCTGCTGTTGAAGCATGTACACTTAAATCATTGTCAGTTTTACAGAACCAGCCTCACAATTAAGTTCAGAGGTCCAGTCATCTGGAGTGTTTATCCTGCCATACTTGGAAATCACTCTTCTATCTATGCTTTTTAAAATAAATCTGAAACAAGGTTTTTAATAGGATATAGCTGTATTTAAACACAGTGTTTTATAGTATGTATAAATAAAGTTATTGTAAAATGCTTTGTCTTCGTGCTTTTAGATTTTAAGTGAATGTTAAATATGTTTTTTAGTTGTCTTTGTTGACGGGACTTCTCAGATGTTTTGATACCAATATTAAGTGGTATCCTTTTATAAGACCTTATGGGCTTCTTTAGTCCCACTTTTGCATTTTGTATGTATATGTGTACTTCTGTTTTATTTTAATCTTCTTTTGTGTGCACATATATATTTGAGAACCATTAGAATATGAAGGGCTCCTTTCATCTGGTGCCTCCACTGTCTACAGCATACTGACATTCAAAATATTGTAGCATGTAATGATCTTCACATGGCTCTAGGTGATGTGTAATCCAGTCCTTATGGCCACCTTTGTCAGCTCTTGTTGGCAAAAGAGTGTTCTCATCTCTGAGAACTCTGCTAACAGATAAGTAACCTAAAGGTTTGGAAACACCGCTGTATATGCAAGCCATTCACAGACACTGTTGCCTCTGGTTTATGTGATGTCCTTGAAATCAAGGCTCCAGCATCTACATTCACACATTGTCACTGTTGTATGTGAAAAGGCAATTGAATGTACACATGCATTCTGTCCAGTCTCACTGTAGAAAACACACGGGGGGAGTGTAGGAAGGATATGCTCCCCTGCACTCACACTGGTGGTTAGTCTATACATATTTGAGGACCATCTATTTTCTATGAGTCTTGGTGTGAGTCCACCACACACTGCGCTGGATGTGTGTATGTAAGCGTGTGTGTGAGATGAATGAGTGATTAAGAAAAGGCAGATAGATGCTCACCCCCATGTCTTACAGCGGGGTCTATAATTACAAGCTTTTGTTAGGGAGCGAGAGAAAAAAAAAGAGGAATAACAGAGCAGGAGGATAGAGAGAGAGATTGTATGATGAGGTCCGTGATAGCTGTTTGCCTGATGGACAGGGTTGGATTCAGGGCTGTGTCCTTTCATCTAAGATGCAGAGGAGGGCTGTGAGAGAAAGAGAGAAAAAGAAAGAGTGGTGGATATAAGTGGGTGATTTGGTAGGCAGAGGAACCCACTAAAGTCTGTCCATTTGTGGAAAGAGGAACAAAGTGAAAGATCTATCATTTTACAGATGGAGGGATGGATGATTGCACAGCAGCCAGCATCCATTCTGATGTGTGTTGGAATAAAGCTATATGGCCGGATGGAAAGATGGATGGATTTATGGAGTGGTGGCATGTAAAAGCTTGTGTGGATGAATGGACCTGAGAGTGGACAGATAGCTATGGATGTGTGATGTGATGGCTTGGATACACTCAACTGATGGATGAGCAGATGAACAGATGCATGGATGTGTGAATATATGGACAGGTGTAGGAATTATGGATGGATGGATGAGCTGTAAGGATGGATTCAAAGATCTGATGGCACGCTAATCTTTGTCTGTGTGCAGCCAAACCAGGCTCACTTCTCTCGCAGAGCAGATAGTCAGCATGCTAAGAGCATGCATGTTAAGAGAAGTTTTTCATAAATTTTCAGATGAAATTAACTTTCAAGTAGTTCCTTGCATTTAGCAAGAACTGTTGTCTCCCCATTAATCAATACACTGATTATTGTTTCTTTGTTAATGTTTCAGGATAAAGCAAATCATTAGCAAATCATTGTTGGGTCAGTAGAATATTAAAAGCTGCAGCAGAGTTCATCACAATGTCCTGGACTGCACAACAATGTGATCAAATTATGTTGTCTATCATGTATACCTGTTCAAACTGAGAGACAGCAGAAGCGGCACACTTTACATGCAAGTAGCTAGTGGCAGAAGATTTTTTGGCATTTATACAAATTACTTAATTGATAAGCCTTGATTCCCAGTTTATTTTCTCTCCCAATTATTTGTTGCAGCTCAGACTGATTGGCTAATTTTACACAGTTATTTAACTGTTTTCACTTGTTTCATTGGTGTAAGACTGAAGATGCCTCTTCCCAGGATTCCAATGCAGGTCATATTATCTTAAGGCTAACTTGCTGTTTAGGGCATTGTTCATACGATACCATACGATGCAATACAATACATTTTATTGTCCCCTTTGAGAAATTAACTTGAACTTAAAGTACCACACATACAGCTGCTATCAGAGTAATAAAATAGAACATGAAGAAACAATACTCCACATGTAAACACATAAGGAAACCGAGTAGCTCATATCAATAGGCTGTTTGCATTTGATGTCACATCACAGTAAAGAAGTCCAGATGTTGGGCAAAGTGATTTCTTTGTGCTAGTTAAGACTGTGCCAACCTTTCAAAAAGCAGGGAGGAGGGGTTGATCTGAAGCTAGTTTTGCGTCACAAAAGTAATGACACATTCAGGAAAATAAGGTTAAAATGCTCACGTATAAACATAGCAAAAATTGATTAAAAAAGCCTCCATCTAAGTCCTGGATGAGCACTCAGACAGCATTCACTAACAGCATGATTTGGTTCAGTACAGTTTGGTAAACCCTGATCTTTGTGTTTCCACAGCTGATTTACATCCAGCCTTGTTTGTTGTGAGAGGAAATCTGTATCTTTTTCCAAGATCCAGATCAGTTGGCTCACACCAGTAGTAGTCAGTCTTTTGGTTCATCACTTGGTACTAGTTTGCCTATTTAAGGGAGTATTAAAACAGTTTGTTCTAAACTTTATTTCTGGTAGCCCACTTTTTACAAAGCACAAGCTATCGTGACCCAACAACTTTGTTTTCATATGTTACGGCTTATCAGTTCTTCCTCTGTGCTGTCCTTGGCTGGTTGGTCAGATTGAGGTCTGGTTCTAGCTTGGATAACATTAATTCCTGGCTTTCTGACCTTGTGCTTTCTGTTTTACAAGACTGAAGAAGAAGCCTCTTCACCTCTGTCACATAGGCTATGTTTACACTGCAGTTAAAGCGACCTGAATCTGATTTTTCTGCTCACATGTAACTTGTCCCTGTTTTTTTTTTTTTCTTTTTTTTTTTCAGACAGTGTAAACAGCGCAAGTCACATTGAATCTGACTGTTCCAAATCAGATTCAGGCCACTTTTGTATGTGGTTCTAAATCAGATACATATCTGATCTTTTGGAAGTTGACTGCTGTGTGAACAGGCAAACAAAAAAATCACAACTGAGGAAAGATTAGAATTGAGCATTAAGTCCTGCAGTGTGAATGCAGCCATAGACTTGGGCCTTCAGTGGCTGTCTGGTCTTGAACAATGCGTTTCTTTTTTATTAGCCAAGCATGAGTGACTGCGACTTCTTCCATGCATTGGCTGGTCGAGCCTTGTTTTGTGTTTTGCTATGGTTATTATTATGGTTATTATGGTTAAGTGTGAAAGGGTGGAGGTCCTCATTTGACTAGAATTTGTACTGCAGACACAAATGCCACATTAAATACTGTAGCAAAGAAATTCTGAAAAATCTATTTGCAAACCAAAAAAATCTCCTGTGACACAACCATGGGTCCCAACCTAGAGTTCTCAATGGAAATCAGCTGTGGTTCATATAAAACAGCTGTTTCATAGATCAGCACTACAAGACTTCTCAGGACTTTTGGTTGCCTTCATCTGACCAGATGTATAGGAAGAGGTCAGCTGGACTGGTCCATTCTGATATTTATCACCTCCATGCCAGGTAAATCAGTTAACCTGTGGGAAAAAAAATCCCCTTTTTGTAAAGTGAAGGGATCATACCTGATTTATGTGATAGTGTTTTAATGAAAATTGCAGCATGAAGGCCTATTTGGAGCTTTAATGCAAATTGTGGTGTATTACACAGTCCATACCACCCGAGGAATCGTTATTCAAAATATTAATCAAGTTACAAGGGACAAATGAGTTTTCAAACCAACTCGGTCTACATTTGGGGATATCATCTACCAAAAAGGTAACAGGTCATACTGGAGAAGAGTCTGCTCCAGACACCTCACACCTGATAATGCTCTCCAAAACAGCCTGAAATTACAAAAACATGACCTTCTGTTCATCACCAAATACCTTGAGCTAGTATGAGAAGTACAGACTTTGCTTTTGTGGTCAACCTGTTATGAATTGGGGAAAAACTCCTTCATGCAGCAGAGAAGATTCCTGTTTCATGCAGGATTGATTCCCAATAACCCTGAACAGAAATGAGAGGGAATAAACAATATATTAGGGGCGTTCTGTTCGCAGTATTTTTTAATCCTTTTTATTTTTCAGTTTTGATCTCCTAACCTTGTTTCATTTGCCATTTTTAAAGCCTGAATTTCCATTTTCCTTTTTTCCTTACCTCAGTGATTCCTTTGTGCAGTGTGACATGTTCATTAAAAGGCCTTGATGTTTTGCCATTTTATTCCATGAAACAAGACCAAGGTTTTAGAGAAATTTGCTTTTATTGACATGGATGACATCTCCTCCTCTGTCCTTTCTATCACTCTTTAGTCTCTCTCCCTCTCTCCCCCTTTCTCTCCATATCTCAGCCTGTCAGCCCTTCATTCATAGAAATAGCACTTTCCCGCAGAAAAGGAAGGACAGTAATGAGTCTTTTTAGTGGGACACAATAGCAGAGAAAGCACTCAACAGCATGCTGAAGGAAAGAAAAAGAGAAAGTATCTTCACCAGTCCTCATCCTCAGATGAAATTAAATGATAGAAAAGGAGGGGGGGTAGAGAGTGAGAGGCCAAAAAATGAAGCAAGAATGAAAGAGGGAGAGTGAGGTAGTGGGGAGAGATCAGGAGACAGAAAAGCAGCTTGAGTGCCATCCAATAATCAGCTCTTTTCACAGCATACTTTCTCAAGGAGACCAAGAGAATGGGAGAGAGAGAAGAAACCGGCTCTGCTCCATCCACAAGACGGCAAATTGACAGCTCGTATGAAAGACAGAGGAGAAAAGGGAGAGAGCTGGGGGAGACAGAAATGTGTCCCTCAGTGACCACAAATTGACAGAATAACAAAGAAATGGAGGTGAATGGACCAATCTCTGCTGCAGTATTATATTTTCTGGACCCTCTTTCTACTTTTCTTCAGGCCTGATATTCTTGGTTTTCTCAGCTTTTTTTAGACATCTCTTTTTGTTTTGTTTTTTTGTTTTGTTTTGTCCCCCCCCTTCATTTGTTTGGTTGTTTCATTGTGTTTTTCTCTTTATGTGTGTCCTTTTTCATCGATTTTCGTGCTACCTTTCTTCCTTTTACCTCTATGCCATGTGCTGTGGGGTTTTTTGCATAAATGGATGGAATAAAGGTATATTAAACATATAGATAGCACTTTAAAATGTAGTCAATTTAAAGTGGTATCTTTACATTTTAGTGCAGTGGGATTGCTTGTATTTTGCATCATAATGCCTGGTGAACAGAGACGCAGACATACACAAATAAACTACAGATTTATGGGGAAAACATGGCTTATACACAGATCTCCATACACTGACACATACATACACACCGACGCACAAACCCCCTGGTGAGATTGGCGGTTTCCTACTAGCCGCAGGCTCTATGATACACTGACTGTACACACATGAGCATCATGTAGACAAATCAAATACAAGTGCCCAACACTGACACGCACACACAAACAAAAATCTGCATCTCACCCCAAACAATTGAACCGCCTCGTGTTGACGTGTAACTGTTATGGGTTGTTGCTTTGATGTTGCGTTATGCACGCATGTTGTCATCTGTATTGTCAGGAAAATAACAAAAATCAGAGATTAAGCTGTCTTTTATTGCTGGGATACAGTTAATCCTCTCAAATCTATTTTTAAACATTTCTTATCTAAAATGTCAAAAGGTTTAGCTTGGCCTTTGCATGACTTTGTTTACTCTGGTAGCAAGTCATTTGCTTTTCTTTCTGAACAGAAGTGTAGCTATTTTAAGCTTTCCATTTAGCATGTCAAATTGTATTACATGGCCCGCGCTTTTTGTATACTGGGGGAACCAAAGTCATAGTAACAAAGCGATGCATGTTAAGCCATCAAAAATGTCAGTTGCGTCTATATTCAGTATTCCTAGTGTATATGTCAAAACACACTGAGCAGCCTTATTCAGTTTTGTTTATTTAAAAGGACAGAAGGTTTTAAATGGCAGTGCTCTGTGTTTGCTTGTGAACAACAGATGGAAGATGTAAATAAGAGATCACTCATCCCACAAGTGTTGTGGGGGAAAAAAAGTTGAGTTATAGAATTAAAATAGTCTTTGTTTTACTTCCATGTTAGTTGTGAAATTAGGGTTATTGCACAATATTGCACATGCAAACTTTTTTTTTTTTTCGTTTTAAAGGTTAGCATGTTATTTTGGCACACATATAGCTCCACTCGCAAGAAAAAAAAAAAAAGATAGAAAAGAAGCACCCTATTCACAACCCCTGGCCCATGGACAAAAGTTGATCTTACAGACAGAAAAGTTTTGGTATAAAAGAAGCCATAAGCTTTAGTTGTTTGTATATAAAATTTGTATTTTTCCATTTTGGGCAAAGACGCTCTCCCCTCTTTGCCCCTCTTTGAGTTTAAGTACCTTGGGGTCTTGTTCACGAATGAGGGAGATGGACAGGTGGATCGGTGCAGCATCTGTTGTATTACAGAAAAGGGAGCTGAGTCGGAAGGCAGAACTCTCACTTTATCGGTCAGTCTTCATCCCAACCCTCAACTATGGTCATGAACTTTGGGTAATGACTGAAAAAGTAAGAATAAGGATCGTAATGACATTCCTCAGGAGGGTATCTGGGGTCAGTCTTAGACATAGGGTTAGGGATAAGGCTGCTCCTTTGCATCAAAAGGAACCAGTTGAGTCGATTCGGGCATCTGATTAGGATGCCTCCTGGTCACCTCTCTGTGGAGGTCTTCTGGGCACGTCCAACTTTAAGGAGACCCAGGGTAGACCCAGAACTCGCTGGAGCGTTTATGTATATTATCTGGTCGGAGAATGCCTCAGAATCCCCCAAGAGGAGCTGGAAAATGTTGCTGGGGAGAGAAATGTCTGGGTTGACTTGCTTAGCCTGCTGCCATTGTGACCTGACCCCAGATAAGCAGATTAAGATGGATGGATGGATGGATGGATGGATGGATTTTTCTATTTTGTTTAGCAGCTAGTTTAGTTTGCTTGATGTGCTATGACAACTACAAATACCTTTCCATTTACCTACATTCATGACTCAGTAAATGAGAACCGCAATCCCTCCAGGAAGTTCAAAGTTCTGGCCCCCACAAAATTTCTCAAATTAATGGTTCATTAGCAGGTTAAAGCTGGCCTGTTAGTTCACACTTCTCACCCCTTTTCACATCTTCATATTGCATTTCATACTAGTCCATGCATGTGGTTCTCTGCAACACCACCTTCTTTACAGTTTGCGAACCACCTAAAGAATGAAATCTGCTCACTTTATTCCCATGCTGATAGAAACACAACAGGAGTTTATCACCAGAGGCACATTACCTAGAATGAGTATGAACAGATCTTCTTCTTAAAGTGCCTTTAACAGCATGTTATTTAATATAAAAGTGCATTGTACAATGTTAATTTTAATCTGACATATGTTCTTGGTTGTTTAACAATCACCTAAGGCCTTTCCTTTTTTTTTTTTTTTTTTTTTTTTTTTTTTTGCTTAAAGGCAAACAACCAGTGTGGCTGAGGTAACATGAGACAGCTTCTCTTTGTGGGAAGAGAAACGGTACACTATGATGCCACATAGACATGCAGTCTTGTGTCTATGTGTGGGTACAATAGATACAAGGCTGCCTAGTAATAAGAGTTGAAAGGTCAGTGCAATCAGAAGAAAGCAGTGGGTATAATAGATTAGCCTTTCATATCTTTTTAATATCATACAGAGGATATGTCTGTAGTAATGTTTTTTGGAGTTTATAGAGGAATACTGTGCAGTGATGGAAGTCAGTGTTTAAGTTAGTAAGTTGTGGTTAATTTGGTCATGCAAGGAAAAAAAGTGAAAAAAAAAAGAATCAATAATGCTACAGTCATGATAACAAAAATACAAAAGCAAAGTGAAAACATTACCAAATGACAGTATTTAGTGAACATAACTGAAAAAAGAGCGGGAAGATGTGTGAACGCGTTTAATCCTACCACTCTCCCTATTGTAGTGATAGTAAATTAGTCAGCTTTTTCATCAACATAAACCTAACCCTTCAAAGCATTTGTACTGGCCAACTTCATGTTTTTCATCTTGCAAAGCTCCAATCCACGACATTTGTGCCAGACCCAAAAACAGTTCAGACCAATCAACATCATTTGAGGCAGGGGTTAAGTTGTTCTGGAAGCCATTAGCATGCCTGCCATCAGTGTAGCAAGTAGCTTGGATGGAGCTGTAGTATTGCAGCAGTTCTGTAAGAACTGGACTACATTTCTTTATTAAAGAAAGAAAAGTAGTTGCCTTTTTCCTGATTTCTTGTTTTTTGTTTATTTTTCCAATTAAAGATTTCACATTACCAAACATATTTAATGATAGACAATAACCAAAGCCAATACAAAATGCAGTTTTAAGTGATGATTTCATTTATCAAGGGAAGAAACACCTAATTCTACCTGGTCCTATGCGGAAAAAGTCTGTAAATCTTATAACTGGTTGTGCCATCCTTGGTGGCAACAACTGCAAGCAAGCATTTGCTATGTGAATCTGTTCAGGAATTTTGGTCTACTCTTCTTTGCAGAAGTGTTTTAACTGAACCTTTTCAATCTTGAGGGGCTTTCAAGCATGAACGCCCTGTTTAAGATCATTCCACAGCATCTCAGTTGCATTTCCAAAGTGGGATTCCTGGTGTGTTACAGATCATTGTCCTGCTTCATAACCCAAGTGTTCTTGGGCTTGAGGTCATGAACTGATAGCTGGACATTTAGCCACACAATTTTCTAGTAGAGAGCAGAATTCATGGTTCCATCAGTTAAGCCATCCAGGTCCTGAAGCAACAAAGCAGCCCCAGACCATCGCACTACCACCACCGTGTTTGACTGTTGGTATGATCTTCTTTTTCATAAATGTGAGATTAGCCTTTGTGTTCTTCTTGGTCTGCAGGGGTTTTGGCCTTGGAACTGTCCTGTGAATGCCATTTTTTCCTAGTCTTTTGCTTTTTGTTGAATCATGAACACTGACCTTCACCATCAGGCCTGCAGGTCTTTAGGTGTTCTGCTCCTGGATTAGTCATTGATGCGCTCTTGGAGTAAGTTTGGTTGGCCAGCCACTTGAGGGGAAGGTTCACCATGGTTCCAAGTTTTTTTTCATATCTGGATAATGGCTCTGAGCATGGTCTGCTGGAGTCCTTGAAGAGATACTTCAACATTTTGGCAAATTCGCCCATTGCCATAATTCCTATAGTCTTAGTAATAGGTTCGTTACCTTTAGTTGTTGGTGCAAGCTATTTTTAGATCGCCGCTGCCGAGTTCGGACCTGCTGTGCCAAGTCAGTGTGAGCAGACGGTATTCCGGCTTTCCCTCATCAAACTCATCAAATACACAATCAACCAACTCCAAAACACTCTTGTGGACACGTTGTGACCTGCACATTCACCACGCTATGAAATAATAACATTAAATTATGTAACATTACGACACATGAAGCAAATACTCGGAACTATTTCTTGAATAAACCACTGGGCGGAGTGACACAGTGCCGTAGCCATGCCTAGTGTAGTTCCGGCTTTGCATTTAGCTTTAAAACATCTCCGTCTCGTAATGTTCCATGATTATTTCATAGCCTAGTGAATGTACAGGTCACAACTTGTCCACAAGAGTGTTTTGGAGTTGTTGGATTGTGTATTTGATGAGTTTGATGAGGGAAAGCCGGAATACCGTCTGCTTACATTGAGTTGGCACAGCAGGTCCGAACTCAGCAGCGGCCATCTAAAAATAGCTTGCACCAACAACTAATGGTAACGAACCTTTTACTAAGACTAAGAGGGCAAGACTTTTCATGGTACCCTAGATAGATGTACCCCTTTGTAAACATGGATTATGTTTATAGAAATGACTGTGTGACTCAACTGGCACAAGTACTGTATGTACAGTCATTGTGTATGCATAGACATGACATGACCTGGAGAAACTGGCCCTGTCAAGGCGTAACTTAACAGTGTATTTGTTGTGTTTTTAGTGTGTGAGAAGTGACAACAGGTTTTTCTGTACGCCCATATGCACATGTTGTGTCAGAGGGTTTTACTGTTGCAGTGATAAGATAAATTTTAGATGACAGATGAGAAAGAGGAAGACAGAGAGAGAGCATGCCTCAAGTTCCTCATGGTGCTTCTCCTATTTTGTCATTTTATAGCACTTGTTTTTCTGCTGAACAACCAACAAATGTTTTCATTTACACAGACTGAGTCAGTGACAAAGTTCAAACAAAGATGTTATTTGTATCAGAAATAGTGCTGGTAACCACTTTAATTACTCTGCCGTCCCTCTGTCCAGCTGTAAATACAGCTGCAGCTCATTGTGATTGTCACTGCGGCTTTGTCAAATCACCCGTGACTAAGGAGCCTGTTACAGTATCTGTTTACTCAAACACACTCACACACACACAAACCACTTCCATTGGTTCTGTGCGTCTAGAGTGACACTGACAGCTGGTGAGGATCATGTGAGAAATGTGACCACTGTGTATTGTGCTTGCTGGCTCTCGTGATGTGGTGTGGTGTGTTTGTGCATCTTTGTGTGAATGTGGCAGTGTGTTGGCCGAGTGCTGCACCAGACACCCAGGCAGATTTTTTTCTGGAAAAGGGTGCACGTGAGGAATGGGAGCCAGAGATTTTAAGACACACAGGGTCCGGGACCTTGAGGGAGAAGTGTCTTGCTGTGTTAGGCAGACTGTAGCCCTGCTGTAGTGTTAGATGATTTTTAAGTAGGATAATTCTGCTCCGTTGTACTGCTGTGAGTCAAGACAGAGACATTATCCACAACAAGCCTACACCTACACACACACTAAACCACAAATGCCAGTGCTCCTACCTCTTTTTTCTCACACAAATGCACTAACTCAGCATGCCAGCTAGCAGGTGGTGAACTATCATTGAAAACCACATCCCTCATCTTTTTCTGCCCCCTTTTCTCCCGCTACTTCGTCTCCTCATTTCTTCTCAGTTTTGCACCTCGCTCCACTTTTCTCCCCTTCCCTCCCACTGTGCTGACACGCACCTACTGGCACTTGGATTTTCACTTATCCACCCCACTAGTAATAGATTTTTCGACTGTACTATTCAGTCTCTCCCCTGGCACCCCGTTGTTAGAAGACACCTGCAGAGAGGCAGATAAATAGATGGAGAAGAAGGCAGTATACTTGGTCTGTCAGCACATGGAAGGATAATGCTTTTGTTGCTCAACTTTTTTCTCCCCCTTTGCTCTTATTCTGCCTCTTCTTTTGTCTCAGTTTTCATTAAATATTCATCAGGGTATTTTTCTTCTTAAGCACCCAGGAAGTCCTGTTTATGTGAAGGTTTTCTCCTCCGGCAGAAGTTATGAATGATAAAGAATTGTTTTATTTTCATTCATCCTTTAATGAATGATTCATATTCAAAACTAACTAACAGATGTGCATTTTACTCATCCTCGAAGTTTCATTAAACAAATGTAAAAAAAAAAAAAACACTTTTTCTATCATTATCATTGATGTGTAGATTATTAACTTAAACTCATTACATAACTATCCGATAACTTTATAAGGTGCAAGTAGAATTTGTCTGAACTAGCAATTTAAGTCTCCTTTTTTCACTATAACTTTGCCTTTTCCAGTTATATTTTCATGGCTTAGTCCTGTATATATTTTGTTCTTCACAGTCTATTTAGTCCTCCAAACTAAGGATGTCAACTTGTCATCTCAAGGAAAGGGACAACTGGTATCTGAAGTGATTTTCAGCTTATACCATTAAATACACAAGCATTACAGATTTTTGAAATTTTGAGTCTGCACTCCAACATTTTCAGTGGTCCCACATGACCAACCCTTATGAAAATTCGAAAGGGGTGCTATTGCTCAGATACCTTCTTGAGTTTAAAGACAAAAAAAGGAATCCCTACTAGAGCTCTAATGGAAAAATCAATTTTTATATGACAAACATGTTTACAACAGGTTGGATGTTTGGGTGAGGACAAGTGGAGAAAAGTGGTCTGCTGAGAAGACAAAATGTTTGGTTGTGATCTGGGCATCAACATAATTCAAGTGAAGCTGGAGAGTCCTACAAAGAAGATCAAGTTATATGCCGCACTTGCACAAGAGTTGGCAAAGGCTGGGTGCCCGAATTGCCCGAATGCTGGACCAAATAATTAATAAAGTTAAGAAAACCACCTGAGTAATGCGGAGTTACATCACCAAAAACATGCTCATTATGAGTTACATTAGTTTTTATTTCATATGTTCTGACCTCCATAACTGAAAGTTCTTCAACATCGTCCATCTTGATGCCTAGCATGTCTGGTACAATGTTGGAGATGTATGCGGACAGGCGAAAGATCATGGCACAGGACCCCCACTAAGGGACGTGGATGTAGATTTTAGTCACATGCAGACACTCACGACTCTGCGGATGCGTCATGCATAAAACAGGCTTTATGGGCCTGGGCCCACTTGCTTGCACACTTTGCCTATTCTAAAGAATCGACCATCCGACTTTTCTGGATTTTATTTTTTAAATTTATATCATACAACTATTTTAATGCCATTTAACAATGAAAATGTAGTTTTCACTTTAAGAAAATTTTAGCTCATGGGCACGAGTTTAGCACAGATGGTAAAGCAGGTGCCCATTTACAGAGGCTACAGTCCTCCATGCACTGGTCCCAGGATCAGTTCCCAGTCTCACCCCTGTTGAGTGCATGTCTTCCCCCCATTCTCTCTCCCTGTTTTTTTTCCTGTCTCTCTTCAGCTGTCTTATCAGAGTAAAGGCAAAAAGCCTTAAGAGTAATCTGAAAACAAAAAGGAACATTTTAACTCATTACGATTATGTAGTTATTATTTGTGAAGTCAATCATATTACACTGTATTAAGCTGCCAAGGCTTGTAAAACTAGCCCAGATGTGTTCATGCTCATGCGCTTGTCAGGTTTTTCAGCTGAGCAGTGACGATCCATGAGGGAGGGAGAGAGATAGAGAGATAGAGAGAGAGCTACATGTGAAGGGGAAAGACTCATATGTCGCAAGGTAAAAGTCAGAAAAGTTCTCTGGGTTTTCTCACTGCCTTGACAGTGGCCAACACTGCCTCATTGGTGACAGTTTTGTCTGATTTCATAACTAGACAAACGTAACTTTATGAAACAACAAAAAACAACAAAACCAAACATAAAAAGGAAAGGCAGGAGTTAGTGCTGAATGTTCTTTTGTAATATGCTTATTAAACAACAGTTCAGTGCACCGCTGTTTTTCCATTGACGCTCTCTCTCCCTCTTTTTTTCTCTCTTTCCCTGCTATCAGTATAAACAAAAAATAATAAATCTGTATCATCAAAAGCAAATGACTTTATTACATAGACGTCAGGTAATCATGTTTTTTTGAAAGCGATTTATGATTGTTGAGCAGACAGTTATAAGGGTCATATTTTTTTGCATTTGGCAGTTGGAACTGCATGCTTAAATTACGCCGAGTAATAGGCCTACATTTATAGGCTATAGCCTTTCACTCTTGAGTTGTTTTTATGTAAACAAACATCTGTCTTTATTGTAGGCAAAATTATGAGACAGCTCCAGCACTTTTAAAAAAATTGTAATCCTGGCACCGTGCCTGTTACTGACTTAAAACTTCAAGAACTCAAAAGCCAACAAAACAGTTTATCCTTTTCTCTATTAGGTAGTCTGATGATGTTCTTGTCATTAAACAAATGTGGAAATGGCAGCCGGACCTCTGTTACCTCATCCTCCCTCTAACTATTGTCTGAAGTTACTGTTTGTGACATGGATGTATCACGTAGGCGTCGACGGTCATAGTATCCATCCTCCATTGTGTGCTGTAACAGAGGATCCCATTCAGCAACAACAGTGAAGGGAAGAGTGGGAGGCAAGGTAGTGCTCACAATCATCAGAGAGGACAGGTGATGGGAGTAATGTGGAAGATAGAGAGGCAGAGGACACCATGCAGCTGCTGGTACACAGCCATGTGCATGCAGCACGTGTAGGCGTGCACAGAAGCTCAATTACACAGAAACACATACTGTACATTTAGGCAGGTGTTCACACCCCTTAAACCTCTCTTTCTTTTACTCTTAGTTTAAATCTTAAAGTTATAGAGTCCAGCATAAAAGTTCTCTGCCAGTGCAACTTATATATAAAATGTACTGGCAGAAACCATTTCTGCTAAATAGATACAACAAAAGGATCTTGCTGTATATAGTTGATTTTTATTGATATTGACATACTTATCAATACCCTTATAAGAGCTGTGTATTTTGAATACTGATTTACGTACTTTATTATTATCATAGAAAAGTTGTCTAACTAGCTGTAACATATGATTTCTGGTAGGAAAACAAACAAAATTTCCCTGCCAAACAGCTGTATTTATTTAAGTTTTCACCTATATGTTTTTTAAGTGACATTTGAACACATACAAGTTTTTATCTTGTCTGTTTCAACATGGAAAACTGAACATTAGTATTTGAGGGCTTTGATGAATGAATAATCATCTTTCTGAGTGAACTTGCCTGATCAAACTTGATTCACTAAAAGTAAAGTTGGAAATTTCAGGGTAACCTATGATAGTGTGTTTTAATGGGATGCAATACGATCAATCTACATTGGCATCTTTAATGATGCTTTCATGAACACTTTCATCCACATAAAATCAAATCAATCAGCTGTTTTGAAATTTCTTGTAATCATTGGCCCTGTTATTTCCAAATGACTTGGAGGAAGGTGAGAAAAGAGTGACAGGAAAGTAAAGAAATTGAAATCCTGGGGTTCCCTCTTTTTCTCTTTAAAATGAACCAATTAATTATTTGATGATCCTAAATATTGCTGTTAATTGATCAAAAAAATTAATCAAGTTAATTTTAGCACTACACTGTTAATAATCAGGGTTAATCACACATTTAAAATACTACCATTTACTTGCGTTTTAGTTTGAGATAAAATAAGTATGTTGTTTGAATAAATGAATATTAAATTATTGTTTAAAATTCTATCTAACATCTCAGCTTAGTTGTAACAGTTTGTTAATTTCAGTGTCTTCATTTACTGAGCATTATATCAGTTAACTGCTATTTTAATCAGCAGACAAAAATTAAGCACAAAATAACTTCTGCTGCAAAGTGAATGATGATGCTGATACACAGAGGTAGTTATGGTTGCTCACTGATGCCCAGTGGTCTCCCGTCAGTGTTATAAATATAGCTTTAGTCAGTTTTGTTGATATTCTCTGCCATTCATCTGGATAATGTCTTGAAGCTTGTCATCTTCAACGGCATCGGTAGACTTTGGTGACACATTCAGTGATTGCATTAGTTATCTTAGATGTTCCTCTTCTTGACAAATCTAGGTCTGCTGCTCTCTGCCAGTGTAGCTCGACTACCACAGCCTGATTTCATTTTTTTTTAAGCTTTTTTGTTAGTGTCAACTTTGGTTTTATCTAAACTTCTATTCAGCAGCTTTTTAAAAAGAAATCAGCTGTTAAGCAGACCTGGATCTGTCTCCTTACTCATTACTACTGGCTGTGTTTGACCAGCCTTCCACCTCCTCACCAATGTAAACATAAAAGCTGGAGGACTATGGGAGGTAGGTGTACTTGGGCGTATGATTAAATTCGTCTTATTATTTTTGTGACACGTTAAGATTTCCATATTATTCACAAGCATCAACTCATTAATGTACAACAGCCCTAATCCTAATATCTAATTGCATCTCAGATGTATTTTTAAATATTCATAATGAAAACAGAAAGGACCCAGGAAGGTTACTGATATAACCCCTGGCACAAATGGAAATTTTATAAAGAACTCAGACCAGAGTAAATTATGGTTAAGCTGGTCAGCATGTCAAAATAAACTCCTGATATTTCTTTTAGAACGGGGCCCACAAAACTCCAAAGCAGTTTGAATAAACTCAAAAGTAGGAAGGATTCTGGGAGCTAGGTTTCGGTTTAAAATTTAAAATTAATGTTTCGATTGCTGTCAGCTGCATGGTGGCAAAGGGGTTAGCGCTGTTGCCTCACAGCAAGAAGGTTCCTGGTCCGCTTCCCGGGCCTTTTTTTGTGCGGAGTTTGCATGTTCTCCCCATGCATGCATGGGTTCTCTCCGGGTACTCCGGCTTCCTCCCATCATCAAAAACATGCTCATTAGGTTAATTGGTGACTCTAAATTGGCTGTAGGTGTGAATGTAAGCATGCCTGGTTGTCTGTCTCTAAATGTCAGTCCTGTGATTGACTGGTGACCAGTCCAGGGTATACCAGACAGGCAACCCTTTTTTTCTCACAGATCTGTTGTTCGTAAAAGAGTGGTTGCTTCAAACTTATCACAACTAAACAGAGAAGTTTCTAATTAAATCTTTAAACAAAAATGTCTTTGTAGCACTCAAATAAGGTTTAATGGAGATGCTTAAGGGGACAATGAATGATAGAAAAAGAGGAGAGCATGTGTGAGAAGTCAATCATTTTTCTGTAAATATCAAAGCACACTTTTTTACAGTGATCCCTGGTGAACTTGATTAAAGGTTATTCTTAAAAGCCGCTGATCAATACCCCAATACCTCCATGAATAATCTGTCTGTGGTGGCGATAAGGAGTTTTACCTTCTGTCAAGCAGGAGGAGACGTGTACAAACTACTACAAGGTCATACAAATCAATTTCTTCTCCACCCAGAGCTGTTAACAAGTGTAGGTTCTCTTATCTGATATGTTTAAAGCTCAAATTAAACCTGCCACATGGTGAGCAGGATTATTTATTTAGTAGTCAATTTACTTTGCTTGAAATCAGCCACAGGTCTCCACTCTCAAACATTATGATAAAACTACATTTATTTGTAATCAAACAGAGTTATGATTGATGAGGGAGGAGGATTGCTAGGGAGGTACTGGGCTGGTTATCAGTAATTAATGTAATCAGATGACTTATATTCACACTATCAATTATGGAAGCACAGTATTTTTTTTGCCAATATCTGATAAGGCAGTATTTCTAAAACTATTTCAGTCGATACTAATATAGCCACACCTTTTTTATTTAAAAAAAAAAAAAAACAGATGTTGTTGTGCAATGAGAAGCTGAGTCAAGCAGAGCTGTGATAGGAGCAGGGGGGAAGATGGTCTGGTAGTTTAATGTGTACAGTTTCATTCAAAATGTTCAGGGCTCACCGTGGGCTTCCTTTGAGGGTGTGGTGCCGTAGGCCTGTGGTTCACAATCTTTTTTTCTTTGGAGACCCCCTATCTCTACCTAATAAATGCTGAGACCCCCATGACCCACAGAAAAAAGGAGATGTTATGGTGTCAAAAAAATCAACATGAATTTTTACTGTTTTCTGAAGAAAACCCGAAGGAAATGGGTGTACACGTTATTCTTACCAAAGGCCTGTGAATAAAATACTTCAGTGTTTTATCATGATTTAAGTTAATGATAATAATTTTGACCCAGGTGGGTCCCCATCCTCAGACTGAGAACCAGGGCCTTATGATACTTTGCATCTTTTCTATCAGTGACAGAGGGATAACCATATTTCTAATGTTTATCTTATTAGAGCTGATATTAGGTTTGTTAAAATAAACAACATGAAGTTCTTATTTGAATTATTTAAACTTGCTGATTTGGTTGTTGTTGAAATGCCAAATAAGAAAGAGATGACGTATCAATGTTGGATAGTGAGTTGCTATATGTTGGATTGTAGAGATCGATACTTTAACTGTATATAAGATGCATTTTTATATCTTTTTCTTTCATCTATAAAATTAGCTGAATCCTGACCACTGTAGCAGCAAAAAATGCTGAGGCATCCTCCTTCATTACTGCAAGCACAGCACCACCATCACACATCGACCTGAAGCAAATGAAAATTTGCTACGATTAATTATGTGTTGCACTTCATGGTACAAAAAAACGGCGGAATAAACAGTGAGGCAGACGTTGGTAGTTCCTCTTTTTTAACAGCTTTTCTACCCCATTAGGTTGCAATCATACATTTTAAAAACCTCTATTTACTCATGTATTTCAGTGAGTAGCCTCTGCAAGTGCTGGTTTCAAGTAAAAAGACTTCAGTTAATTACAACAAGTAGACACAGAATTGATCTTGCAGGATGATGGTTAAAACCTTTTTCATCTTGGTGAAGGCAACTATGAAAGGACTGTCTGATATCTTGGTTGGTATTTCATTCAACAAGAAATAACTGATGTTACACTGGGAGATCTGTGCTAACATTGTAAGCTAACTGTTGGTGTGTCTCTCAGAGCACCCTACATAACTACATTACAATGCACCTTCATCAACATGGGCTTGATTGAATAGACAGCACTCTGTAATAATTGGATCACTACAAAACCACATTAACTGCTCTGCACAGAGAAAAAGGCATCTTAATTGAAATGCACTCATTTGCATAAGCAAATGGATGCTTTTATGAATGCTTTCATCGACAAAACATCAAATTCATCAGGGTATTTAAAATTTCTTTAATTATTGGGCCTGTTATTTTGAAATGACACAGAGGAAGGTGAGAGGAGAAGAGGGAGACAGGAAGGTAAAGGAATTAAGATCCTGGGATTCCCTCTTTTTCTCTGTAAAATGACAGCACCATTCAATTATCAATGGATCCTAATATCTAATGGCATCTGCAGATGTATTTTTAAATGTACATAATGATAACAGAAATGACCCATGAAGGGTACTGATGTACCCTCTGGCACAAATGGAAATTTTATAAAGAACCAAGACTGGAGTAAATTTTGATTTAGCTGGTCAGCATGTCAAAATAAACTCCTGATATTTCTTTTAGAACAGGCACATGATCAGAATTTGCTCTTCTCTCTCCTCTTCCTGCACTTCTGTCAATTTGTCTTTTTTTTCTCCTGCTCTGCATTTCTCAGCTTTGCTCCTTCCCATCTTTCACTGTCACATCCTCTCAGTGCTGGATGTCTTCGTAATGGTCCAACACATTAAGACTGAACAGAACTCTCTGATTACAGACATGTGATGTGTTGGATCACTGACCACTGTGCTGTCAAGCCTGGCTGTTTGATTTGCGACTGTGGCCAGTTGATTTAATCTTAAGATGATCCTCTAATTATGAAATATGGACGTGACGTACGCTCTGAGCTGCAACCATCTGTGTCCATGAGCGAGGATATTCTCATCATATCACCAGAGATATTAAAATTCTAATATTTGAATATGCAGTCCCCACTTGACTGCCAGAGAGAGATAAAGAGAGATCTTAAAGGGAGGCTCAACTCAGTATAACTAGACTCTTCAGTGTCACCAGGTGGTGAACTATGAAGGCCTTCATGAGTGGATCTTTGCTGTGTTCATTTAGATAGCTCTCACTATTTAAAAACCATAACATTTCAGTCATCATCTACAGTAAGTGCAGATTGCAAAGACTGTTTGTAAATATTTATTTTTAAACATGTTCAGCTTATTCTAAGGAGCAGGGACACAAGTCTCATCTAGAGGTATTTTCACACTTCTAGTTAGGCCCATTTGATCCTAAATGTGGAGCAGTATATTACATTATGTCATGTTTGATCCGCATTCACAGAGGGACAAGAGGACCAAAGTGTAAAAGGAAAATTCTCTTTGGTTGGAATTTCTTGCAGTTTTTGAATACATATAGACAGCATTATGGGTAGCAGCTTTAAACTTAGACCTGAGATAAATACATATGAAACTAGAAAAGCACTCAGAGAGCACAGACCTCCACCATTAGCTCTATCTCCCAATAGTACAGAATCCTTAAAAAAATTCCTGGATCCAGATGGTGATCTGGATCACTCCCAAAATCTAATCAGTTCTTCCTTATGCCATTTCTGACATTTCCTGAAGACTTCATCAAAATCCATCCGTAACTTTTTGAGTTATGTTGCTTAAAAACAAACTAACTAACTAACTAACAAACTAACAAACCCTGCCGATCACATAACCTCCATGGCAGTGGTAATTAATGAGTCTGGGTCACAAATAGATCTTGAACAAATATACATTGTGTGAGAGACACATTTATGCCAATTACGTCATGTATCAAAGACTAAAAATAAAAGCAACGATGACAGGAACAAAAATATGTGCATTTTAATATATCATATTAATGACTGATGAAGTGTGCTGTGTCACTGTTGTTGGGAAAAAGCTGATGCAGTGGTTACTTGTGCAAAATCCTGACTCCTGTTTGATGGACCCCAGACTGGCTCGTGTAAACACAGGATAGGACATTGCAACAGATCTGGGCAGAGCGCTTAAATACACACTGGTAACTGCCGTTCTCTAATTCTACCAGTCAATGTATAGTCTTTAAAATATATAAGCATTGGTAATATCGTTTTCTGCTTTCACATCCAGAGGCCTTTCAAGAACAGTGTGGAGATGTGGAGAGGCAGAAAAAGTCCAGTTGGTCTTGCTTCTCTGCTTTCTTACAGCAAGAGCTACCTTTTCTTTGTTTTGCCCGCTTCCTCCTCCCCTTCATTAGTTGTTATAAGTTAGCAAACAATTACAAACATTGCTACCACCTATATTGGCAGGTAAACACTTGTCACATTTTTTGTTTTGTTTGCTTTATTAATGGTTTTGGGTGTATTTGTGATGTGACTATGTTCACCAAACCGTGAGAGAGCTGCCTGATCAGAGAGTGATAAAAAGATGCCTGCGCTGTTATTACAGATGCTTCTTTCAGGTCTGCCTGTGGTTTTTAACTCATATTCCTCTGGATACCTCAGCTGGTTTAATCCAAAAAGTTCAGTGTTTCCTGCAGCTGAGTCAGATCAAGGTTGTTTCATATTCTCACCACAAACAAACAGAACTAGAATCCAAATAAAAATAAACGACCCACTTTTTCAAGGAGTCTTGTTTGGTCTGCACCAGAGTTCGATTAACAGGTCTCATACTATCACAAATGAATTATAGCAACATGGCAAACAAACTCTGGTCCCTTTCAACTGAACCAAACAGGCTTGGTGTGACAGCTCCCTAAGAAAGCATCTGAAAGGCAGTTTTGAGTCCAAATTCTGCAGCAGGTCCAAAAGTCTTTGTTATCTACGTAGGACAGCAGTCAGCAGACTTTAAGTAAAAAGTAATTATTATAATGCAGTATAATAATAATGTAGTCTAATGATCCAAAAAGATTACGAAAAAGAAATTGTTCTAGCTCCTGTCATCCTTCTCATCTCATCTGTATGTTTCCTCCTACAGGAGCAGATGTCCAATGGTGTCCACAGTCCTGCCTCTTTGACTTCATCATTTGTAATTGGCTCATACAGCCTGGACAGGGAAGCACTGAAGAAACTTGGAATCGGACTCGCTCTGGCTGCAGCTGTCTTCGCTTTTATTGTAGAGAAACTGTACTGGTAAAGCACCTGAAGATAAGAGAAGGACTGTGACTTTCTACGAGCTTGGACAGTTTTTTTAAAAGCAGCTGAATAAAGTAATAAAACTGTCCCCTTTGACCCCCTGCAACATACTCCACATGCTCTTATTCACCATTGAATGAGCCCAAAGAAATAAAAAATAAAGTCAGGGACACTTGCAGTTCAGGATTGTTTAAATGTTCTGAACATTTTTCTTCTTTTGGGATGATGATATTTTTTACTTTTTAAATTAAAAGTTTCCCACTGAGCAGCTGCTTTGCTATTTGCTCCAAACAAAGAGTTGTCAATGTCTTCTTCTGTCAGTGAAGTGAAAATATCATAGTCAACAACTGCGGGTCAGCAAACCTCAGACCTGTTTGATGCTATGCAGGCTTTTGAGTACAAATCACCTTTTAGTTTTACAAGATTTCAATTAGAACCTCTTTCAGTTGCAGCTCTCTTTGATTGTTATTTCAGGATAAGTCAAACATTTTCAAATTACAGACTGTTAAAAGAAAGTGTTATGCTTTGTTTCATCTCCTGTTCACTAATAGCTGCTGCCTGACATTGTCCATGAACTGATAGGTAAGTGTTTGGATCATTTATAGGGGGTCCTTGTGGCTTTTTATAAGTAAATTAAGCACAACTCAACGAGCTACACACATTTTGGTATCCCAGAATGAAACTTTTTCATCTTTCAGCTTCATCTTAAGTCGCAGATTCACGCACAAATCCAGAAAACTAGACATGTGAACCTCTTTCTAAGGGTAACAGCAGTTTTTCTGGGTGAAGGGTGTCCCCTTCTCTTTTTGACTGGTTGACTTTTGCTTACTTTACAGAATGTTATTTTATTAGATGTAAGAGGAGTAATAATGTGTATAATACTTTGATAAAAGGTGGTTTTTAACCTCCTTTTTCAAGTGTTTCTTTTTAAGAGGAAAGAAGAGTATATTTTAAGATCTTCAGTAAAAATGTCTTTTATGCTGTTTTTTCTCTTTTTTGTTTTAATGAATGGAATGTGTTTTCATGGTGTATTCTTTTTATGGTTTTTACCTCATGTGTCAAAGTTACAGTAAGTGGTTCTGTTTGCAATGCAGATTTACTCTATTTTATTGGTTTATTGGACAGGGGTTATTGTGCAGCTATAACCTCCTCCTGCTCCCAATACTGTCAAAAACCTCTTTATTGGAAAAGTACTACCATAAAATCGGGAATATAAGTTGCCCTGGTCTAACACCATGCTGGCGTCACACATCACACAGCCTCACACACTCACTGTTCACACCTGACCCGTCAGATATTTAATTCTGGAGTTTAATTGTGAATTTTGGTTTCCCCTTGTAACAGTATGACATCTACCACTTTTATATTTAATGTAGATATATGGCAAGCTCTGTTTAGTGAGGAAAGTGTGAGAAAATCAAGGAAATAGTCCTGTATGACACTCCTTGGTGGCATGTTATCCCCTTTTTTTCCTTGCTCCTCTCCCTTCTCAGTGCAAGCAACAGAGATCAACATAGGAATTGATTTTTTGGAATCTCCCAGTGCAAAAAAAGATTCAAATCGTCTATCTGCATGATTATTTATTATGTTATACGGCAAAGTCCTCAACGTGCATCCCTGTGTAGCTGTGTCACTCTTTTAGTTCCATCTGTTTTCACTGTTAAGAGTACCTAAAGTATGGTAACTGAGCTCCCAGCCTCTTGTGATTGTTGTGAGACAGACCCACTGCCTGTGAGTCATTCTTCTCCAGTCAACCCATCACTCACTGATAACAGTAACACTTAGAGTATACCCTCTGTTTCCTTTAAATGGGCAATTATGCCCTAAGGAGGAAGAAAAGCTGTTAAAAAGTGACGCCAAACCCTCCCAGATTCGTCTGTGTTTTTATATATTCCAGCATGATCTGAGAAGTGAAGTGGCCATTTTCAGTAATCAATGAATAGAGGGAATTTTCATTTGTGTTAGGTCTCAAGCAACATTTAACATAACATGTCTTATACTGCCTCTTAAGTCGCCCTGCTATATAAGCCACAGCCAGCTTTATAGATGAAGAAACTAGTATTAAAATTGCGGCTTATACACCGGATTTTATGGTAATTAAAAAACATCCATGGTGAAGTATGAAAGCATGAACTGACCCAGTTGACATCTGTACTGCTTATTCTGTTTGGAAAGTCAAACTTTATCAACACAATATATTGTTTTTGTTTTTCTTTGGATCTGTTGTGTTAATCACCTTAGACAGAATAAAGGACAAACTCAGCTAGTTCCGAGGTGTGTTGATTATTTCAGTTTATTTAGTTACACGTGACCAAAGTTTTAACTCCTATCAAACTCCTGGAGGATTAACAGGAAGAGTCTCGTGTCTCTTTACAGTGTTCAGCATGGCTCCGTTGTTGTCATACACAGTTTCTGCCAGTGTTTTTGAGCCTGTGTTTCTCTCAAATGTCTCTCAGCTTTGAGGTACGACAGTCCCAACATGTGCTCTGAAAATCCCGACAGTTAATAATGCATGCCCCAATTTATGTGTCGCATGGCACTGGCACATGTGTCTCTGTCAGTATGTCTGCATTTTCATCTCTGTGTGTGCGCGTAAACATGCCCTGCATATATTCCCAGTCACAAGTGTCTCTCTCAGCTTGTTTGTGAGCTCTTTTCTGTGTCAGAAAGGCTGTGTGCTTGTGTGTGTTTGTGTGTCTCTGCATGCCTGCGCTGTCTGATGTTGTGTCTGTAGTTTCTTCCAATGCTTAATTTAGCAGAAAGCCAGCATGTGTGCATCTGTCTATCTGTGTGGGTGTGTGTGTGTGCGTGTGTAGGGTTCAGGAGTGACAAGACTCATCACTCTTTCATTCAGAAAGCTCTGTTATTAGATACACAACTGTTTGTAGCATTCACTCACACATTCTCTGTATTATCTAAGTATACGATGCGTGTCACACATGCTGTTGACACAGTTACATGCGTGTACCCTTCCTTTTCTTCACCTAGCTGCTGCATGTCTCACACACACATTGCAATTTTGTAGTATGTGGGCAAATGATGCATGTCAAGCAAAGTTGCACACAAACACAGCCACCAAAGCTTTATATTACCCGATCAAATGATGCGTGTCTTCCACACAGACACACACACTAGCTTTGTATTATGTGATCAAATGATGCGTGTAGCTATGAAGCTTGTTACATCCATCCTGCAGTGCCCTATATTATTCTGCAGCCATCCATACGGTGTGACAGTTCTTTTGATGCTTTGTAAGCACATTTCCTCACTGTGTATGTCAGTTACACTGCATTGTTCTCCAATGAAATATGGATGCAACGACACCCTTTATGTTTGGGAGATCATCACTTACCATGAAATATTGAGGCAGGAACCATGGAGGGGAGATCGTTATTCATTTTGCATCATTCACTTCAGTTGTTTCCAATAAAAGAAAGAGTTTCTGAATTCTTGTCTTAGTTGCAGCTGTTGCTCATTTGTCTTCTGCACAGTGACGTCCTTTGGAGCTCAGACAGAGAGACTTTGGACATACGACGATAAAAAGGAGGTTCAACATTTCTGTACTCTCCTACTTCCTCTTTCATCTGTCATTTCATTATATTTTAAATTATAAATGAATAAAATTAAAATAAGTTTATTCTTGATGAATAGTAACTGATTTGTCTTGTGAAAGAATGAAAGTACTGTTTACTTAAATTAAGGTGTTTACTCTTGAAACACAAGTCCAACATACACTCACCAGCCACTTTATTAGGTACACCTGGCTAGTACTTGGTTGGAACCTCTGTTGCCTTCAGAATTGCCTTGATAAGACAAATTTGCTCAAAGGTGAAAGCTAAAGGTTATTATCAGTGGTGGGCTGTATTAAGGTAAATTGACTTCACTACTTTCCCTCAGTAAATTTCTGAGTATCTCTGTTTGAGTTATAGTTTTTGCAGAAACTTCTTAGTTAAACTTCACTATATCTTAAAGACATACATTATATTGCCAAAAGTATTTGTTCACCTGCCTTGACTTGCATATGAACTTAAGTGACATCCCATTCTTAATCCATAGGGTTTACTATGACATTGGTCCACCCTTTGCAGCTATAACAACTTCAACTCTTCTGGGAAGGCTTTCCACAAGTTTTAGGAGTGTGTTTATGGAAGTTTTTGACCATTCTTCCAGAAGCGCATTTGTGAGGTCACACACTGATGTTGGACGAGAAGGCCTGGCTCTCAGTCTCTGCTCTAATTCATCCCAAAGATGTTCTATGGGGTCGAGTTCATCCACACAAGACTCTCTCATCCATGCCTTTATGGGCCTTGCTTTGTGCACTGGTACACAGTCATGTTGGAACAGGAAGGGGCCATCCCCAAACTGTTCCCACAAAGTTGGGAGCATGGAATTGTCCAAAATCTCTTGGTATGCTGAAGCATTCAGAGTTCCTTTCATTGGAACTAAGGGGCCAAGCCCAGCTCCTGAAAAAAAAACAAGGCCACACCATAATCCCCCCTCCACTAAACTTCACACTTGGCACAATGCAGTCAGACAAGTACCATTCTCCTGGCAACCGCCAAACCTAGACTCGTCCATCAGATTGTCAGATGGAGAAGCACGATTCATCACTCCAGAGAACGCGTCTCCACTGCTCTAGAGTCCAGTGGCAGCGTGCTTTACACCACTGCATCTGACGCTTTGCATTGCACTTGGTGATGTATGGCTTGAATGCAGCTGCTTGGCCATGGAAACCCATTCCATGAGGCTCTCTATGCACTGTTACTGAGCTAATCTGAAGGCCACATGAAGTTTGGAGGTCTGTAGCAATTGACTCTGCAGAAAGTTGGTGACCTCTGAGCACTATGTGCCTCAGCATCCACCCCGCTCCGTCATTTTATGTGGCCTACCACTTTGTGGCTGAGTTGCTGTCGTTCCCCATCGCTTCCCCTTTGTTATAATACTGTGAAATATTTAGGAGAGAGGAAATTTCACAACTAGACTTGTTGCACAGCTGGCATCCTATCACAGTACCACACTGGAATTCACTGAACTCCTGAGAGTGACCTAACCTTGCAAAGCAGATGGATATGCCTGTTTCCATGTTTCTCACTGGCGAATCCATCTTGCAAAGCTCCCATCTGAACCGTTTGGGCCCAGTTAGAAAGTGACAGGACCAATCAGCGATGAGGGGCAGTACTTTCAGGCACAGCAGAGTTGTGACGTAAACAAGCAGCAGCAAGAGCTGGTGCAGTTATGGAGGAAGATATTAGCGTGGATGCTGCTAAAGCGCCAGTTTTATCAGAACTTGACAACATTTCTTTGAAAAAAGAAGAGCAAAGAACAGCAGTGAGTTGATTTCTTTTCAAAAACGACATAAGTTGAGTACTTACATATCTATAGTCGCCATGTTTTGTGTTATTTCTCAGTAGCTGTGCACGCGCAGGTCGATAACAGCTATGTCATGTGTTTTGTTGCTCTGATTGGCCCGTAGAGATGTGACAGACAGAACGTTCACCCAATCACACTCCGAGTTTTTTTCAAAGCCTCTGCCTTTTCTCAAACGATTCCTATTCCTATTAAACTGGCGTGCCAGTTTAAGAACGACCCATTCTTTCACAAATGTTTGTAGAAACAGTCTGCATGCCTAGGTGCTTGATTTTATACCACTGTGGCGATAGAAGTGATTGGAATACCTGATTTCAATTATTGGATGGATGAGTGAATACTTGTGGCAATATAGTGTATACTGTCTTATCCTGACTTTGGTTTAAAGAAGAGTATGTTGCCATCTCTTCTTGCTCATATAAACTTTTATGTTTTTTGCAAAACTCACGACAAGGTCAACTTTGAGCCTTTTCTGTGGTAGACAGCATAAGTATACTGGTATACTGGGCTCTTAGTTATAATCAACAATAAGTGCATAGCAAATTAAATTCCCAGGAATTAGAATTTCTAACGTGTGGGAGGAAGTCATTTACACAATTCATGCTGCTATGTATCAAGCTTATACACTCCAGATTGTTACACTTGCCAATGAATGTGGCGTCTGTAATGTAGATATTTTGTGGTTTTATTTGTGCCAATAATATGCTAATGTGCAACAAGTGATTAGTATAAAAATGGATGACAATCTGAGCCTATGAAAACTATTTTTCTCTTCATCTTATACAAGCGTCCATTTTTCACTTCTATAACACTCTGCCTGTTTCTTTTAAGAACAGCCCTCCTCCGCTCAGCTGGAGCAGACAGGACAGCAGGCGGCCATACTGCCTGCCTTTACTTATATAATGGCTATTATTCATAATGAATATATGGCGGTGAGCCATGAGTTATAAAATATGGATCAACATTAAAAGTGGCCAAAAAATGGTGGCATGAAAACAATAGAACCACAAATATAGTGTTAAAGCTAATTAAAAGCTTAATGACAAATTACAGGCCAAAAGTATAAGAGTTCCAGGATGCACAGTTGAACTGAAACACAACAAATGTTGATAATGCTGCTTATTTATGCAATGTAAGAAACTATTGTAGGAGTGTCCAGCTAGCAGGCTGTGACCTTTTCAATGAGCATTAAAAGCAAATTCATTGCTTATTTTATCCACCACTTAGATCTTTCTGCTCAAGCTCCTGCTCATATATTTGTGTGAATACCTTTATATCACATAATCAAATGATATCATTTAAATGAATTTGTGGGCAATGATATGGATAACATTACATACTTCAAAGCATTTGGCTCAACATTTTTCTGTACAATTCAAAGATGTATAAATAACTTGCCTACAGTTCCAAATTTTCCTCTTAAATCCTGTGTTCAGTACAGTGAAATTTAAATGTGTGGGAGGTGGGAATGTAAGGATGTAAATAAAAATACAGTACAGGAATATTGACAGCTGGATGTTATTTCTGGGCTTGGCTTTTACCTCTCTAAAGGTTTGTTATCTGGGTGAAACATGCTGTTTTCAGGCAAGCAATCAGCAAAATGTGGAGAGCAAAATCTGACATAATAACAATGTCAATGTTTGTCGGCGTGTGCCCAATTCAGCTCAGTCAATTTATCTCGCTGTCATTCAGCACGCTCTACACTTCATCCATTCTTTTCTTTTTTAAAATTTGGTCAACATTTTTACCAACTTCTAATCCACATGTCAGTCAAACAGATTAGGATCCTTCTGAGTAAACAGAGACAATAATGATCAAGATGCAATTAAAATATTTATAGCATTAAAGTATTCAGGTTGCATTTATTGTAGCGTTGATGTTAATTGACACTGGATGTGAAATATGAAAATATAATGCTGCTGAAGGGAGAAAGGTCAACTTAGCCTCAGGGCAGACACTCAGCAACAGCAGTGACTGACACTGCCTTACAAACAAAGCCTGGCTAAAACACATTCTGAAAAACATGTGGTGGTGGTGGTTGGGTAGGGTCGCCCTAACCCTGCAGGTACTTTTTCCCCATTGTCTGTGACCTTGGAGGATATTAGGCATGTACAACTAACTTTGCACTGATGCAGTACAATTTGTGTCAGTGGTGGACTCAGCATGTTTTTGTGTCAGGGAGGAAAATGACTAAAATAAAGTAGGCTCTTGCTACATAAAACGTATTCATTCCATTGGATGTTTTACCATTTTATTGATTTTATAAATCAATCATGGTTAATATAATTTGGCTTTGTTGACAAAGGAATTTACAGAAAACAACTCTTTAATGTCAAGGTAGAAATAGATTTCTACTAAGTCATGTCAATTAAATAAAAAAATGTAAGTTAAAAAATAAGTGATTGCATAAATATTTAACCCTTTTAAAGTGACTGACCTTATTTAACAGAGTGCAGTGAATGTGTCTCAAGTTGTAGTATAAAGACAACAGTGTCTGAAGGGTCCAGTCACTGGTTAATCAGTATTCCTGGCTGCCATTACACCATGAAGACAAAAGAACACCCCAAGCAACTCAGAGAAAAGGTTATTGAAAAGTGTAAGTCAGGGGATGGATACAAAAGATAAGGCACTGAACATTCTCCAGAGTTTAGTTAAATTCATCACCTAAAGGAGGGAATGTGCCTGTGTAAATCTGCCCGGATCAGTTCCTCCTCGCAAACTGAGTGACCATGCAAGAAGGACGACTAGTGAGAGAGGCCACCAAGACAACAGACAACAACAGTCGACCATGTTCTTTAACAGTCAATGCTTTATAGGAGAGTGACAAGGATAAGGCTACTGTAGAAGAAATCTCTGTAAATCTTAACTAGAGTTCACCAAAAGGCACGTGAGAGATTCCATGGTCAAGTAAAAGAAAGTTATTTGGTCTGATGAGACCAAACTGGTGCTTTTTGACCATCAGACAAGATGCTATGTTTGGCAGACACCAAACACTGCATATGAAGTACATATAACATGACGGTGGCAGCATCACGCTGTGGGGATGCTTCTCAGCAGTTGATCCTGGAAGGATCTTAAAGGTAGAATGTAAACTGAATGCATCAGAATACTGGAAAATCCTGAAGAACAATTTTATTCAGTCTGCACGAGATCTGCAGCTTGGGAGAAGATATATTTTCCTACACAACAATGACCCAAAGCCTCCAGAGAAAGATAAACAGAAATGGTTTAAAGACAACAAGCTGATTGTCTGGAGTGACGGAGTCAAAGCTCAGACCTCAATCCAACAGAGAATTTGTGACTGGACTTGAAAATTGCTGCTCCCCCCCGATCCTTGTACAGTACATCCTGGCCTTGCTTGAGCAGCTTTGGAAAGAAGAAAGGAATAAAATCGCAGTTTCCAGATATTCAAGCCTGATTAAGACCTATCCACACAGATTGAGTGCTGTGATTGCAGCCAAAGGTGAATCTACTAAATGTAGACTTGAAGGGGGTGAATATTTATGCAGTCACTATTTCACTTGCATATTTTCATTTGACATAACTTTGTAGAAATATGTTTTCACTTTGACATTGAAGAGATTTTTTTTTGTAATTGTTTTTGTCAAATAAAGCCAAATTATATTGACCATGATTGACTTATGAAATCAATTAAAGGGTAAGAAATCCAATTAGGTGAACACTTTTTATATAGACACTGTGTAAGAATTAAAAATAAGGTTGCTTTTAAGCAGTGAGCATGTTAAGTGTCTTGAAACATATGCACAACCAAAGTTAGTTCACACTAAGATTTGAGTTTTTGCTATGCGTTTTTCCACCTGTGTCACAGTTTCTTATAAAAAACTCAGATTACTCCAGTGTGTTTTCTATGAAGTAATGTTAGAACCACCTGCCTGTCATTTTAATCATCCCTGTAATAACTGTAAATGTATCTCTGAGAAACATACAGTACTTTAAATTCCATCACATCCATGCTGGCAGCAGGATATATAGTGATTATGAAGTCGAATTGTCACACTAAAGGGTTATCCTAAAAATGAATGAAAACAGGCTTCTAATTTCCTGCAGCTAGGCTCAAGTACAAATGGAGGATGCGAATGCAAACCCACATGGCTGTAACCAATTAATTTTTGCAATTTGGGTGACCAACATGCTTTGTTGCTTCCCGTCTCCACCTCCCACCTTCTCCCTCTTTTTTTTTCCCTGTCTCACTCTGCCTTTCATTTCTATAGGCTGAGGTCTGCTCACTGTGCGCTAAGCACTTCAGTGCCTCCTGGAACAGAGGGGGAAATGACTTGGCAAGCATATCCATTCCTAATCGTGTGCGTGTGTGTGTGTATGAGTGTGTGTGTGTAATCTTCATGCCAGCTTCGTCCAAGCATTTAGTTTGGTGGCCCTTGTGCCTGCATTCAGTGATTGCTGTATTTTTATCTACACGCGCTCATACACACACACAGACCCGTTTACACCCCGTTGTCGCAGCAAAGCAAACTGGGAATTCGCAGGCTGCCGTGCGAGGGGGAGATTGGCTCTATTGAACGTCTTGGTGGCTTGCCAGCCCTGTTTTAAGTGTGTATGTTTTTGTGTGTCTGTGGTTTTGTGTGTATGTCTGGGGCTGTGTTTGATGGGCTTATACATCTTTGACTTTGAGCGGTTAAGGGTGTTTGTATTCACCAGTGGGACGAGGGACCAAAGTCACTGTTTTAGTGCCACATTGTTCTTAAAAGCTCTAATAATCACTCAGAGGCTTGGGGGCTCTGCTGTATTAGTCTGTGTTAAAAGTTGTTATTAGTCTGAAGACTATATTAAACACGTTACTGTCTCTTAAAGTTTTAAAGAAGGCTTCAGTGTCCCCTGACACACTGTTCATCTTAGTGTGGTTTGAGAGATTGACAATTTTCATCATTTAAGTCTGATAAACCAAGCATATTCTGCAGTTTTTTCCACTTTATCTTAACGATCCTTAATTTTTGTTTCAAAATCCACTTTCAAAGCACTTTAACTTTACTGAAATTACTTTTAAAAAGTTCATGGAAAAGCTGTCAGCATTGATTGCCACTTCCTGAAGAGCTTTTCATCAAACTGCAGTAACTTACACCCTGTCCCTGTTCACTCAGGCAGCAGATACAGATGTGGACAGCTGTGCTAGTCATGTTTAACAAGGGTCAAAACAGCAGCAGTGAGAGGCGACTTCATTACTACAGTGAAGGATCATCAAACAGCAGAAATGTGCTTTGAAAATAGAATAATACAAAATGAAGTCACTTCCAGGTCTTTCTGCTGTTTTTCTAATGATACTTATGTTTGATTGGAGCTCCTCTGATGGCAACCATTGAACTTTTAATGATGCAGTCACGGAAATAACTGTACACTGCATTAGACTCCTCAGGGCTGCTTTGTTGCCATGGTGAACTGCTCATGTGGCGTTGTCCGCACATGAAACAATTCTCATTTACATTACTGCATTGTTAATGTTCAATGTAGACAGTTGATTATCTCAGGCTGGGTCAGGCTCATGATGGTTCAAGAGAAATACTACCTTATTTTAATTCACAGTGAACAAATGACTTATTATGAGGCTATAAAGTGGTATAATTTTATAATGATTTCTGGTTCTTGCTTAAGAGATTTCCATTTCCCACACAAAGAGTCACAGTTTTTACACACAGGAGGTCTTTTTGTACCAATGTGCATTGTCCCCAGACAGTGAGCCCTGCTGTCGTCTGTGGTTACCTATCTTAATAGACTATCTTACTATTTACTACTTACTACTACTACTTACTATCTTAAGTGTAGAAAAGGTGAATCCAAAATACACTGAGTCATAGAAATAGTATTTGGATCAGCCTGTACAGTAGTATCCTGACATGCCAGACAGACTTTTTCATATATCCTTGGGGGATATGGGATATATTTCACATTTAGCTGGGAAACCTCAAAAACAGAGTATTTGGGAAATGCAGGCCTTTTCTTTGAAGGTGATTGGATGAACATTCTGTCTCTCCCATTCGTTGAGGACCAATCTGAGCAACAACACTAAATGATGTAATAGACATGTGCACCTGAGCTCAGCAGGCAGGTGTTGTTGCCTCAAATCAACAAGTTGTTCCTTCATTTCTGACATCCATCAGACTGTTGTTGCCATGGCTGTGTTTGTTGTGCTTCCTCCTTTGGTCATCCTGATCCTTACTGGCTATGATTCTGTTTTACATAACAATCCTGCTCATGCCTGCTCGACTGTCCTGTGTGTTTGCCCCACACAACAGAATTTCTGATCATAAATATTGAACATTCTTGATATTTACAATCTCCAGTCAGAGCAGCTCCAAGCACAGGGGGAAAGATCACTCTTAACACACGACACACCACAAGAAATTGTAGCTTGCTAACCTTCAGAGCCATCTCATAATCAAGCTTTTGCTTACTCTGTTTGGCCTGTTTGGCCTGACCACAGATTTGGTTGAACCCCTGTCAAACCCAGTGAATGGGCCATCCCAGTTGTGATTTATTGATGCTATTAATGCATATGGTTTAGATATGGATCACTGGTACTAGCATCACGGCTAACAGTTACTTTCTTTTGCAGCTAAAATAATCTCAATTTATTATAGGGTTGTAAAGTTGAAATTATTTATTTGTGCTGATATTCAACCCACTTCAACCACCTTTTCCATCCATTTTTTGCCACTATTGATGCCATTTATCATTAATTTTATGCAATTTATGCCTATTTTTGCCGAGTTTTACTCATTATTGCCATTTTAATACAAGTTTCATAACATTAACCTCATTTCCATCACTTTTTGCAACTTAAAACCCATTTTTGCTATTTTTAAAATCCCATTTCCCCACTGTTTCTGTCCAGTTTTGCCACTTTGCAACGATTTACAGCTCTTTAACTCATTTTTGTTTCTTTTCATCCCATTTTAACTAATTTTCCACCCATTTCTACCACTTTTTTTTAACAAATTTGCCTCAGGTCCTTTTATTGCCCTGGTTGACTGATTTCTGCAACCAATGACAGATTGTTCAACCTTTTTTGCCAATTTTAACTGCATTTTAGGGATTGTTTTGACCATTTTGCCGTTTTATACCAATAATTGCCTCCTGTAACCAGTTTTTTAAACCTTTTTTTCTAATTTTTGCCAATCTTAACCCATTTTTGGCACTTTAAATATGCTATTTTTGACTTTTAAACCCATTTTGCAATGTCCCATCCAGTTTAATCTATTTTTCTGCCCATTTCTGCCACTTGTTGCCTCTGTTGACTCAATTTTACCAATTTTAACCCCTAATCTTCACTTTACAAACCCCTTTTGCCAGTATTAACTACATTTCGCTGTTTGTTACATCCATTTTGCCACTTGACATGCATTTTTGCCTCTTGAAACCCCTTTTAACCTTTTTTTCTTACAGTTTTTGCAACTTTCAACCAATTTTTGCCACTTCACGCACATTTTTGCCTCTTCATATCTGCTACTATTGAAATCCCATTTCACCACCTTTTTCATCAGTTTTTGCCTACTTTAAGCCATTTTAAGTCTGTTTTAAGAAAAGGGGTTAGGTATTTTACATAACAACGCACAAATAAATGCTGCTTCAATAAGCATGGTTATTATTCAGTTGAAAAAATATGATATACTGTGTATGATTATCACAGCTTAACCTTACAATGGATTTACAAAGATTTTTCTGACACCTATGGGTCCCAGAAAGCTCTCCCCCTTTATCCCCCGCCTTGCTGTTTGAAAGGTTGGAATCAGGTAGATTTGCACAATTATCTTGTAATGTGTGCCAGACCTTAGTTGTCTGTGGTACACTTACACTGTTTTGTTGGTATTGATAGTGATATTAATGCCTATGTCTAAATCTTTTTAATTATGGTAATTTTATTGACACAAATGCTTTCAGTGGGCTGTTAAAAAAAGTGGCTGTAAAGTTCTTATCACTTCTGTACTTTATAGAGCTGTTAGCGTACCTCTTGCTTTCTTAGGAACTGTAGTGTAAGAATATCTCCCTCCGCATTTCTAAGCGCTCCCTAATTATTTGATACAACCTACTTGTAATTATAGGCACCATTCATTCACTTACTCAGCTGGCTGATAGTCAATTACGCCCCCCTCTGATATTGTGATATGACCTTGTCATAAAATCGTTCAAATGTTGGAAGAAATCAATGGAAAGTCATGTTTGGACTTTGGAAAGAGGCTGTCAACTGATGTTTGATGGAATCATAAAGACAGACGTGCATGCTCAGGGTAGGCAGATCCTGTAAATGATGGTGGAACTAATCTATTGCTGCTAATTAGAAATGAGCGATAGGGAAGGAAGAGAAGATGTGTGTGTAGTGGTGGTGATAGTGTGTGTGTGAGGGGGGGTTTAACGTGAGAGAGAGTCATAAAAGAGCTATAAAAATACTTATAAGAGGGAGAACAAGAGTCACAAGGACTGAGAGTTGTGGCAGCTTCCTGCCAAGACCCAACAAATGACAAGCAGCTCTAATTGAAGACGTGTCACACTGTTGAACCACATCACAGTCAAACATTAGGCACTGAATGGGCTTTTCAGGGTTAGATGAGTCAAGTGTCATTAACTTGCATCATGCCCTCGATTCGACTTCAAAGGCATCATGTGAAAATGTTCAAATTAAACTTATTTCATAATTGTGATCACATGCATTGCTTTGCGGTATACTTAGAATGTATTTTATTCCTTTCGACACCCTCTTAAATCCTTAACAGTGCAGTATGTACGAACAGCATGTACCAATAGTATGTACTTAGGAGCCATTTGCATAATTGTTCTTCTGAGCTGCCTGCAGTGACAAACTAGATCGCTGTACAGCCTTGATTAGTCAGAGTTGAGAAGAGACTCACCTGCAGTGAATGATGACTTAAATAATTCTTTAGACTATTTTAATGAAAAGTAGTGTGTTTTTAAATAAGGTGCAGGAAAAGTTTTAGACAGCTATAGATAACTTAGGCCCTGCTCAGACCATTGGCTCTAACATGATTTTTAGCTTAGTTTAATTCTGTTAAAATATTATTAGAATCACATAAAAAATGTTCCTTGTCTGGGAACTCGATGTTCAAGCTGTAAATCTCACACAAAGACTTATACACACATAAAAATGGGGAAAAGTAGCACACTGAGGGACACTGATTCTTAGATAAAAATTGAATTTCTGGAATTTTAACAAAGCCTTACTGTGCTGACCCTGAGAATGTAGGTATCCTCTGAACAAGTAAGCAAATTACGTTGTCAGGCCACAGTGAGTCAATTATGAGGCGACGTTTCGATGAAAAAAGTTTACCAAGCTGTAACGGACCACAAATCATTACAGATTTGTTAGAGGAAGACCTAAATCTGTCTATTACAAGAACAGTGATCCAAATTGTAAAATAATTTGATTTTTTTTAATGTATAGATAAGAAAATGAGAAAAAAAATCCACAAAACAGAATGAATAAGATTTTATAAGAAGAGAAGTGGTTAGGTAGTGCCCCCATGTTCAGATGATCTAGTCCCAAAAGCATACAGCTTGGTCTACCAGCCTCTATTAACCTCCTATCAAACCAGAAACAATTCTCTCAATTCTCTCAGTCTTCGTTGAGATGTTTCTACACCTTTATTGGAGTCCACCTGTGGTAAATTAAACTGTTTGGATATGATTTGGAAAGGCACACATCTCTCTGTAGAAGGCCTCACAGCTGACAATGCACATCAGAACTAAAACCAAGCCATGAGGTCAGAGGAACTGCCTGCAGAGCTCAGAGACAGGATTGCTGCAAGATACAGATCTTTCTGCTGCACTGAAGTTTCCCAAGAACACAGTGGGAACCTTCAAAGCTTAATCTCCACTGCCCCAGCCTCCTCCTTTATAGCATAAAGGTTGTTGCACCCTCATATTGAGATTCATGCTACGTTTGGACTGAATGCGCTAGAACTAATTTTATTCCATGCAATAACATTGTTATATGGGGGTTTCTAGCTATGTGGTCCCTGGAAAGTCAAAGCATCGCTAGACTAACCCAGGGAGCTTCTTTTGAGCAGAGCCTTCTATGCCAAGTAAAACTATTGATCCATTTTGCATCAAAATGGTTAAATGTACTGTATGACAAGAGTGTTTCTGAATGAAATGCACTTCAGTATGTAGGCATGGACAAGACAATATGTTGAAGTTCAACCTGAACATCAGAATGGGGAGGAAAGGTGATTTACTTTGTATGTACCAAGGTTGTTGGTAGTCTGGCAGGCTTTCACGTGGTTTATGTCAAATTCTGACCCTATCAGATGGTAAAGCAGAAATCAACACTCAAGAATGAACTACAGACAAATGTGCTATAAAATCCTCAAGACTTATCCCAGTCTGGTTTCTCCATCAGATAGTATTAAGGTAAGCTGTGGGTCTCCAGCTTTTCTGACAGCTCAGATGAAGTTAACAACCTCTCATTTTATCTCATCAGACCTACACATTTATAGTTCTGCATCTAAACCAAAGCCCTCTAGGTGACAGTGACATAAAGGAAACCAGTCAATGACTGAAAATTGGAGGCCTCTGTAGCTTCTTTAGAGAAACATGTTGTGTAACAGCTCTTCAGCAGCAGGCCAACGTTTCTTTCCTTCTTCTTCTTCTGCTGCTGCATTATCTTCCCCCTCCTGTTTTTCCTTCTTTGCTCCCTTTAAAGCCCTGATAAGAAGGAACTGTTATTTAATAGGCACTTCTTCACCTCAGAGAGAGAGTGTGTGTGTTAGTGAGAGTAGAGCTGTGACAGGTAAGAAATGACTTAATATCACAACTAATTACACACACTTGCAAGCCTTTCATGCCTGTTTTGCCTCCTGCTTTCTTCTGCTTTGAGTTGCTTTCGCTGACAGTTTTTGTGGCAGTTTTTCCGACAAGCTGCAAAACAACAATCACATGTACAGAGTTGAGAAGTCATTCGCAGGGCAGCCTCGCAGCGAGAGGAGATGCAAATAAAAAATGAACAAAAGAACAAAAATATAATAATAATGGCAACCAAATGCCTTTAAGACATTTCATCACATTATTATGTCATGGGGGGGTTTCAGCAGTGGTAGGTTTTCTTCTCTTTTATCACTCTCTCTCTCTCATCTTAACTCTTTCTTCTTTTTCCTTTCTTCCTCTTCTTTTTCCTCTCTTCCTCTCCTGGATGCCCTTCTCGTGTCTCGACAGCTCCAGTTAATTTAATGTCAGCTCTGCCAGCTCCATCGCCTCGTCGCAGTGAGACAAACACAGGAGAGAGAGTGGAGGGTGAGAAGAGGGGATGGCAGACTCAGAAAGAGAATTTTAAGAATGGAAAACAAAGAAAAAATGAATTAATCAATAAATAAATAACAAAGGTAAAAAATAAAGGAACCAACTGGCAGAGCTAAAACACAAGAGTTGCACTCATTTTATTCCCAGAATCCTTTGCATCTCACAGAACAGGCAATTACAATTTCACAGGTTGAAATTAAAATCCCCCGTGGTATATGTGTGCGTGTGTGTTTTTGTGTGTGTGTGAGAGATAGAGCAGGCTGTCAAAGTGATTTCAAGCTGTTTGTAGCCTAAGCTCACAAAATGGATCCTCTTGTGGCAAAAACGGGGGAAAGAATCTAAATCTCTCCCCTCCGTTTTTTAAAAAGAAAACTAATTCCTTGAATATTAATTGCCTGGCTTGACGATCGGCTTATTTGTTTGTGATGAGGCTGCAAAAGAAAAGTACCCATAATCCCCGTCTCTTTCTCTCTGCCGTCTACTGTCTGCATTAACCTCCCCATTCTTGGCTCTCTATAAATCTTTTTTTTTTCCTCTATCTTCTTTTTCCTTGGAGCATGTAAGTCATTTGTAGAGTTTTTTCCCTCTCAGATAAAAAGAGGAGCGTCTTTGAGCTGGTGAAGTGGTGTCACTTAATATCGAAGTACTAATATCTAATTTCTGGTTTTGCTTTATTTACATCCCTGAAGATTTATGGCCCACGTCAGGTTTCATTTTCGAGCCCCAGAGTACGGCTTGATTTATTCCCATTATAATAGTATCTCCTCTTTCCAGTTCCTCTCTTTCAGATTCCTCATGGCACACTGTGCAGCGCTACATAATCTCTGAGTATTTGTATCAGTTATCAGCATTTATAGGGGATCAACCTTTATTCATCCAGGGAAAGTCAACTGTATGCACTTTTTTTAAACTCACAGCAGCATTCACAACACTAAAGCTGCAGGATCTGCAGACTGAGGCTGCATACTGCAGTTCTGCTGTCCACTGCGTTGCTTACAGAGGCAGGTTGCTTAAAGGCACCTTAGCTTCTGCTAGCGAGGAGGGACGAGTCTTAAATTTGGCTCAACAACTATAAAAAGGTAACTCACTTTGGTTGAAGTTTGCTGACAGATTTCCTGTTTGTAGCACAAGTTCTGAACTTGATTAGATTTGCCAGTCATTAGCCCTCCCTGTGTCGCTGTAATAACCCTCTCAACCCAGTTAGATCGCCAATGATCTGTATTTGTAGTGTTTACACTACTGCAGGGACCTTAGGACGGTTCTCTATGAAACAAACTGTGATGACCTTTTTTGTTTATCTTCAGACGGCTCCTGGCATTTTTATCCTCTTCAGAATGCCTTGATTCAACAAAATTTACGATAATGTGATTATTCTCAAGGATAAAAAATCAGTCCAACACTCTGACACCAGAAGTGAAAGACAACAACTTTCTGTTTGCCTGTCCGCCAGTCCAATGTTCCTGTCTTCTTTTACTGTTGTCTTGGCAGCGACTAATTAGGGCCAGCCAAAGACCATCAGCAGACAAGATAGTTATCTACCAGTTTGGAAAAGTATGAAAAAATAGTCATCTATGGCCCAAATGATGAAAAGAGGAAGCTTATGCTGCTTATATGGGATTCATGCACATTTTACGCATACCATATGTGCACAAAATATGCATTGGCTTTTCCGGAGAGAAATGCTCAAGATCTAAACTTATTTGACTCATTTTCTGGGGGAAACAAAATGTTTCTCATTTTAATATGGTATTTCTCAAAATATCAACAACCAAAATTTTTGCCTTACAATGCGGAACAAATAAAATACAATGTATTCTCTTTGTTAAGTCATGTTTTGCTCCATGTATGGTACAAACTTCAATATTCTTTGTTAAATAAATGTAAAATGTTGAACATTTTCAGGAATTTTCATTTTCAGGCAGTGCTTGTTCCTTCAAGAGGTGGTGGTGGTTCCTGAGGCTAGACCAGTTGAGAACCACTGCTCTAGGCCATGCTTACTTGCTACATCCACCCCATACTTCAACATAAGGGTGCGGACATTGTTTTTATTTTTTCCCAGGAGATTATTCTCCATGCCCCTGCTCTAATGCAAGGACATCCAGAACACAACTGAGGTTGTATCAATCCTCTTTCCCAGCTGATGGTGCCCTCGGGGTGCTTTTGATGCACATTCTTGATTTGACAAAGACATGTTAAGAAATGAATGCACCATATTTGATGATAGTGTTAACAAGGTTACATAACAAACAAACACTGTGTAACTGAAAAAAGTTACCTTCCTTTAAGCAGGTGGAGGGGTCAGTGTCATATTCCAGTGGTTTAGGATATCAACACAGCTGGGGTGTTTGGTATTGGGTGGATCAGACTGCAAGATTATTTTGTCTTTTACATCAGACTATGTAACAAAAATCTTATCCTGGGTTCATAGATTGTTTGGGAAGCAGGCCAAGGAGTGTCAATCATAACCACAACAAAGACGCTCTGTGTGATGGGAGCAGTCTTCTATTATGAAAAGAAGAAATCAAACAAGAGGGAACAATGGGCTGTCCTTCAAATAAAGCTTGAGGAACAAATGTGGTAACATGCCATGAAAATTAGCCCTGTAGGCTAACTATGCTAGCCTCACTGTATGTAAACAGAAGATACCAGTATGGACAAAAGATAGCTTGTGGCATAATATAACTTGGTGAATGATGATACAAATGAAGCATTTAAGCAAATGTGATCCTGCTGATCAGCATCAGGTTACTTGTCTCTGACATCAGGTCATGGTGTCAAACTAGGTGGAAGATGCCGAACTCGGTTATGGGGTGTCCTGTGTGCATTGTTGATTATGTCAAACCCAGAGAGTGTTTGGTGTTCCTAATGTTGTGCAATGCTGCTACCAAAATTTGACGATGTTTGTATCGTCTGATCCGGCCTGGAATAGGAAGTTGAGATTGATGCAACATTTTGGTTCTGATTTCATGACTTTTGTGAAAAAAAAAATCAGCCCTCATGATGGATGGACTTGTTTATTTCTTCTTTTCTAGACCAAGGCTTTGGGCTGAAATAATTAATGTGTGTCTAACAGCAGAAAGGTCTAAGGCATACCGTTTCCTCTCCAGTGTAATATTCAGTTTCAATGTATTTCTAGGACTTTGACTCTTGAGTTGCTTTTGGAGGCACTTTTAAGCTGCCAGCAGTTGGTTCATGTTACTGACCATGCAGACATTTTCTCAAACAACATGTCCTGTTTAATTCAAATGTAGTGTGTCTGGGTCTGTGTGACAGACTCACCACAAACACAAACTGATCGTCTTATTCTCCTCCAGCCTCCTTCATTTTGCTCCTGTCTCTGTATATTAACAGAGTGGAGGTATGCATCATGGTGGACAGCAAATTTACCCAGAAGATGAAACATTTCTAACTTGTCTTTCCTGCCTAAAGTAAAGCTAAAATTCCTCCTGTCTTTGTATATGTTCATGTTGACTCTAAATTTCCCCCTTCACATTGTATCTGACTGCAGTGATTGTCTAACAGCCAACAGTGCAACCGTAGGGCAGCATTCACACCTTGTTACGGTTACAGTGATAAGACAAACTGAACCTGTTTCAAACCTCGCTGCTGAAGAGGAAAAAGGTTTTTTTTTCCTCCAGAGTGGACATCAGTCAACCCTGCAGCGATTACTAAGAGCTTTCTGTTCTCTCTTCATCTTCTGTTTCATCTACACTTAACTCTAACAGGGACTTATGAGAAAGGTTGATTAGCTCAGACCTGTAGCTCTGCTCATTTACAGCTTTATTTTTTAAGCTCTCTCCAGGTTGAAGTCCTCTTCTTGTATCTGTAGGGTTCTTCAGCAGAGTGGATGTCACTTTGTTGAGGGTTGGGATGGCCCATTGAAGCATATTCTTATGTACTTGAACTCTCCATTCTATTCTGGTAAAATCTAGAGTATGATTTAAAAAAACGAGAAAATAGAACATAAGATGCACTGGTATAAAGCACAGGCTGTTTTAGGGGCCTACTAGAAGGAATTGGATATACTGTCTTGTTAACAATGAGCAGTTTCCATGCTGCTTTGTTGCTCTGTCTGGTATCTACTTTCATTGTGTGTATTTCACAGTCCTGCTAGAAATTCATAGAGTAGCTGAGCTCTCACTCTACTGTAATATTAGTAGTTAGAAAGTTTGGATCCAAAGCAAATCATTTCCAACCTCTTCTGGTCACTGTAAGTCTGTTATTTAGGATTTTTTTACACTCAAACCAACAGTTCTTAAAGGTTTTTTACTAAACGGTGTGCAACATTTTCCTTTAAAAGCAGGGAAAACTGAAAAATTGGCACCAATGGCCTGGTTTATGATGTTATACAGTATTCTCCAGCATGTTCTACATAGCAAAACAGCGCTTGCAATCAGAGTTTTCACTATGCTTTTTTTCCCTCTCCATCAGAAATGGCCGGCAGTCCTTGTCCTTTTAGAACAACTACCAGACCTTTGCTTTAGATAGCCATGTGACCAATAACCTGCTTTTAACAGCAATAAAACATAAAAACAGACACAATGTGATACAGCTTCACGTCTGCCCTAAAACGGGGCCGGGAACAAATTTTTATTTCAGAGCCTGACCCTGTTATTATAGTCTGCTTGACACATATTACTCATGGCTGGACCTTTGAAATGACTATGGAAAAACATTCTTATGTTTGTCTTTGTTTGAGTTGTCTAAAAAAAAACAAATGTGAGTTGTTCCTTACAGCAGTGGTTCTCAAACTTGGGTTGGGGGACCCCTGGGGGTCCGCGAGCCACAGCTTATGGGTCTGCGAAATAATTTGAAATAAATTATAAAAGTAATGTCATGTCATTAAAAAGCAAATAAATACATAGAGGGACCACAGTTGAAATGACCACATACACCAGTGACTCCCACATAAATCAGCTTTGGTCCAATAAAAACTCAGATATGATTGTGACATATCACGTTAATCTATCACTCATCACGCATCAGTCACTTTGCTCAGGACACATTTGGTGTGCAGGTCCAGCTAGCAACAATGGATAAATTGCTATGCCCAAACCAGCTAAACTTAGAATATATGATGACAGCTTTCTTGAGTTTTCTCAGGATTTATTGAGAACAGTGACAGAAGACCAAAATGTGTTGTGTGTCTTTATGTGAAACCATGAAGCCTGCCAAGCTAACACATCATTTGATAACAAAGTATGCAGAGTTTAAGGACAAAACTAAAGATTTTTTCTGACAAAAGGGTGAGGAATACATCTGCTAGAAAACACGAATTGTGAACCTGACCACAACCTCAAAAAAAACACAGAGGGCTTCTTATTTGGCTGCTCCAAGAATCACAAAAAGTAAGAAGCCACAATCAATTGAATAGAAGCTTTTAATTTGGTTGAAGATTTTGAAATATAACGTCTAGGAAGACAAATGGCAGTTAACATATGTTTAATCAGCATGAGGGTTATATGGGGGAAAATTCTCTGCCCTGTAAAGGGTCCCTAGCCCTGTATAGTTTGAGAACCCCTGCCTTACAAACATGCAGTCCGTTGCACAATACAATATTTGCCTACATTTAACACATAGATGACAGCAGCACTTAGCTGCATGCATGTTGATCTCATGAATATTCACCAACTAAATTATCCATGTGCTGCCTATGTAAATAAACATCCCCAACACCAATCAAAAGTGGTTCATGGTAAAGTTACTTCGAGTTTGTATTAAAAGAATCTTGCCAAACATCTTGTAGGAAACACAATATACTGTGTATGTCATTTTTTACTATTTACTAATTTGTTGCCGTTGATATTTTTATCTGCCGAACTTTTGCCTGGGAAACCAGCCAAAGAGTAGGAAATGCCGGCTAATTGAAATCCTTCTAGTAGCACTTAATTACCATCCTGTTAGTGCTGTCCCACAGATTTTGTTGTGTGCTGCATTTAAGTATACTGCAGTAAAGTATACTAATGTATAGGCAAATGGAATATGAAGGCACATGTCTCAGAACCTGATACTGATATATGGCTGCACTACTTCTTAGAAGCAAAAAGAGGTGTAAAAAGTATGTCTTACACAACAAATTTTCCAGAAAATTATTTTCAAAGTTACATCACGGATCCACTTGTATTTATCAGACCTTTTTATACCTTACACCTCAACACAATCACTCAGAACTCTGGAAACTCAGGGCAGACTGTTCCCTGTGTTCCTTACATAGATTTATTCTTTCAAAGCATAGCTCAAACTGTACCTTTCTCTTTGACTTTGGAAATAGGTAAAGCATTATAAAGGACTTTTAAAATATGTGTTTGTCTCTTTCAGTCATCGTTTCATATTTGTTGTGCTGATCATAGTTTGTAATGTCTTTCCACACTGTTTTTGTGTTGCTTTTAATGTGCGATATTGCTTTATTTGCTTTGTCCCTTGCTGTCATTAGGGCTACAGTATGAATAGATGATCATTTCATTTACTGGTTAAAGTGGAAAAAGGTGATGGAGACTTGTGTCAGTCTTCATGTGGTTCTTCTGATCATGTGAACGCTCCTTTATTGTAGACGCTTCAAAGTGAGGTTTTACTGACATGCAGACTCATAAGTGAGCAGCGCTTTGGGAAATCATGCTGTCCTTCTGGTCATTTATGTAGATTTCTACCATCTGCTAAACCAGGTCCACCCATGAGACTTTAATGTTAACTGCATTGGTAAGCAAAATTATTTTTATTTGCACTTCTTGGTGTGGATTCTCACACTTACAACACTTTTTCAAGCCTACAGATCCCTGCAGGAAAATAATCTAAACTCTCCCAGGAGGTTTGGTAGCTTGCAGAGCAACACTCAGACCGTATCGAGTGATATAGCATCTCCAAATGTTGTGTTAAGTGAGATTGCAGTGCTTGTGGTAAATGAGTTTCTGCAGGTTGTTAATGTATAAACCCAGCTGAGCAGGGCTCAGACTTAGCAGAGGACAGACTTATGGAAAACATATTTTACCCAGCATGGGACTCTGCTAGAAACAAACTACCTTTCCCTCTTTCCATCCCTCCCCCTCTTCTCTCTCTCTCTCCTTCAACTGCTGAGTTATAATAGTTAAATATTAATCTAGTATTAGATTCTGTACGATTAGTAACAGCGCATCTTGCTGACCTGTGCTTTCTCCTTCTAAACTCCCTGCAGAATATGTCTATGTGTCTCTGCATGTGTGTGTGTGTTTGTGCAGTAGTGTTAGGGGCATTAAAGTGTGAAAGCGTTTCTAAATTGCTCTTAAATTGCTCTAGGGAGGGGTTAGGTTGGATATATGCCCTGCAGGGCTAATGGAAGGAGCATCACTCCTCCACATAGAAGAAACTGCAGCAGTAGGTACACCACAAAACACATTCTTTATGTAAACATATGCACACATCATTGGCTTTCTCCATCATCTCTGTCAGAGTGATCATCCTCCTTTGATCATCTTCCCCTTTCTGCCCTCCTCCTCATCTTGGCAGACTCCTTTTTGATACTCATAACTTCATTCTTCTTTTTCTCTTTCTCTCTTCCTCTCTGCGGTTTGAAAGAGGAGAACTTGATTTCTCCCACTCACTCACTCGTACTCTCTCATTCCCCCACCACCACCCCACCCTTCCCTTTTTTTATCTGTCTCCCTACCCAGTCAGGTTTAATCCTGTTAGTCACGGTAGATATATGGGGTCCTGCTCACTCTGTTTGACTCTCTTCCAGAGAGACATTCCCCAGAGAGACCCTATGGATTCAGCTGCGCACACACAAACACGGGCAGTGCTTGTACGCACACACTTCTGCAGGGAAACATGCATTTACACAAATACACATGCATACTTTTCATATATTCACTTCTACCGTAGATGTCTGGATGAAAATAAGTCTAAAATGAGGATTTTATGAACTGCTGCAGAAAGTTGCGGCTCCATTTAAAATACATTATACAGCATATTATGGCTGCATATTCTGCCTTTAAACAAAATACCCATACTCTTTGGCTTATATCTTTGATGCAAGAAATGAAACACTTTCCTAGTAACCATCAATACGACCACAATCTCACATACTTACTAAAATGCTTCCCGCTTCTCCTTCTCCTTCCATGTTTCACTCTCTATTTCTTTTTGATTGTCTCTTTTGAAAATGTATCCAGTCTGTGCATTATTTGGCATCTTTCCACAGAAAGTGCACATAAAGTTTCTTTACATTCAAAACATTTGCCTAATAGTCCAGCGGTAAATTGCTGTTTTCACATCCACCTACTGAAATGTAAAGATTCCTGCCTGAGATTACAGTCCGTACAGGATCATTAAACTGAGATCTCTGCAGGCATTTGCTTTGTGATGTATCAACAAGAAGTTATAAAATATGTATTTCAGTTCTTTTCATGAGTATACAAGTGAAAGCATACAGGAGCTGGATCACCTTTGAAGCAGCAGACCTTCTAGGATGTTGTGTCTGATACCTGTGAAACACAACTGGCTTTGCAGGTAAAACTTAGAAGGTGAGGAAGAATGATCCAAGGATGCACATGTGCTCTGGCATCACTTCCAACGTAAATGTGCATGTGCACTTTAAAGGACATTTCTGTATTTTTGAAGTGAGTGTTGGATGCTGACTCACTTGCATGCTATATCAAACATTGTTGAACAGTTATACTTTACACCAAAAAAAACTCTGTGCCTGGCACTATATGTAAGGGTTAATGCCCAACGAGGCGTCCAATTATCAGGGATTAATGGACGACGTGGCAGCCTGAACCATCCAACACGCAGCGGAGCACTGCACTATGAGGTTACAGATGTGCTGATTGTCCGTTAGACACGTCAATTTTTATCAGATATTATCATGCTGGTTTATCAGAAGCGTTTCCTTTGGCTCTACAAAGAAATAATGGCTTCTTTTCCTTTGTTTCTGTTATTTGAATCTTCTGACAAAGTTTATAGCAGTTAGAACAGGAGGGAAGTGAGTTTTTTGTGACACTCTGTCTCAGTGTTAAGGTGAGCCTGGAAACAATACTGTACGTACATCAGTTATAGAAGATAAGACCATCTTACTTTACTGGTCTTAAACCTGGATCTGTCATTTTATTTATGTCAGTTAAGTGATGGTTGATCCTGGTCTGCAGGCTACTTAGGCTGGCAGCACTGTACTCCCTGCTCAGAAAATATGACTGTCTCAGGTTGCTATAGCTATTGAGTATTCACCAAAACCATTGGTATAATGCAATGTAAACTTCTGCTCTTCCACCTCAGTGTATCTGAGCAGCTATTTGCATCTGTGGGCTTTGCCAAAGATAAAAACACCAAATTAAGTCCAAACTAGTTATTTCAGCTCAGTTTTCTATTTGAACAGCTGATGCAATGTTTTTTGATAGAAACATATTGTGCCAACCATAGCTTGTCCTATTATCAGCCATTAGAATAATAAAGCAACAGCCATTAACTTACTTGGATGAAAAAACTCCATTCAGCTCTTCTGGTTGGGGTCAGTTTCTCCAATTTATCTTCAGAAAGTTGAAGAAGGTCCGTAAAACATCAGTATTTAGTAGGCAGGGAACTCCGGATGGGGAATGATGTAGGCTGCAGGCATATGTGAGCCACTATCCATGAACTATATTCATGAAAACAGTTGTTCTCATGGGAATGGGCTCACAGTTCCCACACCTGTACCAGGTGAGCTAACCAGTCTCCACTAAAGTTTCTCCCTTCTCTCTTTCTTCTTACTGAGTCTCCATCTGACGGTGTTATTCTGTGTACTCTGGCTCATAAGAGTGCCCTCTTGTATCCACTTTAAATGGCACATATCATCATAACTCCAGACAATACTACTCATTTTACTGTTGTTTTAGCTTAGTCACTTCTTGTTTCCTTGGATGAATGCAAACAGCTGTTCAGATACGCAGTGGTGGAAGAGCTCAAGCCAGTAGCTGAAACTTTTATTGCAAAATAGTGCCAAACATAGAAGCTCATGATGGAAAAATCAAACCCTTTCTTCAATATAGTGTGCAAATGAGCCAAAATTGTTTAATATACCTGTGCTTTTCCCCCTCATTATGAGGAATTTATGAATGGTTTTCTGTTTAGTGAATATGCCTTCTGAGGTGCTGCCTTTATTGATCAAAGTCCTCCATTCAAAACAAGATGATTGAACTCACAACCTATGACAGCCTCCATAACAAGACATGTCCTGTTACAATTAGGAATTTCTGTGCTTGAAAACTTTAGGAAACACTGAACTACTGTAAGACCTTAGTTAAAAATACATAATGGAATGGTCATGTTTAAATCAAGATAGATATTTCAGTCATTTTCAACTTGTGTTACCAAATATTTAATAAACTTTTTTTTTTACTGTATTACTTCTATTTCAATCCATAACAAGTTCCTTTTAATGTGGTTAAGATTATACCATGGTCTTTGATTTAACTGAAGTTGCTTATTTTCTTTCAAAGTAAAGGGTAATTTGTTAGTCAGTTCCCCTTAACTTAAAGGGATATTTCAATATTTTGCAATGCAAGAGCACGTAACTGGTAGCCAAAACCTGCATTGCAAATTAGTGAAAAAAACACAGAGGCTTTTTTGGTAAGGAATAAAATGTTTCAAAAGTTTTCAATAGTGTGTATGTTCAAGCCAACAATGTTTTGAGCCCCCCCCCCCCTTTTTTTTTTTAACAAAAACTTGCTAAACTATGGCGAAACTATATCCATCTGTTATGCTGTATAGCCTAGCTTCCTGGTCGGTGCAACCAATGAGTCTTTCTTAAAAGGGCAATGCTCACTGAAATCACTGGCGGCTGATGCCACTTCTACTGCTAGGTACCTCATATGGCCAAACTTAACAATACAGAAATATCCCTATGAGACAGTACAAAGGATGGAGCGTGGTGGTGGTAAGGTTGCGCTCCATGCATGCCGTGGCTCAGGCTCAAGTCTGACCTGTGGCTGCTTTTCAGCATGTCTCTACCACATTCTCTTATCCTCTTTTCCAAATCCATCCACTTCTCTCCTCTTTCTAAATAAATGCACAACAAGCCCAAAAATAAATCTTTAAAAAAGAGACAGTGCAAAAACCAAAATGATACCAAAATTTTAAAATAGAATTTTAAAATTAGACAAAATGTGAGAGTAATTGCAATTAAACATTTTGACTGTCTGACAGCCCTACAGAAAATCTTGAGCAACTGACTGTCATTGTGTGTAGTACTTGTATCATGTTATCAAAGACATAAAATGCCATTTTAAATATTTCTTTTATGCTTGATGCCTGTGTCTTTTATTCTACTCTTCTTGCTCTTATTTCTGTGTTTATTTCAATAAATCTGTCTTTCCTTCCTCTATGTCTCTCAGGTTTGCAGTAGGGGGCAGTTGGACCCACAAAAGGGGAGTTTTTGTGTCTGTGTTTGCACATGGGCCCCATCCTCATTGAGGCCTTCTCTGTGGGCCCCCCTCTCATTTTAATTAAACAGCAGATGTACCACTCCTGCCCCGTCTGCCGTCCGCTTTTGTATTGATGTGTGAGTGCGTGTGTGTTTCTCTTGTTTTTATCCAGCGTGCCCTCACCATGTGCCTGTTAAAGGCCATACTTCAAACAGGACCTTTTGTGTCTATATGGACCATGAAAACAAAAATGACGACGACAAAGATTTAATCACATAGGTAAAAACTGAAAATTCCCCCATTACTGGTTGTGCCTGTTTATTTGTAAGCAAACAGAGAGGGGAACAGATTCACACATGCACAAACACAATGGTGTTGGAAAGCATGTTTTCCTTAAGATATTCAAAACATACACCTGCTTTATACTGACCTAGTATTCTGATGTTGTTCATTACAGAAATGAAATATTCTTATGGGAAATCTACAAGTACAAAAACATGAAAATTACTCTCTGCAGGATAAAATAAATGTGTGTGTATGTGTGTGTTTGAGAACAAGAGAGGGAGACGGACCAGTCTGTGTATAAATATAGACAGAGCAAGCGCTTCAGTAAGTCTAAGCGGTTGCCTCCTATTGCATCAGTTGACAGTCAACAGATGGAGTCAGCTAAAACAGACTAATAACTTTGGTGATAAATGTGTTAGAGACATGGACACACATGCATGAACACAAAAGAGACTTTTACTGGGAGCTAACTAAGAATTTTAAGGGAAATAACCATTCATCCCTTTAACATGTCATGTGTTGCCACTGATATCTGTGACTGTCTCTTTCTCTCCCCCAGGCATTTGAGATATTCTGTCAAGCACATAAAAGTATGAACATTTTGATTTCACAATAGTGCTAGACGATGCCGGACAAAAATATTCCACATCCTCTTGAGAACATAAAAACCCTCATCGTATCTGACCAGCACAGACATCATGCTCTTGACCAAAAATCTTTATTTGCTTTCTGCTTTCTTGGTTGTGTTTTCATGCATATCTTGTGCAGTATGGGTAGACTTTATTATTAGTATGTGCTTTTCGATTTTCATTTGGTTTTGTGTTTAATTCTTTTTATTAATTGATGCTGCAAAGGCAGACACATTTTAGCAGCGTTGGCATCCAGGACAATCAGAAGAAACAAGGGGACAGCAAATGTGCTAGAATAAAGTCTGTAGGTTGTTTGCAATAATGTGATCCTGAATGTCTGTTAGAGGTCATGATGTGGGTGGGGAGTCAAGAATGAATAGGAATGGAAGAAAGTTGGCACTTTAAAGCTCTAAATGGACCTGTACGCTTCAGTTATCAGAAAAATTTCACATACATTGAATAGCATCCCTACACTTTAAAAAACTGTGATTTTTTTCCCAAAGTTTAACTTATTTACCTGGCATGGAGATGATCAGTATCCCAATTTACTCAGTTCTGTTGACCGCCTAGTGTCATCAAACCCAGAAAGGGAGACAAGAGTCTAGAGGAGTCTTGTACTGAGCTAAGAGGTTTTCTGACCCCTTTAAAATATAAAATTTCCTCATTTTGTCACAAAAATGCTTTTAATTGAAACAATGATGTATTAACCGAATAAACCATGTTGGGTGAATGACTGAGTGATGATGTGCCTTTCACAAATAAGCCTGTGCTCACGGCAGCTCTTTAAAGTGAACCATGGTAGCCAGCCCACATTTGAGTGCCAGTTTTCTTTCCTCCATGCTTTGTGGTTATTTAATGCACATTTTAAAAGCCAAGCTGTTACCAAATGAAAAGGTATATGTTTGCTTAAAGGACTGTGGTTTATTTAAAAATTCTTTGGCTTACTGTCCTCAAAAGTTAACTTTTCCTCATCAGTGGCATCATTGTAGCTCTGTGACTCACTGACCTCCTGGTGATCCTTTGCAGGATGATATGTAATGTTGATATAGTGATGATTTACGATCAGGAGTCTGTACATTGTGTTGTATTTTGAAAAAACTACGAATATTCTATGCTTGTGACTTCCTGTTTGGAGCTTTCTCATTGACAGGAATTGACACGGTCTGGCAGCGGCCTAGATAGTGAAGTCCTCCACTACTGTGTGACATTATCTGCAAAGAACCCATTTCATTATGATCTATCTATCTATCTATCTATCTATCTATCTATCTATCTATCTATCTATCTATCTATCTATCTATCATCATCCAAACATACCATACTTATTGTATCCTGTTTTATTAGTTTTTAAATCTTATAATAAATTTGTTTGAGCAAGATGCAACCCTATTTCCTAATTCTTCGCTGAAATGTATGCTCCTGGCATTTTTAATGGAGCTGATTTTGTTGCCGTTGGTTGTTACTCTGCTTTTGTCACTTTTTGAAGTAAACATGACATATTTCAGTGCCTTAAGTGTTCCTAATAAACAAGGGACTATCTCCCTGTGACCCTGATGAAAACACTGATACACAAACACTCAGATGCTTTTAATGGAGCTATTTGGCCAACAAAATACGTTTTTTTAGTAAAGCTCAGGGTGTAACGACTCCCTCAAGCACATTAATTCAAGGACCTCTCTTTAGGCCTGTTTTTGTTCATCAAGTCTTGAAATGTGTCATTTATCTCTACAAATACACATAATGGTGAGCATTTTCCTTTGCTGTGTTGTGTCACAAACAGGATGAATGGGCTAAGTGGCTGCTGCCGTGTTATTTATGTGCATTAGTAGAAAAAGAAGAGACTCAAACCCTCTCCTGGTTGATGTAACAGAATGGTAATTGAATTGTTGTTTTGGTACACAAAGCCTTCTTCCAAATGTGCTGTATTATGCCTATAGCCTCTCCAAATCATTCCTCACAAACCCACATGCACACACAAACACAGACTTTTAGGCACAGGGCCCGTGTTGCTACCCTGAGATTTGGCAAGTTACTCCGCTCAGGATCTACGTTTGTGTTGCCAGGGCATTACAACATCTTCGATTCTCTCAGCCAACCAAATCACCGCTATGGATGATGCTCTGGCTGCTTGTTGCTCTGGATTTTCTTTAAAAATTAGAAACAAATAGGTATTTTTGTAAACAATGTGAAATCATGTAGTAAGGCTGAAGATTGCTGAAATGCTCTTTTCAATTCTTTTATGCTCTCAGATGTAAAGAAAATCAATGCTCAACAGAAATATGACTTATTTAAGTAATGTCTCTCTTTTTCTTGTCTTCTTTCTTTCAGTCAAATGCAGACATGCTCACTCTTTGGCCTCTCTGCTCCTCTCTGCTCTCTCTCCTGTGGATCTTTTGATGTCTCCCGTGCCTCAGATCAATAGGCTGACTTTCTTCCCTGTTGGATTGTACACAGATCTGTTGTCGAAACAGGGCCAGTGGCTGGTCTGCTGGGAACAAGCACTCACACACATGAACACACACTCCAGATGCTGGCTGGAAAGTACACTGTGATATATTGACAAGATAGGATTGTGTTGAATGAACCCTGACCTCCTGAAAACCAATATGACTGGCAGACTGACCTGCAGGGAAGTGATCTGATTGGCAGATTCTGTTTGAATGTTGATTTATCGACTTTCTTTCTTCAAGATCCCCCCCGTGTCTAATGTTATCAGAACAGTATACATCAAGTGCATGTGTATATGTGTTTCCGCTCAGGAAAAGTCAGATAATTAACCCAATGCATCTTTAATGCAAACTATAACATTTTTATTTCATAACATTATAAGCTCATCATAGATCTCAAAGTCCATGGTATTGCAATAGACTTTGCCAATAAAAAAAAAAATCAATTGAAAATGATGTGAAATAAAGAATCAGAGGGTTTGGCGGATGCAGGGAGAATGTTACCTGCCTGACTGCATTGTGCCAAGTGTGAAGTTTGGTAGAGGAGGGATAATGGTATGGGGCTGTTTTTCAGGGTTTGGGCTAGGCCCCTTATCTCTAGTGAAGGCCAGTCTTAATGCTTCTGCATATCTGGACAATGCTATGCTTCCAACCTTGTGGCAACAGTTTGGGGAAGACTCTTTTGTCCCAACATGATTGTGCCCAAGTGCACAAAGCAAGGACTATAAAGACATGAGTTCAGTGTGGAAGACCAGAGCCCTGACCTCGAGCACCTTTGGGATGAACTGGGACAGTGATTGCTGCTGTATCAGTGTTTATGCCACTCAGCTATCTGCAGTATGCAATCCTTCCATACCGCCAATTTTGCTGCATAGTTTTCAGTACCTCTAAACTGTCCTGGAGACAGGCTTTGTTTGATGTCATCCATCATGATCACATGAATGTTCACCACCAAAATTAGCCATGTGCTGTTTTACACAAACAACCCTTGCACTGAACAGGATGTAGGTTGCAATAAAATTACTTTGAGTTTATATTAAAGGATGCTGGACAACACATCTTCTAGGCAACACAACATATAATATTTGATTATTCAGTATTTACTTATTTGGTTATTTGCAAATTTTTCAGCCAGTCATTTTGGTTGCTTATATTCTTAATTTCCAGACATCCACCTGTGAAAGCAGCCAAAGACCAGTAAGTACAGACTAATGGAAACCTCAGGGTGAACAAAACAAGACAAGATTATATCCACAGAGAGGGAGAGTGTTAAGCCCTTTTTTCCCCATTTCATATGGGCTCTTTGAAGAATTTTTGTAACCGCTGGTTCCAACCAGAAAAACAGACTACCTAAGACCACATGGACTCGACAGATTTGGGTGCTTACTTAAGCATGTTAATCCTGCGACATTATTGTTATTTGCTTAATGGGCTCCACTGTAAAAAGATGCATTTTCTTTTCATCACTCATCATCACTTTTCAAACGTACAAACTTTTTTTGTTTTGTTAAATTTTCCAAGACAGTCTGGCTGCAGACCGTTCATCTCAGACGCCATATATCTCAGAATGGAAACTCAACCTGTCCTGCAAAACCTGATTATAAAATGTTCAACAGAGCTGATTAAACTGTCTGCCTACAGAAAAAAAGTTCATCCTTCATGAAGATTCTAACCCTGCAAGTGTAGCTTATGTAGCTCTATAAGCTACTAAGATAAAAAAAAAACCCAACATAGCTAACATTGCTAAAGCTAAGCTCACAAAGCAGCAATGTAAGCTACACTTTTACTTTAATCTATGTAGCTAAGTTAGCTTTAGCTATGTCTGCTAAAGCTCACATTGCTGAAGCTAACTTAGGCAGCTACGTAGCTAACATAGCTAATGTAGCTAGCATGGCAAGAGCTAAGTTCACAAAGCAGCTATGTAAGTTTCATGGGTAGTTTATCTAAGTAGCTATGTTAGCTTTAGCTACATTTGCCAGAGCTCACTTTGCTAAAGCTAACTTACCTACCCTGGCTTATGTTGTAACATTAATTATGTGGCTTGCATAGCTATGTTAGTTTTAGCTTAAGCAAAGTCACCATTCTTGTAAATACTTCTTAAACAGGTCTATACACAATTTAATCGAGGATTACACCGCTGACATTTTTCTTTACTTTATTCTTGTATTAATGTTGCTTAGTTTGTAATGTCTGCAATATGACATTGCTTATGAAGGAGAAGAAGCAGATTTATTATCATTGCACTGGTAAGACAACACAACAGAATCTTGTTGGCAGCAGTCAGTCAAGCAGCAGATAAAATAACAATAAACAACATAAAATATAAAAGAATAAATATTCTTAAAAATGTGTACAATTATAGTTAAAGCTTTAAAACATATCAGTAGTTAAAGGTAGAGGCTAAAAGGCAGAGTCGCGAAAAAGGCACAATCATGGTGCAATATTGTGACTCTGCTTTTACCATGATTGTGCCTTTTACTGTAGATTGAGGAGAGTTGCTCATTTTACTGAAAATTCATTTTATACAGAGTATTATGCACACCTTTGGTTTAAGATGAAAATTACAGGGGAAGATATAGAGAAAATTAATGAACATAGCTGTTACAATGAAAAGCTTTTATGTAAGACACTAAATTTTCTACTGAAGTCCAAACACATTTGACAAACTGACATGTGTTGCTGATGTCTTTAACACTTCTTAAACTAGAAGGAATTATACCACAACATGTGTGCTTATGCATCACGTCATTTTTCCACTCCTCTCTCTGCACAGTGAGAATCCTCATGAAATCCAGTTTATAGCAGGGTTTTTTTGTGCTGTTATCTTATTAGAGAGCAAGTGGCACGACCTCACTCACAGCATGGTACCTTTGATAATAATAATTACAATCCTAAAAGGATTTAGACAAGACGCTGCAAGAGGAAGGTATTTTAGATAACCTTATGTCTATCTAATCACACACAAACACACAAATATCCACATATAATCATTGAGCCAATTAGATTCACATATTATTATAGGAGTGGGTGGTGTTTATTGTTTAGGGTGAGTATTAATGCTTGTGTCTCATTAAGAGGAAATAGTGGGGGTTAATATATTGAGCCCTGTGTGTGAGTTAATTGTTCTCTGCAGAGAGAGCTGTTTAACCCATATTGTTCACATCTTACATAATTCTGATATAATTTATTAACCCATTTAGAGGCTTTTTAATGATTTTGAGGGTAAAACCTCTAATTTGGCTTTAGTGTTACTCTACACATGAAAAACAAAGATTGCAGAGGCTTTATTCACATATTGAAGCATTCATGGTGTACATTAAGTTTTAATGAATTATGTATAACATGAATAAAATGTCCACTAATTTCACAGAGAGTGTGATAGAAATACAAATTCACAATTGTTACCCTTGCAATTTCTCTAAAGACTCCTGTTTCTCAATATTATGTTCCAAATATAAATACTTTTCATATATGTAGTCATTACAGAAGCTCAAAACTGATCATTCTTCCTGCAGGCTGCTTGATGCCACACTCCAAGAATATTGCATATATAATGTACTTTTGGTTCACTTTACTGCTGCTCTGTGTTGAATCACGAACTGCTTTTGATATGAATGTTTGTGTATTGTTCAGTCAGAGGAATAAAAAGCTGCTTTTTGCAGGCACACTGTGATCTGAGAACTCGAGCATTTTGGTTTTTGGCACAGGGAGGTAGTCATTATTGCACTGCTGGCAGCCTGTCACACCTTGGACATGAATGCTTTTTGTGATTTTATGACACACATTGCGTTATGTGTCAAAACAGAGGCAATCATGACATAATATTGCATGAAAACGATGCAAGGGCACACTGAAAGGAAACAACCATTCTAAACAAATGTGTAAAAAAAACACAGTCATAAAATTAAAATCTATTAAATCAGAAGACTTTTGTAAATCACTGTTAATTCTTACCATGCTCTTATTTGAAAGGATGGAACCTCCTTACTCTAGGCTATTTTGAATGGAATTGTAAAGGTACTGCTCTTTTCTGTCTTTTTGTATTTAGTTTAAAAGCATTTCTTAAAAATCTTCTCCAGCAGGTGCTCATATAAGAGCAGCCATCTTAGAGCAGAAATGCTGAAGCCAAATGAACCTGCCAAAACATTTTTTCATTGTTTATCTTGTTTAATGTGCATCAGATGACTCTTAATCCAACTGCAAATGCTGGCCAGGCAGATGTTAGGTTCTTGGAATGGTATGAAGTTTCTGACTGTTTACACACTAAAAATCAGTATTCACAAGCACACTGGTGAGACCAGTCGAATTAGAAAACATCAAGGGAATGAAAGTGAGAGATAAGCCTCTCCATATTTGAAGATCCACTTGTTTATTTGAGAACTCCTGCACACCCGATCACACACTACACACAGTCTGCACAATTTACTACCAATTGGCAAACAGCATGGATGTATATGTCATACTGCTCTCTATAACAGAAATAATGGAGAGATTTTTCATATCTCTTTTTACTTTTTGTGTATTTATGTCTAACCTGAAACACCAAATAGACTGTTTCACATATTCATGGCATGGGATATATTTCACCCTATTAAAAAAAACCTGGAGAGCAATAGGGAAAATGTTTTGTCCATAAGAGCAACAAAACATGCAGTTCCTCTAGAGAGTTATTGGGGACTAACACAAGAAAGACTCGGGTCTAGCAAGCACTGTTAAAGCCTGCAATGAAGTAGTTTGGAGGGAATTTGTTTGATAATTGACCATAAAAACTGAAGGACTCATCATCCCAGGAGCCCCTGCAGCACTTCACACCAATGTGTGAAAAGGACACTTCTCTTTCCATCATTGGCGGACACAGTGGGAGTACCATAGGGATCCTTATGATGTGGCACGGGTAAATAAAAAACAAAGAATTGTGACCATCTCCTCTGGCTCATTCCATCACCATAGCAGCTGCCTTCCACTGTGTTGCTTCATGCTCCCAGCTTCACCTAAAAGTTTGGCACAGTCAATTATCGTCTGGTCACGTGCAAAAAGTTTTCTTCCACAGCCAGAAGGACAATACTAGCCCTGTTCTTGTCCTAAAGTTAATTCCTTGCTGCTACAGACTTTTCACTTGCTGGAAACGCACCCAAATCATGGAGGACACACTAGCAGACTCACCTCTGTTCACTCCTGGATCTAGTTGGACATCAGACTCTATTCACACACTGTTATCACAAGTACGAGGCTTTTGTTTTGGCAGAACTAGCTGAAGGAAGTGTTTCATGTGCGTTTGTGAAAAGTTGCATTTGTTGTTCTGTTTTCTTTGCTTATGTGTTGTTGATTGATTTTGCTGTGTCCATTTATGTCAGTACAGTGCCGTCACCTACACAAAAACTAGTTGACTCATAGAATCAAACTCCATTTGGCCACGGGGTTTCTGTGAAATGAAATTACCATACTGATTCTGTGGCTGCAAGTTAAAGTTTCTTTCTTTGCGATATGCGTCTCCATGTGTTATTTCCATTGTCTAAAAGACCCTTCCACCATATTGTTTTTCCTCTCTCTCTTTTTGCTCTGTAAATAGTTTGTTGTTGAAGTTTAGTCTTATAGAAGTTACTTATTGAAATGCCTTGCCTTGTTTAATAAATCCTGTTATAAATTTTATGAGTTGGCTGATTATTAAACATTCACACTGTGATAACTGCTGGTTGTGAGGGTCAGTGTTCAATTTTACACCTTCTGTATATCTAAATACCAATATTTTAAAAAATATCAATAATTAAAGTATTTTCTTTTGTATCTCTGCAACTTTTCTTTGCTAATTTTTGGTTGTTGTTCTTCATGGTGGTGCCCTGTTATTCATTAATCTTTATTTATGCATATAAATAATTACTAAATTAAACATTATTATTTTACAATTCTATGCAATTCTTTTAAAACAGTTCTGATAAAACTACTAATAGTTGCACCTACACTAATCTTTTTCCAATCTGTGCAATCCATCAGCATTAAAAGATTATGTCATTTTCAGTTCTACCACACACTGCATCTATTAAAGCTCCTGTGAAGAGTTTTAAGTTGGTTTTAAAACAGATTAAAATGAATACTGATTAATGTTTATAAGCTACAAAGGCAATAGACACCATCAGCAACTAGTTTAATTATGCCTTTATAGCTTGTTTTAAATCCTGAAACTTCTGCAGCAGGGGGTAGGTGTCTGGTGAAGCAAATAACATGCTGCTGACTTTTTTCAACTGTTTTAACAGCTTAGATATTTGACTATTAAAACATACTGATGCAGGTACAGGGAAAATCAGAACAGGATACGGGGTACAGCTTTGCCTACAGTGGGGATAAAAATTAACACAACCTAAAAGTTCCTCACAGAAGCTTTAAAGTAAACAAGGCAAAGGTATATTTTCTCGCCTTTGCTTCTTTTTCTGTCTGGTTTAACAATTACCCTTTTCACAAATAGCTTGGACCATCTCTTTGCTCCCTTCTTGGTGCATTTAAAGCTCTTTATTGGGTTAATATATGTGAGGAAATGTCAAATACTATCTGTTAGTTGTCTCAAATATGGAACCTTTACCTTAACCATAACCACCTTTCTGCCAATGTATGAAACCTTTTTCTGATCTTAAATGTCAAGAATTGACATTATGTAGCTGGAAGCAATCAATATGTGATGCAAGTCTGAATGCGAGCCTTTGAGTGACAAGCAGAAGTGCACTCTGGGAGCTACACTTTAGCTTTATATTGTCTTGAATCACTATGGAGGAGGCGATGGGGATTTGGTAGTGACTCTTTTCTCTGCATCTCTACTGATTTCTTTCCTTATTCCCCTTCTTTAAGAAAAGTGTTTCATGTTCTTTTTATCCTACTTTGTTTTTATCCATGGTAAAATGGACAAATTGATGTAATTCAGTGAGGCTCATATTCTTTTTAAACAGTGATATTCAGCACTTTTATACATATTTGGGAGTGAAATGTTTCCCTTCCATTCTGCACCATGTTTTTATTCTCTGCACACAATTCCCCCAAATACTGTGGGCATCATTATCCCTTTTTGTCTGAAAAAGCAGGGCTATTATCAGCGCTAAATGCCTCTAAAAAAAGAGAAAAGCTTTAAAAACATAGTTGCACTCGATCAGAGCAATAATAACCCAAGAGACAGAGCAGAGCAATTAGAAAGGAGGACCGGGGGAACTGGGCTCCATTTGACGAAGAGGATACAAATATGAGGATTTTAGGACCTTCCACAATCTCCCATCATAGCTGAATTAATCTACGCTCTCTGACCGTGTGCTGTCAAAACCATGAAAGGCATTTTGCTTGATTAAAGCCAGTAAACGAGAAAACATTACTTCAAAGTGTTTTGGATGTCAAATCTGCTGAAGACTTGAAAGCCTCTCGTGTAGCGATATTGTGTCCTGCTAATGCCAAGAACACTCATAGTATATGCTGCAACATAGAGGAAGGTGATCAAATTTGATCTCCTGCCTGAGGAACCTCAAAGCAGTTGTTTTTGCAAAATGATATTCATGAAAAGCAGAGAAAAACAGAGTTGCACTTGATCAGAGTAATGATGACCCTGCAGGCAGAGCAGAGCAATTAAAGGAGAGTCCAGGGGAGAGATGAGAACTATTAACAGCCACAGAGGAGCTCCTCTCTCCCCTTCTCACTCTCTAGTAAAGCTATACACTGATGAAAACATAGCTGGAAATACTGGAAAAGCACTAATTACAGAGGGGGGCTATGGGGGTGGGAAGGGGGGGAAAAAGAGATGAAGATCCCCTGTGCTTCAGACACATTTCCTGTCCAATTTAATATGTTGCATCAGTTATTTTTGATCTGCTTTTTCTTGCAGAAAATTGTACGTTTTTACATCAAGTCATGATTCCACAGGGCTGGCTGTTTGTACCCGGGCCAAGTCGTGAAAACTCAACTAAAACATGAAACTTGGCATTGATAGGACAGTGTAAGATGTTCTCAAAATGCCTCATTGTCTCTGAGATAATGACCACGGGTGCTGTGTCTTCTGTGAGCTAATGTCTAATTATTATTAATAATTGCAGTTCTTGCTGCAGAGAAAATACTAATTGATAATTTCATGTGCCATAAACTGATCTTTTCTAGCTTAAGTGAGGACAGAGGAGGCAGAGAAAGAGTCTGGTACCACAAGGGATGCAAGAGTCATTTCACAAAAGGGACTTTTTATTTGGCTCCGCTGGGACAAACTGTGGTGTAATTTCCCCTTTAGTCTGGTTTGTTTCAGCTGCTAAGACCACAAATATCTGCAATGCAACATCTGAAAATGGTCGTCTCTGTGCAAGGCTGTGTTTACTGTGACATGTTTATGGGGTACGGAAAAGACTTATTGGACTGTTGCATTCATTTCAAAGATCAATCAAAAACTGTTAGTCTTTTTGCTTTTTATAGAGGCCATCAGTCAGATTCTGGGAAGGTAAGGCAGGCAAGTTCATTTCTAAAGCACCATTCATGCACAGGGAACCTCATAATGCTTTACAGAGTTAGAACAGAGCATTTAGAACTTTAAGAGCATCAGAAAAGATGTGAAATATTAAAAAATCAAGATACAATAATATCCAAAATAAAGAAAAATATGTAAATTACATAAAGTAAAAAGTGAAAATAGAAGGATTTCATAGAATAGCATTTTGTACCTGTGCAAACTGAGTTAGTTGGTAGCAGCATTTTGGAGTTTGAAAAAAAATTTTGGTTTGAAACATTGATCTACTTAGATAAATCTTTATTTCACTTTAGGAATAGATAAAATAGAAGTTCAGCTTATTTTCCCTTTGACCTCTTATTGAAAAAAGTTGATGTCTTTAGGTACCCACCTTCGTGATTCAATGTCCAACTTAACAGCGTGTAAATATATTTCAACATCTGTTAAAACAAGTGAGTATTTCTTTAATCCAAAGGAACTGCCTATGGTTTCCTATTTAGTATAGTGATTATAATGTTCAGTTAAAACTAGGGATGCATGCAGTTAAACAGTTCGATTCATTTATCAAACTAGCTGGCGCAAGATTTACAAGTCAGTTAAACTAATTATCTATACTTATTTTAATCAATGGCTTAAAATCCTGGTCTATAATGCGCATTTCAGCTGTTATGAACCTCCTGCCACGAGAAGCTGTTGTAGCTACAGTGAATGACCACTGCCTTCCTATCAAAACATTCCCACAGCACTTCACCAGACGTAAGTATGAGAAACTTAGTAGTTAGCGTGTAGTAGGAACAGCTCAGTATGGCAGCTTTTTAAGTAGTAAATGGAAATAAAGTGGTATGTAGGCTGTCAAGGATTAAACTCAAGTATAACTACTCAACAGAAGTGAAAAAAGGCCACAAATCAAAGCATGAAATTTATCTGCAAAGAGGAACGAAGGCTAGCAGAGGTAGCTGCTAATGTTAGCTACGCTGTACAGAGTGTATCAGCCCGCTAATGCAGTGACCCTGTGATGAATTTGACTGTTTTCTAAGTATTTTCTTCTCTTTAGACTAGTCATATAAATGCAATTTAACTTGCCGTTTAGCTCAATGGGGGAATAGATGCATAAGAACGTCTCTAGTTAAACAGAACTTACAATACACGTACAAAAGATGTTCTTTATGTTTATTTAAATATTTATGACAATTTTTTATAAATGTATTTATACTTCTACTTCAGTCAGAAGAGACATGGGTAAAAGGAAACAACTGATGATTTTTACATATGTTTAGCAATGACTGAGGTCAAAATCAGGCTCCCATGGTCCTCAAAGTTACATATTACAGTTATACTGACATACTGAGCTGATGTCAATTAACAGCCTTTTTCAGAATGCTTTTCACTGGCACTCATGGATCTCACCGCACTTAAATGGACAAAAATATTTGGTAACACCTGTTAATTATTGAATTCAGGTGCTTCAACCAGACCACAGGTTTATTAAAACAAGCACCTAGCCATGCATTTGCAAACATTTGTGATACAAAATGGGTCGCTCTGAAGAGCTCAGTGACTTAAAGCGTGCTACTGTGATGGATGCCACCTTTGAAATAAACGTTTGGGTGACTGGGTCAGGAAAAATTTGGGAAACATTGTGAGGTGAAGGCCCAGTTTCTATTCTGTCATTGTAGATGACAAAGCTGACATTGGAAGTCCAACCCCATCTTGATTTTGACTGGCTGTCAAGGGAGAAGGGGCATTACTGAGTGTGTTGGTGTCCTGAATTAGACCTGTTTTCATCTGGGAGTGCTGTCAACACTGCAATAAAGAACAGGTGACTATGGGTGCATTTTTGACTGAGGATGTTGAGCGGTAATAATGCTGAACAGCACTGGATTTTGTCCTGAAGAACTCCTCACAGCTTTGAGGCAAGTTCCAAACTTTCTGACTTTGCCGGAGTATAAACTTCTTCCTGCCTCAACAGAGTTTGATGAAAGCTTTCAGGTAAAAAATGGCCATCCCTCTAATGTACAGAGGTCAAACTTTGCTTTCACAGGTCAGTGCAGTCAGTTCACAAAGCTTCAGAGACTTATATTAAATTGCCTGTGTAAGAAAGGTTACCTCAACAGGGTCAAGCATCAGCATTATTTAAAATGTCACTGATAGGGTGAGGACACATTCCTGGAGTGTCTGTGTGTCAGCGAATGTTGGCTCATGAGCCACCATGGCAGTGCTAGTGAAGAGTTATCATGGCCTGGCCTTAGAGTCACATTTAATTGGTGAATTCCCTCAAGTAAATAAAAAAGGTGACATTTTCACTCTGAGCCTGGACTGGAATGCTAAAAACCGATGGGCCGAGGTCCCCGAAATGTCAAGGAGGAATAATTTCCAGCACAGACTCTGCCAGCTTTTGTACCTTGGTCTGGCTCTGCTCTGGGAGACTCAGAAAGGTCATCTGCACATTTGACTCATTTTATGTCAACATTTGGCCCAGGATCAATGGCGGCTTTTCGTGATCAAAGATAAGTAGGTCAGCGCTACATTTTGTCCCGTGTTTGGCTCAGTTTACTTCTCTGCCTGATACAGTGATGCATTAAAGCTTGGATGTCAGATTTCTACCTCCTTCTTGCATCATCCATAGTTAGGTGTTTCTCTCTCACAAACACACAGACGGAGACTGAAAGCCCCCCTGGCACAGTAAACAACTTTAAGCACCCTGGAAAACAAACAGATAAAAGCACGCCTTTGACATGAAAACATGACAATTTCCCTCTAAGAGCCTTTCAGAAAAATAAAGCCCTGAGAGAGAGGGAGAAAGGCTTTGCTGACAAGAACAGACATCATTGACTAAATCCATGTTATTTATCATCTGGCATAGCTCTGTGGCCGGCTTTAGGCCAATACGCACTGAATTACCTGCTGCAACATCAAAACACTCTCATGTAACCATCCAGCCATTGTAGGCCTCAAAGCATCTTAGCAGAAGCAGCATATTCGCCCATTGGCTCGTAATGAAATGATTTCACAAAGTAATATAGTTCCCTCCCTCTCATTTTTCCCCCTTTTCTCTCAGGATTTAATGGCATACAAGATAATGCTCATCAAATCCAGACTGATCAGGTCTGATGCTTTCAATGACATAGACTTGTCAGCACTGTTTCTCTCTTAAAGGGACTTAAAATGCATAATAGGGTAGGAGCACCTCTCCCTCTTAACCCTTCCTTGTTTTAGGATTTATGACTAGATGTTTCAAATGCGCTCTCAACCTTTGATGTCAGCGTTGTGGAGGCTGATAATCTGTGTGAACGTCACTTTCATAACAGCACACTCAATCCCTTTAACAAATACAACAGTTATTTGTTTGCATCCAAGCTGGATAGTAAGCAGGTACCATGAGATGGTAAGACTCATCAACACACTTACAATAAAGTATAAGATAAAATGTTAATGGAAACAGGAGGGATAAAAAAAATTGAGAAAAAAACCCTGAAAATAGAGCCATCATCAAACTGAATCCTGGAATTTTCCCACAGCAGCAGGTTTCCATTTATATCCTGCACAAAACCAAGCACTGTAATACCACAGATAACATTTGTACAGGATTTTTAGGCAACAGCCAACCCCCCCCCCCCAAACAAACAGAGAAAAAAATGATTGAAAAACAAAACCAACTCCTGACAGAGTCAAACTCCATCAGTGCTGCAAGGCAATGCAAACAAACCAATTACAGCAGCCTCTGCAGCAGAGCCTGAAATTTAAGAGCAATAAACAATCAGGCAGATAGACAGCCCCCAAAATTACACACACACACTAGAGGTCTATTATCTCATCTCGCCGTTAACAAGCAAGTGCTTGATTAACAAACAAGGCGCTTAACAAGCTCTGATTGTTTAACGATGGGTTGCATTAGGGGGATGATTTTTTAGGTTGATGGTTTATTCCAAACTGAATGGGACGATCTGGATGCCATCAGTGGAGCACCAGGAAAATATGCAGTAATGGCACTTCTAACAGGTGCATTTTGATAACATTCTTGTTGTACTCCTTAAAATACTGTTTAAGCACCAAAATGTGATCAGAAAGTCACACATTTGGGTCAAATTTGGGCTTCCACATCTAAGAAGTGAGATCAAATTGGTCATAGATTCTTTGATTCACTGGCTGCTGATAAAAAACTAAATCATTGCTGAAATGCATAAAACCACAGTTCCTTGAGTGTCCACTTGAGGCTGGCTGCAAAATCCCTTGAAGACCTTTTACACCCTTTTTAAATAGCCCTTACACTAGCAAGGACAACACCACAGTAGGATGCGATTAAAGGTTTAATCGAGATTGATAAGAATGTGCAGCGAGACTGTTGTAGTGATGAAGATGAGGGATGTGGGTAAGTAGTTTAGTCTGGGAGATGCATGAAGGCTCGACAGAAGGAGCCTCAGGATGGGGGTTCTGTCTCAGGCGTCATTCTGCCCGATCTGATCTCAACCCAGACTGTGACTAGAATTAGACGAGTCTTGCTCCAGAACTTAAGTTAAAATATATATTAACTACATTTTTGGCAGCAGAAATAAACCCCCTATAATACAAAAGCCCGTGGGTCTGACTGGCTCATAGCCTCGTCGTTACGCACTATGTGGATACATTTTTTCTAACTCATCTATTTTGATAATATTAAGGCTTAGAGTTCTGTTAGTATACAGAAATACAGTACGCTTAAATGCAGTACAAAGCACTAAATCACAGTTGGTTAGGATTGTTTCAAATCACGCACTGCTGTTTTGCATTAACAGGAAGTGACAACAGTGTAACCACTGCTGTTTTCTGTTCTACATCTTTTTGATAGGAGAAGCTTAACAGATGTTAGCTGATTATAATTGGAATTTGAAGGTTATTTTAACTCACTTTTGAATTCCTGTCACTTGTATTTTATGTTGAAAATTTTCAGTTAAATAAATCAAACTTTGCCTTCATTGCCTTATTCTTTATTGAAATGGGCTGCCATTACTAATAACATGTTGGCTTATTTGCTAACATTAGCTAGTGTGCTAGCATGCTAACAGCACAACATCCACTACATCACCAATATGGCGTTTGTTGAGTGTGCAAAGTGTCCAACATTCCGCATTTGATTCTTGGACATTTTATAGTTTATACACCAGAGGTGTATGAGTTTGAATGCATTTATGCACTAATGTACTCAAAGTACTTAGCATCTAGTACAGAAGTATGTGATCTGGGACACACTCTTTAGATCTCTGCATTTTAGAGGCATGGCTTACCTGCTGCTGGATGGGCAAGTGTGTTATAGCTGTTGGACAGAATGTTGAAGGTCCCACCTCAGATCTACTTTTGTCTGTTATTTGCGATCCAAGGATGCACCAACTGTGGAAATACTTTGATTGACTAGAGAGGAAAAGATGTGCTCTGCAATGCGATTTGCCGGCGCGGTAGCTGTATGTGGGAATTGGAGGTTAAGGTCGGCTTTCTTCGCCTGTGATAAAATTACATTATATTCAGCAATCGTGCATGTTTGGGAGTTGAGAGATGAACGTTTGGCATAGAGCTGCTGTATGTGTTGTCCCACACCTGCTGTATAGGTTTGAATGAGAGTTAGGGTGCAGCTGTTATTTTCCATGCGTTATAAGTACATGCAGTTGCAATAGACCTGCATGTTGACTCATGCATACTATAATATTATTGACAATTCTAGCACCTGTGTGTTGCAAAAGCCTGTTTACATTTTCGGTTTGAAGTGCTGTCATCATTCTGTTGTTTCCTGTGCAGCTTTATTGCTTTGCATGTAACGGACATTGGTCCTTCTCATGAAGCTTATTGCTGGCATGATAAAAGATTTTTTTCTTTCTTTCTTTATTTGTTAAGTGTTCAGCAAATTGTACATTATTAACTTTCAATAGGTCCAGATTGAATGAGCGAGAGAGCGAGAGAACCTATTATGCCATCAATGCACAAAAATCCAGTCTTTGGAATTTATCAGGCAGAAATTTAAGTCTTTGTAAATGTTATAACTTATCATTTATTTAAATGTTGAGTAAAATGGATTCTCAATAGCTTATATTTGACAGACAATTTACAGTGAAGGCTCTAAAAGATGTGGCTCTGATAAGTTTAGTTTATAATAAAGATAGTAATGATGATCCTCATGGCTGACCAGTGGATCCATGTGCAGTTAGCACATGTTAGAGTGCTTTTATATGAGACAGCATCAGTTCTTTAAAAATGATGTTTTTATGACACATCTGACTGATTGGCCTCGGCATGAGTTTTATCAAACAAGATCCACCTCTTTTAACCTGAGGCAGCAACTGTCTGAAGAGCTCAGGCTACTACCGAAGCTGCACATGCCTGCTACCTCATTTTGTCTTGTTGCTTTTATTGGCTTGTGATGAATGTGACAGACAGACAGAATGTTCATCCAATCACCTTCTGAGAATTTTTTGAAAAGTCCGGCCCTTCCCAAGCACTCTGTATGGGAGGTTCCCCAGATGAATGTGAATACATCCCATGCAATGGATATATGAAACAGTCTATCTGGCTTGTCAGGTTACAGAATAACAAAACCGCAGACTATGCAAAAGAGGTTAAACTTTCAGTTTATTATTTGAACTCTGATGCTTTGGTTTTTGTGGAAATATTCAGTCTAAAAGAACACAGTGTGGCTCAGTCTTGTCTCAGTTTTGGATGGCTTTTGTCTTTGTTCCTCCTTTCAGTGCACTGGTTAGAGAGCAGTATACATTTTAATGTGGTGTAAAATAGCACACACATGCACACACTTACACCCTCTGATCATCACAACGGGTGCTCTCTCCACAAAACAAAGTGCAGCGACTGACATAAATTGAATGTAAAGACAGCAGTCATCCGAGAAGCCTGTGCTAAAGTGAAGCCTGTGAAGCTCCTCTCTGTTCTTCTCTCCTTTTGTTCTGCTGTTTACCATCAAACACACCAGTGGACATATAGGAGAGCACAGAAATAAGACCGAAAGAGATGCCTTCAGGCGTTTCACCCACTCTCATCTCCTCTGTGATTGTCAATCATTTTAAGACAAATGCTCTATGTGATGATTTAAAGAGCTCTGAGAACCTGGACACGACCCAGGCATTTGTTGAGGCATTTCACTCTCACATTATGATAATTAAGTGTAAGATTTCAAATAGAGGAGCAAGTCTTAATGGTGCTTTGAGTTTAGAGGTCTCAATTACAGCACCTCTTGATGCAGAGAAATGGATTTTACATTTAAAAAGTGGAGGAATAATGTTGCTTGATTGTTTGTGCAAGTCACCAGTTCATAAGACAATAAGTCAAATGTTTGCTGAATGTTCCCAAAATGTTCTGTCCTTAAAAATCTAGTCAGTCATATGTAGCTTGCTCTAAAGCTGTACAAAGACAATGGAAAGATTTACATTTTCTATCTTTCCAACATATTTCCGACAGTAACTGTGTTCATCTTAGGCAATTAACAGTCCCCTACAAACTTATCATTTAATATCCGTCTACAAGGACAAGAAATCTTGCTTAGATTAAACAGATATTTGTTGAATTTTGTTGATTATAACATGTCACGCAGAAGCATCAGTAGTAGAGAAAAAATGTGACATATTGTTGGGTGTAAGAGTTCTGCCTTACTGCTCTGCTGGTACAAATTCATCACGTTTGTGACAACTGGAGGATGATGTTTTTAATTGCTACAACCTTCGGTGGCACCGAGCCTGGCCTTCAGGGACCAGGCAGAGTATGTCCGTGTGTATGTGAGGGTAGATATTGTATGCGCGCATGCATGTATGTGTTTGCATGCACAGCGGCTCTGCTGTAATCAGGATAATTGCAGAGGAGGTGTCTGTATGTAATGTGAGTCTCCAACCTCAGAAAAGACATGTAACAATGTTAAATTAATACCTGCAGATGGATCTCATCCCATAACATGAATCTGTGATGAAACCACATAGTGTCCTGCTCACACCTAACATACCCTTGAACCACACTGAGTACTGTATGTCCATAACCTCAAAGAACAATATGCACAGTCATTCATGTCTGATTTTTAGTGTTTTTGTCATTTGTTTTATTATTTTATGAGTGCACTAAAAGAAATAAATAGAAGAACAATATGCATTAGAGAGATTATACCTGCCATATTCATGGTTCTTCCCTCTTTAATGCACAGCTTTCCCCTCCACACACATTAGGGCCCCTTACTAATGAAACCCACCTCTGTCTCCCTCTCACGCACACACAAACGCACAAACACGTGTGCTGGCCCCCTTCACTAATGAAGCCAACCTAAAACACATTTGCATCTCTCTAAATTAGCTTGATTATTTCAGGGTAATTAGCATAAGCGTATGGAAATTAAATTGGCTACAGTGGCGTGGTGGCTTCAAGGTGTTTTTGCATGTGATGTGTGGGTAATGGGTTAAACTAGATTATTTCTGACAAGCTTTCTGTTTGTCCTGTGCTGGAACGCTGGGGTGTATTTGAAATTTTAAAAAATGTTAAAGTTCCTGTGAGGAGTGTTAAAGCCTGTTATCAAACAACCGGGGTACACACTACAACATGACTGTGCTAATTTTGGGCCAGATTCATAGAAGGGTCTGGCTGAAGACCTCAGATCTCAGACTCACCCTCTAGCAGACCACTACTGTGAGACCCTGCCTCTGTCAGAATGTAAGTGACATGATTTTTAACATATTTCTCATTTTAGATTTTTTTTTTTAACCATCCATTTTCTTTTACTTATCCAGGCCGAGTCGTGTTGGCAGCAGGCCAAGCAAGTCCATCCAGACATTTTCCAGCTCTTCCTGGGGGATTCTGTGGTATTCCCAGGCTACATGAGATATATAATCCCTCCAGCGAGTTCTGGGTCTACCCCGGGGTGTCCTTCTACTTGGATGTGCCTGGAAGACCTCCATAGGGAGGCGACAAGGAGGCATCCTGATCAGATGCCTGAACCACCTCAAAGGGATCCTTTCAAGGCAAAGGAGCAGCAGCTCTACTTTGAGCTTCCTCCAGATCTTGAGGGAGGGAGTTTTTTTCTATTCTACTTTATTCATAGACAAAATCTAGCAGTGACTTTCATGAAATAACCACATTGCAAACACTAAAGATTCAGCAACATTTCATAAAATAAAACAGAAAAAAGGTCAAAGGTAAAATCCTGGATTAAAAGGATTGAATTTTGTATACACCTGTTTTACAAGTAGTTATGTGAATGATGTAGCTAACATAGCTACATTGCATTGCTATGTCAACTTAGTTTAAGCTAACAAAGACAAAGCAGGCCATTGTTTAACTACTAAAAGTAGTCTAGCTGTAGCAAATGTGGCAAAAGCTAAAGTAGCTTTGTTAGCATTAGCCATGGCTATATGAACTGTATTAGGGTGTTTTCATGGAGGACACCTTTTATCACATTTATCCTGACTGTTTACCTGGATTCATTTAATGTTTTGTTATAACATTTTGCTGGTCAAGTTTTTGACTTTTAACTTTTGGTGTTCTAACCCTTACCTTGAACCTAAACCTAATCAGAAGTTTAATCCAACTTTATCTTGAAAGTTTCAGTATGTATTTCTGTTCTGACAGAGGTGGCGCATGTCACTGTACTGGTCTGCAAGCGAGCATCTGAGAGCTGGGTCTGCAGCCAGACTGTCTTGCAGATTCCCCACTTTTCATCGGAGTTGTTGTGACTGAAGGTCTATTTTTAGCTAGCTTAAGTCTAGTCTTCCTCATGAAAAAGGATGGTTGACAAACATTTTTAGTCATAGCTTTAATCATTGAAATTAATCCTGCTCTAAAACCGTGTTAGACTGTTGAAGAGTTCATGTTTTGAGAGTGGAGACTCCAGATGTTGGGGAGGGGGTCCTGTTAAGATTGGCACACACTGAAAGATTTTTAAAATCTTAACTGAAAATGAATAAATGAAAATGAATGTGAAAATATAAGAAACCCAACACATCATGACAAATACTGACATATTTAATTGTTTTTTGTTTTACTGTGTGGTGTGCAACAAAATGAAGGACAGCACACACCACACACACGAACAGATTATTCACCAACAACCACAACCCACAAACAAGCCACTGTCAAAACCCCAAATCTCTCTAGGTCAAACATGACTTTAAAGCACTGGTGCTCAACGTTTTTCCACCAAGAACCGCATTGTCTAACTTTTGCGAGAGTCACTATCCAGAACTGAGGATGTAAGGCAGATCCATAGATCAATTGATCAATAGTTGAAAATGAAATGAAACAATGAGTTGATGGTTTATTATGTGGTTAAATGAAATGCAATAGGCTACATAAAAATGTCTGTAGACGAAAGAATATGTAGCTGATAATAAGCATACTTTTTTATACATGTACTGTTAGTTCCACCTGGCCTAAAGACTAGTTAAAATATTACAATATGCTGAGTTTGAGCTAAGATGCTTTTCAAAGAGCTAATAAATTGTAGTTGGCTATTTTTTAATCTCATATTTGGACATTTACTGTAGTTCTGTAACTCTGTTAACTTGAAAGAGATGCTTTCTATGTTTTTCAACTAATTATTATTGCTTTTAGCTGGGGGGGGGCCTTGTATTGGTCTCTGCCCTGGTCCTCAGAAATGATAAAACTGGCCCTGCCTCACACCTGTAGCTCTCTCAGACACATCGTTCTGCCCTGCCTCAATTTGGAGCTTTGAGTTTATGTTTTTGCTGTTTTGACAGTATTTATTATCTGTAGTACATTAAAGGTCAAAGAAATCGTCTACATTTGGACAAGAGCCACTAGATTTTACGTTTGTTATGCTTGTTGATGATGATGTATATGGCAATAATCATCATAAAATACGAGTGTGGGAGAGCATCAGCAGGAAGTGACTGAAAAAAACTGTTAAAATGAGGGCATAAGAAGCTTCAGTTTGAACACAAGGCAGCACCCTTCCATAAATGAACAAACTGAAGAGACGCACCACGGATAGAAAGTAAAGTTTAATTTAAAATCAGTAAGGAAATAAGGGGGCAGGGTGTTGGCAAACCACAAGAGTATCAACTTTTTGTTTCAAAAAGTATTTCGTGGCATTTAATTTTCATTAAAGTGCAAGCTATAGTCCTAAGACATTGCACAATATGATAAAAATTTCCATTTGAGATTCAGTTTTATCTTTGAATGAACAAAAATCAGACTATAATATTTAACCACATGTAAGTAATCAACAGTAACTTCGAATAACAAATTATTTGCCAGCAAACAAACAAAAAAAAGCCTGTTCGAGAACTTCATGTAACTTCCTGAATGAAAGCAATGTGTTTTTGTTTTAATGTGTTTCATGTGAAGAAGCAGCGTGTCGTCTTCCTTCATCCCATGATGCCCTCTGGTTCTTCTCATCTGCAGTAATAGGGGGCTGAAATCCCTCATACACTAATAACCCAACCATGGATTATTAATTAATATGTTGAAAGTCGTCTCTCTGATTCTAACCCCCCCCGACCACCACCACGGCTAATGTGAACCCTGTGAACTTCTATTCTCTAATGTTCACTGAAGCCAGGGTGTGATGAAAGAGGAATAATAATGTTTTCAAGTTTTTTTCTTTTTTTTTTTTTTAAGAATGACGAGCGCTCACTGTACATGTTAAGTGGCCAGGTAATTAAGAGAATGTATGTGAGGTGTGCATACATGTACATGTTTTAACAGGGTGATGAAATTTTAATTAAGTTAATGCGACCATCCCAGAGGTAGGGCAGTCAGTGTCTTGCTCAAGGACACGTCAACAAGAACCACGGGTGAAAATTTTATTTTCCCTGCTTGTGAGCTGATATTCATATTGGAAACAAATTTGTGGACAAAAAATGTTAAATTCCCATGGTTATCATGACTTTCACAAGCAATCCTGAAAAAAAAAAACCCTATCTCTACATGTATAATTAGGCGACAAGCTTTAAGGGCTGTGTTAATTTTAATGAAAGTCACTACTGAGATATTGACATAAAAGATTTTGGTTATATTTCATAAATAATGTTACACCAGAAACATGATTGTGTATAAACAACATAACCAACCTGCAAATTTTAACCAAAACCACAATCTCTCTAAATCCTAACCATGTAGGTGTTACCCCATTGCACTATGGGAGCCCTTCAGACTCGTGTATGCTCATTTTCTGTATGAAAATACATCAGTGTGTTTTAAATGATACATCCATGATCTTTCCTGTAACACAAATCTGTTATACTTCGGTGGATGTTCAAATATTCTCCCCCTAGAGGGTATGGTCTCTTAGCCATCGACTTCTCCCTTTCTCCTGTCTGATCTTTGCCCTACTGTTCTTTAGTAGTGGCCTGCCCCTGTTCCCAGCTAAGCTAGCATAAGTTTACAGTTCCTGAGCAACTCACACAATCTTTCCTCAAAAATTCCACCATTTTCCAAAGTTTTCCTCTTTGTCAAGGTTTGCAGCTGTGGCTTGAACTGTAAGCTACATTGATCAGCACTGTCCCTATGATTGGTATTGCCACAATTTTGCCACTCGCTTATATGGGGCATGATCTAACTGCAAGGCAATCCGCCCCCAACAGTGTTGCAACATTTGTTCTATATCTGTAAGGTTCAAGGAAACGTGCAAAATATGGACGAAATAAACACTGAGCACGTACAGAAAGCTCCATCAGTAACTGCATGAAATGGATGGATATATTTTATTTACATGGGTAGTGATTTTCAGTTGTATAGGTAAGGGTTTTCAGTTGTTCAGTTTATTACAGACAATTTCTCCGGATTTTGACTTATATTTTCAGAGCACAAACAACACATAGTAATGGGCTTTAGTACCTCATTAGTGGGGGCTATTTTACCTATTGTTTTGTTAGATCTTGAGATAACATTTGTTATCCCAAGATAATGAGATGAATTAATCAGTGATTATTGGAAATCAACTTTTTTTAACCCAAAAGTAATGAAAAAAATAAGTTGAGAAATTAAGAAAAGTGAAATTGACAAACAAAACACCAGTGGGTTCAAAGGAGATTCAGAAGCATTCAAGGAGCGCCACTCTGCTTAGCTGAAGATACATCCCCAGGCTAGTTTTGCCGATCAATCTAAACAGCAGGAAAAAAAAAATGCAAAATGTCCAGTCAACTTGACATACAACACACTGTATGGATTCCTGATAATAAATCATCACGTTATCAACATTACATCCCATCCTGTGGCTCCAGCATAGGTTATGGGTCGATTAGTGGGACACAGAGCTACTATGGTGCCTTTGATGTATAAAAGTTAACTTTTAAAGTGGAAAACCACAGAATTTTACATGAAACCACACATCCTTTACGGAAAGCATACAACTGGGGCACAGATGGTAGTGGTTAGGTTGCGCCCCATGTAAACAGGCGGCCCAGGTTCAGGTCCAACATGTGGCTCTTTCACTGCATGCCATTCCCACCTCTCTCATCCCTGTTTCTGGCTCTATCCACTGTCCTGTCACTACAATAAAGGCAAAAAAGCTTAAAAAAATAAAAAAATCAGTATTCATGAAAAAAACAAAAAAAATCAGTATTCATGGAGTGCAGCACGCTGTCGTGTGCTGCACTCCATGAATACTTCCAGTGGGAAGTAGCACATGCCATCAATTGGAGCAAAGTGCTATGCACCCACAAGCAGAGTATCTGTATTTTGGGGGTTAGAAACAGGACTGAGCTCTGGACTCCATTGTAGGACAGGACAGGCCTTGGGAATGAAGAACCCTATCAGGTTATATATCTTTGTAATGAGGGATATTTAGGCCAAGACATACCCTCTTTGAGCTTGTGAGTGCTTCTCTAGTCGTCTGCCTACTCAAAGTGCTTTTACACTGCAGCTCACCCATTCACACCATTTACTCCACAGATGGCAGGGGCTGCTATGGACAATTGACCATCAATAGTAGCTAAACCCATTCAAATGCATCCATACCTCTGAACACCCTCCTGATGAAGCAGTGGGAGCAAATTGGGGTTAAGTGTCTTGGCAAATCAAGGACCAACAAATCAAACATGTGATTTCAAACATGTGATTGCAGGAGCTGGGGATCAAACCCACAACCCTCTGATAGCGGGGTGAGCGACTTAACCTACTGAGCTACAGTCGGCCCAACCAGCATCTTCAGAAGCTATAGTTGGCTTTACTTGTTCACTGGCTAAAAAGTGCTGAGTTTTTCAGGAAGTTAAACAAGAAGTAGACCAACACACAGTGCACAAATTTCTTCAATGAAAAAAAGGCCAAAATCCAAACCACTCATAAGAAAATAAAAAATGTCCAAACACAAAAGTTCAAAATCAACAGCTACAATGTTATTCAGCAGACACTTTTATCCAAAGCAACTTTCATCTGGGACAGGTGTTCATGGCATTAGGAACTTTGCCCAAGGGCCCACACTGGACACCTGTGCTCTGACTTGGATTTGAACCTCCATCTCTCATACCACAGTCAGACTATGTAAACCACTGAGCTATCCAGCCGCCATCTCTCCAAAAAAAAACAAAAACAAAAAAAAAAACACACTTAAGACACAAAGGCACAGGTTAACCAAGTAAGTGCAATAAAATTGGAGGAAAAAACACAAGGGCAAAGGGAAAAACTAGAAATCGAAAAATGGGGAAGTAAACAACACATTAAGCAGGACACACGAGAAACTCAACTACAGAATAAAAGACAAGAAAACAAAAGACCACAGAGAGGGAAAGAACAAAAAACAGATCAAAATTTCAAACTAAGTAGGGAATGATAATGGGACATAAGGAACACAGAGACACAAGAGGGTTGAATAGGCAAACTAAACCTGGAGCAAAATCAAGACAATGACAATAAACCAATATTTTGTAGAATTTCATAAAAAAGATAAATGGTTGTCAGATGATTGCTGGTTAAGTTCTGGTATGTCATGACTGCTGCCGCTTTCCAGCTCATTTGCCACACAGTCCTCTTGTATCCTTGTAGACAATATTATCTAGACATCAAGCTGAAACCAAAATAATGATGAATTACAAAACTGTCTACAGAATATTTTTCATTAATATTAGAGATAAGTTAGACATAAACACACCTAAGCAAAACCAACACATTAAGAAAACGAGCCCTGTGTTCAGTGTGATATAACCACATTATCAAAATGGTTTTGGTAGTAATAAAAGCACATTTTAAATTCTATGGTTTATATTCTAACCTGACATAATGGCTTAAACATCACATTGACACTGTGTTAGAACAAATCCTATACATGGTCAAGAGTGTGAGTGAGCCCTGGGCCACTCAAATATCACAATTTTCCACTTAAATTAACCTTCACAAGATTTACCCATGGGAATGTGTAGATTTATAGTAAAATATACATGAGAATAACTAACATTCATGCCTCATTGACTCTCTCTCTACCTCTCTTTTACACACAAACATGCATGCCTGCACACAGATATCCCTGATAGATGATACTGTCTAGTGCTATACATTGGGGGTAATGATAACATTTATGAGCCTGATACTTTTTCACAGAGGAGCGCTGTAGGATATTGATGAGCCTCTCTGTGTACCATTACTTATGAATGAAAAGAAGGCCGAAGAGAAGAGAGAGATAGAGATGAAGAGAAGGTATGGATGTTATAGCCACATTCCTTGAACTATATTTCATCAAAGCTCGTGGCTGGAGACTCTGGTTGTCATAGATGGGGCTCAAACGGTGCCCTTAACTCAATGTATACTACTTTTTTAACTCCGAGGTAACTTTCATGAGCTGTTTGACTGATTTGAATGTCTTAGAAACCAGGAGACCCAAAGAGCAGAGGCAGGAGCTTGTGACATAATGTTTAAGCCACAGAGCCACACTTACATGCTTACAAATGTACTTTTTTTCTGTGGTATAAAGTGATAAATAAGCACAAAAACACTACTTTATAGCAGTGGCGGACTCAGGATGTTTAAGGGGGAGGGGCGAAAAAAAAAGGGCACCTGCTGTGTGGTGGGCACTGATGCCCAAAAAGTTGTAATAAAGTAGAAATAATATAAATATAATACAGAGGTAGTTATAGTATGTTTTTGCCTTTCTACACTATTAGACATGTTCCAAAGAGGGCATTTTGTCAAAATTTTCTCCTTACAGGGCACCAAACTGGACAAAACTGGACACAACCCTCTGGTGGAGGAATTCATATTCTTTCAGCTAACAGGGAACCAAACAGGGGTACTTTGTTATATAAAGCCCACTAAGAGGGCACCATTGAGGGTACTTTGTCAAATTTCATCCTTTTTAAGGGCAACAAAGAGGCAATTTTGTCAATTTAAAAGGCACCAAAGAGAGATTTTTGTTGAATTTTGTCCTTTTAAAGAACACCAGAGGCCATTTTGTCAAATTTGGTCCATGTAGAAGGCATCAAAAAAAAGACATTTTTGTTTTTTTGCCCTTTTAAGAGGGCAACTTTTTATATTTTATCCATTGAAAAGGACTTCAAAGAGGTCATTAGTTAAATTTTGTCCATCTAGAGGACACCAAAGACATCATTCTGTCAAATTTTGCCCATTCAGAGGACAGTAGCGAGGGAATGTTGTCATTTTTTTCCACTAACAGTGAACCAAACAGGGCATTTTGTTGACATTGCCAACTGGAAGTCATCAAAGAGGGACTTTGTCAAATTTTGTCCTTTAAAGGAGACCAAAGAGGCCATTTTGTCAAATTTTGTCTATTTAGAGGACACTAGAGAGGGTTTTTTGCAAAAAAAAAAGTGTCCTTGAAAAGGGTACCAGAAAGAGAATTTTGACAAATATTGTCCACTTAGAGGTCACCAAAGAAGGTCCTTTGTCATTTTTATTTTCCAAAAAGGAATCCAAAAGGGTATTTTTTTGGGGGGGGGGCATTTTTCATACATTATAGGGCATCAGGCGATCCCCCACCTTGCCCACCCCTCTGACTCCACCAGTGGTTTTTAAGACATAAAAATGATTCACCTGTTAGGGTTCCCTAGTGGTGGCACTCTTGCTCTTGTTAACAAGAAGTGAACATTTAGAACCTGAACAGAAAAAAAAAAAACATATATGATAAAATAGCTTAACAGTTCAGCTGTTTCATCTGGAGGCTTCATAAATCACTGTCAGACAGATAAGTGGAACGAACCATATCTACCCTTAGAAGACTTGTACTATCTAGCTTTTGAACCAGGAGAAATGTAATTAACCAGAGCAAAGTCAGAGCTAATTGGAAAAAAGTGTGAATTATTTTTCTGTATTTCATGTCAGTGTGGCTGCATATTATGTAAAGTTAATCACAACGTCTACTTGCTAATTCACTTTGATGAAAAGAGGAGGGGGAGAGATAGTGTACAGCATGTGGACAAGATAGCCAAGAAAGACGGGAAAATAATTAAAGAAAAGACCCAGAAGCAGGAAGCTAAAAGAAGAAAGAGGAGAAAATTAAATAGTCTTTTCAGAATAAGAAAATAAAAACATTTACACACATCATTGCTTAACCCAGTGACCAATTGTCTGATTTATTACCACTGAAATTGGTTTGCAGACAAAAAGTAATAACTTTATTTTTAGTGGGCCAAGCAAGAAGAGTCAAAATCCTCCATGGTGGGAGATCTTCCTCTTTAATTGATGGTGATTCAATCAAGCTTGTGAATTTCTGCTTTTCTCAGAAATTAAATTGCATGAATACTTGAACTGTAAGTAAACTGTTTTAGAAATCAAACAGGTCCATTACAGTGAAATATCTAAATTGCTGCACCAATAGCTTGAATATGATAAATACAGTCCCTGTGAAACACTTTTTAAACATTGAGGCAAAGGCGAATCATTATTGTTTTTAACTGCGGAGCCAAGTTCTACAGCAGATGTTGTGAAGGTGATTTTCAGCCAGATTTTTATGCTCCCACGCATCCAAAATGTTTTGTTTTTCTGTCTGCAAGAAGTCACAGATAACAGCAGTTTACAGTAAATGAGGTTTGAAGGCCAAGATAACAACTTAGAGTATGATTTAAGTCGTAGAAAGTGAAGAGACAAACGGAAAAGAAATGCAAATGAGCTGCTGATTATGCACCACTACGTATTAAGGAGCAACACAGAATAATTGGTGTACTATCAGTGGTATTTCTAGATTCTCATCCAGGGATGTTTTTGTGATTTAATGGTACTCTTTTTCAGACAGTGAAAAGAAAAAGTTGAGGAACAGCCACAATTTATTTTAATGTACCTAAATAAGTAGAATACGATGCAAAGAGCATTTGTGTGAGGACGTGTTGAACGTAACCTTCTCTAACCTTAGGTTTGTCAGAGGAACAACAAGGCTGTGCTGAGCAAGCAAGACACCTCGGGTAAGTGAGAAAAACAATTTTACACGTGAATATGTAAAGAAACAAGATGACAGAATGGAATCAGACAGGCAGAAATCAACTTCTGTTTCAGAGAGCAGTTTTCATTAAAGGTGAGAAAAATACTGTCACAGCAGCTTGTTGATTCACACAGAGTGAGACACCTTTCATCAACTAAACTACATGCAATAATATCACTGCTTATACACATTTGCACTGCACAAAAATCAAATCCAAACACCTTGGTTTAAAAAGGTCAAAAACCTCAAATGTAAGAGTTAATTACCACATCTACAGTAGCTTTATCTTACACAGGTTATATATGTTATTTAAAGTTGCCCCAAACAAGGGGTTCTGATTTATTTTGACATGTGCAGTGTTGATTACATCTGAGGGTATTCTTCATTTCCTCTTTAATTGTATTCACTAATTTAGTGTGATTAAAAGACTGCCAGCTTCATACAACCCTCTGCATCTCATGAATAAATGTTTTACTTTGAATAGAAAAGATATTTCATCACTCCTTCTTTTTATGTCCACAGACAGATCTATTTAAGCCAGATGGTTTTGTTTTTTTTGCTTCATGAAGTATCTCCATGTGACCTTTACTGTGCAATGTGATGGTAAATATATGACATTCAGGTTTGCTCATTTATCTGCAAGATTCAAGGAATGTTGGCTTCTGTTTGGGTGAGTGCAGCCTTGTTTTGTTTATGATTTGAGAAGGAAAACATGAAAAGATTTCCTACCATACTAGAGCATCTTTCTATTAACACTACTGTTATGTGGCTACATCAAATACCAGTGGCGTGCCGATCATTTTTCATTGAGGCCTTCAGTGCTGTCGTGACAAAGTCATCACAGGCACAGGTTATTATTTCAGGTGATAACCTTATATTCATAGTAATGCTGCAATATTGAAGCTCAACACAACAGGGCTACAAAAACACTCACCATAGGTGCATAAATACACACTGAAACCATCAAGAATGCCTACAACTATAACACATTGTGACAGGACACTGCATCACTAACTGGCATCACATACAGCAGAAATCTAAGTCATAAACAATGGACCAAGAGGGAGTTCAAAACAACCACACACATTTACTTGTTAACAACCAAGTGGTTGGAAATACGATAAAATCCAAATAACACAAATGAACAAACCTCCATACATCACAGCCAAACTGCTATGCTAAAACACGAGGCAGTGCTCTCAGCGATACAAGCTGACTACTCATTCCTATCAGAAGCAACAGTACCAACCATGAAATCAACAAAAATACAAATAGTAGACAAAGTTATGAATTGTCAAAATACATTAAATCAATGATGCCCAAGGTGGTTGTTCATTAAAGACAAAGTCCATTCCCCCCTTTCTAAATGTTTTAAGATTATAATGAGCTCATTAGATTGTTTCTATGTGCAACTGTCCATTGAGTTGTAGATCTCCTTAGATTCCCCAAAATGTTTTAGAAGATGATGCTTCTAAGTGTCCTACAGTGCTCTAGTAATAACCTTGCAAAGCAGATGATTTGCCAGACTGCCCGCATGCAAATCCATCCTGAAAAGCTTCCATCCACAATGTTTGTAAAATGGAAAATGGTTCTGACCAATCAGTGCCATTTGAGGAGAATGGAACCATAACTACAGGCAGGGTTTAGATGTACCTTGAACTGTTAGCAATGGCTGCCTCCAGTGTAGATGTAGCTATAGTATAGGGGCAGCAGTTTATGAGAAATAGATTGCATTTCTTTATTAAATAAAGAGGAAAGGACAGCACTGACACACTCTTCTGCCAACCTGTTTCTGATATCGTTACTAGATGGGTTAAGTTGTTCTGTTGGCTGGTGTACACAATGGCTCTTGCCACGCTAGCTATTAGCTTGAATGTAGTTTTAGAAAAGCAGCAGTTTAATCAGACCATGAGCACATTTATTTTTTTAACGAGAGCAAAGAGCCACACTAAAAGCTTCTCTGAGCAGAGATGTTTTTGCACGTCTCCTGTTAGACTTCGGCATGAATTTTAGCACCAGCAAGCTTTGCTGTTCTAACATTACAGTAGCACCAGTCTGTAAAGCTCTGGTTACCATTGCAGCTGCGCATGTCTGCTACCTCAGAGTCTTTAGTCCTGTAGCAGTGTGCCAGTGGAAGGTAAACACAGCCGTTTCGGTACGCATGTGTCTCCAGCTTATTGAGCCAGTAAGATGGCAGAGAGGAGAGGACAGCATTTTACTGTAGAATTATCTCTCTTATGTTTGACTTTTGGATGTAAAAGTTTAAAAGGCTGCTGCTGTATCATTTTCGTTCTATCAGCTGTGCAGCCATTCCAATTAGTTTGTGTGATTCTGTATGCATGTTAAAAAGCTGTCAAGGTTTTTACTTACTTTAGTGGTGTTAGAGTTATGATTATGTGCCACAGCTACAACAGTAGAGTTGACACATTCAAAGGCAGACATATTTTCCTTATCTGTTGTTTTTACAACCAACAAGTGGAACGAGAGGTTAAATGGTTTTAATAATTGGTAACGCAAAAGCTGTAAATAAAAGGCATATTCCCTGTAGTGGGAGATGAAATGTTTCTCTGAATCTGAGTTGCTGAATTAAAAGCGTTCATTCCCAGACTGGGTCAGGGCTGCTAGCTATGTTGAGGTTAGCCGAACATTTTCACGATGTCCTGATTTTCTTCACATGTTCACCTTAAAATTCATTGCTTCACCTCCTACAGCCATTATGTGTTTTAAAAAAATAAAACCAGAGCTATTTAAAAACCTTTATAAAAAATTTCACATTTAACTCAAAGGCTTGCAATGCTAGTTTCAGCCTACTGACCAATCAGGCCACACTAAACTCTGAAATGCAGCAAGGCCTGCTAGCTTGTCAAAGAACTTAAACTATGAAACTATGAACTATGAAAAGAACTTAAACTATGAAAGTCTGACAATCAAAAATACTTTCCTCAGTGACTTAATCTACAGAGGGATTTACGTCAAACTCTGTGGGCTTTGGGGCAGCTTGTTCATAATTGGAGACGACTCTGGGGCAAAATCTGATTGGCTAAGAGCTTTAATCAAAATGAGCTGCACTAGAAGTAACACATCCAAAGGACAGGGAGACTGTGAGATTAAGATAAACTAATGGTAAAAAAATCTGCATAAAATATGTATATTATTGAAAAATAGAGTTTTTATATAGAGCTGTAAATGTGTGGGTCTACAGAGAAGCTCTTGCTGAACTTTGTAGCCCACCACTGTTAGATATATGACAAGAACTGGCATGCACTTTTGTAAACATGTAACTGGACCTAGTGTGGGATATGGTGGTGTTTTCAGATGGTTAGTGGAAAAAGGAAATGCCATGGACCCAGCTGTAACTGAAAATTCCCACAGATCATTTGTTTAGCAGAAGAAATAAAAGTTTTCTAAATAAGTATAATTATTTCAACCTGCACACCATACATTATTCCTGACTAAAGAAAGCACTTTGTAACAGAGACCGTTTAAATGGGAAGTTTAATTCAGAGACGTGATTTCCCTCCTTTTTGTATTAATCTTATTCCATTATCAAATCTATACTTTGCACCAGAGTGTCATATAACCTGTATTGTATTTAGTTAGGGCCTCCAAACGTTGAAACTATACATGCATGTTTTTAAAAATTCAAGAAAAGGAAGAAAAAACTCCCTCTTTGCGTAATTGCTCTCAGTGGGAAGTAAATAGTTATTAAGGAACTGCAACCAGCATGCAGGGATTTCAAACTGGGAAGGAGGTAGGAGGAGAAAGTTGGGAGGAACATGTCAGGAGAGAATGAAAGAAATAAAGGCCGACAGAAAGGAGAATCTGCAGATGGGAGAAAAACAGAGAAAAACATGGCGTGATAGAGAAAGCAAGCATCACTCCTGAGTGACAAAGCCGCTCGCATTTTAGGATTCTCAGCTTAAAACAATTCTTTCATGTTCTCCCCTCTTTCTTTGCATTCTTATTTATCCCGTCTCTCTCCTATCCAGCGCACCTCCTCCCCTTGGAGGAGACGCTCGCATTTCGCCCCCATCTCAGTTTCTCTCTCTTTTTCTCTTTCCTTTAATTTTTTTCTCTTCTTTGAATAATTTACAGCAGCAGGGGAGAGTGGAAGTGCGTTTATTTTGAGTGTGTTTGCGCTTTAAACAGAATGCTTAATGATTGCCGATGGGAGAGAGACTGCATTAATCCCATTTATGTTGAGACCTTTTAGATGTACTGACACCCGTGGCAGACAGGCACTGTGTTTATGTGTGTGTATGGGGTAAGGGGGCTTCACCACAAGCACACAAATGATCCCCATCACATCTGTGGGAAGAACCCCCCATATTATCTGTCTGACTGTGTGCATGCATGTATGTGAGGACCAAAATGGCAGCTCTGTGCATTCACCTCCACCCTGGATCAAGGAAAGGCCTTTGGGGCATCACTACAGTTGATTTGAAAAAAAAAAAAAGAGAAAATCTCCACACATTTTTTCAAAGTATATGTTTTTCATACCATTTCTGCATTTCCACAAATGTGGAGACAGCTTTGAAAAGTCTGCCGTTTATATTTGTTTGAAGGAGGCACATATCATTGAATATAAGAGCGTCTATTTTGAATGTTTGTCTCACTGAAGCATTTTGCTGCAGGCGTGGACTAAGAAGAAAAGTTCAAGACAGCTCAGAGCTCCAACATGCATTCAGATAATTTGTTTTCTGTGGCAGTTCTAAATCATCATACATGCACTGAACACAAAGGCTATTTTATTATATTAGGTTCACATTGTGCAGTACTACATGGTATTAAACAAATGTAATAATCATAACACAGTAATCAAAGTGAATTAACCTTACAGATCAAACCATTAAAGCCCCAGTAAAGTGACATCCAAAATTTGTGCCTCAACACAATAAAGATATGTTGGAATGAGGTTGTTGTAAACATGTGAAAACACAGAGATTTGTGTGCCTGAATTTTGGTTTTAGACCTTTAAAAAGTTGTTCACTTTTTAAATACAGTGCCCAGTTACCCCACAATTACCTCACAGTTCATCTCAATCCAGTCTGTTTTCAGCCAAAGTCACTGCCTTCATTAAAGTCAGCAGCTACATGACCTGCTTTTGCTCATTGTGAGGTAAATTTCCCAAATCTACTAGTTACAGTGCTCTACAGTTCATCAAAAGTATCATAACACAGAGGGTTGTGCCAGAAAATAGTAAATGTAATCCCCAACTTCTGTCTCTGCTTATTCACAGACCCAGGCAGCTGGGCTCTGGCCTGAGTTCACTGTAAGGTGAGGGGGCAGACTAAGTGCTGGAGTGCCTGTCAGTTTTTCACTTGAACCAAATGCAGCAGGTGTGTTTTAATCCATATTTGACTTGCCTTTAGTCCTGGATTATTTATTAGACACAGACTGTGATTGTCTCTCTCCAAGCAGCCACAGTTCAATCCCAATATCCATCCATCCATCCATTTTCTATACCGCTTATACCGTCAGGGGTCACGGGGGTGCTGGAGCCTATCCCAGCTGTCACTGGGCGAGAGGCGGGGTACACCCTGGACTAGTCGTCAGTCAATCGCAGGGCTGACATATGGAGACAGACAACCAGGCACGCTCACATTCACACCTATGGCCGACTTAGAGTCATCAATTAACCTAACGAACATGTTTTTGGTAGTGGGAGAAAGCCGGAATACTTGGGGAGAACCCATGATTGCACAGGGAGAACATGCAAACTCTGCACAGAAAGGCCCTCACCAGCAGGGGCACCACCATGCAGCCCTAGAGCCAATATCATTTACTATAATTTTATTTTCTTAAAGTGTCTTCATCATTCTTAAATCATACTCCATGTTAAAAGTCCATTTTTGTTTCTGCCTCTTAAAAAGGCAGAAATTGTCTGATGTTTATTTTTCTAGGCTACATAACAGGAATGTAGAGTAAAAGGTTACAATTTAAATGATTCATTAAAGAAAGAATGTAACAAGTAAAATCTGGGGTTCTGGTTATTGAGTTTTTTTGTACAAATTGCAGAAAAAGTTACTATTCAATAAAAAATTATGGCGTAAATGCCATGAGAAGTTTAAAAAGGGTCAGATTTTTACTTTCAGTTTGGCTTCAAGATAAAGATTTACACATCTTGATTGAAAAGGCCAGTAATTTGTTTATCACAATCTATTTCTATTCTATTTCATAATCTATTTATTGATCATACAATTAAGCAGTGATATACGTTTTACCAGCCTGAAAGATTCTAGGCTTTTGAGAAAAAATTTAGGGCTTAAGCCCTGTAAGCCACCTCCTTGCTCCGCCTATGGTCTTTACTGCCGAACAGATCCAGATGAAGGCATCCAAGATCAGTTCCGTGGATATCAAATCGTCTTAAAGAGTCATCAGAAAAGTCTTTCATAACCAGCCAAAAACTCACAGGAGCTTTAAGTTGGATTTCATATAGAACATGTAAGATATTCCTCTTGTGTTTTTACTGCATCAGTTGCTGACTCCTTCGTAACTATCTAGTGAAAGATTTGCAAACTGCACTGTTCAGATTATCTTTGGGTCAAACATCTTTTCTCATATCCTTTAAACTGTACAACTGCAAGCAAATATATAGCATCGTAAAGAACAAAACTTGATAAAGAAATAAAAACATTCAATGCTGACACGAGTGTGAAGTCAAAATAATGGTGAAGGTAGAACATGATTGAGAACATCATGTACTGGAGCCTCTGAGAGCAACGCTTAGTTCAATTATATAGCTCATTTATTGCATCTAAAGGCCCTGCACCTTTCTGTTCAAATATTCACCTTGACAGTTGTGCACAAGGCCATATTCAAAGTTTAATTTCCTCCATTAATCCTTCCCTGCCTGCTACAGCACTTTATAGAAACTATTTCACAGCTCTGAGCTGCGTTCAGCAGCAGCAGCACTGAAGCACAAAGGTCTCTGGCAAGGCTCTTTGAATTGACTTAATATTTAGTCTCATCCACTGTTTGCCTCCAGTGCTGCTTGATGAATTTCTCAGCATATGGCACATTCCTCTGCAGGTCAGCATATGGCCACGAAAAATTTAGATTTAGTTTAGATTCAAAGAAGAAAGAAAGAAAAAAAAGGAGAAAGAAGAAAACAGCCTCAGTTCTCTCCTTCTCCCTCCCCCTCCCCTCCTGCTCTCCCCTCCTCTCCATCCATCTGTCGCTTCCCTTAGACGCTCGGAAAGTGAAAACAGAGGGAAGGAAAAAAAATACGTGAAACATCTGATGAAACCCACGATGGTTTGCGGGAGCTGATAGCCTCACAGTGTGCCACTTTGTGTGTGCATGTGACCATGTGCATGTGTGCACACTTCGTCTCATGCCAGTCTGTGTGTTTTGTGTAAACGCACACATGTGTGAAAAATAATATAATTAATTTATTCATGATTTAGATGGTTTAGTGGAAGCTATGTCATATTTCCCTGATTTAAAGATGCATCATTCTTCACAGCAGACTTATGACATTTCAGTGTGGCACTATCTAGATGAACAATATGGACACTTTCTGCACTGTGTAATGGTTCTTTATGGGAAAATTAAAGTCTTATCTAGCACTGCACTGAGCAGTGTTAGATAAGTGTCTAGTGGAGACTAGTGTCATGGAAAAGTAGGGTGAATCCTTTCTGACAGGCTGACATTTTAGCAAACTGCATTTGTTGCATCAATTATTAGTGCTTTTTACACAGAGGTTGTTTAAAGGGATACTTTAACATTTTGGCAAATTCACCCATTGCCATAATTCCTATAGTTAAGTAATAGGTTTGTTACCTTTAGTTGTCCGTGCAAGCTATTTTTAGATCGGCACTGCCGAGTTCAGAGCTGCTGTGCTAACTCAATGGAGACAGACTCTATTTTTGGCTGTCCCTCATCAAACTCATCAAATACACAATCCAACAACTCCAAAACGCTTTCGTGGACAAGTTGTGACCTGCACATTCACCACGCTATGAAATAATAACGTATAATTATGTAACATTACGACACATGAAGCAAATACTCTGAACTACTTTCCGAGTAAACCACTGGGCGGGTTGACACAGTGCGCGCCTGTGGCAGTGCCGTAGTTACTTGGTAGTTCCAGCTTTGCATTTAGCTTTAAAACATCTCCGTCTCGTAATGTTCCATGATTATTTCATAGCATGGTGAATGTGTAGGTCACAACTTGTCCACAAGAGCATTTTGGAGTTGTTGGATTGTGTATTTGATGAGTTTGATGAGGGAAAGCCAAAAATACCATCTGTCTCCATAGCGTTAGCTTCACAGCTGGTTTAACGGTCCCCCCAGATCTAGAAACAGCTTGCACTGACAACTGAAGGAATCAAACCTATTTCTAAGACCATAGAAATTATGGCAATGGGCGAATTTGCCAAAATGTTGAAGTGTCCCTTTAAACTTAGTATTATGGTGCTCTTCACTGCAATAAGCAGAGTATTTCTTCTTTTTTCTCATCTGCAGTATGTCTCCCTGTCATAAACAGTTTTCTTGCATCCTTTAATTGGATTAAACCTCATTAAAATGAACTGAAGAGAGAAGGATTTAAGATAGTGATAATGTTAGTTTGTTAGTAAAATCATAAGTGAGGAATTTTGAGTTTATCTATTTTGGCACTCCCTGTGGACAAAGGAAACTCCTCACTTGATCATTGTTTTTTTTCTTTACACGTGTAAGCAGTAAACCTTTGCTGAATACATAAAGAAAAAGAAAACCCTTTTCAGATGCATGCTGTCTCTGTTAATCATCTAATCAGGAACCTTCTCCCTGTGGCACAAGTTACAGGCATCATAGAGGGTATGCAATGACGTCACTTGTGCAACTGCTCAGTTGGTCATAGAGGCAAAACTGTGTGAAACACAGCTGTCTGTGTGAAACAGATGAAAACGGTGGAAAACAGACTCATACTTGCTTATTTTGGGGATATTTGGACTCAACAGAGATCCATACCATTTCCTAAAGACATGATGGACCGTGGTAATAAATTGAGTTTCCTGACATTTGTAATGTACCTGATTTTAGTACACAAAGCAGAGACTGAAGGCTAGCATCAGCCCGCTTCTTCAGACATTGAAACTGAATTATAACTAACCAAAGTTTTGTTAATACAAAACTTTATATTAGTTGTTTCCATGTATCTCAGTGATTCATTTGCTCATTTTTACTTGACATGAAGGAAAATAACTTCAGTATTCAACCAAATAGAAATCAGGTTAATTGGCAAAGGTCATTTTGTTTATTCTGTGATAAATACCAATGGATATTACTATGTTTTGTCCTTTTCCATAAAACAACAGCTTTGTTAATCAGACGTCATGGGACTACGGCTATGAAATACATCATTAAAGGCCTTGACAACTTAGACATTATCTCACGGAACAGTTGATCTGCTGAAATTTCGGAGGAATAGGGTGGAGTACAGATAATATATATTGTGCTGTCTACTGTAATAGCCCAGCTTCATCTTGTGGCTGTATTAACGTACCGTTAAGACTACTGCTAACTCTCCACCGATTTTTGTCACCACTTTGAGCTTTCTGCTCAGCGGCTGGAATGGTGGAGACCTGTGCTGCTGTGATGTCACATGCGTACCCTCTATACTGACTGGATATAAATGATCTTGTTACTGATTGTCCTGTTGTGTCAGTAGGCTATTAAAACATTAAACAAGTATTAATTTCAGCAGGCTTCAAATCAACCCAAAACTCTTGATGGGAGCTGTAGTGTAGTAGTCCATGTTATTGAATTGTATAGACGGAGGCTCAGTCCTGCTTCAAGTTAACTCCTACCTCTCATTTTTGAATAACCCCTTACCCCATTGGAAAAGAGGTACAAGGGAATGAATGATGAAAAATGCTCCTACAAAATGGGATGACCCCTAAAGTTTCTGATATTTCATCAATAGCCATTGACAACATTTACAGAGATAGCTGTAACAAACCTCACATTTCTATTAGAGCTGAACGATTTGGGAAGATGATCTAATTGTGAAATTTTTCCCCAATATTGCGATTGCAATTTGATATGCGATTATTCCTTACGTTTTTCCTCTTGTGTATTTATTCACAAACATAAGCAATAAATCATTATATATTATAACCAACACAATATTGGATAAAACTAGGGCTGAACAATTAAAAAAAAATAACAAATTGTGATGATTTTGACTCGTTTTGCAAATTGGACATGAATTATTGTATAGAAGAGAATGATAATCTTTATGTTACTCTCATATTTAACCAGAAAAATGTACAAAAATGAAGAAAGTAGGATTTTTTTGTAGACTATTCTAAAAATTGGGTCTTGAATGGTTACATGAATTGTAATGCATACCATCTCATCTGTTGCAAAAAAGTTTTAAACCTTTTTTACCTGCTAAAGAGGAGACTAAAGGGAGTAAAACCCCCAAAACAAACAACTGAAAGAGGCTGCTGTGAAAGCCTGGAAAAGCATCACAATAGAAGAATGCAAAAGTTTGGTGATGTCAGTGGGTCACAGGCTTGATGCAGTTACTGCAAGCAAAGGATTTTCAACTGAATATTAAGTCCTATTCACTTTAATCTGTTGAAAGTCTATCTGTTCCAATACTTTTACTCACCTGAAAATTTGGTTTCCTGTTACTATCTTCTAAGTTGTGTATCAGATCCAGATGTTAATTATTCTGGCATGCCAGATGGATTAGTTTCACACATCCATCTGGAAAACCATCCATAGCATTTGGGAAAGGGCAGAGTCTTAAAAATTAAAAAAAAAAAAAAAAAAAAAAAAAAACTCAGAGGGTGATTGGATGAATGTTCTGTCTGTGACATCTTTACGGGCCAATCAGAGCAACAAAACATGTGATGTAGCCGCTACAGAGGAGTGCCCTACCGAGAAGGAAACTCCATAGAGAACTGCATAACGCAAACCATGGCGACTGTAGACATGTCAGTACACGACTTTAGTCGTTTTTGAAAAATAAAACCACTCACTGTTATTCTTTGTTCTTCTTTTAACAAAGAAATCTTCTGATAAAACTGGTGCTTTAGCAGCATCCATGCTAATGTCTTCTAATGTCTTCAACTATAATTGCATCGGCCTCTCTTGTTGCCGCCACATCTGAAAGTACTGCCCGTCAATGCTGATTAGTCTTGTCACTTTCTAACCGGGCCCAAACGGTTCAGAAGGGAGCTTTGCAGAAGGAGTCGCCAGTGAGAAACAAGGAAATGGGCGTTTCAATCTGCTTTGCAAGACTGAGTAGCCCTTGCACTTCAAATAACTCCTCCATTTGGAGAATACAAGAATTTGGATCCCTACTCCTAGATGTGAAAAATGCAGTGTTTGGGACGAGGGTGATATTTGGACAGAACATGAGTCACAAAATGAACATTTATATAGAGGCAATGCAAATAGAGTATTTTCATTATCTGAGCATGAGTGGGTCTAGAAGAATAAACAGATTGATCCAATATAAGGACAAATTTAACCTTTTTCTCATTTTACAGCAGTTAGAGAAGGATTAGTGTTACAGAATACTAATTAAGTTTTAAAAGGTCACGATTTTATTCCCTATCAAACTCAAACATGCTTTTCTTTTTTTCATCTTTATATTCTGTGTATTTTATGTTCATGCCTTACTTTTTTTGATCAGCATTCTAGCACAAAAACATATAGATATACTCCAGATAGATCTATCTGTGTTGTAGTTATGACTGTGAGATGATTTGTATGATGAATTAAATATTTTCTATATACATATTTGAATTAAATATTTTCCAGAAATCTGATCACCTGCTGTTGATGTTTTGAGTAACTACAGCATGTGAGTTTAGTGCATGATGTTGGCATTCTTCAGGGAGTTTGTAAGTTTGTCTTTCTAATCCAATATTACCACTTCTGGCCTCAGACCTCTATTTCAGGAAAATTGCAAATTACTTTGTGATTGCTGTTATGCAGATTAAGTTAGGCTCCTAATGTCATGATTGCAGACATTGCTTTTACATACACACATCATATATGTTCTCTTCTTTTGAGGCCTGACACCCCACGCTGATTACTCATACTCAGTCTGAGGAGTGATTATTTTAAATAGCACAGATGCCTCTGAGTGTGTGTGTACTTGCTTTGAAATCAACTTTATGCTAATCCTGTTCCACGCCTTGACAGTCTTAGTGAGGAGAGACATTAGCATAACTAGCTAGTGCCGGGAACAACAGGGGGTCTGTGTGGTTCACATGCAGTACGTAGGTGTGTGTGGCGTTGTGTTTGAGGTGCGTACGTGAGAGAAAAGAGCTTTAAAGAGCCAGAAAGTCAGTCTTCTCCCTCGTTTGCTCTTTGCTAGTGCCTAAGCTGGGAGTGGGCCTCCATGTGATGCTGCCGGATTCTCATTTACACCTGCAGAGGTGTGGGATCTGGGAGACTGCTGCACACAAACACAGAGGAGACCTTTCCTGAACCATGAAGCATATGGCTGAGAGAGTGTGCTTGAGTTGTGACTCCAGTTGACATCAAATCAAAGCTAAAGGTTCAAGCTTCATTATCGCTCATGTAGCTTTGGTGTTTCTGACATTTTTTCATGCTACTGAGGAGGAACAGTGGAGGTTGGCAAAGTAATAAAACGTAATCATAGGTAGAAAACTGGTTATTATGTTGACCAAAATTATGAGGGTCAACTTACTTTTTAATGAGGAGGACTAGACGAGGAGTTGCTGAAAACTGATCTTTGGTGTAAAAAATGGAAGAAAATTAAGTAGAGTTTTTGATCAGGACAGTGGTTCTCAACTGGTGGGTTGGGACCCAAAAGTGGGCCACTGAACTGTTTTTAGTGGGTCGCAACTTTTACCTCTTAAAAAATGGTTGTTAAAGTCTATGAGGTACTGAATATTACTAGATATACATCCATATAGTTTATTTTTACTGTTATAATGGGTAAATGCCAACATTTTTGCAATATTTAATTAATTTATCTCATTCTCCTTGGGTAACATAGTCACTTTTCCCATGATAATGAGGTAATTCCTCAAGCTCTTGTCTTTTTTCATTTAACTATTTGTTCCATTCACAATCTAAACAAACACATATTTTATTAAATGAATAGGATAGGTTTGAAATGTTATGGCATTTTGGTCCTGAATTGTCATTGAAGAGATGGTGGTGGGTCCTGTAGCTACACCAGTTGAGAGCCGCTGGTTTAGGAGATGCTCAAAAACTCACCAAACCTTACAGAAAATTGCCCCCTAGTGGAAATTATTGTATTTTGGTGGAATCAGGCAAGTTCATAAAGCAGGGTCCCCAAATGTGAGATAGGGAACTGGGTAAGAGCTATGCACATGAAAATCAATACATATGTTAGATTAGACAGAACAAAAGGTCTTTTGGGGTCAAATATACTAACCTTGCAAAGCAGATGGATACGCCTGTTTCCTTGTTTTTCACTGGTGAATCGATCCTGCAAAGTTCCCGTTTGACAAGACCAATCAGCGACGAGGGGCAGTACTTTCAGGCGTGGCGGAGTCGTAATGTAAGTGAGCAGCAACAAGAGGCCGATGCAATTATGGTGGAAGACATTAGCGTGGATGCTGCTAAAGCGCCAGTTTTATCAGAACTTGACGACATTTCTTTGTTAAAAGAAGAACAAGGAGCAGCAGGGAGTTGTTTTATTTTCAAAAACGACAAAAGTTGTGTACTGACATGTCTACAGTCCCCATAGTTTGCATTTTTCCTTGGTAGCGGCGCATGCACAACTCGAAAGCGGCTGCGTCACATGATTTGTTGCTCTGATTGGCCCATAAAGATGTGACAGACAGAACGTTCATCCAATCACACTCCAAGTTTTTTTCAAATCCTCTGCCCTTTCCCAAACGCTTAGTAGAACCTTTTCCAGATTGTGTGTCAGGTTACAAATATATAGGATGTGCACTACAAATACCTAAATGTCAAATTTTGACGTTTTGGGGCAATTTACAAGTTTCATATGAACTAGTCTGAGGGCTCTGCAATGGGTCATCGTAAGCCCTACAAAAAAAACCTCTTGGGCCCATGACTTAATCCCAACAGGAAACAGAGTCATCTAAATTTCAAAATAAGGCATTTTTGATGGTACCAAATAACTTTAACCTATTAATAGATTAGTAAACAGTAATTTTAAAACAGCAATATCACACTTAACACTCTCACGTGCAAACATCTCATCATACACTGTAAAAAAAATTCCGTTAAATTTACGGTAAAACGCTGGCAGCTGTGGTTACCAGAGATTTACTGTAAAAATTACGGTGAGAATGTATGAGAAAAAACGGTGTTTTCATTCTACAACTGTAAATATTACAGTTCAAACCTGTTTTTTTTTTAACTGTAAATTTCTGTTAAAAAAATACAATATTGTAACCGTTTATACAAGGATTTGCTGTAAAAATAACAGTTATACTGTAACCATATTTACGGTAATTTGCTGTACAACTTACTGTAATTTGATGTAGAAGTTACAGCTCTATTACAACATTTTCTACAGGGATTGGCTGTAAAAATAATGATAATGAAACAAACCTGTTTACGGTAAATTACTGTAAAAACACCAGAAATCCTGTAAACCTAAATACAATCTATCTCAGTAATAAAAACAGTAGACCCGTATAATGTTAAGCGGTATTTTATTATAACTACTTAAATATTACAGTAAATTACTGGCAGCTGCGGTTACCAGAAATTTACCGTAAAAAATACAGTACAAAACATGAGAAATTACAGCTGATATTTGCAGATTTTACGGTAGTAGCAAAATACTGCCCAACTTTAAATTTTACAGGAAATTACTGGCAGCTGTGGTTACCAGAAATTTACTGTAAAAAATACAGGACAAAACCTGAGAAATTACAGCTGATGTTTGCAGATTTTACAGTAGTAGCTTAATACTGCCTTACTTTAAATTTTACGGTAAATTACCAGCAGCTGTGGTTGCCAGAAATTTACTGTAAAAAATACAGTACAAAACATGTGAAATTTCAGTTAATTTGCTAGATTTTTGCAGTAGTGCCCTAATACTCCTACTTTTAACAAAGGATTCAAGCTCTCTGATAAACAATAAGAAACTCTGCAGTTATATGTTTGCAATAAAAAACCTTTCAACACATCTGATAACTTGTCTGTATACTCACAAAGCAGTTTAGATCTTGGAAAAAAAAGCTTGTGTCCATATGTATGACAGGTAGTCCTTGGTGTAATGCATGAAGATGAAACAAAGTCACTTGCCCCTAAATGATTCAAGAGTAATGAGTCCAGTCTTGACTGAAGAAGGCCTTCCACTTGGGAAGCTTCACATGGCCAAGAAACTTCATCTTCTTGAAGACTCGAGCACAGTTCATCAGGTGTTCTACTTTGGACTGGCTCCATCCTCTCTGCAGGAAGTACAGATACAAAACAAAGTTAGAGTGATTCAGTGCTTCAGTTTAATGCCTACACAGATGTAAATTTGAGAAAACTAGGCTCTAATAAGCCATGCTTACAATCAGCACAACAGAATAAAATAAACAGTGTGTACAGTACATACAGATCGCTTCTATAATAGAATATGGTGGAGAAACGCAAATGTACCCACAAGTGCCAGCTATTAAGTCAGCAATCACCTAACAACAGCCAATTACTTTTTCCGTTATTGATTATAATGAGACAGTTATGACATATTAATTGCAATTTGCTTTTCCTTTATAGTTTAGAGCTGTGGTGCCCAGGCTTGTATCCACTGAGCTCCCCCCTCCTTCACATATCCAAGAAGATATGGACCCACACAAAAAAGTGACATAGCTATTGCTGTAAAAACTAAACATAAATTTGAATTGATGTCATTATTTAAAGCAGTTTTAATTTTGGCAGATATTTTTAATTTTAGTCTTAGTTTTAGTCTTTAAGTGAAATGAATTTAGTTAGTTTCAGTCACATTTTAGTCATTTCTGTCCATTTAGTTTTAGTCCATAAAAAGTCCTCACATTTTAATGCTTGGACTTTTAGTCCAAGCATTTATTGTCTTGCTTAAATCTGGTACCAAGTCATAGTGGGATGTTCTCTGCACCCTGCCAAACCTGGGGTCCCTGCTTTCTACAGCTGAGAGACAGAAGAGCTACAGCTGCATTGTTTTTTGACAGAATTACCCACAGTGGAGAGATATCATGGATTTTGAATGTCCGACGAAAACTACATTACATTCTAGTCAAAAACTAAACTTAGTTTTTGTCAGTTTTAGTCATCACAGATCTATTTTTGTTAGTCTTAGTCTAGTTTTTGTCATGGAAAACAAAGCTGTCGATGAACATTTTTAGTCATAGTTTTAGTCGACGAAATTAACACTGGTTTAAAGCTACACACAATAGCCCAAACCACAAGTGTTAGCAAAAGACCTTGGTATGAACCATTCATAAGGGTTATATTGTGATTTTAGGTAGTTGAACCACAAGATAAATATTTGCAAACTATGCTCTTTATTTATATATTTACTTGTAAGACCACCCAAATAAATATAGAATTTGCTTTTACATGTAAATATAATATATAATTTTATATATAATTTCTATATAATTTCCCTTTGGGGATGAATAAAGTTTTATTGTATTGTATTATTATATTGTATTATTAGGGTAAGCCTACCCATTAAGCCCAGGCACCATTTAAGCCCACTTGCGACTTTGAAGTCAATTAAAAAAAAAAGAAGAGGGGCCTGTCTTATGCTATACATTATTTTGTCCAGTCACACAATTTCTTAATTATATGTCAGTTTTTGTTTGACACAATCACATTTGTAGATATTGAATAAGGCCCGCCTACATTTGTGCAGTCTCTAGGAGGCTCAGATAAAGTCGCCTCAAAACTTTGGTGTTTTGGGACCCTCAGAAAAAACCTCTTTTCAACCATTTTCAGCCACTGACTTGTTAAGTACATTCATATTATGTAATTTGAGAGATTATTGATTTGTTTTTTTGTGTATAAACAGGTAGTTTTTTGTAATTTCTTACTATTTAGTTTTATGTGAAAAGATGAGTCATGCTAGCGTAGCAAGCTAATCACTAGTCAATACATGTAGCCCTACTGATAGATACACTGCTTAATGATTAAAAATGATAAGTACACAAACTAAGTGTTTTCTGATTCATTTTACATAAATCTTACATAAAACTTTGAACAAGAATTCCTTGATAATTCAGAAAGTTTGGCAGAAGAGGAATAACTGTGATGGCCAGTTTTACAGCATATTTAGGCTACAGGCATTTCTTTAAACATTTGTTTAATTTTGGTGAGAACATATTATCTTCATTTCCCTGGTAGTCACTGTAGTACCATTTAAGCCCAGTGTGTTCCATTTAAGCCCATCTGATGTGTTTCAATAGAAAAAAATGAAATTTTGAGGTTTGATAGCTTTTCGCTGTAATCATGTTGGATGTTGTTATACTAACTTCATTAACATGAGTACATCACAGATCACACACTGACCAGAAGAATTGTTATGTCAGTTAATTTTGCATAATCATTTGTTTATAGTGAGAAAAATGCCAACAAAAAAGAGGAATTACAGCAACTGTCCTAAAATCATCATTGTTACAGCCAAACATTAAATCCAAGTTCAATAAGATATTGTTGATTCACTGTAATGTCATTTAATACTTTTAAAAACAAACACATATTTTTTATTTTGTCAATATTGAATCAAATTTTGTCAATATTAAATAAAATGTTCAATGAAATGTTAAATACTGAAGCCAATGAAAATTAGTTTTAGGCCTACTTAGTCATGTTTGTGGTGGTCCATTGTTACAAGCCAAACATTAAAGCCAAGTTCAAAAAATAAATTGTGTTTAACATGTATAACATGTTACTGAATTAATATATGTTTACTACTTGAAAAATGTAATAATTTTTTAAATTTCTGTCAATAAACGTGGCTGTGGGCTTATTTGGAACACACGTGGGCTTAAATGGTACTTAGGTACCAATTAAGGCCATGCCAGACTTTGACTTTATTCATAACATTTCTTTAATTTGTTCTTTAAAATATGCATAAGTAAATAAATATACCTTCAAATGAGGGATTAATCCTTCATTCTAACAAATTATCATGTTTATAAACCATCTTAGTGTCTATGAAAAATACGTGAACTTAGATTTTGGTGGGCCTAATGGGTACACTTACCTAAATGCTTTGGGGTACAAAAGGATTTTGCTGTAACAAAGATGATGGGCGCTGAATTTTAAATCAATCATAATGAAAACGTATGACTCACACAGAAAACTGTATTGGCCCCCATATGGTGTGATCATCAGAACACTGAGAACAAGCTGGACAAAGCAGTGGCATGGCAGTATTCTGGGTATTTCTACATGACCAGATTAATGCAGTGCTTGGTGTAAACTACATAAAATAAACATAAAATGGCTTCATGTTGCTTAAAGAAAGATTAATCTAAAGAATTTATTGAGGTATGTACAAATGCTGTGCAAGGCTTACCATTATTAATCCTTGATAACTGGCATCTTTTTAGAAGAGTGGAATACCGGAGACAGTATAAAGTAATGGAGTCCTAGTCACCACTAGCAGAAGAAACAGGACCTTAAAAAAGAGTAAGGAAAAATAGAAAGACAAGGTAAAGCACCAAATCATGTCAACTTAGAAGTTTTGAACACTTATGTATGCACTGATTGCAAAGTACTATCGAATTTTGAATTCACTCAAAAAGGAGGGACCCAATCTCTTCTTGTCCCGTGAGCTGAATGTCTTGTCACATCCCTTGTGTTTTGTGGCAGAAGCTACAGCAGACACAAAATGCAGACATATATGTAGAGTGATCCAGCTGTCAAGCAGTTATCAGACGGGTGTTGCTGTGTTTATATGTTCTTCTAAAATCAACACTAAGCTGTGACTGGTGCCACCCCCTCCATTTAGAGTGTGTGTTGATCCCACAGCTCTGTAAGTCATCTTGCTTGCCCTTGCGCTTTTTCTGCTCACAACAGTTTTGGTTTAGAAAAAAATGCTGCACATCTATTTCTTTTTTGTTTTTTAAATTTGAAAATTTGGATACTATCAAACCTAAAAATCTGAACCAGAATCTTTATTGTCATTGTACACAAGTACAACGAAATTTTGCACAGTTCCATTCAGTGCAATTATTATTACCTCTGCCAAGGAGGTGATGTGATCGGCAGGGTTTGTTAGTTTGTTTGTTGGCAACATAACCCAAAAAGTTATGGATAGATTCTGATGAAATTTCCAGGGAATGTCAGAAATGGCAAAAGGAAGAACTGATTTGATTTTGGGACTGATCCAGATCATCGTCTGGATCTAGGAATTTTAAAGGACTCTTCACTATTGGGAGATAGGGCTAATGGCGGAGGTCTGCGCTCTCTGAGTGCTTTTCTAGTTTATTATTGCAACTGCTCTGGGATATGTGCTGTTTTTCAGTCTGTTAGTTTTGGCTCTTATTGTCCTGAACCGTCTTCCTCAGGATAGCAGTTGTTACAGGTGACGATAACACAGTTATAAAAATAACTGATATTGTATCATATGATGCACACGGCTGGAAGGAAATAAAACATTTTGCCAGCATTACACTATACCATATAACTACCTCTAAAGAGGAAAAATTATTACCTCTGTAGGAACTCCTGAGTGGATCCCAATGCTGGTCAATGCATAGCATGAGCTGCCTTGAAGCCTAGCAAGAGGCTCCTGGGAGGATGATAAAAGTAGAAAAGAATTACAAGCAAATCATCCATTACCATCCAAATGAGTCCTTAAAGTGTTTCTGAGATCCACTACTACAAAAACAATACATGGGGCAGGCTTTCCACTGGTACCCCATCTGGCAAGAATGTTTCAACAAGGCAAAAGAGGTTGTCTTCTTTTTTGTCGAAACAGGAGAGAAGCCCTTTATGTCCTCTGAGCAGCCCTCCAACTGTCCTCTCTGAATCTTGAACTTTGTGGCATCCTGCAAAAATCAAGTGAGCAATTAAATCTTTAGTGCCATGACACTGACGTGCACATATCCCCGTTGTGCATTTAGGAGGTGCTGGAACCAACAGGTAGTGCCCAGGACCACCACAGTCCACCACCACACTATCCCCCTTATTCCTGGGGCCGCTACTGCAAATGTGAATATGGGCGAAACTTCCGGTGCCAAAACAGAAGTAGGCTACATTAAATACATGTATTCTAGTACAGCAACTAACTATAGACGCTAACAAAGAACGACAGTTGTTTCAATAGGAATTCTTCTGGAATTTGTAAATATTTATATTTTTGTTATCACATGTTCACATTGTTTGTATTATAAGCTGTAGATAAGTAAATAAGGTGGATACCACATTATTCCTGGGGGTCTACTGTAGCTATGAATGGAAGTGGAACTTCCAGTACAGTAACAATAATAGCAAAAACATGATTTTTCCAAAGGCTTACTAAAGTGATTTAGTGTCAACAGTGGTTGTTCTGAAATAAATAAATATTTGCTGTAATAAATACTGCTTCATTTTTGTTAAATCAATGAGCTGAAATGTTTTAATCATATTTTCTGTAATGCTCAGTACCTGCTGCTATGTTCATGGTACTAATATTATGACAAAGTTAAATATGTCTCTCACAACATGCTGTCCACTGTCTAAGTGCATCGGGGATGTGATTCTTTTAGTATTAATTTATCATTAATTCTTAATACAAAACTTGACATTTACCAAACTGAAGAGCTGGCAACTTGAGTCATGGATAATTTTATAAATATAATTCCCATATTTAAGAGGGATTAGTTTGTAAAATGAGAATTTCAGCAACTCCACAAACTAGAAATGTATCTTTTTATACCGATATAAAGCTACTAAAGTTAGCTAAATATGCCCTTGTAGGTTATCTAAAGTAATGTCATCAATTTGAACTCTCCAGTAGAGGCTAGAGAAATAATAATAATATTATCCCGTCTGAGGTGAAGCAATCTAACTTTATGTAGTTTGGTATTAAAATTGCTTTAATAGTCACGTTTAGCATCTCGTTTCTATGCAAAGTCCCATTTAGATAGAACGGAGCGGAAGTTGCGCCCATATTCATGGAGGGGTAGGGATAAGTTGGAAAGCCTACTTCAGGGGACTCTGAACACAGATATGAATGTGACTCTGAAGGGGAAAAATCCTTCACCTTAGGTCGCTCTGAAGCATCAGTGCTGCGGCGGGACTCTCACTTTTTGGCTAGGGGACATCAGGGTCCTCACGGTCACTCCCACCTCATCTGGAAAACTCCGTCCTTTTTCTTTCCCTCTTCCCAGTGTTCCCAGTATCCAACCGCCCATTTTTTGTGCATTTTTCAAAAGTCTGAAGTGGGCGGAGTTAGCTCTGAGCTTGGGGTTCACTTATGGTCCCCAACACAGCAAGTGTTAAACGTTCTCCACGCTAAAATGACAGCAAAAAATACAAATCAAACAGCAATGTTGGCTGGTCTAGAATTGAAACAAAATGCCTCCTGACCCATTTAACTTCTACCTATAAACACGTGGTGTTACTAAATGAAAAGAACTCAAGAAATATTTGACACTACGACAAAAGAAGCTCTACATACCTTACCAATAGCTCGTACGCTGATGCTCCGGGTGACGTCGAATTAATACACGCCAATGTCCTGCTTTGTATTCCATCTTCGTTTGCAGCTCGTTCTACGAGCAGACAGCAACTTTATGAAATATTTCCACAGAAGACACGAAAACGCTGTAGTTTACCAGGCAGCCGTTGGCGGTTTGATTTTCCAACGAACCACACACGCATGCGTATAAGGTCCTTCTTTCCTCGCGCCTGCGCGAAACCGTATTCGCGCATGGCAATTGACTGCAACCACAGTGCGCAAACGCATTTCGAGAAAGCAGTACTGTTTGTGTACGTGGAAGGAGGTGACTGAAAACTGTTCACTCTGTAGCTCGTTTCCAAATTGTTCCATTTTTAAACACCCAAATCGCTGTTCTAGTACAGACAGAATAGAAAACGTTCCTGTGTAGACAGGGTTGAACAGTTTTTCAAAATTATTTTTATATATTTATTTTTTATATTGATACAACTTTATTGAACAGATTCCAATAGTTAATACAGCATTGGCACATGAAACAAAACGTATTTACTAGACATAAATAACCCCACATACAGGTAAAGAGAAGTTTAGATTAAATTACATAAGGTATGAGAAGTACATTAAAATTTCAGAAACTAAACCATGGTTTCATATTGTATTTTTTTTTTTTTAAGAATTTTTTTTCCCTTAGAAATCAATTTGATAGACTATATGTACAGTTCCCATTCATTTTTAAAACTGATTATGGAGGGTTTCTTGTCATTCTATTTGCATTCATGTTTAAGTTGTTTAACCAGTAAAAATAACTATTGTATTTATATAATGTATATACTATATATTCAACTGTATTATATACATATTATATATACAGTATGTATCTCTCTCTCTCTTTATGTATATATAAAATAGTTCTTGTTATATTTCCTATCGGTAATATGTGTCATCCAATTTCAGTTCTGAAAGATTGACTGAAACATTAAAGTACATCAATGTATTTTGTGTTAGATGCATTAAAGGAAGTGGAATGGCTTTACAAATGCAATGGCATTCTTTGTGAGAGCAATTAACATCATTCTTTTCCAATAAATCAGATAAACTAAAATAATTGACCACTTTCATCCATCAAATTAAGAACAAACAAAATGATGTTTGGTACCATTCTTGGTTTCAATAAGGTTTTCATATTAACTGTAACTGTCCGTTTATTTCACAAGGCAGCATCATGTGGTGTAGCACTGAGAAACAAATGTGAACATAACAACAAATTGGTGCTTGTTCACAGGTTTTGCAGGTTGACAGGTTTTTACTGTATTTTCTACAGAACTTTCCTGATCATGCAGTATTTTTAACCTCTTGTCCCTGCTAAAATTACGGTATGTGATTGCAATTTTTTTCACAGATTTTTACTGTGAATTTAAATGTACATGAGAGAAAAGTCTGTAATTTTAACAAAATACTACTGTAATTTTTAGAGTAATTGCCCGTCTTGAAGATTACAGTATTTTTCCTTTATTTTCACAATCTTCTTTCGTTTAAACGGTACAATTTTGTAATTATTACGTACTTTAATTGTAAAAATTTATGTTTCATACCGTTGCTTGATTTACAGCAATTCTGTGTATTTTATACAGTAATATATGTTTATTTGTTTTACGGTCTTTTACTGTTGCTATTTGACAGTCTTTTGCCGTATTTTCTACGGACATTTTTTACAGTGTAGTCTCCACTACTGGCAATGGGAAGTGACACAGTTGGGCCATTTCTTCATTCCACTCTTCTTCACTAAGTTGAAACAATCATGCTCAGATTTTGATGAAAGGCCTAAATATTTCTCTACAACACTGACATGTCTTATGAAATGATACCTTTCTGCCAACGGTGAGCATTTTGATATCCTGCCAATTACACAGGAAGTTGCAATAACTCTCATATGAAACATCTGATTTGCTTCGGATTTCAACTGTATGATCATGGTCTGCCCTTCTATATATTAATAGGGTAATTTCATCATTTTGTTATAGCGCACCCTAGTGGCCACAGGAAGTGACACAAATGGGCCATTTCTTTATCGGCAAGCAGTTAATTATTTCGCCTTTTCACAGGAAGTCATTGTAACTCTTATATGAAACTTCTTGCATCAAATCTCTCATGATTAGGGTCTGCTCCTCTACATATTTAAATGTGTATCTAAATGTATATTACAAGTTTGGCTAATGTGCCACTGATTAAAAAAGCAGAAGCATCTCTGAAATATAATGCCTGTTTTTTTTCCCATTGTACATGATAAATAACAGTCTTTTAACATGCTTTCTGTGCTCTGCTGTGGCACACAGCACGGGTTGCTTACACCCAATTACTCCCACACTTCCGCAGTTGCGACACACCCTGACATGCGCCGGGGTGTGAGGGCCCTTCAGTGCTTCCTGCAGCCCTAGTTGATCTTCGATTGCATCATTTATCCAAAAGTAAACCAATAAATTTAGATCCAGATTAAGTGGGATTCTTCCTAAAACCCACTACCAACTCTTTTGTTGTACATACGAAGACCAAATTTAAGATAGCTGTCGATATTAAAACTAGTAGAAAGCATAAACTGATGATATTTTCCTCACTTTTATTGTTTTGCCTCTCTCTCCATGTCCTCCTCCTCCTATCTGCTCCCGTTTGTTTGTTTTATAACATGAAGCCGAACTCCCAGCAGGACACTTGAGGCGGGCAGAGCTGACACACAGTCTCACAGACAGACCTCATAGCTGCTGTTGGCACCACGCCATCCTGTCGGGGTCTGTCTATGTGTAAGGGGCGAGCTGTCTGCCCTCATCAGTGCCAACATGTCGCCTATATGTACGCTGCTCCAGGGGGATCTGTGTGTGAGTGTGTTAGAGCCGGCGTGTGTGTGCACCCTTCTGTTCAGCCCTTCACCAATAGGACACCCAGTGACCATGTGGGGACAACAACAAAGCTCATTACGCTGCTGACCCCAATCCCATTTGATATCTGTATTCACATCTATAAGCTCACATGAATATACATGCATGGAGACACTTTTACACACATGCAGGTGCAGACAAATGTGAAATTTTCATGCATTGCCTCTATACTGTGCAGAAATCTTCAGGGATGTTTGTGCACTTGCTGTAGAAACTTGACATTCAAAGAAAAAGTTAGATTTGCTCCTAAAGCTTTTGCATATGTTCCTTTGTTCATGCTGGGAAGAAAACATTAATAAACAAAATATCACATACCATAACAAGCCTAAAAGCACCTCATATGTTCACTCAATTGATCTGAGGTGTTTCAAACAGAATGATATATATTCCTGTTACAAGCCTAGAAGGGATGCATATGTTCATGAATAAACTATAACATACCGTGTTATTCAGAGGTAAACAAGTTTCAGTGCTGTAAATAAGTTACATTTATGACCACAGTGGAAAAAATTTCAGTAAGTATGTGTCCTTCACAGGAGTTATGAACAATTAATTTTGTTTTGGTGCACACAAATGCACTAGTGCGTCATTTTTGCGTATTAAAGGGCAGTTTTATCTGGTTCTTTTGACAAAAGCATGAACATTTTATATGATTACAGTGCATGATAGATGAAACAATAATGAACCAACCAACTGTTACGACTTCTACTTCTACTTTTACTGAAAGCCAGACCTTTAACTGGACTGGATGAACTCCCTTCAGAGACAGATTTGCATCGGGCGTCCCTGTGGTTAAGATGAAATAAAAGGTTCTGTCATGTTTCTCACTGGGGAAATCTGATCTTAAATATTTGAAAATGAAAGCAAATCTCTTACAAATCTGCTTTCAAATTGGAAACAGATTGGAGTTTATGAAAGGCGTTTTCAGCCTTTAAACCTATATGGATATATACATATTACTTGCTGTGCATTACTTACGTACAATCACAGCACCAATAAACCTGATTTCCCACTCTGCCCTTGGGCAGCAGCTGCACATGTTGTGCTTGACTAGTCAGATTAATTTAGGCTTTTCTTCCTGCAACTATAGAACTATAATAATAATGTTGGAAAATCCTCTTACAGTATTCACACATCACACCTTCCTATAGAAAAGTGAGGCTAGCTGTAATTGGTAGGCATCTAGTGAGCTGCGCAAGAGTCATCACTGCTTACAGTCACTTCAGGGTTAACTTTTGAGTTTAATCCTGGTCCTAGCATAAAAAGGAACTAGGATTGATACAAACCAATGTGATCTTGTCATTTAAAAAAAGCCACAAGCTGTCTAACTCCACAGCCCTGTAGTGGTAATTGCCCTTCTCTCTTATGATGACTGGCATTTGCACATAACACTGACACATCAGTCCTTGCTGGCATTTACAGATGAGGCAGAGGGGGCAGTGTCTTATGAACCCATGCCCCCCTGCAAAGACAAACACACACGTGCTTCAGCTTCATCCTGCAACGGTGCAAAATGAAAGGTTGATTGCAGCACATGTGCATACACAAATTGTCTTTGCAGATCCTGTGTGTGTACGTGTGAGTGCATAACAGACCAGGTCTTCTTGTCCCCCAGGCAGCCGTGTCGGGAAGCGTTGGAGTCGACAGTGAGCGCGCTCAGTAGGCCCCCTGGGCCACGGAACACTGATCTTTATGTCAGCTCAAAGAAGTGGAATCACCCTTTTCACTGTCACCCATTGTGTGTGTGTTCAAGGGTGCTCATGTGTGTGTGATGGCAATAGTGGTGAGAAGACAAGAGGAGTCGGCCTTACTTTGAACTCTGTCACTTTGTTGTAAGTCACTGCCTCGGTGCTGTCGGTGTTCTCTCTTTTTCAGCTCTCACTATCGCTGCAGTTTTACCTTCATCTCCTGTTTCTTAACACCAACTGCTTCCTCCTCTTTAAATAAATACCTGCTTTCTTTTTACTCAGGGATACTCTTTAGATAAAACAAAACTACAATAGACAGTTTTATTTTTCTCTAATTACAGGGATTGGCAGCAGGTGTTATTGCAGACATCCATACGTCCCTCCCTCAAGCTCTATGCATGTGGTCTCATAACAACCTGAAGCTCTGATCACCATTAAAAAGGTGTTTGATCTCAAAACTCACGGGAAGGATCCTAGCATCGCGGCTCCTTCCACTTCTCAGGCAGATTCCTGTGATCCTGATTCTGGGTGGGGTTGAAGTAAACATACTGTTTCCACTGCCGTCAATCAATAGACAGGAGTATCAAAAGAATATAGGAAAAAAATGCATCCTTTAACATCCATGTGATCTTCTTACCCACTGACTAATGGGGTGGTTTTCCTCTCTACAGCCCATTACCCTTTGGTCATTTAGTGGTAACTGTTTAGTTCTCCTTCAGTGACTACAATGACACTTCTCTTTCATTATTCAGCAAAGCGTGCTCTCATGCATTGAGGAGTGATCTTTGACTCCGTGGACCTGACCTTAAACCTGCCGATTTCATCATGTAAGAGGTGCCAATATTCAGCCTTTACTAAGACTGTCAATAATCAGCATTTGGCAATTAAAACAGGAAATTAAACCTTAATTGGGCTGGTGGACAGCTTCATCCGGATCAATGTTTTCTTTTGTAAGAGTGTGTCAGGTTTTGAAAGGTATTTAATTGGATTCAAAGTGTTCAAGTGATTGTCTCAAGCATAATACTGCAGTTCCTCACATGTCCACTTGATGTCCCATGTTCAGATTTTTACAACAGAAATACATGTTCATAGCCTAATTTTAAATAAGACCTATGCCTATATGCACACATTGTATAGGGGTTTAATTTTTTTTTTTAGAATAAATCCATTTTATTGATGCTAAGAGTTTTCCATAATTAGGAGTGTGACTGATCTGACTTTGCTGATGATACTGTAACCCTTGCAGACACTGTAGATGCCAGTGCGCGGGGCTCTTAAATTGCTGAGCAGGAAGGCTGAACCACTAGAACTGTGCCTTGGATGCTGCCATCTGATCTGTGTCTGTGAATGGTGAGACTGGTGGAAGATACAGTACAATACAATACAATAACTTCATTTATCCCCAAAGGAAAATTCATTTGTCTGGAAGTCTCATCTGTTCATGGTAGCATTATATAGTCTTACAGCTGATGGTATGAAAGATCTTCTAAATCTTTCTGTCCTGCAGTGAAGAGAGAGGAGCCGTCCACCACCGTTGTTTCTTTGGTCATTTAGGGAGATCTGAAGTGGATGATCCATGTTCCCCAGAATGGCCTCCACCTTCTTCATTGTGCATCTCTCCACCTCATCCTCCAATGAATTCAACTTGATTCCAACCACAGAGCCAGCTTTTTTCACCAGTTTGTTCAGACGCCTTGCATCCTTGTGTTTTACACTGCCTCCCTAGCAGACTGTAGCATAAAACAGAACACTTGCCACCACAGACTGATAAAACATCTGCAGCATCTTTCTGCAGATGTTTGTTGGTCGGAGTCTTCTCTGGCAAAAGAGGCGGCTCTGCCCCTTTTTGTAGATGAAGTCTATGTTTTTAGACCAGTGCAACTTATTATCCAAGTGTACCCCTAATTGTTTATACAATGTCACCACCTCGATGTCCACGCCACAAGTGTTCACTGGCTGAAGAGGGGGTTTGGATCTGCAGAAATCTATGATCATTTCCTTTGTCTTTGAGGTGTTGAGTAGGAGGCAGTTTTTGTGACTCCAGTCACTGAAGGCACAGGCAGATGTTCAGCATTTTCCATTGATCCTCTAACTGCAAGGCTGACATCAACCATAGACTCAGCCTCATGCACAGAGATGTGGATTCACTGAACAAGGTGGTGTGGTCATAGTCAAAGTCTTTCTGCACATGGCCCGCCCGGTCTTTCAATAGACTCCTATGTTACAACTTCCCTTCGGTGGATTTTCGGGTATTACTGGAAGAATCATGTCTCTAATGCTGATGTGCTCAAGAGAGGGGATGTGAAGGGTCAGAACCAGCTCACTGCATACTGGATGCACGAAATCTGGTAGACTGGACTAGGCCTCAGGGGCATCCTCTCCACTGCCCTGTTCTCAAAGTTGAACACTTTCTGACTAAGCACTCAGAACACGGCAACAAACTCAGTTCATTCTACACTGTTAAGAATCCAACTTGATTAATGTTGAGTGAACTGACTATAAACTATCATGTGCACTTTTGATAATTAGTTGATGTAAAACATTACATTGATTCTTTGATTAATGCAGATACATACATGAAGAGAACGTAGATTTAGGTTGAGCCAATATTTTCTGAGGGGAAATAGTCAGCTCAACTACTTTAGTTGAGAAATATATATTTCTGTGTGAAAAATGTTGCCAAATGAGATTTTTATTTATGAGCATGTTATACCAACTAAATTGCAACATGAAGCACTAAATTTGCCCCTAAACTGAAAAAATTTGCGTGAAACTTGTTCCTGAACTATTTGATGTTTGGCGAATGATTGCCTATTTGTACATATCTGAATGCAAAAATATTGAGTTTACTCTTAATTTTTTTTTCACTTCACACAAATAACTTGCTCCAGTCGCCCATCAAATCATGTTTATGAAAGTGCCCACAAGATGCGAGGGGGGAGGAGTTTCCCTCTCCCACATTCGGCATTTCCGTCACTTCCACCAACAAACATGACTGGGCTTGACATGGCTTTGTAAGTGTTGTGAAAAGCCATCAAGTCATCAATCACGCTACCCGAGGCGAACTTGGGTCTACTCGCATCTTTACATTGACTTTACATGTAATCAATTCGTGCAAAGGATTTTACTCGCATTTAGTGTGAACATAACATAGTGCATTTTGCATTTTGTTTTTACTCAAGGTTCTGAGTGCTGAAAATGCTTGAATACTTTGGTTTTGTATGGAAAACCTCAGCGCTGCCAGAACAAAAATGCCAGGTGTGGACAAAGACCCTCACTCCTTTTTAGCATCCATTAATCACGTCACTGAAACAATGTCCATAATGTCTATCATCTGTAGTTTGTCTTTTAGTAAAGAGAAAACTGTGAAGATGAGATGTTACCTTATGGTTGCAGTCATTGATCCAAGTCAGATCTTTAAGCCTAAATGTAAATATTATAATTTCTTTTGTGTTTGTTGTATTTGCTTTTATGTTGTCATTTGACCACTTCTTTCTTATGCTCAAACTTATAAGTTTCTGCAGCTGTGACTCTTTTGGATCACACAACTCAATAATGCTTAATCTCATACATGTTACATCTGATGTGCTGAAGATGTGCTAACAGGGCCATGTGCTGGTTTAGTGTAAGGAATGCTCTTGATGCTTCTTAGGTACTGAAACCTGCCATAAAATGTGTCAGTCTCCTACAGAAAACACTAGATGTTGTCCTTATAACAGTGGCTACAAAAGGTTTTCATTTAGCTGAAAAATAATGCTTATTATTCAGTAACACAGTGGTAAAGATTGACCGCACATATATAATCAGATTTAGCTCTGCAGCAATCCTTTTACAAAGCCTACATCATTGTTAGCCCTCTGTTTAAAAACATACTCTGTCCTTCCCAACACAACCAGAAATGTCAATTAACGGCACAGTCCTTCATTTGAATATTTCTGATTATTATGCAGCTCCTGCTCTTACATATTCAAAACGGGGTTCTCAATCCAATTAAATGGGCAATGTGCTGTAAAGGCGTGGGCAAACATGATTGAAGGCAGAGCTTAGGATGACAAACAAGAGCAATCTGAGGGAGATGGAAAACCGCTCGCTGCGAAGTTAATGGAAGACTGTGTGATGATCACTGATGGAGCAATGGGGGGAAATGTGTGTGTGACTGTGTGTGTGCATTGTAAGACAGAGAGATAAAAAGACTAAAAGGGATGCATGAGTTCAGAGGAATAGGACAGCATATGGACTTCTGGGTATAAGTTATGAAAATAAAAGTCATGTTTGTACAGATGCAGGGGTCCTTACACGCACCTTCGTGTGTGTCAGTTTGCTTCTGCTGTGTTTGCATGAGGCAATATCTAGTTAGGAATTTAGATAAGCACAGAGACGAGGGCGCTAAATAAAGTAATAACATTTATTTTGAATTAAAAATAATTAAAAATCAGAGACAAAAAAAGCAATCAAGCTGAGGCTATGTTTTCCAGTGAATGCTATTAGGAGAGAATATCTAATTGGCTTATTTTAAAAAGAGCGACAGCCAGAGGTGACCTTTACTTCTGCAGTCAATGCATATTATATGTAAGAAAAGGAAAGGTAAGAAAAGCATACCCATCCTGTAAAATTGTACTTCAAATAAGAGGATATGTACTAATCTTGTGTCTGTCATTGTGCGCACATGCCTTCATCTTTCCTCAGTTCAAAACCCAATCAGTGTCTTTAAAAGCCGCGCTCAGGAGCAGCCTGACGCTGTTCTGTCAGACTATCCTTCTGATGAATGCCTCGGCGTCCCACCGGCTTGCTAAATATGCGCAGTGAAATGAGCTGAAACACGGGCCTTAATTAAAAAGTGGAGACCCACGAAGATGTGATTAAAGCAACGCTCAGTGGATTATAGTGACTAAAGCATCTCTGAAGGCACACAGAAAGAGAAAGAGAGAGGGGGATGAGAGAAGAAGTGAGTGAGTGATTAAAGAGACTTTTTTTGTTTTTTTTTCCTTTCATAGTTTCTCTTTGTTTACACTGTAACTCCCCATACATCTCAAGTCCTTCTCTGACATTACCAGTTATGTCTTTAGGCCCCATGTAAAGCAACTTTCTACAACAGAAGTCAACATTGAACATCAATCTCACCTTAATGTGTGTTCATCAATACAAAGATCAATGTACAGGATGGACATTCAGTTCCATACATGCTGCTGGGTGCATTAAAAGCCTTTCTGCACTACTTAGAGCTGTATTGTAGCGTGATTGCAGCATGATTAACATTGTACTATGTCCTTTTCATAGGAGTCAGCACTCAGACAGTAATGACTCAGAGTCTTTTATGGAAGCTGCATTGTTAAACAGCCATAATGATGCTCTTATTAATAATGTAAGCTTTATTAAAGAAAGATTCTCTTTTCTTTTTCTCCTCTCTTTTTCTCGGTTTTCATCCTACATTTATGTGTTTTGATTATCTGCAGGGTGATTTTGTACATCAGAAGGGCTCTCAAAAGGCAAAAATGTGAAATCTCTTGTATGTGTTTATTACTTTAGCAAGCACTTGAACAAAATTGAAGGAGCATTTCTTTAGTTTGTGTAAAAACTTGACATGACTGAACAAGCACAAGTGCTACATGAAGCTATTGGGCATAATGAGGTATTATACCACAACAAAAACTGATGACATGCTGAAACTGAGCAGAGAAAATGAGGATTTCACCTTGTTGAGGTAAGTTAGAAAAAAAAAACATTACAATTTTGTATCTACAAATTTGTCAAACATTTTCTGGTCACTGGTGTATAACCTCTTTTGGAAACACTTAATAATAACTAGTGATTCTCAACTGATAGGTCATGACCCCAAAGTGCATTGCAGAAATGGGTACATTTCAGTGTTTTCTCAATATTTAAACTCATTTATCTTGGAATAACAAAGCTAAGTTTAATAATGAGGAAATTCCTCAAGCCAAAAATTGGCAAATTTGTAAATGTTGTCTCAGGAAATGGAGTAAAATGTGTTTGTTTTGTCCCTACTCTTTGTTCCAATTTACAATCTAGCGTGTTTGTCAAAAAATATTGCATAATTGTTTTAAGCCAGGGATGTCCAACCTTTTTCAACTGAGGCCCACCTATAAAAAACACACAGAATACAAAAAAAGCTCTGCCCCAGACCGCTATTGGTACTGGTATTTGCTGCTGTCATTAATAAACGTGTTATAAATCAAGATATGTGATTTTCTGTGCTGTGTTGATGACCCTCTGAAGAGCTGTCTTTATGTGAGCAGTGCAGCTGGAAAACCACACTGGGATGCAGTATGCCAGTACACTTTCAAAGCAGCAGGTCCTTGGCCAGGGCATTGCTCTTCAGGACCCTCAGGAACTGGAGTCGCTGCTGTGCCTTTTTGATCAGCGATGTGGTGTTGGTTTTCCAGGTCAGGTCATCATCCAGGTGCAGGCCCAGGAACTTGAAGTCCAAGACCCTCTCCACACAGAGGGAGGGCCCTACTCTTACTCTCTGTGGTCAGTCGCTAAGGAAGTCCTTAATCCAAAGGCAGGTGGAATGTGGGAGGCCGAGGTTGTTTAGTTCTGATACCAGTCTGCTAGGGATGACTGCGTTAAATGCCGGGCTAAAGTCAATGAAAAGAGGCCTGGCATAACTGTTTATTTGTTCTATGTGGTTCAGGGTGGTGTAGAGGGCTATGGCGATGGTGTCCTCTGTTGATCAATTTCCCTATATGCGAACTGGTAAGGGGCAAATGTGGGTGGAAGTCCTTGGATGATGTGGCTTCTGATCAGTTTCTCGAAACATTTCATTATGACTGGAGTGAGAGCAACTGGCCGGAAGTTGTTTAGGCTGCTGATGGGGGTCTTTTTTGGGACAGGGGTGATAGTTGAGGACTTAAGGCAGGGTGGGATGGTGGCCTGAGCTAAGGACAGGTTGAATATCTTTGTAAAGACCTCAGTGAGCTGGTCTGTGCAGTCTTTTAGCCCCCTGCCAGGGATGCTGTCAGGTCCTGCTGCTGGGGTTTACTTTCCTTAGTACACCATGAAGGAGTGGCTGGTGTTGGCAGTTGGATGAGATGAGGCTGCTTCTGATGTTGTCTGTTTGAAGCGGGCGAAGAAACAGTTCAGCTCCTCTGCCAGTGCAGTTGCCATCCACAACATTAGGTCTGGGTTTGTAGTTCGTGATGTTCTGGACCCCCTGCCACACCTGCCTCAAGTTGTTGCTCTGGAGGTGGTCTTCAATTTTGTTTTTGTAGTCCTGTTTGGCCTGTCGGATGCCCCTTTTCAGGTCTGCCCTGGCTACACTGTACAGTTCCATGTCACGGGACCGGAAGGCGATGTTACTGTTCCTCAGCAGGGTCCTGACCTCTCCTGTCATTCAGGGTTTTTGGTTGGAGTACACCCGGATGTGTTTGTCCATGGTGACAGTGTCTGTGAAGTGCTGGATGTACGAGAGTACAGATGTTGTGTACTCCTCCAGGTCTTCGGACTCAAAGATGCTCCAGTCTGTGATTTCAAAACAGTCCTGCAGCTGTGAGGAGGCACCATCAGGCCATGTCTTGACAGTTTTTAAGGTGGTGGGGGCGTCTCTTTTCCTGAGGGGGATGGAGGCTGGTAACATAAACAGGGTCTGTGGTCTGACTGGCCAAGGTGGGGTGATGGTATGGACCTGTATCCCTGTTTAATGTTGGAGCAGACTTTATCTAGTAGGTTTTTTCCACGTGTAGCACAGTTTACATACTGGTAGAACTTGGGAAACACTACTTTTAAGTTTACGTGATTGAAATCCCCCGCTATTACATGTACTGCCTCTGGATATTTTTTAGCTAGGTGCTAACAGCACTATGTAGGATGCTAAGAGCCGAGTTAGCCTTAGCATCAGGAGCTATACTGCCGTGATCAGAACAGCCAATGAGAACTCATGGTGTAGAAATAAAGGTCTGCATTTGACTGTCAGATATTCTAAGTCTGGAGAACAGTGACTGTCTACAGTCTTAGTGTTATTAGCCCATCTGTCGCTGATATAGATACAGAGACCCCCACCTCGTTGTTTCTGTGAGTCCTGTTGTCTTCCAGCTGAAGCCTCAGCTCATCCATTTTGTTCACAATGGACCTGGCGTTGGTGAGAAAGAGACTGGGGAATGAGGGTTTGTGTGGTGTTTTCCTTAGCCTCTCCCATGCGCCTGCTCTGCAGCCCCTTTTCTGCTTTCTATCCCGACAATGCCATTTCCTCTTCTTCGCCGGTATTACGAACCACGGAGAGCCTGGTGTCCTGGCTATGTCCGCTTGAATGTTGTGGGAGTGGAGAAACTCTGTAGTAACAGTCCCTACTCCCTGTAGTTCCAGTAAAATGAGGTCTTGTCAGCTGTAGGAGAAGTTTGCCCGACAGACTGTGGTTGAAACAAAAGAAAAAACTAACAAAAAAAGACCAAAAGAACACTGAATGGAGGAGCTCTGAGCCGCTGCACCTGTCCACGTCGCCGTCTTAGTCACCATCATAATCAGGCAGTGTTCCGTTGCAGTTACTGGCAATTGTTGTTAGCTTTTAAGCTAGCCAGGAGTTGTGGAAACTGAGGTCTTCTTTTCACCTTTTTGGGGTTTTTCTTGCTGGAAATTTCCCGTTCTTCTCTCAAAGGTGTCCTGGACCATCCATCTTCTTTGTTTTCACAGGTTTCAACATGTTTTCAACTTAATTGTGAAAACACTACAAGTCCAAGATAAGTCCTGTTTCCTTTCAGTTCTACAGTCTAATAAAAGCAAAAGGCTAAGAATATATAACTTGAACAATAGAATTTAATACTTTTTTTCTGATCAATAACTACTTCATTGCCTTTTCTTCTTCTCCTCTCTTCTCCTCCAGGGTGACCTAGAGTCTGTATGCAAATAGCTTCTGTTTGTTTGAACATCAGGTTTCTTAGTGTATGGATGTCAGTTCCCATATTAATCAAATCCTTTTCTGTATGGTATCTGCATGTTAAGTGGGATAGAGTTAGATAACACAGAGATAGATAGGCACTGCTTTCTGTAGATAATCTCTTTAGCATCAGTGTGATTAAAGGTTGCATCTCATATCCATAAGATCCAGTCGCTCTTTTATCAAATCTCAGCTGAATGAAAAATATGTGTAGGATGAAAAGTAGGAGGAGAGGGTGAGGGTAAAGAGTGAGAGGGGGAGAAAGGAAGGATGGATTTGATTCAGGTTTATTAATAACTTCTTTCTTTCTCATTTCTTTGTACAGGGAGGAGTAAATGAGGGGACAGAAACGAAGGATGGGGGAAGGGGTCAGAGGGAGAAAGGATGGAGGGGAAAAGTGAGAAAAGAAAAAAGGCTAAGGGTGTAAAGAAAGTGTGAAAGAAGGTGTAGAGGAGAAGAAAAGAAATGACAGATTTATGCTGAAAGCTGCTGGAACACGAAAAACACAAGTTAGAAAAACAGAAAGGGGAAAAGGAAGGTCAAAGTGTCAGGGAAGAAAGAAAAAAGGAGGGAAAATACGTAAGAAACCACCAAGAACACTCGGGTGGGATGAAAGAATAAATGAATTGACAGGTAGATGAATTAAAGTCAATCTGCTCCTCCCATAATTCTCTTTAAGTGTTGGCCACTTGTCACATGCTTCACAATGATGATACAGAACACCTCGATGACACACCCCCATAACACACATACATGTGCTGTCTCCTTGCATCGTCGTTACTTCCTCATCTTCACTTGTATTACTAACGCCATCCCTCAAATGTGCCTATTACCTGCATCCCCACCCCCATATCTCCGCCTGACACCGACTCATTAACAACCTCAGCAGGCCCTCCTCACCCTTTCTTCTTCCCCCTACACCTTGTCATACTATCATACCTCACCCTGTCTATCTCTCTTTAATATTTACACATTGAATTTGTTGCTCATCTGTGGATTTACACCATTCAAACAGACACTATGTAGTGGGTGGTGACCTGGACAATAAGACACAAGATGACACTGTGCAAACTTGGAGCATGTGTGTATACTGTTTGCATAAGAGATATATTAATGTTGGTTTAAACTGCAGGGCAGTCAGCTCATTTCTGATGTTTCAGTGAGCTTGAGTTTGAAACGTTGTCATTCAGAGATCAGAGAGGATAATCATGCAGGTGTGAGGGGTTAAAGATTTTTATCTTTCAGTCTTAAGACAAGTCTTAAGATCTGAGGGTTAAATGGCTGTTGACACAACACTAACAGAATGAGCTCTTATCAAATAGAATATAAGTAGAACAGAAACACAAATACTTAGAGTAGGATGAGAAGAATTAGCTAGAGTGTTAAATTTGTTGACTAAAACTGATTAAAAATGTTTTTTTTTTTACTAGTACTTGAGTAGGTTTATTGACTACCACTTTTACATACACATAAGTACATTTTAACCAAATGAACTGTACTTTATTTGAGTACAATAGCCCTGTACTTTTTCCACCTCTGCCTCTGTGTTCATTTATTTTAACCCTCTACCTTTACAAGCCCTCCAGGGCCAGCTGCCAAGAAGCATCCCAACAGCATGATGCTGCCACCCCAGTACTTCACAGTGGTGTCCACCAATCAGCAACTTGGCTGATGTCCAAAAAAGTAGATCATTTTGGTCTTGTAAGCAAAGGCCAAAGAACCATGGAGTCTCCAACCTACCTTTTGGTGAACTCTAGGCATGATTTAATCTGGGTTTCTTCAACAGTGTGTTACGACCAGCTCGTAGTGAATTAAAGGTATTCATTACAAAAGTAAAATTGTGCTTAACAAAGGTGAGGCAAAATGAAAGGACCGCCAGGTGCTGTTCAACTAAACAAGTGTTTTAAAACTAACCGACTACTTTGTGAAACAAAATGAACACAACTCCTAACTAACTACTGTAACTAACCAAATCTAACAACCAAAAAAACAGCACCCCTAAACCTAGTGTGTCTAAACAACATAACAAAACCTACATGTGAGTGTGTGCCTAAACTAAACTACCTGGCCCAGTGAATCAAAACAAGTGCCACATTTAACAGAATCACAACACAAATTTAAACATTAAACATAATTCTAACAAAAAAGGCACAGTGGCGAGCTCAGGCACAAATGGAGCTGCCCCTCAACTGCTGGCAGTCCAGGCTTTAAAAGGGGTTGGGCTGTTTGGTGTTGTCCACTCATTGGCTTATCAATTTGTCTGCAGTTGCTCCCTGATCAGCTTCACCTTGTCGCAGCAGCAGCACAGGTGACAGGAATCAGCTTGGAGGAGCACAGTCAGCAGCACCACACTCAAACACACACAAACACATGCACAGACACACCACAAATAAAATTAGTTACACGGGGGGGGGGGGGGGGGTGCGGCGGTGGCTGCAACAGGTGGCTTTCTCTTTGCCTTTCTCCCATAAAGCTTTGCCTGGTGAAGAATGATTGGCTGTGCCCTCATTTTGTGGATGACCTTAATACCTGCTATTTGAATTCAAAGAAGACAATATCTTGATTCTGTGGCTGAACCTAAACTAATTAACCAGTTCTTGTCTTTTTACGATACACAATTCAGTCATATAGTTTCTGCACATTTGATTCTATTCAATGAGTCTGTGTATGAGAACTGCACAGCCTCATCAGGAAGTAAGGAAACATCCAATACTGCAAGGATAAACTGCTCTGAGCAGGAGTTATCAGCAGAGTCAAAAGAGTTCATTAAAAAAGCAGTACTTTTCCTCTGCATGTGCTGCTTGTCTGTCTTTTCAGTCGCTGTAGCTCTCTTTAATAATGCATTCCTTAATGCTTTCATTAGACCTCTATGGTGCGCTGCTCGCCTTTCTTGTCGTCTGACTAGTGCTGTCAGTTGCACTTCTGTGAGAACATCCAGCGCTGAAAAGGTCAAGGTGCTACACTACTGAGGAAGTGAGAGTTTGCAGCTGTAATGCACAGACATAACTGTCACTGCCTGTCCGGGAAGCTGTCACTGCGACACACACAGAAGCATACACCCACACAAACTCCACTTGTTCTTTCTGTGTGTGTGACTGTGCTTCTGCAGGCCTGACTTTCTGATGGAGTGAGTGGTTCATTGCATGAGTTGGTAAACAACATGGCTTTGGACCATGGTAGATCTGACAGTTTATAGCAATAATAAGGAGCAGCATCTGATTTATGTTCCACCTGACAGGTAGGGTGAATGCAAGTTAGTGATCTCTTGCTGCTCTGATTTTCCTTTTGTCTGTCTAAAATGCTGCATCTTTTGCTTATTTAAGAGTTTTGTTGTAGTTTGGAATCCCTTTCAAAACTTTGTTAGTTGCTCAGTTACTCAGAAAATAAAGGATCTATCCTTAGAAAAATCAAATGGTAATAAACAAGCATTTTAATCTTCCTAAAGTGTTTATACTTGATTCAACCCTGTCCCATGACTCCACACACTGGAGGCAGAAACTGTTTTGTGAGCATGCTCAGTTGTATTAGTTGTACTGCACATGCAGTTGTTTTCTTCATGTTCACTTGCAATTCTCTCAGATTCTTGTTTTTGTTATTTAGTAGGTAGGCTGAGCCATGTCATCTACCTGGCCAGAATGATACCATCCTTCTCTCTTATGATTGGATGTTATGAGTGACATATCAACAGCTCTATGTCACTTCCTATTTTCTGCAACAAGCAAAGAAGTAAATCAATAAGCCAGCTACGAAGAAATGGCTGTGCATACACCATATATGAGAAATAGTTCACATTTCTATCTGCACTCAGGCTGAATTGTTGAAGACTGTGACATGGGCAGTCAGTTAGGTTTAAGGTATGCTGAGTGAAATTTACATTACAGTATGAACTCATACTGGTACTTTGCTTCAGAATTATGGCTGAAAATGGGCTGTATAGTGTTGGCATTTTTATTAATTCCACCTGGAAAGGTTATCTTTGGGCATTATAGATTCTCAGTATAGGGTGGTGGTTCTCAACATGGGGATCTAGATCCCCTTGGGGGTCACGAGACACTGAGAGGGGGTCGCCAGAAGCCTTTCTAAAAATAATTTCAAATTGTTTATTTTACCCATGTTTATAAAAATATGCAGAAAATTAGTTAAATGCAAATTAAAAACATGGTCATTTAATGAGATTTATGCTGGAATCAAAGTACTTAAAAAGCTGTTAAAAGTAAGTCTGCACACAGATTTGGCTATGCCCCTGACAAACCCGGGGAATGGCCCTCCCCAGCTGTGATTTATTGATGTATCAAAGCATGTGTGTTTTATCACTGGTGTGAGTGTTCTGAATAACAGTTACCTCATTTTGGAACTGAAAAGTGTGCCAAACTATTATTGTGTTCCAATGTTGAATGTATTTGTATGTGCCATTTTTTAACCACTTTTCCCACCCAGTTTTGCCACTTTTCATCAGTTTTGCATTATTTTTGCCCATCTTTGCCCATTTATGCCACTTTACACCAATTTTGCCACATTTTAACCTGCTCAAATCACTTTTCCCACCATTTTTTTTGACACTTTAACATAGCAGCATCTGATTTATGTTCCACCTGACAGGTAGGGTGAATGCATTTAGTGATCTCTTGCTGCTCTGATTTCTTCCACTTTTGTCTGTCTAAAATGCTGCATCTTTTGCTTATTTAAACAATTTTTGTTTGCCTATTTTTCTGCCTCAGTTAACCAATTTTGCCAGTTTAAACACCTATCCACAATAAAAATCCCAATTCACCAAATTTTTCACCAATTTTGCCACCTTTCACTTTTTGTTGCTTTATCTAATTTTTGCCTCTTTTTATGCATTCTGCAACTTTAAATATCCCATTTCACCTCCTTTTTCATCGGCTTTTGCCATTTTTAACCTATTTTAGCAATTTTTAAGCCCATTTTAATTCAGTTTTAAAGAAAAGGGATTTTCATTTTTAAGAAGGCTTTATACTATCGCACACAGTGATGAAAAAGGGTTAAAAATTGGCACGAATAAACCCAACAAGAACCCAATAGTAGCTTGACACAATTCTCAGTTAGATTCCAAGATTAAGTAATTGTCAGCCAAGATGCTAACACCACACTACTGATCCAACACAAGTGCATTGATATAATTAATTCAACACAACTGGGGAGAGCCCACAGTGCTTTTCAGGGGCCCAGCCAATTCTTTGGGCAGGCCTGGCTGGGCATACAAGGTAACACTTAACTGTAATCACATCATATTTGTCCGCCATGCAGTTGTGTAATGTGCTACTGCTGACAACTTAGAAAACCCTTCACATTCACTGTTAAATAAAAGTCTCGTTTCTTGCTTTATATGTAGCTAGTTTACTCTGAAGTCATATTTCACAGTCTCTATTGTGGAGTTTTGCAAGTGGATACTCTGGTTGTTGATAAATGAATCTGTTAATGTGTGGTGAGCTGAGTTGGTTATCTTGTGCTTACCACACACAATAAAAAATAATATTAAAATTAATTGTTATTGGCCGTCATGGGCGGGGTGTCTCACATTTTCAAAATGAGTTAAATCTTTAGTGTGTGCCAGGCTTACAGTTATTCTCTTATTGTAATTGCAGAGCAAATAAAGCAGGATCAGAATTGTCTGCAGTAAAGCTTCACATCTTATGGACATACTTCTCTGCCATTCAGGCCAAGAAAGCATCTGCATTTCACATATTCAGTCCCACAGTCCCATTTTAATAAACCGTTCTCTGCATATAAAGCCCCTCTATAAAGTTTAAACCAGCGCACAAGTCTATCTGGATTTTTACTCAGGATAAAGGCCGGCTATGTTATCTCTTTCTTCTCACTTACAGCACACACACTCACACCCAGCGCACGCAATCTCCTGCTCAACTACTGTCCCCTTGCTGATTAGCTCTGAAGTCAGCCTGGAGGTGGAAGAATAATGACCATAAAAATGTCATCATGTGCTCTCTGCAGAGAAACAGAGAGGGAAAAAGCAGACTCCTCCATTTGGTAAAAAGCTCTATCAGTGCTCAGGCCAAGAATGAGAACGACAGAGACAATTAAAGGGAGAATATTGGTCGGAGACGCTCAGGGAGGTAACATGTTTTTAAAAAAGGAAGAAAAATAAGGATGTGTGCGCTCCAGATTGAAACAACAGTGATGAAATGGTGAGACTAAAAAATGCAGAGGCAGGAAGTTAGCAGGGGTGTCAGAGGAGGGCACTGTAAGAACAGCACAGCGAGGTGAAACCACCTGATGATGTGTCTCGCTCCTACGCACCCACAAACTCTTACACACATATGCACATCTGTGACATGCTGTCATTTAAGAGTCTTTTTTTTTTTTTTTTTTTAAATCAGAGCCTGTTTCTTCTCTTGCTGAGACTGTGACCTTGTTAAAACAAGGAGGAGCAGAGAGTATCACATCTATTAAGTGTGGTGCTGAAAAAGTATGATATTTTTAGTATTTAGCTGCCTGACCATTCCACCAACAGGCACTGTAAAGACATTGTTTTCAAATACATGAACTTTAATATGGAGTTGGATCCCCTTTTGCAGCTATAACAGCCTTCACTCCTCTTAGAAGGCTTTCCACAAGATTTTGGAGTGTTTCTGTGGGAATTCATGCCCATTCATTCTGTGGAGCATTTATGAGGTCAGGCAGTGATGTTGGACGAGAAGCCTGGCTCACAATCTCTGTTACTGTTAATCCCAAAGGTGCTTGATGGGGTTGAGGTCAGGGTCTGAGCAGGCCAGTCAAGTTCTTTCACAATGAGCTTATTAAAATCTGTCTTTATAGCCCTTGCTTTGTGTACTGAGGTACAGCCATGCTGAAATAGAAAAGGGTTTTTGGAAACACAGCATTGACCAAAATATCTTGGAATGCTGAAAAATTAAGATTAACCTTCACTGGAGATAAGGGTCGTAGCCCTAACCCTGAAAAACCACCCCATACCACTGTCCCTCCTCCACCAAACTTCACAGTTAGCACCATGCAGTCAGGCAGGTAACATTCTCTTGGCACCTGCCATACCCAGACTCGCCCAACTGACTTGGTGAAGTGAGGCTTGCCTGCAGTTGCTAAGCCATGGAAACCCATTCCACAAAGCTCCTGCTGCACAGTTTTTGGGCTTATGTTAATGCTAGTGGAAGTTCCAAACTCTTCAGCCATGGAGTCAGCAGTGTTGCTGACTTTTACCCATCATGAGCCTTAGCAATCGTTGCCCTGCTCTGTGATTTTACGGGGCCTTCCACTTTGTGGATGAGTTGCTGTTGTTCCTAAATGCTTCCACTTTCTAATAATATCGCTTACAGTAGACTGTGGAATCCAGCAGGGATGAAATTTCACAAACCGTCTTGTGGCTAAGGTGGTATCCATCACAGTACCACATTCGAAGAGACTGAGCTCTTCAGAATGACCCATTTTGAATCACATTTGTTTGTAAATGTAGACAGCATGGCTAGGTGCTTGATTTTATTCATCTATGATGAATCTGATTGAAACACCTCAATGCAATAATCCATATAATGTAATAAACACTAAAAAGCTGTTGATGCCTATATTTTAAGGATCTTTCTACTCCTGACTCTTTAGATACTGCTTGAACTGTAAGTGTCTAAATATGACAATCTAGGCGGACCTTGCAATCATTTTTCTATTTCATAGCGAGGCTTAGATTTAAAAAATAAAAACATACTGTTGAAAAATTTTAACGATATAAAATTGAAAGAGGAAAATCATGAATCCGGAATATTCTCTAGATCACTTCCAAAACGCATTCACATGGGACTAGTATTACTTTGAGTAATTTGTGACTATTTTATAGGACATCCTTTTTATTTCGATGAGTATCAACTCAAATCAACTTGAATCTTTAATTTGTAAATAAAAAATTCCAGGGCGCATTACCATCCATGTTTGCTGAAACCGTAGATATAAAGACAAGGCTGCCCGGAGAGGGAGATAAATGGTAGAGCTTTCAGGGCCCCAAACAAACTGGGGACCAATGGAGGTCAGCAAAACCATTGTTCTTTGTTAAGCTATGACAACCATATTTTATTTTCTACCTGAATAAAACCAAAGCAACAAATATCTTATTTAAGTATTTGTTTATTCCATAGTATACAGCCTCCAAAATGTATACATCTCTCATTAAACAGATTTAAAATTGGTTAAAAGTGGCAAAATTGGCAACAAAAGTGGGAAAAATGGTTTAACAGAAGCAAAAAATAGGCAGAAAGTGGCAAAGGGGGTTAGAGTGGCAAAACGTGCAAAAAATGTGGTGAGCTAGGATTGAAAAGTACCAAAAGAGGGTCAAAAGAGGCAAAAAAGGGCAGATTAAAGGGGTGATAGTTGCAAAAATGGGTTAATAGAGGCAACTATGGGTGCATAGTGGCATAAATGGATTCAAATTGGCTAACGTGCAAAAAAATTAGTGAAAAGGGGTAAGAGGTGACAAAAATCAAAGTGGCAAAAATGTTTAAAAAAGGCTGGTAAAATAGGATTAAACAAGACTAGTTTAAAACCTAGTATATGGCTGACCACATCTATCTGGGATGTCTGTTGAAACACCTGACTAATTTGTGTGTTCTTAGTTACTTTTTGTTTTGGTGTAATTTTGCTGTCCCTAATGTCTGGGGTTGAGAATGGAAGGATCCTAATTCATTGCTCTGTTCAGAGATCCAGATCATATGGTTCAGTTCAGCAAGAAGAGCCGGCTCTTTTGGCTCCCAAATGGCTCTTTGCCTTTGAAATTAGAAAAAATAAGCATTTTGACCCATGATTGATTTAACTGCATGTTATTTTTGTTTCCAATAACTGTTGGACTAAATCCTTTTATTCTGAGAATAGCAAAATTTCTACAGCATAGTTAATATAAAGCTATATTTTTTAGACCATCACGCACCAAGTTATACGACTTTTAATATGTTGTATGCGTTATTTTTATTTTTTCATTAAAACACAAAACAGTGTGAGTATTCTTCTGTGAGTTCCATTTAAACAATAAAATAATAATAATAATAATAACCCTTGTTAGTCAAAATATTTCCCAAAAAAATCAAATTCTAAATAGAGCATGGGGACAATAAATAAACCATAAAGCTGAAAGAATAACTACATTTTACATAATGTTATACAACCAGGTGCCATTCGTAATAATATGGAGGTTATTGTTACTAGTTACTTAAACATACGACTACATTTTCTCCCCTCTCTCTCTCTCTTTCTCTCTGTGAAATGATGAATGACACACAGAACCCTGAGTGACGTCACCCCCCCTCCGATTTTCTTTTATCGCAGCTGATTGGCTACACAGAAACATGTGACCACAACACAGAGACATCTCGTCAACAACAGTGCTAATGGCAGATACAGTGAGGAGGAAATATCCTCCTATTATTCTGTGCTGGGAGGGGACACATCATTACAGGAGACGCACTAAAACATCTTCTCTGCTAAGAAAAGATTTCGGTGTGGCTCTGTGCTCTGGTTTCAACAAGGAACGTGGTCAAGGCGTTCCTAGAGTGACATCCGAGCTCCCCGCTAATGCGCTAGCAGGCCTTGGATATACTGGACAAGCCGACCAAAATGAAAAGAAAAACCATACCAAAGCAGACCGGGAGTATAGCAAAACATGTTTTCTATCATGGAAGGCTGTCAGTGTTGCTCTCTGCATGTGTTTTAATTCAGAGACGTTGTTCAGGTCAAACACAGCTGCTGCTGCAGGCAGCTATGTCCCAAGCTTAGCACTCCACTAACAGACCTTGTACACAACCACACACAACAACTAACCCTTTCCCCGAAAGTATTACATACTCGCAGTTAGGGCTGCAACAAACGATGATTATTTTCTCGATTCATCAATGAATTGGATGCTTTTTGAGCATGGATGTTCCAAAGTTAAATACCGTGAGAGTTTAAATGTCTATATTCTTAAAAGTAAAAGAAAACTGCATTTGTTTGAGTTCTGTGAAATTAAATAACATGGACATGCCACAGAATAAACACAGAAAATAATAAATGATTTTAAAAAATAATAATATTTTTTATGTTTTTCTCTTGCCTCCCTCCTTAAAAACATACATAAACATTTTAAGATCATACTAATGACAACAGCCTGGGAATATGATTTGAATGAAAGACTCTTATAGTGGGATTCTGCTTTTATTACGTCCTCTTGCAATTATTTTATCCCAGAGGAGCCTCAGGTCAGCCTCAGCCTCTAAAAGTTATTGATATTATGATAACTTAGAAACATTTGTCACTTACATATTTAACAAGCTAACTTGGTTTGTGAATGACACACAAACTATCTCTCCTCTCTGTCACACATACACAGACAAACACACACACCCAACTTGTCCTCTCGCTCTGTAACTGCAGTTTATGCTTTTCCTCCTCTCTCCTGTTTTAGTGGACATTTAGAACACAAAGTGAGGCAAATATAATGGATTACATGAACGCCTGACATTCCATCACTACTGTTTTTATTCAATCTCGTATCGTAACAGAACAAAACTAAAGCTCCACCAGAGTTTTGACGACAATGAGCTATTTTTAGATCACTAACGTCTCATCTTCGTAATGAGATATGGTTGATGGTGAATGTATCTACTCAATTTTTCTGCTAATCATCAGATTATAATCAGAGAAGTACTGAACTAAGCGAAAGGAAAGTTTATCAGCTGTCTGTGTGTTACGTAAATAGGTTTGTGCCATGCCAAGTGACACCATAATTGCGTGACACAACAAATCAATACATAAATTCCTTGCCAACACTTTTAAGTATTGATTTTTATCCATTTTATCGATTTGTCGTTGCAGCCCTATGCGCAGTGAAGCAGGTCGGTAGAAGAGTGACAACATAATTTTCTGTTCAGGGAAGCTTTCCATTTAGTGATCTGTGCTTGCTTTATAAAGGAATGCTGTGCATTTCTGGTGCTGCTATAGCTAATTTTGAGCTAACCGCTCCATTAGCAGCCATTGTATACAAGCATTAGCATAACAAGTTACCCAATCACCCTTAACTATCACATACTTATGCTGAAGCAGGTCAGCAGAAGAGTGAGAACATCTATCCCAACATGAAAAGCTTAGAGGGTTGTTTTTATTCTTTATGTCATACAGAAAAGTGGTGCAGTTATAGCAAAAAGGGCGCAATGCTAAAGCTATATCTGAGATATTTCCAGCAATGGAGGCAGCTATTAGAGGGCTTTCAGTCCAACCCTACCCCGCCCATAGCGCCACTCTGTGTGTATGGCTCTAGTTACAACAGCAGAAGCAGCCATTACCAACGGCATTCAGTCCAAGCAAACCCAACTCTGTATGGTAGGGCTCTGAAAGTAGGGTCACTCACTCAGTCAGTCATTCAGTCAGTCAGACATGGACAGAGCCATATGTAGGGCTGACCTCAGCAGCCAAAAATAAGTTAAAAGTGACAAAAATAGGCAGAAAATGCAAAAATGGGTTGTGCGGCAAAATGCGCCAAAAAAATTGGGTCGGCAAGGACTGAAAAGTGCCAAAAGTTGGTCAAAAGAGGCAAAAAAATAAGCAGGAAGTGGCACAAATATTTAAAGTAGCAACAACCAGCAGAAAAATTGATTGACAAGTTGCAAAAATTAATTTAAAGTGGCAATAAAGAACATTTAAAATAGCAAATTGCAGTTAAAAACAGCAAAAAAGGGCATACAAATGGGGGAAAGAGTTTAATAGTTGCAAAAATGGGTAAACAAAGGCAGAGAGTGGCAAAAATGGGTTAAAATTGTCAAAACATGGGCAGGAAGTGGCAAAACTGGGTCTAAATTGGCAAAAATGTTTGCAAAATGGATGAAAAGTGGCACCAAGACTAGCAGCAGCACTACTGATCCAACACACATACATTGATACTATCAATAAATCACAACTGGGGAGGGCCTGTTCTCTGGGATTGTCAGGGGCCCAGCCAAATCTGGATTAGCCAATATCTGACTTGGTCACTATCTGACTTTTGAACATATTGTTCTGGTCTTATTTTCTATGACTTTGACTGGGACCTCTGAAGCTATTAGACCAACTGTAAATGATGAAGGAGGGTGAAAGTGGGGAATGACCAGGAGGGAAACTGAGATTGGAAGGGAGAAGAGGAGGAGAGCTTTTCATGTGTTCAAACTTCTCCTCTCTCCTTCATACATCTCACTCTCCATCTCTCTTATTTCACTCCAGCTGTCCCTCCCCACCCTCCTTCATCCTCGCTTCCTGCCCGGCTGGCTGGCGATACTATAAATAAATTGAGCTAGATGTATGATCAGAAATGAATTTATCTGCCTGACGCGCTCTCTGCGACAATTTCCAGGGCAATATGTAACTGTTTGAAGTCTGAGGCGGTGCGAGGTGGTGGCTAACACAATCTTATCAAACCAGAGAGGGCTGGCTGCAGAATCTAAGCGGGCTGCCCCAGCCTGTTGGATATTATTCACTCTGAAGGCTTCAAGTGCTTTATCAGCGTGCCAGAAATACTGAGTAACTGAGTAAAGCCTGTTTCTGTATCTGTCCTTGCCTCTGCATGCAGACGATCTCACACTCAAACACATAAATACACATGTTTGCATGTGTTGCCCTCTTTAAACACACAAAAATGCACACAGAGTCCCACAGTGCCACACATATAGATATTTTATGTTCTCCCTTGCATATTAAGCCTCCTCCTACAGGCAGGCATAGACAGAATTGGACTGCACTTATAATCACAGACACACTGCCTGTCAACCTCCTACAGCCAGTCACACAAACGCAGACACGCACACACAGTCATTGGATTGGTCCCAGCGCCTGCCATCTGCGTGTGTTTGTATGTTGGCCTATTGTACCAGGGAATGTGTTATATTAATGTGTGAAAGTGAATGAATGGGTGTTGAAATGAGTCTTTTGATATTTGGAAAGTACAGAAGGTCAGGCTGTTACATGCTGTCAGGGCCAACGTTGTTTCTTTGAAGAAAGTTTACACTGAAGTTTGTACTCAAAGTGCAAATTGGACTTGAATCACTGAGAGCCGTAATAGCCAACATGATTTTTTTTTCAAACTCTATTTTGATTTGAATTGTAAGACTGGACTGATTCAAAGGAAAGCCAGAAAAAAGCCTTACCTCTACAATACGGTCATTCCTGTTGGCTTGATGTTGTTGTCACCTCTATGAAAGCACTTGGACTGAAAGCTTTGGCACAGGGAAGCTGACATATTCATGTGTGGATCTGTTGTGAATTCAAAGGCTTTCAGCTGCAACACAGAAAATTAAATAGTTTCAGTGGTAGACTTTGTAGAACAAGTATCAGATAATGCTTAGATCCTAAAATAGGCCTTATGCTTTAAGTAAATGCAAAACATAAACAAATAATGACCAGATTGTGAACTTCCCTGCTTCCCTCTGTTCGTACAGTACATTTCTTTGTGTGAAGACAAGAGCAAAAACTCTTCTGCGACACCTTTCCTTGGTGGAAAATATGTTTTTGCTTGTCTCTTGACAGGTTTGGGAAGAGTTTTATTCACCAACTGGCTCCACTGATGATGAACAACCATAACTGCTTCTTGTCGAGCTAGTATTAAGAAGTTTGTTCCCCCCAGAGTTGCTCACATGTCCTACATTATATGCTCTGACTGGCCCATAATGAAAATGACAGCTACATGATTGTTGATTTTTTTTCTTCTTAGACCTTTATCCAGTCATCCCTCCCAGATCGGTTTGAGAGGTTCTGCCCTTTCCTAGCACCAACTAAGACACACTGTATCTGGCATGTCAGGTTTCATTAAGCGTGAAGTCTTATCAATACAAAGCAAACACAAAGATGTGCAGGTTTTAAAGGAATTTACATTTTAATCCACTTTCATTTGAAAGGAACTAAAACCTTGAGATTATATATGTAACAATTTAGCACCACTTTGCAGTGACCTATCACATTGAAAATGGCCTCTTATTATGCTGCTTGATCAATTCTGTATACTTTCATACAGTTCTGCTGAGTCTTTCACTTTAATGCTACTTTAAGTTTAATCTAATACTTTTAACCCCTGGATAAACATAATGACTCCACATCAGAATTTGCATTACAAGCTTAAAGTGAGGTGTAAATTATTTCAGTACCTCTGAAAGCAGCAATATTTGAACTGTGTGTCATTCTTTGTGAGCTGGTTTTAAATGTAGATTAATAAATAATTGAACTCTTTGTGACTATTATACAGTGTTATTATTCAGCTACAGTAAGGTAACTCCTATTCCTCCTCTTGAGTTTTTTTTTTGCCTTGTCTAACTCCATTTGTCCTTTTTTTAAATTATTTTTTGCAGTGTCTCCATCTCTCTGCCAGTGCTATTTCTAACCACCAGCCAGTACACTCACCATCATTTGCACTATTGCGCAGAATAAACTTTAACTTTACCACATTGTCTCTTACTCTGCTCCTGAGTTCTTGTCATATGTTTATCACAAATGTTTCTATAATATTAAAACACTGTCTAATATGTATAGGCAAAAACACCTGTTTTGTTGTTATGCCATTTGTAGGTTGAAAGGAATTATCTATGAAGATGAAATGTAGCTCTATATAAAGAGGAAGATCAGTCTATTTAGAGTATGATATAGCTCTACATAACCATTACCCAATTCTGTATGGAACAGAAAATATTCCATAATGAGTAGAAACATTTCTATAAAGAATGAAAAACAGTTCTGAAAGGACTAAATGAAACACTGTGCTGAGATAAAGAAGGTCTATAATGAATAAACTATGGTCTGAATTACTCTGCAATGAGTACAATTGCTGTAGAGTTGTTTTTATTTTGTTCATTGTGGAGTACAAAATCATTATTTAGAGTTAAATAAAAAGACTTTAAAGTGTAAAAACAACTCTGAAAACAGTCCTCTGCAAACAGAGGGAATTTTACTCCAAATAAATTGGGACAAAATGTTATATTTTTTCAGTGTAAAAATATACTCAATTTGAGTAAACTTACTCAGGTAAATTTACTGTGAGTGATTCCAATTAGGTGGTTCAGGCAGAAAACTGAGGGTGCACTGGGGGACAAGAAGAAATTTCTGAATAGAGAAACAATTAAAAAGGCTACGTTTCAAGCATGTTTGGTCACATGCAGTGCCTATAAAACGTGTTCACTCCTTAGATGTTTCACCCTTTTAATGATTTTATAAATCAATCATAGTCCATCTAATTTGGCTTTTTTTTTTTTACTTAAATTTTTTTTTTTTTAAATTATGGCAAAGTGAAAACAGATTTTTACAAAGAAATGTCAGTTAAATAAAAAAAAAAAAATCATGTAAATTAGTAACTGCATAATCATTCACCCCCTTAAAGTGAATGATCTCAACAGCGGTCCAGCCAATTGGTACTAGTAGTCTCACGATTAGTGAAATGGGGATCACCTGAGTGCAGTGAATGTTTCTCAAGTGATTGTAGTATAAATACAACTGTGTCTGGAAGGTCCAGTCACTGGTTAATCAGTATTTGTGGATACCATGGATGAAATTTTGATTTCAGAGGTGGGGGGGACACAACTGGTTTGAGTACGGGGGGTATGGTCAATAGGCCTCATTTACATAAAATTATACCTAATTTTTGAGTAAAAATAAGCTATAATAAGCTATAGTAAGATATAAAAATAAGATTATCATCACTCTAACATTTGTCACAATGCTCAATCTCATGACTAACATATCTTTATTCTTTCAACCTCACCTGTGAGCCTCTAGCCTCCCCTCCTCTACCTCCTCCTGTATCTCCTCCTCTATCTCCTCCATCTCCTCCAGCTCTCCTCTACCTCCTCCTGTATCTCCTCCTCCATCTCCTCCAGCCTCTCTTGCTCTACCTCCTCCTGCATCTTCTTCTGGATTTCTATTATCTGTCACCTGACAAAAAAATATTGATGGATGACATATGAACAGTGGGACAATTTGGGATGCAACAATCATTGATTTTGATGGTATAGTCTGAATAAAAAACTCAGTTTGTCAATTATTATGTCTAATTTATTCACAAACAATGTGGATGTGTAAAATCACATTTATAATCCAAGGTTTTATTTTATTTTTCCTACAAACTTTCATTGTTAGAGTTTTTAAACAGTTTCTGCCTTTAAAAACACAAATAATACATGAAAAAAATCAAAAAGTGTATCTCTTTGGCTTTAAATATACGCTTTATTAAAATCTGTGTTGTTGAGGCTCTACAGTAATAATAATAATAATAATAATAATAATATTTTATTTGTCAGCTCATTCAATAAAACTCAGACACTTTACAAGAATAAAACAATTACATAATATGAACATATAAATTGCAATACATACGTTTATCATAAAGTTAAATAATAGAGTATTAAAAAAAAATATAAGTAATACTACTACTACTACTACTACTACTACTAATAATAATAGTAATAGGAGGGGAGAGAGTCTGAGTTTCTGATGGATCAGGGGAAGGAGTTTGTGGTGTAATGTGTTCCTCTGAGTAACTTACACTTTCACTTCTAAAGAAGTCTCTTATATCTAGTTTTCTTTTTTCGACATCTTGCCACCCGGCTGCACCTAATTAGCAAACACACATACACAGACACGCATACACACAGACACACATTCAATGTTAATGTAAACGAAACCTCTGATATCAAAATCCGTCTAGCTGACGTCACCCAGGCAGAACAGATGCCCAACGTGTTTACAACTTACAATGGCAGATGAACGTGGACTCATGGCCAACTAGCTAAACACCGGTGTGCTCATGTGCTATAGTCCAGGCGCTGTTTACAACTAGATGGAGTGATAGCGGGGACAGCCAATCACACGTTAGCAAGAAACGGCAGAGCCAATAGATGAGCTTGTGGGCCAGTGGGCGGTCTAAAGGGAAACAGGCTTCAGCTTGAGCAGCCGTTTTCCGTTTGGTCCTAGTGCTCAACCTGTCTCCATTTAATATAGCGTAACATTGTTTTTGGATGGTAAAAACTGCAGGGGACCAAAAGTGCCTTTTTAAAAAGTGCAGGGGACATATCCCCCCTGTCCCCCCCCAAATTACGTCCCTGCTGGATACCATTACAACATTTAAACAAATAGAGTTCAGTTAAATCCATCATCAAGAAATGGAAGGAATATGACACATGTGAGAATCTGCCTAGATCAGGCTGTCCTCATAAGCTGAGTGACCAAGCAAGAAGACTAGTGAGAGAGGCCACCAAGACACCTCTAAATACTCTGAAGGAGTTACAAGCTTATATTAGGTTATATTAACTATAACTGATTTATAAAATCAATAAAACGGTAAAACATCCAAGGGGTGAATACTTTTTATTGGCTTTGTATAAAACAAATCTATGAGGAGCCTTGAAACCAAACTAAAAGTGTTACTGCTGCTTCAATAAACATTTAAAACCATCACAATATAGAGATGTCTGACTGGTCTTTATGGCATCTGGAGAGAAAACTGAAGAGGAAAAACTTGATTAGACTTGAAATTAAAAATACAAAAGGTCAAAATGATGTTTTGAAAGAAAGACTTTAGGAAAGTGAAATTCTTCACACACCACTTTTTCATGAATGCTGCTCCTCTAGCAAAGGCAGAATCTCACTAAACATCCCTGTTAGGCTTTAGAGGCCTCTTGAGATTTAAAATATAGAAACAGCAGAAGCGAGGTCAAAAGCCTGAAATGATCATTTTAATAATTTTGCTTTTTCAGTTCGTCTTTATTTTTCTTTTAATGTTTTGGACTGAACTCTGATCTAGGAAGCAGCCTATTGAATGCAAATCCTCCAGTACAAAATCTTTCTATCCACATCATTTAATCGTAGCTAAAGCACCTTTGAACCTTTGAAGTATCTTTTAAATAATAGAATGTTTTCTGAGTTTAAACATTTTGCTTAAGAGAAGATCCAGTAAAAGCATAGCAATACACATTTCTCCGTTTTTCTGAAGAAAATAGAAGGAATTCAAATATGCAGCGGACAAACATAGGTTCAACCCACAGTGCACATGCTGCATGAAGCAATAAAGGTTCCTTGTAAACCCAAACATGACTCTGACCCACTCTTTATCTGTGCAGAGAAAGACAGGACAGGTTTATATGCCTATCTATCATGGCCATGTGTTTAAATGTGATTTCACTCATAAAAAAGAATCCATACATTTGGTCCAGGAAGAAAAGCATGTGGAACAAGTGGTGTAATAGCTTTTCATGCAGGGGAATTATTCTGATCACTTAATGCTTTTCAGAGCACATTCAGGCTTTTGAATGTAAGGCTCACACATATATTCTTCAGAGTATGAGGGATATGACCCGAGAGGCTGACTGAAATAAAAAATAGGGCAAAGGCATTACATTTACATTGAAAAGGGGGAATCATTGAGGGAAAGGCTTTACCTTGCACTCATGCAAAAATAATGATGAAATGCAGTTTTGGTAACAACTCTATTCTGCCTTTGGTGCTCTTATTTATTCTGTTAGCTTAAAGAGTAACTAAACCATCAAACCACTTTTTCAGTTAAAACTGTATATAGAATTTAGAATTACTGCTGATCAATTAGGATCCAAATCTTGACAACTGCAGTATCTAAATTTAAACGTCTGTTGTAAAAATGTCTCAGAAGTTTGAACCCTCTACTAATGAAAAACAAAACTACTGGCTAATCTGGTGGCTGACACCACCACAACAGTTTCTGCCCACTAATCAGGTCAAAGAAGGCTCCACCAATCACAGACATCCCCTAGTACTCCAGGGTTGTGGGTAACATAGGACAGTTGCCTGAGATTGTAAATAAACCATGTTTTTCTTGAAATGAAGTGACTAATATACAAATGTGTCTTATACAGGATCATATACAGTGCATTCATAAACTAGTCAGACCCCCTTCACTTTTCCAATTTTGTTATGTTGCAACCTGGTGCTACCATCTAAATAATTAATTTTTATACTCATTAATCTACATCCAGTTCCCCATAATGACAAAGAAACAACAGAATTTCAGATTTTTTTTTTCAATTTAATTAGAAATTAAAAACTGAAAGACTGCATTGATCTGGGCTTTATGGGAGAGTTTCTAGATGATGCCTTTCCTCACGGCAAAACTCTTTAAAGCCCACTTAGAGTCTGCAAAAAACTCCTGTGTTAAGCCAAGTAGGCTTTCATGTGTTTTGCACTGGGAGGCTTCTGTCTAGCCACTCTCACATAAAGCCCACATCAGTGGAGGGCTGCAGTTCAGTGTTAATTTTGTTGACTAAAAATGTTCATCAACAGCCTTTTATTCCATGAAAGACCAGACTAAGACTAGCCTAACCTCCTAAGACCCTGCATCCACATATGAGGACATTGCACTCTGTTTTTCTACGACAGTGAAAATTTCTATAATTAGAATTTTTGAGATTATTGGGGAGTATCACCATTGAACTTTATGGAATTCAATGGAAAAAATGGGAGAATTTTCTTTGACGTTTGCAGGAATACTCGTAGCTATTTTTGGAAATATAACTTGGAAATTTTCAAGTATTTTCACAGAAGTAGTGGGATATTTTTGTTATTATTTTTACAAGTTTCATTGGAAATTATTCCAAAGTTAAGTTTTGGATATTTACATAGGAATTTATGGAAACAGTTTTTGAATGTCTGTTTGGGAATTTTCATGCATTTATGTGTAAATTGGGAAATACATTTGTAACTTTGGTAAATTTAATTAGATTTTTTGAGGGGGAATTTGCTTTGAAATTTTTAGGCATTCTCAGGGAATCTTTTGTTGAATTTTGAGAACTGGGAGGTGGGGGGGTCCTTTAAGGAGTTCTAGAATTTTATAGAAATGGTTCTGTGATCTGTGCCTTGCAACAATCCTGTCTCTGAACTCTGCGAGGAGTTCCTTTGACCTCATGGCTTGGTTTTTGCTCTGATATGTATTGTCAGCTGTGAGGCCTTTTGTAGAGAGGTGTGTGCCTTTCCAAATCATCTTCAATCAGTTTAATTTACCACAGGTGGACTTCAATCAAACATCTCAGCAAAGATCCAGAGAAATAGAAGAACCTTAGCTAAATTTTGAGTGGTTTTGCAAAAGGTCTGAAAACTTATGCCAATGTAATTTTTCACTTTTTTTAAAAATCTTGAATAAGGATTAAAAAAATAATAACTTTGTCATGATGGGGTACTGAGTCTCGATGAAATAAAAATACCTTTTTTATTTTTACCATAGCATCAGATTGCAACATAAAAAAACTGAAAAATGAAGGGGAACTGACTAGTTTCTTAATGGACTGTGTATGTTTTTCTCATTTTACAGAAACTTTGAATGTTTTTTCATCAAACCTCAAAAGGATGCTTTATGAAATAAATTTTCCAAAAACATTTGCCTTTAAATGCATAAAAATCTGTATTTGTTTTAGAAACGTTAGTTGTGTAAATATGATTAATGTACTGTCTCATATAAAATGCACTTTAGCTTTAATTTAGACTTACAGTATAAACAGACACACACCACTGTACCCACACACACAATACTCCTGCAGACAGACAGACGGACCCACTCTCTCACTCTCACCCTCTCTCCCTCACACACACATGGAGGGCTTATTTGAGGTTATTATGGGATATTAGTTTGGCTTGGGAAATGACAGGGCTTTGCAATGATGCTGCCGTTGCATGGCAACCGAGGTAATTTTCAGCTAGCAAGCACTGCTTCATTTTAGGTGAGAGAAATGTTTTAATAAAAACTGGAGGAGTGGAGATATTTTCGTCTGCCAGACGTGGAAAGAAAGAAAAGAGGAAGATAATTCAACAGTTAAAAGTTGATTTTGGGAGGAAAGGTTCAGCTTTAAGCAAAATAGTTCAGAATAATTTATGTTTATGGAATTGATGAACCCATTATTAAGATAAAATACACTATCATTACTTTAAAGTCAAGATTCTTGAGATAAGTATTCTTTTTCATGGGGGAAGTTTGTACAGCGTTGTAGTGCTGTTTAACGGGATGATCATATTGATGAATATTAGAACCACTGCACTTCAGAGCAGTGTAAATATTTAAACATTGTTCTTTTATTTTCCTTTAAGACCCTGGAGCCTTTAAAAAGCATTTACAGGAAGTACAAAATGTTCTCTATCTTGCAGCATTAGCACCAAAAACAAAACGAACAAAATAAATGTACCACAGCAGCTTAACATTTTAGAGGTAATTGCAGTACGGAGCAATGACTTCCTAAATCTTGCTTAGCTAAGATAATAGCACAGTATTTAACATTTTGGTGATTAAAAACAAGAAAAAGACAGTAGGAATTAGCATCCCAAATGTCATACATGAACTCCATCAGCTCCTTCACGAATGCAGGGAGGAAAAGGAGAGATAGGGAGGAAAAAAGAGGAGTAAAGGGGGTAAAACCAGAGATATATAAATGGAGAATCAGTCCAAGGAGAGAGCGAGCTACTGTAAAACATGGTGCTGTAGTGGCAGATAAGTGTTTTTCTGGTGGGGCAGATTAAAAGAGTACAATTTCCCGATGAATATATTAACATTTTATGAGGTGAATCGGGGACTGGCAATCTCTCCCCTTGCATAAATAATGAGCTGGTTTAATATGACTGCCTGGTTGGGAGTCTCCCTTGACATGTGTGAAATTGAATGGGATGTTATGTGTGTGTGTGCGTGAGTGTGTATTTGCAGGAGGCGTGTGTGTGTTCAGAGGAGGGGTAAAAAGGGGGAGTGTTTTGGTGTGTTACCTGGTGGTGTAAGTGTGTGTGTATTTGTGTTTCGAATTGGCTTTTGGTGTGTGTGTGTGAGTAGGCAGGACGCTAATGACTGAGTCACTGGCAATGCACCAGGACATTACACACATGTACATACACACGTACACAAGCACCTTGTTGATACGCGCAATTAAAAGCTTTTCAGCTGCAAATTAGACTGTACAAAGCTTTCCAGAGTGTATCCGCATGAATGTTTAAAGGAGAGCACAGCATTACACCAACATTTAGACTTTATCATATTCAGTGCTGCAGTCTCTAATGTTGCAGCGAACCCTTGAAAAATATACAGAAAGCAGTGATTAATGACCCTGCAGAGTCACATCCAGCATCCGTTCATCTCTCTTCGTATTTATCGTCATGCTTTTTTTTTTTTATTACTGTAACCCTTTCCTTCTACAGGCCACAAATCTGCAAGGATCGGGTTCACTTAGATAAACTCCTACATCTGTACAAAGATATAATTGGAAAGTCAGAGTAGCAGCTCATTAATGTGAATTGAAGCCACGGTAATTTGCCCTTTTGCCCATATTATTTGAAATTACACACATTTCTAAATTAAATCGAGGATGATTTCTGAAATGGTAATTAACAAGCAAAATTTGCAAAGAAAAAACTGGACTAACCAAACAGTTGTATCTTCAAATAGAAATAGGGACATAAAGTTCTTGTTGACATATTCTTTTAGCTAATAAAGATACTTTGAGTAAACAAAATACTCTGGTTGAAGGGAAAGTACTCAATTTTAAAATCATAAAATATGAATCCCTCTTAGTGACACTTTCATATGCTGTTCTTGTGCAAATCTGTGCATCGGTTAGACTTAATTCAAGTTTTCTCCTGTAATTTTAAGGGAATTGATAACACTGATTTCTGAAGTTTGAACTTTCTTGTTTCACATACAGGCTACACTGAAAATTAGTGAATGACAAAACAGTTTCTATTCTAATGACTTAATTTTTGGTTTCTAAGGAAGTTAAATGAATCATTTTAAAGTGCGGTTTACTTTAATATTTCCAGAACTGTTAAGATTAATGTCTTTTATTTGTCCCAATTTGAATTTCTACTTTTTACGTTTAAACTTTTTCTAAATGTAAGCTAAAACTTCCTTTCTAAATATGCTTTTACTTTGAAAGGAAAAAAAGAACTTCAGGTAGATTAAAGATTCTGACAAGAAATTGGCCACAAAGGTGGTAACATGATCACTGCACTCTGACTAAAATTTGCTTGAGTACAAAGTAAGGTACTGCTCTATTAATCTACTCAGGTAAGAGTAAAATCTGTCCTTATTGGAAAGAACAACAGAAGAATGTGTAGTTCTCCAACCAGGTTGTTCAGGAATTAAACAGCAAAATGGACGGTGGTAGTTAAACCCTTGTGGATTTAAATTTCCCTCTTTTAAAGTCTCTATATTAGGCAGCACTGCATCAAGTTCAATGACACCTTTTAAAGTAATGATTTACATTAGGACAGAGGTGCACTAACTCTTTACAAATCTGTGGCAAGCTGGCTCCACTCTGGCAAGAACAAAGTAAAGAGTCAACCTCATAAGTCAGTGCATACTGATGAAGAAAGTAAATATGCATCGTTCAGGATCACCTAAAGTCACAGGTGGGAACTCTAACCTAGTGTCTCACATCAAAAAACAACAAAAATCCACCAGAAACATGATCAAAAGAATTCCAGCAGTCATCCGCTGTTTTGGGATGTTTAGTGGAATCATTCTCACGATGTGCTATTGCTTAGTCAACAGAAGTGGAAAAAGTACAAGAATACTGTACTCCAGTAAAAGTACAGTTACTCTGGTTAAAACTTACTTAAGTAGAAGTTAAAGTACTGATTTCACTAAAAAAAAATCAAATGCACTCAAAAAAGTACAATTACCCAAAGATGCTACTCAGTTACTGTCATTTGAGTGAATGTAGCCAGTTACTTTTCACCTGTGCTAATCATGAAAAAGGGACTGAAAAGGTTCACCCACAATATCACATTATTCTGCAAAAGGGCGTTTCACTTTCATTTTGCAATAGTTTTCTCCTCAGATGGCATGATTTCTTATGGGAAGGTTGTTTTCTCTCAAAAATTTAGAAAATTTAAATTCATTTTTAAAAATGATTCATTTAACTGTTTTCCTACATTTGAGAATTATTTTTTTCATTCTGCTATGGCGGAGAGATTAAAAAAATCGTGATTATAATAGGTGTAAATGGGACATTTTTTTGTCCACGAATGGCATATTAATGAGTACATTTTTAAAGTTTTAAGTTTTTGCATTGAGTTCACAATGCAAAAAGAGAAGTGAGCAATAGAGGTGGGCTTACCCTAACCCAACTTGGCTTGGAAATGTTTAGTGGGGCCACAATGGTATGGGGGTGGGAGAATGGTGTTACAAATTAGATCTGTAGAAGGCACAAATAAATGAGATACAGTACAACAACAGAACAGCAGCATTCAGTTCATGCTTCCTTACACCGTGTCCTGATTATACGCAATGCAAGTGAGTGTCAGTGACAAAATCAGCTTGTTTGCATTGATTCCTATCGTAGTGTACAACATGTGAGCAACGCACTGCAATGTGGTGTGATGTTTTACCTCTATTACCCTGTTTATAGTTTCTGGGGTTTTTGCTAAAGTGCTAAAAGTGTTGAAAAGGGTAAACAGTGGCAAGATGGCTCAACAGAGACAAGAAAAGGCAGAAAGTGTCAAAAATTGGTCAACAGACACAAAATGGAAGAAAGGATCGTGGAAAGTGTTAAAAACTGGCAAAAATGGCTTAAAAGTTGCAGAAATTTATGGAAAAAGTGGTGAAATGGGATTAAAAAGCAAAAGAAATGAGTTAGAAAAGGCAATAAACGGTCTAAAGTGGCAATAATTAGTGGAAAAAAGTGATGTGGAAGGGTTAAAATGTGTAAAAAATGGCTTTAAAGTGGCAAAATGGGTTAAATAGGGGGTATTATACTTTTCCGGTTTTTGAAACATAAATATAAAGTCACAATGTTGGGTGTCATGTTTCACATATGCAAATTTTCAAACCGCAAGATAAACGTATGTGGCAGAAATCTTGGAATTAGACTGTAAACTGATGAAAACGGTTCATTGGGAATCTCTCCGAGATGTTCCCAAGACAAGATTTTGATGGAGTGAACTGATGAGGTCATCGCGATAGGATCTCCTGACTGGTTTGTCCGTGCTGCTGGCAAAGTGGAACAGACCACCCCCACAAGGCCTTTTCGCCATTTAGCCATTTAGAAACACAGTAATTAAACACTTACCAAACAGATACGTCCTGCTCTGTCCTCTGCTGCTGCTGGTTTTCTTCCCCCTCTCTCTCCAAACTATCAGGGTCAGACTCCAGGTCTAACACGTATGGACGTATATCAAAATCAGTCGGACCGGTTCATTCAAAGTTTACAAGTACTAGCATAACAACATTAGCCACATTGGAGGGGGCGGGCACAAAACACTGAGTCCTGCCGCCGGCCAGCCTCTGGAAAATCGGCCAATCGGAGGAAAGCATGTCCATTGAGCGAGGGGGGTGTTATAGAGACAGCAGCGAAAACAAAGCGTTTCAGATGGAGGTTAAAATAAGGGTTTTTCAGGACACCAATGTGAGAAACATGAGGAGTTTTTTGAGCTGTAAACCATGTGAAGCTACTATGTGGGTATCAGAGAGATGGTGTAAAGCCTTGAAAAAAGGCATAATATCCCCACTTGAAAAAGATCACACAGATAGAATGTCTAGAAAATGGGTGGGTATAAAGTATCAAAAACTTACAGAAAAATTGTGAAATGGGTTGCAAGTGGCCACAAAACAGTTCAAGGGATGAGTGTAAACTTTGAAATGCAGTCAATATGGGCAAAACTGAGCATTCAATAGTATTTAAAAGAGGTAGATAGTGGCAAAATAGGTCAACAGAGGCAACAATAGGCAGAAAGTGACAAAAATGGGTAGAAAAAAAATGCTGGATACGCTTAAAACATTGCAAAAATAGATTAAAGATGTTCATTATAGATGGAAAAGGTGTAAAATAGAATTCAAAAGTGGCAAAAATTGGTAAAAATAGGCAAAATCAGTCAATAACCGCTATCCAGGACACATGCTAGCACCAATGCTACTGATCCAGCATACGTACACTGATACTATTAATAATTCACAACTGAGCTTGTCAGGGGCCCAGCCAATTCTGTGGCAGGCCTGGTTACAACTATGAAAATTAAGAATTGTCTGATAACATTTAACATATTGTACCTTTAAGTCATGTTTGAGAGACTTAACTTAAAAACGGACTACATTTTCCTCAAAATAACAAACGTACAAACATGTACATCTACTTTCAAAGCAAATTAGTTTTCTACAATAGTGTATCTTATGCACCAAGAAATTGTTGTTTCTATGTGTCTTTGTCTCCTTCCTTTGGGTTGAAATCAGTCTTTAGTTAGGAAAGGAAGTAAAGTGATGCAAAAAAACAACAACAACAACAAAAAAACCACACACACACAGAAAACATTAGTAACCACAAGAGCACTGCAGCTGCAAGCCTGTTCAAACTAAAAGAGTTGGAGTGTGGATGGCCTAGTACAGTGGCTCTCAAATGGTGTGGCAAGGCACACCGAGTCAAGTCTTGGTGTGCCGTAGCAATTTGTAGAACCATACATAATTAATGCAACAATTTTGTATAGATATGGATTTGGTGTGCCTTGAAAGTTTGGCTTGATCTTAGGTGTCTCTCAGTTGAAAAAAGGTTAAAAATCACTGGCCTAGTGGTTAGGTTATACCCCATTTACATGTGTATGGGCTGGGTCTTTTCCCAATGTAATTCCCTGCTCTCTCATCCATGTTTATGACTTTGTCACTTATCTGTGAATAAATGTATAAAAGGTAAAATGACCTTTTCACAAAATTACTCAGCTGATGTCAAGAAAATTCTGGTAAGTGCAATAATGATAAATTCTATACGTCATTATTCCAGCCTCTGCATATCTATGTTGCAACCACTTAGAACTATCCATGCATTTTCTTTTACTTTAAAGTCTTAGTATTAGAATGAAACAGTCAGATGAAATGCATTTTTAATGCCTGATATTAATGTCCAATAGCCACACTGAATAGTGTGTTTCTTGTTTAGAATTTGATGGAAAAAAAAAATGGATTTAATGTGTTTGGCTGTGTTAAGATTGCTCTCCTTCACATAGAGTTCTTGGGTAAAGACCTGCATGTCTTTATACGTTTTTGCTTCAAAGCTCTTCCTTTTCATTTGCTACAATAAAGTGGAGCAGCTAATGACACTGAAGCTGCAATGAAGTAAAAATCATGCAGTGGAGGCTTCAAGACGACAACATAGTATAGCATAGATATTGTAACCAAAAAAAAAAAAAAAAAGAAGCATGTTAGATTGATTTTTTTTTTTTACACTGAAGCCATTGAAAGGAGACTTGGAGTTCAAGGATAACAACAATATGATGTGAAGAGGTCATGTTCAAGTAGCGCGAAACAAACACAACAATGTGCAGAGATGGAAGTGGTTGTGTGAAAAAAGGAAGAAAATATGAAAAGCTTAGCATCCGTCTAAAAGAGCTGAAAAGGAAGAAATGGTTGATTGAAGGTTTCTCGCATAGATAGACTTTTCAAAGACACATTCCTTTTCTTTATGGAAATATTCTGCAGGTGAAAAGGTGAGACTGGGCTGAATCAAACGAATTTGTTTTCAGCAGCTCGAAAAGCAATATATTTTTTAACAGTGCAAGCCGAGGAAAATACTTTAATTTGTTCCACTTCTCATCTATTGACTGACTGACTTTCTGCTTCTTTATAATACTCTGATTTAAAATTTGAACTTGTTGAATGTGAAAATCCGGACCTTGTGAAATTATGAGTGCAGTTGAAGTGTTTGATAATATTTAATTTATTTTGTGATGAATACAGTGGAATACTAATCAATGTTGGAGAAAGGCTTACACCAAAAGTCTGGCCTCTTTTTTCACTAAAAGTGCTCTGTGTGTAAAAACAGATGCTCTAAAAGCTGAAAATGTATGATTCTATGTCTTCACAGTTTTTAAGCCAACAAAAAAAATGATAAACCTGGTAACCTTCCATGTGTGTTTACCCTCTGAGGTGGAAAGACGTCTGTGAAAAGTTGTGGAAGTTTGATTAGAACCCCGCTGATTATTCAAAACAGCCACCGCAAAAATCTGGAAAATGCGCCAGCTATCCGAGTGTGAAAGTGTTTAAATTGATTTAGATGCGTGAAAATACAAACATGGTGTGAACTGAGTCGCTTCCAGTCCTTTGGCTTGATTTAAAATGGACTTTATTGGCACAGGTGCAACCCAAAAAACCTCTTGAGGATGGACATATTGCCAACCATCTTTTAAGTGTCAGCTCTTTTTTTTTGGCATTTCACAGCACTGTTTTAACGAATCCCACATGGCTGAGCTTTAAGTAAAGATAGATGGATAGAGATGAGCAGAAACAGTCACAAGGAGAAAAGAGTCAAGAACCAAAGTGGTGCAAAGTAACGAGCAGCACAAGAAAGAGATGGAAAAATGTAAATGGGAACAGCTGGGCAAAGCGCAGTCGATTTAATTGTGCACTTTTGATGGAAATTACGAGGTCCCTTTCACCTTGAGACAACTTGATGAAAGATGGCAGAGCCCTTTTGAGGCGTATCACCGAGACTGGCATTAGCCACGCTACCAGCAGCCATCTCCTATTCCCTTTCCTCCCTGCGCCGCTTCAGCCCTTAGCTCCCTGACTCTATTAAAGCTCTGCATTCTGACGCTGGCTTCCCTGGAGCATGGCAGATTAGCGGGAGGGGGTCAAGCAAAGTTCACACATAAAGGCCATTTTGGGGGAAGTGAAAGGGTGAGGAGGGGGAGACATGGGGAAGGAGGAAGATATGGAAGTAGCTGAAGCAAAAAGAGGGAGAAAAGTTGGAAAGCAGAGAACGAGATCTTTCACCTTCCTTCAGTATGATGAAATATCCCAAGACACCAGTAACAGATCCAGCGTAAAGGTTAGGCTATTATTAGGTTACGTGTGTGTCCGTGTGAGAACACACAATGGCGTGCATACGAGAGCGGCTAAAGTTTTTACCCTGACAGGGACAGGAAAGGTGCAACCCAGTGCAATCCAGAGGGGAGTGATGTGGCTGTGACCTGCTGTGATGAAGTATGAATACTGTGCCCTCCTGTGAAGAGTGGAAACACGGAGAAAGAGCTCAAAGTAGAACATGACCTTGACAGATCATTAACAATGTGTGACTCTGTGTTCACGCTGGGAGCACCTTTGTTGAAGGGTCACTCCTGTCTGATTGGCGGTGTGCGGTGCCAGAGAGTCTTTGTGTTGAAGTCTGACAAATGAGGAACATTTCACCGCTGATGTGTTCTCATTATCCTTACACCAATCAGATAGTCTCAATTTAAGCCAAATGAAGACAAAAATGAAGAATATAAGGAGCTTGGACTCTACCTTAACACTGGTAAACATGCTGGTTTCAGAAGCAATGGTTTAGTATTGGCTAATTGCTCTTACAGTGGATTGCATCAGCTGTAACGCAATCCTAGAACATGACTAACACTGGAGAAGGATTTAATGATTCATCTTGTGAATAGGGTAGTTTGCATAAGTAAAAGAGAGTTGAATCAGAAAATGCCAGATGGGAAAGCTTGAATAGAAAACATTTGGGAAAAGGCAGAGGCTTTGAAAAAAAAACTCAGAATGTGATTGGATGAACGTTCTGTCTGTCACATCTTTACAGGCCAATCAGAGCAACAAAACATGTGACGTAGCTGCTATCGAGCTACGTGTGTGCAGCTACTGAGGAATAACGCGAAACATGGCAACTACAGACATGTAAGTACTCGACTTTTGTTGTTTTTGAAAAGAAAACAACTCACTGCTGTTCTTTGTTCTTTTAATGAAGAAATGTGGTCAAGTTCTGATAAAATAGTCGCTTTAGCAACATCCATACTAAGCTCCTCCTCCATAACTGCACCATCTCTTGCTGGTTGTTTACGTCACGACTCTGCCGCACCTGAAAGTACTGCCCCTTGTTGCTGATTGGTCCTGTCACTTTCTAACCGGGCCAAACTGTTCAGACGGGAGCTTTGCAAGATGGATTCGCCAGTAAAAAAAAAACAAGGAAACGGGTATATCCATCTGCTTTGCAAGGTTAGCAAACTGCAGCTGTCTTTAACAAAAGCAATTCAAGGTATACCATAGGGTTCGTGTAGAATTAAAAGGCTTTTATTTTATTTGGCAAAACAAATATTTTAAAAACTATGGATATCCCGGTCAGGTAACCTTGAAAAGCAGATGGATATGCCTGTTGAATTTTTTTTCACTGGCGAATCCATCTTGCAAAGCTCCCATCTGAATCGTTTGGGGCCGGTTAGAAAGTGACAGGACCAATCAGCGAAGAGGGGCAGTACTTTTAGGCGTGGCAGAATTGTGACGTAAACAAGCAGCAGCAAGAGGCAGGTACAATTATGGTGGAAGAGCTTAGCGTAGATGCTGCTAAAGTGCCAGTTTTATCAGAACTTGATGACATTTCTTTGTTAATAGAAGAACAAAGAACAGCAGTGAGTTGTTTTCTTTTCAAAAATGACAAAAGTCAAGTACTTACATGTCTATAGTCGCCATATTTCGCGTTATTCTTGATAGTGGCTACGTCACACCTTTTGTTGCTCTGATTGGCCCATAGAGATGTGACAGACAGAACGTTTATCCAATCACACTCTTGAGTTTTTTAAGAGCCTCTGCATTTTCCCAAACATGTCCTATGGAAGCTTTCCCAGATGGATGTGTGAAACAAATCCATCTGGCGTGTCAGGTTACCAGTCAGGGTTGTAGCAGCTGATCGCCTTCAAATAATATATCTGCTGGTTTAGTAGTTGGTCAGTCTGTTTAGCTTTGTAGAGCACTAAAACATGTTCTGTTTGATCAAAGTTGTATATATATTATCTGGATCATATTTATGCAAACACCGGACTGATGTGCAGATAGAGAGAGAAGACTAAACGCTCAAAGTGAGGCCCTCAGGGTGATGAGACCCTGCGTATAGGCAGGGGTAGGTTTGATACTTTTGTGACAAAAATCTTTCAACCAGTCAAAACTGTGAGATATGTGATCACTGCACCACTACAAGCTGCTTTCAGCAGGGGACTCTTCTTCAATATTAAACCTGATTCTTCTTCATTAAGACTTGAATCAGATTTAATATTGTCCAGAATTTGGCCAACGTTATTTATATTCTCTTAACATGCTTTATTTTTTTTTATCCCTTGACTTTTTGTATACTGCTGAAGCACCTTCTTCAGACTGTTTAAAGGATCCTTTTACAGATTTCTTAAGCTTTCCTCCGCATTTACTGCCTGTGACTGTAAATGAAGCTGACTTATGTTGGATTGAAGTCACACACTTTGCTCACATGATAACGAACAGTCTTATATCAGAGGTCTGGTGTCAGATGTGAATGTCCCCCTTGATCTCTCAGCAGTCGCCCACTTACTCCTATTCAATTATTTTTAAATTGAGTGTGGAAATGACATATTCATAATCTAACTCACACTGATATCATTTCAATTTAAATAACTGTCAGATCGGGGAGGGCTATGAGTCAGTTTTCAACAAAATTTGACAAAGAGCATTATAAGCTCATCAAGAAACTGTTGCTCTTCATACATGACATTACGATGCTTCATGTGAATCAGATAAGGCAAAAATACAGCTCATAGACTGGTTTGCACTGATACGTGAACATAACTTTAAACTCTTGTGAAAAGATTTTAGCTGGTAATGAAACAGACTGATATTAAATCTAATGCCTCTTAATGCTCTACTACAGGGAATGAAGTCATGAATAAGAAGATTGATCATTCCTACACAGTCATTTTAAACTGTGTCACGTCTGACGCAGGTTGAATGTCAGATGAGGTGACAGATGTTGCAGAAACACTTTGCAGACTCATCATAGGTTGCACATTATGAGTGAAACTCTATGATGTGCTTTCATATTTAAGGAAATGTCTCCATCTCTTTGTTCCAACACATATTTTGTTCCATTTCCAGTCCAGACTGCCTTATTTTTCTTTGTTTGAAAAATTCAAGGAATTTGGGTCACAATTTGTTGTTTAAGAGGTTATAACAATTAATTTTATTGCAATTACTACAAAGAAGAAAAAGTAGGGCACATCTGAGGAGGTGTAATATACAGCTGCCGAATCAGTTGTGAGATGTGCGAATTTTTAAACACCAGTTTAGCCACTGTGAGCTGTGGATGAGGAAATCCTGGTATTTTCGGATGCCAGAATAGTTTTGATCATATTGTTTTCTGCAGCCATTTACCACACAACAGAGTGCACATGTATCCCTGCAGAAACTTTCTCCTGATGCTACCTAATAAACCAAAAACAGGGCTTGTGGTCCTTTTTAAGCAGCACTTTGTCACACAGGGAATGTTGCACTCTCCAAGAGCCTGAGATGGCCACAAAAACTACAGATTTAATCAAAAGGGGTCTGGCTGCAGACTTTTAGATTTTTATTTTTTTTAAATTTTTTTTTCTTCCATTTTTAAAATCCAACTTAAATGCAAACAATAAAGACATTTCATTAATAAAACACTGTAACATGTCAGGGGTTTAATCTGTGATTACATTTTGTAGACCAGTTTTAGAAATAGTTACACAAACGTCTAGCTTTATCTTTGTTAGCTTAAGCACATTAGCTATGTAATTACATAAGCCAATTTAGCTAAGTTAGCTTTAGCATTGTGATATTTAGGAAGTATAGCTTAACCTAACAGAGCTATGTAGCTAATGTATCTACATATCTTACATAGCTACTTTGTAAGCTTTGCTTTTGCTATATTAGCTAGACTAGCTAGACTGTTTACTCAGCTTTATTAAAAATGTTGTAATCGGGCTGTGCAGGTCAGATATTTTTGCTTTTAATTTTTAGTATCCTAACCATTACCTTGTCCCTTTCCCTTACCCTAAATGGAAGTTGAAATGATTTTTGGAAGTTTTAGCATATATTACCGTTATGAGATATATGGTGTGTCAGATGAACGGTCTGTGAGAGTGGTGGTAAGAGATGATCAATCTGCAGCAAGAAATGTTGATTTAATCAGGTATTGAATAATGATCACATGTTTATCATGCATCATGTTTACTAATGATGGCTGACGTGAATTTCTGTTAAAAATGGGTCAAACATAATCCAGGCCTGATAAAGCTGTTTCAGTATTGATTGTTTGTTTATGTAACCAAATATGTTTCGAAATACACTGAACAGACATCAGCACATGTATTACAGTGAGTTATGGGAACGACCAATTACACAAGGAAAAATTTTCCTTGTCAAGTACTGTCGTATATGACATATGAAGATGCTGGGATGTTCAATCAACACTGAAGCTGCAGCAGGGTATAATAGCCATGAGCGAGGAATGAGTGGTGGGTGATGGTGAGAGGTTGTCAGGTTGTAAAGATCATCTCATTATCAGCACTGAACATGGATACTTGTTTAAATGTGATTACTTGATACCATTTAGAACTTTGCTGCTTTTTAAAGCAGTTTTTTTCATTGTGTATTTTTTGTATTCAGTATTTCTGTCACATTCTTTGGCACACCTCTGTTTTTTTAGATGTTTGATTTGTTTAGTTCTAATATAATCATGCATTTTTATACGCTTTCTGAGTATTAGGAGTGATACAGAGGAAAGATTTGACAGACCATAGCTGTGGATGTGTCTCACTTTGGTTGGCTGTCACTTGATTGGAGTGTGATTGACAGATGGCACAACATATCTTGGTCAAACATATTGGCTGAAAAATTTGTTTTAGAGGAAGGAGAAGATGTTAAAAGCACAAAGGGAAATAGAAACTGGTATATTTTATTTTTCTGTATCAGTACGGCACATAAAATTGAACCTTTTGTGGTAAAATTGACAGTCAAACACAGATTCCTGTGATTTATAGAGAAACAAAACCCCAACATTTCAGCTAAATTGCACCTACCCTGGAATTTTTAAAAAATGTCTTTTTCTTTGGTTTGATTATCAGCCATAATGTCAGATCTTTTCAATAGACTTACCATAACCTACATGAGCGTGAAACAATGATTTACACTGATGTAGAAGATAGAGGTCTATATGTTATCAACCTTGTTTTAGATGGACAAACAGATAGTCGTTTATTGTCATTGCATCGTAAACCACAACTAAATTACATTTGGTGGTCTCCTCTGTAGCAGCAAACACAGTCGCCCAAGCAGTGGTTAGAAATCTGCAGCCTCACGTCATCCATCCTGCTGGCGAGGGAGCGGGCACCCAGGAGAAAGATGCTCAGTACAGCAGGTTTGTGTGGGGCCGCTTTTAGCCTAGCCTAGGCTTGTTTACCCCACTCTCGCCTCCTCCCCACTGGCTGTAGGTGCCATGCTGCTCTGCGTCCTCCTCCTTTCAGTCTCCAAGCGCCCCGTTCTCTGGATAATCTCCATCGGGAAATGATGATCAGGCAGTGTTCCGTGGCAGTTACTGGCAATTGTTGTTAGCTTTTAAGCTAGCCAGGAGTTGTAGTTGAGACTGAGGTCTTTGTTTTCACCCTTTTTTGGAGTTTTCTCGATGAAAAATTCCCGTTCTTTCTTTCAGAGGTGTCCTGGGCCATCCATCTTCATTGTTTTCATAAGTTTCAACATATCTTGTGAACTTAATTGTGAAAAAACATTACAAGTCCAAGACATGACTCAAGAGTGCATCATTTTTTGCTGCCAACTGCTCTGGCTGCCTGACAACAGATTTAAGTTTTAAGGTTTATAGTGTGGTGGATGTGGATTTGTGGACCCAGAATGCAGACCAGACGTGACAAAGTTTTAAAAGGATTATTGTTCACAGGTGAATATTGGGAGGAGGGGGGGGATCCAGGTATTCAGGGAAGTGAATGTTGATCTCAGGCAACAGTATTACCTAACCCACATCAGGGCCATAGCCAGGGTCGAGAAATACGTGAGGTCCAGAATTTTTTTCTAAGGATATTGAATTTATAAGTTATTCAAAACATTTTGAAGCATGCAAAACAATAACTAACATGATATCTTCAAATGCAACCCAAGCTGTACACCAAACACAAATTCACAAAATCAGCGTTTTTTCTCTCCCCATCTTTGGTCCCCAAAAAGTGGGCGGTAAATACTGACGTCTGCGGTGATGACAGATGGCATCACATGCATCACTTGACACCAAATCAGCCAGTAGAAATATAGAAACCTAAAAATAGTAGCAGCAACAAGTTTCAACCTCTAGAGGACAGTTGCTTAGCATATTTTAACTCAAAATTCAGGATTTAAATACTTTGTGCTAAAATGATATGATTTTGACCCCTGCTGATCAACAGCACTACTAAACCCCCGTATGTCTTTATCTGAAAAAAGTAGTTTGAGGGTTTATTTTATTTGTTCAAATTCAGATGTATTCATGCTTTACTGACATAGCAATTATCCAGTGCAGGGGTCATCAATGAAAATTCTCTGAGGTCAGGTTCGACAAAGTTTTGTAGGTCCATGGTGTGATTTCATGTAACCAGTGATACGATTCAGCCTAGTTACGAAAAAACACTAAAAACAAAAAAGTAATATTAAAGATATAATAACCAAACATATATAATGAAATATCAAGATAAATTATTTTTTCTGCAAGTAAAATAAGCTTTGTATGCTATTTAAATACAGACAGCTCCAGAAAAAGTATATAGTTAATATAAAAAAGGATTTTTTTTTTTTGAAAAATAAAAAAAGATGAGGTTTTGATTTTTGACATCATTTTTTAGATATTAATTTTCAAAGCAATATTCAAAGCTTTAACCTGTAGTAATGTTTTGCATTACTGCAGTCAATGATCCTGAATGTATTAAACCATGTTGGTTTTAATCTGTCCGTCTTCAAGGTCACATATTATGAATATACACTTTCTAAAGCTTTTCTAGCAAGAATATGTGCCCCTGGCCTGTCCAGAGCCACATATTTTTCCCTCATGATGTCATGTGGGGAGTTAGCACTGCCCCTTGGTTCAGTTGGCCCTCCCCGCTTGGAAGATAGTTCCACGCTCTTCTCCTGAACAGCTGAGAGAAGGATCAGGAGAGGCACACCCATTAAGCCACATCCATTTCCTGAGAGGGGTGTGGTCAGGGGCGGAGTCAGACAGCTTATGAACAGTTAAGGCCACAGACACAAAAACAGCTCATTTTAAGCAAGGCTGAAACAGAGGGTTTTTTTTAGACATGCAAAAATCCGAGACTGTTTTTTTAGCAACAAACTTCACAAGCATGTTTTTGAGACTGCTAAGACCAATATACACTTGTCTTAAAGGGGCAAAATATGTGACCTTTAAAAAGTCGCTTTTCTGGGGGTTGGTTTGGCTTGGTTGGTAGAACAGGTGCCCATGTGTAGAGGCGGTAGGCTGTTCCACTGGTTGTGGGATTGATTCCTGGTCTAGGCTCTGTTTGGTGTATGTCTTCCCCAAACTATACTAAACGACTAATATTAAAACCCTTTAGCCACTCGTTCCACTCTGCGATTGTAAAAACAACAGATAACAATCACATGTCTGCATTTAAATGAGCAGACTGTAATGCCAAAGTACAGCGTAATTTACAGCCCATGATCTGTATCTCTGCAGCCTGAGAACACTGCTAACAGACAGGAAAACCTTTACATCTCTTTAACAACTCACAATCAGACAACAAGCTGAGCAGAGGCAGACAGAATCACTCAAATGCTGTGCGGAATAGCGTGTAATTGGAACAGCTGAACAGCTGATTCAATGAAAGCAAACAGAGCTTTTAAACTCTGTAATCTCACTGGCTCAAGAAGCTAACAATGCACGCGTACACAGAATGAACCAGCACAGAATGTTTACCTTCCACTGCCAACGTGACTACAGGAAGAGAGAAGGACAAACAGAGCATATGCTTCAAGGGGCTCTTTTTGAAGCCATGGAAGAGAGAGGAAATTTGAGATTTTTCTTTCAGTAACGGATTACTTTTATGAAAATGTAACTAATAACAGGATTACTTGAATTGTAAAACTAATGCATTACGTTACTCATTCCTCCAAAAAAGTAATCTGAGTACTCTAACGGATTACTTTGTAACGTGTTACTCCCAACACTAATCACAAGTAGCCACCATTAAGATGAGAGAAGCTGTGCAGGTCAAAATACATTGCTGAAAATGTAAGAAAGCAACACAGGTTGAGAGAGGAGCATTCGGCAGGATGATATAAAAGGTACAAATAGGTTTGGATTGCATGGCACCTTGGTCTGGATTCATACACTAATGAGCGACCTTGCATCTAGTGTAATTAGTAATGATTCGATGGCAAGAATTTGTGACCTACATTTAGCTTCCATAAGACAAAAACCTACATTCATTTCTAATCATGTGTTCTGTTAAGTCCACATACAATTAATGTTTAGCACATTAGATGAGTAGCCAGGCAGTTAATGAATGAGCCACTGATGGTGAAGCACTAATAAATCCTCATATGCAGGCATGACTTCACCTCTCTGAATAAATGTTATGCTCCATTTTTCTTAAAGGCTTGAAATGTGTTAAAAAAGCTCCTGAAATAGATCTCTGTGATGTGACAAAGGTAGTAACCAATACAAAGGCGCAGGCTTGTAAATGTAGCGCCTACTTGCATACTCTACAAACACTACAATGTATCATGGTTAAAATGGACAAACTGCTAGTTCCTAATTCAATATACTTTCCTTAACTTCAGTTTAAATTCAGCAATCAGCCTGATGAGCAGCACGCTATGCTAACAAGACCATCTGTTACCTTGGAGGGCCTGTCTCCTTGAATACACACCACACACACAAATATTCACACCACACACCTTAATCCCCCCAACATTGTCTCGCACTCACACACACATGCACACACCCCTTAATGCAGGTAGATCAAGAGGCACCCTGGGAATTCCTTTTGACGCTAGATAGCGCGCCAATGGGAGTGTTCACACACTCGCACACAGCCTTCTCCGTCTTCCTCAAGAGGTGCGATTGTGAATTTAGGGAGCAAAAATACACAACCTTGTACACACAGAGAGACGCACAAATCACTACCTAGTGCAGGTTGATCTTGTCCCCTGTAAAGAAGTCTAACACTGACTGTCAGGCTCAGGCACATCCACACAGAGTCAGCCACTTCTTTCACCTACTCTATAGTTAAGTGAGGTTTGCAGCAATCCTGTGGGATCACTGACACAACTGATTGCCTGTTCTCCCTCTTTTAATGACGAGAACAGCAGTGAAGCAAAGAACAATGACTAAAACAGCATGTTCTCTTTTACATCCGCTCTGTTCTCTTTTGTTCAATACTCTATGTCTGCATCCTGCACTCTCTTATTATTTTATCATTGGGTATTGCTTTTGTTCTATTCTTGTCTTCTTCTCTGTTTTATCATCACTCTAGCCTACACTCTCATTCCTCTTGTGTCTTCACTTATATGACTTTTACAATAGCAGGCAGGCATAATTTCAAGTGTACAGTATGTTCTTTTTTAAAGCCTAATTTGAATTTGAAAAAAAAAAAAAAAGTATAAATCCTCAGAACAAAACCAATGAAATATTGTGAACAAAAGTAAAACACGCTCTAGCCATTCACAGCTAACAAGATCATCATTAGTAGTGGTATTTTTTCTTCAAACTGCATAACTTGACAGGTGACTATGAATGCTCGTTATAATCAGGGGGCTTCTGACAATGCTGTTTGATTAGGAAGTGCATGTCTACACGCAGTAATATAAAAGCATTAGGGGTAATTTGTCAGTCTATTTTTTATCAAGCAGTTTTTGAGAAGTAAAAAACAGTAAAAGTAAGTAAACAAAAAAAAGCAAAAGTAAAAATGAGTAAAAATAAGGAGAGAAGTCTGGCTGCAGACGGTACATTTCTGACAGTCTCTCTCAAAGACCATTCAGCCAGACACTGTATATCTCAGTAAGGAAATGCCATTATTTGCAGGTACAAGGTATTTCCAGTTTTTATTCTTTTTAAATTAGCTAAAGCTAACATAGCTACGCTTGCTGCATTTTTAGCACGTCAATGTAGCTAAGTAAGCTTTAGCTTTAGCAAGCAACGTAATCAGCTACTACATAAGCCAATTCAGTGGAGTTAGCTGTACTTTAGTAAAAATCGCTAAAGCTAACATTACTACATAGCTAGTGTACCTACATAGCCTTGCTTTGTGAGCTTATGTTAAACTATGTTAGCTATGTGGCTGTGTTATCTACAGCTAAGTAAGCATGAGCAAACATTACTTAGTTTTGCAGATAATATAGATACGTAACTAACTTAGCCTCTATGTTAACTTTAGGGCTGCAACAAATGATTATTTTTTATGTCGACTAATCTAGCGATTATTTTTATGGTTAGTTGACTAATCGTGAATATTTGGCATACTATTTTGTATCCCTGTTTTACCTTGCCTTCTTATGCATTCACACCTGTGAAAACTTAATGGTTTAGCAAATTGACATGACATGTCAAGTTGCTACATCGTCAAGGTTTGTTTTTCATCTAATATAAAAGTACTGAACTGATAACTAAAGTAAATTGCACACTAAATAGTGTTACTGAAAAAACTGTTACCCTAGCAAATATCAAAGATGGTTTTCCGACTGATTAACGTACGGCACCAATGTTATAAGTAGGCTACTGGAATTAATCCTCGTGCCTGAAGCACAAAGGGCTCAGTAACTAAATGCAAAAGATATAAAAGATATTCATGCAACTTGCAAACTTACACACTTGCGGTATTTGAAGACGCAGCAGCTACAGTGGGTTTACGTTTCAGGTGTTCGTGCATTGCCATAGCGCTGCCATGGTACGAGAGTTTGACTTGACACAGTTTGCAGTTGACTTGTTTCGCCAATTTGTTTTCTGTAAAATGTTCCCAAACTTTAGAAGCTCTGGGTCGGCTTTTTGGTGTGTTCTCAGTGCTTTCCGCCATGCTTAACTTCTTCTTCTCAGTTTCTGTGAATAATGTAAACAGTGGGAGCGATACTGCCCCCCCCACTTCCTGTAGGGAACTGCAAGTACAGATTAGTCCTTACCGGCCGGTACTAGATTTTACCAGTATAAAAAGTAATATGACGCGTCGACACTTGAATTCCTGCATCGACAAATTTTTATAGTCGACACAAACGTTGCAGCCCTAGTTAACTTAGCTTTAGCTCTGGTATCTATGTAGCTACATAGCTTATGCAGCTAACAGAGCTCTGCAAGGTACGTTTGCTGTGTCAGAATGTTTTCATGGAGCAAAAGCTTCTTTCCTATAAGCAGACTGTTTACTCTGCTTGATTAAACTTTTTGTAATCAGATTTTTGCAGATCAGGTTTTTGACTTTAAACTTTTAGTATCCTAACTGTTGGAAAGGTACTTCACACATCTATTTCTCAGGACAGGTGCGTTGGAGGGCAAGGTATCCAGCACACATTTAAAAGACAAACACCCGCACAATGTCCAACTTGCAAAGAAAAGAAGTATTTATTTGCAATGTTTCAGTACTAGACTTTCATCAGGCGAACAATTTGGTCAAAGGGCAGGACATATTAAATAGGAGGTGGCCTGAAGAAAGTACATATATGTATGTATGTATTTTCTTTAGGGAATTTTAATCCCCTTATTTGATATTATTAATGATACACTTGTAAATTGCAATTTAGGTGTCTATTAACCTTTCACACATTTACTCTCTCAGTCAGGTAACTGATGTGTATTGTTTATCTTTGTTATTTTGGTCAATTAAGCTCTGACATCATGATGAGAAGGTGGCTGCAGGTGTGAGGCCACCTCCTATTTAGTATCCTAACTGTTACCTTAACCCTTACCCTAACCCTAAACTGAAGTTTAATCAAATTTTGTTTTCTAAAGTTTTTTTTTTTATGTTTGAACTAGGGCTGTCAAACCAATACAATTTTTAATCCAGATAAATCTCAGAATTTATTTAGTCAGTCATAAGTGAGCTTGTTTTTTTTTTTGTAACAATTTGAAATTCCACCAATTTGAATTAAAATAGTTTTTGTTCTGATTTGATTTTGATCCTAAGGTAAATTACTTTCTGTTTAGATACATACTTACTTTTGCTTTGAAAAAAAATAAGAGACTTTGTGTTGATTGAATACTTTGACATGAACTTGAAGATCGAACTTGTTATGGATTGAATGATAAATTAAGGAACAGTAAAAAGGTAAATGTTTGAAATCACAAGGCAGACAGATGATTTTTGACTAGTCCACTGAGCTGTCTGTGAGTTTTCAAAGTGAAATGAGGAATTAAGGAGCAGTGGTAGACTCAGGGAGATACTGAAGTGGCATGGCCAAAGTGTGCATTTAATATGGTTAAAAAAATGAATGCATTTATTATGGACCTTAATCGATCACATTTAATGCATCCAAGCTGACAGCCGTGGTTTTCAACAGTAATCCTTTTGTGCTGAATATCACTGCTTAAATTCAACTAATTTCTGGTTTGGCCATGAATCAAACTGTGCAACATAATAGTAATTCATATCAGATCAGCATGTGTTTAAAAAATTAATGACATTCTCAGTTTATTTCAATACTTACTCATTGCTACAGTTCCAATAATATTATACAAACATTTAGATAAACAGGAACCCACTCTCAATTTTGAAAATTAGTTTAAAATGAGTATGGAAGACAAAATAATGAACAGATGCTTCATTTCAGTACAACTATTTCTCATCCTTTATCAGGGACATCAACACTTCAAACACTATAAAAAAAAAATAATTCAGTCAATAGCATGTCTCCATTTTTTCTGTATCATTATGTGGTCTGTTTTTCTCTTATGAGCTTTGGTAGTGTTAGATACTACAGACTACAGTGATCACTGCTGCTTTATTCAACACTCCAAAGACACAAACCTCACTCTCAACAGCAACTATTTGGAGGAGGTCTGGTTCAGGTTAGTGGAACAACTTTGAAAATAAAATTGTTATTGTAGAGGAACAGTGAGGAGATTTTCACATATCACGGACATTGTTGTCGTCTGAGTGATCTGCTTTGCCCCCATAGTAAAGTACAGACTACTGTAAACATGGTATGCCCTTCAGAGCACATAATAGTGTGTTTTCAAAATTCAAAATAAATCTCATTAAACTTTTGATAAGTAATTAAATAAATAAATAATTCTATAATTAAGTAGCTCAACTGATAGATAATGTTTGATAAAATCAGTCTTATACTGAGTGTCTTGAATTGATGTGTGAAGCTAGAATCAAAAGTAGGCACATATAAAAGTGCAAAAATATTTAAACACACACAAGCTTAAATAAGAGCTTGAGAGTAAATAAAGTGCTAGAAAACAACCATAAAAACATAAAAGTGTAAAACAACCAACTCTGAAATGTTTTATAATAAAATATAATAAATCCAAAAAAGAGGGGAAATTTAAACCATGTATTCATTTATTTACATTAACTAAAGCAGGGTGATCAATTCAAAAAGATAAGACATTTAAAATACATTTTGAAATTTAGTGCTAAAAATCATCACAAAATCAGTCTCAGGTATGTTGTCAATATTATTTTTAGATAGAGGCTATAGCTTACTAAGCCATTGTAGATATTGTAACTAAAGCTAACAAAACTACAGTAGCTATTAGCTAGAATCTTTTGTAATCTCTACCGCAGTCAGCCTGTTGTTTCAGTGTGGACGCCACACTCCTCCTCCACCCCAGCCACCTCCATTCAGTTTATCAGCATCTAGTCTAGATCCTCATAGATCTTCTGCTCATCTTATTCTGTCTACCTCAGCCACCTCCTCCAAGCCACCTCAATATAGTCCTGGTCCAGTTTCTCATAAGTCCACTCCTCATCTGACCCTGCATCGCTAATCAACACCACCAGTGTCTAGACTCCACAGAGGGGTTGTCCTTTTCCTGCTATCACACTTGTTTAAGTCTCTCCTGATTGAAATATAGTTAACATTTTGCTGCAGTTTTCTGTTACAGTATTTTTAAATCAGTTATTGTGGTATGATTTTGATTTATTCACAAACACACTTTTAAAGGCCTTTATTAAAATCATACACACACATAGGTTAAGTCTCCCTTTACTCTCTCTACTGTTAGCCTGGAGCTACTGCACACAGCGTCCCTTAGCTGTCCCTGCCTCTCTCCAAGAAAAGGTGTGTATTTGTGTCTACAAAAGCCAGTGTGTGTCCATATGCGTGCATGATAGCCTACACCTGTGTGTGTGTGTGTGTTTGTGTATTCCCTGCACAGCTCCTGTCCGTTGTCAGTGTCAAAGCCGGTCCGTCGGGCCTTTCAGTGCACAGGTGGCGATAGACCGGCCCCTAATGAGTCCATATGGGACTGTCTGGGAGAGGTGTGTGCTCGTGTGCGTTCAGTCTCAGTGTGTTTAAGTGTGTGCTCTATATATTGATGTTCTCATTGTGTTCATGTGTGTTTAAAGACCCCGCTGTATGTGAGAAAGAACATCCCACCTTGTGAGTGTGGTTAAGATGAAACTTGCCATGTGAACTTGGTGAACCAGTGCTCCTCTCCTGTTGTTTTTCAGGCTGTTTGTGTGGTTTTTAATCTGTTTGTGCTTAGCTGCAGTGTACACATGAGCATACACATTTGTAGCCTCATCTCACCTGTAAACATAGCCCTCCCATAGGAATATGCCATGGGCGTGCATTCCTGCCTGCATGCTTTCTGCAGTATGTGTGAGTCCTTCAGTCAGATTGTATGTCATTAAGGCATGTTATACTGAACGCGTGCATGCTGGTATGGTGTGTTGATTCTCTGCCAGTGGCTCCAGTAAACAACATGTCAGTGAGTAGCTACACTGTAAAAAAAATTCCGTTAAATTTACGGTAAAACGCTGGCAGCTGTGGTTACCAGAGATTTACTGTAAAAATTACGGTGAGAATGTATGAGAAAAAACGGTGTTTTCATTCTACAACTGTAAATATTACAGTTCAAACCTGTTTTTTTTTTTAACTGTAAATTTCTGTTAAAAAAATACAATACTGTAACCGTTTATACAAGGATTTGCTGTAAAAATAACAGTTATACTGTAACCATATTTACGGTAATTTGCTGTACAACTTACTGTAATTTGATGTCGAAATTACAGCTCTATTACAACATTTTCTACAGGGATTGGCTGTAAAAATAACGATAATGAAACAAACCTGTTTACGGTAAATTACTTTAAAAACAGCAGAAATCCTGTAAACCTAAATACAATCTATCTCAGTAATAAAAACAGTAGACCCGTATAATGTTTAACGGTGTTTTATTATAACTACTTAAATTTTACAGTAAATTCCTGGCAGCTGTGGTTACCAGAAATTTACCGTAAAAAATACAGTACAAAACATGAGAAATTACAGCTGATATTTGCAGATTTTACGGTAGTAGCAAAATACTGCCCAACTTTAATTTTACAGTAAATTAATGGCAGCTGTGGTTACCAGAAATTTACCGTAAAAAATACAGGACAAAACATGAGAAATTACAGCTGATGTTTGCAGATTTTACAGTAGTAGCTTAATACTGCCTTACTTTAAATTTTACGGTAAATTACCAGCAGCTGTGGTTGCCAGAAATTTACTGTAAAAATACAGTACAAAACATGTGAAATTTCAGTTAATTTGCTAGATTTTTGCAGTAGTGCCCTAATACTCCTACTTTTAACAAAAGATTCAAGCTCTCTGATAAACAATAAGAAACTCTGCAGTTATATGTTTGCAATAAAAAACCTTTCAACACATCTGATAACTTGTCTGTATACTCACAAAGCAGTTTAGATCTTGGAAGAAAAAGCTTGTGTCCATATGTATGACAGGTAGTCCTTGGTGTAATGCATGAAGATGAAACAAAGTCACTTGCCCCTAAATGATTCAAGAGTAATGAGTCCAGTCTTGACTGAAGAAGGCCTTCCACTTGGGAAGCTTCACATGGCCAAGAAACTTCATCTTCTTGAAGACTCGAGCACAGTTCATCAGGTGTTCTACTTTGGACTGGCTCCATCCTCTCTGCAGGAAGTACATATACAAAACAAAGTTAGAGTGATTCAGTGCTTCAGTTTAATGCCTACACAGATGTAAATTTGAGAAAACTAGGCTCTAATAAGCCATGCTTACAATCAGCACAACAGAATAAAATAAACAGTGTGTACAGTACATACAGATCATCTCTATAATAGAATATGGTGAAGAAACACAAATGTACCCACAAGTGCCAGCTATTAAGTCAGCAATCACCTAACAACAGCCAATTACTTTTTCCGTTATTGATTATAATGAGACAGTTATGACATATTAATTGCAATTTGCTTTTCCTTTATAGTTTAGAGCTGTGGTGCCCAGGCTTGTATCCACTGAGCTCCTCCTTCACATATCCAAGAAGATATGGACCCACACAAAAAAGTGACATAGCTATTGCTGTAAAAACTAAACATAAATTTGAATTGATGTCATTATTTAAAGCAGTTTTAATTTTGGCAGATATTTTTAATTTTAGTCTTAGTTTTAGTCTTTAAGTGAAATGAATTTTAGTTTCAGTCACATTTTAGTCATTTCTGTCCATTTAGTTTTAGTCCATAAAAAGTCCTCACATTTTAGGTTTTACTTTTAGTCCAAGCATTTATTGTCTTGCTTAAATCTGGTACCAAGTCATAGTGGGATGTTCTCTGCACCCTGCCAAACCTGGGGTCCCTGCTTTCTACAGCTGAGAGACAGAAGAGCTACAGCTGCATTGTTTTTTGACAGAATTACCCACAGTGGAGAGATATCATGGATTTTGAATGTCCGACGAAAACTACATTACATTCTAGTCAAAAACTAAACTTAGTTTTTGTCAGTTTTAGTCATCACAGATCTATTTTTGTTAGTCTTAGTCTAGTTTTGTCATGGAAAACAAAGCTGTCGATGAACATTTTTAGTCATAGTTTTAGTCGATTTAAATTAACACTGGTTTAAAGCTACACACAATAGCCCAAACCACAAGTGTTAGCAAAAGACCTTAGGTATGAACCATTCATAAGGGTTATATTGTGATTTTAGGTAGTTGAACCACAAGATAAATATTTGCAAACTATGCTCTTTATATATATATTTACTTGTAAGACCACCCAAATAAATATAGAATTTGCTTTTACATGTAAATATAATATATAATTTTATATATAATTTCTATATAATTTCTTGGGGATGAATAAAGTTATTATTGTATTGTATTAGGGTAAGCCTACCCATTAAGCCCAGGCACCATTTAAGCCCACTTGTGACTTTGAAGTCAATTTAAAAAAAAAAAAAGAGGGGCCTGTCTTATGCTATACATTATTTTGTCCAATCACACAATTTCTTAATTATATGTCAGTTTTTGTTTGACACCAATCACATTTGTAGATATTGAAAAAGGCCCGCCTACATTTGTGCAGTCTCAAGGAGGCTCAGATAAAGTCGCCTCAAAACTTTGGTGTTTTGGGACCCTCAGAAAGAACCTCTTTTCAACCATTTTCAGCCACTGACTTGTTAAGTACATTCATATTATGTAATTTGAGAGATTATTGATTTGTTTTTTGTGTATAAACAGGTAGTTTTTTGTAATTTCTTACTATTTAGTTTTATGTGAAAAGATGAGTCATGCTAGCTAGCGTAGCAAGCTAATCACTAGTCAATACATGTAGCCCTACTGATAGATACACTGCTTAATGATTAAAAATGATAAGTACACAAACTAAGTGTTTTCTGATTCATTTTACATAAATCTTACATAAAACTTTGAACAAGAATTCCTTGATAATTCAGAAAGTTTGGCAGAAGAGGAATAACTGTGATGGCAAGTTTTACAGCATATTTAGGCTACAGGCATTTCTTTAAACATTTGTTTAATTTTGGTGAGAACATATTATCTTCATTTCCCTGGTAGTCACTGTAGTACCATTTAAGCCCAGTGTGTTCCATTTAAGCCCATCTTATGTGTTTCAATAGAAAAAAATGAAATTTTGAGGTGTGATAGCTTTTCGCTGTAATCCTGTGTTGATGTTGTTATACTAACTTCATTAACACGAGTACATCACAGATCACACACTGCCCAGAAGAATTGTTATGTCAGTTAATTTTGCATAATTATTTGTTTATAGTGAGAAAAATGCCAACAAAAAAGAGGAATTACAGCAACTGTCCTAAAATCATCATTGTTACAGCCAAACATTAAATCCAAGTTCAATAAGATATTGTTGATTCACTGTAATGTCATTTAATACTTTTAAAAACAAACACATTTTTTTATTTTGTCAATATTGAATCAAATTTTGTCAATATTAAATAAAATGTTCAATGAAATGTTAAATACTGAAGCCAATGAAAATTAGTTTTAGGCCTACTTAGTCATGTTTGTGGTGGTCCATTGTTACAAGCCAAACATTAAAGCCAAGTTCAAAAATAAATTGTGTTTAACATGTATAACATGTTACTGAATTAATATATGTTTACTACTTGAAAAATGTAATAATTTTTAAATTTCTGTCAATAAACGTGGTTGTGGGCTTATTTGGAACACACGCTTAAATGGTACTTAGGTACCAATTAAGCCATGCCAGACTTTTGACTTTATTCATAACATTTCTTTAATTTGTTCTTTAAAATATGCATAAGTAAATAAATATACCTTCAAATGAGGGATTAATCCTTCATTCTAACAAATGATCATGTTTATAAACCATCTTAGTATCTATGAAAAATACATGAACTTAGATTTTGGTGGGCCTAATGGGTACACTTACCCTAAATGCTTTGGGGTACAAAAGGATTTTGCTGTAACAAAGATGATGGGCGCTGAATTTTAAATCAATCATAATGAAAACATATGACTCACACAGAAAACTGTATTGGCCCCCATATGGTGTGATCATCAGAACACTGAGAACAAGCTGGACAAAGCAGTGGCATGGCAGTATTCTGGGTATTTCTACATGACCAGATTAATGCAGTGCTTGGTGTAAACTACATAAAATAAACATAAAATGGCTTCATGTTGCTTAAAGAAAGATTAATCTAAAGAATTTATTGAGGTATGTACAAATGCTGTGCAAGGCTTACCATTATTAATCCTTGATAACTGGCATCTTTTTAGAAGAGTGGAATACCGGAGACAGTATAAAGTAATGGAGTCCTAGTCACCACTAGCAGAAGAAACAGGACCTTAAAAAAGAGTAAGGAAAAATAGAAAGACAAGGTAAAGCACCAAATCATGTCAACTTAGAAGTTTTGAACACTTATGTATGCACTGATTGCAAAGTACTATCCAATTTTGAATTCACTCAAAAAAGGAGGGGACCCAATCTCTTCTTGTCCCGTGAGCTGAATGTCTTGTCACATCCCTTGTGTTTTGTGGCAGAAGCTACAGCAGACACAAAAATGCAGACATACATGTAGAGTGATCCAGCTGTTAAGCAGTTATCAGACGGGTGTTGCTGTGTTTATATGTTCTTCTAAAATCAACACTAAGCTGTGACTGGTGCTACTCTCCACTTAGAGTGTGTGTTGATCCCACAGCTCTGTATGTCATCTTGCTTGCCCTTGCGCTTTTTCTGCTCACAACAGTTTTGGTTTAGAAAAAATGCTGCACATCTATTTTTTTGTTTTTAAATTTGAAAATTTGGATACTATCAAACCTAAAAATCTGAACCAGAATCTTTATTGTCATTGTACACAAGTACAACGAAATTTTGCACAGTTCCATTCAGTGCAATTATTATTACCTCTGCCAAGGAGGTTATGTGATCGGCAGGGTTTGTTAGTTTGTTTGTTGGCAACATAACCCAAAAAGTTATGGATAGATTCTGATGAAATTTCCAGGAATGTCAGAAATGGCAAAAGGAAGAACTGATTTGATTTTGGGACTGATCCAGATCATCGTCTGGATCTAGGAATTTTTAAAGGACTCTTCACTATTGGGAGATAGGGCTAATGGCGGAGGTCTGCGCTCTCTGAGTGCTTTTCTAGTTTATTATTGCAACTGCTCTGGGATATGTGCTGTTTTTCAGTCTGTTAGTTTTGGCTCTTATTGTCCTGAACCGTCTTCCTCAGGATAGCAGTTGTTACAGGTGACATAACACAGTTATAAAAATAACTGATATTGTATCATATGATGCACACAGCTGGAAGGAAATAAAACATTTTGCCAGCATTACACTATACCATATAACTACCTCTAAAGAGGAAAAATTATTACCTCTGTAGGAACTCCTGAGTGGATCCCAATGCTGGTCAATGCATAGCATGAGCTGCCTTGAAGCCTAGCAAGAGGCTCCTGGGAGGATGATAAAAGTAGAAAAGAATTACAAGCAAATCATCCATTACCATCCAAATGAGTCTTTAAAGTGTTTCTGAGATCCACTTACTACAAAAAACAATACATGGGGCAGGCTTTCCACTGGTACCCCATCTGGCAAGAATGTTTCAACAAGGCAAAAGAGGTTGTCTTCTTTTTTGTCGAAACAGGAGAGAAGGGGAAACACCATACCCTTTATGTCCTCTGAGCAGCCCTCCAACTGTCCTCTCTGAATCTTGAGCTTTGTGGCATCCTGCAAAAATCAAGTGAGCTATTAAATCTTTAGTGCCATGACACTGACGTGCACATATCCCCATTGTGCATTTAGGAGGTGCTGGAGCCAACAGGTAGTGCCCAGGACCACCACAGTCCACCACCACACTATCCCCTTATTCCTGGGGCCGCTACTGCAAATGTGAATATGGGCGAAACTTCCGGTGCCAAACGGAAGTAGGCTACATTAAATACATGTATTCTAGTACAGCAGCTAACTATAGATGCCAACAAAGAAATCCACATGTTTCAATAGGAATTCTTCTGGAATTTGTAAATATTTATATTTTTGTTATCACATGTTCACATTGTTTGTATTATAAGCTGTAGATAAGTAAATAAGGTGGATACCACATTATTCCTGGGGGTCTACTGTAGCTATGAATGGAAGTGGAACTTCCAGTACAGTAACAATAATAGCAAAAACATGATTCTTCCAAAGGCTTACTAAAGTGATTTAGTGTCAACAGTGGTTGTTCTGAAATAAATAAATATTTGCTGTAATAAATACTGCTTCATTTTTGTTAAATCAATGAGCTGAATTTTTTAATCATATTTTCTGCAATGCTCAGTACCTGTTGCTATGTTCATGGTACTAATATTATGACAAAGTTAAATATGTCTCTCACAACATGCTGTCCACTGTCTAAGTGCATCGGGGATGTGATTCTTTTAATATTAATTTATTATTAATTCTTAATACAAAACTTGACATTTACCAAACTGAAGAGCTGGCAACTTGAGTCATGGATAATTTTATAAATATAATTCCCATATTTAAGAGGGATTAGTTTGTAAAATGAGAATTTCAGCAACTCCACAAACTAGAAATGTATCTTTTTATACTGATATAAAGCTAATAAAGTTAGCTAAATATGCCCGTGTAGGTTATCTAAAGTAATGTCATCAATTTGAACTCTCCAGTAGAGGCTAGAGAAATAATAATAATATTATCCCGTCTGAGGTGAAGCAGTCTAAGTTTATGTAGTTTGGTATTAAAATTGCTTTAATAGTCACGTTTAGCATCTGGTTTCTATGCAAAGTCCCATTTAGATAGAACGGAGCGGAAGTTGCGTCCATATTCATGGAAGGGTAGGAATAAGCTGGAAAGCCTGCCTCAGGGGACTCTGAACACAGATATGAATGTGACTCTGAACACAGATATGAATGTGACTCTGAACACAGATATGAATGTGACTCTTAACACAGATATGAATGTGACTCTGAACACAGATATGAATGTGACTCTGAAGGGGAAAGATCCTTCACCTTAGGTCGCTCTGAAGCATCAGTGCTGCGGCGGGACTCTCACTTTTTGGCTAGGGGACATCACGGTCCTCACGGTCACTCCCACCTCATCTGGAAAACTCCGTCCTTTTTCTTTCCCTCTTCCCAGTGTTCCCAGTATCCAACCGCCCATTTTTTGTGCATTTTTCAAAAGTCTGAAGTGGGCGGAGTTAGCTCTGAGCTTGGGGTTCACTTATGGACCCCAACACAGCAAGTGTTAAATGTTCTCCACGCTAAAATGACAGCAAAAAATACAAATCAAACAGCAATGTTGGCTGGTCTAGAACTGAAACAAAATGCCTCCTGACCCATTTAACTTCTACCGATAAACACGTGGTGTTACTGAATGAAAAGAACTCAAGAAATATTTGACACTACGACAAAAGAGGTTCTACATACCTTACCAATAGCTCGTAGGCTGATGCTCCGGGTGACGTCGAATTAATACACGCCAATGTCCTGCTTTGTATTCCATCTTCGTTTGCAGCTCGTTCTACGAGCAGACAGCAACTTTATGAAATATTTCCGCGCACACGAGACCACAGAAGACACGAAAACGCTGTAGTTTACCAGGCAGCCGTTGGCGGTTTGATTTTCCAACGAACCACACACGCATGCGTATAAGGTCCTTCTTTCCCCGCGCCTGCGCGAAACCGTATTCGCGCATGGCAATTGACTGCAACCACAGTGCGCAAACGCATTTCGAGAAAGCAGCACTGTTTGTGTACATGGAGGGAGGTGCCTGAAAACTGTTCACTCTGTAGCTCGTTTCCAAATTGTTCCATTTTTAAACACCCAAATCGCTGTTCTAGTACAGACAGAATAGAAAACGTTGCTGTGTAGACAGGGTTGAATGGCGACGGGAAACAGTTTTTCAAAATTATTTTTATATATTTATTTTTTATATTGATACAACTTTATTGAACAGATTCCAATAGTTAATCCAGCATTGGCACATAAAAAAAACGTATTTTCTAGACATAAATAACTCCACATACAGGCAAAGAAAAGTTTAGATTAAATTACATAAGGTATGAGAAATAAATTAAAATTTCAGAAACTAAACCATGGTTTCATATTGGTTTTTTTTAAGAATTTTTTTTCCCTTAGAAATCAATTTGATAGACTATATGTACAGTTCCCATTCATTTTTAAAACTGATTATGGAGGGTTTCTTGTCATTCTATTTGCATTCATGTTTAAGTTATTTAACCAGTAAAAATAACTATTGTATTTATATAATGTATATACTATATATTCAACTGTATTATATACATTTTATATATACAGTATGTATCTCTCTCCCTCTCTCTCTTTATGTATATATAAAATAGTTCTTTCCAATTACCTTGTTATATTTCCTATCGGTAATATGTGTCATCCAATTTCAGTTCTGAAAGATTGACTGAAACATTAAAGTACATCAATGTATTTTGTGTTAGATGCATTAAAGGAAGTGGAATGGCTTTACAAATGCAATGGCATTCTTTGTGAGAGCAATTAACATCATTCTTTTCCAATAAATCAGTTAAACTAAAATAATTGACCACTTTCATCCATCAAATTAAGAACAAACAAAATGATCTTTGGTACCATCCTTGTTTCAATAAGGTTTTCATATTAACTGTAACTGTCCGTTTATTTCACAAGGCAGCATCATGTGGTGTAGCACTGAGAAACAAATGTGAACATAACAACAAATTGGTGCTTGTTCACAGGTTTTGCAGGTTGACAGGTTTTTACTGTATTTTCTACAGAACTTTCCTGATCATGCAGTATTTTTAACCTCTTGTCCCTGCTAAAATTACGGTATGTGATTGCAATTTTTTTCACAGATTTTTAATGTGAATTTAAATGTACATAAGAGAAAAGTCTGTAATTTTAACAAAATACTACTGTAATTTTTAGAGTAATTGCCTGTCTTGAAGATTACAGTATTTTTCCTTTATTTTCACAATCTTCTTTCGTTTAAACGGTACAATTTTGTAATTATTACGTACTTTAATTGTAAAAATTTATGTTTCATACTGTTGCTTGATTTACAGCAATTCTGTGTATTTTATACAATAATATATGTTTATTTGTTTTACGGTCTTTTACTGTTGCTATTTGACAGTCTTTTGCCGTATTTTCTACGGACATTTTTTACAGTGTATATTCACACTCACCCTGCTAATAAGGACGATAAAAAGCATGCACTCTGTGTGCTTATAGGCAAACGCAGACATACATCCCCTTAAGGAACAGGAAAAGCATTTCTCCGCCTTTTACCTACCTGCATGCTAACAAACCAGTGCACACTCACACACTAAAACAAGCACAACATGCAAAAGGATTGAATCATGCTGTAACTAATGCATTGCATTAAATAATTAAATACTCAAACTACAGCATTTTTCATGTTTAATGTAAAATGCTTAATTGAATGCTTTTCTAACACAATAAATGGTTAGAATGTAATGTAATAATTCTGCTGACATTTCCTGACTAGGGCTGTCAGCACTGATGCATTAATCACATTTAATTCAGGTCCATTATGAGTGAATTCATTTTTTAAACTGCATTAATTGCATACTTTATTGTCTTCTTCAGCACTCTTCGGTTAAGGCAATTCAGCTACAGCAGAGTCCTGCACGGTTTAATTTTGCATTCCTGCATTGGCCTGTACCTGTAGGGCTTAGAACCGAGACCTGACCCGTTACCTACAATTTTCTCCATTTAACAGCCAGATCTGCCTGGACCTGTGAATAATAGAAAGCAACCTGACCAGGCCCCACCTGGAATTAAATGCAACACATAGCCAGAGGTGTCAAGTAACGAAGTACAAATACTTCATTACCTTACTTACATAGAAATTTTGAGTATCTATACTTTACTGGAGTAATTATTTTTCAGCCAACTTTTTAATCACGCCATCCAGATAGCGCGAATTTGATTGTAGTTGGATGAGAAGTATAAACATAATACCATTCCGACACCCTATTGGTTTGTACACAATCCATCGCACCTGTGCACGACATAAATCATGTCACACTACAGCAAGGAAATAGCAGACGTATGTAGCCTAGTACCAAGATGTCTGTGGCAGAGACTCAAGAGAACTTGAGCGAAATGTCCCAACCAAGCACCAGTGAGGAGGTTGGTAGCCAGGAAGACCAATACTTATAGGCAACTAGTCATCATATCTTCCGCTCCATGAAACACATGTTAATGCTCAGTAGTACACATATATGGTTTTTGAATGTATTTGCATTGTACTAAAATGCATTCATTTTCAATGGGTATAAATGCAGCTGAAACAGGTGCATCCCAAATTTTTCAACATTAACCTGTAAACATAACATTATAGTCATTATGGTCTTTAGAAAAATGTTTTTGGGGGAGGTGGGGTAGTGCACTATAGGCCCCTGTGCCGTGGCCTAAGCTTTTGTCCTTAGTGGCATTTTTCCTCCTTAAATTACTTTTACTTTTATACTTTTTTAGTTTTGACACCAGTACTTTTACATTTTTACTTGAGTAAAAAGTTTGAGTTGATACTTCAACTTCCACAGAAGTCTTTTTAAACCCTAGTATCTATACTTCTGCCTGAGTAATAAATGTAAATACTTTTGACACCTCGGCATATAGCCTACATTGCCTACAGCCACTCACTTTTGTCTAAGTGTTTTTTTAGCTGCTGCACAATCAATGTCTTAAGAGCAAGGGCAGTAGGCTATTGCACATTCTCTGATATTCACAGGCTTGTGCACATTACGCACACAGATAAACTAATTCTTGACAGTATTTGCTAATTTAGATATTAAAATCATGGTAATCATTGCCATGTAGCCTATGACTTTCTAAAATTTTTTATTGTCATCAGCCACCTGCCCTCTTTATTTTTACCCTGTCTGCTACTTTACCACTGCTCCTTAAGTCCCTGTAAAGTGAAATCCAAACTTTGTGTCTTAACACACTAGATATGTTGGAATAAGTCTGCTGTAAGAATGTGAAAACACTGAGATCTATGTGCGACTGATTTTGGCTTTAGGCTGTTAGAAAGTTGGTCACCTGTTTCCTGGCTTGGTTTAATTTGAGCGGGTCAGTGAACCATTGACATCACCAGTCTTGACAGGGAATTACACCGCTCCCCTAAAACTACAATGATATAAAATCATCGGGCAGTTAATCTCAGTCCGTTGTTAGCCGATGTCACTGTCTTCATCAATGGTTAAAAGACAGCTACACGCTTAATTTTTGTTCATTGTGAGGTCCCTGCCCAAATCAGCCACATTGCCCTATCATTAAAATGATCATAAGAGAGATATTTGTGCCAGAAAACAGTAAATGCTCTGATAAGAGGCATTCTTTTTTTTAAATTTCAGAGGCTCGTATTTCTTAATCTTCTTCTGGGTGGGCATGGCTTTAGCTCATTCAGCTGACATTTTCATGATTTTGAAGCTTAATTTTTTAAACTTAAAGACATTTTTCATGACTGAAATTTGGCCTGGTGGTTCATAACACAGTGGCCTGTCATGCAACAAACCTAAAATAAAGATGTTTTAATCTCTTTAAAGGGACTTTAATGTCTCATTTCATTTTATAAACTCAGACAGCTCAGAAGGCAAATGTCATTTGCTCATTGTGTGATCAAACTTTTACCCTCTTACAGTTCATTTAAATCATTTTCAATCCATAACAAGTTCTCTTTTTATGCGATTAAGTTCCTGTCATAACTTTGCATATGTGCAAATCTTCTTTCAAAATAAAAGCAGGTTTGCATCCAAACAGGATGTCAATCAACCTTGGATAAAGACAGTACAAAAATAAAACAAATGATTGAGTTTTAAAATGCATTACAAAGAGATTAATCATGGTTAACTACAGAAACTAAGATGAATTGCGAATAAAATCCTTATTATGAGATGACGTTATTTTTGACTAATGACATTTTTTGTTTCTATTACCCTGCTTGTAATATAAAACTATACCACTTACAAAATAGGTCTTTTTTTTATTAAGTTTTAAAGCAGGGTGCATTTCAAATGTCCCATTTCCCATGAACGCAACAGTTAGATCAGTTAAACTGAAATTCAGCACACAAACGGATCTGTTATGTCTCACACACCTGATAATGTTTACACTCCATGATGAGCATGAAGTGTGTACGTATCTGTGTGCATGTTTTTCCATGACAGTTCAAATGTTTTATCTCTTTATCTGTTGACACAACACAACATGTGTGAGTCACAGAGTTGAGTCAGTGCTTTCAAACTGGTTTGACCCGTCTGTTATCTGAAACCCACTTCTCACCTGCTGGGACACAGAGAGACGGCGGCAGAAACAATAACAAAACAAAGAGCCTGACGTCTGTAGAAGACTGGATGTTAGGAGATATTGCTTATGGCACCGTTTATCCTCAGAGAACATTTTGAGTGTCTGTCAAAACACAGTTTCATACAAGACTGCTCCATAGCGCAATACTTTAAAACATGTGGGTTTGCAGAAATGGCACATACACGAGAAAATCAAAGTGTGAAAAACAGGTAGGAATGATTGTTGCTCTTGTTAGGATATTAAATTCGTATACTTTCTTGTTCTTATTTACAGAAGCAGATGGACAAAAAAGACAAAAACAGCACAGTGTCAAATAGTCTTTAATTGATTACATTTTTCACTGATCTGGAAGCAGATACTTGGAACAATTCATCTCATTTATTCATCATAAAATGTTACAAATTGGTCAAAATGAAAAACCACAGAGAAAATTAAAATTTGTTATGCTTGGTTGTCTGCAAAATACAGCAAACAAGCACTTACCTGGTGCACTGTGATTCAGTGCCGCCTCATTAGAAGTACTTGCTGTTAATTATGAACAAATTGCATTAAATCCATATTGCAGACAACCTGGAAGATTTTTCTTCTTGTGCTTTGTTAAAATCCCTCAACAATGACGGGAAATAAGTGACAAGATTTTAGTAACAAACTAAAGTGATCATAATTCACACAGCAGATGCAGATCTTTCACAAACTGGGAGCAATCAAAAGACAGCAGACGGAGATCTGTGAAGAAAGGATAAGATTGAATAATTCTCACTTTGTTATCATGATAAACGGTTCAAGAATAGCTCCCCTTACTTACTGTTAATGTCACTGTGTAATGTTTCCCATAATGAAATGATCTCTTCTTGCACATCTAAGTAGGAAAAATGGATTAATAACAGGGAAATTGGTTTTATTAAGAGCAGATGAGTGAGACGAGAAGGAATGTGATGAGGATTTAATACAGCACTTGACCACCTGCTGAGAACAGAGCCATTTCAAACAGGAGGAGGAAATACAGACTAATGTAGAAGACGTGACTTATGAGAGAGGAAAAGATTCTGGCTTCATCAGTAAGATGTTCATCAGTCACATTCACAAAGATTTAATCCAGGAAAAAAAAAGCAAAGATAATGCTGCAGGCAAGACTGCCCATAAGCGGGGATAAAGGGAAGAGCTTTCTGGGGCACAGTCAAATTGGGGCGTCCATGGAGGTCAGCAAAATTATGCTCCATTGTTAAATTAAACTGTTTTAGTGTTTAATGTTTAATCTGAATAATAACCACTCTTATCAAAGCAACAAAAAATAGTTATTTATGAATGCTATTGTACAATATTGCTGTTTTAAGTATGAAAAACACTTCTAAAAGCAGAATAATCTTTTTATAGGTCATGTTGGAATCTGGATGGGCACACTGAAAGAAGCCATTTAAAAAGTAAAGTCAGACATCAGTGTGTCAGAAAATAAAAACGAAGAAACTGAACAGATTGAATGGAAAAATATTAAATGAAAAAAAGGGATAAAATGGCAAAAAAGGCAATAATGGGAAGAAAGTGAAAGAAAAGGAACAATAATGGGATAAAAATAGTAGCAAAAATGGATTAAAAGTTGAAAAATGAAATTATGTGTTAAGCTGCCAAAAAAGTTGCAATAATGGGATAAAAGTGCAAAAAAGTGGCATAACTGGGTAGGCAACCTAAGAGGCAAGAAGTGGCTCAAATGGGTTAACAAGGGTAGGACAGTGGCAAACGTGGATGTAAAGTGGAAAATGGTGGCAAAATATGGTGAAAATGAGTTAAAATGGCAAAAATCATGGCAATAGTGGGTTAAGAATGGCGAGAACAGTGGCAAAAAATTGCAAAAAAATTGCTGAGACTGGGTAAAAAGGAAAAAAGTGGAAATAATGGGTTGAACTGGCAAAAACATGGAAATGAAAAAAGTGGTTAAAGAAAGTGACAAAACTAAGTGTCAAAAAGTGGCTCAATGGGGCTAACAGTGGCAAAATATTGGCAAACATGGATGTAAAGTGGAATAAAATGACACAATGGGTTTAAAATGGTAAAAATGGGTTAAAAATAGCAGAAAGTGACAAAAATGGGTGGGTAAAATGATGAAAAGGGGTATGATTAGATAATTTCAACATTAACACCCATACCCCAAAATAGTTTCACATACTTTTAGCTGCAGAACGAGAGAACTGATAGCCAGGACGCTAACACCAATGCTACTGACCCAACATGGATGTATTGACATATTCAATAAATCACAACTGGGGAGGAGGCCATTCTCTGGGTTTGTTGTTCCTGTAAAATAAAAAAAATGTTACAGATTGACAAAATACAGATTTGGCATTCAGTATGTGCTTTAAAGATATTTATATATATATAAAAACATTCAAATTGACATATCACCTTAAATCTTTGAAATTTTGATTCATGTTCAGGATACTTACCCTTGACTCTTTCAGTGTGTTTGATGGACCCAACAAGGTGCCGTCTAGAAGGAAAAGGCAAGGGGCAACTTAGTGGAAAACACTGCACTAAAGCTGCAAAAAAATCAACTCCTAATGTCTCTTTCATCCATTTGTATGTGCTCTGGTAGATTGTTTTCTATTTCAGGTTCTTATTATTCCCCTGGAAGACAGCAACAGTCCGTGAAAAATGAAAGACATTCTGCAGTAGGGAACATTATAAAGCAAAACACAATTGCCAGGCACAAACCTGATCATTTTGAAAAGCCAGCTTTTCAGTAAACGATGGAAAGAAAAAAAACTTAAAGCCTTTCGATTGACAACCATGCATTTCTGATTTAAATTATAGAGCAGATTTTGAAAGGGCTGCAAAAGGAAGGTAAAAACTGCATCCACTCTCAACCAAGAAAATGTCATATAAATGATGGGATGAAGGAACCATGTTGAACTGCAAGTAGAGGATGCAAAGAAAAAGGGAACTGGACTAGAGCGCCTCACTCATGCCATTCAACAAATAGCTGCCATTTACTTCAAGAGGTAGAAAGCAGAGTGCATTCGCCATTTTCAGAGAATTCAGACCTGTAGCCCTGTGAATTACCGACAGCACTGTCTACAGATGTAAGTGGGAACAAATACCTCACTATGAATATACTATCCTACATCCTTACATTTATGAAAGTTTTTCTTCAACCCCCCATGAGGTTAGAGACATTTACAAGCCAGATTTCAACAGGACACAAGATTAAAGTTAAAGGAACAGAGCAAGGAATGTAAGTACATAAAAAAGCAGGGAATTTTGATGCACAGAGACAGCAAACACAAATAGATGAGATTCACTGTAAGTGCCAAGGCATGTGCTATGTAGTTGCCATTTACAAATAATGGACCTGTCATATGATGTGTGAAGACGGCAGCATGGAAAATGAGGGGGATGTTACTTGTTCATTGAATGCATGTTTATGTAAAGGTCAACCTTATTATGTTGATATAGAAAGAGCACAGTGGCCTAAACAAGCTTGTCAGCCCAGGCAAGTAAGTATCTATCAGGGTTACAGTGAGCGGAGGCAGAGCTAGAGATGATTTAGGCCACCGCAGCGCTGCAAAGAGGGCTCCATTAAAAAATTCACATCACTTTATTTTAAAAAGATGTTAGCTCAGAGAGGATGTAAGAGCAGTGGTTCATACGATAGAAACAGTAGTGATGACATGTGAACACAGGAAAGGTGGTGATGGCAAATGGAAAGGTCTTTTATGGTGGCGAACGCCTTTTTTAAACTAAACTACAAGAAACAGGGATACAGAAGTGACCAAAAAGTATAAGTAAATGATAATAGTGCTGTGAAAATCTTTTTGGCTTCATTGTGGTGTTTAAATTTTTCTCAACAGCAGCCCAGACTTCTAGAGCTCAACAGCTCTGTTCCAGAAGTGAAAATCCCATTTATTTTCTCCACAGTGGATTTTCTTGTTGGCAATTTAGTCAGAAATATCCAAGTTAGACTTACCAGGAGCTACATGAGAGTGAAATCATATGTGCTCCCATAGAAGTTTGTAAGATACCAGCATCTTTGGATGTAAAACAGGGTTTATTCTCAATCTATGTCAAAAATACTACAGTACCCACAATCCTAGAGAGTCACAGCTATAGCTCTGATTGGTAAGACCTGTTGGACAATAAATGCTTCTGTGAAGCAATATTCACAAACCTCTATAAATGGCAATATTATTATTTACAATGCAAACACTTCAGTAAAGATAAATGTAGAAATAAGGTACATGTACGGTTTGATCATGGAAAACTGTCACTAACAAAGAATAAAAACAGTGGTGGACTTAAGATGTGTAAGGGGCAGGGGTGAAAATGGTAAATAGGACACCTTCTGTATGTGATGGGCATCAGAGACCAAAAAGTTGCCAAGCATTTCTCTCAGAGAGCACCTAAGAGGCAAAATGACAAATTTTGTCCACTAAGAGGGCACCAAATAGGGCTCTATATCATGTTTATCTACCTACAGGGGCATCACAGAGGGCACTTTGGCAGCAGTTATCCAGACATTAGGGAACTAAAGGGGTAATTGCCCCCCATGCCTCCCCTTTGAGTCCATTGAATATAAGAAATCAGATTGTGGGATACAGTTTTTTCATCTTCAGGAAAAGATGTACACTGTCTTATACCTTTGACATTTTCACAGTTTTCTGAGATTCTGTGTTACATTGCTGTTTTTTGTGGCAAATCAAACGCTTTGTTGCTATAAGTATTCAGGTAGCTGGTTACTTGGTTCACTTTGATTTAAAGTGTTCATATAATGATTTGGATAAAAGGTGGTGCAGGATTTGAATGGCAAATTTTACTTCCCAGAGCCGTTGAAAAAGAGGTTGGTCACTGCTGAGCTCTTTTAGATAACATGCATGATGCAACTAAGTGGTGAGCAATAGTAGCAGAGCGAGTAGAGAAAAATGAGCCCATGCAAAACTAATAAACACTGACCAAAAACATTTTACCATGTTATTTCTTACAGGTAAAACTAACAGAATAAGATCAATTCATGATTTAGACACAAGAAAAACAAGTTTATAAATTTATGGTTTAGGGTGTAGTAAGAACAGATCCTGTGGCTGTTAAATCGTGTTGATGAGCGACCTTATGTACATGGACACAAACACTGTAAAGCCACGTGCTGAAAGGCAAATTAGCAAGATCATGTTGGCAGCACTGCCTACAATATACTACATAATGGGAGCTCTCTGGGGCCCAGTCAAATGGGGGGCCCATGGAGGTCAGCAAAATCAGGGCCCATTGTAAAGTTAAGTTGTGATAGCCATATTTTACATTCAACCTGAATAAAAATCTCTCTTTTCAGAGCAACAAAAGTGAATTTTATTGATTTATTTCATGCTGTGGTGCAAAATGGCCTTTTTCAAAATGTAACCCTCTTCAAAAAAAAAGTTACTTTTTTGTTAACGTTAACAATGTGGACAGGCTCACTGACTAAACCATTTAGAAAGTAATATCAGACATCTAAGTCTTGATGTGCACAAATGTAAAGCTTCCAGAGAACAAAGAAGGAACTGAAATAACTTTAAGGGAAAAAAATAATTAAATAATTGTAAAATTGGGTTAAAAGCAGCAAAAATTTACAAAAATGGCTGAAAATGGGTCGCAGATGGACAAAATGCATGGGGAAAAAATGCAAAAAGGTTGCAAAAATAAGTGGAAAAAAATGGTTAAAGGATGTTATAAAGTGGTTAAAAGTGGCCCAAATAATCATTTCAACTGTCCAGGACGGTAGTACCAATACGACACACATGCAGTTATCATCAATAAATCACAACTTGGGAGGGCCTATTCCCTGGGTTTGTCAGGGGCCCAGCTAATTCTGTAGGCAGGTCTGTCTCTCAGTCATTTATGGTGGGTCAACTGCGAAAGTGGGTGAGCTCAGGCCCATAAGGCCCACCCATAATGCCCTGTGGTACCTATGAAAATCCATGTAACATCATGTACGTAACACCACATCTATACAACGAGAACAATTAGTGGAACAAATTTAACCTGCAAATTCCACAGGATCTGCGTGCATACTGAGCCATACTTGCCACATCCTCTCTAGTCAGACTTTCCACAGCAGGCACTGTGGTCCATCTCTGGCCCATGCTAGAAGCCTCGCTCCCCTTTACTCCGCTGCAAAATATGTGCCCAGTCTCTTATTGGCAAAGACGCTTCAGCAATGTGCCAAGCTGAAAAGAGCAGAAATCAAACCCTGTAGACAGACAGAATGATCCTGTATTCCATCACTCTACCAACATTACCTCAAATGAGGCACCAAATAACAGCAAAAATAATTTAGAATTTTAAATGCATCTTGTCTTCTTTAGATTGTGATCCAGCTGCTCTTTGCTGTGCTTCAGAAACACATCCAGTGTTAGGGTGCATGGCGTAGGGCAGAGAAAAAGCACGGTGCAGGCTGATCACGGTGCACACAGATCCTGTGGGTTGTAGGGGTAAGGCACATATGTTATGCCATGTATGAAACATCAGAGACATAGCAGCACATATGCAACACAACCTACACATGCAAATTGCGATGGCATGGACATATCCCCATGGAGAAGGTGCCTCAGACATAACACAAAGATGTGGAGTTACTGTTTTGACTTTGAATGAAGTTACCAATTCACCCGATTTAAATTTCCCTGTACATTTGCCACACTTCCAGTCCAATTCACAGATTTTCTAAGCCTTAGCCTCCAAAGCATTTCAAAATCAAACCTCCTGATTCACATACGTAGGTGTGAGGTATAGGGATATTTTGCATGCTGTTGGTAGGTTAGCTAATTAGAGAAGCACTGCTATGAGTGGTATTGGACATATGTGCATCGGGGGACTTGATGAAGAAAACTATGACTCCAGGAAAAACTGATTGCTTAATTTAAGCAATAATACAGTAATGATTTTGAAATGGCATTCGTGCACTTGAGCTTTCCCTCTGAATCCTGCTAGAAGTCAGACATAAGGGCAAAGACAGAAATCTATAAGAACTTAAAGAAATGGGATCCCGATCAAGCTTATTCAAGAAGGTGAGAGCAGTGTAATTCTCTTTCATGAATAATTTATCCCTCTCCCCTCTCTCCACCCTTGATTCTCTCTGACAGGTGCCTGTGTGTCCTCTTCCATTACCCATGTCATTTCCTCTCCTTCAACTGCAATCCCCTCTCATGTCCTTAACAGTGATCCCTGAGGACTGACATGCAAGTGGAGTGGGAGTGAAAAGGAGGCGAAGGAAATCGTGAGAAGAGGGGACGAAAAAGAATCAGACAAGGTGAAGGAGAGAAAAAGTGGGCAAGAATATTCTCAATATTTGGGCTTTTATGCAGAGATAAAGAGTAGAAATCCCTCTTCGGAGCTTTCCAGCGTAAGACTATCCAGCTAGATGGAGAAATTTTGAACAAGGGAGTCAATCATTCCGAATCTAGCCAGGGAAAAAAAAACTGTGAGAACCAGCTTGCAAGCTCCCAGCTCTCAGACAGACAGCTTTCAATCCAACAGTGCAATCAGATGGATATGAAGTCGAGCTCGCCAGACAGATAGACAGATAGAGCTTCTGCTGCTGCTTTGGTGCTGTTCTTCCCCTCCAGTGCTGCTAGATAACAGCATGCAGCTAGACAAAGTAATCCACCATAAAAATACACTTAGAGCTTCCCAGAGATAGATAAATGCTGACTGAGGAGAGAAGGAGAGAGATAAATGTGCAATGGGTGGTTGAACATGGGAGGAATGAGAGTTAGAGGAAAGGGTGCTCAGGAAGGGAGGGGGAGAGTGGAGGTGAGAGGAGGTGAAGAGACAAAGGGCTTGTAGAAGAGGATGAGAAGCATGAAAAAAAACAAGAAAAGCATAAAAAAGAATCATTATTTTCTGCATGTTTGTCAGTCACAGACTTGTAATGCACTATGGGAAGCGGCATTCCTCCAGACACCTCAGACAATGGTTGATTTATGGCAATAGATAAAGAGAAAGCAGCAGGTAGAAGGAGAAAGGAAGTACAAAATGTACAAAAAGGATGGCAGAAATAAATGATATCAACTGAAGATTAGCTTCCCTTTGTTTCCCTTTCTCCTTCCTGCTATCTCATCCTCTCGCTTTCTGCTTCTGCTGGCACTCTGTGTCCCCATCTCGCTTTTCCCTCTCTCTCTCTCTCTCACTCTGCCTCTGACTCCAGACAGTGCTGAATGTAGGTCACACTGTCTGGAAGCTCTTCTCTCTTTCTCCCTATTTCTTCCTCCATTTATTCTACAGATCTCTACATCTCCTTCCTCCTCCACAGGGGCTGTGATTTTTTTTCTCCGGGCTCGGTGCCTGTTTCTGGACAGCACGCCTAGCTGGACACCGCTGCACTGGATGTGATTTATATTGCATATGGAGGGTGGCAGAATCTGCACAATCACAAGGCCCGGCTGCATCTATATCCTGGAATGAGAGCAGGAGATTTCCTTGGCTTTATCAGCTGTAATATGCAGGTGGAGACTGAGCATAACCAGAGCCCACGCGGTCAGCTGCTGCAGAGGTGACTTGAGGAGAAGAGCGGGTAGAAACCTTTGGAAATGCTCCTGTCTTCTTACTCCAAAAAAAGACCGTTGGAACATTGCATGTTCGCTTGCTTTCCAAAATCCACAACATAGGTCCAAATTTCCTTCACTTTCTTCCCACTTTTTGTGTTTCTCTTCTTTGGCTGTCAGATTTTGTTGTGCATATTCCTTTTTTGTGTTGCAGTGATGATGATTCTCCAAATCTCTGCAAAACTTTCAGCACAAGTAAAGACATCCACAATCCCTGAAATGTCTTCTGGATTTTTTACAGCATCTCTCTGTTTTTAGAAAAATACTCAAAAACGGCACTCTCCGTCTCGCTTTTGCTTGCTCCTCGTCTCGTCCCTTCCAAAAAATATGGGAGTGGAGCAGAGAGGAGAGAGTGTGTGAGTGTGTGTCTGCTTCCCCTGCCTGCCGCAGTGCAGAGCGACTGGCTTGGAGAAGTGAGGGAGGCAAAACGCAGACTGTTGCTAACTCTGTGGTGGCAGACTGGCAGAAAATGTTTGTGTGCGTGAGTGCATGTGTGCGTTTGTGAGTGTGTAACTGTCTGGTTGCAGTGTAATAGCACAGCAGTCATCTGAGGCCATCAATCAACCATCACTCACTGTCAGTCGCAGTCCTTTGTCATAACAAATAGCCTTGTGTGTTTGTAGGAGGGTGAGTGGGTGTTTGAGTGGGTGTGGACACGGCAGTCAACTACAAGACCACAAAACACACAAAGTCAACACACAAATGCAAAGCAGTCCAAAATCAAACTTCAATATGAACTCCATCTATGACAGCTTTCTACTTTAATGTAGCACTATAATAAAGCAACTTAGAGTACATAGTGTATTTTCTATAGGCGTGGAAGTTGCCATGCATGTTGCCACTTCAACATATCTCAGAAGCAGATGTTACTTAGTTCAGCAGATGTTTCTTTCTTCCTGTTCACTGATAAGCACTTAATTATTCCATAGGCGTGCTCATAAACATGGAGCATAAGTGATACAAGTGTTTGAACCTGGCCATCTGAGATCAAAAGTTTATGTTAATGACTCTGCACCCAAGCTCACGTTTACCAGCTGCGATCTAGGCATGAGAGAAGATGACAGAAAAAGATCAAACAAGACAAACCGAACCATTAAAAAAGCAAGAGCAACATCTGATACACAGCATCATCCTGGTATCAGATATACAATTCTTCACTTTAACCTCAACAAGATTCAAAGAACATGATTACATCTGCATGCTTGCACCTGTGAAACACATGCAACAACCAATCAGCAACAACAAACAACCGCATTACAAAAAAGTTGGGACACTGAGCAATATGTAAAAAAAAAAACAGAATGCAGTGATTTGCAAATCTCATAAACCCACATTTTAGTCACAATAGAATATAAATGACACATCAGATGCTGAGGTATTTGACCATTTCATGAAAAATATTAGCTCATTTTGAATTTGAAGGCAACAACACATCTCAAAAAAGTTGGGAAAGGGCAACAAAGTGCTGGAAAAGTAAGTAATTGAAAACAGGCCAGTTACATAACTGGGAATAAAAGGAGCAGAGTTTCACAGAAGTAAAGATGGACAGAGGTTCACCAATTTCTAAAAAATCTGCATCCAAAAGTTGTGGAATTATTTCTGAAAAATGTTTCTTCACATGAAATTGTGGTGACTTAAAAATAGAAATAATAATATCATCGTATAATATCCAAAGATTCAAAGAATCTGGAGAAATCTCTGTGTGCACGTGACCAGGCCAAAGATCAATATTGGATCCTTATGATATCTGGGCCCTCAGGGGGTGATGCATTGAAAACCAGCATGACTCTGGACTGGAAATCATTTCATGGGCTCAGAAACACTTCCAGAAATCACTGTCTGTCAACAAGATTTGCTGCTCCATATGCAGGTTAAAGCACTATCATTCAAAGAATGCTGCCATCCTCCCTGAGTCAGAGCTCATTTAAAATCAACTGAGGCAAAATGGAAAACTATGGACACAGTGTCCTCTGGACTAAAGAGGAGAGGGACCACTGAGCCTGAGGTGGCTTACACATCTGGAAAAGCAGTATCAATGCTGAAAAGTAGATGGCAGTTTAAGAGCAACATGCTCCCATCCATATCATGTCTCTCTCAGGGAAGGCCTTGCAGTTTTCAGCAAAGCAATGCTAAACCACAAACTATGTCTAGCACAGCCAAGTGGCTTTGAAGTAGAAGAGTCCAGGTGCTGAACTGACTTGCCTGCAGTCTAGACCTTTCAGAAAACATTTGGCATATCGTAAAATGAAGACCCAGGACTATTGACTATAGAATCTTACATCAAAGAAGAATGGAACAACAATCTTCACCCAAAACTCCAGCAATTGGTCGCCACACTTCCCAGACATTTACAGACTGTTGTTAAAAGAAGAGGGGATGGTAAACATGGCCCTGTCACAATTTTTTTGAGATGTGTTGCTGCCATTAAATTCAAAATGAGCAAATATTTTTCATGAAATGGTAAAATGTCTCAATTTCAGCTCTGATATGTTGTTTATGTTCTGTTGTGAATAAAATGGGGTTATGAGATTTGCAGAGCAGTGCCCCAACATTTTGGAATTGAAGATAATTTTATCTAATTTTGGCTCTTCTCCCTATTCTTTACCTCCAGTTTTCTTACATTTCTGCTTTGTCTTTCAGTTTAGCTCTGTAAGTAAGAGGACTAATAATGCAGCAGAGCAAGAATTGGTCCTAATTAGGTTTACATTGGTTTTATATCTGCAAGTATTATCAATATTCCACCACCATCAAGAAGTTTAAGCAATGAATTACATATTTTGTTTTTCATCTAAGAACCTCTGAGGCCATGTTCACAGAGCTTTGATAGTATAAAGATTTGCTTAGTGACAAAATTCTTAGAATCTTTACATTTTTTGAAGAATTTTTACCAAGATACTTAAAAAGATAAAAGTTATTCACAAAACGTCTTAGCCCTTTAGAAAGCTTTGAAGGCAAAAGAAAAAAACCTCTTAATGGTGAGGAGGCTTTTAAAAGGTTTAAGAGTTTCTCTTGCAGAGGAATGGTGAATATTAGTCTCCTTTGTTCTTTTTGTATCTGAGCTGAGCAGACAATTTAATCACTGAAAAAAGCCAAGAGGCTTGTGGGCAAGTGACCATACTTTCCCAAATTCTTTAGGCTTTAGGGCCTGTGGCCACGGTTTTCTTTTTACGCTGGCAGAGTTACAACCACAAATTCAAATTGCTTCTCACCAGTGTTTAGGTTACAGGAGCTGACACCTGTTTCTCAGGGTTATATCTGTTAATGGCTGGACATAGAGAGCACGATTCATGATTTCATGAATTTCGGCAAATAGTCCAAGTCCTAAAGCAGCAAAGCAGCCCCAGACAATCACACTACCACCACTATATATATATATATATATATATATATATATATATATATGTATGTATATATATATTTTTTTTTAATTTTATTTTTGAATTTATTTATTTGATCAGGGACAATGCACAAAAAAACATACACATACAATAATAATATGTTATGTGCCAGGTTTTAGCAAAAATGCTAGTTTCCACTGTCAGTATGATCTTTTAATGATATGTGTTAGTTTTACTTCAGATGTCACTGGACTCACATTTGCCAAAAGTTCAACTTTTGTCTTCACAGAATATTTTCCCAAAATGTTAGGGATCATCAAATGTTTTTTTTTTTTTTTGCAAATGTAAGACGAGCCTTTGTGTTCTTTTTGGTAATCAGTAGTATTTTGCCTGGTAAATCTCCCATAGATGTCATTTTAGCCCAGTCTCTTTGTTATTGTTGAATCATGACCACTGACTCTAACTATGTCAGGTGAGGCTACAGGCATTTAGATATTCTGGGTTCTTTTGTGACCTCCAGGATGAGTTGTCGATGTGCTCTCGGAGTCATTTTGGTAGGTTGGTCACTCCAAGGAAGTTTGTTCACTGTTCCAAGTTTTCTTCATTTGTGGATAATGGCTCACGCCGTGTCCAAAGTCCCAAAGCCTTAGAAATGTCCTTGTAAACCTTTCCAGCCTGAAAGATATTAATGACTTTGTTCGTCATCTTTTCTTGAATTTCATTAGATCGCAGCATGATGTGTTGCTTTTTGAGATCTTGTAGCCTTTGACAGACAGGTTCTATTTAAGGGATTTCTTGATTTAACAAGTTTGGTAGTTATCAGGCCAGGGTGTGGCTGGTGAAACTGAATTCAGCTCTCCAAAAATGTAGTTAATAACAGTTGATTCATGAGTTAACAAGGGGGCCATCTACCATCTATTCAGGCAGAGCACTTCACAGTTTTAGTGCCCTCATAGTACATGCCCTATCCCCTTTAATTTTCCGTCTGGTATTGGTAACAACCAGAGGACCTTAGCCTGAGGATCTAAAAGTGCATGGTACTAAAAGGTCAGAGATGTAGCTGGGAGCAAGGCCATTAAGAGTTTTAAAATCAATGAGTAAATCTTAAAATCAATCATAAAACACACAGGGGTCATACACTGCTTTTCTTTATTTATGGAAATATCACAGAGAAGACATGAAAATAATGTAAAGGAATCCTGTCCTGACATTGACAGCAGCTGTAGACCTGGGAACTTTATCATTGAAAAGATGAGTCAGATCTGTTTCTCTTCTGCCATCAGGGTTGCTGTATGGGCGAGAAATGGTAGGACAGTACAAGGGGTCCATCGCCTCCAGGGGTTACAAAAATATGATAGGATTTCTTTCCCCATACTACATTTTTAACCTGTCACCATAAGAGACAACCTTAGTCACTTTTTGTCAATAAAGAAAACTGTCTTTTCTTGTTTTTATTCCAATATAGGTAACATTCAAGTAGGGCTTGGCAATATGGACCAAAGATCTAATCTTGTTATGTTGTAGCTGAGTGGAAACAAACAGTACACATCGGGATATGTTACTTCTGTTCAGAACTTACAAATGGTTGATACATTACAAACTTTGATATGATTCTGGTAAAGATGAAAAATACTGATACCCATTTGAGAAACAAGACTGGGTAAAAACCTAGTATATGGCTGACCGTAACTATCAGGGATGCCTGTTGAAATGCCTGACTGGCAGAGTTATTTTGTCATCATTGTTATTTTTTGTGAGCCAAATTAATTGCGGGCTTCTTAAATGTATAGCTACATGCTGTCCTCTCTCTCTCTCTGTCTCTCCTCTTAATAAAGCTCTTCTCTGTGTATGAAACATTACAGAGACATGTGTCAGACTTCACTGATAGAGACAGACAGTGTCACTGGAGATTAATTGTTTTTTTTTGGCAGATATAAGTCTTTAATGGTAGTAAGTCTATACTAACAATAAAACACTGACTGTTGATGAAAGGTTTATTCTAAAATAAAATAAAAACTGCAGCAGGTTTCATGAACATTTGCAATTCTCCTCAGACAGGTGTGTAAGGGTCTTTATGGGTGTAAAATTTAGCTGAATTTCTACTTTAGTGTTCCTATAGTTTTTTTTTATAATTTAATTATCTATAAACAGCACATTTATCATATCTCTGCAAATAAAGACATGTCAAACCATTAAGAAGCGTTCTCTTAATAATGCAAATGCAGAGATTTTAACATTTATTAGTTCCCCAAAATCATAAAGTATTAAGGGAATATTTACAATATATTTTTTAACATACCACATGCTCCTGGCTCACGCGGACATCAAAGAGATACACAGCTGGAGCGTACACACACAGCACTGATGCGCTGATCCTCCGTGATCAGAGAGCTGCTTTAAGTTCTGAAACTTTTGCCCTCAACAGATAGAAGCCTTGAGTCTACAATACCAACATGTTAGCGTGTGTTTCAGTGTAGGTGTGTGCATAGGCATCGTGTTTGTATGTCATTGTTATGCACCATGAAAGCAGACAAGGATGAGAGGAGAGCAGCCGACGCTGCTGTATAAAAGATGCATGGACGGTCAAAGAGAAAGGAAGGATAGGAGAAAGAGTGACAGGGAGACAGGAGGTAGTGATGGAAAAATTAAAAACCAAAGATTGTGCAGGGTCGAGTCAAGTCTGGAGACTTTTGCAAGCGAGTCCAAGTCAAGTCTCAAGTCACTGGTGTGTGCGACTTGAGTGCGACTTGAGTCACCATCTGTGGTTGCTCTCTTATCTTGTTTTAATAAAGGATTGTCTGGTTTTGACAAAAGTGCTGCTGTGACCAAGTCAGAGCTAATGGCTAATCCACCAGCAGCCATTGTACTACAAGCATTAACACCAGCAGGTACCCTTTCCCCCTCAACTATCACAGTCATGCTGAAGCAGGTCAGGAGAAAAGTGAAAACATCTTTCCCAACATGGAAAGCTTTTAGGGGTGTTTTATTCTTTATTTCATACAAAAACGTGGTGCAGTTCAGGTAAAATGGACACAATGCTGAAGCTATATTTGAGTATTTAGGGCAGTGGAGGCAGCCATTAGAGGGCTTTCAGTCCCACTGAACCCGGCCCATAGCGCATCTCTGTATGTATGGCTCTAGTTGACACAGCAGGGGCAGCCATTATGGACAGCATTCAGTCCAAGCAAACCCAACTCTGTTATGGTAGGGCTTTGGAAGTAGGGTCACTCAGTCAGTTACTCAGTCAGTCAGTCAGTCAGTATACAGACAGAGCCATATGTAGGGCTGACCTCAGTGGTCAGCCAAAAAAGGGGTAATTATTCATTTTTTATTCTCAGAAGTTTCACACAAGTCCAACACATTGTTTATATGGTACAAAAACATTGGCAACATTTAATTATATTGAGGTTGACAAAATATACTCGACTGTTACACATCAAATGTTTTAAAATGCAATAGTGTAGGATTGGTTTGCTGCTGGGGCCTAAGGTGACATCTTTTCACCGGCCCATGATTCTTGACAGCATCTCTGTTCGCTGTTATCAGAAATCTAGAAGCACTTCTTGATTTTGATTGGCCACTGAGGGAAAAGTTGCAATGGCGAGTTGTTCTGAAAGTTAAACTGTTTTCAACTGAGAATGCTGTGAGCATTTTTAATCTGTTCAGGACGCTGAAAACACTGAAAATACTGGACTACATCAGACAAATTGAAACTCAACATTGCCAGTCCTAAAACTGGTGGCTGTAGACACAAGCACTTGTAATTGACCCACAATTTAATCAACAGAAATGTTGAATTTCATAAATGAGTGCTAGATTGTATTATTAAGCTGTAGTGATAGCTTCTATGCCTGTCAGGAGTTCTTGAAAGAACTTAAAAGACTACGACTAGGATATTTTCATTTTTTTTAAGCTAAGTTAGGAGCTTTAGGATTCTCAAAACGCTTGTGGCTGTGGTCCCTGTGTGGATTTGTAAAAGTGTAGATCTGGGCCTGTATAAGCTCTAATTGCAGCTTAAAAATCCTCACGAGGAGTTCTAGATTGAAAGTGATTAAAGAACATTCTAAGAGCAACTTAGGTGAAAGAAAAGACTGCAACTTTTATCTCAGTGAGAAGATATGGATGACCCTGTAGCTAGGTATGCTGTTCATGACATTCTTTTGTAAGCTACAATTGGTTGATCTGAAAAAAGATGGGAAAAAGCTATACTTGAAAGTTTTAAACCTTCAAAATGTTTGAAAAGACATGCCCCTGTGTAGTAGTCCCTTCACATGCTGATATTTCCGTTATTATGTGAAGAGTCTGTATGATATAAATATTGGGCTGTCAACAAGCTGAAATTGTGCAATAACCAATCTCTATATTTCTGCTATTTTCTACTCTGAGAAATTCTTGAGCCTCTTCAGAGTCCTCCTCACCACTCCAAACAACTTTACATTTTAGAAGTTCTCTAAGGGGTTAAGATGTTGTATGAATAACTTTTATCTGTACATGGATCTACTTTATCTTTCAGGGAAAATTCTTAGAAAACATCATAGAACTGTCTTTGAATTTCTCCACTGAAAGCAACTCCTTGGACTTAGGAAGCTTTATAAATTTTGTTTCAGGGTTTCATAAAGATAAGTGTTTACTACTGTAGAGTCTCTCCATCTTTTTTCAACAGTGAGGTTTTTTGACTATGGAGTAGATTAAAAACGGATTTCAGTCATCTTGAAATTAGCACCAAGATGAGATCATTTCATGCTTTCTATACAGCAGAATACTTTTAAATATGTTTAAACTTGTCAAAAAACTAATGCCTAACGCCCTCTTACAGCTAAAGACAAAGTGTCAGCAGCTCACAGAGGAATAGGCTGCGATCTTGAAGAACTTCGGATCAGAAATCCCTTAAAGGAGGAGAAACCAGTTCAGTTGTGAAGAAAGCAAGAATGCCATTTTTTAGTGTCTCTCTCCTTCCTGTGATAATGTGGGGAGGAAATCCCTTGTGGGGAGACAAAGGGGAGGAGCCTACAAAGAGGCGTTTTGACTGCTTCTACTGGCTGTTCACATTGGGAAAGCCTTATAACATAACCTGACTGTTTCATAAATCCATTATATGACATTAAATCCAGACATTAAATAAATAGGAGTGAAAAGATGTAGGTATAAAGGACAACTGGTTGCATGGTTTCTCTAAAAAAGTTCTCTGTCCAATCCAAACATTGTTCAGTAATCTGAGACTTCAGTCTTCATGACTATGATTTATGCTGTTGAGGGACAAATATTTAATCACTCATCTTATTTCATAAAACGTTCCTAAATGTTAACAACCATGGAAAGTTAAGTTGTGCACCCTTGCTTCCCATACCTTTTCCATGTGAATATCACCCAATAATCTAACACAAAGATATGTTTGTTTCGTCATAGACTTTAGACATAAAAATTGGTAGAGAAAAAAATATCTCACTCTAAAGAAAAAAAAACTTGGTAGAGATGAGTGTAAGGGAGTCTGTTGGGGCACTGTAGAAGTTGCAGTCATGAGTCACAGAGTCACTTCAGTAGCATTATATCCCATGATCCAGCCTGAGTAATAAAAGCAGTCGCTTCCTCCACTGTAGTGTCACTGCCACAGTTTCTCTCTGTTCTCTCTCTGGATGCTCCATCAGCTCATGTTGTTCTTCTTGGCTACTTCCTTTCCAGTCCGAAGCAGAAATGTAGCGTTTTTTATTCCTACAGCTGCTCCTAAACAGGAGGCATTTCTTCTCATCTTTCTTCTTTTTAGGAGGACATTCCTGCTAAAGAAACAACACTTTAATTTCACATTTTTATGCTGTTAAATGCAAAAGGTAAATTATGGACTCTCAATAAAAACAAAAATGATAAGAGGAGATGTGCTGCTCAGCTTCACCCACCACCACGGCTTACTTCTGGTTTTGAACAGAGGACTTAATTGAATAGAAACTGATCTCTGTGAGGTTTACCTACAGAACAGTAAAGCACTGCTTTTAATTCATGAATGAATTCCAAATAACAGGGGGAAAAGTAGTTTAATAGTAGTCTTTCTGGTCAATGCCATAAGCTTCACACTAAGCATTGTAGGAATGCTTGCAGTGTGTACCTGGAAGGCCACTTTTAACAGCTTTTCTCCTTCATTATGTGAACTTGACCCATGAAACAAAACCAGAAAGTTGTGTCTTAAAACACTAGATATGTTGGAATAAGGTTGCTGTAAACATGTGGAAACACTCAGATCTACTGTAAATGTGACTGAATTTTGGATCTTGACATTACCTCTTTCCTAGCTGGGTTTAATTTGGGTGGGGCAAATATGTGGGATGGTGGTGTCACTAGCCTTGATTGAAAGTTAACAGTCAGTTAAATGCTGTTTTTGTTCACTGTAAGGTAAATTTGCCAAATCTGTTGGTCACAGTGGCCTATGATCTTTGAAAGCATCATCAAAGAGAGATTTGACCAAGAAAACTAACTTTGTCTCTTCTCTGGCACGGAGCCAGGCATGATTTTGAGTTTTAATTTCATAAGATGTTTGAACTGACTGAAATTTGACCTGGGGTTCATAACACAGTGGCCTATCATACAACAAACCTAAATACAGATTTATTTTCACTTTACAGGCTCTTTAAATGCTAACCTGACACACCAGATGGATTCACACATTCATCTGGTAAACCACTCATATACAGCATTTGGGAAAGGGCATAAGGGCTGAATAACGACCATGATGACTGCAGACATGTCAGTACACGACTTTTGTCATTTTTGAAAAGAAAACAACTCACTGCTGTTCTCTGTTCTCCTTTTAACGAAGAAATGCTATCAAGTTCTGATAAAACTGGCGCTTTAGCAGCATCCACACTGTCTTCCGCCATAATTGCACTTGCCTCTTGTTGCTGCTTGCTTATGTCACGACTCCGCTGCGCCCAAAAGTACTGCCCCTCGTTGCCAATTGGTCCTGTCACTTTCTAACTGGGCCCAAACGGTTCAGACGGGAGCTTTGCATGATGGATTTGCCGGTGAGAAACACGGAAACAGGCATATCCATCTGCTTTGCAAGGCTATTTAAATGCAGGTTAATAGGCACATATGGCTATTTAAAGCAAATGTTTGGTAGTTGTTCTAAGTAGCCAGAATTCTTGAAGACTGCTGGCCTGGAGACAAACTAATCAAGCTGAAACTGTGCTTATAACATGCAGATTCATTGAACAGTCCCCTCATTTAAATAAAAACCAAGTTAGCATGGGAGATGGGCAAAACTGAGCTGAGCTCGAAAATGTCTACTGGGGCAAGACTGCAGCAGAGGCCATTACAACAAAACACTTGAGAATGTGGAAACATTTGAGGTAATGTAAGTACTCAACAAAAAATATATATGATGCAAAGAAATACATACCTGGAGCTGATTTTTCTTCACTATAAGAGGTTTGAGCTCCTCTTCTGTGTTAATCTCCCTCTGTATCTTCTTCTTCTGTTTCATAGGCGACATCTTTTCCAGCTCTCTTGTTCTTTCTTTTTTCTTTGGCCTGTTCAGGTTTTTTATTCTCCTTCGTTTGGCTGTGTTTTTGCTCCAGTTGCTGATCACTCTCTACTCTTCTCACTGTTTCCTCAAGATGGTTCACCTTCCTTCAGCAGCCGTCTTCCACTTCCTTCAGCCTGTGGCCCACTCAACCTTGATCTTGTCAAGCTCTTTTTCAAGGGCCACTCTCATCCTATGATTTCTCCTTCCAGGCAGCTCTAATCATGTCATTTTCCTCCATTAAATGTGGATTCTCCTCTGGAGGACCATGATCTGCTCCTCCCTTTTACTCACGTCCTCTTCTGATTTCTTGTTCTTGGTTTTGAAATCTTTCCAAGCTGTTTTTATCCTGTTGTTCTTTTCCTTCTGCACACTCAAAGGGGCTTTATTTTTCTTTGACTTTCCTGTTGCTCTCTGTCAGTCATCCTTGTTTGTTCTCTGAAACTTGTCCAACTTGCTTACATCCTTGTTTCTCTGCAAACTTGTTGTCATCGACTAATTTTCCAGTAATCCTCCTCCTCTTCCCTCTCTCCTAGATCCTATCCAGTTGTTAGGTGCCTTCAGGGCTGCATTCTTTTTTCAATGGTGGGAAAATCTTGTCTTATTGTGTGCACAACTGAGCTGGAGGGCCACTCTGCTGAAAGGGAGAAGTTTGGACAGTTTTGTCGTTCAACGTCCCTCAGCTACACATATGTGTGAATAGTTCACAGCTTATTATACTGACCTGGCTGTGTTTCTGTGTAGGGCTGTGGTTGTCAAACTTTTAAGCTCACGGCCCCCAAAACAAAGATGCCAGAGACCGGGAACCCCCACTCTACCTCAGGGTGGTTGAACACATCTTCAATTTGAAGTTTAAAGTTGCCTTTGCATTATTAGAATATTTTTATGTCGTTGATCATGATCATTCTTTCCTACTAAAAGTATCGATTCAGGCACTGGTATCGGTTAAACTCAATTGATACCCAACCCTAATCATAATGTCATAATTATGTCAATGCGAAAATAGAAAAGACATATTTTAGGAGAACTAAATATGTAACTCTCTGCTAAAACACAGGATGTTTATCGCTTTGTGGATGTGCTTTTAATAAAATGTGAGGCATAAATAAAAGTATACTCACTTCTGCAGGCAACACTACACACTGCTCTGTGGTATTTGCAGCATTTATGGTATGTGAAGAATGTCAATCAAAATTTGATGAGATTTATTAAAGCTTCTGTGCTGCAGTTGTGCTAATACCTGCTCTGGTAACAATGGCCATCAATCATGCTGGAACAACATTAAGTTTCACTTGAATGAATTCACCTATTTTTCCCCCGACACTCTGGAAGGAGAAACAAGTGAGTCAAAGAGGAAGGGGCAAGCAGGCCACCAAATGTCTTCTGTGTGCTTTACCACTCATTCATTTAGGCTATGAATATGTCCAAATACTTTTAGCACTGATACAAAGGAAACTGTCACTATGTCACACATAAGGATGTTTAGGTCATGTCCTGCCTCCTGACCATCCTTTCTCCAAATCAACATCGAGAGTCAACTGGAGCGACCTAGAGAATACAGGCAAGTTAGGAGGATTTCAGGTGAAGCCTGTCCTGATATTTTCCCAAAATTTCTCAGATATGTGAGCAAGTTGTAAGGGTCAATCCATCCACTGAAGTCACATGGCCTTCTGCTTAAGGAAGGAAAATGGGGAAAGCTTTCAGGGACCCAGCCAAACTAGGAGTCCATGGAGGTCAGCAAAATCATGGTCCAAGTTAAGCTCTGATAACAATATTTATATTTAAGCCTGAATAATAACCTCTCTAATCAAAGGAACAAAAACAGAATTTCATTTGTTCATACTTTAGTACAATATAGCAATTCAAAATGTAAACCAATTTTCTTAAAACAGATTTTCTTTAATTAGGGATGTGAACAATATGGATGGACTATTTAAACTTAATAATTAGGAAAGTAATGTCAGACTTCATGGCTGGTCCTAATGTGCACAAATGTCCGAATGCATAAAGTAAAAGAAACGGTGCCAACTTTTTGAAAATAATAGAATTATTCTGAAAAGAGACAAAATGGGTAAGAAATGGCAAAAATGTTTTAAATAGTCAAAAAATTGCAAAAAAGGTGAAAAGTGGCACAAGGAAGTCGAAAAAATGGGCATAAAGTTGCTAAAACAGTGGGTAAGGTGGCGAAAGAAGTGGCAAAAATAGGCAACGAGTGGAAAAAAATCAGTGAAAATTTGAAATAACTGAATGAATGGCAAAACGCAATGCAAAAATGGGCAAAAAGGGAAAAAAATGGAATGGCTGGCTTAAATACTCAGTAAAAAATGGCCAAAAAGAGACTTAAAATGCAAAAATTAGCAAAAAGGGCTAAAATAGGCAAAAAGTTGTGAAAAAATTACAAATATAGGCAAAAGTGGCAAAATTGGTGCAAAGGGCAAAAACTTGAGCAGTAAAAAAATGGGCAAAACAAAAAAAAATGATGAAGAATGGGAACATGAATGACTGGCACATTAAACAACAAAAACAACAACAAAAAAATAGGGGCAAAAACAATGCAAAAATGGGCAAAATTGGCAAAACAGACAAAAAGTGGCAAAAATGGGTAAAAATAGCAGAAGGCGGCTAAAATATGCAAAAGGTTGTATTAGCATTGCAAGTACAGACAGAAAATGAATATTTTTCCTTCTAAACATATCCATACTAATAAAACACTACTCTGATTGTAAATATCCCCCTTCTTTGCAGAAAAGAATTCCATCTACAGTTTCTGTTAACTCATTTGAATCCTCATTTTATTTCAAAGCAAAGCTGACATTTATATAAGGGAACCAATATAAAAAAAATTAATTCAAAATCAATGATACTGGGGATGGAAAGGGAACCAGAGGGTTAACTACAGCGGTGTGACATCACTGAGATGAAGATATGCCATTCACCTGATGAAGACTCTGGAAACTTGAACACAAGTGACAACCTCTTATAACCTCTCTGCCTGTCTTAATCTGTCTGTGGCAGCCATTTTCATCTTCCTCCTCCCTTTCTCTCTCTCCATCTAACACACACACACACACACACACGCCCACACCCACACACCACACACACACTCACACACATTGTCAGCATCATCTCCTGCCTGCCAGGTGTGAAGAGGGAGATGGCAGTCAGTAATTGGTGAGAAAGCACTTTGTCACTTTGCTGGATGGAGGATAGATTACATCCAATATGTTTCTAATACGTTTCTAAGACAGAGAATGGAAAAAGATCCGTTCTTGTTACTGAAACCCAGAGGCAAACAACTCAAGTGAAAACAAATTGTGATACAGCTTCTGACTGGCATTTTTACTGAAATGTACTCTTATTTGACCAAACTTGGCATTTCATCAGGATATATACAAGATCATTTCCCAGAATAATAAGAAGCCCAGATCAAACATTTAGAATAACATTGATTTAATGTTTATATGAAACAGATTCTGATACATGGCAACACAATATTCACAGAGCTTTTAAAAGCCTCTTTTCTAATAAATCAAGGTAAACCTTTAGAAATTGCAGTGTCAGTGTCTGAGTGAACATGAATAAACAGCCTTATCAGCCATCAATGCAATGGAATATGAAGTGGAACCAAATTTGATTTGATTGAATTGGAAGAAGGGCTGTGCAGCAGTGTGACGCAGGAGTCAGCGCTATTATTTCACAACAAGAAGGTTCAAATCCGCATTGAACAATGCCTTTCTGTGTGGAGTTTGCATGTAGGGGGTCTCTCCAGGTACTTCAGCTTCCTCACACAGACCAAAGACATGCTTGTTAGGTTAATTGGTGACTCTTAATAATCTGTAGGCTAGGTGTGAGTGTGGCTGCATGTTTGCCTCTATGTGTCAGCTCTGCACAGGAGGCTTGACAAGCTTCAAGCAGATGCTAGTGTACCAAAGTGTGAGCTTACGGGCCTCCAAGTCTCGTTTTTATGAAGTAAAAAAAAAAAAAAACAAGAGATGTGAGATCTGAATTAAACTGTGGGAGACTGAGACTGCATAAACAGAGGCGGCGATTTAGTTAACTTATGGATAACAATGACACATGTATTAAAAGCTAACTCAACATTAGCCTAAAATGCAGTCATTAAGTTACTCTGCTGTATGAGAGCAATGTTGTTTCACTGTTTGTCCCGATGGGTCACATATTTCTGTCCAAGTTCGGATATGAGTTACAAGCTGTAAAAGCTGAGCCTATAGTAAACCCAAGCTGTTGTTTTCCTGTTCCAGCCTGCCTATGTTCACTGATTGCACATGGTCAGACCTTGAAAATGATGATTAAAAGTCATTATTTAATCTATCTGTATGTTAGTTGATTTAACAAACATAATGATACATTTAAACAGCTGTTTCTTACGTATATAGAGTCCATTTCAACACACACACTGCCACATTTAACACATAAACACCAACACTTAGCTTCAAGTTAGCCTGTTAGCTAGTACCATAAAACAGCCAAATAGCACCCTCCAGAGAAAACACCAACAAACTATTACAGCAAATAGCTTATTGGCAGTCAAATCTCATCAGACACCATGTTAAAACTCCGCATTACAATAAAACTGGGCTCTTACCATCTTATTCTTCATAAGCTGAAGAATCAACTGCAGCTGCTGTTCACTTAAAACTATAAGATCCAACCATGGTGGTTTATGTGGAGAAGAGAATGATAAACGTCCATCTTGAATACTTTAATCGATGATTAAATCAAAATCCATCCGTACCATCATTTTCCTGCATAGTTGGGAAGGGGGGGGGGGGGCTTAACAAGGGTCAGTTATATTATGAATGATGGCACTTATGTTAAGACTCATGTGAAAGTTGAAACACTGAAATTTAGGTTTTTATTTAAAAAGAATAATTGGTTTTGTGGTTTTCTTCACAAACGACGATAATTTCATGACAAAAGAAAAAAACAACAACCTCAGAATACATGAAATAAAGTTGAAGACCTCAGTTTTTTCTGTCTTCTTTTAAGATTTAAAGTTTTGGGCTTTTATGCCTTTATTGATAGAGGTGGGGGCTGCACAAAGGCGCAGGGGTTGGCGCTGTTAACTCACAGCAAGGAGGTCACTGGTTTGCTTCCTGGTCAGGGCCTTTCTGTCTGAGTTTGCATGTTCTCCCTATAAATGTGTGGGTTCTCTGGGTACTCCAGCTTTCTCCCACCACCAAAAACATGCTCATTAGATTAATTGGTGACTCTAAATTGGCTGTAGGTTTAAATGTGAGTGTGCCTGGCTGTCTGTCTCTATGTGTCAGCCCTGCAATTGACTGGTGACCAGTCAAGGGTGTACCCCGCCTCTCGCCTAATGACAGCTGGGATAGGCTCCAGCCCCCGTGACCCTGAATAGGATAAGCGGTATAGAAAACAGATGGATGATAGAGGTGGACAATGGATAAGAACAGAAACAGGGATAATAGAGAGTGGGATAAGGACAGGCCAGACCTGAACCCAGGATGCCCATGTACCATCTCCACTCCATAAACCTTAAAATTTTTGCAAAATTGTAGACCCCAGACCCTGTCAGAACTGACCAGACCGGAACTGAAGATTGAAGCTAAGCCTAATGAATGTGGCTCAACATATTATCTCACAATGGACCCCCAGCCTACCACCACCATCCAGTTCCCAACACCTACTAGACACCTAAAAGTTGGCAGATACAGAAAATGGATGGATGGATTGGTAAAATGTATCCATTCAATGTATCAAGTCATATCGTATTGATCTAAAGCCAGTCATTTACAAAGTCAAATTTGTTTATTCAATGTAAATGGGAAAACCTCTTTGGGATTAAAGATATCAGATAAAAAATATTAACATACATAACTGTAGTACATGATGAACACAATTTAAAACCTCCTGAATTTTACTTTAAAAACTGTGATAACATTGCTTTGTCTTAGTTTGTTATGAGCTGATTTGACTCTTATCAACACAACCAAAATGTGCTTTTATGAATTCATCTGATTGGTATTTCCCCAGAGGAGATAAGGCACATTAGCTGTAGTATCTGACTAAAGCCCTCTGGTCAGCCTTGACATTTTAGACTCACTCATTTGTAGTGAAACAGTTCTTTGTGAATTATTCTTCAGCCAGAAACATATGACCTCTTAAATACAGATTTAGAAGTTTGGAGCTTCTTTAAAACCTCCGTGTATTTTGTACTAAATCATCTAGTTATTTTTTTTTTATCTTTGACAGGATGTGCTGTATAACATCCAAGAAGGAAATGGCTACAGTGCAGGGCCAAAGCAGGGCTCATTTTTCTTTAAGTTCAGAAGTTTCATGGCTTAGACCAGACCACTTTAGTTCACACCATTTACTGGAGGTGTATCATTTTAGCCTTACTAGTACATAAGTCCCAAATAGTGCACCATTCTCTACTACCTTGTTATTCATTGTGTAATCAATTTTCCACTTAGGTGCAAATAAGTATAAGTCCTCAAATCTTATTTCTTTTAACAATCATGAGAAAATAACATTTTTTTTGGGCTTTTCTCGGAAAAGAATGTCCTGCCAGCAGTCCTGACCTCAACCACATTGAACACTTGTAGGATCAGCTTGGGCGTGCCGTTCATGCCAGGGTGACCAAGACAACCTTGTGACAAATGCTGGTTGAAGAATGGGATGCAATCCCACAGCAGTGTGTGACCAGGCTGGTGACCAGCATGAGGCTCCAGGCTGTTTGGCTGTGTATGGTTCTTTCACATGCTACAGAGGCTCCTGTTTGTTACATGAATAAATTATTAAACTGCCGATATGTCTTGTTTCTTCAGACTTTAATCGTCCAATCCACCAAACAAGAGTCGATGGCAGAATAAGCTGTTTGCCACTGGCAAAGAAGATCTGGCAAATTTGTCATGGGCACAACCCACATACTCAGCTCTGCTGCCCATCCCACAAATGCATGTTCCTTATCAGTGTGGCACCATTTAAAAGAAAATTAACAGGCTTTCTAACAGGATAAGATTTGTTACAACAAGGAGCTAATCTGCCAAACACAAATATCCTTACTTTCTGTGCTGAGTTTATTTTCTGTCACTGTATGCTGGCCCTTGAAACCCTAAAACCTGCCCAGCTCACCAGGAATCTTCTGAGTTCTCCAGATCAGCCAAACTTGGCCTACAACAACAGAAATATGACTAAAAAAGTCTGTAATACAGTTTTCTGGATCTTTTTATGAGCTAAGCAGACTGTGATTATTGAGTCTTTCGTACTGATAAAACCTTTGTGTATCACCAGAGTATTAGTTTTATCTAGGAGAGCCTGTGTTAAAATAAGCCAGTTCTAATATCTAAAGGACTGAGGTTGGAGGTTTCACCTCAGAGTTAAAGTTGCCTTCCACTCTTCTTGTTCTTCAGATTTTCCTCTGTCTCCTTGTCTTCTTTTCTTCCTTATCCCACCTCCCCCCCACGTCTCCTCCTTTGACCCTGACCCTGATATTGACTGACTGCACCGTCAAAACCCTGAAGGAGCAGAGCTAAACTTTAGTCAGACCATCACTGTGTGTAGTGAATCTCTGAAGATGGAAACCAGACAAACCCTGCTGCCTCATCACCCAGGATTCACTCCTGGGACCTTTCCCCGAGTGTCAACTGTGCAGTCTGCCTGGGCTGGGGGTTAGGGGGTGTCTCAGGAGAGGTGTGACACACACCCACACACATGCAGACACACACCAGCACAAGCTCTCAGGAGTAAAGGTTGTAGGAGACAAGGTGACACCACATCTCTCTGATACCTGGTTTCTGTCAGAGCTCTGTGACAACTGGTCACCTCTGACTGGAGACATACACCCACACATATGTAAATACACACAGATAAGCATGCACTAACATGCAGACTTGACACATACACCCACACACTCACATTTAAACAGTCAAATGTGCAGATGAGCCCAGGTGTATGTTCACAAATACATAAATAGGCACATAAATCCCACTGTTCACACATTCATGTCTGATTTCAGCCTCTCTACATCCCTGTGTGGCAGACTGAGGTGAGGTGACCAGTCACCTGTAACGACAGAGGACAAAGTGTCTCACATGGTGGCACCTTCCACATGAAGGTCACATGCCAAATGTCATAAGTGCTTTAATATGGATGTGAGACATGAGGTGTGCACTACTGTTAAGTCCCAGTATGACAGTGAGAGTATTATTCCAGTGCCTTACACCCTGATACAGACTGCTGATAAAATCCCTTTATCCCTCTTTCAAGTCAGAAATGTTCTAAGAATTACTGGAAACAATTTAAAGTAAAAAATATTTAAAATGCCGAGTAATATTTAAAATACACTTAGTTTTAAGAGTAACTTAACCCCAGATTTTCAGCTCAGGTGCATTGGCCCAAGTATTACCTTTAAAGGAACCCTGCATGATCAGACAAGTTCATTTTGTTGGATATTTGTATCTCTCAAATGTATATTGAACTAAAAAATCTCCCTTAATACCCCATATATCTGCATTTTGAGTAAATTTGAGCTCATAAACTCACCGTGAGGCTGGCATGTTTTGGTCCACACTGGTAGTGTGACGTCACTGTTCCACAGCACTCCCTATGAGCTCCTCACCGTTGCCAGCAGTAACTGTTTTTCAGATGTTTTTTCTGCTTGCAGCTGTTGCTGACATGAGTTTGCTCTGTGTTGGTTTTGTCACCCTGCTGTCAAAGCTCTGTTATTCCACCTACGTTTTACCTCAGTAAAACTCCCTACAAGTGACTGGATTCAGTGTATAGTGGAAGCGCCAGGAGCTTTTCAAAATAAAAGCAGTATGTACATAGGAATGGAGTTTCTCCAAAGAAATGCTTAAGTGGACTTTTACTTTGAAACGCGCAAACCAGAAGTGCTTTTATACTGTGTTCATCTTTACCTGAACCATGTGGAAACAGGAAGCTTCATAAAGAGTATAAGTTTGGGGAACTTAACAGACCCATTATAGCTCATGGCCTTTATCTGGTTCATCAAGAAACTGATTTCAAACATATTCCACCAATGTGGATTTAAATATTTGCAACAACAAGGTAAATATGGCTCTGTATTTATATTTCTCCTGTCTAGATGGACAGATAACCACTCGTCGTGCAAGTAAAAAATAGAAGAGACCTTAAATTTTGAAATTCTCCATGAGTGAGACACCCAGTGTCTCTGAGATGCAGCCCTAACACTGGCTGCAGTCTGAAACAGTGGTTACTGCATAGGAACGATGAGAAGTGCTGCGGCACTGTGATGTCACAGCGCCAGCACGGACCAAAACATGGCAGCCTCCTGGTGAGTTTATAAACTCGAATTACTCAAAATGTAGTTATGTAGTGAGTTTTTAGGTTCAATATACATACTAGAGATACAAATATCTATCCAACAAGATGAACTTGTCTGACCATGCAGGGTTCCTTTTAAAAACGTTGTCATGTACTTTCTACTCTATGCAGTCCCCATCAGCAACATCAAACAGACCATGCTGCTTTTGTTAATTTGATCATTATATTGACACCCCACAAGCTACCTGAATGTGAAACAATAGATGATCCTAGAAGACACAAGTTTATATGTTATCAAGGGTGTCTTTATAGAAAAAACAGTTTACTTATCCAAGGGAAAAGAAGTACACTACCCACAATCCTAGAGTGCCACTGCAACATCTCTGACTGCTGGAGCCAATTCTTACCTATGAACGTCTCCCTTCAGACCTGAATTTAACAGCTGTTTTTTTCCCCACAAAGAATGATTCAAATGGGTTAATGATGGCATATGCTTATTGAGAAAATACAGGCTCATGTTTTATCAACCTTATTGTAAGAAAACATAATCAGTTTCCAATCTCAGGTAAAAGATCAAAGCTACTCGAAGCAAGGCAAATTCAATTCAAGCCTTTAAAGGAGTGCTAGAGCAACTCTAAATTTCATCTTGGCACCACTAAAATATTCACAAGAGGAACGAATGCCCCACCATATTTTTTTTCTTAATTGAGGGATTTTGAAAATATCTTCATTTCAAACTCATAAGTAAGTAATGCAAGGGTGAGATTTTATGTATTTTAGTCCTTTTTCTTTAACTGACGTTTTCTTTTAAAGACCATGTAAAGTGAAAATAAATCTGTATTTAGGTTTGTTGTACGACATATCACTGTGCTATAAGCCACCAGGACAGATTTCAGTCAACTTAAACAACTGTAGGTTTATAAAATTAGGCTTCAGGTGGTGTGGGCGTGTCTGTTGAATGAGCTGAAGCCACGCCCACTTAGGAGAAAAATGATCCTTGACCTTACAGGGAGCTTATGATCAGATCACAGCTGTGTGGCTCTGTGCCAGAGAAGAGAGACAAAGTCTGTTTTCTTAGTCAAATCTCTTTTGTTATGTTTTAAATTATCCACAGGCCGCTGTGGCTGATAGATGTAGCACATTTACCTCACAGTGAACAAAAACAAAGCATTTAAAAGACTGTTAACTTTCAATAAAGGCAGTGACATTAGCTAACAACAGACTGTACTGAGATGAACTTCTTTGTGATGTTATATTGTAGTGTTAGAGGGGCAGGGTCATTCACCACTGTGAGCCAGTGACATCACCAGCCCAAATTAAACCCAGCCAGGAAAGAGGTGAAAAACTTTTTAATGGTCTAAATCCAAAATGCAGTCACATTTAGATCTCAGTGTTTTCACATGTTGAGAGCAACAATATTCCAACATACCTAGTGTGTGAAGACACTAATTTCAGATTTCACTTTACAGGGGCTTTAATTGTTCAATCAATCAGTTCAATCTGTCACACAGTGACAATAATTCATATCTGTATAGTTTTAATAAAAAATGGAAGGACAGGTTTTATAGTTTAACATGCACAACTGATCGGGCTAATTGACTCTGCTTAACATTTGTACTGTGTGCTCTGGAAGTGCTGTGTTTTATATTTGGTATAGTACTATGCCCCCCATAGTTTATCTCCTATTATAAAAGAAGAAAAAAAAAAGAGTTCACCAAACATTTTCCACTGACACACTGAGTATCTCACACTCTTTTTTTTCAAATATGATTTTTGAATATTTTGTAGTTTCACATGTTCTCTCAAAAGTTCTGGAATCTTATGAACTCATCACACTTTGTAGTATCAGAAATAAGTGTTAATGATCTGATGTGTATAGATTACCTGCTAATGTGTGTGCTGTGTGTGTGTGTTCCTCCTAATCTACCTGGGTAGTTTAGCCCTGCTGTGTTTGCTCTCCCCTACAGAAACAACCTTGAAACGCGACAGATGTTCAAATTCACCTTGGTGAACTTGACAAATCAAAGCTAGCCCACTAATAATGAGCTCTTGTCAGTTGAGAAAGAGGAGAGATTGTGTTGTTAAAGAAAGTCTATATACACACGCATAGACACGCACACTCGCACACACACAACACCAATCATTAACAGCTAAGCCGGGGTCACACTTTGCAGCTGCTCTTTCTGGATAAGATAAGACTTTGACTACTGAGAGTGTGTGTGTGTATTCATGTCTGCATCTTTGTCTGTATCTGTGCCTGAAAACACCTGTTCAAACAAAGCTTTAGAAGTATGACTGAATAAATATATTTCATATATACAGTAACCAGCCATCTGTCTGTTATAGGGTCGTAAAAGACTGTTGTGAACACTGACTTTGATGACAGTGAAGCTATAATAAATCAAAGAGTTTCATTGTTTGTACTGTAGTGGACTGACACATGCAGAAGGCTCTAGTGTCATGCTGCCTCTTCATGTTTTCAAAATTTTCTCTTTCTTGCCAGCGCCTGTGTGGGGTTTAAGTGATTCACTGAAGAGGGGGGTTTCTAGTTGTCTATTACTACTTTTGTGTCAGTATTTTGTATGCAAAAAGTCAACACTTTGCCTTTTGGTGCGCAAAACTGTTGTTCCTGGAGTGGCCACTAGGGGCTGGCTCCAAAAGTAATGCCTATCTTAGCAACATGCTTATGCCTGTGCACAAAACAAGTTTGTTCTGTGGCTCATTTCCTCATTTATGACAACTGTCCAAAAATTAATCTTAAAGTAACTTACTCATTTGTACTGTAAACCTATTGCATCTGACCTCACACAGTCTGTTTGTGACCCCGACAATGAGGTGTTTACATGGACAGCTAAGTAGGCATCAATGCTAGCAATTATTGCATCACAAAATAGCGCCAAACATGGAGGCTTTTCTGGAAGAAAAATAAAACACTTTAGCCATCATTGATTTTTTGCCTTGTCTACTTTGACCTAAAATTAGCTAAAGCAACAGTTGTACCCATCCCTAGCACTATATAGCCTGGCTCAGTGGTGTAGTGCAGGGTATATGGATATACCCCTTATTTTTGTCTTTATAGTCTCACTTCTCACTTCCAAATAAAGAGTATACCCAATAAAGAGTATATAAGTTAACAGTATACCACTTCTGCATGGATCACAACACCACTGGTCTCACTTTCTTGCAGTTCACCCTTCGGTGCACTTTCCTTAAAGGGACAATGTAGGATGATATCTATAGCTTATAAAAATACTATTACCAAGGATCTTAAAAATACAATTTCAAAATTGCCAAAATATCCCTTTAAGATCACTGCCATTGTATGAAGAAAAGCCTTTTTCGGTCCAGTCTTTGGGAGTGCTCTTAAGATGAATTACTTCAGCTGAAAGTGTCACTGACATATGTTTTAGGTAGGCTAATTCTATCACATAACTTTCTCTTACCGTCTTGGCATCCAAATATACCTGGAGCATAAGTATTAACTAAAATGCATGACAGCCTAATGTTAACGGCAGCGCTTCAGTTATCCCCTTGTGAGTGATGTCATAATATTCATGTGTTTGAAAAAGGTCTATGTAAAATATATAATAGGGGGTGACAATGGGAATGCCTTCATGTGAAAACTAAGAGATATCTACCAGTTGCTTTGGTTACTGCACACTTAGCATGCAAATAGTATACAAATGTCAGTGGATGCACCTAGCTGAATGCTAGGTGTCACCTCAGCTGTAATTTACCGACTAAACTTGATATTTCTGCAGTGTTTGTGAGTTTGGTGTCTATTTTCTTACACTTTCATGCATATATTACACAAATAGCATGATTTACAGTAAGGTTAACTACACTAAAATAGTGTCTACAACCAGGTTTTTACTTCTGTGTCAAATCTACACTATAGCTGCAGTGGTTAAGCATGTGCATGTTAAGTTCTACTTGTGTTTTGATGTCAATGGTGGACTTTACCATTAGGCAATGGTAGGTAATTGTCTGGGCCCCTGGACTATTAGGGGCCCCATGAACATACAATTAACTATTTTCCACTGCACTGGCCTGTAATCAGGCCATCTGGAATATCAAGGGGTAAACACATTAATTAAAAGTGCAAAATATTAAGTAAACTTGGTTATGTTATAGTGACATAAAAGCCAGCTGTAAATAATAAAATGTAAATATTTATGTGAATTATGACATCCTTTTTAAAAAGAAAATAACTTTTAAATTAAAAACACTATGAAAAAAAATTAATTATAAGTGTTATTTATTTATTTATTTATTTATTTACCAAATATTTTATAACAAATACTATGCAGATATATAATCAAACAAATATATTTGGCCACTCTTTGAGACAGTTTGGTTATTTAAACATGACCAAAAAAGAAAAAAGAATCCAAAATAAAAAAAAAGATTTCATTTTCTTTTTGATTAAATTGTCATTTGTTATTAAGACTGACATTTTAACTTAGTGTTATATGGCTCTCATTCCATTTGGTTACCAGACGTCCACTTAGAGTCTCCAAATGGACATTTTAAAATAGACATTTCTATACAAAAAACTTTGCTTAGCACTCATTTTTGGTTGATTGTACGCAAACTTACATGTCGGACTTTTTCTGATTAATAAACATTTAAGAGGGGGAGAACATTGGATGTGGAGGGCGCCATGCCTGTGTTCGCCTTGGGCCCCAAAATGGTAAATCAGCCTCTGGTTGATATAGCTCTGCAATTTTAAGCCTAAATGCTTGTTCACAGTGTGATTTCTATGCTAGCTGCTCTCTTTTAGTTTGTGCATGGAAATCAATGTGAACTGTGGCTAACTGTACTGGAGTTGGACCTGACAAATTTTAAACAGCTTTTGATAGCACTGTTATTATCGCATGGATGAATAGAGAGGATATACTGAAGGAGGGAATGGTCACTGAATTTGTTTAGGCAGTTGATGGGGATTTTGTTTTTTGCATTTTTTCAGCCCCTGAGAGGCATATCCTGATGTTTTCCCATATCAGTTGGAAGTATGATGATTAATTAGGTAATTCACTAGCTTATGCTTGCTAGCCTTGGTAACAAACTATAGAGCCTCAAACCTTTAGCTCCTCAAAAGCAACATATCTGGACCCTTTTACTCTATTTATATTTCTTTATAATGTTTTCAACCAAAAATGCCACTTTTTGTGCAGATGCCAGGCCTTAACTTTCCTATTATCATCCATAGCATGTGGGTAAAGACTTTTGATTCTCACCAACGTTTCTAATCCATCACAGGCTTCATATATGAATGTCTTCTCTTACTGCTGATTAAATCTGCCTCTGAAGGATGCAGGTATGTGGTCCATCTGTAGTCTCTAATTTGAGTGGCATGCTTTGTCAAAGTGTGATTATACACACCAAATCCACTGGTTATCTTGATTAACTCTTGCGCAATCAGATCAAGCTGTTGCAAAGTAATCATGCAGAGTCCTATGTTTATCCATGTGTAAGTGGATGTATGTCTTCTCCACAGCCTGGCAGATTATTCACTGAAAAAATGAAGGGTGTTAGAGATGGTGACAGAATGCATGGGGACACAGAGTTTATGTTCCATGAAAAATCCTGAAACAAGGCGAACTCTGTGTGCTTTATAAAATCAGTATTAAGGAACTCTCTGTAACCTCCATTATACAAGACCAAGATAGAAGGGACAACCAGTACAGGGTTTTTATAAAGATTTTGTATTGAGCACTAAGCAGACTTAGATCCATTCTGAAAGCCTTAAATGAGATGTTTGGGGGCGCTCAGCCAACTTGGAGGTCAGCAAAATCATGGTCTATTATAAAGTTAAATTGTGATAACCATGCTTTATTTTCAACCTGAATAATAACCATTCTTATCAGAGCAAAAAACTGAATTGTATTTGTGTATTCTTAAACACAATAAAGCCTTTTTCAAAATGTCACCCCCTTTTTAATGTTTTATTACCTTTTATTGTAATGTTCACATTGAGGATTGAAACATTGATCTAAACCATTAGAAAAGTCTTCATAGCTGAGCCATGATGTCAACAAACATCAGGATGCCAGAAAACAAAGTGGAAGGAAATGTGACAACTTTAAGTGAAAAATAATGAAATACTTATAGAAATGGGCTGAATGTCGCCAAAATTTGGGGCGAAAGTGACAAAAAGAGGTCAAACAGGCAAAAAATGGTTAAGAGTGGCATAAATAGGTTAAACAAGATAAAATGGGCAAAAAAAAAGTTAAACAGAAAAGGGTCAAAAATTAAAGAAGTAAAAAGGGGTTAAAAGTTGCAAAAATGGGTTACAAAAATCCCATAATGGGTGGAAAATGGTAAGACGCAGGTAAAAAGTGGCGAAAAAGTTTGTACTAGCAGTAAAAACATGCGAAAAGTGGCAAAAATTGGTTTAAAGTTGCAAAAGAAGTGGCCTGGTAAAGTAGTAAGAAGGGGTTAAAAAAGTGGAAAACAGATAAAAGCAGAAAAAATAGGCCAAAATTTGAAAGAATGGGGAAAAAAATGAGCAAAATATTGGTGTTAAGCTGAAAAAAGTGGTTAAAACATGGCATGAATAAAAATCAGAACCCAGTAATGGCTTGACAATCCTCTCTGCACCAAATGAAGTAACTGTTAGCCAGGACTAGTGCCAATGCTACTGTTCCATCACACATGCACTGATATCGTCAGTAAATCACAACTGTGGAGGGCTCACTCACTGGCCCAGCCGATCCTGTGGGCAGGCCTGGTTGTTGTTATGGGCAAGACACTCGACCCCAAATTGCTCCAACTGCTGCTTCAGTGGTGTGTGAATGTGTATGAATGGGATTAGTTAAAAGTGATGAATGCTTTACATAGCAGCCACTGCTATCTCTGTGTGAATGGATGTGTATGACTAAGTGTGGAGTAAAAAGTGCTCAGATGACGAGAAAAGCACTATAAAAGGTCAAATTTACCATTTAACAGAAGGAAGCCAACCTGTGGCTGCAGTAAACAGCATTTCAGTGTTCAACAGAGTGGTCTGATGGTTTATGTAAATTTTGGTAATATCATTGCAGAACATTCCTCCTGCACATTAATTCAAAATCAAGTAGTTTCCATTTTTCCTTTGCATTTGTCTCTTTCCTCCTTATTCTTCAGTTTGTCAAAATGTAATCCTTTTTTCTGGTCTATCTTGTTAAAGCCGACTCGTTCAGGTCAACGTCTTTTGTAATGGGTCAGTTCTTCATGATTCAAGTTCTAACAGACTAAACTCTAAGCAGGGTTTGTGACAGCCGGTCAATATATAGCTTCATCAAAATTTAATGTGGGAAGATTTTAAGTTTTCATGAAAGTGACTGGATGTACTCTGTGAGTGGGTGGCTGACCATATGGTGTCAGTGTTCTGAATAACAGATGACCTCAGATCAGATTTATCTTCAGAGGGAGACGAGGGGAGAGGAGACATAGAGATGGGAGAGCTTTGGCAACACTGTTCATCTAACATTCATGCCAATAAAACACACTGAGTTAAACAGAAGAGAGAAGGAGAGAGAGTGTAGTGAATGAGAGATGAGGCAGAAACAGATAAGAGAGAAAGAGTGAGGCCAGAGAGGGGGCGGCACTTCCTGATGCGCTGCAGTCTATAAAAAGACTGAGATCACGTTCTTTACCAAAATATAACTCATGCAGAGTTTTACACAGTCTCAGACCAAGATAAAATTCAATATTTACTTCAGGCAAAGCAACAAAATATGCTAGAGCATGTCACAGCCTGAGGGAGAACAAGAGACACAACAACATGGAAACGTGCTGAACTCCTTCAAAATAAGACTTGTAAAAGTGGTGGTAACACATCATGAATTAAGTTTTCCCAACTAAAATTGATAAGTTATATCAAAACAGTTCTTTTGAGTCAAATGTGTTTTCTTTTATGTTATAGCAACACAATTTTACTTGAGCATGTATGATGTATTAATTTTAACTTTGGAAGCTTTCCTACGCCTAAAAATTACATTCAAGTCCAACTCAAAACAACATGTTTAAGTATTGTCATAAACCTACATGTGCTTAATCCACTGCAATCTTCCCTTATTTCTCCCACATACTTCAATGTTGAATATTTATGTTATACATAAGTGACTGCAAGGGAGAATAACTGAAAGGTGCACACTAGGAAGTCTTCTTCCATCATTTTCAGTTTAACATCCATTTTGTATTATGGGACTTCTCTAAGTCAGTAACTTGGCTCATGGTGCAAATGTGTCTAAACCCAGGGGCATTCTTGGAAAACTCTGTCAATTTTTGCTCAATCTCTAAGTGTTCAGTCTTACAATGAAAGACTGGAATATGCATTTGATGAAGAAGGTACACTTCCAAAGAGTTCAGTACATGTTCCTTACAAAGTTTTAGTTGATCTTCACGGGTGGAACTTTTCTAACTGAGTTGATAACTTCACTCATGGTGCAAACCTGTCTAATGCCCAAAGGCATTCTGAGAAAATTCTGTAGATTGGGCAAATACCCAGACACCTGCACTGAGCTGATAGTTCTATGTTAAAAGAAAAACCTGCAATTTCAAGTTGAAATAACACTCAGAAGTACAGTACTGCCACTAAAGTACAACACTGGATTAGACTCATACAAAATATTACATTACTATGACAAAAACCCAAATACAGTTTTTAGAGTGCGGTCTGATCACTTTTAATAAAGTATTTTTCTAAAAATGTGATTAAATGTATAGAAATCCACCACAGAGGTCCTAAGCTGACATTGTATTACATTATATTGCAAAAGAATTTAGACAATCTTCTTTCATTTGCAACTGAAATTGCAAATTAATCAAAACTTTGGCAGAATTAAAACAAATTATAGCCAATTCAATAAAGGGTGTTTGAATTTAGGAGAGAGGGAGCACAAACACTAGCAAGTAAAGTGAAGTATGGGGGGTGGGGAAGAGTCGAGAGAGAGAGAAAGAGAGAGTGAGCACAGACAAAGAAAAGGAGAAGGGGGGCTGAGCGAGAGCCGCCCAAAAGAACACCTGTTGAGATTAGGGTTGGCACGCGACCCACTCCAACTCGCGTGGCAGCTGCACCTCACTGGAACAATGGCAGTAAAAGAGAGAGACACAGAAAAGGAGAGGAAAGTTTGAATGCACTACTTATCCTTTCAGGTCATGTGTGAGTGTTTGTGTGTGTGGCATACTAATGGGTACACATAGAGAGAGAGAAAAAGAGGGAGGGAGGGAGAGATGGAGAACGAGACAGAGAAGTGTGGGCAGCCAAGAAAAAAGACGTGTATTCAAGTTAACTATGGAGCCTAAAACTAGGTGAAAGGTCTTATTTATCTTTTAGCTGGAGTAGAAAACATTGGGATGGAGACACCTGCTCAAGGTAGTGAATGAGGTGTTTGCTTTAAAAGGCCACCAGCTGTCACTCCAGGTGCACTCAGAGTAAAACAGCAGGAATAAGTGACTTTATCCGCCATATGTTGGAGTTAATACTGAACTAATATCTTTTCATTTGAACATTTCTGAATTACATGTGTTCTTAATCATTTCTAGCACTTTGTACAGGATTCAAGTACTAATAATCTTATAGGCAAAGTCCTCTTCCATCGAGGAAAAACTGCCTCTATAACATCAAACTTTCTTGCTGTAACGTTTTCCTGCAGTTCCTTATTAAAATGGCATTGAGGAGCACTGTGAGTTTATGAGTTAACATTCTTATTTCCATTGCAGTTCTGCTCCATGAACACACAAATTGGAGCCCAATTACCCGTTGCTTTACTTGGATGCACTGCAGATATGAGGCCATATTGAATATAATTGTACCCAGTGAAATGCATCCAGTAACGTTGGTGACGATACTTTCATACTAATTTCCCAGCGGTGATGGAGTCACCTCTGACTCTCCTTTCATTTAGATACAGAGCATCTGACCATCTCTCTTTCTATTACAGACACACCGGCCTGCTTTCATTTCATATTGAGATGAATTTCCATTCGCAGAGACGTGCTCTCTTAGATGCCGAAATTATTAGAGGTGACTGATCTGAAAATGAGTTAATTTTTAACAACTATAATGCATCCATTTCCCATTATTTACTGCCTGCTCCTCCTCGCCACAGTCATGGCATTCCTACTTCACTCTAACACGCACGTATCCACACACAGACACGCACCCTGCACCACAGCATCGCTTGGATGCCTCTCTATCGCACAGAGACATTATGTAATTCACCCCTGGTAACTGTTCTGGATGCTCGCTCTGATCTCTGTTACCCTGCCTAAATTCTCTGCAGCTCAGCCGGGCTGATTGCTCTCTGGCTCTGCGATGCCATCTAGCGGCGTTCAAATACTTCACTGGAGCCGTAAACCTAATGTGTGCCTGCTTCTATCCCTCCTCAGTCCTGCCCTCGTAGTTTTAGAGCAGCTACAGATCTAAAAGTGAAATAATCTCGCTAGATGCTAGCAACAGAATCTGGTAACAGCTATTTCATGTTTTAGATTCGTTCAAAGTAAAATTATAAATAAATAAACAGTATTTGCAATAGTGCCGAAACTTGAAAATGGATTTATAATTCATAATACAACATTTTGTTGTGTCCTTAAGACACTAAAATGTATTTATTTTAGTTTATATACTGCTCGATAGAACTAATCTCTTATCAAAATGATTTTCTCCGTGCGTAAAATGGACACCGGCTGCGTAAAAGCGCATTGCCATGCGTTTCTCTGCCACCCTGTCTCGTCTTGTTTGTGGCAATCCGCGAAAAAAAAAAAACTGCACTGGATGTCAGTTTAAAGGTGTGCGGATGTGTGTGTGTGTGTGCGCTCGCGCAGGCGGTTTGCACACACACATAACGCCTGCCTGCTTCTTCGCCTCCCTCGCTTTTCTCTGTCTGGTGTGCTGCTTGGAGAGGGGTTGGTTCGATGTGTGTTATGTGACAAAAGACCGCCCAACCCCGCCCGCCTCGGAGACGGAAAGAGAGAGAGGAGAGAGAGAGAGAGAGGAGAGAGAGAGGTGAAAGCGCAGAGCATATACAGCCTGGCTTGGAGTCTTTTCTCACACCAGCTTAACGATCATGATGTGTCCAAGAGACATTTCCCTGTTTGTGAAGCGCACAGTAAGGGAGGCTCAACTGTTGAACGTGGGCTTGTTTAACGACGTGTCCGTGATACTTGACCTCGGTCAGTGAACACCAGTGGTAGTATAACTACCAATTAAAACAAGTTTAGAGTAGGAATGGCTGTTTAAAAAATAGCATCAACCCTTATTTGTTTATGTTATATTCCAGTATACTAGATAAAGACCATATTGCATACATGTTAAAAGGTTTTATTCTTTATAACACCTAAAATGTTGTAAACATGAAGTAACATATTAGTACCTTTTAGCTTTGGCATTTATTCTATTTATTCTTTCTATTAATGCTGCAGGTGCGCCCCGTTCCTAACAGCGTAGTGTGTACCACATAATATAAAGGAGGTTTCTTTAGGGGTATCTTTCTTTTATTTAGCACTAACCAGGCAACAAGGGTACAAACTGTACTCAGTGCTTAAGTTTCCATATGGTAAAGTATGCTTACCTTCCCATATAGCTATATGTTAATGGTATACACATGGTCTGGTGGTAAGTGAGTAGAAAAGGGGGTTCCATAACATAAGCCAGTGTCTCTTTAAAAAAATTGAAGTTTCTTGTTGTATTCTGGAATGAGGTCAGACACGAGGCTCCTCATTGCACGCGCTGATTATTATTAGATTCCATTTTTGACCTATCAGCGGCGAGGGGCGTGCCTTTGGCACAGAGGCAGCGTAGCGACAGCGTCTGATTGGTGGATTTTTATCGCCGTTGTATCTGGGAAGGGGATAAATGCAAGCAAGGGGGGCCGGGACTGGAGGGCTGCTTGAAACTCGACTGCACGTCTGCAGATGGAAGGCGCACAGTATAACTCGCTCTAGGTTTCTTTTTTACCCTCCACAGCATGCATGGCTTTTGTTTCTAGGAGAGGGGACAGAGCTGATGCAGAGAAAAGCACTTACCTTACACACTGTACTTGGGAGCCCTTTGTAAGAGCCCGGGTGCACAGTGTGGCACTCAGTCTGCGCTCTGCAGCTGCATAGACTATGTTCAGACAGCACACGGCTGAATTGATTTTATAACAGAAGGAAGAGACTCGCAGACAGATAACAGAGTGCTCAGAGGAGAGCGTACTGTTCTGTCTTTGCTGTTTGAACACCTACAGAAGCTGGAAATTAAAACTTTTTTTCCACACATTTAGCCTTTTTAAGGCTACACTGGACTGAACTGTTTCCGAGTTTACTTCACATCTCAGGAGTGAATAATTTCTTGCGCTTTTACTCAGCTCAAACTGAGGAGAAAAAGAGCTGAGTCTGCTTTAAAGTGAAACAGGACCAAACAGAGAGGGAGAGAGAAAGAGCAAGCACACCGCTCTCCCTCTGTGTACACAACCGGGCAGCATGGTGCAGAAAATGAACCACACAGAGAGCACCGCCGAGGCGCTGTCCTTCTTCGCCGGGGATTCGAGCTCCGACTCCGGGGCGTGCATGGACCTGGACCCCGCCGCCTCGCCTCTCTCCCCGGGCTCAACGGCTTCCTCCACGGCCGGGGACAAGCTGGGAGACAACCCGGCATGGTGTAAAACTCCCAGCGGCCACATCAAGAGACCCATGAACGCGTTCATGGTGTGGTCCCAGATAGAGAGGAGGAAGATTATGGAGCAGTCTCCGGACATGCACAACGCTGAGATCTCCAAGCGGCTGGGGAAGCGGTGGAAGCTGCTCAGAGACAGCGACAAGATCCCCTTCATCAGAGAGGCGGAGCGGCTCAGGCTCAAGCACATGGCGGACTATCCCGACTACAAGTACCGGCCGAGGAAGAAGGTAAAATCAAGCGCCTCCAAGCCCGGCAGCGGAGACAAGGGAGACAAACTCAACAGTAGCTCTAACAACACCAGCACTAAGTCATCCTCATCTTCGAGGAAGAATGGATCCAAATCACCCAGCAGCAGCAGACCCCACAAATCACTTTTCGGGAGCAGCAGCAGTAGCACCAAAGCATCACCGTTTGCCTCTGAGCACCCATCAGAGCACCATCACAACTCCCTGTACAAGTCCAAATCTGTCTCAGCAGCCAAGCAGATACCGGAAGGCAAGAAGCCCAAGCGGGTGTACGTGTTCGGCAGCAGCCTGAGCGTAAGCCCCGCATCCTCCGTCGTTGTCCCCGCCAGCCCCACGCTCAGCAGCTCGGCGGACTCAAGCGACCCACTCAGCCTGTACGAGGACGCGGCCAGCGGCAGGGAGGAGGGGGCAGCCTCCCCCGGCAGCAGCGGCAGCCTGGGCGGGTCTTCGGAGCGACACGGCGGGCACACATACAGCAGCAGGCGGGCTTCCTCCCCTACTCCCTCCGGCTCCCACTCCTCCGTGTCGTCCCACTCTTCCTCCTCCTCTTCCTCGGAGGATGAAGAGTTCGAGGACGACTTGCTCGACATTAACCCGAGCCCCAGCTTTGATAGCATGTCACTGGGCAGCTTCGGCTCCTCGGTTCTGGACAGAGACTTGGATTTGAACTTTGAGTCCGGCTCCGGGGGCTCCCACTTCGAGTTCCCCGACTACTGCACCCCAGAAGTCAGCGAGATGATCTCCGGGGACTGGCTGGAGTCCACCATCTCCAACCTGGTGTTCACGTACTGAGCGAGGAGGCAAAAAGCGACAGGTAGCAAAAAATATGACCACAAACAGAAGCAGGGGTTCCTGGTTGGCTGCTGTGGGGGTAATAGTTTGTGTTTAACTACACCAGACTAGTAGAAACCCACTGAATTAGCCCCCAACCCTTCTCGTCCTTTAAAGCAAGAGCTGCAAATCGTTGGAAAGCTAAACTTTAAAGCGAACAAGTTGCTTTTTGTACTTTTCTTCGGATTCGTGGACTGAGAGGTTGAGAGGAGTGCAAAGAGGAGATGGGGCGAAAAGGAGAGACTGTTTCCTGACAGAAACAAACACTCAGTCCTGAACTGTTTTTGAACTGAACAACTTAACTGTGATTGATTTGCACGTTACGCGGTCCGCCGTTCACTTAATCAATGTTGTTGCTGATTTAAAAAGGGACATTTCACAACTTTTTACCAATCGCCAAGTGAACTTCACCACTAAAAGGTACAGAAATAGGACTGTCGTGCGACATTTTTTATTGTGGTGTGTCACCGATAGGGATTTTTAATGAAACCGAGGTGGGTTGATGTTTTTTAAAAGTCGAATATTTTTCTCAAAAGCAAAAAACATGTTACGCATGATAGCCTACTTTGTTCCTATCTTGTGCTGAGATTTTCTGTGAGACTGTCGAGCAGTTTAAAACTAGTATTAGGGTTATTTAAATGGATAGGTGGCGCTCGCTTTCAGTTCTTCTCTTTTTAAAAAAACGGACATTGAAATAATCACCAGCTGTTGTAATTTTTTAAACTTCAGGACTCAAACACAACTTCAAATCTGTGCTGAACTTTATACACGTGTTCTCTTCGATTCAGGACCAAAAGTCTTTAATTTCAAATAATAGCTATAGAGAAATCCTCACCGATGTTTTTCATCCTCTGAGCTTTTGTTTTGTACATGTATCAGATGCCATTTTATATGGGATGTTGTAGGTATTTATATACTGGGCCAAGCATTTTTTAATTTGTTGTATACATGATCTAGTCCTGTTTTGTTTTCTTACACGGTTGTATGTCTGTGTCTGTCACATTTCCTTCTCAGGCGAAGGGCTAGAGTTTTAAAAACACAACTTTTGATTTCATTTTATATTTAAATGTACACACTTTTTGGACACTTAAAAGAGAGGAAACAGTTTGATTATTTTCTCAGTGTATTTTTGTACAAATCTATATAGAAAATGGGGAAGTCAACAATCGGTGTGTGTAGCCTAACAATACAGCTGTATGGGATTTCCTAATTTTTAGTACCCAGGCAGGCTGGTTTTTATGCTGCCTTCAAGTGCTCATGAAAAACTCGTACTCATGTTTTTTTTTAAAGACTGTTCAGATGCTTTTTTGTAAGGACAGCCAGCAAAACAGACCTTGTATCACTGTGGTGCCTAATGCTCAGTTCAGAAATTAAAGGCACCAAGCTACATTTTCCTTTAGAGACTGTGCAGAGAAGAAAATCTGAATCAGGTGTGTAAATTCTATTTAATCACTGATTTGGCTCACTTTATTTGACTTAAACCAGCAAATACTGACAAGACGTATTTGATGTCCAATCCTTGAGCATCCTGTTTTGTCAGTAGAGGTATGAGATATTCAACCACAGAGTTATAAGGATGCAATTACGATTTTCCGACAGCACTTGAAAGCAACACCAGTCTTTGTATCAGCCTACCTTCTACGTTTACAGTGCCAGTCTGCAGGCTCCTTAAAGACACAGGAATGCATTATTTCTAAGGCTCTCTCTGTGGACCATGTGGGTTTAACAGCATCCCTATCTCAAGCAGCCATTTTTTTCATTTACCTTCAGACATCTTGCCTATGACAACAACAGAGGAGATTGTAGCTTTAAATTTGACTTATTTCTTGATGTTTTCATTGACTGATGTCAGATTCGCCATCAACCACTGGATTGAACAGGCTAACAATACAGCAAGCAAACAAGGATGACAACATCAAGCATATTCAAATTTCTGACTTGAGTTCCGCAACACCTACTTGTACTGCGTTTCTCATTGTATTTGAATATATAATCTTTTCTACTTGTCGGCTAACTATTAGCTAATAATTGTTTTAGTATCTTTATGGCATGGTGAATAGCATTTGTATTTCAGATTCAGGTTACTAGCTGTTGTGTTTTTCAGAAAAAAAAGAAAAAAATGAGGAAAAACGATAAAACGTGAACTCGATCTTTGTATATTTGACTGTATCATAAAGCAAAAAGATTGTGTGTTTATGTACGTTGTTGCTATCGAGGACAGGCACTGTCTAGAACTGCTATCTTTTACACATCCTTACTTACATTTAAGGTGGTCAGTTCAGGACTCTTTTTTATATATATATGAAAGCATTTTTAAATATATTGACTTTATTTTTCATCCATCCTGTGCAATATGCTGTGTAGAATTATCATTTTATTGTCTTTAATCATGCCATAAACAAAGGAACCCCCCTTTGTTTGAGACTCAGAGAGAGGGGGGGAACTCATGCCAGCTAAATTGTGTCCATTCACTGCCTGTCAGATTGTTGATATAAACTTGTGTACAGACTTTTTCAAGGAAGGAAATAAATATCAGCTGGAACTGAAACTCCTTACTCTCCTTGTCATTCTTAAACTGTTTTTGTCTCTGTTAGAACATCAGCAGAAGAAAGAAGGTGATATTAAAAGCAACATAATGCAGCTTATCACCATAATTATATTGTGTATTGATCAGCACTGATCTTTTGACACTAGTTTCATCAAAGATATAGGCTAATCAAAAATCTGCTCATTAAAGATGCAGTATTTAGCAGCAAAACTTGAATTAAAACACTATCATTCATGTAATGTGCTCAATAAGCTGCAAAAACATGCTATGCCAGCAGTTACATCCTCACAGTTTCACATTAAGTGAGTATGATCTATGTCTGCACATCCTGTTTAAGACTTTGGTACAGAACACCATGCTCTACACTAAGTTTAAAAAGGCCCCGGATCTTCTACAAAGCTTTTGAGAAGCTCACCACTGAGCCAGAAAAGACACACTTTTATACCCAGTTCCAGTCCAATAGGCAGGTCTGACTGTGTAAGAGTCTTACAGCAGGTTCTCTCTCTCAATAGACTTGAGATGGACTATATTGTGTAAAACCTTTGGGAAGCTTATACAACTCCACTGTGGGGCACAGAAATAGATGCATTTATATGGAGTCAGACAGAGAAAAATCAATAAGATTATTTTAACCCTATGGTGACACATATTTTTTCATGTTAAGCCCCCATAAGGCTTAAGTCTACATCATGCATTCCAAATGTATCTTAGCAGGGAGTGTAGCTCTGAGACCTGTATGTCCCCACACTGATGATTTAATGCCCACATGACATGACACAGTGCAGAAATGACGCAGTTTTTCACATCAGGAAGAAACCACATGGAAATCTGAGTCTCTCAGACATGCAAAGGGTTAAGAATTGAATGCATTATGCATAACATGAACCCATTTTGACGCTGTGTGTAATCAGCACAGGTTGATGCCTTTCACAGTTAACAAAATCTCAGCAGCACCAAATCAAATTAATTAACATGTATCCCAGATTATTTTTGGTTGGGTCTGAAAATCTAAACATTTATTTAAATTTCCATGAACCTTTTAAAGCAGGATGCTTCGTAATGATCCATAACAATGCCCTCATCATGGTTCAGAAGACGATGCACTGGAGAGCATACTGATGAAATGAAACGCCCTGACTGCATCACGTGCCACGCCCCCCTCTAGTATTCATAGAGTCATCTGAAGCCTGTAATCCGACATGAAAAGGCTCACCTATGCTGACCAAATGAAGCTTCACAGCAGGAGGCCACTATTAATGCACCTATACATAACACAGGTGCTGCAGAGGCCTTATTACTCGGACTATAAAGTGATGGGGGTGAGCAGTTCAACATGAACCCATGACTAACAGCTCTGTTTCATTACTAATGTGCTTCCTGAGTAGCCAATTATGTAGGCCGCTTAGGTTTGTCTAATTGCCTAAAATTTATTCCTACTGAAGAATAAAATGTTGCAAATTTACATCGTTAATAAACGCTGCACGCACACTGGGGTCACCTTAATTGGCTGAATGATAAGAGAAAGCTGTTTTAAAGGCTGTTTCTTGGAGAATCTGCATTTATCAAAGGCTGAATCTTCTAGAGCTTCATCCCAGGCAAACTGCTCTCCTATTCTGTTTTATATTCTTCTGCTCTTGCCTGTTGTGCTGTATGCTGGCTGTCTGGTGTTCAGACAGTCATGATTTCCCTTCCCCCTCTCCCAGACAGACCCTTATTGTGGGGGAAGGGCTGCTTTAGCAGCAGTCAGCCAAGGGCCCTCCAGCGTAGCTGACAAGCATGTCTGTCTGTCTACGGTGTGTGCGGCCATGTGTGTGTGTGTGTGCATGTGGTTGAAATAGTATGCATTAAATTAGACCACATGACATGCAGGGTGTCCCTGCAGGAAGACCAGAAACTGTATGTCTACCTCATGGATCAACAACTATATCTTATTCTAATGGTTGTTCTTGTCACCCTTATAAAGGAGCAAATCATGTCAAAATAAAACATCCTCATCATGTAAAATTATTAATACACTTAAAAGGAAGTATAAGCATTCTGCAGTAACATACTAGTGTATTTTTGTTGCGTTTTACTTTCTTTAGGGAACATTAATGCAACAAAACTGCATTGTGTTCTATTATCTTAGACTGTTTGCGGTCACTGTGCCATTACAGAGCTTCTTAATTACTTGTTTGAATTTACTAATAAGGTGCCCAAGCATCTTATGTGCCGATGGATGCAAAATTACCTGAAGATAGCTGTGTTTTATGTGTTATTATTACATCTCAGTTATTACAGTGCAATGTATATAGCAAGCTATTTAAGGCAGGTCATGAGTTTGTGTGTCTGCCACATACATTATGGCATCAAATGCCTCCTTACCATCATTTAAATTAGCATTCCTGTGCACATCAACTTAGTCTAATTGTCTCTGTGTAATCATAAGGTAAGAAGCAAGCCATTTAGCTGTATTTGATAATAATGCATTGGGGCTGCTTGGTATCAGCATGTGATATTTTGCAGAGGACTGAGCTGGGGTGTCATGAGTGCTGATTCACAGTACTAGAATAACCAGAGAGCAGATAAAACTGAGGCAACACATATAATTTTATACAGTGCATTCAGTGGCAAAATGAGCACTGCTACCTTGTCTGCAGAGGGAACACAGTGAGTGTGCATGAGTGCGTTAATCCACAGCTGATTTTATGAAGCTTCTATAACTAAGCCCTTGCAGCACAACACCAATATGCAGATATATGCATTTTCTCACTGTATAATTGGCTGTTGCAACTGACTTTATACATGACATAAACACTCCCTTTTTTCAGCTTGCAGTCATTTTGCAATACCCCCCTTTATATACATTTATTCTGTAACACCCAGATGATAAATATGTATCGTGCAGGGAGATAATGTCTTCAATGTTGGCTATAATCTTGCAAATTTCCTAACAGCTTCAGCACTCGTGTGTGCGTGTTAAGCTCCTCTGAGCTGTATATAGCCTGTTCAGTGTGCAGTCTCATGGCTGGCTCAGCTGACTCCTCAGTGGGAGAGAGAGCAGGCTGACTGCTGGAGTCAGTGGCCCAGTAAAACCACAGCAGGGAGGATAAGAGCTCTGCTGGAGGGAGGGGGGTGAGAGTGGTATGACTGTATCTCCATCTCCGCCTGTCTGTATATGTAACTGGTCCATGCTCAGTCCAGAGGGGATGGGCTGTGATCCGACTATTTCTCCCCCACTCTCACGCTCTCTGTTAATACATTTTTTAAAACTTTCTGCTTTCCTCCTGATAACCTTGCATGTTGCTGCTGTTTGCAATCTGCACAAAATTTTCTATTTGCAGTGGCATTCCTTTTCATTATTTATTTCTTTCTGTCTGGTATGTGAATGGAGGACACAGTGGTGGAGCTTGTGGTGTGTGTTATCTTTAGTTTCCCTGTCTTGACCTGACTTGCTCTGTCTGTGCATCTGTGATGCTCCTGTAGGCTTGCACTGAAGCAAACAGAAATATCACGAACACTGGAGCACAATGGGTTCCTGTTTGTTTTAGTCCTTCTAGAAGGACTACACGCCCGTCTGTTAGGGGCATTTGCAATATCACAAGCAGAGTTACAAGGACTGCTTTTCCCCTCTGCCTGGGAACCCTCCAGCGTGTTGTCCAGTGACAGTCAACACATGTATTTGCTGTCATGTCTGTTGTCTGTGTGCTTAATTTAATTTTCTGTCTCTGTGGTATGAAAATATTACAATCAGGACAAAGACAGGCACTTAAAAATGACATAGTTATGATGTGTTGTCTTCCTCTGCTTGTCTCTCTTGTCGACTCCACTTTAGTTCTCATGTTACCCCCTCCTCTCCACACACGCACATGCAAAATGCCATCACCACTACCACCAGTGACTCCAACAGATGCTTTCCTACCTTGCATTAATCTCACATCTTGCTACTATAATAAAGCTGGGGATGAAACTGCTTTTCGCAAAAAGCACTGATGCATATGAATGCAGTGTCTACTTGTCTGATGAGCTTTCTGTCTGGTGTTTTAATAAAACAGATACCTAATAAACTGTTAACGATGGTGTTCATATTTATCTTGCCCTGTTACTTTAGCTCTATCTGTCCCTTTTTGTTCATTTTACTCTCATTAATTTTTTAAAACACTTGTCAACTTTTAACATAAAAAGCTTAAGTAGAAACTTTACAGACTAATTGGATCTGAGAAATGTGTGACACAGAACACAAAAATGACCTATAATCAGCCATCATCACAGTCACCTATTCTGACATAGTCTGAGGGAATTTGAGCACTAGGAGGTACAACATCATATGAGTATTTAATATGTATTAGGGCTGTCAAACAATTTACATTTTTAGTTGCAATTAATCAGAATTTGTGCATTTAATTGTGATTGGTTGCATCATTTTATTGCATTTTAAAATTCCGCTGTTTTGCATTTTTGTGTCATTGTGTCTTAAACTAAGGCAGCTGACTTCCTGTTTGTATACAGACTTCTTTTATTGGCAGATCACAAAACCCAAAGCACGAAAAATGAATTTGCTATGGATTTAAAATGAAAAAAAGTTGGATAACTCAAGGTGCAGGTGACTTTTGACTTGTCCACTTAGCTTTGAGTTGTCTCAAAGTGAAATGAGACATTGAGGAGCAGTGGTGGACTTATTTTACATCACAGGAGATGATGCAGTGACTTAACCAAAGTGTGCTAAAAAGGACTGATTACTGTAATCCAAAGATTAATGCACTAATTGTGAATCGTAGTTGACTGGGATTGATGCAAGTTTTGCAGCCCTAACATATCCACAATGGTTTTGATGGTATTTTTTTTCACCAAAACTGAACTTTTTTCAGGAAAGTATGTAATTATACAACAGCCTGTCAGCACATAGCTGAGGCAGCACTGTTACAGCTACTTTTACAGCCAAAATGAAAGGTATGTTTGGAAAATCAGTCCTTTTTTTAAGCAGATTTCTCACCCTCAATCTACATAGCTTTCTTTTATCTTACTGTAAAACCAAACAAGTTAAACATACTCAGAACTAACTTAGCAGACTCTAGTTATAATATACGGTTTAAACTACAGTCCCTGATGAGTTAATAGAACTCAAACCTTTAGAGGTGACTGATTACATAAAACATAACTGAAAAACAGCATTTGTTTAGTAGCAGGTACTAAGATATTTTAACTGCAGTTATAGTTAAACTGTAGTTGTAACTTTCCTACACTTTCTAAATTATGCTTGAATCAAACCCAAAGCCACATGTTTTAATATTTTTGTTAAGTTTCATGTTCTTTATCAACTGAAATTTCTCCTCATTTCTACTGTAAACTTACACTTGAACATTCATGCCCCTCAAGGTTGGCCAACTGAAGCGACTGCAGTAACAATAACTGAAAGATGCACATTGAACCAGGAATTCTTCTTCCATCATGTTCAGCATATGTGTGTTGCAGTCGCCCCCCTCAGGTGGGACTTGTCTAACTGAGTCAGTAACTTCACTCATAATGCGAGAGTGACAAATGCCTAAAGGCATTCTGGGAAAATGCTGCAGATTAAGGATTTATTGTCAAATAACTTAGGTGCAATGACAAAAAAAAAAAAAAAAAAAATCCTCAGAATGACTGAGTGCTTTCTTAAAGCTAAATGCGTTCTATCAACCCAGAAAATAGAGCTGAAATTGCTATTTTGGATTTTTCAGTTCACACAACAACATTTTGTAAATACCTTCCACTGTTTTGTCTTACAGTGCTTGGCCATTCCCTTTCTTCAGTCTTTATCACTCTGAATCAGCTGCTTTTTGCCCAGCGTTGCATTGTTAACATTAGATTTGACCTTTGTTATGATTTGACCTTTACATCCTCGCTACCACAGAGAATATATTCTAATTAAAACACAAAATCAGGCTAATTTCAAATGTTTTGGGCTTAGTCTATAAACTTTTCAAATAAAAACATTAACTACACAATACATTTGATTAGCATTATTTTCGGGTGATTATAATGAACTATTCTGAGTGGCCCAAATCCCCCAAAGTTGGGACATTTTGGTCACTTTCCAGATGGCCAGTCTGTCACTGACTGCAATGAGAGCAATTTAAAGACCTGCTGATGACTGAGAGCTGAGTAGTGATCAAATGTAATGCACAGGGATATTAATGATGGATTGAGTTCTTCATAAGCCCACTGATGGAGAATGCTCTGGTATCATAATGTTTGATTCCAAACATTCTGGTTGCATGCATGTATGTAAAGCTGCATGACCCAAGAATTCCTTTGAATTCCTGCACTGTCTCCAAAAGATGCCTTCCAGCATCCAGAGTTACCACCATGCACTAGCAGCACTGCCCCTCATGGTTATTTATATTTACTCTCCCCTCTGTGCATTAAGAAACAATGAGACCTTTTCTCTTTTGTCTCCTCCTTTGTTCCCCTGCTGCTGCTGCTGTCCAGACACAATGCTCGTCTCCAGGCTCTGCATCCAGGAAAGTTTTTGCAAGCAGGTCTGTGCACAAACATTCAGCAAAAAGACAAAAAAATTATGAATCAAGGAGTGTGACAGTTTTTAGTGTTGAAACAACAAAGTTCTGAAAAGAGAGGACCTGCAGGACACGAGTGGGTGGGAAACAAAGAGGCAGAGTAAAAAAATAGATGGCAGATGAATGAAATGCTAGAGGACTAAACAAAATGAATCAAAATAATTCAATAAGAATTTCACATCTAAACAGATTAATTAATTGGCAGGGCAGAATGAAATAAATAGTTTGAGTAAAGTTTGAAGGCTTAGATAATTAAATAAATAAAATAATCAAATAAACGTATCAATCATAAAACTGACAATCACACTTATTGTTAGTGATCAGACATTTATTTCAGGCCGTCTATACTGTTGTGTGCATAGTTGTTTGACTTTGAGAGGGCGGGACTCTTTGGAGAGCGAAATGAACTAGGCGCGGCCAAAAGGAGCCCCATCCATCTATCACACGTGTAGACAAAGGGGACTCCACAACACAAAGCTAGATGTGCCCTCTCAAACTTTTTAGCACGACGCACGGCGACGCGCGCACAGCACGGCACCCACAGGTGAGTTGTCTATTTGCCGTCTTTTCTAGCCTGCACCCCCGCTGCGATTGTTGAATCTATTTCCAGGGAAAAGTTGCTGCTGTAGTTGGTGCGTCAGCGCTCAAACTTGAGCACAAAGCAGAAGAGAGAGGGAGAGAGACATAGAGAAACACAGGCGAGCGAGGAGAGAGAGCGCGAGAGGAGCGGTCCCCTTTTCCTTTGTCTGACGCGGGGCGCTTTGAGGAGACAACTTGAGGGGATGCTCAGGCACGCATCTTCATAACGCTCAATAAAATTCAGCAGGTCACACTTTGAAATCATCGATAGGGAGCTTTTGTGGAGGTGAGAGGGAGTTTGTGTTGCTTTGTCTCTTGGGGATGTTGCGGCGCACAAGACAAAGCAACTGCCTGTCAGAAGTTTGCGGAGAAAAGCGCTTTTACGCACGCTGCAACAAATACGAAATCTGACTATTAATAGTTGACAAATAGTTTGTAAATACTTCTGTCGTCGTGCAGTAGTTTGTGACAGTGTTGTTCACGGTGTTGCGAAGTTGCCAGCGCTCTGTGGGGATTCAGAACAATGCAATCAGGTGTAAAGTCTCCAAGAAACAAAACTGAAACAGAACTAAACTTGTTGCACGAACAATGGAAAATGGTTGGAGTTAATTGTGTTTGTACGAAATTATTCGGTCCGGATTATCCCTGAGCAACTTGTTGTAGTTTATTTGAGACAGAGCAACAGGTATAAGTCGCTGCAGCTTCTTTGTTACAGTAAAGGCTCCTTTGTTCTCAGTCCATACAAAGAAAAGCAGCAGAAAGGAGCGCAAATCCACAAGGAAACTACTTTTGGGAACGCTCTAAATGCTTTTCCTGGGGTAAAATATTTTAAATGGAGATTTTAATTAAGAAAAAAATCTTGAACGTGGTTTTTATCTCTTTTTTCTTTTATAAATGAATTAATCCCGTAGTCTTTCTGTTAGATGAATAGGCAAAACTTTAAACTTGTAATAGAAGTTAAACCTTGATTTTTGTTTGCTGTTTTGAACCTAAATAATATAGTTTTTACAATTTTTAAAACTTTTCTTCATCATGTAAAGGTGTGGCCAAACAACTTGTTTGAATGTGCTGCATTCCATTGTACAGTTGCCCTACCCTTAAAGTTTTTATAAGAACATAGAAGACCATTTAGACTTTTTAGATAGGTTGGTAATGTGAAACAAAAATAGGTTTACATCTTGGAAAATTTGGGATATACATAAGTTTTATTTTCAACTTTTTCAACTCAATTTATCAACTTTGCAAAGCTTCATCTAAAGTTTATTTAGGTACTTATTATTAATTCAACAATGCATCTTTGAATTTGTGGCTATTTTACTAGTTCCAATAAGATGTATTACCCACAAGAAAAGTTTTAACGTCTCTTTTTTCTCTCTGTCTTTTCCCTGACTCCTCCAGGATCCGTCCTTCAGTGGATTTTAACACCAGATTACCCAGCAGTAAGTTCTTCTCCTGTGGGAGGCTGAGGAAATACAAATATGTGGAAATCACATGGGAGATGTACCGAGTCACCTATCAAGCGGCTTTGGAGACGCGGAGGCGGATTAGGAGACTGTGCAGTTTTTTCCTCCTGGAGAAGGTGAAGACTCATCTCTGGAGGATTTAAACCTCAGCAGCAGCAGCAGCATTGCCAGGCAGGATGCATTTTAGGCACACTTGGAAATTTAAAAACTCGTGGAGATACTTTGAGGATTATAAAAATGTGCAGCATGTCACTGCACAAGACACGTCCAGACCCAAAGCCCCGAGTCACTGAGAAAGTGGGATATGATCCTCCTGGGCGCTCTGCATGGGTAGGTGGTAATACTTTCTACTTAGGTGTTGCACTTGTCCAAGCTCTTGTTTGAGGGCCGCTTTGCTGGCTCTTACACTGAACAATGCACAGTCATTAAATTCCCAGTATCACTTTTTTTTCTGCAAAGGCCAGAAGTAGGCCCTGTAGTGGAACATTTGAGCCAGACTGCCTGTGCTTTAGTCTATGTGGTATAAAAGTTTTTCAAGCACTGGTGCAAATCAAAATAAGTCTATTTTCATTGTTTTTGTATTAGCCCCTCGTAGCTTTATGAAATAGTTTTCCTCCACACTGCAGTACTTGGGGGACAGTCACTTTTTAGTGAATGAGAATTACACACCTTAATTTGAAGGATCAGCCGCCACTCAACTCTGCCCAGAAATGAACTCTGCCCATGTGGTTTCAACAACAATTATTAATTTTAACTTTTCCCATGGATCCTAAACTTTACCACTGCCTGCAGTTACGACTCAGTGACTTGCGGTGATGACTTTGCATACTTGTAGTGAACTTGAACACACAGAGCCTCACAGGCTGACAGTGAAGCATGATTATGAAAAGTTTTAAAGTTTTCAGCAATTGAAAACAAGTCTACTTACTACAGATGTATGGATGAGTTATTAAAAAATATGATAAAAGCAAATTCTACAAGACAAAAAAACTTGTTTTTGACTGCTGAAGGCTCCTGTGAGGAGTTTTTAAACTACGTATAAAACAGACAAAAGTTAACACTGATGACTCCATTTAACCTGCAAAAGTAAACAAAACCAGCAGCAACAAGACAGTTTTTAAAGTTTATAATTTTAATCAATAAAACAGCAGCAATGGGTAACACAGCAAAAAACTGTGTTAAAATCTCAGAGTTAACATTTGAGAGTTAATTTTAATTCTCAAAGTGTAATTCTTACTATATCGTGAATTAAACAGCCTCAAGTGTTGGAGTCATTTGACAGTGTTGATCCATTAAGTGTTGATTCAACTCAGATAGAGTCAGTTGATCTAAGCTCCGCCCACTGCCATTTCAAAATTGGGGGGCAGATTTTTCCCATGACGCACTTGGTCGGAGTGTTTAGAGTGTTTGCTTGTTGCCTATTGTACAGTGATTACTTCCTGGATTCCTTTACTCGTGTTTCTGTTGGATTACTGTTGATTTTGATGTTAAACATTTCTGCACCATGAGTGAAGTCATTCACCATGTTGGTCACATCCTGCCTGGGGTGGGGGATTGTTTAGAGTAGTGTGATGACTTTCAGCTTAGTGCATTCTTCTCTGCATGTGTCTCTGTGCCCTGTCTTCTCTATGAAATACCTGACTTTGCCACAGGTGTTCAATTCCAGGTGGAAATCTTGATAAAGTGTGAACAATGCATTACACTGTATCAACACTCAGAATTAAAAATACTTCAGATCCAGAGTAAAAGGAAATAACACAATTTTATGGTAAAGTAAACATTAATGTGTGAAAGACATGTTAAAAACTAACATTTTCCAAAGTGTTAATTTAACTTGGAACCTGTGAGAATTATATCAACTCTGAAAAAGTGTTAAACTTATCAATGCAGTACTTAATAAACACTGATTTGCTGTTTGGGTGTTTGATGAGCAAGAAACAGTCTTGTCTTACAATTTACATTGAACATTCACAATGTGTTGTGACTCTTAATTGCTGTGTCAAAAATCAAAGGTTTTGCATAGAGGACAAAATCAACTCACAGACAAGAGGTAGAGTTTGTGCCGCACATGCTCTGTCAGTACAAATCAAAAGTTTCTCACAGGAGCTTTAAAGCAGTGTTTCTCAACTGGTGGGTCAGGACCCAAAAGTTAGTCACTGAGCTGTTTCAGAGGGTTGCGAATGTGTGTTTGGAAAAAACATGGTGGCAGGAGGTCTATGAACTACTGCAGTCCTCAATGTACATTAGAGATGAGGATCCTTAAGAATCTCGAGATTCTTGTATCAGGTTCTGATTCTGGGGATCATGATTCAAGTCAGAATCAATTTTTAACTTAAACCGATTCCCAGAAGTAATAATTTCAGCATCTGCTCCTGTCTGTTGTGCATTAATATGCTGTATGTAGTTATTTGACATTAAAAAGCTTAATAAAATGTTCCCAGAATAATGTTTTTCAAATATTTGTAGTGTTTTTAATCAGCTAATTACAACATTAGCAAATAAAGCAACATATTTTAAATGAATAAAATGTGTGAGCTTAAGCAGTATACACATTTATCAGAAACTCATCAGTGGGAAAAAAACAATCATAAATCTAAAAAGTGGTTGTTGTAGTTTCAACATTTTCTGTTAAAACGAAATTCTTGTTTTTGTTATGCATAGTTAACCCCATATTGTTAGCAGTCATTGGCTGTTGCTCTACTTATTTAATGCATATGTGTGATGTGAATTTAGGCATATAAACTGTTCCTGACACAGGCAACATTACTTTAGCACAGTAACCACCTATGTCAGATCAGGCTCCCTCTTATCTGGGATTGCAGAATCTGCAGTGTCTTAAAACTTTTCTTTTTGGACAAAAGGACGGGCCGGGTAACTCGCAGCTCCATAGATTTTGCCGGCAGCACATAAGTATGTCAGACACAGCATTGCAAACATAAGCTACACTAAGAGCTACTGCTGCTAATGCTAACAGCGCAGCTAAATACACCTGTAGAATCTGTGTCTGAGACAGCAGGAGGAGGAAAATCCTTGCAGGACCTGGAGCTAAAAATACACTCAGGCTGTAATAAACTGTGTTTAAAGAAAATATCTACTCTTGGAATTGTAGACATTGACATATGCAATTTTGACATGTATCCATTTTTCCAGCTTCTTTAGTGGACATGCATTAATACATTTTATTTCACTCTGTTTTAGCATGAAAATTTAAGTGCTTTTCTCAACACTTAAACTCATCTATCTCATTTTCCTTTAATAAAAAAGCTGTTGTTCCCATGATAACAAGGGGAATTTATCAAGATCTCTGGAAACTAGCAATAAATAAATAAATAAATAAATAAAATAAATAAATAAATAATACATGTAATCATGTGGAAATAGGGTGTAAAATATATTAGTCATGTTCTTTTTTCAGTCATGTATTATGCTATATCCAAGATCTAAACTGCAACATTATTCATTAAATAAATATCCATTTTAAATCATATTTATTAATTTCTTTATTTTGGGTTGCTATTTGTCACCTGCATATTAAGAATGTACTAGATTCACATTGGTGTCTTTTATATGGATGCATGGAGAACTGCATTAGATTTATCATTTTAAGAAGAATCCCGAGGCTGTCATCTTTTGTGCAATGCATTCTGGGTCGTGATACCCAATGGTTGCATTGCTCTACTTCCTACATCTTTCAAGTTGCATACCTTGATGCAGATGATAATACTTTCCTCCTTGCTGTCATCTTCAGTAAAACTGCACTGCATGCAGTTTGAAGGAAGAATTCTAATGACTTTTAAATAATAATATGTTTACAGGCTTATTTCAACCCGACTACAATGTTTTTGGACTTTTCACTTCTACAGTGCAGACGTTTGCCCTTTATCATTTTCAGTCCATTTTTAAAGTGAAAATTTCTTTATTTTGGGATGTACAACAACTCTATTATCTGATCTTTGGTATAGTCACTGCCTTTTTATTTGACCTGAGCCAGAGAAGTGTCTCCTCAGCGTCTCCAGTTCATTAATGCGACAGAACAGGCGAGAGCCAGCTTTAAAATGAAGAATGAGCATCTATACTGTCACTTTTTTATGCAGCAGTTAATTCAGTCAAGCCCGCTAAATCTTTGCAGTAAAAAGTTACAGGAGATGCCGCAGCCCTCTCAGCTTGTTTCTACACATTATGTGAGTCTGAGGGAGAGAGAGAGAGCAACACACTCTCCTTATCAATGATGTCATTGAGAGCCAATCAGAACATGCTGGGGTGCTTGTCAGCATCTAAGCTCCGCCTCCAGCGTCTGTGCATGGCAGCCCACATGGTCCTGCAGCACAGCATCACATTTTCACCATGCGTTTTCTCTGCTGCAGAGAGGCAGCAGCAGGAGCAAAGAGGGAGAGAGAGAGATGCTGCTTTAGGCTGTGTGTGCTGATGTTAATCTACCATGTCTGCTCTGAAATAGCTTGTTTACCACTGTAAGCATACGCAACGGAGGAAAGATGACTTTTTCTAATTTTGTGTCTATGGTTGGCCAAAAAAACAACATTCAGGCTAATGAAGATTAATGTTCAGGATGCAAAGCTCAGCCAACTGAGAGTTATGTAGATTAATTTATGCGTCTAAAGGCATATGTAGACAAGAACAGAATAAAGATCTGCCTAATGATTGCCTTCATTTAACTATAAAGAGAAAAACACGAGTCTGGTCAACATTATCTGCTGAAATCAACTTAACGACTGTTTCCTCTGCACTTGTTAGCGTTGGAGCTATCAGACTGAAAGAAAACAACATTGAGCGACCCCCAGCCGCTTTAGTAGAGCAGGCTCAGGTCGGTGCCTACCAATGACCGGATCAGTGGGAAAGTGGGTCAGTCAGCACAGTGACACACAGGTGGGACAGATATAGGTCAGTGGTGGAGTCAGGGTGCTGATGACTCATAAGGCTACTGGAACTAGTGACAGAGGATGTAAGAGAGCAAAAGGGAGAGAGATGGTTAGAGGTTAATGAGGATAGAGTACATTCAGCCAATGTGTTCTTTACCTTTATAATGTTAATCCTTTATCACCTGCTGTGTACCATGGTTGTCAAAACATTCAATACTTTTTGATCCTGTGTGTTTAAATAATACAATCTCTATTGTCTTCGTAGTTCATAGTAGTGAGAAGTATAGAATCTTGAATAGAAACCTACTGCACTTGAACCAAAAGCTGCCTCCAGTAAAAAGGAAACTAAATTGCACAAATATGTTGACAACATTTTTGTAAAAAAATTGACTATGCACAGTATTTGCTCAACTTCAGCAGTATGCAGGATTTGCCTGCACTATTTGATAAATAAAAGCAAGATATTAGCCAGCAGTGAGTACCGAGGACTTGCATTTTTGTTGCCCTGGTATTGGAGTTGCATCCATAATAGTGTATTTCCATATATGGTACTTGCTCAACTTGGCTTGACTGCTTCGACTCCACTCAGTTTTGGTATCAAGCACTCGTTTCCTATCCCAGTATACACTGACATTTTTTTTGCCAGTAAATCTTTTTTTAATGAAAAGAAAAGCGTGACAATTTCTCTCCTCCTCCTGTTCTAGAGTTGCAGTTTATGCTGCATCCTCTCACAAACACCATGACACAAATACATTTGAAGCAAGGTGTATTAGTGTCCAACATGACAATAATGGAGTAGTTGGAGGGGAGAGTGTCTGGGTCTCCTTCTGTAGCTTTTTGTCACAACAAGGAGAAAATTTGTTTCCTGGAGATGGTTGCAAGCTGCGAGACAAAGTGCTATTGAAAAGTACTGGAAAGTTTAGGAAGTCCCACATCAGTTTGAAGCCAGCTCAGAGGAAGGTCTGATTCATGTGTCAGACATCCACTTGTGACGTTACGATACTCTCTGACCACTCAGTGGTCAGAAGTGTCTTCATGTCAAATTTATTTCTGACTCTATTGTTTTGGACCTCAGGTCAGGCCAGGTATGGGAGCGTAATTGGTCCTGTACTGCTTCGGCCTCCTGATGGCCATCATCCAGGCCTGTACCAGGCCTATGCCCCATCTCTTCAGGTATCTGTCCAGCTGATCCTCCATGACACACATAGTCTCCTCTGGCGTCTGGACCAGCCCAGGAAAACATGCCAGGTACCTGTAAAGGCGCAGCTACCATTCCCATATCAAGCACCTGACCCTTCCCATCCCTGCTCTCCTGAGCACTTTAGCATTAGACACACAGTCAATAATAACTAAAAAACACAGAAGAGAGGCCATCACAGTGAAGTCCAGCCGGCACCTCTGGCCACCAGTCAGCATCCAGGCCTCACAAGAGTAAAGTAAGACTGGAAGAACCAAGGGCAAGAAAGACTCTGACTTTAGTCTGCAGGCTCAGATACCAGGAACGCCAGACTGTCTTGCTCAACAAACCCATCGCCCCATGTGCAAGTCCAAGTTGGCAGTTGATCTCAGCCTCACAGTCAGCTGATCCATGGATTGTGCCAAAGGTGAAAACTAATTAAGAAAAATAAACAGTACCAGGTATGATCTCTAACTGAAATTCAAAATCCAGCTTAAACTCAGCCTCTATTTGTACACGAGATACTTGGTGTTCCTTATGATAAGAAAAGTGTGAATATATATCTGTATTAGCAAAGTTCAGTCGGGAAATGTTGGAAAAAATCCAATGTCTTGCATTCCTAATAGTTAGGCACATGATGGTTTTTTATGGTATTTTTCTGTATGGATAGTTGAACCTTAGCTTCTATATTTGAGGTGTAGGTGATCTGCAGATGTGGCCCTTCCTACAGTACATGATGCTCCACAGCCATCCAGCTCTACTATTTCTGTTTATATAATACTGTGCTGTGCTGATTCAGTCCAGCATGTAGTTAATGAACTTGTGAGTAAAACAGAAACATCAGCTTTAGCATAACTAATCATTGTGACAGGCCCGGCACTGAGCTCTTAATAGGCATCGTTTCTGCTACAATACAGTCCTCTCCACTGTGTGCAGCTTAATCACATTGCTTATCTGTAATGCTATTATCAAGCACAGTGCAGTTTTCATAACATTTGCTGGATGCTTTATGAGAGCATGAGTTTTTATTCTGTACAGATGTCCCGGTGGGAGTTGAGCCCTGTGTCCTAATCCAGTGAGTTACACTGGGGCGACGTTAGGACAGCAATCTGTGGCATCTTCCAGCTCTCTAAAGTCTCAATATCCCTCTAAGCTGGGATGCTCATTAAAATGGGCAATGGTTTCACACCATCTCTTTCACTGCAGCATATGCACAACTAAAATCTGTGTCACCATAATCTCTCTTCCATCTGCATTTGCTATTAGACTCATATAAAGTGCTCCATTCTGTTTCTGCTGGAGTCTGATTAGGACTACAAAGCAAAGCTCTGAAGACGAACATTTATGTCAATCTTGCAATTACAGTCTTTTTAGTTATATGCACTTCATGTCATGAGCCGGTCAGATGTTATGCAAACTGCATGAGACTAGGGCACAACATTAGGCCTAGAATAACTAATCACTACTGTAAGCCTAATTCTTTCAGACAATCTGTGGTCAGCCTCAGGAAAGCTATCAGGTTTTGTTTTTGCAGAGCTAGCGTGTAGCTTGTGGGCTTTACAGCATGTAGTCCCTCATATAAATCATTAAAGTAGATCGATGTATACTCTAAGTATATTTTCTGGTTCATCAAACAACAGTTAAAGTCTGCTATGTGATTGCAGCATTTCATGCTTACACATGAAACACTCTTGACCTTTTACTATGCGTGTTTACTCTGTGTTTGACTGAATGCCTGCTATTTTTGCATGCATAAATGTGATGTTTGATGCTCTTCTACAAGCCCTGACAGATGGACGAATTCACTCTGAATGTGATCTTCAAAGTGGAACAGCCGCTCAAACAGATTTATGTACTTTGACAAAAAAAAAAGACACTAAAGTGATCAGGAGGGGCAAACAGCTACAATAATATCATTGCATTTCCCTTACAAGCTGAATTTGGGTTGATGCTCCCTTTGTGTACATCAATGAATCACACAGCACACTCTTCTGAGAGTGCAGTACAGTAAATTACAGTGCAGTAAAACATTAGGCCCACCATTACTAATCGTGACGACAGCCCTAATTCTCGCAGCTACAGGCGTTCTGTGGTCATCCTGTTGCAAACTATCAGAGCTTAGTTTTAGCACTCGATGCCTGTAGCCGCGAGATAAGTTAACGTGCTCCACTGGCATTCTAATACAGACCCGCACTGGGGGACGGGGAATAAATTATTTCTTTATGAGTGTGCACAAGGCAGAGCGTTTGAAGGAGGGATAGAGAGGGAACAGAGGGAGATGAAGTGAGGTAAAGAGACATGGGGGTAAAAAAAAGAAACAGGATGGGATGGGAAAGAAGGGAGGGGTGGGAAGGAAGGGAGAAATATAAAAGTACCAGAGTAAGACATGTAGGAGGATTTATAGCGCTTGTTATTCCTGTCTCTCTTCACTTTATATGACTCTCTCACTGAGCAAGAATAGGCATCTCATTTTATTTCTGACTTTGACTTTACATAAAACTTGGTCCTCTAGAGCTTCCTCATACTTTACAGCTGCAGCTGAAGGCTTTTTCCTGGAAAGTTCACATTTGAAAGAAAAATAACACATTACTTTGGCAAATAATAGCTTTATTTTACTGCTTTGACCTGAAAATCACTGAGTCTGCATTCAACACTGTGTGACCTTTTGGAAGATTTTTGTCCTAGTTTGAAATAGCCAAACCATGCAGTGAGAAATAGCTGACAGATAATGTTGAATAACGGAGCTAGGAGTGGGTCTGCCCACAGATTTCCCTGGGCCACTGACAATCCCAGTGAATGGACCATCCCCAGGTGGGATTTACTGGTAGTATCAATGTCTGTATGTTGGGTCAGTAGCATTTGGGCTAGTCTTGGTGCCACTTTTCATCATTTTTGCACTTTTTTTTTTGTCAGTTTTTGCACCTGTTAACCCATTTTTACCACTTTAAATCGGGTTTGGCCCATTTCTGCACCATTTAATCCTATTTCAACATCTTTAATGTCCATGTTTGCTATTTAGAATTAATTTTAGTCATTTGAAATCCCTTTTTCACGATTTGTCTTGCCTGTTTTTTTTTTCCACGTTTAACCCATATTTGCCACTACTAGCCCCTCTTCACCCTTTCTTTTCCCCATTTTTGCCGTTTGTAACCTCCTTTTACCTCTTTCTCTGCCTGTTTTTGCCACTTGAAACCAGTATTTGTCACTTGAAACCCATCTTTCTTGCCATTTCCCCCCCGCAATGTTAACTTGGGTTAACTCTGTTAACCCATTTTTTTCCACTATTAACCCTTCTTTACCACTTTTTATGTCAAGTATTGCCATTTTAAATCAATCTAGGCCACTTGTAACCTCTTTTTACCATTTTTTTCCTGCCATTTATCTGCTTTGAACCAATTTGTGCCACTTTCACTTTTTTTGCCCATCAACCCACTTTTGCCTCTTTTAACCACTTTTGCCAATTTTGAATCCTCTTTAAACATATTTTCTTCCCATTTTTGCCACTTTAAACCTATTTTTATCACTTGAAGCCTTTTTTTCTATCATATTTTTTTCTAGTCTATTTTTTAACTTTTAACCCTTTTTTGTCACTATCAACACCTTGTCCCCACTTGTTATGCTCATTTTTACCACTTGAAACCAATTTTTACATCTTTCCATCTATTGTGCCACCGTTAACCCATTTTTGGCCATTTTTACCCATTTTTGCATCTTTTAAATTGATTGTATTTCACCACCTTTTTGTCCATTTTTGCTACTTGAAACCCATTTTAGTGACTTAAAACCCCTTTTTACCATTTGTTTTGCCTGTTTTCTTTTCAATTTTTAATTAACTTGCCCCCCATTCACCTATCCGATCACCAATTTTTTCCACTATTAACCTCTTTTCACTACTTCTTATACCATTTTTTGTCAATTTCAAATGCATTTCACTGTTTTTTTATTCCCATTTTATTTAATTTTTTGCCACATGTAACCTCTTTTTACCATTTTTTCTGCCCTGTTTTTGTGCCACTTAAAAACCAATTCAGCCACTTTCCAACTTTTTTTTGCCTCTGTTAACCAAGTTTTGCTACTTTTTTTAAACCCTGTTTCATCACCTTTTCTGCCATTTTGCATTTTTTGCCCCTTTTTTGTCTCTGATAACACATTTTTGCCACTTTTAACCCATTTTGCCACTTTACTGTTGCTACTTTTAACCCATTTTGCCCCCTTTCTGCCCTCTGTTGACTCTTCTAATCCACTTCAAAGCCATTCTGCCATTTTAAACCCATTTTAATCCTGTTTTTAGAAGTATTTTGAATTTTGTTGAATGCTTTATACTCTAGCATAAATATAGCATGAATAAATTAAAAATAATATTCATAGCTTTTATAAGAGTGGTTACTATTCAGGTAAAATAATAAAACCTGGTTATCACAGTTTAACTTTAAAATGGACCATGATTCTCCTGACCTCAGTGGGCCCCCAGTTTGGCTGGGTCTCAGAAAGCTTTCCCCTTCATCCTCCCTTGTGGGCCACCTTGGCAAATAGTGAAATCTAACTAAAAAAAAAAAAAAAAAAATCGCTGTTTTAGAGCAGCAGATATGATAATTAGGCCTCTAAGGGAGATGAAGACAATATTTTATGATTTAAATCACCTTTGTTTTTATGTTTTGGGTTAAAAGTAATATAATGTCTTGCATAGCACCACATTGTCAGAGTTTTTCTGCATTTAAACCTTTTCTGCTCCTGCTTTGCCAAGCAGGTGCACATACAGGGACACAATTTCCAATAAGAGATTTAGCTGTTTGTGTGTCCCTCTATTACAGGTCAACTTATTACCTCCATAAATGCACAGCATGTTGCTGTCTGGGGATGGACTGATAATCCCTCTAAAGACTGGGGTTTTATCAAAGCTAAATCTGCTGCTCACACACACACAACCACATCCATAAGGAGTATCCACATGGGAACCACAATAACAGAGCAGCCACACACATATGAAAATAGACCCGCCTGGTAGACAGACAGACACGTGTAAAGACCAGGATTTCATCACAGACAAATCTGTTATTGTCTGGCAGTTAGGAGATTAAGAAACAGTGATTTTATAGAGAAAAACACTCACACCCATGGGCCATTTGAGGATGAATGCTGGTTTGCATACAGGAGGCAGACTGCAGTGAGGTGATAGCATTACTGATGGGTTTTAATAATGTGATTAATGCGGTTTAATATGATGATAAGGAGTCAGTAAATCATTTTGGAGATAGCTTTTGTATCTGTATACTTGTCTGTTCCGGCATCAAACCTTTAATACATCTCATTTAATGTTCATCCTGTCCATTAATGTGATGTTTTTCTGAGATTTTCTGGGAGGGGGGCTAACACGCATAACCTAGTTTCATTCTGTTATGCTTCATATGTCCAAGATAGTTGTGTTAGTCCAAGGAGGTCCAAGCAGTTTTTAAATAAATTGGCCCCAAATGTGGCTTTGTCCTTGTCATATGACTACATCAAGGAATTTTCTCTCCAAGCTACAAAGAAGAGAACGAAGCTAGAATACCTGTCAGACCATATGTCAGACAATATATTTAACTGCAAAATTCATACCAGTATTTCAACAGAATGGAGCTGTAGCTGGGGTGGAGGAGTTGGTGGCAGCAGGTGAGGGGGGAGAACCTATTTGTATTTAGTAAGGTCATGTGTTATTATAAAGCATGTATGTTAGATGTATCAAATAAATGGTTTAATCTTTTAAAACTTTGCGTGTCACAAATGACTATCAGATGCCCTTCTTCTTTCCTTCCATTCTTATATCTACACACACATGCTTACAAACCTACCTCCACATATATCCTGTCTTGCCCTTCCTTCTTTTATAACTTTGTTTTCTGTATTTGATAGAATAATCTTGGATATCATGGCCTTCAAAACAGAATAATTAAGAAAGAGCTGTCTGTAATCACTAGCAAGTGGCTGTCTTAGCAAAAAATATAGAATAAGTTAATATGAACAACATAAAATTATTTGCTAATACTGCTAGTGTATTATGATTAAATACAGCTAACTCACAAATAGAATAACTTTATATTACACCCCTTCATTACAAGTATGTGGGATACAGTTACTCTTTCCTTTCTATTTCTGGAATAGATTTTAGACATGAGTACTGTATTTTAATTCTTTTAGATCTCAGTGCAGCTTTTGATACCATTGATCACATTATTTTAATAGAACGTCTTAGAGACTGGGTGGGCATCAGGGACACTGCACTTAGCTGGTTTTATTCTTATCTTTTAGAGCGAACCTATGCGGTCACCATAGGTAACCACTCCTCCTCTACCTCTACCCTTACCTGTGGTGTACCGCAAGGTTCGGTTTTAGGCCCCATTTTATTTTCTATTTATATGCTGCCCCTCGGTCAAATCATTAAGAATTATAAAGTCTCCTTTCACTGCTACGCAGACGACACACAGATATACCTGCCCCTGAGACCTGAGGATCCTAGAAGCCTAGCTGCTGTCATTGACTGTCTAAATGATATTAACTGCTGGATGGCACAAAACTTTCTACAACTCAATAATTCCAAATCCGAAATCATTCTTTTCAATATTCCAAACTCTCCCAATACAATCACAAACAGCCTTGGTCCTTTGTCTACAAACATTAAATCAACAGCTCGAAATCTAGGAGTAGAATTTGACTCCAACCTCACCTTCACAACACACATCAATAAAGTTATACAGTCATGCTTTTTTCATTTACGCACAATTGCCAAAATAAAACCAATTCTCCACCAGACAGATTTGGAAAAGGTAATCCACGCTCTCATTTTTTCCCGTCTGGACTATTGCAACTCTCTCCTGTCAGGTCTCTGCCAAAAATCCCTCTCTCGCCTTCAACTGGTTCAAAATGCAGCAGCTAGGCTTCTCACTGGTTTTAACAGACGACATCACATCACCCCGATTTTAGCATCTTTACACTGGCTACCCATTACTTTTAGAATTGATTTTAAGATTTTACTTATTACTTTTAAAGCACTGAAGGGTCTGGCTCCAGAATATATTACAGAACTTTTATTCCCCTATGTCCCAGCCCGCAGCCTCAGATCCTCGGGTGGGAACCTCCTGGTCGTTCCAAAGTCGAGACTCAAATCTAAGGGTGACAGGGCCTTCTCCATCAGAGCGCCTCGACTTTGGAACGACCTGCCCGAGGAGATAAGGCATGCAGAATCATTGACATCTTTTAAATCACTTCTTAAAACTCATTTTTATAGAGTGGCTTTTATGTGATGTCGTCTCATCTTCGTCTCATCTTCTTATTTAATTTTTATAATTTTTATCCTCTCACAGATTCTTACATATTCTAGTTTAATTTCCTCTTAATCTCTCCTTTACTGCTTCCCCTTATGTTTACCTCTGTTATAATACTTATCAATTTTACTGCTTTTACAGTTTTAGAGCTTGTTTCACCATGTTTTAATATCTGTTTTGTCCTCTCATTTACATTTTACTGTTTCTCTTTTTATTTCTTATGTCTTTAATTTTGGTCCTCTCGGTCTCAGCCTGTGTAGCTGGGTTCCTGCTTTGCCTGGGTTCCTATCATTTTATGCTTTGCCTGGGTTCCTATCATTTTATGGTACTGATGTCTGTGTCTTGCCTGCATCCTGATGTTCATGATGTCTTAGCTGTGCAGTTCATGACTGCACTCTGATTGACGTCTGTGATGTCTTAGTTTGCATGGCATCACAGGTCATCTAGGTTTGGTTCTATATTGTCGCTCTTTATCGATGTAGATGAATTATTATCTGTCTAGATGTCATGTTCTGTTTCTGTCTTTTGTCTGGGTTGTTGCTTTGTTTTTGTACTTGCTTCTGCACTTGTCAAAGCACTTTGTAAACCCATGTTTTTAAAAGTGCTATACAAATAAAGTTATTATTATAAATAAAGTTATTATTACTGTAAGACACGTCACACCACCATCAGATGACCCTTCTGACAAAGACGGAAGCTTTCTGTTGAAACATGTAAAGGTATGAACTAAAAACTTTTTTTGTCTGTTATAGAAGAAAGTATAAGCAGAGTACTGTAAAAGTTCTTAAATTGTAGGATGGTTAAGTATGACATATTTGAGTAAATCCATGCATATCTTACTGACTTGGAATGTCCAATCTCTCTAAATACTTTATTTGACAACTGTATGTGGGAAAATCCGGTAAATTTTTCACCCTAAAATAATACTGAAACATATGAGAGTCCATTTCCACCAAATATATATTTAAAATGTGAAAGTAAGGCAATTCTTAAAAAAAAATCATACATCATAATTATGAGATAAAAAGTCAAAATTACAAGTAAAAAGGCATGATTATGAGAAAATAAAATCATAATTATGAGATTAAAAAGTCATATTTATGAGATAAAAAGTCATAGTTATGAGATAAAAGTCATAATTATGAGATAAAGTCATAATTATGAGATTAAAAAGTCATAATTATGCGATTAAAAACTCATTGCTATGAGATAAAAGTCATAATTATTAGATAAAAAGTCATAACTATGAGATAAAAAGTCATAGTTATGAGATAAAAGTCAAAATTATTTGATATTTAATGACATAATTATTAAATAAAAATCATAATTATTAGATAACAAGTCATAGTTATGAGATAAAATGTCACAATTATGGTATAAAACATGATAATTGTTGGACTAAAAAGTCATAATTATGAGACAAAATGTCATAATTATGAGATTTAAAGGACAAAATTATTAGATTAAAAGTAAAATTTATGACAAAAAGTCATGATTATAAGACTAAAAGTCATAATTATGAGATAAAAAGCCAGTTATGAGATTAAAAAGTCCTAATTATGAGATAAAAAGTCAAACTGTTCAGATGGAAAGTCATAGTTATGAGATAAAACGTCATAATGATAAGATTAAAAAGTCATAGTTTTGAGATAAAAAGTCACAATTATGAGGCAAAATGTCACAATTATGAGATATAAAAGTAAAAATTATTAGAGTTAAAGTAAAAATTATGACAAAAAGTCATAATTATAATATTAAAAGTCATAGTTATGAAATAAAAAGTCACAATTATGGGACAAAATGTCATAATTATGAGATGTAAAAGTCAAAATTATTAGATTGAAAGTAAAAATTATGACAAAAAGTAATAATTGTAAGATTAAAGTCATAATCATGAGATAAATAGTCCAAGTTATGAGATGAAATGTAATTATAAGATTAAAGTCCTAATTATGAAAGAAGTCATAATTATGAGATAAAAAGTCATAATAGACTTTTTCTCTCATATTTATAACATTTTATCATACAATTATGACTTTTTGTCAAATAATTTTGACTTTTATCTCATAATTATGACTTTTGTCTCATAATTATGACTTTTGTCTCATAATTTTGACTTTTTATCTCATAATTTTGATTTAGGGTTTTTTTTTTTAGAAGAATTGCCTTAATTATTCAAATTTAATTTAATTTAATTTAATTTTTATTTAGCAGTAATGGGCTTCCATACGTTTCAGTAGGGTGAAAAAGACACAGGCTGTTCCTGTATGCATTCATGTTGCCAAAGTAGCTATTCAAGTGTTACAAATAGTCCAAAAACACCCAGATGTGATGTAATCACACACATACTTTTACATATCAGCCCCGCCTAGACTTTTGCTGATTTTACAAAGCAGTGTGACACATCACAAGTTTTTCTATCAGACTTGTGGAGACCTTTAAGAGGTCTAAAATGTTTAAAGACAGTTACATGAGTATGTTTTGTGGAGTACTCACAGAAAGTCGTTACAAAGCCGATCCTTATTCTTAAGCCTGTAGTGGACAGTTTAATACAGATCTTGAATCTTTGTACAACCAATCATGTTTACCAGTTTGAAAAGCAGAACTAAAGAGCAGTGACCCAGTGACTCAGTGCCTTGCTTCATAAGCAATTATCCCACCAACCCTTTTTGTAGGAAGAACAAACTGTCTGAGAACACACTACGTTAAATCAAGCCTCCCACAGTGGGAGGATTAGGACAGATGCTCATGGCTTTTTTGTTTGTTGTGTCTGGTTGACCCTCCTCAGCTCCACACAAACTTATGACTCCCTTCTCTTCTTCCTTATTAGTGCAGGATGGTCAGGGTGCAGCTGGCTGGAATCCATGCTGTGATGTAGTGCCCGTCGGCTTCGTGGGTGATGACTTTTGCAGTTTTAGGTGTTACTTTTATTTTGACATTGGGGGCTTTTTATGCCATTCAGAGACTAATACAATGCATTTCTTTCTTAGTGGTTTATGTGTTTTAAGTAGAGGAGGAGTGGACTGCTAAAGTTAGCCTTTGCAACCAGACTTTTGCAGTATTTTTTGCAAGTATAATCAGTGTTGTCCAAGGTTTTTCTCCAGGGTATGTCAGACTTAGAGAAAGCAAAACTCAAATTATACAAGACAGAGGAAGGGCGTCTAGTCTGCCTACTTTTTCTACTCAAAAACACATCTATAGTCTTCACCTTTCCACATTTCTTTCTACAAACTGTCATCCAGAAAGTAACGTGTCTCTACATTAGATAGTAACCTGCTTTAACTGTCAGTCACAGCCCAGTTAAGCAAAAACTCGACTTGCAGCCAGCCATAGTCTGCAAACTGACAGCGAAATGAAAGCCTCCTGTTCCGTTTGAAACTGGCATCCTCTGATTTTCCCAGAGAACGTGTAATATTTTGACAGTAATTATTTAAAAATATTTACTTTGTGAGACAAAAAAAGATCACAGCCAAATAGCAAATATTTCATAAAAGGGATAAAAGCGGAGGAGAATGACTGAGGATCTGCAGTGATGTGAATCCATAAGGGAACACAGTAAATGAGCACAGACTCCACTACTCTGCCCTGGAAGTGTCACTTTAGAATTTCTTCTGCTGTTTTTCTGTCTTTCCTTACTTTTTTTAAGATGACACAATACACTCCCACAACTTGTCCGTATGTGTTTAATGACATGAAGCAAAGTGATTTCTCCTTTTTCCAACTTGTTATCTGTTTGGGAACTTCATACAAACCCAAATATAGAACATGTATTTAAAGCTGCGCTGTCCCTCTGGTACAACACTAATCTACAGTAATGTGGCTATTTCAGAGCTTAGAGATCCTTTCATGAGCAGTAATCTTGTTCAGATACAGCTGTCAGATTACAGCCAGGTGTCGTATCAGTGTCTGACACAAAGCATTCTGACTTGAATACCTAAAATAATATCTTTGTGCGTTGGTGCTGTATGCTTGCCACAGCTGGGGCAGTGATAGTCGAGCAGGTTAATCCAAAATATTATCTACTGTCCGATCTTTTCTTTTTACAGATTAACACCTTGTCAGGACTGTGTGCAATGGTTGACTAGTGCTGAATCAGATCAGTTCTGATGGAGATATCTGTGAGCTTAGCCGGATGTGGTGTGATAAGTCAGATTATGTCTTACACTAACTCAGATAACAGAGTTTAAACTGTCCCAGTGTCTGCCTTTGTGGCTATAACACACCTGATTCGGCCTTTGTGTATGCATTCAGACAGCACTGCTTTCAGAAATATTACGCGTTTCATACAAAGATGACCATGAGTGATGAGGTCTGTGTATCTTCTGGTTTACTGCTGCATCTGTCACTTGATAGATAACACCTAGACAGTTTTAAAGATGGTGCATTTAACCCTAGGATAAGATTTGTTTAGCTTGTTTTCCTCTATCAAAATTGTTTGTGAGATTTTTAAACTGACATTGGATGTTGGGGTGGAACAAAATCTTGATACAGCATATCCTCATGTTGACTTGTGCAATACAATTATTGAAGTGCAAGTGCCAAATACCAACATTTTACACTTTACACCTCACCATTTAGGGACACCTTTAAGTTTCTGTGCTGAAACAGAAATTGTGATTAATCATTTTATGATCATTTTGAAATAAATACATAACTAAAGAAGGGCTTAAATGTGATGTTATGGTTACTGTGGGCCATATAAGGTACTTTAATGTCATTAGTGATGAGTATCTAAATCCAGTACTGACATGGTACTGGTACCAACCCATCCAATCGCCACGGGCGATAGACCACATCTAATCACATCAAATGGCATCGCCACAAATCCCAATGCATTGCATCTTATTTCAACATGCTGGGTTGCATAGGATCATACCTTGCTGTGTCCCATTACATTGCATTACAATGCATCCTGTCTTAACATATTTTATTGTATCAAATATCGTATCGTAAATCATGTCTTAGATTATATTGTATATCGTATTGTATATCCTATTGTATAATGCATCATATATGAAATCCTAAACAATATTGTATTTCATATCATATTGGTTATCATTTCGTATATCATATCATATATCACATCGTCTTCTTTTCTTGTATCATATCGTAAATCATAACGTATATTATATCCTGTGTTGCAGGGGTGTCAAACACATGGCCCGGGGACCAAGTCCGGCCAGTGGTACAGTTATACCCGGCTCGCAAGATCATATCATATTTTTATTGTATCTGGATTATATCTGGTCCTACGGTATGAGGTCTGCAGATTTTCTTCAGTGAAAATGTAAACCTAACCTTGTTGGTTTACAATATCCTTGTTAAGTTATAAAATTAAAAAAAAATTAAAAAGTAAAAATAATTTGATAAAAAATCAGAAATGAGAGAAAGGAAATTAATTTGTGTTTACATTTTAGATAATACATCTCACAATTGTGACTTAAATTTAGGACTTTTGTTTCATATTTTTACCTTTTCGTTTCATAATTTTGACTTTTTAAAAATCTCATATTGAGACCTTTTTGATTGCCTGTTTTACATTTTGCATCATATTCTCAGTTTTTAAACTCATAATTTTTAATTGTATCTTGTATTTTAACCTTTAAAACTAATATTCTGGAATATTATTTAATATTTTGACCTTTTAGATTCACAATTTTAAATTTTATTTATTTTTTCCTCTTGAACTCATGATTTTGTTTTTCCATCTCATGTTTTAACTCCCATTTTTGACTTTAATGCCATATTTTGACCTTTTGAACTCATGGGTTTGAATTTTATCTCATATTTTGACCTTGAAACTCATGACTGGGGTTTCTATCTTATATATTTGCCTTTCAAATACATTATTTCTAATTTCTATCTTGAGTTTTGACCTTTTGAACTAATAAATAACTTGTGAATATCTTGTGAAAATGAGGTTAACAGTTTTTGAAAATGTTGACCCTGTTAGGCCTTCAGGTTAGACCTAAATTAAGATTCTGGCCCTCACTGTGATTGAGTTTGACACCCCTGCTATATTGTATCGATATTGTAGTTTATATTGTATGATTTATCACATCATATATCCCATAATTTATTGTATCTCATTATTGTATCATATGTTTATATATTACAACGAAATGTATATCTTCTTGCAGCTTATTGTGTCACATTATATCCCACTACATTTGATCTTTTCTTTCTATATTCTATTGCTGTATCCTACTGTATATCTACTATATTTCCATTGTGGCTTTGCAGGTCGAGTTGGTTGTCCCTCATCCAGAAGGTCAGGGGTTTGATTCCCAGATCCAAAAGTCACATGTCAGTGTTTCCTTGGGCAAGACACTAATCTCCAATTTGCCCCCACTGCTGCCCCAGTGCTGTTTGAAAGTGTATGAATAGGATTAGCTGATACTCATGGGCACTCTACATAGCGGCCTTAGCAATCAGTGTGTGAATGGGGGTGAATGGGTTAAAAGTGCTTTGAGTAGTCAGACAACTAGAGAAAAGATGTGCAAGCTTTAGTCCAGGTTAACATGGTACTGCATCAAAGTATAGCGATATAATATCAAATAATAAAATATCATATTATAGTATCATATGGCATCCCATCACATTGTATGACTATCATGTATTCCTAACCAGTAATTCCCACCCTTTTGACTTTATCATGTTATTGATCTAAACACTTTCAAGAGCATATACAAAGCAAGGGAAATGAAGCTTTTACAAATCAGTTTACTTCAAAACAAATTTCTAGAGAATAAAAACAGCATGAAAATGAACCTAGCATGTCATTTTTTTGTAAGGATGCACTCAGAAAAATACAGTAAAGGGACTGGGAAGGGAAACTGCTGACCTGGTAACAATGCAGCTGTCTGATGCTGTAACAGCATTGTTCAAAATGACTCAAAATTTGATGAGAAATTACCTAACTTTTGTTTTTCAAGCCTGCATCAGGGATCAGTCATGTCCAGGAATCTCTGTGTACACATGCATGCCATTTATAGCCGTGATGCTGATGAAAAAAGTTAGGCTTCCTGGAGGCAGATTATGCCTCAGACTATGACCGTCTTCCCGTAAGAGTATCTGCACTGACACGATTTTCCAGTCCAGCGCTAGGCATAATCTGAGTGCCTGGAAATGGGCTGAATAAGCCCAAGTAAATGCCCTGCTCTCAATAATGTAGTGGCTTCATGTATGCTGAATGCTCCTGGATTCTGGCCCACTCTCTTAAAAAACATGACACACAACTGTTAAGTAGGAGTTTGAATTTAATTTGAAAGCACTTTAAAATAATGGACTCACTCATTTACATAAATATATCTATTTTAACATATGGTAAGCTCATTAAGTCATTATTTTCACCTGCAGTAATCCCTCACTAATGTGTCCAATTTGTATAAGGTCATAAAACATCCAGATTGCAACTTAAAGCCAAGGCTTTTATAGACATTATAAAAGATTCAGCAGAGAATAAAGGCAGACATAATTCCTTTCAGATCGTTTCATATGAGGTCAATGCGTAATCTCTGGTGGGAATGTGGCTGAATAAGGCCAAGTCATGCCCTGCTCTTATTATTATGCATCTAATTACTATGCATCAGCCGTTGGCTCTTCTGTGCTTTGCTGTGGTGCCAGTGCCAGTTCACAAGGTCAAATTCATGCTACTTGTTAATGTCCTTGCTAAATAAAATTAGACTGTGACTCAAGCTGTGTGTGTAATGTATGTGTGTGTGTGTGTGTGGGACTCGCTTATGATCCTAGCACAGTAGCGCTCTCATCCCACACACAGTGTTAGCTGTAGCCCGTGGCGATGTTCACAACACCTCAACATTAAGAAACCGCTCTTATTAAGACTAAACATCCAGCGCTGAATCACAATGGATGCCAGTTCATTCCCAGACAAGGTCGAGGCTTCATCTTGAGCCGAGAAATGAGCTGAGTAAGCATGAGTCATGCTTTCAATTATGCATTAGCCTGTTAGCTTGCGCACTTTGACTGACAGGCCGTGTTAGCTTTCAGATAGCTGTTGAAGGCAGACTTACAAGCAAGGCTGCCCATTAGGGGGATAAAGGGGAGAGCTTTCTGGGACCCAGCTAAATGGGGACCCATGGAGGTCAGGAATACCATGATCCATTGTGAAGTTAAGCTGTGATAACCGTATTTTATTTTTTGACCTGAATAATAACCACTCTTATCAAAGACACAAATATGTATTTTTACATTTATTTATGCTGTAGTATGAATCATCGTTCAAAATGTAAACCACTTTTCTTGATGCAGAATTTAAAAATTATGGGTTAAAAGTGTAAAAAAAAATGGGTTAAAAGGGGCAAAATAAGTGTATGAAGTGGCAAAAACAGGCAGAAAAAGTGGTGATAAAGAATTGGGAATGTTAAAAATGGGTTAAAAGATGCCACAATAGGCCTCATGTGGTGATATAGGGTTAACAGTTGCAAAAAGAAAAAATGTTGGAATGGGTTTTAAAAAGTGGCAAAACGGCTTAAAAGTGGTTATATGGGCAGAAATGTGGTGAAATAATGTGTTAAAGTGGAAAAATGGTTTAGGATGGAAAAAATTTGATAAACACTCCAAAAATGGGTGGGATAATGAGTGAAATGTAATTTGAAAAGTAGCAAAAATTGTTAAAAAGTGGCAAGAATATGTTCAGTGTAGCAAAAAGTGGGAGGTTGGGGTGCAAAGAGGTTAAGATGTGGCAAAAAAAGGGCCAAAAAGAGGCAAAAATGGCTATCTAGTGAAAAAAATAGGCTGAAAAAGTAGAGTCAATGGGTTTTGACTAGCTAAAATTAGTTTATTAAATAGTAAAATGCAGTTAAAGATAGAAAAAATCTGCATTTACAGGGGTTAATAGTGGTTGAAATTGATTAACAGTGGTAAAAACAATGGGGAAAAGTGGTGGAAAGGGTTTAAAAAGTGGCAAAATGGCTTACAGCAGAAATTGGGGGAAAGTTGGTGAGATTTCGAATGTCATTGAAAAGTGGATAATACGTGTTGAAGGAGGCAATGAGAGGTTTGAAGTGGAAATATGGGTCAATAGTGATGAAAACGGACAGAAAAACACTTTAAAAAATGGTAAAAATGGGTTAAAACTGGCAAAAATGTTGTATTTAAAAATGAAAAGGGATTATATGTGACAAAAATAATTTAAATAAGAGGTTGCCATGGGTTACAAGTGGAATAACAGGCTGAAAACAGTGGTTAAAGGGGTTTATTGTGGCTAAAATGGGTTTACACTGGTAAAATTAGTGTTAAAATTGGCAATATGGCCATAAAAGTGGTGGGAAGGTGGCAACAATCCATTCAAAGAGGCAAAACCACCAGATAAGGCAGATAAAAGGTGAAATGGGATTAAAAATTGATAAAATGGGTTCAGTTAGGCAAAAACTGGTCAAAAGTGACAAAAACAGGCTGGCAAATATGGGCAGAAAAAGAGGATAAAATGGGTTAAAAAGCAGCACAAATAATTAATGTCAACATCAGAATGCAATAATATCTTGACACTCTTTCGCTCCGAGTTGAAGTAACTATCAGCCAACATACATGCTAGCACCAATGCCATTGATTGCCATGATAGTGATTGATCTATCACTAAACCACAACTGGGGTTTGTCAGGGGCCCGGCCTTCTCTGTGGGCATGCCTGCTTACAAGTGACCCTGTCATGTGTCTGCATGTTATATTTACCTGGAAGGAAGAAAACAGGAAGTTAACCACCCAGACTTACTAAAAAGGACTAACTCATAGCTTTATACTTAAAGAAGAGTCCTCATGTAACTTGTCTGTTAGTACTATGTTCAATTCAGGCTAAGAACTTGTTAACAGGACTCATTTGCTCTATTTCCAAATTAAAGCGCCCTGCTGCAAACACCCTAATTGGCCTAAGGGGTATTAAGAATGTTCACATGCAAACGTAATTGTCCATTAACATGACTCATTTGCTTTTTATTTCAAAAATTACCTGCCTTCACATCACCACCTCATTCAGCCCTGAGGAACCTGACTGGCCTCGTTCTGGCGGCTAAAATTAAATTCAGATTAATTTTGAGTATTCTTGCAGACACAAAGTTAATCCCTGTGCTGCAGTCAGACTACTTTTCAGTTGGGTTGGGCAGATAATCCACTTCAAGCCTCGACAGTTGTGTGCATATGTGTCAGTGTGCGAGTGTTCAGTGCATCCGTGGGCTTCTTTTTTTCTTTCCCCTGCTGAGTGTGTGTGTGGGTCTGTGCTGTTGTTGTTTGTATGCAGATAAACAGAGGCAGCTTTAGCAGCTACTTAGCGAGCCCTCTGATGTCCTCGTCTGTGTGTGGTAATGCTGACACAGTGAACTGCGGCCACTCAGACGCACACGCAGATATTCAGAATGAAAGCATGCAGACTCAAGGACGCTCACAAATAGGTGTTTACTCTGTCTCCCCCTTCCATTTTCTTACTCTCTTTCACCTCCCCCTTCTCCCCTCTAATTTATTCCATTTTCTTCCCCCCTTGCCTCCCCTTCCTCTGCCTCTTTATCTCTTTCTCTGACTTAATTTCTCCGTCTGATTTTCTCTATCACATGCAGGCACAGTGAGATGCTTGCCGTGCCACAGAAGACGACGAGAGCAACCCAGCCTGCCTCCTCCTCAGTTCACCGACAGTTCACTCGGCTCCACGCTGACAGAAATGACGCTAGACAGAAAAATGCAAATTTGACAATGACAGCCGCAAATGTTAACACCACTCTTCAAAAAAACTTCAGGTACCAATTTACATCCACTTGAAAGAGTAACTCCAGACTTTCTTTCTCAAGACAAGGGTCTCTATTATTCCCGTCTCGGAGGAACTCGCCACTCACTTTAGTCTGGTGGGCTGATAACATGCTGTCATTTGGTGCTGACTCATGTGTCCCAGGAGCTTCCAAAAGATCTAAAAATATTGTTTGAGCAAAAACAGCTCATTTAAAGAAAACACAGCACTATGTGACATCTTATTTTCTATACAGGAGTGCATCCTGGGACGTGGTGTAAGAGCAGAAGTTAGAGCAGTCCTTTGTAACGTCCTTGTGCAAACTTTTAATCCAACTAAGTTGATGGATTGCTGCCGTCATCTTTTACAGTGTGGACGGCTGGTAATCGGGCTGGCTGACAGGCTGGTTTACAGGCTGTTTCACAAGCTAAAGAGAGTGTGGAGGAAAGACAAGTTGTCCTTGTCATGTGGAGGTTTTTTTCCTGTTGGACTGTGCCCTGAGACAAGAATGAAGGAATCCCTGCTGAGTTATGCACCTTCTATCAGTCTCTGTGTGTATGCGTAACTCCCACTCATAGACTCCAGTTTCACTACCTCCTCTGCCACTTTTTCTCCTTCTCTCTCCCTCTCTGTTCTATGCTGGTATGCATTACTGTCCTTCAGTATTTGCACTTTAAGTTTCCTTGCGCCAATGCAGTCCGCCTGTCGCAGTTGGGATGCCTATCTGTCTTTTTCTCTCTTCCTCACTTTTTTTCTCTTGATCTCTTGCTGCCTCTCTGGCTGGCTGCGTGTCTGTTTCTATTTCTCTCTCTCCCTCTGTACGTTTCACTGTCTGCCTCTTCCTCCCACTCTCCACCTCTCTGTCTGCTGAAAATCCACTTGAGCATAAATGTGCTGAAGCTTCTTACCAGAGGATTTTAAAAAAAATGTTCTCTCGCCTTCTGTTTCCTTCTCCTACCAATACTGGTTTGTTGATCAGCAGGTGCACTCCCTGGCTGAGTCACTGTCTCGCAGTGTCACATGTCTGCATCTGATCTCTGTGAGAGTTTGCTGCTTCAGAAAGCTTTACTCCTCAGATTACCTCTGACGCTCATTAGAATATAGTTGATTTATTACATTTCAAGGGAGTTTCGGTGTCTTTTATTACTTTATTTTGCAATCAAACAGTAAAAACTCAAATGAAAAAAGTTTGTCAGATATATACAAACACCTCATATCAGTGGTCCTCAACTGGTGGGCTGGGAACCAAAAGTGGGTGGCAAAGTATTTTTCAGTTAATCACAAATGTGTTCATGGAAAAAAGGTCTTTGATGTATGGAGGACCCATGTAGACATCTTTACATTTTATTTAACTCTATTTTGCTGTGATACTGAGTTCAGTTTTGGTTATTTATCTCATCATCTTGGTCCAGCTGACTGGTGCTAATAGTCTCACAATCAGTGAAATGCATCTGTATCTGGAAGGTCCAGTCAATGGTTAATCCGTATTCCTGGCTACCATTACGCCATGAAGACAAAAGAACACTACAAAAATTCAGAGAAAAGGTTACTGAAATGTTTAAGTCAGAGGATCGATCCAAAAAAAACTTTCCAAGGCACTGAACATTCCCCAGAGTTCAGTTAAATCCATCATCAAGAAATCGAAGAAATATGGCACATGTGTTAATCTGCCTAGATCAGGCCGTCCCCACAATCTGAGTGACCACTTCAGCAGCTGAGACGGGGAGAGACTCTACATACAGCAACTGTTGCCCGGGTTCTTCCCTAGTCAAAGCATGTGGTAGACATCATGGCCAAGTGGAAGAAAGGTCTTTGGTCTGATGAGACAAAAATGGTGCTTTTTGGCCATCAGACAAGGCACTATGTTTGGCAGACACCAAACACTGCACCTGCCACAAACACATCATCCCCACTGTGAGGCACTCAGCATCATGCTGTGGGGATACTTCTCGGCAGCTGGCCCTAGAAGGCTTGTAAAGATAATGGGTAAAATGAATGGGGTCAACAATAGGAAAATCCTGGAGGACAATCTTATTCAGTCTGCAAGAGAACTGTGGCTTGGGAGACGATTTATTTTCCAGCAAGACAATGACCTGAAGCATATGCGAAAGCTGCATGGAAATGGTTTAAAGACAACATGGAATATTTATGCTGTCACTTATTTCACAGGACATGTTTTTACTTAACTGACATTACTTTGTAATTTTTTTTTTAAATACAAGATTAAAAAAATAAAAAAAAATAAAAAAACCCAATTATTTTGACCATGACTGATTTGTAAGATCAACAAAAGGGTAAAACATCTAATGGGGTGAATAACTTTTATATAGAGGGACCTGGATGCAGCCGAGAACCTCCACTTCATACCATAAGTTGGCTAGCGCCGCCATATCTCGTCTTCTAATACCGGTAGTCACTTGAGCTGAACGTCTTCTTCGTTGTTTTCTCCGAGCATCGTCACCATATTAATAGGAAAGTCCGCCACATAAGGAAATACAAGTAGACAAAAAGGACACGAGTTTTCAGCCTAACAAGCACAGTGATTACATAAGATTGATTTTAATAAATCGATGTATGATCCAAATTCAAGTATCACTTTGCACAGACATAATATGTGATGGGAGATTTGCTGGCTGGCCTGACGCTGATGTCACCGCCATGTTGCCAGAGGCAAGTCCACTATGTCATTCAATACAGTGGACAAGGTGTTCTGTTACCACAGTTTAGTTCTCAAAGTTTATCTATGTAAATTCATTGATTTTGATCACACGTAGTGGCCCCTTTAAGAAATACAGAAAGTTAGTGACAGGATGTGAGGTTAAGGAAGTAACTTGGGAAAAACAAGAGATGCACATGATAGAGAGAGAATAGCTATCATCCTACTGTCTGCTTCCATCAGCAAACATTTGCTTACATCTTATGCTGTACGCAGCATTGTTGGTATGTAATATTATCTTACATCCTTATGTTTAATTCCAAGTCATTACTGCCATACAAAAAGACTGTTTTGTGTAATTTGATGTAAAAATGCTACAATGCATTACTCAGTTGATTTGATGACATACAACGGCTAGTAATTTAATTTAGGCTGATTTAATTTGTAATGTATCCTTTGTTTATTATGCAGTACTTATGGAAAAGTGAGCTAGTTTAAAAAGGCTTAAAAAAGGAGTAATATAATTCATGTTAAAAGTATGTTAAAAGTTAATATCCAAGAAACATACAGCATTCCTGATGCTGCTTATGCCCTTTATCTGGTTCTTAGTTTCACCATTTTTCTAGTCAATAAACCTGCGGACAAACTGATGACTGTCTCCACAGTTTTGATGAACGGAAGGTGTTTAACTGACTGCCAAGCTATATTCAGCAAATATATCCAGGGCGGTACACAAGGATTGTGCACGTTTTCGTACTAAGAAGCTCAAACAACCAGATTTCAGTGCTTAACAAATTTATTAGACTACCACCCAAAGTAAGGTTTATGCCACAGCTGCCCTAAATTAACAGCATTGGTAATTAGCAAAATCATTTTGTATGTTTCTGCAATGGTTAATACACCAAAATGTAGAAGCTCTTTAACCAAAATGATATTTTTTATGCTAGAATATAATTATTATTGTTATCCATGAATTTTCAAATTTTCTGATTTACAAAAAAACCTGACAAAATAGTAAAGCACATTAATATTTCTTGATAAATATGTCAAATTATAGTTATTTACTTGCATTCCTGAAGAGAAAAATTAGTTTTAGTGGTTGAATGTTATGCTTGATTAATTTCTGACTTTTCAGAGAAGCCCAGTGAGCCGGCTCAAATTTGGGTATTAAAAGGTGAATTTAGTTTGAAATTCCTCATTCCTGTTCAAAATGGTAAAACGTGGAGAGCTCACTGAAAATCAAAGAGTCCGCATTAAAGCACTTCATGATGCTGGATGGTCTCTGAGACAAATATGACAGGTGGTCTAATAAATTTGTTAAGCACTGTATATATATATATATATATATAAAAAATAAAAATAAAAATATCTATACATATATGAAACTGTATTATATATAAGATTATTTCATTTTAAATCTTGGAGTACATCTTTTCATTTAACTTTGAAAATACAAGAAAGCACATTCTGCTTTTATGTTATTTTAATATGGATCATTTATTATAAATGATTCATTAAAACCCATGTAATCTTGTCGTTTGAGCGTTTTAATCTGAAAACGTGCACAATCCTTGTCTACTGTGTGAATGACATAGCAACTTGCCTCTGGCAAAATGATGCGACGTTGGTGCCCGGCCAGCCAGCCAATCTCCCGTTGCATATTACGTCTGCGCAAAGCGATACTTGAATTTGGATCGTACATCGATTCATTAAAATAAATAAAATGTTAACGAGTGCTTGTTAAGCCAAAAACTCCTTGCCTATATTAATATGGCTGCAACACACGGAGAAAACGACAAAGAAAACTTTAAGTTCAAGTGACTTCCGGTATTAGAAGACAAGATATGGCCGCAATTTTTTGACTTCCAGTATGAAGTGGAGGTCCTCAGCTGCATCCAGGTACTCTTGGCTTTTATAGGTACTGTAGCAGCCTTTGTCATCAGTGTGTGAATGTCGAGTGAATGGGTGTGACAACAAGATGAGCTTTATACAAGCTGAAATCTTAAATGAAATCTAATTTAACAAGAATTAATAAAAGAAGAAATAAAGAGTTGCTGCATTGGCTGATATTTCAACTTATTACAATTTCTGCCTTATTTTTTTTTAAGCTTTTATCTGGTTGTACAAATTCCTATGGCACACCAAGACATGTCTCATGCCACACAGTGTGCCTCACCACACCATTTGAGAGACACTGATCTAAACTTTTAAACTGACATACCTTAAAACAAGTGTAACTACATATTCTTGACAGGAGGTAAGACAAATAGGCTTGCTTGTTTTAGAAATTTTGCAGAGCACCTTAGTTAATCTTGCACCATGACAGAGGCAGTTTAAATGAGGATTCCAGGGTCAGTAAAGGTATTTTAAGTGTTATTTAGTCTATCAGGGATTATAATTTTAGACACAGAACTCACAAACTTGAAGTCTGCAGACTTTAATCTGCTCTATTGGGAGTAAGATTTACTACTATCGATTAAACTCAACTCTGTTTTTCATGATCTGGCCTTCAGATAGGCTGCATAAATCAGCTGATATGATGGAGGGGGAATACGATTTTGTACACAGAATATTTCGATGGATGAATCTTGATTTTTTTTTTTTTCACTTTGCCTGTGTGTGTATGTGTTTCCCCAGCTTGTGTCCCTTGGTATCCATGTGTTCATGTATCTGCCTGTGCATCTGTGTCAGTGTATGTCTGTTTGCACACATACAGTATGTGTGCATGTACAGTGTGCAGATTCAGCCACACTCTACTGTGTAGCCCTGAGTATGTCTGTGTTTATGTTTGGTATCCAAGTCAGGCCATCCTGAGAAAAAAACTTCAATTATTGACTAGAAATTTCTTTTCAAACATGTAAACCATCACAGCCATTGTCCCAAACTGGGGGAGCCATAAAACTCAATTTCCCATGGAGGGGTTTTGTTGATGTTGGTGGTGGGGGTGATGGGGGCATTTTGAAGTCCAAATGTTCTTATCTCATGCACTATTAAGCGAGGCAGTGGGGTGTGTGGGTAACGTGGTTTAGAGTCCGTCTGTCACTGCCTCAGGGTATATTGCTTTGAGTGCACACCCACAAACACACACACATTTGCATGCTGGGTATGCAGTATACATATGCATAAACACACATCAAAACAGACTGTAAAACACACACACACACACACACCCACACACACACACACACAGAGCTCTGTCTCTCATTCGGCCATTAACACACACAAACATGCACAGCGCCTCGGGCTATAGAGCTGTAGTCCTATAACGGCCTCAGTGCAGGTCAGAGGGGTCGACTGAGACTCTCACTTCATTAATCACATCTGGGAAGCTAGCAGCTTTTTATGTATACATTTCCATATGTATTAACCCTCTATACAACTTTGACTGGAGGGGAACTTCTGGACCTAAAGCTGTTTGTTAATTATTTAATTTAATGGAGGAAATAATGTAACTGAGAGAATGGTACACATGTAGCAACACTTGTTTCCTAGTATCGGAGCTAGATTAGGTGCAATGTGAGTTTCAGTTTAATTGAGAAATACACTTTTCAAATCAAACATACAGTTTAAGACAGAAAATTTGAAGTCAGAGCACAAAACTGCCAGCCATTTCACCTATTTAGCCCTTATTTAGGCATACATGCCAATTGCTAACCTCTCCAAACAGATCAATATATTGATAATGCTGAGAGGATTGCTATGTAGAAGCATGATAAAAGCAGATGCATATTATGCATAATAGCTGCTGCAGTAGTCTCAAAGAGGGTGTGCTGATCATTGGGGAGGGGCCTGCAGGGTTGTGTAAACTTGGAGGAAAAGGTAAGTAAAGAGCGACAAAAATAAAAATCAAGTAATTTGCTTTATTTGTGAATATAACATGCAATATTAAATCATTATAAATAGAGGCATGTCAGCATTTATGTGTTACTCTCCTTTGCAAATATTTAAGATTGACAACACAACACACAACAAACAGTCTAGCCAATCACAGTTGAGTAGTTTCTAGGAATGACAGAAAACTGCTGTGCCTCAGAAAGTTAGCTTCTGTCTTCATCATAAAATTGAATGTAAATACAGAATGCAAAGGAGGAATCTGAAAGACTGTTTATCACAGAGGAAAGACATGATGACTGTTATGAATAAACAAATGTGGTGAAATGGGACAAACTGTAAATTATGGTGTATAAGAAACAATTTTAATGTAATGTAATGGCATATCCACAACATGTACCTTAATATGGAGTTGCACACCTTTTTGTTGCTTTAACAGCAAGACTGTAGAAACATGACCAAAAGGTGCTCGCTGAGGTTGAGGTCAGGGCTCTGTGTGAACTGGTCAGCCTCTTCCTCATGGAACTCAACAAACCATGTCTGTATAGTCCTTGCTTTGTGCACTGCAGCACAGTCATGTTGGAATATATAAGAGCCTTCCCCAAAGTGTTGCCATAAAGTTGGAAGCATAGCATTGTCCAAAATGTTTTGTTCTCCCAGCATCCATCAAACTCAGACTTGCCTATCTAACTTCCAAACAGAGAAGCGGGATTCGTCACTCCACAGAACACGTTTCCACTGTACCACAGTCCAGTGTTGGTGTGCTTTACACCACCCCATCCAACCCTTGGCACTGGACTTCAGAAGGCCAGTCTGAAATGTTTTGGACTTTCTCAAATAAAAAATTAACAAGAAAATAAGCATTATTAATATGTTTCTCATTAGAAAATAAACCATTTTGATCTGCCCATTTGGCAAATTCCAGTAGGCCAGTCAGTCATAGCTGTTGATTATTAAGACTGAAATGATAGGTTATCTAAAAATTCACTCTCACAGACCTTCCATCTAAGATGCTGTATATCTCAGAAAGGAAGTGCTGTAAAGGTTTAGATAAAAAAAAGAACTTGATTTATTTATTAATTTGCAAACATATTAGTCTTAAATACATTTCATAAACAGTACAGAGAAAAAAAAGTCAGAGGGTAGTCCTGGATTAGGTAATGTATATACACGTGTTAGCAGTAGTTACATGAACAGTGGCTCACACTAGCTTTGTTAGCTGTAGCTAAAGCCAAAATAGCTATGCTAGCTACATGATAAACATTACTACATAGGCCAATGTCGCTAAGCTGGCTTTAGCTACTTGGGCTGTAGCAAACCCTAATGTAGCTAAGAAGATAGCGTATCTTTGTAGCTTATGTAGTTGCTTTGGGAGCTTAGCTTTAGCTATGTTAGCTATGTAGCTCTGTTAGCTTCATAGCTATATCTTTAGCATAGTTAGCTTTAGAAATGTGAAACTTGGCAAACATAGCTGAAGCTAACATAGTTATGTATATAACGTAGCTTTGTAGCTTACATGGCTGCTTTGGGAGATTAGCTTTAGCTACATTAGCTAGGTAGGTATCTTAGCTCTATAACTTTGCTATCTGTAGCTAAGTTAGCTTTAGCAATTGGAGCTTTTGCAAATGAAGCTAAAGCTAGCTGAGCTATTTAGATAATGTAAATAAGAAGCTTATGTTGCTGCTTCCAGAGCTTAGATTTAGCTATGTTAGCTCTTTAGCTTTGTTATCTAAATAGCTCACAGCTCTAAAAGAGCTACATGAGCTATGTGAGCTGTGTGAGCTGTGTTAGAAGAAACCAAGAAACCAAGGATAAGTGGAATAACAATAGCTGTCGCCAACAAAGTGATTCAAACAAATGTTTTATGAAAATCTTTGACATTCGTTTGATAGTGTACTGTTTCTTGTGTGTTTTATTAGTAGTGCTCACCTGACAGTATTCGGGGGCAGAAGTCACTTGGTTTTGTTTTCTCATTCTTGTGTAGGGTCAAGATCACTGGACAGTCAAAGAAAAAACAACACAAAACAGATTAAAACCCCACACTGAGCGCAGCATCTCATTTTAGGGAAATATTTTGACTTTTCAGCACGCAAATATTCATGAAAGCTCATAAGCACTTAATCTCCAGTCTCTAAGCTGCCCTCAGGGGGATTTGTGTTTTCTGTCACTCTTTATTGTATTTGTTGAAATGTGATTTTACATCCAAGGCACATAAACTATAACAAAAGAGAGATCTGAATGGACTTTTCTCAGTTTTTCTTTGTATACTACGACACAGGAGCCTCTGTTCTACTTTTATTAAGGAAATAATTGTCTAATATCAAATTACTTTAGTACCAGTAAAGCTTACAATGAACAAACATAGGAACTAGACTGTTCAACCTTAGGGAATGCTTTATTTAGTTCTAATTAATATGGATGTAATATAATTGTATTAATATCTCAAAATCCCCATGTCAATCACACTGTGTGTTGTTCATTCATGGGTAGAAACCTGGTTAACAATAATCTGATGAAAGATGTGAATGGTTTAACAACATGCACATACACACTCGTGCACACACATGCTGTCATTGCACACCTTTGACCTGACAGAGACACCTGAGAGAGGCTTTGGCAGAGTGCTGCTGAGCAGTGTGAGGTGTTATCACAAGGCCGACAGTGAAACTGATGTCACACCATTTCTATTGTATATCTACAAGAGTGTGTGCGTGCCTGTGTGTGTTTTGCCCTTGACGGTTGGCACTCCTGCACGCTGGGAAAAGAGTACTGGGCTTGGCTTGCATGCGTGTAAGTGTGAGAACTGGGCTTGAGTTAAAGATTAGCCTTATAGGTGCAACCAAACACTCTTTCTCACCAATACTCTTTCTCTCACATGCAGACAGTGCATGATGTCAGTAGTTCTGCAGGCACCGAACTAACACCTAACTGTTAAACTTTATTTGGCCAACATTGGATGAGTCTCTCATATGGATTGTGTGAGATGAGTGTGTGGTTGGGTGTGTCTGTGACAGAGAAAGAGAGGAGGGGGAGAGAGTGTTTTTTCTCTTTGTGTCTGTGCCAGGAGAAGTGATGTTTGATGTGTGTATGTGTGCATATGTGAGCCTGACAGTGGGTGTATTTGTGTCAGCACAATTAACACAGAGGCAGGGGCGAAAGGAAGTGAAGGATTTTGGAGCATATGTGAGCGTGCAAATTGTATGTTAAACTAGATTCAAAACCTACTAGAAAGACGATGAGAGGTCATGTTGATGGCAGTGTACAGACTTTGTTATCTCAGATGATAAATCCCCAATACAACCAGATATGCATATATTTAGTTGGGATATGTTTTTACTACAACACACACACACACACACAAAACATTTTAACTGCTTCGTTTAGATATTTTTCAATATTTGTATAATGATGTACGGTAAACTGTAATCATTCTATATAAAACACCTGTATTTGCAATAGATAGACAATTACACCAACAGCGGCTGTAATGACTTCCCCCTTTGGTCCACCTTTGCAATAACAACAGCTCCCACTTCTCTTGGAAGGCTTTCCGTGAGATTTTGGAGTGTTTCTTTGGGAATCTGTGCCCATCCATTCTGTAGAGCATTTATGAGGTCAGGCACAGATGTTGGATGAGAAGGCCTGGCTTGTAATCTCCATTCCAGTTCATCCCAAAGGTGCTCGATAGGGCCATGTGTGGACTGGCCAACCTTTTCCACAGTACTCATCAAACCATGGCTTTATACTACTTCCCTTTGTCCTTTACAGTTGGTACAATGCAATCAAACAGGTAACATTCTCCTTACATCTGCTATACTCAGACTTGCCCATCTAACTGTGGAACAGAGAAGTGTTACTGGTCACTCAACAGAACATGTTTCCACGGCTCCCCAGACCACTCCATCCGTCGCTTGGCATTGGACTTGGTAATGTAAGGCTTGCATGCAGCCGCTCAGCCATGGAAACCCACTCCATGAAGCTCCCACTGCTCATTTTTTTGTGCATTAATTCCAGTAGAAGTTCAGAACTCTTCAGCTATGTCATTGACCCCACTCTGTGTTTTATGTGACTGAGTGGCTGTTGTTCCTAAATGCTTCCACTTTCTAATATCACTTGTGACATATCCAGCAGGGATGGAATTTCACAAACTGTCTTGTGCAAAGGTAGCATCCTATCACAGTACCACACTTAAAGTCACTGAGCTCTTCAGAACAACCCATTTAGCATCACAAATGTTTGCAAATGGAAACGGCATGGCTAGGTGCTTGATTTTATACACCTGTGGCAACAGATCTTATTGAACACCTGGTTAAAGGAACCAAGATGCAGCTGCCACTGCAGAGGAATGTATCAATATAAGTGCAGCAAAATCTGTGTCGACAAAATGAATGCATGTGGTCTTTTTAGGTAGAAGTGATTATATACGTAGGTTCTTAGCAATGTCATCATGCAGCGCAGAAAACCTCCTCAGAGGGCAATAAGTGATATCTGTGTAGAGACATGCTACCAAAGTGGCCTTGTTTGAACTGTTTATGATTATACCAAGTGTTTAAAGTACAAAATATAAACATTCTTTCTTCTTAAGACACTTAGAAGAAGTCATGCAACGCTCTTGTATGGTCCATTTTCACAGTTTAGTTCAGTACAGTTTTGCCATGGTTTAGCACACAAAGTCCTGATCTTGCCTGATGTCTGTCCAGTCTTCCTCATTGTGATGGGAAATCCGTCTCTTTTAAGAGATCCAAATCATTCGGCTGGGCTCAGTAGAGCTGGTGGTTTGCCTCCCTAATGGCTCTTCCTTTGGTAACAGTTTGGCTTTTTGAATGTGGATTAAATAAAAAAAAAAAAAGATGAAGGAAAGGAAACTGGCACTCAAACAGGAGCTAGCTACTGTGGCTCATGTTAAAAAGCTGTTTCGTAGCATAGGCTCGTTTGTGAATGGCACATCATCACTCTCTCCATTGCCCCACAAGGTTTTTTCAGTTGATAGTATATCACCGTTTCAATTATAATCATGTTTTTGACAAAATGAGGAATTGTTTTTATAAGTTAAAGGAGCACAGCTAGCCTCTTAGGCCAGTGAAAGACATCTCATGACTATTCATATCCCTTCATCTGGTTAGATGACACCTGGAGGCCTATAGGATGGAATGAATTGGGATATTAGTCACCTCTACGCCAGCTAAATGGGTGAAACTGTTTTGTAAAGTGTAGGGATCATACTCAATGTATGAAGGGATTTTCTGATGATTATTGTAGTGTTCAGGTCCATTTAGAGCTGTAAAGTACTAACTTTTCTCTGTTCCCCAATCTTTCCTTAAGGCTGACCCCACTTCCTGACCCTCAACAGAATCTGTGCATCATCAGAATTCCGTGACCTTTGTGCAATGCGTTAACAAACATTTTGGATTAAAATGAAAATATTTGTAGGACCAAGAGTATTGTAACTTTTAATTTAACATAGGTATATGTACAGCCAAAATGACTGCCATGGTCTTGTAGTGTTAAATCTAATCTATCCTAACTGTGTGTTGCCGAGAGAGAAGCTAAGGGGTAGTAAAAAAGCATTCACTCTGTATTAGCAGCCCCCTTGTGGTTAAAACGACATAACATTTCCTCCACTTGGCAAACCAGAATGAAATTTTGTGCTGCTTAAATGTTGTGTTACCTGCGGGGGTCATTCATCAGTTATCAAGCAACTTCTCAGGGGGATTGTGTATCCTGCTGCGTTCAGTCTGAGCTCAATCCAAAACTGTTGGCTTCAAGCTTCTGAGCCTGAAAACTTACAGTCAATTCTTCAGTTTCTTTTACTTTGTTTCCAGGTTATCCGGGACTTTGTTTTTTGGACGCTCGCACCAAACACTCGCACACACTTCATGCTTTTGCTGAGTGAGTAACACAGACTATGACAGACTGTGTGTGAAGTGCTAAGTGAGCAGAAGACTCGACGACAGCCTCTCACAGCGTTCGCCAACAGCATGTTGCCTTGGCAGAAGAACTGTCCTTTTTGCACAGCGAGCGGTAGCTGATCAAATGTGTTTGTGTGTCTGCGTCTGCTTATGCACGCGTGTGTTTCTCAGTTTGTTCTGAACACTGAGCTTAGTCTGGGGATGCGACTGGCTGCTTGCTCTGATAAAGACAGAAAAAAGGTGTGGTCTTCTTTCACATTTGTCATTATCACCACTGTCTGTGTTTGTGAGCATTCATGCATTTTAGCACGATTGTGTTGCACCCTGGTGATCACAACAATTTACATTAAAGGCTCTGGAGAGAGTGATATCAGTGTGCCATTTAAACTCATCTGCCTGGTAAAAAACTACTGGGACGTCTTTGTATATGCACACACAAATGCACACACTTATATCACTGAAATAGCGCAGGGAGGTGAGAAAAATCTCCTGACAGACCAGTGAACTCCAAAGTGGATTTATCAACAAAACACTTTGCAGCAGCAGCAAGGAAGAGGTGGAGGAGGAGGGGAGAAGGGAGATGAACAGTTGAAAGTAGCAACAGGGGTCTTTTCTAGTTGAAAGTTTACCTGAGAGTGAGTTTAGGATCAAGGCCCAGCTGGCTGACTCTCAGCTGACCCAAGTCCAAGGGAGAAGTAAGAGATAAAAAACACATCAATTTCAAACTTGAGGAAGTTATAATCAAAGAGTTTAGAGTGAGAGAGAAAGAGGGAGGGAGAGGTGATGAGTCAGGGTGACTTTTATCTCAGCTTTAATGTTGCAGCCATCCCTTATCTGGACTTATTTTTCCTGTTAGTCCTTGAGCAAAATCTGCGTAATCACACTTTGTTGAGTCCAAATTTTCTGTTTAGCAAGCTAGAAGAATAAAAAGGATGACCTCACACAGAGGTGAGACAATGAACCAGGATGCCTGCCTGTAACTAAGTATAGCCCTCATCACATCTGCACTACTAAAGAAAATGTATATCATCAGGATCGCCTCCCTCTTGTCCCAGGAGGCAGGATATGCCAAAAAAGGTCACCACAGAAGTCAAAGGCTGAATCACAAAACTCCTCTCTCACTGACTCAGGGAATCTGAGGCGCATTCCTATTAAGTGCATGAATGCTTAATGTTGTCCCATTGTGGAATCATCAATGCATCAATCATGCATGGGGGCTCCAGTGTGGACGGCAATTACACAAGTCCACATATCTGCTAACTTTCCAGTGGAACTTGCCCATAGTTCATTGCAAACTTAGACAATGAAAGATGTGCTTGTCCAGCTCCCTGCTTAATATAAACACATTTAAGCTATACTGAAGAAGTATTCAATCTATTTTGTAACAAATAGACAAATTCAATCAAAGCAATAATGGACATAATGATAAAAATTTCACAGTGAAAGTTACCAGTTTAAGGCACTTATACATTAAGAACCTGGGCCTGGATCTGGGGAAACTCGATCCCAAAATATGGTTTATTTGGTCAGAAAGCAGCATTTCATATTTAAGTCGGGCCCAATTAAGAGGTGCTATCAGGAATGGAGGATGGGGAAGAGTTCCTGCTAGGATAAAATAATTACCAATAACCTGCATCTAACATCAATAAGACATGTACAAATTGGAAAAAACTTTGATACACTTTCATGTCTGTGCTAAAAAAGGGACTGGGGACAAGGTTAACCTGACCTAAAACTAAGACGGAAGAAACAGAGTGGACTGTAAACCACAGTAATTGTTACCCTGTTATTATAGCCTGCTTGATATTACTAATGACCAGACCTGGAATGGCTGAGAAAAGACATTATTTTATTTGTCTTTGTGTAAGTTTTTAAACAAACAATGAAAAGTGGGAGTTTTTCCTACCTACCCATGCCTGTTTAACACATAATTAACAGCAACACCTAGCTTCACATTAGCACTGTTAGCTCTAATGGAGCACATTAGATGCTACCATACCTTGGCAGCTAATAACAGCCAAATACTGTCCTCCACTGGAAATGCCAAGAAACTGTCCAAACAAATAACTAACCAGTTCTCTGTTAGCTATATACCACCTTAAAATTCTGCAGTACAAATGAAATTGAGTCTTACTGTCAATTGCCTTATATTAGTCCTCATAAACTGATGATCTCAACTGTAACTTCTCCTTAAACTGTAAATCCAACCATGGTGGTTTCTCTGAAGTAGTCCTTAAGAAAGACAAAAGCATTCACAGTGGATAGTTCAGAACAGTCCTCCTCTCATTGATGCCTTTTTACAAACTGCTGTTACTGATTAGCTAGTCATTCAAGCTTTTGGGTGGTGAGATGGCTCTCTTGCCGTCAGCCCTAACAATCCATGCTTTTCTGACGGACATGATTCTCTACCACATCATCAGAGAATTGGTCAAAGGTAGATTTATCCACTCATCAAAGTTCACCACAACGCTCTACTCTGCCCAGACTCGTCCTGCTCATCATCAGTGTTTTTACAGCTCAACTGCAGTTTCTTTTGTTTTGGCTTTGTTACCTGCAGTGATGACAAACTCAAAATCTTTCCATACCACCATACCACTGATTTCCCTGCATAGTTTTCAGTAGCTCTAAGCTCTCCTGGAGATGACCTTCCTTTGACATAATCCCTATTGATCACATGGATATTTACCCTCTAAATTAGTCATGTGGGCCATAGTAAAATTACATTTAGCTTATATTAAAGGCTTCATCCAACATATCTTCCAGGTAACACAAGAAATATATCTATGTAATCATTCACTTTCTTACTTATTATCGTAATTTTCAGCCAGACATTTTGGCTGTTAATTTTCTTATTTGTCAGACTCCCGCCTATGACAGCCAAAAATCAGGACATGCCAGCTAACTTATGACCTGGAACAGGGTAGTTGTCTGCAAATAGAGCTGTAAAGTCAACTCCAAACATCTCCTGTCCCCTCAAAACCATTGTATCCACTCAGCCAAGGCTTATTTCATTATCAAAGCAGCATGGTACATATGGACTAAGACAGAGGGTTAGTGTTGGCACCATGAAAATAATGAAACATCAATGGTGGCTGGCAGGATGGACTCCATGTCCTCACAAACAGATTCTGACCTAAGTTTTTGGCATGATTGCCTCTTTCTTCCTTGTGTATGTTCAGATCAACTCCAAATCTACTGTAATGACTGGACTGCATACATACACAATGTGCTTGGGCATGAAGACCAGTGTAGAAGAGGGGACTGGGGAGCAATCATCATAGGCTCTACAGAGCATGTTACAAAACAGTCATGTCCAAAGTTAAAACACCTCAAAACTTTTGACTAAAAAAGAGGAAACCAGGCACCCCAAATGTATGAAAATAAGGAAAGAAATACTTAAAAAGTCTTTGGCAAATAATGTATGATGGTTCAGTGCTAAGGCTTTAGGGTGGAGACTGGGTTTAGATCCGATGTAATGTTTGTGAAAAATCCCAGATGGTGGACAAAGTAGCAGTCAGTGCTCCACAGTTAAGTTGAGTTATAGTTATATTTGATTAGGTCATTTAATTTGGCTACTGCCCTTGCCCCAAGTAATAAACACCAGGGTAGGCCGAGTTGATCGACAGAAGTATGTCAGACTCTTCTGTGTAAGAGGCAATATGTCCCCTTTCTAGGTGCTATTGGGCCCACTATGTATATCACATGCTGAACAATTTGCAAAGAAGTAATTTTGGTTAACTGGTTCAGTGCTCAAGTACATATATGTACAACAGTGCAGAGTTTTAAGGCTTGTTGGGGTCAAATACTGAGGCTGATGTAAGACGGAGATGTGGCAAGTAAGCCACCTGAGTGCACCAGGTGAGAAGGAGGATTGTAACATCCCTAGTTGTGCTCTGGGTGTCTTTGTATTTTACCAGGGGCCTGGGAAAATAATCTGTTGAAAAAAATAACAAAGTCCACACAGCACAGCCTAGGGTACTGTCTGGTCAGGTTGTATGGCTGCCACAAGGCTCAGGTCTGAAATCCGCAGCGGTTTCTGGGCATATTACCAGGGGTGAAAAGTCCTGGATAAAAGAGATGCTGTCGAGCTTGACCTTGGCTACCAAGTGATACACATGCATGTTGACATGTGTTGAGCTTGACTCTGGCTGCCCTCTCTCTTCTCTCCAGCTCCAGGTTGTGGCACATCAGACCCCTTGTTGAATCCTTAGTGTCCTAAATGCCTAAAACTTCTGCACACACTGTATGTGGCTCTCACTGTGCAGTAGCACTTCCAATGTTGACACCTTCATCAGCTTTTCTTCACTTTCCCCTATGCATTTATGCTGTTCCACTTTGGGTCAAAGCCTGGTAATGAAAGCCAACCCTGGGTGTCTTTGGGTTTGGTTAAGGTGTATACATGCCGGAGTAAATCGATCTCTAACAGCATTATCTTAGTAAAGTCCAACTGAAATGGCAGACAAACATATCTAAAAGGCTGGTTCCAACACAATAAGTGGACTTTGTGATGAAAGTCTAACACCACAGTGAAAGTTTTTCTCTTTCTGTCTTTATAGCAATCACTGCATTTAATTGGACAGTGTCAGAGTTTGAAGAAGTGAGTGAAAGAAGAACATTTTGGAGAGTAGCAGAGTATGAGGCAGCTTTATTAAGAGCAAAAAACATGGCACTAGTTCACAACAGTTGGAGGAATTATACCTCATCATCCCTCTGTTCACTCTCCCTTAAGTAAATTTTGAATATTCCCTGTTGCATTTGCACTTCAGCTCACCCCAATTTCATGCTGAAAATGTTCTAAGAGTCAGGCAGAGAAAATTCTGTATAAAGTCAGGGGTTCTTCACATGAAGCACACATGGACAAGTTCAGGACATTTTCAGGAGTTCAGTGCGTATTTGAAAGGGTCTTGTGTAGCACTTTTTATATACTTAGTTCTCCCTGTGACGTTAATTAACCACCTTTCAGCCTCATCACTATTTTGTAAGAGTATCCCAAGCTATTCTGATCCGACCCGACAAGCCTGTCTGTTCAATTAATTAAGCCCCCCAAAGTTGCCATCACAGCCATATTTTCAAGGATGTCTCGAGGCTGCTTATATCATGGAATTTTTTTTTCCACCACAGCCCTCTAAATTTGGATGAGCAGGCCTAATTAGAGGCTGAGGTTGGTTGCATGGCTTTGGCTGCACCCCTTGAGTTTTTCCCCAGCCTTAAAACACACCAGAGGGCTGCGTTGGCGTCTCAGCAGAATTAAGAACACACCGGCACATGTGTTGAATCAGCGCACAGCCCTGAATGTTTGCTTTCCTGCCACTTTTCATTTCATGCTATGAAAATCTGATAAAGCATGTTAGGAAAGCAACCCTACTCATGTCTTCATGAAAAAGTAAAGTGACAACTTACAAATAATGGGGAGAAATGTAGCATGTAGTCTGATTTTTTCTTTGAAATTGCTTCATATAATTATAAATGCAGACATGAGAACATACTAATTGTTTAATCGTGCTATAATTTAGATTTGTCAGATTTTATAACTGCTGCATATTTGGAAATATGGATTTTTTTTGTCTGTATCCACCCTTGAAAAACACATCTATGAAATACCAAAAGAATGATGTCTCCCTGTCTCATAAGCTTTCATATGTGAAAAATTGCTCTCATGGGATGTTCACTTTCCACTTACAGTGTATCTGCATTGCCAAAAGCAAAGAGCCTGAAGTTGAGCCCATTAAGTAGATCCAAGTTTTTCCCCAGGCCTGTGTTGAGTCCAGCAGGGTTTTATGAGGGTATATTTCACTGACTCACTGGCACAGCTGAGCAGGGAAATCCTTCTCTTCACGGTCTAGTTGGGATGACTGATGCAAATATGCTGCTGCTGAGTCCAGACACTGACACCATGATCACACTGACCCAGTTAGAGCGAGCTAGAGTGAGAGAGAGAGGGAGAGAGAGAGATGTTCCAAGTCATTTGTGACTTATATTTATTTCTATGACTCCACATGGTTTTAAGCAGTTCCAACACCGTTAAACCCTTTGAGCCATGCAGGGAAGCTCGATGGTGCAGAGAGAGAGATGAGATATATTTCAGGTCATCCGGGATGTAAGCACGGAGTGACCAGACATTTTTCTGGACATGCAAGAAAGTGATTTATATTGAGTATTCTAATGCACATATGGTTTGTCCATGTGGTGTACTTTCCTAGATTACACATGCTGTATTTGTAAGCTATTCATGTAAGTTATATAGCAATGAGTGTTTTGACATTAAAGCAAGTTTTAAATTAGCTAATTATTGCATTGTATATCAAACAATTTTTAATGGGCGTCCCTAGTGTCAGACTTTCAGACTTTCTCATCCCAGCATGCTGCTACACTTGATGATAAATTGGATGCTTGCTGTTTGGTGTTGGGAAGTATTTAAAAGGCTGTTTGGTAACTGGTCTGCTGTTTTGGTCTCCCTCGAAAATAATTCTTAATCTCAAAGCACTACCTGATTCAATGAATAAATGGATAAATGAAAAATAAGAATGCATTTTGTGATCTGACCCTCCTGTTGGTGGGACTAGCACTATTGTTTGCATCTGGTAATCAACATGCAGTTTCGGTGATCTAATCACAAGTGGACAGAGTAAAATTGTTTAGCTTTGCATCTACCATGTGTCTCAAGTCTACTTGGGTTTGGATCTCAATTGACCGCTGAATATGAAAATAACCACCTAGCCATAGTTGAAGAAAATGTATTAAATCTCAAGTAGAGTACCCCAAAAGGTATGTGGGAGACTCCATGCTCATGTGGAAGAAAGTTCTTTGGTCTGATAAGACCAAAATGGTGCGTTTAGGCCATCAGACAACACTATGTTTCCCAGACACCAAACTCTGCACATCACCACAAACACATCATCCTCACTATGAAGCACAGTGGTGGCAGCATCATGCTGTGGGGATGCTTCTCAGCAGCCCGCCCTGGAAGGCTTGCAAAAGTAGAGGGTAAAATGAATGTGGCAAACTAGAAGAAAACTCTGGAGGACAATCTCTTTTAGCCTGCAAGAGAACTATGACTTGGGTGAAAATTTATTTTTCAGCAAGACATAAAACGAAAGGTTTAAAGACAACAAGGTGAATGTTCTGGTGTGGCCGAGCTTAGACCTCAATCCAAAAGAGAATTTGTACCTGGACTTGAAAAGGGCTGTTCATGCCTGATCCCCATGCACCTTGACAGAGCAATGAAGTAAAACTGCAGTGTCCAGATGTGCAAGCCTGATTGAGACCTATCCACACAGACTCAGTGCTCTGATTGCAGCCATTCAAGAGGTTCTTTTGTAATATTTTCATCAAAAAAGCCAAATTATACTGGCCATGGTTGATTTATAAAATTAATAAAAGGGTAAAACATCCAAGGGGGAGGAAATCTTTTCATGGTCACTGTATATCATTTGTTCAGGATGCACCGATACATCAGTTTATCTTCACCGACAGCAATGAAATGATGGAGCATAAACAGATATCATTTACCAATGTTTATCTATTTGTGTCCGATTAATTTTACTCTGGCATCAAGTAGTGCTGGGAAATTGAGTTTCAATTTCAATGACAATTTGGTTTCCTGTATAGTTATCAAACATGTATTATGCTTTCAAAAATTTCAAAAAGGCAGCACATCTCAGAATCCAAGTTATGGAGGATAGAACATTACCATTTTAACTAGTTTATTAGGCTCACATCACTGTATTATGCTTTATTCTGCTTATTTTGAAAGTTTTAGCATGCAAATCTGTTCTGAGATAAGAAGTGTCCAGATGAAAGGTCTGTGATAGTGGCCATCAGAGATGAATAGTATACTTGGTATAGGGTCTGACTGCTCTGCTGAGGTCAGTGCATCATAAAGACACATTAGGTGTTTTCTCTGTAACATCTTCTGGCTGATTGGCTCAGAAGTACCGTCGTAAAGCAAGGTGTAAAGTGTGAACAGGGCCTTTGAATATATTCCACAAGAGTCTATACAGTCTACCTTTATGTTAAGGCAATAAAAACTAAAGAGAAACATACAACAATGTTTAAACTCTCCAAAAATCAACCTTTGAAGTACCAATAAAAGATGCCTTGAAAATATAATTTTTGCTGACTTGCAGCTGTTTATCTTCTGACCTTGATGTATTTCTGTACAGGTACTTTCCATTTTGCATCACTCCTGGTTTGGCGCTAGGATATTTCTGACCCTGTCCGACCACAGACAGACAGTGATGAGTCAGCAAAGCACTTTGTCTGGTGTTAAATTACTCTTAAACCACATCACACTAATCCATGACTTTTGTTGGTCAGAGTGGACTGTCATTATTTACATGACCACAAGGGGATTCTTGCTGTAAAAATGGAAGCATAGATCTGGGTATGGATTTTTTTTCTACCTTTTCTAACAGTGAAGGTCAATTGCAAGCATTCTAAGCAAACAAAGGCCAACTATGAAATACAAAAAGCTAACGACATTATGTTTTGAGTAAGATTGAAGTGTAAAAGCTATGCGCAAGGAAGTTATTGTATACAGGAGGATTCTTTGATACCTACCTGTGATACCATATGTGCACAGGTATTGATGTGATCCCTAATGGTCTATATTCAATGATTTGTTTGAAAGAACCTCACTTGACTTCCGATCTCTTAGTCAGACACCTGGTTATGAAACAAGGATCATTCCATTGCATTTTGAAGAGATCTGCCTGTTTATCCAAGTAAGTCATAACTCATATCAACATTGATACTGATAATCAGTCTCTTTATAAATAAATTCAAGGAGGACTACCCTATTTTATGAGGCCATTTGAGCAACATCTCAGCTGACCTTAAGGTGTTTTTAGTTTTCCAATAGCTCATAGTGTCTGGAAAAAAAAGTTTGGGAGGCTTGAAGCATTTTTTCAACTACCTTTACAAGCCTTCCACGGCTGGCCGCTGAGAAGCACCCCCACAGCATGACGCTTCACGTTGGGGATGATGTGTTTGTGGTGATACAAGGTGTTTGGCGTCTGCCAAACATAATGTTGTCTGATGGCCAGAAGTACCATTTTGGGCCCATCAGACTACAGTTTTATCCACTTGATCATGGAGTCTCCCACATACCTTTGGGGGAATTCTAGTCAAGATTAAATATGAGTTACTTCAACAGTGGCTTTCTCTTTGCCACCCTCCCGTAAAGCTTTAACTAGTAAAACAACAGTTGTTGTATGCAGAGTCTCTCCCATCTCAGCTGCTGAAGCTTGTAACTACTTCAGAGTAGTCATAGGTGTCTCGGTGGCCTCTCTCACCAGTCTCCTTACCTGGTGACTCAGTTTGTGAGGACGGCCTGGTCTAGGCAGATTGGCTCGTGCCATGTTCCTTCCATTTCTTGATGATGGATTTAACTAAACTCTGGTGGGTGTTTAGTGCATTGGATTTTTTTTTAGGTATTCATCTCCTGGCTTATACTTGGAGTGTACTGTTGTGTTCATGGTGTAATAATAGCCAGGAATACTTATTAATTAGTAACTGGACCTTCCAGACACAGGTGTCTTTATACTATAATTACGTGAAACTCTGCACTCAGGTGATCCCCATTTCACTGATTGTGAGACTACTACTTTGGCTGGACCGCTTTTGAATTAGGTCAGTCCCTTTAAGGGGTGTGAATATTTATACACTCACTTATTTTACATCACATACTTTTATATAATTGACATTACTTTGTAGAAATCTGTTTTCTCTTACATTTAAGCATTTTTAAAAAATATTTTCTTTTGGTCAAAAATCCCAAATTAAATTGACCATGACTGATTTATTAAATCAATCAAAGGGTAAAACAGGAAGTGAATTCTCATATTCACAATTACAACATAACAAACATCAGCACATGCTCAGCTTTTGCTGTGTCAGGTCAAATTGCAGAAGTGAAAGGAAACACAAAAAAACAAAATTAAAGGTTCATCATATATTGTTGGATGTTGTTTTACTTATAGTTAATGATGGGTCAGCTTTCAGATGTTGAAAATGTCCCTTACTTATGCCTCAAAATCAGTGTTCATCAGATCTTTTTCTTTACAAAGTGTATGCTCTTTGCCTCTACAAGTTAGAAGTGCCTTGTTTTTTCCAGGCAAAGCTCAGTGCATAAGTTTATTCCCTTCCTACCCTCAGATGATTTGAACTTACTCCTAATTGCGTCTGAGTCATCAATACCCTCAGTTAGTTATTGATGCCATCATTGTCATTCTGTAAGGTGTGTTTACTGTTGAATTATTGTAATTAGATTTAGGTAATGCATTTCAAAGGTAGTCACACCAGTCTCCGTCTTACCTGTGCAGGGATACTGTGTTTATATTCCACGTGAGTGCTGCTGGCCTTACTGCTCGTTAACCTTTCCTAATACGACCTGCATGTATTAATAACACTCAGCAGGAAAGGTCAATCGATGTATGTGTGCTCGTGTTTGTGTAATTGTTTGTCACGGGGAATGCTTATGCAACCTATACCATACTGCATATAGAATGTATATGTGCTGGTTGGTGAGCTGGTGTGGCTAAATTGCTCTTAATAATTAACCAGGACTGATGGTTTGATGCTGCACTTTGCGTCTTTGCCCTTGGCTGCAAAGGGGACAATCTTGCTAATGATGACATGCAATCAAACACATTGTGCATTATGATGTGTATCCTTTATTAGCTACAGCCAGATTAAAATAGCTCTACACTGCCTTGTGATTGTCAGTGAAAAACAAAACAGTGTTTACCCAGTAGCCATTCATTACACAGACTTTAACTTAGAATTAATTTATGATATTAAGATGATCACAGCGTGCTCATTTACACAGAATCCCCTTCGGTCATGGATTTAATTGCTGCGTAGGGATAAATTATGTAATTGAATTCAGTTTGACCTTAAGGGTTTTAAGAATGAATGTTAATGTACATGTGTGACCTGGGTGACCAGGTTAAGGGCTTTGAATCGATTGCCTTATTGCAGTGTTGCATACTGAGTCCTGGTTGACCTTTTTGACGTGACAGTCCTTAGAAATGTTGCTCTAAAATCGGCCCAAAAGAAGAAATATTTGCTTCTTTTTATGATTAAGATCGATCTTTTTACAGGGCAAGACAAAATAGCACAAAATTGACTGAAGATTTAAGAGATGAAAGATAAGACCTGAAAGGACATGTTGAGTGTACATATGTTATAGATATTTTTATATTGATGTGATCTAAACATATGTATGATAGGAAATAGTTTTATGCTGCACCCTAACTTGATTAGTTGTAAATGACCGAACAGAATACCCTCCAGCTCTTCGTTTTACTTCAAAACTAGGAGAGTACCTGTACAACATCCATCCTGAACCATCAAAGTTCGGTGCTTGGCCTGTTAATATGAACACGTTAACACTCATGATTAATCTGGAAAGCTTAATGCGTTAAAAGAAATATAACGCAGTTTAATCATATGACTAAGTTTGACCACAACTTCCTCCTGTAGTCCTCCTGCACGGATGTTTACATCACTGGGGTGAAAAGGTTAAAGGCGGGTCAAACGCAGCCAGCAGTGATAAAAGGAGACAGACCCAGATCTGCTTCACTGCCAATTTTCATTTAAAAAGCTGCCTAATGGAAGTCTGGATAAAAAAAAAACAAGTTGTATGTGCACACTGCGGTGATGAACTGTCTTTACATCGAAGCACAACGAGTCTGAAGTACCACCTCCGGGCAAAACACATCTTTGCTAATGTTAGCAAAGATGCTAACAACAACATGGGACTATATTTGAAAAATACAAAATTTATTTGCATTGCTTTGCAGATGATTTGCAGATCTACTTGTCCATAAAACCTGACTCCACTTAAAAACACAACAGTGGTATCTCTTCATAGAATCCCCCAAAATCTTATGTAAGCTATCAGTCAGTTCATTTAAAGCTTCAGTGATGCATTCTTATCTGATTATAAACCAAAGGGAATTTAAGACTGATTCATGAATATAACCAAAATAAAAAGAGTGGACTTAAGGTTTCTATATACCGTAAAATCCAAATATAAATCGCCCTGGTCTATAAACTGCAATCTGGTTTTGTAATCTCCTAAGGGGAAAATGTTTAGGCTGTCCTCCTGTGTGAGAATTTCTATTTTGTTCAGCAATGTGAAGTTTGTGTGACTCTTTTAGTACCATCTGTTTTTGCCGTATGGAGTTTGCACATCTACTCTAGAGTACGGTAGTATAGCTCTTGACCTGCGGTGATGTTGTGAACAGACTCAAAACCTGTGACTTGCTCTGTCCTCCTCTGCATGTCACTTGTCGTCCTTACCGAGGAGCGCTGTGGTCAGAAGATGATTCTACGGGCTGCTTTACCATAAAACCTAGATCATGGGGCAGGGACAGGGCAAACCTCACAGTGTCATCTGAGATGGCTTGGAGACATCAGAGTTGGTGATGTTGACTTTAGTTTATGACTTTTTTCAGACATGATTGGCTTCAGAATACTATATCAGTAATGGTGGCACCACCAGTTTTATCAAGGGATGTATCAAAGTCTGGTACCAACATGGTACCGGAGGACTGAATTATAAAAAACAGGTATTGATACTTCATTTCAACACCCTGCCACCCCAAATAAAAGGCAATAAATACATCATGGAATGTATTTGTGATGTGTTAGGTTACACTGGTTTATTTTTTTTATACTATGTTTGACTGGCATTTTAGAAAGGCATTTCTGCACTCTTACACTTTTTCCTCTTAAAAGCATCGATTCAGGCAGCATTTAGGCACTGGCACCGTATAAAAAGTATCTATTTAGCACGAGTATAAGGAAAAACGCAAACAATACCCAGCCCTAAGTTTCTTATAGTTTTAACATGAAGCCTAATAAAAATTAAGAATATAAAGATACTCAGTGGATTTTAGCAGTGATACAATTCTTGTCATTTAAGTATAATAAAAATGTTAAACTGATGTAAAACGGACTAAAATCACACATTTCACTGTTTACACAATTCTTCAAGCCTTTTATTCAATCATAAGATTTAATTTGAATACATGATTATGACTTAAAAAGAAAGAGGAGAAGGTAAAAAATGGCACAAAACCCGTTGGTCCGGTCTGCATCGTAATATATTCCAGCACATTCTGAGCTGTGAAGCAGCATCTTGCAGTACACTATGACTGGGGTGGTTTTTCAATCGTGTTAGGTCTCATGCAGTGTGTGTCAGTGACAGCAGCACTGACTTGCAGTAATGACCTTGCATGTCTCAGCATTTTGGAAGGGTATATAAGTCGCCCCAGTGTATAAGCCACAGCCAACTTTTTAGCTGAAAAAAAAAAGAGGTGATAGAAGTCCAGCTTATTGACCAGATTTTTAGCAGTGGTTTTGTGTGTTTGTACTTCCTGCTGTGGGGTAGGAAACAGTCACACACCAGTCAAACAGCCTGTTTTGAATGTATATGCATAAATTTGCATGCTAGACATAAAAAAGCAGAATGACATTTGTTTAGTCAGACAGCAGCACTTACTCACGTACAGGACAAGATCAGCAAAGATACAACAGCTTTGACCACAGGGGTCATCAAGTTCCTTACAATACTAGGAAAAATTAAAAATGCATACTGAGTTACAGAGACTCTTTGGGCGTGTGAATATGGCTTCAACATGGACTTTTACTGTGCATTAATGTGAAATAATAACAATCAGACAAAAACTAAAGCACAAGAGGGTTTCATAGACAGAGGAGAGTTTGCTGTTTTAAGCTGCCTCCCATGTCCACACCTGATAAGTAAATATTAGAAACATCTTGCGTAGCCTCTTGTATGGCTTTTTTTTTTTTTTTTTTTGTACACATTATCCACGGTATGGATTTAGCAGTGTGAGGAGTCAAAATACCCCGATGCACGTCCTAGTATGCCTGTCTGCTAAAAAAAAATACTGCAGCTTGCTTTAAGAATCTCATTCCCTTAACTGCCATACATAATTTAACGGTGAAGACAACACTTAAATGTGGTGAGAGTGCCTCTGTGTATCTGTTACTGTGGTAACAAAAGATACCTGCGTGTTCTTTTAATGTTGACTTAACATGCATAGTGTGTGTCATCTAGGAATAAATGATGGCATCTGTTAAAAACCATCTGTTTAATCTAAGTAAGACACACATTTAAGCTTCATTTTTCACAGAATCCAGCCAACCCTGCCGCCATGAGGCAGACATCAACAAAATATCATGAATAATCAACCATCTTTCTCCAGTTTTATCGATTATCACCCAGAACGAGATGAAAATAGTAAACAGAGCGAGCAGAGTGAAAGGCTGTGCACACAAACTGTGTATTTGAGTATCAGTGTGTTCATGGTTGACTGCCAAGTGAGAGTGAATGATTCACTCCACAACAGCCTCACCCTGAAGGCACCAGTACCTCCCAAAAAATCACACTTTCTTACAGGTTAGAATATACCTATTAACCAGCCTGTTTGTTGTGCACATCAGTGAGTGTGTTGTGTCAGAGCTTAGCAACATGCATGCAGAGTTCAGCTTTCGTTTAATTGCAGCCCACCAAAGACCCAATTTTGGGCCCTAACCCGTGTTTTAGGAAAACAGCCGACACAACCCATTGCAGCTGAGCATTTCATGTTTTCTCGGTGTGTGATTTCCAATCTGACTGCGGCCCGATAACGGCGACATTGCTGTTACTCATTCCCTCAGATCCCCTGCCTCCGTCTCTCCTAATCAGATTTCTCTGGTTGGGTTATTTATCATCGCCAGCTCTGACTGTGAGTGATGCTTGGCTAATGGGTTTAGCATTCAAATCTGCTGGCTTGATGCGACAGAATCCCAACTAGGGTTGTCATTCCTGTGGTGGCAGCAGCTTCAGAGTGGCATAAATAAGAGGGAAATGACATAGTTGAAATATGCATTGGTGGCGTGGTTGTTTTTACATTTGGTTGCATTTGTATTGATTTGAAAGGTGTGTGAACGAAAAGGGGACATAGAGGCAGAAAGAAGGAAAGAAAGAAATAGAAAGAAAGAGGAGGAGGAGGAAACTTTGGTAATAGTGCCAACAGATTAATTCATCTCTTCAAGTAGCCATCCATCAATCACTGCAGTGTTTTGCATTTCTTCTCTGACAAATATAGATCATGACTCACCAAATTCAAGTCAGGGAATGTACAAATAAACACATAACAACAAAAACATAAAACAGAGACGCTCTGTGACGTTTTGGTGAGCACATGCACACCAAAGAGACTGCATGGTGCTGAGTGACAGTTATTGTTATGACTTTAATTATAAGTCATAAACCAACAGCTGAGTGAAACTCCATCTTCCGCCTCTTTTTTCATTTGAGCACTAACATCACGCGGTACCCGCAGGTCGTCAGACTCATCCTCGTGCCATATTGTTTCGTATAATCTGCAGCGATGACAGAGCTGTAAATTACAAGACAGCTGTTCGTCAGTCTTCATCCGATTCGTTTTCATGTTCTGTGATATGTGGTGGAGTATGAGGTGTGTCATTTTCTAATGTTTGATCTAAGGCCGTAAATTAAGAGAGTGCGGAGATAACGAGACGATGTGTGTGTGAGTCTGTCTGTGTGCGTGTGTGTTTGCCAGACTCTTCAGTCTTCACTGCTCCACCACCTGTTCCATGTAAATAGCTCCATATGTGTGGTGGAAAGGCTTTATGTGGCTCATGGGAGACATTCTGGACACCGTGATCACCTCATTGGTCATCAGTACCCCAGATACAAACACTGACATCACTCCTAACAAAGGACAGACAAAGAAAGACTTCTAAAGCTTGAAACATTAGCAAAACTTGGAAATTACCCTTATGTTTCACAGCAACCTTAAACTTGGCATCACAAGCTTCAAATTTATTTGCCTGTTGACTGCCTACTTATGGCTGTTTTTCATTTTGTTATGTTAAGGATGGGACGCTAAAATGCTGTAACAATACAACACAGCTGTGTTCAAGGTCTTAAGTGCTAACGATGTATGGTATCCCACACATTGCAATTATTTCAATCTTTAAAGATTCATCAACAACATAAAAGACAATAAACAGAAAAACCCAGTGAAACTTTCAAAATAAATTGGATTAAACTTGCCTTTAGGGTTAGGATTAGGGTTAAGGTAATGGTTAGGATACCAAAAGTTAAAAGCTGAAAACCCGACCTGCAAAACCTGATTCCAAACATTTAATAAAGCTGAGTAAACACTGCTTACAGGAAAAAAAGCTTGGCCTCCATGAAAACATTGTAATGCAGCAAGCATGGCTTATGTAGCTCTATGAGCTGCATAAGCTACACAGATAATGTAGCTTGAGGCTAACATAGCTACAAGCTAATGTAGCAATGTCGCTTATGTAGCGAAAGCCAAACTCACAAAACAGCTACATGAGCTACATATCTACATTATTTATGAAGCTGAGTTAGCCTTAGCTACATTTGCTAAAGCTCACATTTCCAAAGATCCTGTTGCTAAAGTTAAGCTCAAAAAGTAGCTATGTAGGCTACCTAGATGCATTATCTACATTGCTTAGTTGGCTTTAGCTACATTTGCCAAAGCTCACATTGCTAAAGCTAAGTTAGCTATAGCTAGAAAACACAGATATATAACAAATGAAGCCTAGTAGCTGACATAAGTACAAGCACAAAGCAGCTATGTAAGCTAGGTTGAAGCCTTATCTACGTAGCTATATTAGCTTTGCCAATGTTTGCTAGTGAGGAAGTAGTTGTATGACGATAGATAGGATTACATCATTACAAATATTTTTGTTTAAAAAGTAGCTTTAATGTCTATCGCTGTTTTTAAAACTCTTCCCAAAGGAAAAAATAAATAGCATTGAGCCACTTCCTAGCTTACTTCTCCCCCTGGAGGTGGCTGAATGTAAACATTTTCTTTTGACTGTATTGTTCAATAGGAGAGGTAAATGTGATAAATTAAGAGATTTTAGGTATTAGACTGACATTTAAAACAATACATTTTAAAGCCTGTTACCAAACATCAGACAACAGCTGGTGTCAGCTGGTGTCGCAAAACCACCACAACAACAGCTCTTGTATTTCCTGTTTTGGTATAACTCACATCCTTTAAACAAGGAATATAGCACTGGAACAGCAGTTAAACTCAGTATGGCACTAGAATAGTGGTCATATTATAAGTGGATGAATAATTCACTTCACTTCATCATTCCAGACAAATCTAGACTTGCTTAGAGATAAGCTTAGAGATATATTTTGTTCATATTGGTACTCCTACACACAAACACTCACACGAGGCGCCAGCTTGACAAGATTTGGATCCTGTGTTAACAGTTTGAAAAAACTGGTGTAACAGGTATGCCACTGCACATCTGTACAAACTGACGTGACTGTGAGCTAGAACAACCTGATAATCAGGTAATCGGCAGATATAGACAACGTGTGAAGCACTTTCTTCACAGTGATGGTATCATAGCGTGATTCCATGTGTCAAAGGGTTTGCTTGTTTCTGTGGTCGAGGCATGTCTCGGCTGATGTGATGATGATCATTATTGACAAACCAACAGGATGTACGTGTCTGGTCCTGGTTAGAAAGTGAAAATCACATGTTTGTGCCTCACAGCTCATTAAATATTCAGGTAATGTGATACTTTCACTCATATTTACATGGATAAGGAGTTGGGGGGGGGGGGCAATCTAGTACTTCTTGGAGTCAGCTGAATAATTATATAAAGATATGTGAGTTACATTAAACATGTGAGCAACATGTCCAACTCAGCTACAGATTAACACTGGAATTTTGTTTTTTATGTTTTGGAAAATTGTGCTGAAAGTGACTGGAGTCAAATGTTCCTACTCAACCCACAGAGGGGCTTAATTGTAACATCATTTGCAAGACTTGCCAGAAATGTCAGTCAATTCAAGTAATTTAATACAGCTCTCATTATGCCTTAAGAAGATAATTATTGTGGATCTATGATAGATAATTCGGCTATTTGCATGTATATTATGGAAAGACAACATAGATGACTATTGTGCATGCATGGATGCAACCTTTTTACTGATATAATATGTAAGAAAATAAATATTCTAGAGAAAATGCATATACATCAGGATAAAGTATTAAAATGTATCTTAAAAATGAATCTTCTTATTATCATATTATTAAATGATGTGGTTTTTTATATAACATGCATATTTTACAGTGCTTAACAAATTTATTAGGCCACCTGTCATATTTGTTTCAGAGACCATCCAGCATCATGAAGTGCTTTAATGCAGACTCTTTCATTTTCAGTGAGCTCTCCATGTTTTACCATTTTGAACAGGAATGAGGAATTTCAAACTGAATTCACCCAAATTTGAGCCGGCTCACTGGGTTTCTCTGAGAAGTCAGAAATGAACCAAGCATAACATTCAACCACTAAAACTATTATTTCTCTTCAGGAATGCAAGTCAATAACTATAATTTGATAATTAATCAAGAAATATTAATGTGATTTACTATTTTTTCAGTTTTTTTGTCAATCAGTAAATTTGAAAATTCATGGATAACAATGATAATTCTATTTTAGCACTAAAAATATCAGTTGGGTTAAAGAGCTTCTACATATTGGTGTATTAGCTGTTGCAGAAACATAAAAAATGATTTTGGTAATTACCAATGCTGTTAATTTAGGGCAGCTGTAGCATAAACCTTACTTTGGTTAGGGTTAGAGTGGTCTAATAAATTTGTTAAGCACTATATATTATGCTGTCACCTTCCTAAAGCAATGGCGTAAATCATTTTTTGACAAACATGATTTTTTTTTTTGCCTCAGTCAGCTCTTCATGATGCTGGCCACCTCTGGTAGAATTACCAACACCCTCAGATGAACAGATCATGTGATCCTACCCTTGTAGTAAAGTGGCTTAAGACAAGAGTTTGACTTCAGCCACGTTATCAGCTTTTCAAGATGGCAGCTGAAGAGATTCTACCTAGCTTGTGAAGTTATTGCCATGGTGCAGGACTGGTTTCATATTGGTAAATAATGATTTAATATTATATAGGCTAGGCTATAAATGTTACATAGTTATTTGTCATTTTAGTTAGAAATGAAGCCAACAGTTACTGATAATTAGCGAAGAGTGGTGAGGCTCCAGAATCTGTGGCTGCAATGAATGTTTTTTTTAATTATCACACATTTATGACCATACCGGTGTTAATTTTGTCAACTAAAATTATGACTAACAGTTCTCCCCCCTGACATCAGTGTTTGATGTGGTCCATTCACGTAGGCTAGGTGAAATCTGTAATGCACTCAAATATTATATATATTTATGCACATTCTCTCTCATAGGGGAAATATTTGAGTGGTGTAGCCACTAAAAAAAAACAAAAATGTATAAGAAAGTTGAAATTCTGTTGGTTTTAAACTGTAAATGTGTATGATTTAGGCTCACCCGGTCCCAAAGACAGACAGCTATTAAAGAGCAATCACAGGATCGATTCCTTGTGCTGCTGTTTGGTGGCGCTGTTTGGTGCATGTCCTCCCCTCACACTCTCTCTCCCAATGTTTCCTGTCTTTCTTCATCCTATCCAAAATAAAGGCAAGAATGCCCCAAAATTATTTTTTAAGAGCAATGCGGAAGAGAGACAGAAGTTAAATGAACGTTGAACAGGAGCGAAGTAGTGAAGAGAGTTGGCACAAACAGTGCCCTCTAGTGGATGATTTTTTTTGCCATCCAGCCCAATACACAATTTGTTACAAAACTGCATGATGGGGTAGACAGTTGTGATTGTAACATTAAAAACATACAGATACATTAACAGAGCTACTAGTTTACCTGTACAGATGTTTCTCTCTTTTTTTTGGATGGATATGATTCTTACCCCTTCTCTTTCCTCTCTTTTTACTCTTAATTCCAGGACATGTTTTTTTTTTTGTTCATCTCATGGAGTCTAATTTCATTAAGGAAATTAACAACTCTTCTAAGAGTCCCTCTTTTTTTTTATTAACAAGGCCAATCATTGATGCTAATTTTGTCAGTCAATTAACTGACAAGGATATAATACCTGTCTGTATATAATTCTCTGCATAATTAAAGCAAATCTTAAATGACATTTAATCGTCACAGTGTGTCTATATGTTGATCCTCCTTCACATGAGTTGTCAAGCATGTTAGTATCACTTTGAGTTATTGTGTGTGTACTTGTTTGCACAAATGTGTGTGTCTAAGATATGCGTCTCAGCATGGCTTCAAGTCTCCCACTTAGCTTTGTAATTACCTTTTTCCAGCTATGATGCTTAATTGGAGAACTAGAAAATTACTGCTCTAACACACATGCACATACACATGCCAACTGTCTCTCAGAGTGAGATTGGGAATCTTAATAGTTTTCTTAATTAATTTAAAGCTCTACAGTCACATTTATTTGTATTTATCTGTTAGGATTTTCCATTTCGTATTTGCTGAAAGTGGTCCTTTGTGCATATTGTAAGCCTCTGAGAAAGAGAAGCGACACTTTGACAGCCTGCTTGTTCTGTTGTTGAAACGCACACATACATTAAAAAGTCTCATTGTTCATGCAGACCCACAAGAGGTAACACTAAATGAGTGAGGAAGTTTTAATTGAATGTGAAAAATGGAAATTCATTTTCATTTTAATTGTACAGGTTTTTATTTGTCAATGGGACAAAATACAATTTCACACTATATTATGACGTTTTATAGCTTGTAAAAGTGACTTACCGGTACTCCTAACTAAGATTATAGGCTTAAAAAAGACAAGATCTTCAGCCTCCTTAAGAAAGCAAATAACACATTCACCACTCACTTGGTGATTATTGGGACCCATACAAGTTAGTAATATGTTCTTTTTGGAATAATTTAAAGCACTTTTACATGATTGTGCAGATTGCTTAATTCCCATTGGTCACTAAAGGTATTTTACCCTGATTGGATTCCACCAGTGGTAAATAAAACTGATGACATAATTGGAGAGGCACACACCTCTTTATAGAAGGCCACACAGCTGACAATGCATATCAGAGCAAAAATCAAGCCATGAGGTCAAAGGAGCTTCCTGCAGAGCTCAGAGACAGGATTGCTGAAAGACACAGATCTGGGGAAGGCTTCAAAAAAAAGTCTGCTACTGTGAAGGTTCCCACGGGCACAATGACCTCCCTAATTCTCAAATGAAATAAGTCTGGCACAATGAGGTCTCTTCCAAGACCTGGCCAAACTGAGCAACCAGGGGAGGAAGGCCTTAGTAAGAGAAGTGACAAAGAACATGATGGTCACTCTGACTGAGCTCCAGAGATCCTGTGAGGAGATGGGACAAAGTTCAAGAAGGACAACCATCACTGCAGCCCTCCACTGATCTGGGCTTTATGAAACATGAAAGTGAGCATGGAATCTGTAAAAAAACAGAGTGAAAGTTCAAACTTTTTTGCAAAGGGTCTCAATACTCAATGTGATTTTTAGTTTTTCATTTTTTATCAATTTGCAAAAAAAAAAAAAAAAAAAAAAAAAATCTGTTCTCACTTTGTTATTGTGGGGTACTGAGTGTAGATTAATGAGAATAAAAATGATTTTTTAAACTGCAGCATCAGGCTAAACTGGCATGCCAGATGGATGTGTTTCATACATCCATCTGGTAAAACACTCATGCACAGTATTTGGGAAAGGGCAGAGCCTTTGGAAAAAAAAAAACTCGTAGGGTGATTGGATAAACATTCTGTCACATCTTTACGGGCCAATCAGAGCAACAAAACGTGACGTAGCTGATACCGAGCTGCGCCCCTACAGAAGTAGTAAACTCCATAGAGAACTGCATAATGCGAGCCATGGCGACTGTAGACATGTCAGTACACAACTTTTGTTGTTTTTTAAAGGACAAAACTCACTGCTGTTCTTTGTTCTTCTTTTAAAGAAGAAATGTCTGCAACTTCTGATAAAACTGATGCTTTAGCAGCATCCATGCTAAGCTCTTCCACCATAACAGCACCGGCCTCTTGTTGCTGCTTGCTAACGTCACGACTCCGTCACGCCTGAATCTGCTGCCTGTTGACCCTGATTGGTCCTGTCACTTTTTAACTGGGCCCAAACGGTTCAGATGGTTAGCAGCCTGATGCTAATCTTACAAAGCAGATGGATAGCGGCTACGTCACGTGTTTTGTTGCTCTGATTGGCCCGTAGAGATGTGACAGACAGAACGTTCATCCAATCACACTCCGAGGTTTTTTCAAATCCTCTGCCTTTTCTCAAACGTTTCCTATTGAAGCTTTTCCAGATGGATGTGTGAAACAAATCCATCTGGCGTGTCAGGTTATCAGGCTGCAACATAAATTTAATGTATAAAAGTGAAGGGGCTCTGATAGTACGGCTCCGTCTAATTTCTGAAAGGCCCTCTGTGATGACAAACCCGAACATGTAGTTGACGCATGTTTCCAGAATAAAACGCCACAGTCCGTGATCTTCCTTTTGAGGACTTTACTGGAAGGTTTTGTAACATAACAAACAAAATTACTGTACAGTAAATAAAACAAAACCTCAGTTAAACACTGTAAACACGTACAAAAACTACTGTGCTCTCCAGGTTCCATAGCTGCACAAAACAAGTTGACAACGCATGCGTGTCACATTACATGTCTCGTCCAATAGGAGAGCTGCAGCAACTATCAGCTACAAATAAACATTTAGAATAACATTATAGGACAGTTTAAAGTCTCCAAATTCTAATCAGGTCAGATTAAACAACATATTCTGTAGTGCACAAAGGGCTCTAACAGGCTCTGAATACTTTCTGAATTTACTTATACAATCACTTTAAAAATTAGATCAAAATCAACATTTTGTGTCAAAATACTTTGCAAATAGCCACATAATAACAATCTATTTGCCTTTTTTTAGAAAGAATAATATCTCATGACTACATTTTACAACAACCAGGCCCTTATCTACACCGCATGCAGAATTTTTCAGCAAGTTAGTATTTTGATGTTGATGTTGATGGAGCATTGTCCTGCATAAAAACCATGGCCTTCTTGAGTGATGCAGACTTGGTCTTGTACCACTGCTTGAAGAAAGTATCTTCCAAGGACCGGGCATAGTTTTAGGAGTTGTTTTTAAGTCCATCCTCAACTTGAAAATGTCCAACTAATTCATCTGTAATAATAGCTGCCCACACCAGTACCCCACCTCCACCTCGCTGTCGTCTGACTTGAAGTGGCTGCACCCATAGTGATCCAACCACGGGGCCCATCCAGCTGGTCCGTCAAGAGTCACTCTCATTTTATCTGTCATAAAACCATTGAAAAATCCATCTTCAGGTATTTCTTGGCCCAGTCTTGGCGTTTCAACTTATGGTTTGTTCAGTGCTGGTCTTATTTCAGCCTTCCTTACCTTGGCCAAGTCTCTGAGCACTGAACAACTCTCAGCTCTGGAAGATGGCAGCACTGGATGATTAAAGGTTTCTGATAGCCTCATGTTTATTTTTTCTTAGGTCTTTAGCAGTTAATTTCCATCTCCACACATTTCTTGCAACCCTGATGGATATTTGCAACAAAACTTTTGATTGTTTGGTGATCACGCTTCAATAGCTTTCCTATTTCAAGTGTGCTGCATCCCTCTAGAAGGGATTTTACAATTTATGACATATCAGAGTCTGTTAAATCTCTTTTTTGGCCCATTTTGTCTGAGGTACAGAGGTTGCCTAATAATTCTGCACACCTTCTTATTGGGTGGTGATCACTTTAGGCCACTTCCTCCCACATTACACCAATAAACATCATCTGATAATGCTTCACTCCAATAAGCATTCCAGTTTATAGAGCTTGGAGTTGGAAAATATGCATAAAAATGGTGACAATATCAAAATAGTCACTTGCCTAATAATTCTGCAATTGGTGTACGGTCATTCTCACAGTAGGTATTATTGTTTTGTACCATGGCTGGGTGCAACTGCCTCCTCCTTGCTGTCTAACACACTTACATAGGCACACAGTCTGATACAGTAGATGGTGGTATACAAAGAAATGACAACCATGCAACAACTTAGGCTGACATTTGTTTATGCTCTGTGCAAACAATAGAGTCCATCCTGCAGCCTACTATGGATGTTTTTACATACAACCCTCTTCCCACTTCCACATCCACGGTCCCGCTCAGAGGATGAAATAGGCCTGTGCTACCCATTTAGTGAGGAGACACGAGCCATGTAGAACTGACTTTACAGCCGTATACACTGACATGTAGCCTGCATTCTCCTGTGTGTCATGCAAGTCCACATGGATCATGCTAGAGACCACCTCTTGATGCAGACTCAGGTACAGTGCCTGAGTGCAGTACACTTGTGTTTGCACTGATCAAATCAGTGATCTTGCTCAAGGGTACTCTACTTATGCTAATGGAGTGAACTGGAACTTCTCCAGCTGTCAGACTTATTTCCAGACTCAGGCTGACTTTAACTTGTGACCCTCTAGATTCCAACCAAACTCTTTACAGACTGAGTTTCTACTTCCCCTGAGAATAGCGATATATTTATTAAATACATTTTGGTGCTTTTTATGCCTTTATTTAAAGAGAAGGTATGGTGCGTAGCCTAACCACTTGGCCATCTGCACCCAAATGCAACATTTTTCTTTTTTTATGATATATTTTTGGGCTTTTTATGCCTTTATTTAGAGAGGAGGACAGTAGGTAGAGGTGGAAACAGCTAGAGATTAGGCAGATTGAGGGAGAGACGGGAGCTGCAGGCCGAACCTGAACCCAGGCTGCTCACATACATGGGGCGTGATCTTAGTGGGTAGGCCATCTGCGCCTGGATACAACATTTTTCTTACATTAAGATATATTTTGACGATTCTTGTTCCCTTATTCAGAGAGGAAGACAGTGAATAGTCAGAAACAGGGATCAGACTGTAGGGGGGAGACACGGGGAAAGGAGCCCTGAACCTGGGCCGCCTCAATACAAAGAGTAGGACCTTACCACTAGGCCATTTGCGTCCCACATTGGTGAACTTAAAGTCAGACTTGGGTCCAAGTCCTGGACACAAATACAGCATCACAGACCCTGTGTAATCACAGCCTCAAGTTCATCCAGGCATCTAACTTTAATTAGGAGTGTTGGAAATTAGTGGTTGACTAAATGATCTGTAATTTTGCCAAGACATATGCTTTGTCTGCAGTCAGCTCTTTTACTTCCAACCTCAGTGCTATCATTCTTTCCTCTATCTGTAAAGCTTTCTTGCATGATCATTTTTTTAGCTCTCAGTGATATACTCCCCTTCCATCTCGTTTGTCTTTATCATTTCATGCCTGTCTCTTTTTAAAAAAAACTGAATTTGAAAGAAACTTTCAAGGAGTCAATGTGAAGTGATTCTTACCTATAACCCATCAATGGTATAATGTGGCAAAACACAGAGACTGATTCCGATTAAAGTGTAAGTTCTTACTCTGAAACACTATGACAGACTCAAGGATGAGTGTTGATTTGCTCATTTTGCAGTGCAGACTTAAGGAATAAAGAGGAACAGGAGTGAGAAGTAAGACAGAAAGAGGAGCATCAACTGACAAAAGTCATAAAAATCAAATTTATTTCACTTAAAATTTCTGAGAGTGTCACTTTATAACGGGCTGTGACAGTAAAGGACTCTCATGTGCATTAAAAGAGGAGTCAAAGTTAATAAATTCAAAGCTATAGGAAGCAAAAAAGACCTTTATATAGAGGAAAGGCCAGATTTGATAGGGTAGCTGGTTTCTGTGGTGACCCAAACATGTTCTTTCATTTACTCTCTCCTGTTACTTTATACCAAACTTCAGGTTGTGTGTAAATCTCTGTGTGTTTGTGTGTGAGAGAACGCAGAGATACACACAGACCTGATGTGTGATTGCGGCCATGGTTGAGGCCATTCCTCATCTGTGAGTGTGTGTGTGTGTGTGTGTGTGTGTGTGTGTGTGTGTATGTAATTTTGTGACAAGAAAGACACAGATTATTGCACATGAAATGTTATTCATACAAAGCAGCTCTAGCGTGACTATCCCCCTGCTACAGCACTCAACAGCCTATTGGAGAAACACAACAGAACAAATCTGAGCGAAAATACTAGTCTGCAAAATCACAAGGGAGATTCTCTCTCACCTCTCTACAATTTTGGTTCTTTTTTTAAGAGGGAGGTTCTTGGAGATGGCAGTGAAAGTACTTTTCAATTCAAAGGAGGAGTTCTTCTGTTTGTTTATTTGTTAAAGAATTGTAGAGTATCATCTGCATATATACTCAACTCATAATCTGCAAACACTGTATTAGTTTGCTCAGTGATTAACAACTGACTGTTTTTGTGAGGGAATATCAATCAAAGTCAGAAATAAATCATATTTAAAGCACTACTTGTGTTTTAAACTCTTTTTAACATGGACAAAATCACTCATTGGTTACTGAAGCATATTTTTGAAGCCCATTGACAGCAGTCACCATACTGAAATGCATCCTCAAACCAACTTTTGGTAAACCTTGCAAACGAAGTGCAACTAAGGCTGATCTTTGAAGCTAACTGTGTAACTTTCAGAGGGAGTTTGCTGATTATCATTTGGCTATTTTTTTAAAAATCTGAAGATCAATAAAAATTTTCTATTTAAACTCTAAATGTAAACATTGATGTATATGACAAGGATAACTTTTAAACCCCTGCCACTTCTTTTCCTTTGAAAGCCTCGCTTTGACACTTCTAATGATGCTATCCATGCCTTTTAAGCTCTTAAAGGGATACTTCAACATTTTGGCAAATTCACCCATTGCCATAATTCCTATAGTCTTAGTAATAGGTTCGTTACCTTCAGTTGTCATTGCAAGCTATTTTTAGATCGCCGCTGCCGAGTTCGGACCTGCTGTGCCAACTCAATTTAAGCAGACGGTATTCCGGCTTTCCCTCATCAAACTCATCAAATGCACAATCCAACAACTCCAAAACGCTCTCATGGACACGTTGTGACCTGCACATTCACCACGCTATGAAATAATCGATTTTCAGATGTCTTTTATGTTATTGAAGGCAAAATTATAACATTCAAATCACTGTTCTGCTTGACAGACTCTCTTTCACAAAAATGCATTTTTCTCAGCTTTCTAGAAAAAAGTGGTCTTTTTGGTGAAACTAGCCTCTATTGAACTTCAGATAAATCAAGAACGGAACAAGGTACAGACAAACATTTTTTTCCATGATGAAATAGAGAGATTCTTCTTTCATTTGAGCTATTTGGTGTTTTCAGAATCATAGTACAAAATATTCTGTGGATCTTGAAAGATGACTCAAAATGGCCAAAAACGCTGGCACAAGGCACTTTCCATTTTATAAAAGGGCTGGCACTCAGTGAGTTAAGAATTACCCAGAGACAAAAGGAATATTTACAGAGATTTACAAATGACCCAAAACAAAGAAAAATCAATATTTTCACACACACATTAAAATTTGGAGGCCAAAAAAGGGCTACAGTGCTGTGGTCAGAAAGGCCTCCAGAGTGTCTGCAGGCTGCTGTATTTGATTGCCCTTGATTAGGCCTGAGGGTCCATCCTGAGCGTGCTCTCCCACCCTCAGCCAGCCCCACTCCGCCAGCCGATCACTGATCCCCACCTGAGGGCCAACAAAGAGCCACACAGGAAACACAGAGCTCTCCCAGACACAAAAAGAAGGATCTGGGTAATGGACAGAGCACTAACTCAACATGGAAACGAATTCCAAGCTCAACAAAATACAACAGCAATGCGTCACAGCCCAGGCTGTAACAAAAAGGCTGAAAATGTGTACTTTCTGCTGTAAAGATGGTGCTCATGGGACTTCAGGAGGTTTTGCAGCAAGCCTCATGTAGACACTTGAGTAACTGCATCTTTTGCTCCCGTAGGTCTGCTTTATTTCTAAGTTGTCTTCTTTACCTCCAAATATCACATACATACAACAAGTGAACCGTAATCTGTTAGCAAAATACATTGTGGAGCAAATCACTCCCTCCTCTCCCTCCTCTACCCGCGCTTCAGTTCGGCTCTGGCTCATCCCAGAAGTGCCACTCTTTTCTGTTACATTGGTGATACACTGCAGGTCTATTTTCTGCGCTGGCCGCTTCCAAACCACTGTGATCCATGTAGAGGAGATCGATCCAAACAGCTGAAAAAGGATCCAGTCAACTTTAAAATAAAACACAATGCACAGACTCAAGATCATTAATCATCAACATTGCACCTCATCCTACAGCACAAGCAAAAGGTCATCAAGAGGTCAGTGGGTTACAGAGCTGCAATGGTGCTACTGACGAGCATTTGAATTTATTTGTCACATTTATCCAGCGTCAGTTAGTTCTGCACCCTTTTGCCTTATAAAGATGCACAAGTAAGTCTGTTTGGCAGAAGTGAGATGTTTAGCCAAACTCCCTCCCATAATGGACTTTATTTTTCCTCCTACTATGTTACTAGAAGCCATTTCTTAAACATATTGATGCAAATGGGATTTCATAAGAGCTTGAAAGGCTGGTGCATCTCATGCAGTCGCTGAAGTGTACTTTGTGTGTCTGCATGATACGCACAGGGCTGTGAAAAGCATCAGTATTTGACACTTGGGAGTAAAAGAGTTGGAGTCGACCATCCTGGTTTTCATGTAGATCTGATATGGAGGGCTTACAGTGCTGTGTCAATTATGTGTTTTGAACTAGTGATAACAACAGATCCTGACTTAAAGAAGATTCATTTCAGAACTGTTATAAACAGGAAGGGACATTTCTTAGTTTTTTGACAGCGGATATTAAATATAAAGTAGAGGTAAACATCTGTAACTCAACTGTAGGTAACACATCTGTAGGCTACAAGCACTCCTGGCTCCCATAGTGATTCATTATATGTTTCCTCGCTGCATTATATTGCATCTTTGCTTCCTCTAGTCTTTGTGCCGTCTTCTTTCTTCTCTCACCGTCAAACATATCTCTCCCTGGCTCGCATTGTTCTAGGTCCTTATCCACATTTCTGTTTTCAAGCTTGTTTTCCCTCACTTGGTTTTCCTCCCTCTTCCTTGTCGTGTTCTCTGATTTCTCCTCTCTGCTGTTCTGGTTTTGTCTGTGTAATCTTTGTGATCTCTATCTGAGTTGTTTATAACTCCTAAATGTGCCACTTCGCTACCCGGACTCATTTTCCCTGAGTAGCAGCGCAGAGAGAAACGTATTCATGGCGCTTCGGCACACTTATCTTTTATTTCCCTCTAGATTATTTTTTTATGGCACTTCAGCATTGTCAGATGTTATATGGGGAGAAGTGATAGGTAAAATGGGGGAACAGTTTCCTCTGTATTTCCCCCTGTGGTGATGTTTTAAAGCTGTGGTTACATCTTTTACTGTGTCTCCTACTTTTCTATCCTGAAAGGCCTCTTAGATTTCATATTCAGAATAAAAGCAATCTCTTTTTTGTATAGAAAATTCAATAAGTATTTTATTGGTTATCCGACCATAACAGTGACTCTTAGCTGCTTGAAAAAAATGTGAAGCACAACCTTGCATGGCTCATTGCTCAGATGAAATTCTGGTAATATATTGGTGCAATAAGAGAGGCCAAACTGCACACAACATTCCTTTAAATAATAGAAATTTAAATGGTGTTTTTTTCCTCCCTCCCTGTCTTTCTCTCTAAGCAAAGTCCTTGAACGCTTACAAAACAAGAGGTGGTTGCTTAGCAATATGTAAGTTGTAACTTTTTGGTTGGCACTTCGATTTAAAATCATGCCTATTTTCTGAATCTGTGTCAGAAGTACAGAAAACAACCTTTTTATGACTTTTATTTCCATATTGATGCATATAGAGGTGGCTCAGTCATATAGAACAAGCTTTACAGTCTATATGGGCAATACATTTGAGGCCCCATTATTGCATGGATGAATATTAAAGGGCTTTTTCACATTTTGATTTCCGTAAGAAGCTTTAGAAGTCTTCTTTCTCTGCGGCAATCCTCCATAGCTCAATGCATATAAGGGAAACATCTTTACAGCACAGATATGAACCATATTTCAGTCTCACACTATAGCCTTGTATTTGAAAAGAGAAGACAGACAGCTCAAAGAATGGCCTCTGTAGTCTGCCTTTGACGCTTATGACGCCGCCGACTTTTTAACCCCAACTTCCATTGGATGAAGGAGCCCCCCATCGCCGCCCGTCTCCTCTTCCCATTCGCTCTCCTCGGCTTCAATCAAACTTGTCACCGCACCCTTACTCTCTTTCTCTGTCTCATTACCTCTCTGTATCCCCCCTCCTTCACACAGCCACACAATGCCTTTCTTTTCTCTCTCCCAATGCCTGCGGTCATTTCCAGTTGGTGATTGAACCGACTCTCTAAGCTGGTGTGTGTTTGAAACAGGAGGAGTGGGAAAGAGAGCAAGATCCAGTGAAGAGGACAAGGCAATAGAGAGTAACAGGATGAGAGAGGGGGGTGTACAGATAGATATTGCCTTGATGTTGATCCTACCCTACTGACCTTGCATCTACCTGGTGTCTTATTCTTAGCTGCCTCATTTCGGCCTCACCAGAACTAATTAGTCAAATTCTCCATTTAAAAATGTTGCCCAATTATCCTAAAATGTGGAATAAGCTGCACACCAGCCTTATAAATATACAGCTTTTTTTTTTTGCAGTGCTCTTTCTCTGAATATCTCAGTCTTTCTCTCCTTACCTCAGCTGTCTAGTATCGCCCCTTCTCCTCCTTATATCCCCTCTTCTACCGTGTAATTTGAGAGGGAACATGGTGGAAAAATCCCCCAGTACTCTGACCCACCGTTGAACCTTTGCTTGCTTTGACAGATTGCTGCAACATGAGCCTTTCATTTCATGGAGGGAAAAAGGGTCTCTCTCCCCGTTTTTTAATGTGTTGTGTCTTTCACCACAAATAGAAAAAGGATCAAGTCCACTGCTATTAACGTGTGTGATATGTGTGCATTGTGTGTGTTTGTCCACCTCGGTGCCACTGATGTATATAATGATTGTGTATCTGTTTGGGGCCCATTTGAGAGATAAGGGTAGCCCGAGCAGAGATAAGGGGCCGCGTAGAAAGAGGCTTTGTTTTGGCCAGACGTGGTGAGAGGTGTCGCAGACAGTTAGAATGATTCATTTGATCACACTTTAAACACCTCCCACTGAGAAAGAGCACTCTGAAACACACTTCACATGGAAGCCTGATGAGCTTTTGTATCAGGGTCAGCATGTTTGACTGAGAGCAATTGTCCAAAATATAAAAGAGACAATAAAGACTCTAATTTTATCAAAGAAAACCTCAAACAAGTTGATATTCACAGACTTGTTGGCATCTTTTATTAAGTTTTCTTATGAGATTTCTTATCAGTGATCTATTGTTATACTTCATTTATTTATTTATTTAGTTGACACTGTTAAAGTTGGTGGCATGGCCAGAGAAGTCTCTTTTTGACCAAAATTTATGGAAAAGAAAAAGAAACCATCAATATGATCCATTTATTTATGAATAGGGATAAGGATCGATGTTTCTGGTGTTGGCAACCTGTGTGTTGTGCCCAGGTTGTTCCTTACAAAAGCTGACTTTTTTGTAAGTGGCACCCCTGAGCCTTTTAGCCACACCCACCAACAAAAGCCATATTACTCATCTGAATTCTCACAGGGCATTTCAAGTCTTGACCCTCGACATTTGTGAAGAGTTTCAGTTAAGTTGGACCATGCATGGCTTAGTTGTTGGCAACTTCCTGTTTCCTGAAACATATGCAAACATTAGCCACACCCTCTGAATTTTGTATACAAGCTAAACAATTTTTCTTCACCCAGGTTTTTTGTAGTTGTTAAAAAAAATAAGCTTGATTAGGTTTATGGGTTTATGAGGTGAATAAAATATGGGGTTGAAACTGTAAAAGGTGTACAGCCTTGACCAAGCTTTCCTGCGTAGATCATGGACGAAAGTATATGCACCCCTGGAATTTCTCCAGAAAATACACCATTTCTCCCAGAAATTGTTGCAATTGCAAATGTTTTTGGCAAACACATATTTATTTCATTTATGTGCATTGGAACAACACAAAAAAAGCAGAAGAAAAAAGCCAAAATTGACAGAATTTTGCACAAAACTTAAAAATTGGCTGGACAAAATTATTGGCACCCTTTTAAAACTGTGGGTAAATCATTTTATTTCAAGCATGTGATGCTCATTAAACTCACCTGTGGCAGTAACAGGTGCTGGTAATCTAGAAATCACACCTGAAGCCAGTTAGAATGTCTAAAAGTTGACTCAGCCTTTGTGTTTTGCCCGTGTGCGTCACATCGAACATGGAGAAGAGAAAGAAGAGACGAGAATTGTCTGAGGACTTAGGAAGCAAAATTGTGGAAAAATATGAACAATCTCAAGGTTCTCCATCTCCAGAGATCTTGAAGTTCCTTTGTCCACTGTGCGTAATATAATCAAGAAGTTTATAACGCATGGAGCTGTGGCTGATCTCCCTGGACGTGGACAGAAGAGAAAAACTAACAAAAGAATGCAACGCAGGATAGTTGGAATGGTGGATAAACATCCTCAGTCAACTTCCACACAAATTCAGGCTGTCCTGCAGACTCGGGGTGCAAAAGTGTCAGCTCAGACCGTACGTCATCATCTGTATGAGATGAAGTGCTATGGCAGGAGACTGAGGAGAACCCCACTGCTGACAAAGAGACTGGAATTCGCAAAAATGTACCTGAGTAATCCTCAATCCTTCTGGGAGAACATTTTGTGGACAGATGAGACTAAGGTAGAGCTTTTTGGAAAAGCACATCATTCTACTGTTTACAGAAAACAGAATGAGGCCTACACAGAAAAGAACACAGTACCTACAGTCAAACATGGTAGAGGTTCAAAGATGTTTTGGGGTTATTTTGCTGCCTCTGGCACTGGGTACCTTGACTGTTTGCAAGGAAGAACTTCACAGTGCTTACAACCCCTGTAAGCACTCTTTAGTCAGCTTTCTAAAATGTTTTGTTTTGGTTTTGTAGGTCAGATTTTTTACTTTAGTTTCCTAACCCTTACCTTAACCCTTCCTCAGATGCTACCTGGAAGTTAAATCCAATTTTACTTTTAAAGTTTTGTTGTGTATGTCCCTCTGGATGGGTGCAGCATCTTACAGTAGTGGCCTGCTGGAGGGGGCGTCTGAGATCTGCAGTCTACAACAATTATTGGAACCATTTACTTTAGTTGATATCAATTTTTGTTATTGTCATTTTCAGCCTCCTATACTCTGTGGTGCTGATGAAATAACTAACCAAAATGCCCCAGGCACTTTTACCGTGAAATGCTGCCTTACATACATGTTACATAATTCTAGAGCTGTGAATTAAAAAACGTTTCTACACTTTGCAGATTTGGAGCAATCCCTGGACCTTTATGGATGTTTGGATGAGATCTTTTACCGGATATGGATCACAGGGACCTTCTCTGATGCAGCAGGACTGTTTTGTTGGAATATTACGATCAAGAGAGTGCGCTAGATCTCCAGATGGTAAGCTTAATAATGCTCCACATTTTTGTTTGTTTGTTAGTGATCTACTTTTGATTGTGGCTGCTGTCTTGGCTGGATCTTGAGTTGGTTGGATTCACAAGAATCGCTATCTAAGTGATGGTCTGATGCTTTTTCACAGTGGTTTTATGAATGATCATGACATTAAGAGGAAAAAGCCTAGGGGTGGATGGGATAAATCTCCAATATGGTCATCCACAGAGTGAAATCCACAAAGGCCTTTTTTATTGTTAACCTTTGGTTTAAGAAACAGGATGAAAATGACTTTTGGATGATGATGTGGATATCTTGAGTTGATCTAGCTGGCAACAAAAGCTGAACTTATAACCCTGCTGAATTTTGCCATGATGCACTGAAAGTCTTGGCTCAAGCGAGAGTTTGTCTAACTGGAGGTAGCTGCTGTGAAAGGCTGCTCTCTGATTCAGCACATGCTTACTCCATTTCAGGTAAAGTTTATTCTTAACAAAGAAGAAATACATCTGGGGCAAAGGAGATGAGCTGGATTTGAATGAGTGTGATTTAAGAGGGATCAAATCATTTTCTATGAAGGTTTCCATACTAAGAAATATGTTTAGTATTTCAACAGTGCAGTCTTGTTTGGTTGGATTAAAGATCTATTTAATTATCTGACCTCTCACCAAAAGATGCCCCCAAACCAAACTTCAATCTAGCGCTTGTCATTACGTTAAATAACCTGGTTTTCAGAAGTGTTTTTAATCATAATTATCATCACTTGGAATGAAATGCAGTAAAAGGGCAGAGTGAAGCATTTCCATTATTTGTGATGATAAGGCCCATTATAAATCCTTGTCATGCCAGGAAGAACATAACAGTCCTTTTGTTGTGGACAGAATGAAAGGTTATGGCGATTGAGAGTGAAATTAAAGGTTATAAATGAAATGGAGTATTTCCTGCATGAGGACATTTAGAAGATTGAGATTGTAATCATTACTGTTGTGCCTGACAAAGACTAAGACGGGTGCAGGGTCTATTGTGCGAGCTTAATGAAAAAGTAAGGACTTGACATTGCAAAGGTTAGACTTATGGCAGGAGTGAGTGAAGGAAAGGAAGGGGGTGTGGATGCAGATAGATGGATGGGATGAATGAAGGTGGAGGGGGTGGAGGTGATAGAGAGATGGGAGAGGAAATGGAGGGAGGAGGGGTGAGAGACAGCTGGAAGATCAGGGAGAGAGAAAAAGAGAGAGAGAGAGAGCTGGCAGGAAGACAAACCTGGACAGGTTGATCTGAGAGGTCTGAGGAAGGTCATTCATTTGACACAGTTGGCTGCCCCGTGCCAACCCTGACCTGTCTCTCTCTCTCTATGTCTCTCTGTCTCTCTGTCTCCTTACAGATTAACAGTTAAATGACACTCTGACAACAAGCCTCCGTCCTTTCCTCTATTTCTCTTTCCTCCTTTCATCCTGACCCCCTTACCTCCCATCCTCTGACTGGGCCCTTCGACTTGGTGACTTTTTTTTTTTTTTTTTTTAAGAAAAACAAATCAAATCAGACCATGCAAGTAGCTTGATCTGATACAAGGGGCAATGGATAAAGACTTAGGGCTGTTTGTGGCCAGGCATTTTTAATTAGCAGTGAGACTGGTGGCTATTCCTCTTAAAACCTGAAAAATGGGGTACCAATTATGCCATGTGCTTAAAATTACCTGTCCCACGTACAGAGGCTATTGCAAGAAAAGTGTTGGCCCAACATTGACAACCCAATGCCCACATTTAGCCAAATACAGCATGTTATAACCTGCTTTCTAATCCTTACTTCCAATTTTATCCAAAATCTTGTCTAACTGCATGAAAAGCACAACAAAAGATCTTCTTAAAAAAGATGAAAAATGGAGCCACCCTTTCTACAAAATATGGTAAAAGTGTCACCACTGTTAACCATTTCTGCACTCTTTCTTCCTGCTTTTTTATCATGCAACTCAACTTAATATAAAGCATTTTGTTGCCTTATACACAAAGAATCCCTGGTGTCATTTTCCACTAAGTGAGGCATAAATTGTATAATTTTTCATAAAACTCTGATACCAGATTTGCACTGATTGGCAGATTCTCAAACCAAGGTATGGTGCTGGTATTCAGACTGGAAAAGGATGGATCAACGCAGTACTAAGTACTTAGTGTAACTGAGGACATCTCGTCTTCTTTTTTCAACAAGTCTGATATATGCTTTTGCATTGAATCCAGTGGTGCTGTGGTGCCAAGGAGAAGTGGAAATGCTGACTGAATGACACTCAATGAAAAATTTCATAAATGTTCAGAAAGCCTCCTTCAAGTCAGCAAGAGCTGTCATGTCGTGATTCTGACAGCATTATGTCATTCTTATGCATACCCCTTCAAATAAAGTGGCACGTATCGCTTCTTTTTGCCCCTTTTAATCAATTCTTTGACCATTTTTGTACTTTTTTGCTACTTTTTTCATTTTTACCCTTTTCTTTCCACATTCTTCCCATTTTTGCCACTTCTTTTCACCTCTTCTAACCAATTTTGCCACTTTCCCCGCATTATTGCCTCTTTTTGTAATTTGTAAACCATTATTGCCACTTTTTGCCATTCATTTTTACAACTTTTTGCCCGTTGTATGCCATTTTTTGTATCTTGTAACATGTTTTGAAACGAACCCTTTTGTGCCAAGTTCCACCCAAATTTTCACACTTTTTTGCCACTCTTCAATGCTAACCCTTTTTTGCCATTTTCTTGCCATTTTTAACTTTTTTCGATATTCTTCCCATTTTCCTTTTCTTGTTGCCCCTTCTAACCAATTTTTGCAGCTTGTTCCCTGTTATTGCCCCTTTTTGCATCTTATAACCCATTGTTGACACTTAATTTACTTATTTTTACAACTTTTTGCACATTTTATGCCACATTATTATAATTTGTGCCACCTCTAACCCATATTTGCCACTTTCCTGCCACTTTTAAGCCTTTTTTCTGGCCACATTCTGCCCATTTTGGCCATTTTTTTAACCACTGTTAAGACATTTTTGAAATTCTTTGACCATTTTTGCTATATTTGAACATTTCTTTGCTGATTTTTGCACTTTGTTTTTTTTTTTTTTTTTTTTTTTTTTAGAATTTCTTCCACTTTTGGACACTAACCCTTTTTTGCCACTTCTTTTCTCTTCTTCTAACCATTTTTCTGCTTTCCCCAATTATTGCTACTTCTTGCAACCTATATCCCATTTTTTCCACTTTTCACACCTATTTTTAAAACTTTTCACCCATTTTATACCACTTTTTGCAGCTTGGGCCACCTTTTGACACAAACCCTTTATTGCTGAGATCCACACATTTTTTCACCCATTTTTTTTTTTTTTTTTATCACAAAGTGCCCAGTTTTACCATTTCTTTTTGCCCCTTCTTACCCATTTTTTTCTGCTTTTCCCCATTCTTGTCACTTTTAACTTATTTGTAGTACTATTTGCCATTTTTTTAACCACTGTTAACCCATTTTTGCAAGTCCTTGACAATTTTTGCCACTTTTTGCAATTTTTTGCAACTTCTCTTTGCCATTTTTCCCCATTTTTGCATCTTTTCAGAATTATCTAATTGTTTTCCTTTAGAGTTGTCTCAGTTTCTTCTACTCTCTTTTCTGGCATCCTGCTGTTTGTGTACATTATGGCCTACCTATGAAGTCTGACATTACTTTTAAATGGTTTATGTCAGCGTGCCCATCCACATTGTTACCAAAAAAACAAGCAATCTTGTGTTAAGGAAAGGGGTTTGCATTTTTAAAAAGGCTTTATTATGCTACAGGTTATTATTTAGGTTAAAAATGAAAATTGTAATCACAGCTTAAATTTACACTGGACCATGATTTTGCTGATCCCCATGGACCCCATTGGCTGGGCCCCAGAAAGCTCTCCTCCTATCACTTCTTTGTGAAGGAGCGTTACTATGAAACAGTTATGGCATGGAATTTTTTTCTTTTTCACAAGGCTGTTTTTATTTCCAACAAATAGTTCAACAATGGCTGGCAGACAAAAGTCTGGACTATTTTTGTTACATTATTCTGTACAGTGTGATTTGGTCTGTGATGTGGTTCACAAACAGAAAGGGCAAAGGGAAGTTCTGATACATAGAATTAGAATAGAAGCTGAACGTATAGAAAAGAAAATGAATTGAACAGAAAAGGTCACACTTGTTGACAGGCAAAGAGGGCATGTGTTAAATAAGACAGCCACAGAGTTTTTAAAGTAGAGGCAAACAACAAGATTTTAAAAAGACAGCAGAGCAACAAGTGAGAAGAATTTAAGCAAGAAAGAGAGGGGAGATGTTGAAGAGTTACTCTGATCCTGAAATACTGGGTTACCAAAAAGGTGAAAGACTGCAGAACGTCCTGACCTTCTTCAGACCTTCTTCTTAGTAGGTTTTTCACACAATGAACTATTACAGAGAGGAATATGATTAAGATAACACAATGGACTGATAGAGAGACAAAGGTTAGCTATTGTATCACATGGCACAGATGGGTTTAAATTATTCCTCCTTATGCCAGAGTCCATAATGTTCAAGTTTAAAGTTTCCATGAAAGGTTATGACACCCAGACCCTTTGGAGGTTGAAAGCTCACGCACTGTTGAATTGAATGTACTTGTGTGTAAATGTGTGTTTTTATGCGTCTAGTGAGTTGCACATCTGACATGCACTGAACCCTTAACCCCTCGCAGTGCAAATCGTTGGCTCAGGAAGTGCATTGCTTGGCAGGCATCTCAGGAAACGGCAGTGATGTGTGTATGCGTGGGTGTATGAGTGTGTAATTGCTAGGTGTGTGCAGTTTATGTTGGTTTGGATTTAGACGGCTTTTTGGCTCCAATATTTCAGAAATATCATCCAAAGGAAGCAACAACAAGCAGGGCTATGATTAAAATATTAAGAGGCATCAACATGTTGACCATTCTGCTACTTGTAACTTAATTTGCATGGAAGAGATACTTTTATAAAGATCTTAAGTGATACATTTCAGCAGTGAACGGTTAAATATTTGTTAGAATGGCTGGGGTGATAAATGCAGTTTCTTTTCAGTAGTCACTGCTCTACATCTGCATTGCTTCTGTTCATTTTATCCTTGCCCTCAGGCTCATTAAAACATGTCTGCATTTGTCGTGTGGAGAATCATTTGAATGGGGTCATGCTGGGGTTCATCACTAAAGCTTGAAAATCTAAAACGTCTCTGTTTATCTTTTGTGTCTCTAAGTGGGGTCAAAGGGTTTTCCTCAGGTAATGGCTTATGTAATAGATTACATTCCTACAGTAATCTTTGCAGCCTTGTTCACACTATAAATGTTTTTATGAGCCCCGGGCTTTGTACAGCACAAGTCTTTCATCTGTGAGGCTTTCAGCTGCGTGTTCGCTCTGCCAATGGGACATGCTGTTTAAGACTTGGCAGCCAGTCCGCAGCCTCAACACTAAATGGTTTGCAGCTGACTTCTTCGCACAGTGGCTTTCAAACTTTTCAAAATGTTCCTTGTTGCAGCCAAAGATGATTTTGTGGGGAAAGGTTGCTGACCTTTAACTGGGGGAGTGTGTCAGTCACTCTGCCCCATGTCAGACTCTGTGTAGCCTCTCTGAGCTTACTGGTGAGCTTATTGGATGTAACTTTACATTCAAGATTTTCTCCAATGAAATTTAACCTCCTTTGAGGAATGTTTAACTGGTTATGACACAGACTCAAATTAATACTGATCCATGACCTAAAAAGGGAAAAAGACCATCAGCAACAAGACTAATCATTACTTTGTGGTTATGTTTTTGTGTGGCTGTGTGGTCGCTGTGAGATAAAGTTATAATGAGGAATGACATGGGGGAAAGGAGCCACCTGGGCTGCCCAATTTAGGAAAAGAGGGCAGAAAAGATACCCGTGTACCAATTTAAATGGGCTGAAAAACCACAAAATAAAAGTCTACATGCTGAGAACAGAACCCGAACCATGACCCTAAAACCATAGCTAGTTGTGAGCACCCATTGCTTGACTGCCCATGTCTTGGGACCTGAGACCTTTTGTAGCTTTTCAGACCATTTCAATTGTTATCTCTTCTTTCCTTTAAAAACAAACAAACAAACAAAAGATAAACATCCTCCAGTACCAATGCACCCGAAAGCAGTTTCTCGATGCCCCTAGTAGGCGCAACTTCACAGCACCTTGAAATATCTGCCCATTTTAGGAACATAAACACTGGTCAACTGGGGCCCCACGAAAAAAACATTTTGCACCTTTAAAGAGAAATATAAAGAGCTAAGAACATAGGCTACATAAACATGGGCATCATCTCAGGGACATCACCCATTGGTTTCTGAAGCAGACCTTTGGAGCCTGTTGATCGCAGCTGCCATATTGGAAATTCTGTCTCAAACTGCTTTTCAGTCAAACAAGTACAAGGCGGAGAATTTTCAGGCAATATCCCTTCTAGCAACCAGCTACAATGCACCCAGCATCTAAGTCACATATTTCACTGTGAATAACTTAAATGTAGTGTTATATTTGTCAACTTTTACCATGACTAAAAATGTAAGTCGACTGCCTGTTTTTCCATGAGGAGGGCTTGGCCTGATGGAAAAATGATGGAAAGTAAGTTTAGTTTTTGTCTGGGAGACAAAAACCACAAAACGATTAGAAAGACTTTGTAGTAGATTGCTGGACTTTTAAATTCATGGCATTTCTTTACATATAAAATACGCCTATTTTTATCTGGTATTATAAATCAGTCTATGCTTAGTTTTACAATTTATCTGGTTATAAAGGTTTGTTTTGAAAAAAGTGGTGACCAAAATGCAAGAACTTTTTACAGACTAAACTTGACTACAGTTTTTTAGTTTTTTTTGACTGAAACTAGACTAAAACTTTCAAAAGTGAAAATGATTTAAATGTGACTAAACTAAAAGGTATTTAAATTTAAGGGGTACGGTTTCATTCACACCAGAGCTGTTGGGTCTCATTTAAATGAACCCTGGTCCATTTCCCTGGATGGTCCAGCTTGTTTAGAGTGGTTTGGAAGCTCATCAGAAGTCTGGTGTGGACCAACATTTCAACTCCGGTCCATTTGGAAACAGGGGTCTCAGCTTCACTTCCAAGTGAACGCTGGTGCGATTTGCAAAGCAGATCAACTTGAGAACCAAAGGCAGAGAAGTAGCTGAAAGCATAATGATTTATGTATATACCGTCATGTGCATACGCTGTAGGCATGTAGGGTGCTAATGATCTATTACAGGCCCAATGTGCCACCCCTTTAAGATGGAAGACGGGGTGGAGTCAAGCTCGACACGTCAACACACATGTGTGCCAGTTGGCAGACATGGTCAAGCTTTACAGCATCTTTTTTTTTCGAGCCTTTCTCCCCTGGTAAAATGCACAGAGACTGCCAGAAGGTCCGGGGCCTGTTGAGCATCCACAGCATGACCAGGGGCTTGTGGCAACCCTACTACCCACCCTAGGCAGTACCCGAGGCCATGCTTATGCGCCCTTGCTCTGTTAACAGAATGTTTTCCCATGCCCCTGGAAATATGCACAGACATCCAGAGAATGACCTGGGTTGTGTCAATTTTAGCAGGCTTTGACTCTCATTGTGGCTTGCCTTCTTCTTCTTCTGTGTGGATTCATTTATCTCATGTAGAGAACAATGTGTCCTGCTTTGATTCCTGCTTTCTTGTGAAACACATATATGAAGACTTGAGCAAAAGCAAAGATCCCCAGACAGTATCCTGTATTTGGTTTCTGTTCTGTCCAATAGTTTCACTTTTATTCTTTTCTTCTTCGTTACTTTATGTTTGGGATGATAGTGCCACAAATGTATAACCACTTAAAGTTTTTTAGATGGTTTGGTGTTAATGAACAAATGCAGTGTGAAAGTGAACCAAACCACATTAAATGTGCAACAATTTAGCAATGTCACCCCTCAATCAAAATGAGTCCCTTGGACTATGACGTGGGAAAACGACCTAACACTAAGACTAGATTTAGAATAGCTGCCAGATTAACACCGCTTTCATCCTTCATATATTCAACAACCCGGCTTTAAATGTGTAATTATCAGCTGTAAAAATGAGCTTTTTTGAATAATGCATATCTGACTTTAGTGGCTTTTGCAGCCAGCCTCTAGTGGACATGTAAGGAACTACAGCTTTTTCCTACTAATACTATGCAGTAGCTCCATTTGCAACATGTGACATTTTGGTTTAGCTAAGATGTACCACTTTACCCACCAAAATAAACCCAGCAGAAGTTCTTTGCAGGAGCTATATATATATATAAAAAAAAAAAAAATTTAGCATCCTAGAGCACATTTGGAAACTGATCGTTTTTTTAAAGGTTGAACAGAGTCGAGACCAAGAGAAGATGGATACCTTTTAAATGCAACAATGTGGTATATTTATTGTGTTTGTTGGTGATATTTAGAGCCAATTAAATTGAATTTAATCCTCTGGATATCCTTTGATTTTAAAATTGATCCCTAAATTACCAGGGCTCAGATTGTGTTTAACTCCTGAGTTGGTTTAATACAAAGAAATTTCCAACTATTAAGTGTTGGAGTGTAAGTGTGTGAGTGTGTTGTGTTTTTATCAGCAGTGGTTGAACCTGCCACAGGAGAATTTCCTGTCTACCTGACACAGCTTGTTAAACACATAGACGCACAGACGCACACACACCTTGTGTTTTAACAAGATAAGCCTGCTGCGCTTGTTCTCTGTAAAATCGACAACTAATATATATCAGGAAGGGGAGTTATAATAAAGACAATAGAGGTTACTGAGCATGTGTGTGTGTGGATGTGGAAGAGAGAGAGAGGAAGAGAGGGAGAAAAAAGTTAGGGAGGTCTGCATTTAATTATTTACAGCTGAGCAATTGAAACGCCTCTCTCTCTCTCTCTCTCTCTAGGTCTACCCTATAATCCAGAGTTAGGTTATAAACACAGTTAAAGTTTCCATCTCTCTACCTCATCCTGGGTGGCCAAGCTCTCTGTGTTTGTGCGTGTCTGACTGTGTGTGTGTGCCTGTAACTCAGATTTTGTTTTTCTTGCTGAATCTTTGTGGATAAATGTCCTTAAGTGTGTGTAGTTTTGTGGCCCCGCTGTGACCCTCGTTGGCCCTGATTGTGTTTGTTTCACCTCGTAGGATCAGATGATTTGATTGCGTTTGTCTAAACAGAAATAAATGACATCACTGAAGGATATTTCCTGTTATCTGAAATGCGAGTATTCTCGCTGGTTTGTCCCTCTGCTTTGCCAAGAAGTGTAGGTGTGTTTGGCAGAAAAATACACTGCTGAGACAGCATGTGGATGTGAACGGGCCAGAAATAGAGGCAGGAAGAACACCATCTATCAATCTTTAGGATTTTCATACAGAGGAGACATGAAAGGAAAATATTAGAAGTGATATGAGACTGTTGGTACTGTGCAGACATGTACCAATCCTGAGACGGTCATGGCAATCTCAGCAAACAAGAAGCAAGATCATGGAGATCCTCTTCTGTCATTATGGTTTTGTGTTTAAGAGCACTATGGTTTCCCAGTCACAAAAACAATGGAAAAAGCCAAGTTAAGACATTTTAGGAGATTGTTTCATAGGGATCAGGTACGTTGCTGGCAATGCTTTTGAAATGGCTCCACCAAGAATATCACTGCAACTTTGAGAAGGAAACAGTAGAGCAAGCATTGATCACTGCATTCAAATTCTGCTGGTAACTCTGGACCAAAAGGCGAACAAAAATGCCATCGGTGACTATAACAGCAGACCTACGGCCCTATCAGTTGTTGAAAACACTGGATTTAAATACACGTTTCTTCCACATTTCAGGGATAAAGCCATACCAATCCTAGTAAACACGCAAAAGCTTGGTGGTAGGTGTCAGCGCCTGTTGCCACAGGTGGAGATTGCGAGCCAGGATTTCTCATCCAACCTTAGTGCCTGACCTCGTAAATGCTCTACAGAATGAATGGGCACAAATTCCCACAGAAGCACTCAAAATCATGTGGGAGCTGTTATAGCAGCAAAAGGAAGGACCAACTCCATATTAATATACATGTATTTGAATACAATGTCATTACAGTCCCTGTTGGTGTAGTGGTCAGGCAGCAGAATTTTTTTGTCCTACAATGTATGTTATAAAGAAACTTTATGAGATTTGATTATTGACTGAAGATTGTGGCAAATTATTCAAGCTTCTGATTGAATCAGCCTGTCTTCATTAAAATGTTACTTCTTTACTTTCCTTCCAAGTTTGATTCCTGTATCAGTATTTTAACCCCATCAAAAAGCGTTTCATTTTCATTGCAAGCAATGTGTTGCTATGGCAACAGCTTTAATAGTAGACTTGTGTATTTCATAATGGAGCAGTGTGAAAGACTGAGGATATGCCTGATCAAATATGAGTGAGATTTGGCCAACAGGATGGAAATAGTAGCTGATAGAAAAGAAGCAGTGACTTCCTGTTAAAGAAGTGCTATGCCTTTTATTTAGATTATATATAAATATCTTAAGGGTTTGACTCTTTACAAGCACATACAATTCAAGATGTCATAGTGAAGTTTGTGTTTGCTGTGCTGCCGTTGCCACATCCTCTAATGAAAACTCATATTTTGCTACGATGCTTTAATAGAACTGTAATATTTTGGACTACTCTTCACTGTGTAATGTAACACTTTATTTTGCTTTTAGTTAGCACTATAATAATTATTAAATGCTGTCATGTGACTGTTAAAAATGAGGCCCTCATCATGTAACATGTAAAGTCTAGGTCAGATCTACACCCATGTTTTAAACCACTTCCTGTTTCATGTGGAAACATGCAACTCAAAAAAAGTATGTTGGAAAAGAAAAGTAGCTCAACCAGACATTATAGCTATTTTACATTTTGAAAATAGTTAAACTTAATTTAGTCTAGGTTTAGTTTTCAATACAATACAATGTACCACAAATCAACATGAAATGGTGTAAAGCTGCTACTTTTATTCCATATCCTTGTTGTTCTTATCCTCTTAATTTTTTAAACATTTACATTGTCATCTGGGAAGAACTTTCATTCACCATTAGATAACAGTTACCACTGCCTGCACGTCATGCCTTTATTAGATAGAGGAGGACAGTGGATAGACTCGGAAACAGGGAAGACAGCGGGGAGAGACGTGTGGGAAATGGTGCCACAGGCCGGATTTGAACGCTGGCTGCCCGCATACATGGTGCGCGCCTAAACCACTCGACTACTGGCACGAACCAAAACCTGCCTGCACTTTTTAATGCAAGAATCTTTAATATTTGTGGGTGCGAGTTTAGCTCAGTGGATAGAGCAGGGGCCCATGCTGTCATGGCAGGGATCAGGCAACAGACATCCTTGACTGCTGCTCTCACAGACCATTCCTCTGAGACGCCATATATCTCAGAAGGGAAGAATGCTAACATTTTCAAATTAAAATAAGATTAAACTTATGTTTAGGGCAAGGATTAAGGTGACGTTTAGAATACCAAAAAGAAAAAATTAAAAATCTAACCTGCAAATCCTGATTAAAAACTTCTGATGAAGCCCAGTAAACCTTCAGCTTACAGGAATAAAAGCTCATCCTCCATGAAAACATTCCAACACAGCAAGCATAGCTTATGTAGCTCCATTACCCATGTAAGCTATGCTGCTAATGTAGCTACATAGCTAACATAGCTACATCACCTATGTAGCTACTTCTCCATGTAGCAATATAGATCACGTAGCTAAAACTAAGCTTAAAAAGTGGCTATGTAATCTACGTAGCTACGCTCTCTATACAGCTAATATAGCCAAAGCAAAGCTTGCAAAATTGCTGTCATATACGTAGCTTCATTCTCTATGTAGCTACGTAAGCTTTAGCTACATTTGCAAAAGCTTATATTACTTAAGCTAACCTAGCTACACTGGCTTATCTAGACATGTTAAGTACATAGCAAATGAAGCTACTGTATGTTAGCCTATGCTTCATTTCTAAAATATTGATTAGTCTGAAATGTTTGCAATGTAGTTATTTCATAAATGTACCAGACTTTGAGATGTAGCCAGGCTATCTTGCCACACTGACACCAAAATCCTGCACTTGTCATGGGGTTGATTCTTGGTCTTGGCAAATGCTTGGTGAATGTCTCCCCCTTAAAAAAGAAGAATATATATTAAAACAAACCCTTTAATTCATATTTGTTTAAACTAGAGTTTGCACTTGGCCTCAGTTTTATAGGGTCAGTCCAGCATTGAGAAGAAAAGTAGTCAAAGCTGCCAACTCTCTGCCTTACCACTATAAAACACTCTTAATGCAAAATACTCTGAGTTCTCTGCTGCATCACTCTGAATCTGGGACATTTCAAATGTAGCTACTTCTCATTTGCTGTCACTTCAACATTTTGGGCCAAAAAAACCTTCATCAAGATGATGCTGATGATGCAATATCAACCAAAATAGTAACAACACCCTACCATTCTGCTAAAACTCCATCTTTTATAATGCAACAGAGAAGTGAGGGGGCCATTTGGCCTGTTGCTGTATAATGTGTGACACGGAGGGGACAGAAGGGAGACCCCAGCTCGGTGTAGCATGGATGGTGAAGTAGAGAAAGAAGTCAGATCTAACCAGCCGTGAGAATCTGCTGTCACACTCTCTGCTGTTTCTCTGCTGGGAGAACATGGAGTCTGGTGGAGCTCTGACAGTGTGGAAGCACATTTATGGCCCTCTGAGAGAGTTACTGTGTGGGTACCTGTGCTTGGCCAGGGATGTGTTATGTAAGGCTCTCCTGTGTGCTCTGTGTGTGTGCGTCTGTGTGGCTGTGGGGGAATGCCAGTGAAACAGCCATGCTGAGTATGGTAGTTAACATTATCATGAAAAGGACCTTAATATATCCTCCTGCACTGAATAAAACAGAGGTATAGCTAGACTCATGTGCTGTTTATCCTGCTGCTTCCCAGAAATACCGTTGGTTTAGGTACAGCATTGTTCTTTTTCAAACTGTATTTAACACAGTGTTTATGTTCAAGATAGACAACTGTAAACATAATGCCTCTGGCCCCAGTGCCATAATGGCATCACCTTTAACACAGTTATGTGTACGGTGAAGGAAAATGTTCAGTTGGTCTTTAACTACTGTTATATCAACTTTTGCCCTATTCATATATGTGCTCTTGTCATATATATTCTAGTTAAAGGTAACTCCATGAAATTCAGGCTCTGGTATTTTCAAGAACTTGCCTTTCACACATGCACCTCAAAGCAGGATATTTTTGCCTGGAACAGGATCTCACATCTGAAAATACTCCATTTAGATCCTTGATTTGACACTCCAGCCCCTGCCCCCATAATCCTCTTTTACTCCCCAGTTTCCCTTGTAGACTCTTTCCACTTCCTTGGGGCCTTTATCACCCAGGACCTCAAGTGAGAGCTGAACATCAGCTCCCATATGAAGAAAGCCCAACGGAGGATGTACTTCCTGCAGCAGCTGAAAAAATTCAACCTGCCAAAGACTATGATGGTGCACTTCTACACTGCCATCATTGAGTCCATCCTCAAATCATCACTGACCATCTGGTATGCTGCAGCCATGGAGAGGTACAGAAACAGGCTGCAGCACATCATTTGTTCTGCAGAAAGCATGGTTGGCAGCAGCCTACTATCTCTTCATGACCTTTACACCTCCAGGACATTGAGTCGTAAAGGTAAAATTGCAGCCGATCCCTCTCAACTGGACTTTTTGAGGCCCTCCCCTCTTGCGGGAGGCTGAGGTCCATCAGGACCACAACCTCCCACCACAACAGTTTCCTCCCCTCTGCTGTCAGCCTCATGATTAGTACTCCAGCCCTTCCCCTACAGACTCTTATTGAACCCCAGAACCAAAGACAAAATTAATGCATGTTTAATAAAACTTTAAGCCTTACATGAATGCAACACCAGCCTTGATCTCTTCTGTTTACAATGGCATACTGTGTGTTACACTCATTAAGAAAAACTGCACTATAACCTATTCACCAGAATACCTGCACATCTGTACAGTTCTTCCTTTTTGTTTGCTCATGCATCCTGGTTGGACAATATCTGGAAATCAATTCTCTGTGTATGTAATGCTCCTTTTGTGCAAGAATTCTGTGTAGAAGTTAGTCACAGGTGAGCTGTTTTATTAAAACAGAAGACTACTTAAAAGTTTACTTAAAACAAAGGTGCTAAAATATGAATGCTGCAGACCCTGAGATTCAAACATAGATGCTTTTTGTTGAGTGCTTTAATTATTGATTATATATTTTATACTTAAAAAGGTGGTTAAAGCTTTAAGAGGGAGTTAAAGCAGACAGAGTTTGAGGGAAAGAGAGAGGCAGCATGATGGTATGAGAACTTGCTGACTCTACTCTTTAGCTGTTGAGTATATACAGAGTCTCTATATGATCTGTGGGTGGCCTAAAACACTTCTGTGAGAGACAGGAGGGCAGTTTGAGCTTGTTCTGTGGAAAGTGAGGCCAGCCAATCCTCTCAAGTCTTACATCAACATCAGCATGTTATTGATGTGCTCTATTTTAAGGTGAGGGCTTTGAGAGTCTCTCTCTCCCCATGTATCTCTCTCGATCACTCGCCCCCCCCCCCCGCGTCTGTGTATGCTTTGAGAATTCCTCCCACTGCAAAAGTATTTGAAAAAATAAGCGAGCCTGGCTAACTTTCCCTGAAGTTAATGATTTAAAAAGAGGTGTTGGCAGTCTAAATTATCACCTTCTGAAAGGACCCATTGAGATCACAAATATGAAACACACAGATCTGCAGCAAAGCTTGACTCACCCAACCCAAATATGAGGAAAAAAACTCTCTGTTTGAAACTGTAAAGAACCCTGGCTTTTCAGCTCTTTGTCAATCCAAACTTGGAAAAAAAAAAACCCTGAAAAGTGCCAAGATTATGTGAATAAAATGTGGGTCATGGCCTATATTCAGCCTGGGAACACAGTTATGGAATCACTGTCTGTGTGCAGAGGTGTTTAAAGCTGTTTTACCATGAGAAACACATTATATTAGATCAAATATGCCTCAGTGATAAAACTTAAGTAATGGAAATGCATCTGTCTTGTAGTGATGAATTGCTTGGAGACTCTCTTTCAAGGTGTCACTGCTTTAAGCACTTTCTTTCTGCCAGGCTGCATTCAGGCGTGTGCAGGTTAACCATGCGGACCTTAAAACACTTAACTGATGTATTAGATGGTTCAACTTCTGAGGCCCCCCGCCCACGTGCACCTCTTTCGCCGATCCTCCCCTGTATGAAAATCATGAGATGAAAAATCCCCCCAGATGAAAGAGCAGAAAGTGAGCTGGTGTAATATGACGGCTAAATTGACTGCATTGGACGGACTAAGCCGACTGTTCTGAAGGTCTAATGAAAGGTTTCTTTGAGAGGCCGTGTCAGCAGATGAATGGAGGTGAAATATGTTGGCTCTCTTCCCCTCCTCTCTCCCCACCTGTCCTCCGCTATCTTTTTCTACCCCTTTTTCTGGGCTGAGAAGAAGGCCTGTCTCTAGAAGCCAGAGTTATTATCAGCTTCAATATTGGCCTGAGGCCTGTGTGCATGTGTGACTGAGGGCAACAAACACCCATCAAAGCATGGATCTATATCATGCTTTGTATAACTTTTGAGGAGCAGTGAGTAATGAGGTGATATAATTTCTACTAGTTAGTCATTCTTTTAAAAGTAAGAGGCCCTAAATACTTAAAGACTTCCATCAATGGGCATGTTGGATTTTCAACCCTTTTTCTAGAGTTCCCCCGTCTTCTTACTAGAGTTGATCTGATAACAACACCAGAATACAAAATCACCTTGTACACTTATTTTTGTGTAGATCCAGTATTTTGTCTCCAAAGAAAGTCAACTCTTTCTCACTAGAGAAACTTTCATGATAAGCTGTATGCTGTACTGCCACCATGGATGTATTATAGATGCCCCTGGTGAGTATCATTTTAGAGCTGCACAGAAGAACTGATTTCTTATCATTTATGTTGCATAACATGATAGCTGTGTTACATAAGCCCTGCTTGGTTTTTAAGAATTCTGCTTGTTTTTAGGAGTCCTAACTGTGTCATCCCTGTGGTTTTCATTAGGGTTGTTTCATTAGGGGTGTAACGGTTCACTGAGGTCATGGTTTTGTTTGTAACTCAATTTTTGAGGCCTCAGTTTTCCTAATTTATTTCTTTTAACTGGCAGTACTGCAGATTGTATTATTTAGAACCACTTATGATAGTTGTTGATGTATTAAACATGAAACATAGAAGAGTGAATGCAGTAATACATGGGGTGACTGCATGACCAGGGGCTCATGGCAACCCTACTACCTGCTTTGTTTTTTTTTTCCAACAGATTATTTCAATTGCCCTGGTTATGTGCAAAGACATCCAGAGCATGACTGGACTTGTGTCAATCCTACTTCTCACTCCATGGTGGCCTCAGGCAGCTTAATCGTCACATCTACGCCTCACTGCAGCCTACATTTTTGGCCCAAACATGTCTGTATTGTCTGTATTAGCATTGGGAATGTCTTCGACCCTCTCTACGTTCATAGTCAGAGGGTTTTGGAAATAGTACTAACAAGTTAAGGGGACAGATAAGAACTGGTCTTATAGCTTGTGTGGCTCTGCTAACCACTGCTCTTGACCATAAATGCAACTTTCAATCTTTGTGTTTTATAGGTTGTTTGCAATCACTTGACCCTGAATGTCCGTTGGGGGTCAGGAAGTGGGGAACAGCAATAAGGAATGGATAGGAATGGAGATAAGTTAGTACTCACTTCTAAATGGATCTCTAAGCTACAATTATCATCTGAAAATGTTCAGATTAAGTCTCCAATACAACAGTGATTATTACTCCAGTTCAAATTATTTACCTGGCATGGAAGCGATCAATATCAGAAATACTCAGTCCTGCAGGCCTCCTAGCGTCATCTAACCAGATGAAAGGGGACAGTAGTCTTGAGGAGTCTCTTACTGCACCAAGGAGTAATTCCTCATCTTGTCACAATAACATGCTTCTCATTGAAACAGTAATGTATGATCAACCAAAAAACCTTGTGGGGTAGGGGGCGCTTGTTCCCAAACACGCCTGTGCTACGAAATTTAGGCCACAGAAGCTAGCTCCTGTTTCAATTCTGGTTTTCATTCCTCCGTACTTTGTCATATGTTAATCCACATCTAAAAAACCAAACCGTGACCAAATGAAGAGGAGCCAAACAACAAGCTCTACTGAACTGGGCCAAAGGATCTGGATCTCTTAGAAGAGTGATTTCCCGTCACAATTAGTGAGACCGGATAGACTTCAGCTGAAGAAATGCAGAGCTTAACCATTGCAAAACTGGACTGAACAAAACACAACTGCTTTGTGGGAACAGATCGTACACAAACATTGTTTTACACCACTCACCCAGGCTTTAGATGGAGGCTTTTTAAATCCCTGCTTGCTGCCATTTCTCCTTATGTTTTTTTTTTTTTTTTTGCAGGATTATTTCACTACTTTCAGGGTAAAAAAGTAGCATAAGAATAAGAACGTTTTTGTTTTTGCACCTTGAATGTTTGGCGTAGTTGTCAACAGCTCAACTGCATGGTCTTATTGGTAGGGGTTCTCTATGCAAAAATCACTTCTTGCCCCCCCAAGGGGCCTTCGACACTGCTGTGTGATGTCTTCTGCAACGATTATTGAGATATTGTGCGTCTCTACTAACAGTGCTGTTGTAGACATGCCTGGCAGGTAGTTGACAGTGTGAATACGACATGCATGCACTCATACTCTTCCCTCTTAAGAGCAGTGGTGTAAACATACAAAAATGGCTGATGTGTGAACATTTGTGTTTGAGCACAATGAGGTGATGTTGCTCTGAATTACAATGTGGGTACATTTCCAGTGGAAGAACATCATCCGACTATTCATGAACAGCTTTAGACTGGGAGCATACAGGGATATTTCGAAAGAGTCTGTATTCACAGGGCCTTAGGCACAAACTAACCAGCATTACAGACCTTGATCAGTAAAATATCAATAATTGTATAAACTCTTATTCTGGAGATGCCTCACTAGGGTGACTGTGTTTGAGAGTACTATTGAAAGTTTCACCCATTTATACCTTTAATATAGACTTTTAACCATTTTTATCCTTCTATTGAAATGGATAAAATGAATATATCTGCTCCAAGTAATATAATCTGCATTTTTCCAATGCTAGTAAGTAGATACAGGTAAGAGAGATATGTATGATAACTAATGTTTGTTCTTTGAAGCCATTAAAATACACTTACTTCCCTATCATATATTCTCATACATTTTTTAGTCCCACTTTAGTATTGATCTCAGCTAGGTTTCTGCTTTTACCTAAACTTAGCTGCTGAAATTGTCACTGAAAATAAAATGAATGGTATCCCGACATCTCCTTACATTAAGCTGCACAGCATGGATATTTTTCAGTCTATACAAAATGATCTGGGGATTCAAAATGAGAACACAAGCATAAGATTTTGTCTTTATCCTCTCTGTGTTTTGTATCCTATCTAAAGTCACATATCTCTCCCTGCATCTTTATATGTGTCTTTCTTTGTACCAATGTGTGTCTGAATGTTGGAGTGTGTGTCTGTGCTAACAGAGGGAGTTATCCCACCACAGCTACCAGCTACCTTTGATGGTCCTTGGTGATTTATGGCAACATTAAAAGGCTGTTGCCGGCGTTTGCATTTTTATTTTATGTTTCCTCTTCCTTGCATGAAGAGACGCTGTGACTTATTAGTGCGACAGATTCTGCAGAGGACAGTTTTTTCGGCGTGTGTAGAGGGGCGGGTGGGTGTGTAGGGGGCGGATCAGTGAGACTGCAGTCTGTGCTGCATGAATTTCAATGATTAGATTTCAAACCTCACATCCCACTTTTCCTGGAAAGTTCTGCGCATTTGAAAGACAGAGGAAGATTTTAATGGCTCTGCAGAATTAAGAAAATGCTTGGGGGAGCAAATTGGATGGATTTCTGATTTATTTGAATGCATATGGATCGGTTTAACAGAACAACAAGGGAATACGATGAACTCACCTGACTGCACATTAATGACAGCTGTTGTGTTTATTCTCAATATAAAAGACTGCTGCAGTGCATCTCTGGATTATTGACTTTGACAATTCAGTTAGATTCAAATTACATTATTGTCCAAGGACACATGCTTTTACATCATATTCTCTATATTTGTCTCAATGAGCACGGCTGTTTACTGTTCAAACTCAGACAAAAATGAGATGTGACACCACCTTGCATCGGGCCCCTGGGCTACTGAGAGACAATATGTTGTTCTAATATGCTAATTCTGCATTAAGAATTCAGTGAAAATGAGCGTGTGAGATGATCACACCATTAAAAGTTAGCATTAGCAATGTAGTATGTTAATCAGGCCAGATGGGACCATTCTGTTTGTGTAAATTAACTCCCCCTTTTTTTCTTGGATGTCAGACCTGAAGATAAACCTTGACAGGCCTTTGAGATTGTTCTTATTAAAAAAACACTGTATTTGTGTGAAAAATATCGGATGGTACCTTGATTTTAAAGACTTCACTGTTGAGAAAATAATAGATTGTCTCATATGGACATGTCTAATGTGCTGTGCCTTTTTTTTTTTTTTAACATGTATTGTAATACAGTAAACCTGCATCAGCTCTCCTGATACCTGCAGGTGACTTATTTAACAACACAGTGTTTAATACTTGTCCCCATATGACTGCTACTGTAATGAAATCTTTAACCTCAGTGCACATAAAGGCATTTGCCTTCTGTCACACACATTATGTGCATTATCAGCCAGTATGTAAGATCCTAAGCAGAGGTGGACAAAGTTTATTTAGAGTTTTACCTCAGTAAGCGTTGATAAAGATGTTAACTTTGATTGCAGTAAATCTTTTGATTCCATTGATGATTAACTAAATGTTTGAATGAATTAAAAAAATCAGCCTTTGGCAATTTTGGCATGGTGCCACAGGTCAAGCAGCATTTTCTTACTAAAAGTGCCCACAGTAGAGACGAACATTTTGGCTTATTTTTACCAAGCCTCTAGTGTATAGAAGCTGTTTGATTGCTATCAGGTTGTCTGCAATCAATCATACCATTGAAGGTCAGGGTTAGGATCCTTCTTCTCTCAGAATAATAGGTAAACCCAGTTCATGTTCATTATTGAACGTAAACTAAATTTACCAGAAGTAAAAACCCCTCAGAAAGGTAAAATTAGTTAAAAAAATACCTGTTCAGAAAGTTAAATTGAATGCTGTGTTTGAACCATTTGAATTACAATTACAAACAAGATCTTTAGAAAGTTAACACTCCGAAGTTTCTTCCAAAACGGTCATACTCATTGCAGCTCATACTGCTTTTAAGAAATACAACAAAATACTTTTTTTTAACCATCTGAATTTGTCTTCAAGCTGGAAAACTCAACTGGACTAAAGCATGAAGCCTTGGCTAGTTCTGCTTCAAAGCAGATAACAGTAGAACATAAAATGAGTATTTTACACCTGTTTTTATGTGCAAAAGACCCGGCATTTTCAAATTGAAGACTCCAAAAAGGATGGAGGTTGGCAGACATTTTTTGACACATAATTGCCAATAATTGCCTGGAAATAACATTATTACAGAAAATACAGTGGACTATTGAGAACAACAACAGCATTTTTAAAATTGGAAATCATACAAAACCCTTTCATGGATCTTAATGGATGTAATCATGTTTTTGGATTGCAATTTGACTGGACTGGGGGCAGATTGCCTAGTGGTTAGGTTGTGCCCAATGTACGCAGGTGGCCTGGACTCAGGTCCTGCCTGTGACTCTGTCATCATATGTTACCCCCCAACTCTCACGTCTCTGGCTCTATCCCCTGTCCTATCTCTACAATAAAGGCAAAAAAGCTCAAAAATAAACCTTTAGAAATTAGACAGGATTTAGAGTGTGTGGAGTCTTTCTGACTGTTTTTGATGGGATATTATGATAAGGAGAATACAGGAGAGCTTTTTATAGTAAGCTGTGTCTCTTTCATCATTGTTTGTAGCTTGACAAATGCATTAATCATGGATGTTGTGGTGGTTTTAATCCTGAGAATCTGAGCTTTTTGGTGATGTGGTGTACTTATGAACAGTAATTTTGTAAACAACTGAGTAGGTAGTTTAAAACCAACCTGCTGGCCCGCCATAAGCCCTCAGATTTTTCATGGGTTGGGTTGGGTTTTTTTTCAAACTAACACAGTTGAAAGTTGGGGGGCAGATGGCCAACTGGTTAGGTTGCACCTCATGTGTGTGGGCGACACAGGTCTAAGACCGACCTGTGCCTTCTTTTCAGCATGCAATTACCCTCTCTCTCTCAATCCTCCTTTCCGCTCCAATCACTGTTCCTTAATCTGTATTAAAATACATGAATGCCCCAAAATAAATCTTAAACAGAAAGGAAAATAAAGATGCATGTGAAAAAGTGCTAAAATCATCTGCTGATAATTATTGATTTATGGATAAACTCTGTCCCCAGCTGTTGAACTGATTGTTACACAAATCTATTTGTCTACTTTCACTAAGCCTTCCTCATTATATTAAAAAAGCTACATTAAGACCTGTCAGAACGGATGGAAAATTTCATTAATGTAGTTTACTCAACTCTGTTTTTCAGAGGCCACATCCAAGCTTTTCCAAACCACATATTGGTCACATGTTATCCCATTTCAACCCAACCATCTTGTCACAGTTGAACATCTAAGCGCACCAATCTGACACCAGAGATATGTTTCACTTCCTAGTTTTGACATTTTTCGGTTTGGTTTGGGCAATAATTTACTCTGGTGAAAAAATTTTGGTTTTGGTTGAATTTCACAGTCTCCCACTGAGGTTAGAGCAAAATTGATCTCCATTAGATAAAACTACAGTATTTTGCAAGCATGATCTTTAAGGGAAAAATGAACACATTATCTGTAAGCACTTTACAATCTTTGTTGGTACATATGTTAATAAGTACATCAGGGATGCTACTAATGATTAATTTGATAGTGAACTAGCCAAAGACTATTTGGGCAATTTGTTGACTATTTGAATAGACTTTTGGGCTGTTACTTACAGGCTTTTATTTAGGCTGCATGCCATGAAAACTTTAAATTCAGGTAATATTTTTGTCTTGCTTTAAACATAATCAGTGATAATGTAGGCTAGATGATTCTGATTTTGTGTAGCCTGGTAACATTAATAATGTGTTTAACTAAATGAGGTTAGACAGAAGTTAAATATCAGTATGATCAGAGTTTGCCCCATGGTTTACTGTAAGACAGAATGTAGTAAAGAGATGAAAAGGAGAGAGAAAAGATGTTGTATTTTTGGGGAAAAGGCAAGGAGTGAAACTAAAAATGTAAATGGGAGTTTGGACAGTAACTTTGAACTCAAGATCGCTGATTTGCAATTCTCAACAAAGATGCAAAGGATGTGAGATGGTTCATTCTTCCTCAGTCTCCACTCAAGAAAACAATGTCATGGTTGCAAATAGCATCATGCACACTCATTGACCATTACATCTGCATCATCCATTCATCCATCCATCCATCCATCCATCCATTAAAATGCTTGTCACATTTAGGGTTACAGGGTTGCTGGAGCCAATAGATGGTGTGCATTGTAGTCTAGTTGTGTTACACCACATCCTTCAAAATATTCGAGCCAGTGAAATTTATTTAATTCATTTTTGGAGACTGTACTGTACAGACCTTTGCTAAATGGATGAACTTCTTTACTTGGTCCTGTAAGTCAAGTATACAGTGCGTTATACCCATAAGTCTGCTTTTGTATTTTTTCTCTTACTACATGCCATCAGTCTAGTTAGGCTGTGTGATTTCTTCTTCCTGACATGACAGTGATGCTGTCTGATTGTAATTTATGTATTAGGATTTTGATGTTGGTTAAAGCATGACTCAGGGAATCATCTGCAATTTGCATACTTGTGGTGAAAATGAAGTATAGCTACGGTCAGTTTCTTGGCTCTTTCAATGAGAGTTCAGATTTTTGTCAGCTATTTTAAATACATCGGCTAATAATTCACTTAAAGTGTTGAAACTGAAACCTACATTGTGCTGTTAATGTAAGTAACAGACCTACATTCATTTCCTGTAAATACTCCCAGATACATGGGCTCTTTTTCACATCATCTGCACTTCATTTAACTGTTGATCACAGTGCCAGTAACTGTGCCACACATTTAAATTGCCGATTTACCAAACACTTTGTCTATTCAAGCAGAAAATGGACCATATTACAGTTTTTTTTCTTCATTTTTAGCAGTGGTGATCATTTCTGATTATGTTAGCTGACCACTCATGGATAACTGCAGGGCAAACAGCTGTAAACTTAGCACTGGCATACAGTAAACTCTCCCTGTTAAAATCTTTTTTTATTTTTATCCCCTGAATGCTGTCATTATCCCAACAACACTGAAGAAACCGTCTCTCACAGCCCAGCACGCCTCTGTGGCCAAAATCAGTATTAGTTTTCCACCACTGTCCCCGGGCATGTTCTGGCTCTCTGGCTTCATAATCCAGGGCATATTCGAAGATCCTTCACCCAGCAGCAAGCTTTGTTTTTGGGCTTTGGTCCAGCTCTGCTCTTGGGAGGTCCAACAAGCTCCTCCAAACTCCTTCCAGTCATTTTTTTGGCGTGGAGGATTTAAAAAAAAAAAAAAATTCTAACATGCTGTCCCAATCCCCTGGACAATTAGAGGTCGTCACAGAGCAGTTTATAGAAAGTGCAGAGCAACAGAATGTTGTTTTGGAAAAGTTGTAATGGTCCCCAGTGTGTGAGAGAGAATAGGCTCCAAACTGCAACATTTAAAGACTTGTACAATAGAGAAACAGAAATAGCCTGCTTATCTTTTAATAATTTTTACTCTCTGGAAAATCTTGTTTATCCAAATCCCTCAGGAGTTGAGGTTGTCCAGGAAAATTAAATGTTATGCATTATTCATTCATTGAAATTCCTCCCCAGATCTTATTCAAGCTCCAAATTTCGAATTAAATAAGTTTCATCCTCCCATTGTGCATGCTTATTACCTCGATTAAATCCACAAGAAACAGTGGAGCTTTGAAGCACATAGGATGTACTGTGCAAAAGCAGTGTGGATAATCTCAACCACCTGCCAAAACAATGCAGAAAAATTATTGATAAAACAGCAAATTTTGTATTTTCTATCATCCAAAATGATGCAAGCCTCCATTTGAGACTAAACAGTGCTTTTGGGATGGAGGCAACTGGTACAAGTAATTACTTCAGTCTTTTCATGTTGTAGCATGGATATTTAGACTATTGATGAAACAGCACATTTTTATCCATAAAGTAGTGAATTTTCTGTTTCCCTTCATCCAATAATATTTGGATGTCTATCGTTATTTGAGACTAAACAGAACTTTTAGGATACAATGAGGCAACTGGTACAAGCAGTCTTTCTCATTCTCCACATATTTTTACATGGATATTTGTTTTAAACCATTAAATTCAGAGACAGGCCATAAATCTGTCAGCGATGAGTAATTAAGATCAGTCAGTGTTGCTAGGCAGCCTTTAAACACATCTATTTGAGGTCTTTAATAACCATGCTGCACTCGTTCACCTCTCATCTGCACATAAACACTCCATTCTCTCTCTCTCTCTCTTTCTCTTTCCTTTCAGACAGTATCTTGTCAGCATGAGGTCATTGTCTGATCCAAGGCCGATGATGTCATTTCCTTCATAAACAAGTCCCACTTCCTCCCCTGGGCCGATATCAGCTGAGCTTATCCTGTAAGTGCTCCAGAGGGAGTTTTTTTCACAGTGTCCTCTCCTCCCCTCATGCTAAACTTAGTATCTGTTTTTATTAAATTTACACAGCTGCATGAAGCTAAATGAGCTTTTAACTCTGTACCAGACTTTGTTTGGTTCTACACAGAGTAAGAACAGGCTTCTAGGACCACAAAAGACCAGTTTGGTGAGTCTGATGTTATCCCAAAATCATCCCTGCGTGTATGTACAGTCTACTTTAGTTACCCTGACTCACAGCAGGGATTAACTCAGTGAAAGCACCTGACTTTTCATTGGGTTGTCGGAGTCGTAGTGTTTGGTTTGCACAGCAGTGTGAATCAAGAGCGCGACCACAAGCTACATCTCTCAGGCACCACAGCATGGGGAATTCAACAGCTCCTCTCCATCAGCCTGCACATTTATTCAAGTGCAGCTTGTATTTTGCAAATCAGCAAGGTAAAGTGAATGACTGCAAAGTGATTTTTGGACTTTTGAGGAGTGAAACACAGCTGTCGCTGCCTGCAACAACATGGGTTGGGTTACTGCACGCAGCCAAAGTAATCACAGACTAGATGAGCTTTAAAGCTGCTGGTTGCCGGTCAGAGGGGAAAAAAAGGGGCCTATTCTGTTTGCCAAAACACCCTCCTGGCTTGGTTTCTCAGGGACGGTTGACATGGGTTAGGAGTTTAAAAACTGCTACACACCCATGTGTTTTAACAGGTCTTGACCACATGTTATCAGCTGAGCCATGAATGTGGGAAAGCCCCGCAGGCAGCATGACATCATGGCCTGTGTAAAACTAGATAGAGTTAACACACAAGGGTGGAACTGGGAGGAAATGGAAGAAAACAACCGAAACCAATGGAAACAAACTGAGATAAAGTTGACCACTGAATGTGAGACAAAGATTTGATTCTGCTTTGTACTATTTGCTACAGTAAATTTTGACCAGAAAGAGATCAAAGTTGGGGTGAAAACTTCCATACCAGAATCAAAATGTGCATTTAATTTGATTTCCAGTAAAAGCTTTGAACCTCTCAGGCTTGTTTTCCAGTCTGAGTGTTATGTTCCCATTCTGTCCTTCATTGATGTATTTTACAACAACATGGCTAAAGAAATTGATTGTTAAGCCCCAAATTGATTTTTGCATGCACTGGCCCTTTATAAGCTCCAGCATAGTCAGCTGTTTAGTGTCGAAATGTTTTAACAGTTACAGCTTCTCTGCATGTGTTATCAGTTTAGTCATAATGAGCAAGAAGCCCAGTGGCAGAGTGACATAATTTATAGAGAAGAGCTAACACACAGAGGGGTGGAACTGGGAAATAGCAGGGAATCTTTGGAAATAAGTGGAAATTAAGATGGACTGACAACAATGGGAATAACAATGGTGCAGCTATGGTTTGTCTGGCGCAGAGGTCCATAATGACATACAGTTAGTCACTCACACATGAAACTTGAACATGCTGAAATGATTGCTTTTGACAAGAATACGAACAGCGAGTCCAGAGTTTCATCAGTGCTGAGTAGTGAAATAGAGAATGGAGTCAGTCTGCTACACTGCAGTGTAAGCAGCATAACACCAGTGATAACAGATCATCTGTACCCATACTGTACCTAATCATGAACACTAGAGATTACTGAGAGTCCCTCCTCTGATACCAGCTGGATTCCATTTGGTGCCCACCAAAGGTCTATGAGTCATAAAGCAGAGCTCAGTCAGACCCAAAAAGTCTAGCCCGACTCTCCTTGTTTCTTGGAGCCTGACTCAGCACGTCCCATCAGCTAAATTTATGGGCCCAAGCATGATTTAAATCCTACAGTTTTTAATAAGTTGGCCATGGGTAACACTGGGTTGGGCTCTAAATTGGCTTAGCCTTAGGCTGTGAATCTAATCTCTGTTATAAAACACATGTTGTTCATTGGGATCCTTCTCCTTGTCACTGTTCATTCGTTGTCAAGCAGAACATCTCACAGTTTTGCTAAACCTGGTTAAGTTGTGAGAAGCCACATAACCACGTCAACTGACAAGGAATGCTAATATTATCAGATCTTTTTTTTTGAAGCAACCACAAGATACTTGTGCCCTATAAAAAGATAAGCGCTCAGTGAAAAAGTCCCTGAAAGCTGTTAAAGGGGACATTATGCAATAATCACTTTTTAGGCTTTCCAAAACAAAAATATGTGCCCCTGGCCTGTCCACAATCCCCTCAAGTACCAGAGAAATCCATCTCGCCCCCCTTCTCCACCTTTCAGAAAATGTGTGCTGAAACAAGCCGTTCTCAGATTTGCCCTTATGATGTCATGTGGGGAGTAAGCCCTTCCTCCAGGTTTGGTTGCCCCTCCCCACTTTGATGAAAGTTCCTCCCTCCTCTCCTGAGAGGGGAAGATTCAGACAGCTCATTAACATTTAAAGCAACGGACACAGAAACAGCTCGTTCTGTACAGGGCTGAAACAGAGGGGTATTTTAACATACAAAAAACCTAACCTGACATGCCAGATGGTTGTGTTTCACACGTGTGTGTCTGGGAGAGCTTCAATAGGAAACATTTGAGAAAAGGTCTGTCTGTCTGTCACATCTCTACGGGCCAATCAGAGCAACAAAGCATGTGATGAAGCCGCTAGCAAGCTGGACGTGTGCAGCTACTGAGGAATAACATGAAACATGGCGACTATAAACATGTAAGTACTCGACTTTTGTAGTTTTTGAAAAGAAAATAACTCACTGCTGTTCTTTGCTCTTCTTTTAACAAAGAAGTGTCGTCAAGTTCTGATGAAACCGGTGCTTTAGCAGCATCCACGCTAATCTCTTCCTCCATATTTGCTCCAGCTCTTGCTGCTGCTTGTTTACGTCCGACTCTGCTACGCCTAAAAGTACTGCCCCTCATAGCTGATTGGTCCTGTCACTTTCTAACCGGGCCCATACTGTTCAGATGGGAGCTTTGCAAGATGGATTCGCCAATGAGAAACAAGGAAACGGGCGTATCCATCTGCCTTGCAAGGTTACAAAAATCCTACGCTGGAGTGTTTTTTCAGCAACAGACTTCATAGGCATAGGTCGGGGACCTCTGAGACCAATATAAACTTTAAATTAGACCTCTCACCTCCACAAGTCAACCATGCCAACAAATGCGCAGCAAGAGGCCAACACCCTGACACCAGGATTGTCAAGTGGGAACCCCCGTTAGCCATGCAGTGTTTCATTCAGTTAGTCCCATGATACATCCAGAGGCCTGAGTGTCCCAGAGCTACCCTCCTCCATGCTAACTCTCACCGCCCACTATGCCAACATGGAGATGTTCTCTTTCTTACCTACTCTACATGACCATCACAGCCCAAGCCACATTGATTCAGTAGACCCAGGCTTAGTGAAAGGGTGGGGGAGGCAGGGCTATGGTGCACAAAAAAGAATCTCTTAAGTTTCTATGGTCTTTTTTGTGCAAACAGCTTACATGTGGAGTATGTGCAAATTGCTCGCCTGTCGAACAACAAACAGTTTACCTTTGGACAGCCCACTGCGTTACTTTCTTCTTCTTTTCTTCATCTGTCATGATCCCTTTTCATCTCTTCTTGTCAGCAAATTCTATCAAACAGTACTGACATGGCTTAACTGGCTTCCTTTTGGCTGAAGGCTGGTGTGTGAACCATTGATGCAAAGCTTCATGGTCTGCTAGAGTTATATAGTCCTGAAAGTTGACTAGGGCGCTCTGAGGAACTGAGGTGAACATCGTTCTACCTTTCTAGTATTAGATCAATTTTGAAACTGCAATTTTAAGGGAAAATACTTTCTTAAAGTTGCTTTAAGTGATGATTTTTCAGGGTGGATTGGTGCATGAACTGCTCCCAATACCTGATGGCAAGTCTACCTCACAAGTTTTTGGCATACTGATGCTAAAGCCAACACAGAAAGGAAAAAATTTACTAGTATTGGCTCTAAAGCAGCAAGACTATTTGGTAATGTCCAATATATCAGCTCTTGCTTGAAACTTATCAAGTTTGCACTGTGTAAAGTTGAGTGTAAATTTGTTTTACTGTTGTTTTGAAAATGTATGTCTTTGACATAAGTCGGATAAACTGAAATATATCTTGCATTTAATCAGATGGGAAATTATTCCCCTAGGAGCATCATTGGTTATTTCTTTGTAAAATGTGGAAAACCATCAAAAAAAACAAACAAACAAAAAAAAAAAAAAACTGGGATAAAATGGTATTGTAAACCAAACATCATCATGTGTATCAAATTGTGAGTCAAGCATATTCACACATCCCTATTGGTGCTGTATATGTGATGTAATGATGTAATTTTGCAGGAGAAATTAATACTCTTATTTCAGTATGAGCCATACTTTATGCATATATTAACTCAACATATTTTACTCCTTCAGATTAAAATAACCCAACAGTTTCAGTGTATGTGAAAAATTATAAATTTGATATGATCTTATGATGAAAATTGTCTCACCAGTATGTCATTTTATATTTCAAAGTAAGCTTAATTTCCCCTCCAATTTAGGCTACATTAATGACATTAATATTAATGTTCACATTACTGAGGACATTATGAGCAGTGGTGCCTCTTCTACCCCATATGGTTTTTGTAATTAAAAGAGCTAAATCAGCCAAAGTCATGTATGAATGGGCATGTCCCCTACAGGAGAGCCAAAAGAGAAGCTAAAAAGCTACACATCCTGTTAAAATCAAAGGAAAAAGACTTCAGAAAGGATTACATCATCATCATCACCACCATGACCACTGCGCTGACCAGCACCATCATCATCACCACATTTCTAACCACCACCATCATCATCGTCCTCCAGCGCTCAGCACACTCACATATTAACTGAGATTTAAAAGGCCCTGCTGGAAAGATGACATCACTCCTTTTTCCTCCTCTATAACTCTCGGGGGTTCGACTGACAGCGCCGAGGAGCAGGGAAGTCGTTTTGTAGATGATGTGATGTGCTGGCATCTTTGCAGGAATTGTCAGCTGCTTTGCTGTCTACATCTTGCAGAAAAAAAGGAGCCCGTAGGAAAGTCGACATCATTCTCATGCTGCAGAACAATCGCTGGCGTCCCTAATCCTCTGACATAAAATTGACTTATGTCTGGCAGAGGGGATATATACGACAACAATGGAAATCGTTTGGCCCTCCTGCAGGAATCGTCAGCTGTTTGGCGTCCTGGAAACAGAGCGAATTGAAGTGTTTAAGCAGAGCGGCACACTTGCCAGAGACACGGCCCATGAACTGTGACTGTGAGGGTTCAAACCATGCTTGTGAAACGCTGTCACACACTCCTCTGTGCTCTGTGTTCCAAGTCTATCTGCACTGTAATGTCTAAAAATCGGTTAATAACCCTCTGGAGTGGGACTTCAGTCCACCCTCAGGCTAAATGACATAATTCCCAGACATTGGGAGCATGGTGTAAAACTCGAAACTGATATAAAACTGAGGAAACGGGAAGACTGAAAGCCTTTTAAAAAGCAGAACCGCATTGGCGAGCTCAAGGTTAAAAACCCTAAAACTCCATCGTGTTTGGATCCAAGCACACAGCCTCCTCCACCCTCCAAATGGTTTTGATTCTGGAAATTAGCGAGACTTGGAAGCAGGGATTCATCTGCCATAAGTGCTTGAGGGAAATCAGTCATCTGTGTTAAAGTAAAACCAAAAGTGCTGAAGGCAAAATGGATTAAATCCCACAGGCTAGGGCACAGGCAATGCTAACTGATTCAAATAGCTGTGTGGAGAACTCCTCGGGTGGATTAGACACCCTAAAAGTGACAGCATGGTGGGAAATGATGACCACAGCGGTAGAAAGGTGTGTGTTTGTTAGCCGTCAGCGGTTTCCTAAGCAGAGAGAGAGAGAGAGTGTGTGTATTTGTGGTCAATGATGTTCCACAGGAAAAAAAGGCCAAATGCCCAAAATGCCAGAGACACACTTATCCATGCACACACACTCAGCTATAGCAAAGTGGTGTGTTTTCACAACAAGCTGACAGGGAGCTGATGTCATCTACTTAAATCTTCTTGCAGCACTTAATGTGAACCTGTGGGATGTGTTTGTGTGAACACATGCATAGTGCTGCCTTGGTGAGTGTCTATAGATGAGATTTTATTGTTTTTCTATTAAAGTAATTTAACAAAAAATGAGGGTATTTTATTAAATACAGTCATATAAACTGGACATATATTTTCCTTTAATGCATGTATCACACACTGAGGTTTGTTCTTCATTTTATGATCAACTGCAATTCCTATAAAGACCACTAGAGGCTGACTACATGAGTCCTATACTACTAGAATGATTGAGAATGCTTCTCTGCATCCTTCTCAATATAAAATACATTTTTGCACAAACCACCACAGCTTTTTAATTTCTCACCTTTCAGGGGATTTGACACAAGTTGCATCCAAAGGTATTACTTTCAGTTTTGTTGTGTTGCATCCCAATGTTACAGTCAAGAAATCTATATTTTATTCTCTTTAATTTATGCTTAGTACCCTATCACGACAAAGTGAAAACATGATTTTAGAAACTTTTGCAAATTTATGAAAAATAAAAAGTTGAAATATCTCAATTACATAGGCATTCAGACCCTTGTAAACACTTGAACACTTGAAATTTAGCTTAGGTTTCTTAATGCTAGAAAAGCTTTTAGTCATATTATTTAATATATCTGTGAGAAAAACACCAGCTGTGATAATTTAATAAGTTTCCCAGACAAACTTCTTCTGTTTTTAGGAAATCAACTTATCAGATGTAAAGCTTTAAACAGTTCTGAGAACCTGAGCCTTTTGGCTTATCTCTAATGTATGTCATTATAAACACAACTCTCCCATAGATAAAGTGCATTCAAAAAGTATTCAGGACCCCTCAACTTTTTTTTATTTATTTTTTTTTATGTTGTAGCCTGATGCCACAGTCAGAAAAAAACATTTTTTTTTAATTTATTCCCATTAATCTTCAGAAAAGTATTTAGACCCTTTGCAAAAACATTTAGCTCAGGTTCCACTTCTCCTGATCTTTGCAGAGATGTTTCTACATCTTGATTGAAGTCCACATGTAGTAAATTAAATTGCATGGACATGATTTGGAAAGGAAGACCTCCTTAGAAAGCCCCTCGGCTTACAATGCATATCAGAACAAAAACCAAGCCATGAGCTTAAAGGAACTGCCTGCAGAGTTCAGGGACAGGACAGGATTTTTAAAAGGCAAAGCGATTGCTCAATTTATCTGGGCAAACAACTATTTTGAGTTTGTGGTCGTGCCAAACTTTTTACATCATGAATTATGGGGGCTACTGTGCTCTTGGGAACCTTCAGTGCTGTAGAAATTTTTTGTAGCCTTCCCCAGATCTATGCCTTGCATTCCTGTCTCTGCAGGCAGTCCCTTCGACCTCATGGCTTGGTTTTTGCTCTGACATGCATAAGCTGTGAGTCCTTCTATTGAGAGATGTGTGCCTTTCCTAATCATGTCCACAACCAGTTTAATTCACCACAGGTGGAGATCCAATCAATGTGAGGAAACATCTCAGCAATGATCAAGAGAAGTTGGAGGAATCTGAGCTATATTCTAAGCGTTTTTGCGAAGGATCTGAATTGTCATGTCAATGTGATTTTTCAGTTTTTTTGTTTTTCAAAAATTCAAAACATTCCTAAAATTTCACTTTGTCATGATGGGGTACTGAGTGAAGATTAACTAGAATAAAAATGATTTTTTTTTCCCACTGTGGCATCAGGCTGCAACATAAGACAAATGAAAAAGTGAAGGGGGTCTGAATTGGTGTTTTAGGGTGATTAATTTATTCTGAATAACACCCTAATTTGACAGGCCTAAAAACCTAATCTGGATTCTACGTATAAGCACAGACTCTGTAGGCATGCCGTGACTTTGTTGTTGTGGTTTCCATTGGTGGTACCTTTTACATAAGTCACAAGTCCAGTTAGACCACAAACAATGGCCAGTGAATGGAAAAGGAAGTCTCAGCCCAGAACATTTCCTTGGACCTCAGTTTTCCAGTTAAATAGCTGCTGGTTTTACTGGACGTCTTAAAAAATATCAACTGTTGCTCTGAGACTTCAGTCTATGAGTTTAGAAATAGCTTTAATTTGTGCTAAAAAATAATATGGGGACTTTGTGCCAACTTGTGTAGACAGGAAGATTTGCTTCTTTACTTTTCTCTTGTTGGTTATTTCTTTCACATTTTGAATGAGCTCTGTTACGCCTCTGATTAAGAGATGGGTTAAAAATTGAGTTGCTTCCCCTGTTCCTCCATTCTGACCATTTCACAAGCTCTCAAAACAAACACAAGAGTAGATTCTTATTAAACAGGAAAGATCACAATCAATAGCTGTATTAATAATGTGGACATACCTCAGCAAATGTCTGTATGTGTGTTTTTGATTTTTAGTAGAGGCAGACAGACATGGGAGGAGGAGAGATGGAGGGCAGATTGTCCACTTATTAATGGATCCCAGATGGTGATGATCTCTTGGATGAATAAAATCAAAATTAACATCCCATGAAATGTTTGGCATGTGTTTTCATCAAGTTTACAAAGCTGTTGCAGTTCCCTGTGGATTTATCCATTGAAATTATAGTGACAGGCCTATTTTTTAATACAATTGAGACAACTTTGAAACATATGAAGACCTTCCTGTCTGTGTGTTCTACCTCTCAGTCAGCACAAAAAGCCCCATATGGGGTGACCACATTTATTATGTAATCGATTTGAATCAACATTTTATAAGCATTCACTATGTTCAGCTCATGAGATGGGTCATCTGTGGGTTCTCATAGGAAGTAGGCTGAGTAACTCACTTCATTGCTGGGACCTCTGAGTATTCCAACATCCAACGTACATGGGGCCTGTGGGCTTTAACAATCTGATTCACTGATTTAAAATGAATGACTCAAGAGAGAAAGAGGAGAGCGTGTTAGTAATGAGAGCAGTTTGGGATTCACAAACAGGTAGATACAGCATGCTGGGAGATTGACTCAGGCCTCTGTGGGGTGATGACATCACCATCCGAATAATAAAAAAAAATCATAAAACCCATGTGCTCTGTATACCATATAGCTTGGTCTGTGACTCACGTGAGTCAGGCTCGTGTCTATAGAGGAATGAATGTGTTTGAAGTGAGGAGGAAAAAAGTCATGCTGGATGAATCAGCAGGGTTATACCAAACACTTGACTCATTTGGTTCATAAAGGGACTTCCTGGTTTCAGATGCATAAATATGATGTCTTGGTCTCAGGGTTATGTAGTCAGTCTGTAAACTAATGAGACCCTAAGCAGAAAGTAAAGAAAATGCCAGGATGTATACAGTTTTCCCTGTTTAGATAGAGCTCAAGCCTTCAGCCTAATTGGATGTGATGTGAAAGGATCACAAGCCACTTCCACACATGAACGCTTGGAAAATTTCTATATGGTTTAAGGCAGTTTGGTCCTGGAATTTTCTGACTCGCTGTTTCACACATTTCCAATCCAATCCAGTCACAATCTCTAAATTCAAGACACTTGGTAATGAGGAGGGTCCCAGGATTAGCATGCAGGAGGATAAGCCCTCTGTAATGGTGACTATTTCTGATAACTTCACCCTCTCATATCTTCTCAATCTGCCCCCTTAGGTTGCTTCATGAGGAGCCCAGATAAGAATGTACACAAAACTACATGGTGCAATATATGTAAATAAATATTTAAATATATTTATACATACTTTTATACAGTATTTACGATCATATTTTGCCATATTTTTATTTTTGATTTCTCATTTATTATGTACATTGCTGCCATTTTTATCTCTGCACTATCCGAAGCCAAGCAATGAAATTTAATTTAGAAGTGCACTGTTTGGTGTAAATGTGAATGACAAATTAAGTCTAAGTCTAAGTCTATATCACTAACACATTTAACAAGGTACAAGCTCAATAACAGGAAATGATAACTACATACTTAGGCAAGCAGTTAAAACTACATACTGTATAAACATGAACATAGTCACCGCTACATCACCTGTCGGTTTCTTAACTGGAATTTTGAAGACCAACAATCGTTGCCGCCATATTGGAAATGCCATCTCCACCTAACTTTTGATCAGTCTAGAAACAGTCAAAGAGTTTGAGTTTTGTTTAGCCCCCAGTATTCTACTACAACCAGCCCTCTGTCCATTAATTCAACTCAGTCCTGTCTGTTATTATGTAAATTTATGCTATTTTTGTCCATCCCTCTAAGCCTTAAGCTATGTTTGAACTATTTCATCTCACCTGGACTTGTTTTCTTAAAAAGCTTGTCAAATATTAGCCCTGTGGTGCGCAGTCAAGATTTGGACATCCTTTTTCAGGATAACTTGGGCTTTATGAATGTGTGCTGCAGTAATGCCTCTTGAATATAAAAAATAGGAATATAAAGACTAATTAAAAAACTAAATAAAATTAAAACAGAATTTTTTTATGTGGGACACATATTATACAATGAAGAATGTTTTGTTCTCCCATCTCTTTGGGACTAAAGAGTGAAAAGGAAATCACTCTGAGACAAAAAACAAATCTTCAAAATATTTACATATTTACAAAAACTTTTGTTACCTGTGCATCTTATTGTCATGTGTATCTTCTTGTCATGGATGACAATGTTGAGGGTTAGTATGTTTAAAACAGCAAATTTTGCAGTGTTAAATCAACACTTAAAGAGTTAAATTTAACACTGTATCCAAGTGTGTTTGGTCCTTATCAGAATTGGTGTTAAATTAACTCTTTCCACAGTGTTAAAATTTCAGAGTGAAATTAACTCAAAATTGAGTAAAAGATTAACACTGGCTAACACTGTACAGTGTTAAAAAAACTTAACACTACATGTTAGTCAACTCTGAAGAGTGTAAAAAATTACTCAAAGTTGTGTTGGTTATCTATTCTTCTGTAATAACAAATCAGCTCTATGTCAGTGGTAATTCAACTCCCATAGTGTTAAATTTAACACCTAAGCTGAGTTTATATAGTTCTCCAATAGTGATACATCGTAGCATTTAAGTGTTACTTTTGAACACATGAAGGTGTTTTTTTTTTTTTTAACACCATAGTAAGATCAATCTTTTCTGATGTGTTTCAGCAGATTGATTAATAACATAATCAATCGCTCAAGTGTAATACTCAGGCAATTTAACAAGGTTATAACATAAGTGAGACTTATGGTAAGTGATAGGCACACTTTGCTCACTCATGCAGCCCCTGTTGCTTTACACACATACTACACTTCGCTGCCACAGGCAAAAAGTCACTTACTCAGTAAACAATTTCACTCATGGTGGAAAGTTTAAAAACTTAAAAATCTTCAACAATCCACCAGAAACATGAACAAAGGACTCCAAGCAATGATTACTGTACAATAGGCATAATCTAAACATATCCAAACACAATTCAAAACATCTAAAACACACATAAACATTCTGCATGAGGGCATCATGGGAAAATTATTCAAATTTTAAAATGAAAGTAGGCGAGGCTTACATCAATTGACTCTCTGCAGAGTTAATGGGATCAACACTGTCAAACAACTCCAACACTGAGGACCACTTAACTCAGGGTGGAGTTAAAATTACACTTAGGGAGTTAAATCAACGTAACTCTGAGAAATTAACACTTCAGTTTTTACTGTGTTGTACAAAAAATAGATTAGTTTAAGGGCCTGAAATCCTTTTTGTTCCACTCTGTAAATTCATGCTTTAAAAATGAACATGCTTACATGGGACCTTATGGGGAGTCTTTGGTTTACAGCCAACCCCAAGTGGACTGTCAAAGAACTGCACTATTTAGTGCTTTCCCACTGGCTTCATTTTTTAATACCAGAGATTGCCAGTTGCTATGAAGCAGTAAAAAAGCACTCAATGTGAATGAATAACCTGCTGCATGTAGATCTCATGTCCATAGCTGCTTTACTTTGTCGCTGGTTGCACCCACAACCTCAGCTTCAGAGTGCCTCTAATGCTTATTGTTTCCAGGCTACAAAAGCTGACTTCTTTTTCCCTTTACAGTATCAGTGTTGTTTTTCCTAATGGCTACAGGTGCGTATCATATTCCTTTATTTAAGGAAACATCACCACAAAACAGCTGCACTGTAAAAACAAATATAAGGGCCTGATATGAAATACTTTACTAATAAGTTTCACAGCTTTTTTGAATTGAGGGGCCCAACTTAATACTTCATGTTGCCATTTAGATGACATAACTCGCTCATAGCTAAAAATGTTGAGTTGACAAAAAAAAAAAATGTCCTATTGAAATATATATTCCAGTTGGCTCAACTGAAGTCATTGCACCATCTATTTGAGTCCCCAGAAAATGGCTCAACTTAAATCTTTATGTTCACTTGCTATATACCTAACATATTTTAAGAAACTTGTATGTAGTTACGTTATCAAAAGTGCACCCAGTACTTCCTAATTTGTTCACTCAACATTGATCAAGTGGGGTTTTTTAGGGTTTGTAGACCTGTAAACTTTACTCTTGAAAAGACCAGTCAGATTGCTTTCTCTTCCACCATTGCTGTTGCCAAAGCTTTTGATTGGCCACTGAAGCACAAGCATTGACGAATGCTGAGCTATTCCAAAAGTAGAACAATTTTCAACAAAGAACATGACGACAAAAGACAACTGATGCTAAAGCGTTTTTGTGCTCTGGATGCTGAGCACTGAAAATGCTGGACTACACTGGTTTCATATTGAAAATAAGCGCTGCCAATGCAGTAAACAGCAGCTGTGCACACAGGCCTCTACATGTAAGCCATCACATATAGGCCACCCAGACATGGGTAGAAACACAAGTCTAACACACTTGTGAAGGGGGCTCTTTATGATGAAGTTGTGGTTCATTACTTTTGAGACAGTGACCATTTTGTATTACAATAGGGGCTACTTAAACATCAACTAAGCAGCATGGTAATGGTCCACATTCATCATGTGATCTGCGTTGGGTTTAGCTGTCTTAATGTTCATATATGGCAGTCTTGCATGGTGGGTCTAAATCAAACTTCTGTGTGTGACCAGATGATGAGTTCAGGGCCTCTGCGTGATCAAGGTCACTTGAGGCTCTTACCTAATCGTTTTTGGAATCTCTCTCAGTAGCTACCCATACAGCCATACATGCACACACACACTGTTGATATTGTCTTCCTTCCTTCAGAATGACAATGCTTCCTTGTTTATCTGGATGCCATAAAAACACAATCAGCCACAAGTCAACACTGAGTGACTCCAAACAAGCTGGATTATTGCTCTAATTAAGCTTTAATAAGCCCTTATTAAATGGCCGCAGGCCTCGTTAGGCGGTTCATTAAGTCATTTCATCCTTTTATTCCTTCATTAAGTCTCTTTTCTTCTCTCTTTTCTTCTCAGGGAGTGTGGGAGTGCTGAGGTCTGGGAGATCACGACCTTAATTCTCTCCAAGACAGACGGTTTAATTAACACTAGAGGAATCCTCACCGGCTCCAGACCTCTACAAAGGGAGTGTGCAGGGGAATTGGATTGCCAAGGTGAGGCACTAAGCTAATGTGTTTTTTACTGGCAATATACACTAATAACCTTTTAAATTACAGCTACCATGTTCCCTATATTTATGATGTAATTAGATGGTAATATTCAATGCATAAAAAACATACAAAAATGATGAATATACACATAATTTAGCAGTGTTTTAGAGCGATGCTTCAAAATGAACTACACTGAATTGATTTAATGCAAGCCCATCTTTATTACTTTATTTTTAACCAGAACATGAGAAAAAACAAACACGAAGATGTAAAATATATTGCAGTCAGTGAAGCAGACATAAAACTTGTCAACACAAATTAAAGACCCCTCTGTTGCAATCCCCCTACCACACATAATAAATCAAACTAATGGCAGATGCCTAAAACCCAAGCTGACATTTAGCAACGGTTTTGTAGAATCACAAAGTGAAAGTGTCACCCCAGCTGTGTGAAGTTTGTTGGTTTACAGTGAGAAGCAGGAAATGTTGAGATGTAACCCACCTATATGACCTAACCTACAACCATAAACCTGTGGAGGTGGGAGGATAAAATACCACAGTTTTCACAAACTGAAAACAACCTTTTAAAATAAGTCAAGTTTAAGTTTAATCTCAGAATCTATCTTCAGTCAACACGAATCAAACAATCAGTTAGACGATATACTGTATGCATTTTGGAGCGACGTCTCCAAGGGGCCACTGGTGAAGCCAAGGGTTTGTGTTAAATCTTTTTCAGAGAAGATTTCCTTCTCTGTGCAGCATTTGCCTTTACAGCCTGTCATTTTTTGGTCCAGAATGTCTCAGAGTAGCAGCTGTTCCTTTTTTAAGGAAATTCCATGATGAAGGGCTGTTTAGACAAAGCACCTTACAGATTGTTGTCTGAAGTTCAAAGTGTTTCTCCTTTAGACATCACCGTCTGCTGCATACATAGCCTATATGAAGCATTTACCCCCTTGGATGTTTTACCCTCTGATTGATTTCATAAATCAATCATGGTCAATATGATTAGGCCAAAAAATTACAAAAAACCCCCTTGATATAAAAATGAGAACAGATTTCTACAAAGTAATGTCAGTTAAATAAAAATATGTGATGTAAAATAAATGACTGCAGAAATATTTGCCCTCTTCAAGTCAGTATTTAGTAGATGCACCCTTGGCTGCAATCACAGTACTGAGTCTGTGTGGATAGGTCTCAGTCAGTCTTTCACATTTGGACACTGAAGTTTTACTCCTCCTTCTTTAGAAAACTACTCATGCTCTGTCAGGTTGCACTGGGATCGGGCGTGAATAGCCCTTTTTAAATCCAGCTGCAAATTCTCTATTGGATTGCGGCCTGGGCTTTGAAACAGCCACTCTAGAACACTGGCCTTGTTGTCTTTGAACCATTTCTGTGTAGCTTTTGCTGTATGCTTCAGGTCATTAGTTCCCTTGCTGAATGAATAAGATTGTCCTCCAGGATTTTCCTGTATTTTGCTGCATTCATTTTACATTCTACCTTTACAAGCCTTCCAGGGCTGGCATCCCCACAGCATGATGCTGCCTCCAATGTGCATCACAGTGGGGATGGTGTGTTTGTGGTGATGTACAGTGTTTGGTGTCCTCCAAACATAGCATCTTTTCTGATGGCAAAAAGCACCATTTTGGTCTTATCAGACCAAAGAACTCTCTTTTACTAGACCATGGGGTCTTCCACATGTTCTTAGGCAATCTGTAGTCAGTGTGTGATCTGAGTTTTTGTTCAACAGTGGCTTTCTCTCTGCCACTCTCCCATAAAGCCACGACTGGCAAAGAACCCTTGCAACACTTGTATGCAGAGTCTCTCCCATCTCAAAGCTGGTAGGTCTCATAGGTGTCTTGGTGGCCTCTCTCACTAGTCTCATTCTTGCACGGTCACTCAGTTTGTGTGGACAGCCTGATCTAGGCAGATTACACATGGACCTTATTCCTTTCATTTCTTGATGACTGAACACAGTCAGTGCCTTGGAATTTTTTTGTACCCCCTGACTTATACTTTTCAATAACCTTTTCTATGAGTTGCTTGGAGTGTTCTTTTGTCTTCATGGTGTAATGGTAGCCAGGAATACTGATTTAACAGTGACAGAACATTCCAGACACAGGTGTCTTTATACTATGATGACTTGAGACACATTCACTGCACTCAGGTGATCCAGGTTTCACTAACTGTGAGACTAATAGCACCAGATGGCTGGACCTCTGTTGAATAAGATCAGTCACTTTAAAGGGGGTGAATATTTACGCACTTTTTTTACATGACATGTTTTGACACCTTTTTTAAAGATCTGCTTTCATTTTGGCATTAAAGATTTTTTTTGTCATAAAAGCCAATTGTATTGACCATGGTTGATTTATAAAATCAATTAAAGGGTAACGCATCCAAGGGGGTGGTTACTCTTTGTAGGCACTGTAATTGGTCAGTAGAGCTTGGTCTACTAAAGTACCACAAACTGTTTTTAAGTTTTAGAACCTGTTCACAGAAATGATAAAAAGTTTGTTATGTTAAATCACCCATGGTGTCCCATAGTGTTGCATAATCTCTCTATGTGTAAGAAGTGTTTTCTGACACTTCTTTATTTTAACAGTTAATCAGTCACTGACTGTAAATCTTTGCTATGGTACGTAAATGTTGAAAAAGACCATTTAACCAGAGTGTCAGTCACTTCATGAGTTCCCCAACAGCTGAAACAGGCATTGAAATAACAACATAGAAGTGATTAATCTTGACACTGATGGACTTTTTTCTTTTCTCTAACATAAAAAGGGAACATTTTTATTTTCAGTCTGTTTTCAAACTCCTTGCAGAAGCGTTAAGCTTCATACTATTTTAGGTATGTGTGGTGAAACTTTAACACCATATGATGACCTTTCACCACGTACAATCCACCATATCCCCTTGAAACAGAAAGTACTAGTTTCAGGCTGCAACACTTTTTAAAATAGTGCTGTATGAGGTTGTAGAACACAGGGCTTTCATGCATTTACAATAAATACACGGTGCACTAGAACACAGTTTAAATAAATCAGATAAATCAATTGAATGCCAGAGACCAGAGGAGAGCAACGAGGTGCAGAGAGACACTTTGACTTCTGTGAACTATTTTTAACTTCACAACACTACCACTGTCCCTTTGAACAGTGCAAAGCAGAGTTTACCCTCAAGCTGTACAGTTAAAGATTACTGTTAGTAACACCTGCACGTTTAAGTGTGTGCTGTGTCGGGGGATTTCCAGTATTCACAGGTGAACTTTACACCCAGAAACCCTTTTTTCCTTTCCCTTTTTCATGTGCCAATAAACAGCACCTGAGCAAGTGTATGCTCTGTGCAGTGAAGAAAGTTATACTCCAGGCGATCTTAAGGGAAACATCTGTCTGCGCTCTTACAGCATTATGCAGCTTATTATTGGATCAGTATGAATTTTATAGTATGAACATGGATGGTTCTGTGTCCCAAAGGTGATACAAATAGACTAAAGAGCAGGTAAATAAACAAACCAAGGATGAGGAGCTGGGTGGCTGTGGGTGCAGCTGTGTGGAGACAGACAGTGATAAAATACTGAACCAGTTACACAGGGAGACTGGGCCAAATTTAGCCCTCTATTTTGACTGAAGGAGTTGTGATGGAGTGAGGGAGGGAAAGAATGTGAGTGGGTGCACGTAACCATGCTTTTGCATGTTTATTAGCAGTTTGGATCCTGCTGAGGTGACAGATGTTCATGACAGAGGTAGGCGGAGATGAGACACAGCGTCCAAATTAACCCGTGTGTGCTTGTGTGGAAGTCAGGAAATCTGTCCTTCACCTGTCTGTGTTGTCTTCCTGATATTGTATGAGTGTGTTTTTGTGTGTTTGTGCCATATGTTGGCATGATTCAGAGCAGACAGGTAAGACTCCCACCTTCAGCCAATGAAGTGATTGAGTTTCCTGAAGCTTTAACAGATGCTCCAACCCAGGATTCACCCTCTGACTCTGTCTTGCTTTTCTCCTCTCTGTCTTTAAAAAGAAAAAGAAAAAGGTGTCATTTTCCTTTTTTTATTTCCACTTACTTGCACCAACTGCTGCAGTGGCTTGTTTATTCCAGTTGTCGCTTGGCCAATTTGGAGAAGAACAACGCACATATGTGTAAATATAAATACACCTACTCAACAAACATATAGGCTGCATTGATTTAGAGACAGACATACAGTACAGCGCTGAGGCCGCAGATATGCACCCACACACAGCCACAAACACAAGGTGCTTATGCAAAATTAAAGCTCCTGTGTAGGAAGGCACACACACTCACACACACCCTATATGTCAAATGATTAGTTACACAATTAGAAGCCTGAGAAAGCAGAAGCTCCAACTGTTTGTATCTCAGCGTAGGGAGAAATGAAACTTGTGAAACACAGAAATCTTAGTTGGAGATATTTATGGGCTCAGATATTTTACAATTTCTTGCTTACTCTAAAAACACATCCATCATGATCCTGCATACACATTTAAAACTGCCTACCATAGTGTTATGTGCATCTGTCATTATATTAAGGTGTATCAGGTTTCCGTTCTAACATCTAAATCTACTTTAAATATTTAAAACATTATTTTAAGATTTATCATATTATATCATATTGCATTGTATCGTGACTTATCATTTCATACTGTGACATACTGCACTGTATTGTTCCCTATCATACCATATCTTATTATGGTAGTTTATAAAGTTTTTCTAGGCCTCGTTTTGCAAATTACATACACAACAGCACACATAAACACAGAAATTATTTTCTCATGCAGGTAAGATGTGGCAAAAGGAAGGAGTTTGGCTCTTTCTGTAGTACCCCCCAGGCCATGAGTAGCTAATCTTGAGAACCGGAAGAATTCCCGGTGGACCGGGCCAGTGTACAGTGGCATTTAACAGGCTACACTCATGAGGGATGGACATGGGCAGGAGTGCTCATTTTTCCAGTTGCGTTTCCCCTTAAAAAACGCTCTCTCTTTCTCTCTCCCTACACTTGGTCAGTTGGGGAGGGTCGCCCATATCCGTCTGTCTGGAAACACTTCTGCTGCATTGGTTCCGTGTGTACCATATCAATGGTAAATCCCTCTGACCCAGCACACTCAAGGTCACAATCAAGACAGAAAGATGAATAATAACTAGAGCCAAGTTGGTGAAATCTTAGACTGAAAAAGGGGAAAGCTTTTAAAACTTATGTAGTCTTATGTGCTAATTTATTTTTTATTACAAGCTTTGTTACAAGAACTAAGTGTAAAACAACACCTCTGCACTTCAGCCTCTCAATCAGCTTGCTGCTAACAAGCAGAAGCCATGAGAGAGAGCAGGTAGGGTTCAGTCAGTGTAAATGTTAGAGTACCTGCTATAAATAAAAAGAGCCCAGAAAAAAGATGTTGGGTTTTGTAGATAAAAATAACTTGACTTAGAAATGATTGTATAAAACGTTTAAAACTACAAAGACTTGTTCAACTATAAAACTTGTCCTTAAAAATGACTGAGTGGTGTGGTAGGTCATCATAATAGAAGTGAAAAGGATTAGATAAAAATGTGTTTTTTTTTTCTTTTTGGTAGTGGAAACTGGCTTTCATTGACTTGAGAAAACAAGTGTTCAATTTTTAAACTTGATTTTTGTGTCAGTAGCTTGGTGCAATTGTTACTGGCTGTAACACACAAGGCTCAGGCTGGCTGTTCTCCTAGTGTGTTAATAATTGCACATGATAAAACCAGCTCTAGAATATTTGTACCTGAGTGCTTAAAGTAACTTTTATTGTTTAAAAAAATATAAATACTTAAATACTACTATAATGAATACATAATACACAATTATATGTCTTCAGTAAAAGGTTGTTTCCTAAAGTGGGCTGATCTGAGCCATGAAACTCCAGGGCTGAAAATGAGTCCCAGTGTAGCCGTGGTTCCCCTTACTGCACAGGTGAAGCCAAGGGTAAGATATGACCAATCGTGTTTTCTTCTTTGGTTGCCCTACTTTTACCAGGATGTTTTAAAAAAAGATGCTGTCATTTGCTGGCAGTACAATGGTGTACCTTGTTTTTATTTATCCTTGAGAAGCCCCTCACCAATGAGGCAACTTTGGGAATAACTAACGTATCGTATCATATCATATCGTATCGTATCCGATCGTATCCTATCCTATCCTATCCTTTTGTAACATATTGTATTGCAGCATATCTTAACATATCATATTGCATTGTATTGTATATTGTGTCGTCTGTATTGCATAATGCCCCATATTGTAGTTATTGCATCATACATATCATATCATAACGATGATATAGTATTGTATCATAATAGTATGGTTTCGTCTCATATTATATTGTATCCTATATATGGTATTGTAGGGTATGTTACTATATGCTATATTATTGTATGGTTTTGTATCATACTGTATTGTTTCGTTTCATTTGTATCATTTTTTTTGTTCTCTATATAGAATCTTAATCGTGTTGCATAATCTGTATTATATTGTATCTTACTTATCCTGTTTGTTTTTTTTGTATGAGTGACAGGAATTAGCTATTGTTCAAGTTAAATTTTGACAAGTATTATTTTATCATACAAATGAAAAATTATGATTACAAAGAGTACTTTTTAACCTGACACGCCAGATAAATGTATTTCACACATCCATCTGGAAAACCTTCAATAATAAGCATTTGGGAAAGGGCAGAGGATTTGAAAAAAACTCAGAGTGTGATTGGATGAATGTTCTGTCTGTCACACCTTTACGGGCCAATCAGAGCAACAAAACACGTGACGTAACCGCTATCGAGGTGTGCGTGCGCAGCTACTGAGGAGTAACATGAAGACATGTCAGTACACGACCCTTGTCGTTTTTTAAAAGAAAACAACTCACTGCTGTTCTTTGTTATTCTTTTAACAAAGAAATATCATCAAGTTCTGATAAAACTGGCACTTTGGCAGCATCCACGCTAAGCTCTTCCAACATAACTGCACCTGCCTCTCGTTGCTGCTTGCTTATGTTACGATTCAGCTGCGCCTGAGAGTACTGCCCCTCATCGCTGGTTGGACCTGCCACTTTCTAACTGGGCCCAAACGGTTCAGATGGGAGCTTTGCAAGATGGATTTGCCAGTGAAAATGAGGAAACGGGCATATCCATCTGCTTTGCAAGGTTATACTTTTATAATATAATATATATATAATAATATAATATAATTTTGTTATGTGTAAAGTGCTATATAAATAAAGATGATTTGATTTGATAATTGCAGCTAAAAACAGGGAGTTAAGATCAACTTCATTTGCTGACAGAGCCAACCCTCTGCTGTGTGTTTAAATGGCTTTAATTGAAACTGATGTCTACTCAATAAGAGCATCAAAGGCTAGCAATTACGAGACATTGGTCACCAGTCCTGGTGGCAGAACATCGAAACCAAGAGTGTACATGTGCACATACAAACTCACTAACACACATGCACATGCATACAGGCAGTCACCCACACATTTCCTGTGTGTTTCATGTGAGACGCTCTTTTCTTCTTTCTGTTCTGTTTGGAGAGGAAGTGCGGGTCTAATGACTTTTCCTCTGCGTCACAGACACTGCGTGTGGGAGGCAGACAGCCATGCTGCACGTGTGTGCATGTGAGAACCTTTATGCATATATGTATGAGTCTGTGTAGAGCCTGATACATGCAGGTTTTCTTGTGTTATGCATTTGCTGAAGGCTTCATGCGTATTTAAGACTGGGTGGTTTTGAGAATTCTTACATTTGTCTTTCTTGTCTAGAGGAAAAGTAATGTATGTGTTTACAAGTTTGCAGGAAGTTTTCAGGCTCAGGGACTGATGAGTACGTTTCGGTCTATTTTTCTCTGAATTACTTGTTTCACTTTGTATGTTTACCGTATTCCTGCTCACATGTGGGACACTTGTGCCTGCACTTGTTTGCATGCTTCCATGAACCATGACCATACAGTACTGTGTAGGCATGCAGCTTGTTTTTGCGTGTTCTCTTCACACAGTTCCTGTAAACAGAGCTACCAAAGAGACCTTAGACGGTTTACAAGAGCTTTGCAATATTCAGGGTATTTTTTGATTTTTCTGAACTCCATAAAGTGATCCTATCCCATCATGTATTTCTTCTGAGTATTATTGCTGACTGACCTGAATTTTACTTGGAATTTCTTTCAGATGTTTGCTATCAAAATTTTGCTCTGTTTTACCATCAGTGGCCCATAGCATATTGTCAAAGCTGGGATGGAAAAACGATCCCTTAAAACTAATATTCTTAACAGATTTCTGGGCCTAAAATCTTTCTGTTCGGTAACATTTAGAGTTACATATCAGCAGGACATTAAAACAGCCAGTTGCCTTGCTTTAACCTACATAAGGCTGAGTAATTCTTCATGCTTTAGCAGAGTGAAACAAGGTTAGCTAATCCCCCTCCATGCTCAGTTCCCCGAGCTACAGCTGCATTGAGCGTTCACATAGTTCATCTAAGGCCACGGAGAAGTGTTTTCCTCCAAACGAGTACCCATTCAAAGACCAAGGTTGGTGCTAAGCTATGAGCAAGTGACTGTTGAAACATTATTTTGGCTGAAATGAAAAAACAGAATCAAAAACAGTCTTCTGATTGGATCCAAGGCCTTTGCTGAACTCTTCCTGCAAACTCATCACTCGCCTCCTTTTACCTTTGCTCCCCTGGTGCCAACTCCATCATTCCCCTCACTGTGTCTTGTACTCATGAACACCCACTCTGCTTTTTCCCTACCTGCTGTTTACCTCTCCTTCATATCTTTTCTCCTAGTCCTGGCTTCCTCTCTCCTTGGCCTTCCATTACTTCATACCCAACCCAAAACTGTTGATATTAACTCCTTCTATTCCCGCCTATGTTTATTTTTCTCCTGCATTTCATTCACATTGGCTTTCCACCCGTTGTCTCCCTGTTCTTTGTACCTATCACAGGTTGTTAAATCTCTCATGTGCTGATGGGCTTCATTGGTTTAAAAATGTTGTAGAGGCTATTTGACTTCTGGGGAGATATGTAATATATTGGAGGATTTAAACATGGCCTAGTCAGCCAATAATAGGGTTTCAGGAAAAGGCAGACTGAAAAATTATAATTTTATCCCATGTGGTGTGTCATTGTAAACGACAGTCAAGGCTACGTCTGGGACACCTCACTACCTCTCGACTGAAAGTCCAGCACACGTCAGTGATGCTGAGAGGACAGAGTGCTCTGCATGTTCAAGACACAACTGTAGATAAACCAAATGGTAAAGTAAAATGAAAGGGATGAAGTTGGTGCTGTAAGATAGCAAAAAGAGAGAGAAAAAGTATATTACTCTTTGGTAATGGCAACTCTGCCTTTATGAGTTGTAGATGAACAGCCATGTCAGACTGAAAAAGGAACAAATTTGGCAGAAAATTGCAGATGCACTTCCCTGACATCCTAGCAAGAAACTGCCATTATCATTTAAATTATCATAACGGATATGATGAGGGATTGCACCACAGTGTCAGGTCTGTTGATCAAGTCCCGGCTTAAATCCATGACTTTGTAATTGCCTAATCTGAAGGCCTGAGAAAAACCTCAGCCTAATCTTCTTTATAAAGGTTATAGCCATTTCCCCCCAAAAATAGGAAGATAAGTTTACTGCCACAACTTCCTTCCATTTGCCTTCCATTTGTTGTTTTGTTGTTTGTCCTGTCCCTCTCTAACCTTGCAAAGCAGGTGGATTGGCTAGACCCCATGTCTGTCATCAAGCAAATCCATCTTGCAAGCTCTAATCTACAGCATTTGGGCCGGCCTCGAAAATGGTTCTGGCCAATCATTGTCTTGTAAGAAGAACGAGGTGTTAGCTACAGGCAGGGTTAAGTTGTACTGTGTGACAGTTATCTAGGCTGTTGCTATTTTATCCTGCAGTTTTATCAGACTTGGGCCACATTTCTTTATGAAATAGAGAGCTAGGAACAACAGTGAAAGCTTTTCATGACTAAAAAGATGTTTTGGCTCTTCTGGCGACCTGCTTTTGCATGAGTTTGTGGTAGTTACATGTGGGGTGTGTACAATGGCTGCAACCACTGTAGCAATAAGCTCAGATGTAGCTCTAGAAAAGCAGCATTCTAATCAGACCTCAACTACATTTCTACATTTCTCAAGAGTAAAGAGCCACACTGAAGACTTCCCTTGGCTGAGATGATGTTTATTGCAAGTCTCCCAGTAGAACAGTAGCCACCAACACACTCCACCATTATCACACTACAGCAGCACTACCCTGTACAGCTCAGGTTAGCACTGGAGCTGTGTACTACCTCATTTTGTCTTTTAATGCTGATTGGCCCATCATGTGACAGACAGAACATTTGTCCAATCACCTCCCAAGAACTTTTAAAAAAGTTCTGCCCTTCCCAAATGCTTCATATGGAAGGTTTCCCAGATAAATGTGAAACCTATGCAATGGATTTATGAAACAGTCTTTCTAGAGTGTCAGATTAGTCCCTTTCCTCCTCCTGCTTTTCTCACACCCCCTACCCCTCCTGCTAGCCCTTTCCAACCCCAGCACAGCTTTGGCAGAGGGCTGTCAATATGAGCCTGGTTGGGGCTAAATACTGCTAGTGCTGGCTCATGGTTATTAGCACTCCTCTTTATTATAATAAGCCACATCAGGGAGTACGGTCTAGACTTGCCCTCTTTGTAAAATGGCTTGAGATAATTTATATGTATTGGCGCTATACTAACAAAGATTGATTGATGATGATTGATTGATTATTATTATTATTTTGCAGTGGATCTTTGTACCTTTGCACATACGCACAGATTTCCACAAGACTTTCCTTCTTAAGCCATTACTGTACTTTCTTGACACTGTTTACCCTGCAGAGGACTATAGCTGCCAGTTATTAGCTCTTGTTTATTCATTAATTTTGATGATGATGATATTAATCAAGCATTTAATGTAACTTATTTGTATCTAAACTAAGTTTTTCCTTCATTGCATCAACCACTTCTTGCCAGTAGACCCAGTTTTCCTTGTTGAGTTAAATGAATTTGATCACATCTTTTTGCTGTAATTAAATCATGGGGTTGACTTGGGTTTTGCGTCATCACAAGGGAACATGCAGGGAGTTTTTCTCTCCTTCTTCTCCTCCTCCTTCTCTCCTCCTTCCCGCTCTGGTTTTCTCTGTACATCTCTTCACACTCTCTCTCTTCTAGCTCCACATCATCAGCAGTGGGACTACTGTTACAGCTGAGTTCAGTTCAGGTCAGATAGACAGTGTGCACAGCTCCAGGGAGATGCAGACTGGCTACCAACCAGATAAGTTAAAGTAGATGTCCTGGTATTCCCTCTCTCTCTCTCTGATTCTCTCTCCCTTTTCTCCCCTCTCAGTTCTGAGAGCCTCTTGCTCCCACTGAGCATTGGAGGCTAAGAAAAGCTCCTGGGAAACCAAATCTGGCCATTAGAGCCTGTAATAATAATAATAAATGAAATACTGTCTGTCTCTCAGTTCACTATCACTCCCTCTCAGGCTCCCTGCCTTGCTCTGCAACTCATCTCCCATGCATGCACACACAGAAATGCAGATTCCAATGATTTATTTATGTCAGCATAAATTACGGCGATAATTTCTGGTGTAGCTTATGAGAATCAGATACCGGTGCAGATGGTTTTTTAAGCAGTGATGTCTTTAGATTAGTTTTAGCTTCGTGCCAGCTAATTTAGATCGGTGTGTGTCCGTGTGTGCACACATTTGTGCACGTGTGTTTGTTTAAACTCACTTGGCTTTCCCTGACAAGTTTGATCTGGGTAAACAAGGAGCTGGCCAAATAACTGTGGAGGGAGGGAGGGAGAACTGGTGGTGTGGGGGAGAGAGGAGGGGAAACAGGGTCAGAAAGTGTGTGAAGCAGTGAGAGAGGTAGAAAAAGGCAGACACAGACACTTACTCAGGATAAACCCTGAAGTCATGGACAGGAAGCTGATATTTTCCCAGACTTACTTGACTCTTTTTTTTGGAGCCTGATCCGACAATTGCAGCTTCCTCTGAGGGGTCTAATAATACAACAGAGCCATTGTGCAACGTGACGTTTCCCCCTGCCTGATTTAGCAAGAGAGAAGGCGTTTGCATGAAATCTTTCCACTCCCAGTGTGGCTGGGTGGAGTTTTTACTGCCATCAGATTGGATTGTCACACCACAGCGTAATAATGCACCATTATAGTCTGGCTTAGATGAACAGGGATACACAGATAGCACTGCTCTAGTTAAAAGCCACTGTTCAGCTCTACATATCAGGCACTGCCTCTGTAATATCTTTATAAATGTTGATTTTACTGAGTGAATATTTGGCGAAAGTAGAAATAAATCACTCTATATCATGAGATGGTGGGCCTTTATAGATGTTTAGCTCACAGTAAGGACATTGGTGCTGCCAGGATGCAAATTTGATAGTGCGCACAAAATCCATCCCGGTGCATGAACACCTTTATCTTCTAGGTTCTCACACACGTACGATTACAGTGACTGAGCCACTTAAAGAGAGAGAGGGAAAGCTGGCACACGAATGCTACCAGTCTAGAGTAAGGATCTCGACATCTGCAAATATTAGCTTCAAACATAAATGATCTGTTTCAGAAGATATGACAATTTCTAATACAATTGATATGTTGGCAATAAAAACACACCTATATCAGATGTAAGTATTGGCTGTAGAGGAAATACGCTAGTGAAGTTTTAGGCTGGACCAACAGACCTACGTCAGCTACAGCAGGGGTCCTCAAACTTTTTGGGGCTGGGGATCCTTTACAGGGCAGAAAATTTTCCAAGGACCCCCAAGCTGTGGCTTGCTGATAGATGGCTTGCTGATCGATAGTGTTATGGGAGATTGGGGGTTCAAATCCCAATCAGAGCATAATTGTCCAGTGTGGGCCCTTGGGCAAGGTCCTTAACGCCAGAAACACCTGCCCCAGATGTAAGTCGCTTTGGATAAAAGTGTCTGCTAAGTGCATTGTAACACTGTAACCCCCAGGGGTCATCGGACCCCAGTTTGAGAACCACTGAGCTAAAGTCTTTTCCTTTACCCATCACCATTTCTTACACATTAAAGTCTGTTTTAAGGACTGAAATTTGTTGATTTGTTCATCCTCAATCTTAAACCATATGTTTCTTAGGACTAAAGTTTGAGGTCAAAACTACAGTGTGGATATCAGCATCAGCAAAGTGCCCTCTTGTTTGCCCCTATAGTTGATAAACGAAATAAAGTATCCCCCTCTCACAATCAGACAACAAGCTGAGCAGAGGCAGACAGACTCACTCAAACACTGTGCGTAATAATAGCGCTCAATTGGAATGGCTGCACAGCTGATTCAATAAAAGTAAACAGAGCTTTTAAACTTACTTTTCACCATGATGCTGTTCTTGTCCCTTTTATCCAAAAATCCAACATAATGGGGACAATTTCACAGTGTCATGCTGTTCTCTCTGTCATCTCGCTGGCTCAACAAGCTAACGATGCACGCGTAATGGCACAGAATGTTTACCTTCCACTGGCATGGCGCTACGTTGGAAAGTAGCGACTACAGGAAGAGAGAAGGACAAATAGAGCAGATGCTTCAAGGAGCTTCCTTTGTTTTTTTCTCTCTTTCTGAAGCCACGGAAGAAAGAGGAAATTTGGCATTTTTTTTTCAGTAACTGATTACTTTTATGAAAATGTAACTAATAACAGGATTACTTGAATTATAAAACTAAAGCAGTATGTTACTCATTTCAACAAAAAAGCAATCTTAGTACCCTAATGGATGACACTGCTGGTAAGGAAAATGCACACTCCGGATTACAGGGTGGACGCCACTGATTATGGACAGAAGGACTTTCCAACTTGTCCTGAAAGCACAGGCAGTGTAGACTCACACACAAAGTCAAGTGTTTGCAATAAAGTACCTTAAACACATGGTAAATGATGTTATTTGCCAGGAAAGGAGAACTCTGACAGAGTGAAGCAATTTTTCTCTAGGGATCATTTGCATGCTGGACTGTAGTGATTACTTGCCCCAAACAATGAAAACATCAGCCATGCACAGACTTTAGCTGTATGTTTAGCTGTGATGTAAACAGATACCCATGTTTGGAAAGTGTGCTCTGGCATATGCTTGTGTTCAGCTTAGTCTTTAACTGAATTCCCATACAAGACTTGTATTTCACAATAATGATACAGTAGGTTCATAAGGCTGCGTGGCCTTTTTTGTCCATACAAGTGGAAATGTTTGAACTTAAAGGAAGCTGTTTTTGTGTGAATTTGCTGGTTGATTACTTTTTTTGTTTTGTTGAAAACACGTACACATAGACATGGAAATATATAGATGATTATAGAACATTATCTTTTAGTTTGGCTTGTATTTTTCATTGTCTAAGAGTAATATGTTTGTACCAGGCTAAATGGTAAATGAACTTGAGCTGGTACAACATTTTTCTTCTGACTTCTCAAAGTGCCTTTACATCACAGGTAACATTCACCCATTTACACCGCATAACACACTGATGGAAGAGGCTACTATGTAAATTGTCCATAGCTGTTAACTAATCCATTTAACACTCTGCTGAGGTAACCTTACTTAAAATGTGTCAAAATACCAGTTAAATGTATTTTTTTAATGCACAGATGTTATACTCTGCACATTATGCAAACTTTAAAGCATCATGTTTTTTGAGAAGAGTTGATAAAAAAATTTAAAAAATGCTACGTTCCTTATTTTTTGTATGTTTTTATGTACCAAAATGAGATTGACATAAAATGATCATTCTCTTCAACACAGCAATTCATATCGCACATGCAGTATCAGTCAGAAACTTCAACATGTGACTGCAGAAGCTGGGGATCAAATCCTGACCTGTCTACCCTTGCATCAAAGCTCCCCCAAAAACAACTACAAACAACTACATCTTTTTTAAAGAGGGGACCTTCATTTATTTCTCATAGCTACTGAGCCTAATAGTGCATTGTCTGCCAGCTGTATGCATTTAAATCTGTTAAGTTCACTACTTTGGCTATAATGTATGACTTGTTTCATACTTATTATCTTTAAAAGAAACAGTAATGTGGTGCAGATGGCCCAGTGGTTAGGTCTCACCACATGCACGAGGGCAGCCCAGGTTCAAGTCCGACCCATGGCTCTTTCACTGTATTTCATCACTCTCATCCCTGTTTATGACTCTACCAACTGTCCTATCACTACAATAAAGGCAAAAAAGCCCCAAAATAAATCTTAAAAATAAAATAACAGAAAATAACCATACTCATGTAAAAGATCAATTGTTCTCCCTTCCCAGGCAGCTGTTGGCCTTGACTCACGTTGCCCCAAGCCCAAACAGGCCTGAGCACGGTTACCTGTTGTACACATGCCATCTCGTCATATACCACAAACACTTGGCACTTGGCTTGGACAAAATTTGCACCGTGTACACCCAGCTTTACAATGCTGAAGCCCATCTCTTTTATCCATGCCGGGGCCAAGGAGGTGTGCCATGCTTGAATGCAATAGGGACCACTCACATAGGACAAACTGGGGGTGCAGATCGCCTGGTTACGTGGGTAGCCTGGGTTCAAGACCAGCCTGTGGCTCCTTACCCACGTGTCTCTCCCCCACTTTCTTATCCCTGTTTCCAACTCTATCCACTGTCCTCCTCTCTAGAAAAAAGGCATGAAAAGCCCATAGTTATATCCTGTAGAAAACAAACTGGGTTGTGAGGGTCAAACCAGCTTGGGGACAGCACAGATTGCCTAGTGTGACTGTGCCCTAAGACTAGATCTCCTTAAATATGTCCTCATACATCTGGTCTGTGTTTACTGCCGTTGCAAAGGACGTAAACATGATGCATAATGATTCTATCAACCTTAAGTCTCCGTTTGAACCCTTAAAAATGATAGATGGTGCTTTTTCATTTTTAAGGAATCTAATAAGTCATCTCAGCACGCTCAGTAAACACCTGAGTACCTGTATTTGCATTTCTTTAGATTAAAAACATCCATAAGGCCAATATGTGTCTTCTTTCGTCCCATGGGATGGGTTTGAGTTTTATTAGAAACTGTGCTGTGAGGAGGTTTGGCATTGAGAACAGTCCCACACAGACGTGAAGGCTGAATATGAGATGAAATTACCAATGAGATGGATGGTTTGTGTGCTGTACTTGACACGGCCTTATAAAAGATATAAGTGATCTTACACATGAAATATTAACCCTAACATTGCTTTATATTACCTGCATAGCTCTGCTTTACTTGTATTGCATCAAACATGTGGACCTTTAGACAGCATAATGTTTTTGCTGAAATTTTAAACACACACACACACACACACCACACATTCACCTTTTCCTGGACACAGATGATCAATGGTGTGCTGAGAGATAAGATGATAATATAAAATCACAAGGAAAGCATTACTCTTACATGAGTTGTGAGAAAGAAGGAGATTTTATGACCTAGACAGAGAACATTAATAAGACAAATCACTTTGTAGCCCAGCTTACCCTTGATCAACCCCACAGGCGAAGCAAACTCAGCCTGTCTGGTGAGGTTGACCAGTTTGTGCGTCTGTGTGTAGCCTTGCATTCATCCCTATCTGTTCATCTGGCTCCTGGCCTATCTCCCTGTTTGTCTCCATGTTTGGCTAACCATGCATCTTTCATGTTATCAGTAAGTCTATCAATCAGTGTGTGTATGTGTGTGTGTCCATGGGTGAAATGACCACAAGCTTTCCCGCTGTGTTGACCACATGCTCCACTCCCATTCTTCTCTTTCTCCACTCCTCCTCTTCACCCCACCTGGCCGCTCTACCTTGACCACCCATGTTGTTCTGTCTGGCCGGGCTCTTTGTGTGTTCTACTCAATGGTCACATTATTCACTTTTTTTTCCTTCCTTGGGGTTTCACCTGCAGAGACCCCACATGGGGCCCAGTGTGGGGCTCCTGCAGGTGAAAGTGGTGCTTTAGGAGCAGAACTCCAACTGGGAGACAAATTGAAGACAAAGTGGTTTACTGGGCATTTTCATGCTTATACAATCACATGCTACTAAGTGTAAATTTGAAGTGCACAGTTGCGATTCAACCAGTCCTCATTTGTTAAAAAACACACTCAAATCATCTAGTTTTACGTGTTTGAAGTTAGAAGATTAAGATCAAGGAGTCCCAGCCTGACACAGGATATCCACCTTTGCCTGAAGAGAATGCAGTGAGCACCACCTACAGACACTCAACCTCACCTCAACTTATACTAGATGAAAATGAAAGGAAACTTTGTAATCAGTAAAGTTCAGAGGGCATGCACTTTCACTAAGAGATAGAGCTGCTTTTGGTAGCTCTTTATTTAAGTGGGCCCCAATTACCTAGTAATTCTAATTAATTATCTAGTTATAAGTTGCGTTTTACAAGCAACAAAGAGGAAATATGAAGGAACTATAATGTAAATATAATATAAATGTTAAGTAAGTATTTAACATATAGTAATGTACTGATTATCAAGTATTTCTTTTGATATTGTGTCATTCTCTGGTAGGTGGTATTTTACATGCAAACTTCACACAGAAAGGTGCTGTCCAATGGAGTAACCTTCTTGCTGTTAGGCAGTAGTGCCAACCACTGCACCACCATGCAGCCCTTGTCTGAATATGTGAAACATAATTGCTCAGTATAAAGCTACTCAAGAAGCAAAAAAAAAAAAAAAAAAAAAAAAAGGATAAGAAGTCCTATAATTCTTACGCAAAGAATAAAAGCATCCCAAACTGTTTTGCTAGTCAAATTCCATACGAAAGTAAACCATGACAAACATTTGGGAGCAAATATAGCACATTTTTATGAAATCATCTTTATTACATAAAGGAGAGTCTGTGTTACAATACTTGCCGCCAAGGCTTGACATTTACATTTGGCAACTAGCCAAATGCGGGTGGCAGGTAACAGGGACTTCTTAGCCACCTTACCTGGTGGAATTTATCAGCATCACAACCTGTTTTACCGTGCTTGTCTATTAGCACCAGTGGTTATGATTCAGGTGTTTGTTACACATACAAGGGTCAAATTTACACCAAAATAACTGCAAATTGGCTCATCCCTTGGTCTGTTTGTGCAAATTTATGCAGCCACAATGGCTTTAATGCTGGATAACAGTGCAGTGTGACATATCTCTGTAATGTGCAGTTTCATATGTAAAGGGAGAAGTGCATTATTAATAAAAAAGCTTGTATTGATCATATTGATGAGAGACATTGGAGCATGTGTTGCATCTCATACCACACATACCCAATTTGGCAAATAACACATCGTTTCCCAACAATGGAATTGGATAGTGAAAATGCCGAGTGGCTACTAGTTTTCAAACCCCCCAGCCACTGTGGCAGCTGACCAAAAAAGTTAAGGCCAAACTCTGCTTGCAACAATAAGACTGAAATAATTTGGATAGCTATAGAGTATTTGAGTTTCTGCACAGTGTTTAAGTATTTACAGTATGTCCCAGGTGGTGTTATGCCAAGACTTCCTAATGATAGTTTCTTATCTGTTTGGCCCAAGACATAAAATTATCTTTAAAAATGTAATTCTGCTATTTGGTGGGCACTGGATTAGCTCAGTGGCTAAAGCAAGCACCCATACTCAGAGGCTATGATCTTCAATGCACTGGTTGCAGGATCAATCACCAGTCACTGCGCTGGCTGGTGCATGTCTTCCCTTACTCTCTCCCTCTCCCCATGTTTCCGGTCTCTCTTCAGCTATCCTATCTAAATACAGGCAAAAAGACCCCAAAGTAATCTAAATTCTATCGGGTGTTATTACTAGAAGCAGGGGTTATTGTTTTCTAGAGCTAACTTACACTAAACTCTAGATAGAAGGCCATGTTTTCATCTAAAGTGTTGAAGCAGGTCTTAAGACTGCATGCATGGCAGCTCCTCTCCTTCAGCAGACTCCTAACAAGAGTGAGTTGCACTGAGCTGCAAAACTTTATGGGCTTGTTTTTGTTGGAATATCATTACTTTGTAAATCACATCTTGAAACAGGGCAGAGTGTAAAGTCAAGAGATGCATATGCGTCTACGGTTCTATTAACTTTCTGAAATCATTCTTCCCTGGTGATTGACAAAAAGCTGAGCACATCTGCCTAAGTCCTTAACCCTAAAAAGTGTGGGGTTAGCTCTGAGTTGAGAGCTGTTTGATGCTAATGAGTTCAGAAAACTGCTCTGAGAGTATAAAGCAGCACATTTATCCTGATCAGAAACTCCAAAATTCTGCATTCTCCTCGTCCACTTGATGTCAACTCTTTTATTTCTCCCCTCATGACTGTACACTTCAGTAATCAGAAACAATGAATGTCTGATTTATCTTGGCTGCAGCTTGCAAGCACAAATACCCGACCAACAGGCCATATGGTTAGTGTGAGTTTAGAGGGAGTTTGAGTGGATAACCTTACCTGTCTGAAAGCATGACATTGTTTGTGTTTGTGAACATGTATAGTCTGTGTGATTAAATATTCTGATCTGCCTTTTCATCATGGCATTAAGTACCTGGGTGTGGAATTAAAACAAAAGACTTTTCACAGTCCTGGGACCTGAGGTGAAATGGCATGTGCTGGTCTAGACTGATCCGGATGGTTCGAAGGTGTGTCAAACTGACATGAAGGGAAAAACAGAGGATCTGGCACTGGCTGTGTTTTGTTGTACCTGCTTCCTTCCTCTGTTTTAACAGTTTGCAAAGGATGCCAGAGAAAAAGGCTGAGCTGTTTGACGCCTGTGGCAAAATATCAAGACAAAAACTTTTTATTAAATTGTATCCAATTGCATTACGCTGTGCCTCTTTTCACTGATCTGATTATTGCCTTTCTGTGTGCTCATGAATTCCTGACAGCATGTTACTCTTATTGAGTTCATTCAGAACAATTGAAATAAGTGCCTGCACCTTTCTGCCCCGCTGTAAACATTCACTTGTGCCCTCTTTAAACTTTCTTCCAGTCTCTATTTAAAGGGCAGACGCTAGTAAAAGTAGCCAGCTGTCTGCTCTCTCTCTCTTTCTCTGTAAACCGAGCCAGCTGTCTGCCCTCCACTTATGACCTTGTTTTCATGAACCCTGTTCTACGTGTGCGTGAGTGCACACATGCCTCTGTTCATGTGTGTGCGCATACATGTCAAGGGGCTTTCAGAGCAACCTTTGACCTTTTCTGACTGACAGGCTAAATCTAGCCACCCAGCCTCTCTCTTGTCCTGCTCCCGTTTCTTTTTCTCTCCTCTGCTTCCTGACTGATAGCCTGTCACTGGGACAAGCTCTCAGGCCAGGGCATTAAGTGTGGGTGAGGGTAGGTGGGTGAGGGTAGGGTGCCACTGAGAGCATGTTTAATTGTGTGTTTGTGTGTATAGGTGGGTCACATAGGAAGACGCTGTCCAGACTTTCCAAAAATAACAACCTATATAGTTGTGGCGGTTTGGCTTTGATTCAGTGTGAGTGTGAGTGTGTCGCAGAGAGTATCTGGTAATTATTTAGTCAGGCCTGGACCTTTGACCCCTTGCTTTGACCTCCCACATCCTGTTCAACTGGAGAGAAGATGGACACATATTCATTTGTATGCACAACCACACACCCACACACTGACTCACACACACACACACAGACAAACACACACGCATACACCCTGGGGTGAAGAGGTTTGTGTGGGCTGCCTGTAGATTCAAAGGTTTAGAGATTAAACTTTGGGAGAAGTTTGGGGTTGAAAAACATGAGTGGACGATGAGGGAATGTTCTCAAAATTGATCAAACATCTCACTGAGATATTGATAACACACATTATGTAGACACAGTTATTCCAGTTACATGTCTGTATCTGTTCTGGCTATGAAGCAGGTAAAGGCTAACACTGATGGCTGAATATGATCCACAAAAGCAAATGAGACCATAAGTGACAAGGGTTCCAGGACCTTGGGGGTGGGGTTTTTGTGGCCCATGGGGGCAATGGCTGTGACAGATCCCAGGCCCTCACGTAGTTTGAGGGTGCTCCATTAGTGTTAAGGTTAGCAACCCTAGCAAACCCTTAGCCTCACCCTAAAACAAAGTAGGGCCTGGAAAAAGGGCTCCAGGACCTAAGGGGTGGGGTTTGAGTGGCCCGTATAGATGAGAAGAGACACAAATCTATCTAATAAAGTGAATTTGGCTATATGGTTCATTTTATTGCCTGAGACCACTGTCATGGGGTTGGTTAATGGCAAATTCAAAATGAGTTATAAATTTAGCTGTTTAAAAGAAATTGGGATGAGTTTTTTGTCAGAAAATAATTTTTCTGCATGTACCATACAGAATCAGCAAAAACAAACAAAAACAAGTTCTTTGTAGGAGCTTAATTTACAGGATATAACTCAGAGGGAATTTTTCTAATGAAAAGTCATAAATTGATACACTACAGTGACTCCTGTAATCATAAAATAAGATGTGCTATGTTGTATGGCTGCAGGATTTGGGCCTTACTGATCATTGAGATCACTATCGGTTTTTATTTCAAAGGGCAATGTTTTTTGTTTTTTTCATTGCTTATTTCTGTTTTTAAGACTTCTGTACTACTAATCTCTTTCCATAGGCTAGACTGAGACATAAATTCATGCTCCAGGGCTGGCTTTTTGGCCTCCTACAATAACCCTAACACTGGGTCGAGTATGACTCAGGATTGGCCCCAAACATACCCACTGCTCCACTGTTAGGCCACCCAATTTTGATTAAAAATAGATCAAATCATATGTGACTTTCAAAGAACAAGTCCAAGAGTTCAGTATTAATCTTCATCTAAGCATGTATTTAATCAAAAAGTGCTTCATCTTTTTGATTAGTATGACTGCTTTTAGTTGTAATTCAGTTAATGTTGATGATCAAACAAAGTGCTTTTTATAGAAAACAGGTCTTTGCTGTGCTTGTGTTTGTCTTGCAAGCCATTATAAGGCTTTTGCACTGTCTTACGTCTAGATATCTGGTTTTGAAAGAATCCTCTTAACAAGGGTAAAAACTGAAACTCAGAATGAAGAATTTGGGTTTGATCAGGCATGATTTTAATTTACTGCTCATAGAGTATTTGGGGATGTGTGCTTTTTAACACCTGTGATTTTCGTAGCAGCCTGCACAAGATGAGTTTTTTCTGTGAAATGTCCAAAAATAGTGATTTTTGTGTATTTGATTACTTTTGCATTAAAAACAGAGGACTGAAAGTCCTCCTGATTTAGGCTATGTCAATTGTATTAAAAATGGACGTCCCAGCTGGTCTTGTCAATGAGGAAGAAGCTAGTTTTTCATTTGCATACAGCAGGCCTGTTAGGTGTCAAAAAGTCAAGGTCAGGATGAGCAGAAATAACAGCCACAGGTGAGAAATTCACCTGTGGTTTGACGAGAGGGCTTGAGAACTGTCAGGTATCGTGGTGAGTGAGATGCATCAGCAAGTGATTTTAACAATGTAACACGATTATAGAGTTTATCACTTATCAAAGGCCTGCACGAGTAATTAATAGTGGTGAGAGAACCTGAGTCTACTGAAGGAAACTTCAGCTGCCAATCTCAGCATGGTTCTGAAAGCCATCATATCAGCAGGAACACAATCCTCCTGCTGGAATTAAGCGCCACAGACAACCATGTTTTTCATGAGTCATCACAGACATATAGGCTGCCGCTTCATTTTGTTATCTCCCATCGCCTGTTCACACTACGACCCCGTCTCCTCCTCAGACAAGTCTGTGATGTAATATTCCACTCTTGTGTTGAGCAGAGAAAGATGTTTTTATCTGTCACTCTATGTGCAGGTTTATTTGACCAGAGAAAATTATTCTTATATGTCTCTATGTGTAATGTCTACAATATGTTGTAGCTTCTAACTGAATCTGAGTGGTCTCAACCAATCAACTGCTCAAAAAGAGCAAGTCAAGACCATATTCTCTTTTACAAAGACCAAACATTTATTCACCATGAGCACAGGATTAAGCAACATTTAGCAAAGTTACAGCGGCAAGGAACAAATGCCTTTTAACAGGAGGAAACCATCCAGCCCTGTGCTGGAACTGAGTTGGCGTTGTGAGAGAAATGTACAGAGAAGCAACAATGAACTGTTGTGTTAAGTTGCCACTGTTAGAAACACACTTCAGCTCAACTCAACTTTATTTATTTGTATATCACCTTTCGTACACAAGACATGTAGCCCAAAGTGCTTTACAAGGAACAGACAGACAGCACAGATCAATAAAAACCAAATAGAACAAACAATAGGAGTAGAAAAAGACTAACTGAGGAAATAACATCAATACAGCAGAGAGACTTAAGAATTTAAAGTCAATAAAATACAAAACCATAGATTAGAAAGTGATAGCACTAAGGTAAACATATAAAAGAACAATAAAAAAATTACCCCATGTTAAAAGCCAAAATAAAAAGATGTGTCTTCAGTTTTCTTTTAAAAACATCAGTGGAGCTGGATAGTCTAATGTCCAGGGGCATACAGAAAGCGCTGCGGGGTGATTATATTCTTCAAGGTTGTTTTGTCATGAAGGCATTTTGAAAACATAATAAGTGAGGGCTTTTGATGTGAAGTTGTCAGAAATAAAATGTGTTTTTATCATGAACTAAACTGAGCTTTAGTGGAGTAGTGGGCTAGCAGAGTAACATTATCAGTAACACTGCTACTTTAATTACCATCCACAGCCACAGCCCACTCCTGATCATAGTTAGGATACCTGGCTTGTGAGATGTGCATTTACTTGACATGGCATTTGTGGGACGCTCAACTTTCCAACACTGTACATGACTGAAGTAGGAACAGAGCCCCGTCACTTGCCTTGTACAAAATGCAACCAGGAAAGGGGCATTCCTTCTCCTGCTGGGGAATCACTGGACACAATTTCTTTCAAGCTAAACTAGCACAAACATATTCACTAGCTCAAAAACTGGTCAAATAAAGAGTATGACCAAAAAAATAAGGGGTGACTTGTTTCAAGATTGATTGGCCAACATCCTGTTTACCTGTTGACTCCAACCATTTTAATGGTAGCATCGGGTTTACCTAACTGTTAAATCAGGGGAAATTTTGGACAAAAGTATTTGGCCACACCTGTTAATTATTTAATTCAGGTGTTTCAATCAGACCCGTTGCCACATGTGGATAAAGTTGAGCCCCAAGCCATGCAGTCTCCATTTTCAACCAACTGTGATACAAAATGAGTCTCTGTGAAGAGCTCAGTGACATCAAGTGTGGTGCTGTGATGGATGCCACCTTTGCACTGAGACAGCTTGTGAAATGTCATCCCTGCTGGATATTCTATTGTCAACTGTAAGTGATATGATTAGAAAGTGGAAGCATTTAGGAACAACAGCAACTCAGCCACCAAGAGGAAGACCAAATAAAATCACGGAATGGGGTCAACTACTGCTGAGGTTCATGGTGCGTAAAAGTTGCCAATGCTCTGCTGATTCCATAGCTGAAGAGTTCTGAACTTCCACTGGCATTGACAGAAGCACAAACACTGTGCAGCAAGAGCTTCATAGAATGGGTTCCCACAGCTGAGCAGCTGCATGCAAGCTTTGAATCATCAAGTCCAATGCCAAGAGTCAGACACTGGGCTGTGCAGGAGTGGAAACATGTTCTGTGTGGTGACAAATCACGCTTCTCTGTTTGGCAGTCAGATGAGCGAGTCTGAGTTTGATGAATGCTTGGAGAACATTACCTGTCTGACTGCACTGAACCAATTGTGAAGTTCAGTGAAGGAGGGATAATGGTATGGGGCTGTTTTTTAGGGTTTGGGATCGGCCCCTTATCTCCAGTGAAGGACAACCTTATGCTTCTGCGTACCAAGACATTTTGGACAATGCTACATTCCCATCTTTGTGGTGACAGTTTGGAGAAGGCCTTTTTCTATTTTTTTTCACCAGTGCACAAAGCAAAGACTAGATAGAATGTTTGATGAGTTTGGTGTGGAAGAACTTGACTATCTCACACAGAGCACTGACTTCTACTCCACTGGGCACCTTTGGGATGAAGTGGAACAGAGATTGAAAGCCAGGCCTTGTTGTCCAATAGCAATGCCTGACCTCATTAATGCTCAACAGAATGAATGGACTCATATTCCCACAAAACTTCACATCTTTAACGCCACATGTAAGATACATGTATTTCAATACAATGTCAGTGCAGTCCCTGATGTTGTAATGGTCAGGCAGCTAAATACTTTTGTTTATATCATGGTCAGACACAAGAGAAACTGTTGGCACTCTGGAAGTCTTGCACCAAAAATTGTGATTGAAAAAAAAAAAAAGATCTGTAACAGCATCGGTATCAGGCAAATTGTCATTGGCCCCATTTTCCGCAATGGTACAGTTCTAGTTGAAATAATTTGAACACAATATGAAACCACCACTCTGACTCATAACGACTTACTACAGCAGATAAAGCTGAGGCAGCGTGGGAGAACATGAGTCCCCTTGTGAGGTTATGATGCAGACAGTTTCCTTCTTAAGTTCAGCCTTTTCTGTTATAAAACATGTCAAACTAAAGATTAAACAATTCAACAGCCACTATTAGACAGTTTTAGCAGATGTCACACAAGTTCTGATATCCACAAACAGCTTAACATGCATGCTTCTCACTAAAATGATTTGCCCAATAGTGTGAGGTTAAACGATTAAAATGAGGAAAAGAGGTGGCATGACCCACAGTTAATTTGCAAAATTGAGATTGAAGTAAACTTTTATTGAACATTTTTTGACCATTACAGCCAATAGCATTATTTTTATTGATTACAGCTAACACAGGGCTTTGCTCATTCAATAAAATGACCTTAAATAATACTAAGAATCAACTTGGGAACAAAGGTTCCTTTCCTGCCAATATAATCAAGGAAAGAAAATCAGCAGAGTAGCTTTAGGCCCCTTCCCTGCTGGATAACATCACTTACTCCTTTTGTGATAACATCTACTAAGAACCTTACATTAGCCCTAATTATGCCTGTCTGAACTGTGTGTGTGGGTGTGTGTGTGTGTGTGTGTGTGTGTGTATGAATACTGGGCAGGAGCATTAATGAATGCTGCTTCTAATCAGTCATTTTTTTATATCCTTTTACTGTAGCTCCATTTGTGTAAGAGGAGCATAGTTTTACTGCTTATTATTGGCTATTAAATCCTGTTTGTTTCCTCTCTTGGCTACATTTTCTTGATGAAAAACTCTACGACCTCTTGTGCAGTTTAAGTCATTGATGGTGAAGGTGCAATGCAGACAGAAAACCAGCTGTCGTGCAGACTCTGAGGATAAATAAATGTAACACATAAAAACAGCATATATTGACAGATATTGTCATTTATTTCACCAGGCATCAGCACACACCACAAACACACACTGACAATTACAAAAATAAAAGAAGAAGCTGTATAGAAACCAATATAAACAATAAAAACACAGCAGTGGAGTTCAATAAAATCACTTGAAAGCACAGACTCAATTATGGTCAGGCTTGGGCTTAGCTACAGGGGAAAACTTTGTTTTTAACTGGCCAGTCAGGGTGAATGGGTTGACTTGGTGTTTGGGTGAGACATTTGTTTGGCCAGTGTGTATGTGTGGGTGCACACTACGGGTGTGTTTGTGTGTGGATGTTAACGGATGTCTGTGTATATAAGCTAAACAGCCCCTATTCTTAATTCCAGGGTGAACTTGGACTTCCGCTTCTTTCAAGTCTTCTTTTAAACACAGACTGATGAAAGACGTCTCTAAATGACTCATCTCTCAGACATTTGTTGTTTTTAAAAATCTTCCTCTGCAGTTTGGAGCAGATATAGAAGCAAATTACAAAAACTCTTTGGCAATTTAATACAGCGGGGAGATACAAGTAAATACTCTGTATAGTCTTTAATGACTCTCACTTGTTTGTCTCTGGATTAAGGGGAAAATGGAGGGTTTGGCTAACATTACAGCCTGTCAGTGATTTTCTTCCAAGCACTGTACAGTTTGAGTGCAGAAGAAACACATTTAATCAAAGCTTTTTCCTTTTATAACAGATACCATACTGTTTCTCCCACAGCCAGAGATGTTACAATATCGGCATCTTTTATCATTATGAATAACATAACATGATTTACTTAAGAAAGTTAAACTTTTATTCATACAATGGGAAACTCTTCGAGACGTTTTGTTTGTTCATCTACTATCTCAAAATTCGAGAATGTTGTTGAAAAGTCTACTTTGCAAAGGTTTCCTGAGCCTTCATTCTCTCACTCTGGTTCAGTTCACACAACCACAGTCATGGGCAAGACTTCTGACTTGATAAATGTCCAGAGGACAATCAATGACACCCACCACAAGGAGGGTAAGCCACAGAAGGTCACTGCTGAAGGGGCAGGCTGCTCTCAGAGGCCGTGTCAAAGCAAATTCATGGAGAGTTGACTGGACGAGAAAAGGTGCACAAGTAACAGGGATGAGGGCAGCCTTTAGAAGATTCACTCAAAGCAGATTCAGGAACTTAGGGGAGCTTTAAAAGAGTGGACTGCAGCTGGATCCAAAAGCCACCACACACAGACAGTCGGGGAAATGGACGACCCTAGTGGTGTACCTTGTGTCAAGGTAATCCTGAACCCCAGACAACATTATAAGCTTCTCACCTGGGCTAAGGAGAAAAACAACTGGACTGTTGCTCAATTCTCCAAAGTCCTGTTTTCATACAACAGTAAATTTTGAATTTCTTTTGGAAATGAAGGTCCCAGAGTCTGGAAGAAGACTGTAGAGGCACAGAATCCAAGGTGTTTGAAATTCCAGTGTTTTCAGTTTCCACAGCCAGCAATGACTGGTCCACTGTGCTTTATCAAGTCCAGAGTCAATGCTGTCAGCTGCCTACCAGGATATTTCAGAGCGCTTCATGCTTCCATCTGCTGAGAAGCTTTATGGAGATACAAATTTCATTTTCCAGCAGGACTTGGCAGCTGCCCAGAGTGGAGCCAAAACTACCAGAAACTGATTTGCTGGCCATGGTATTACTGTGGGCTTGTTTTCCCCCAAGTGGGGGCGTGGCCACATTGGACAGCGGAGAGTGGCGTAGCACTACTCTTATCCATTTGAACCGCAGCACTGGCCATTTGATGCTTCAGCAGGGAAAGACTTACTCTTAATGGATAATATTGACACCTGAAGTTTTTTCCCTCTGAGCTCTGACTCTGAGAGAACTAGAACCAGTGGTGTAATGTAGGATATCTGCAGCTATATGAATGTACCCACTAATTTTTCAGTCTCCATACAGCATGCCCTTTTCTAAATCCCTTCTGACGCATATTTTTCAGTATTATGCTACATTTCCTTTTCCTGGATGGGTGACCCATATTATTCTACCTTAAGATGGATAGAGCTCATTGTTGCCCTCTTTGTTTGGTTAGGCAAGAAAATCAGGGAAAGCCCATCAAGGGTCGAGACTTTGCAGAGCTTCCAGGGCTGGTTTCCATCAACTTGTTCCCCTCATCAAAATTTCATAATGATCCTTTGTACCTAAATATGATTAACAGAAGTTGAGTCAATGTACGAATAGAAAAGGCACATTTTTGAAGGTTTATGATGAGAGACAAACAGCTGCCAATGGTTTTTCACATCATCTGGAAACATTAAAATGCTGCTTAATAGGGTTTAATTTCATATTGGATACCTAAAGACATTCATAACTTTGCAGACGAATCTTAAGGGGGTTTGTCTTATCCCTCAGGAAGGTTGGCCGTGTCGCTCTTCCCCTAAAAGACAGGCCTGGTATGTCTTTATATTGAAAGCTCTGTCTGCCCACGTGGGATGTTCTTGAAGTTCCCCAAGGTGCTGGCTGTGGAGCCTTCAGCTGTATGCTTGTTCAATGTCACCTCACAGCAGACCTGACCCTGCTGACTTTTCACCTTTTCAAGGGTGACCTTGGACCTTTGGAGAAATGACCCCTGATCTTTACAGGTCCTAAAGGTGCAGCGAGGACTGCTGGTGACAGGAGACAGATGGAAACCCACACATACATGTAAAGGCCGACACACATGTGCTTCTGCACAGACACTGAGACACACTAATAGAGTGGAGAGCGTTGCTTTGCAGGCCTGAGGAGTGACAGGAGAGCCATGGAGACACACACACACACACACACACACACACAAAGCTCGACTTACACAGGAAACTGCTGAGACATGCAGGTCAGGCCTGTTTCCATGTTTATATACCCAGCAGACATGCAAAGGCAGAAACACACTCTCTGTGTGTAATCAACTTTCTTTGTTGTGCACGCTGCTGGATGAAGTTCTGGCTCGGACGACACTGTCACTTTGACAAAGTAGTTGCTGGTTTTGTCTTCCCAGAACTCCAGGTCAGCTTGACTTTGTTTTATTACTGCTATTTTGGAGAATGTATGCAAGTATGCACACACTCCTAAATAACATGGCTGTAGACTGCACATGCACTCACCTCACCTACCGTAATTGAGTTTCCTGAAGGTTAAACTGGACACTAACTAATTTGTTTTGGCCTCCAAGGGCTTCGTCCGACTAAAATAATGAGCCTCGTAGTTTACCCTTTACTAAACCTCCCCAGTAGACCACAGATGGCCTTTCAATTACCCAGCTAAAACATGCAGAAAGGCAATGCATGGCATTATCAATGAACATGCAAAGGGACCACATTCTCAGCACACTCACACATTCGCAGACATGTTCAGACACATATGCAAACACATACACAAGCCTTGTATTTACACACAATCTCCTGGATGTATGGACACATACATGCACAGACACACTCACAGACAGATTACTTTGCTTATTTGCTTAGCAAGCAATCTTTGCTGGGGTCACCAGTCGTCACCCCTGCACTGCACCAATCTATAAAGGCGGACCCCTGAGACCTGAGGTATTTGTAGAGTGAACTCAACTTAGTTCTAGTGCTGCTGCTGACTGCTTCACATTGTGCAGATGATTTCAGATTTCACACAAATGGAGAGTGCAGCAAAAGATGACTGTCAGATTTTTCCATTTCATTTTGAAGCTATCATCTCATCCATCTGACACTAGGTTATTTTCCCTCCAATTTGCAATGATAACCCTTCAGCACTCACACTGTTAAGTGAGACAGGCCATCAGGAATATTCAAATGAAGAAAACTGACCTTTTAGAAGTTAAAATTTGCCAGCAGGAACCAGAAAGTGGAAAAGTGGAGTGTAGGATGACTAAAATGTTCTTCCCTCACAGTTAAATTACAGTTTAAAAGCTCTTTTTTTTTCTCGACAAAAAACTTTATCCAGCGAAGTTGGATTTTAGTGGCCTATGCAATATGATTTCATCAAGATATATTTAAGTTATGTGGTATCCTATTACTCATGTACTTACAGAAGATGCCATGCAGGGATGAAAATATTGGGTTTTTATTGCATCTAGAACAAAAACAGTCAAACATACTGTAATTGCAATTTTTGCCACTTTTAGCCATTTTTTTCCACTCTCTAACCCCTTTTCACCATTTCATACAGCCATTTTATAAATATTTGACCCCTTTCACCACTTTGCCTGATCATGTTTGTCACCTTTAACCCATTTTTGCAATTGTTTCGTTAGTTTACCCTTTAAGCTTTCTCAGTTCCTTCTTTATTTTCTTGCATTTTAATGTTCATGCTGATCATGGCCTAGCTATAAAGTCTGACATTACTTTCCAGTGGTTTAGTCAATGTGCCCATCCACATTGTTAATATTAACAAAAAGGTAATTCTGTTTTTAGAAAAGGGGTTGAGCCAATTGTGTTTTTGGTGGTGGGAGGAAGCTGGAGTATCCAGTGTGAACCCTGACATGCAGAAAGCACTCTCCTTTATCCCCCCTTATGAGCGGCCTTTAGTGTCAGTAATTTAAGAACCCATCAACCCTCTGGGAACGGATGCCACCTTCTTGATAATTTTTAAGTGGCTAGTAGTTAGCACGAACTTTATTGATCAAAGTAGTGTCTGTTTGTCTGTTTCTAGTGAGTCTGCGTTCAGTAGTGGAAAAGTTTAATTCAACCAGATGTGTCCAAAAAATAAATTGATCTTCTTGTGAGTTACTTGCAGCAACAGATTTTAAGTTTGGTGAAATTACAACGTAATGAAAAATTAAAATAATAGTTTTTTCAGGTCCATCTTCAAGAGAAGACAAAAACTTTTCAAATAAATTGTTTCTTTAATGACTGTCAGATTTCAGATGCTTTCAGGGAGTCAGGAAATGTAAATGCTTGCCCAAGTTGAAATAGCTGTCAGCTACACTAGCACACTGGTATCTGTTTATAGAGAAAGAACTGGTCATCAGATTACAGCTGATGGGAGTTGGGATGTCATAGATGCTGATGTGCAATTTGCAGGAGTGAGCAAAATACACAGTCTGACCAACTGAGTCAAAATATAGATACTCCTGATTAAATAAAACTTCAGCACAAGAAAGGTTAGATCAAGTAAATCATTTTGTCTTCTTATCTTGATTGTTCATTTTGTTTCTCTTTTTTTCAGGCAAATAAACAGAAAGACCTGTCAGGTCCGTCAGGTCAGGCTGACCACGCCTGGGGAGAACAGCTGATAAGGACACGTCACAGCAGTCAGATGAAGCTACTTAGGAAGACCGCAGATGACAGTCCAAGCATGTCAAGGTAAAAAATACATCTTCTATGTGTTTGTCTGAAAACAAAAATAAATTAACAGGAAAAAAGTTGCTCAGTCAAAGTACTGAAGTACCTGGTTTGAAGAAATACTCATGTATTTAAAGTACATGTTTTAAATCTCAACACATTGTTGTATTATCCATCTATCCATCCATTTTCTTTATCCTTTATCCCATTGGGGGTCATGGGGGGCTGGAGGCTATCCCAGCTGTCACTGGGTGAGAGGCGGTTTTGTTTGTTGTTGTTGTATTATGACAGTGCATACTGCTGCTGTCGGGCCGAAACTTCACATCTCCATTCATGATTTTATTTGTTTCATCAACCAATGCTGGCAACCAATGTTGGTCTCTCTCTTTATATCTGTCAGGATGTTTTAAAGTATTAGAAAGTACCAAAAGAATGCTAACTGACCATTCATTATTTAATATTTGGAAAAATACAATGTTTTTTTCATTTCTGAAAAGTGGTGATTTTGGAGATACAAGGTTTGACCAGATGCCAGCAACATGTGGTAGAATACATGGGTGTACATTTATGCTGCAGATTTCCAAATGTGCAATAGTTTTTACTTCTCTGCACCCAAAACATACAAGACAAACACAGGCAGAACAACACCAACACAGTTAACTGACTTTCAGACCAGATCAGTCCACCTCTGAAAACATAGCATGTAACAAGAAAATGTATGGAAAAGGTAGTGGATTCAAAAGTACCATATTTGTCTTTGAAATGTAGAGAAGTAAAAGTAAAAACAAACAATCATGCTTCTGAGATCTTTTTTATACTTAAAAAAAAGTTTAAAGAAAAAGGAAATATGGAAGTTGTGGTCAGAAACAGATTGTTTTTATGACAAACAGTAACCGATTACTTACATTACAAAACTACGTTGTTATGTTGCTTGTTACAACAGAAAAGTAATCTGAGTAGTCTAACACAGTGGTTTTTATGCTTTATTTGTCCAAGGCACACCTCAGATCAAGCCAAAATCTCAAGGCACACCATGTTCATATCCATGTAAAATATTCTCTTTATCACACATCATAGTACATTTGATTGTTATATAGTTGGAGTTGTATACTACAATATAATGCCGTATGAGAACCACTGCTCTAATGGATAACTTTGTAATGAGTTTCCCCAACACTGGCAGTAGGTGGCACTTATCCTGGAAAAAAAACAAAACAAAACAAAAAAAACAGTGTGGAACAAGAGACCGAAAGATTACAGTATAGTGAAGAGATAAACATAATGAGGGAGGAATTTCTACACAGATAGAGCAAATTTTAGACATTATTTTTCAAAAGCTACAGTATGTGCTCTTGAAAGAGTTCTGGTAGCACCCCTCGTTGCTTACTCAACCCAGAGACATCACTGGTTATTGGCATAATGTGCTTCCACAGCAAAAAGTCACACTTTCCTTTTATCAGTGAGCCAATTTACGTCTTCCAAGCTTTAAACTTAAAGTTTTTTCTCTCAGATTTGCAGTTTTCAGGTTTTTTAACATGCAAATTAAATATGTGCATACAGACTGGTGAATGGAGATCCCACTGAGAGCCACAACTTGCACCAGTAACTTTAATCTGAGGTATTTACCAGTCAAATATTTCTGGCATGTATGCATCTTTTCACTTCCTCCTAACCCTTGAGCATTTTCTGTTGGATAATTCAAACACTTGCACCATTAAGTGTTTCAAACTGCATCCACCCTCATTTTCTCACTTTTGAGATGCCGATCATCCGTGAGTCACTCACTGAACATATTGTAAGCTCAGTGTTGGCACAGGAAACTAAAGCTGCTTATAAGGGTTATTAAGGATCTTTTTAAAGCATTTAATGAGCAAGTTAACCAAGAGAAAAAAAATGCCTCTTTTCAACTAAGAATACTCATTCTGAAAATAAAATACTGGCACTTTCTTTGCACATATTTATAGCAAATATACTATTGGACATAAAAAGAAGTCATGAGAAGGAGACTCTTTCATCTTTACATTAGTGTGACAGCTGAATGTTACTTTGGGATGCTTTTTGTGTGAAATGTTTGTCTAAATTTGTCTTTCTGAAACAGTCACATACTGTGACACTAGGAGATGAGAAAGTTGTGAAAAGCTATATGTATGCAAGTCCTACTGTTTAGGAATATATAATTCTCTATTGATATGCTAAAAAGACATTTGGGATTGGGGGTTTTAAAGGCAGATATCCAACAGGGAGTTGTGGGCTAGCAGAGGGTAGCTGCATAATCAGCTCCACCATCAGCTAACTGATGTTCTGCATAATAGAGATGGGATTTCTGGGTCAGTGTGTGTCTCTGTCTGTGTTGTGTGTGTGTGGTGGGGGTTTGTCATTTTATCTGCATGGATGTCTGCATGTCTGCATGTGTCCTGTCTGCATGTGTATGCATATGTGCAGTCAATGTCTGCATGTTCGTCTGTGTGAGTGTGTAAGGGGCGCTGGCCTCTTTCCCTACAGGGAGGACGGTCGCTGTCTCATTAGGGGAACGAGTCTGAGAGTGAGAATGAGAGGCAGACTGACAGGGATGGAGAGAAAAAAAAAGAAAAAAAAATACCCCACACCGAATGGGAAGAAAGGAAGGGAGCATGGAAAAACATATAGATCTCATTGAGCTGAAAGTCACCTGTGAATAGGATTACATTTTAAACCTTAATACTGATGTTTTCTAGCATTAGCTTATTCAGTGCTAATGTTGCAAAGGAGACCTTACAGTAGAAGATGCTTTGCTTTACGGTCCATGAAATGATTTACAGGCATTTACTGATTTACTGACATTTCAGGCTTTCTTAACTTTCCACGTAGAAAATGTGCACTACACAAATTACTGTGGGGAGTTTTTTGGCAGGGGTTTTTGTTTAGCTCTATGACTAGTGTAACAGTCAGATATTTCCAACATTTTAAGACACATCCACGTGTATAATCACATCCTAACTGATGTTTATAATGTAAATGAAGAAATTCTTCTGTTCTCTCAAACACAGAGTGATAGTAACTTAATAAGGTCACATTAAAGTTAAATGGTTACAAGTAAACCTGTTAATTTTCTTTCCTCTCTCATTCTGTAACATTGTGTTTTTACTCCTGACTGTAACAGTTCTCTCACCATCCCTCTTCATCCTCACTGTCTGTCTGCCTCATATCAGACTGCTACATTAATGCACACGCGTATTGGCTTGTTAAGCAACCAAAGGGAACTACAGTATCTACAGGAGGATTTATTAAGCTAATTGTTACTCGAATGTAATATCATTTAAACTACAGGACTTCGAGTCTGTCCAGCATGAGTTTGAAGCCTCCGAGGGTTGAGTAGGTCTTCAAGTTGTGACTTCAGCTGTGTGCTTGGCGCACAGACACGCCTCTCTCTCTCTCCGTCTCTCTCTCCGTGACTCTCTGGTGTGGTGAGGTAAAATAACTTGTAGCAAGGATGAGTTTTCTTGAAGGTACAACATTATGTCACACAGTACTGGGCCGTGTTGAGCTACTTGTTTGCCAGTGTTTCGTGCAGCTGCTCTAACATGCTTTGTATTGTTTAGGAGGGGGCGGGGTGAGTGTTTTGTGAATTGAGGCACAAGTTGTGCCCCGCTTTAGTGATCCCCTGGAACATATTCCTCAGATATACGTTCCGCTTTCTAAAAACACAGCATTTCAGTCAAATGCATTCAGTTTCTGCGATTTCCGCATTAAATAGTAGATTCGTTTTTTATTGACCAATTCCGTGATTCCGTTAACGCGGAAATCATAGGACCCTAGACTACTTGTCTCAGCTCACTCGTCTTTTCGTCTACTCTCTTTGTCTTTCTAATGATTGTGGGTCTGGGTCCGGGTCCATATCGGATGGTGTCTGGGTCCAGACCTGGACCGCGGTCCGCCAGTTAGTTGCCCCTCATCTACGTCCTTCATCCATTAAAACAATGAGCAGGAAGGGCCATGGCAAAGGGTCATGAAGTTTCCTGATCACACAAAACACCCACATGCAGACACACATATCTCCCACTTCCCTCCATGGAGGTATATGTCACAATCCAGACTTGACTGTAGTTTAATTGAATCAAGAGGCACTGTGTGGGTGTTTGAGGTTTAGGAAACAGGGGGAGGAAGGGGTGTGTGGGTGGATTATGTGTGAGTGTGTGTTTATATAGGCTGACAATCTGATTGTTTGACTCCGTGTGTGTAGAAGTGCACCCAGGGTTCTTGTCCTAGTTGTGTGTGTTTAATAACATATGTGTGTCAGCGTGTGGGCGGACATACATGTTAGTATGGGATTATTTTTGATCTGAACAGTGTGGCAGGTCAGAGTTTCTTTTATATACGAATGTGAATTATGCTTTCCACTGAAAGGGTTATATAAGACCAGCGCAGAGAGAGGAGGGGTGGAGCTATATATACATCTGAGGGAATCAAAGGACACAGTGTAGCTCTGGTTATTGTACATACCAAATTCAGGTCATTAGAGGATAATGAAATCACACTGCAGAAGAAGAAAAGGCTGGCTTTAGAGAGAGAGAGGTTGGCTAAGTGATGAAGAAATGCTGAGTGAATGTCATGATAATCTTTTGGGGAAAAAAAGAAGTACAAAGCAACCACAACAGACGCCTTAAACCTCACTGAAGCCCACCACCTTATGATCACAGAGCGGTGTGGTTTATCTGGCAGGAGGCTCCTTTACTTATTACAGTCATAATCTAAACTCCTGTGTTCGTGTTACAGCACTGAGGAGGCCTGCACATGCTGTAAAACTCAGCTTTTTTAACCATGTGTGGCTCTGATTTGTCTCTTCTAAAGTGTCCAAACTCAGGCTTCAAAGCTCTTCTCATATTCTTTTTGGTAACATGAAGCTATCATGCCCTCAGATTACTGCAGACTCCTGGATGTGCACCTCTGAGAAAGTAAGCGGTGGATGACTTTAGAGGAAGATCGATGGATGTAGAGAGAAGAAAATTTGGAGAAATAGCCAAAGGGAAACAGAGCATTGGACCGAGAAACAGATACACAGCAAGGAAAGAGGTAGAGAGAGAGCCAGAGACTGAAAAAAGAAAAGAAGAGACGGAGAGAATTAAAGAAACCACAACAGAGAAGCAAAGCCCACTAAGTCCTTCTTCTCCTTATGATGGAGGGGTGGAGGGGTGTGGTGTTGGGGAATCTGGCACAACTTCCTACAGTATGGCCCCTTTCTAAACATCTCATATATACACCCAGGCAGAGACAAAGTCACAGCTAACCACATCACAGCGCGGGTGCATATGTGTGTATATGTGAGCGTGTGGTTAGCTCAGCTGCTCCCAGGCTCTCAGAAAGCATACGCTGCCTGAGCGTGTCAGAGATGTCTCTTGATCTCATCTGTCTTTTTATTGCCTAATCCCTGCTTCTCTTCTCATTCCTCTCTTCCTCCTTATGTACCCCCCCCCAGTCCTTCATCTTCTCCCTTCACCCTCAACGCCCCTCTGCATCTTCTTTTTTTCTTTAGGTCTGAATATAACCCTAGCTGCTCTGGTTTCATATGATCCTTTCCATTCATGCCAATAAAGGTTGTCCCCTTTGCTGCCCCCTCCCTCCCCCAGCCCACATACACGAACACACATCTGCCACTCTTTCTGTGTGATATCGGCCCTGCATATTGAACCTTTCAAAGTGTTCCCCTTTGCTGTAGATGAGTTTTTAGATAGTAGCCAACCCACCATATGGGTCATTCATGCAGTGTCCCGCTGGGCTGAGAAGGAGATGATGGTTTGTTCATGAATGTTTCATTCTGGTTTACATAACAGTGGCTCAGCTCTTTCCCTTTGGTACCACACAGTGAATGTATGATTATAAAATGCTGTCTGTTCTGCTCGCCCTCGTCTTTCTCTATGTCTGTCTCTTCTACATTCTCTGTCCCGTTAAATTTGCTTCTTCTTCGCTCCCCGTCTAATTTCATGACAATAACAGCATGGAATTGAGACATATCAGCATCACACTGCATCTCCCAGTTGCATTTTTTCAATTTCAACATCCATGGCATGACAGTTTGCATTTGTTTTGCTAATGCCTTAAAAGAGGTAAATTGGAAGTAAAGGAAAAGACAGTGTGCATAACAAAATATGATAATGTTTGAAACTGGATCATAGTTTTATGTACAATCTGCACATGTAAACAAGTTTACACATGCACTTGTAAGATAGAATTTGTCTGACATACCAGGATTAAACAGTGATGCTACATTTCAAATAAGAAATATAGAAATGGGCACATAGGCAGTGGCCAAACCTGTTGAATATGCCTTTGTAAGCGCCTTTCTACATCATTTCTGGATGGTCTTCGTTGACCTTGTGGTGGTGTTGAACCAAGATGGCATATTAAGAAGACCCCAAAACTCCACTTGGCACATTTGAAGCCATGGGATTGGGTTATAGCTGAGTCAATCAAACATGGAGCTGTAATTTAAAGAATGGACAACGACCACGGGACCTTATCATTCAGACACTGACTTCTTAAATGTTTGCATTGCATATGACTTACAGATTAATGTGCATCAGCATGGTAGAAAGGTATAAGTTACCATAAGAAGTGAGTTACAAAACTAGAGAATGTGCAGTGATTTTTTAAATCCAAACATTTTTTTAAAACTGGCATAACCAAATTGTGACCAGACCTTGCACCTGTCAACATAATGCTAAAGTTATTCTGGTTGGTTTTTTTTTTTTTTTTTTTAAGATATGTCTCATGATAGCATTACGTTTTTTAAGGCTGTACAGGTAGTGCAACAGTGTCACTGCTTTCTGAATTTTTCCGGTATTTATATTGTTTTTAGGCAGATCTTATGAAATATGGGTAATATGCAATAAGGTATGGCATGGCATGACATGGCATGGCATGGTGTGATAGGTAGAGTATCGTTTGGCAGGTATAGTATTCCAATGTTTGGTATAGTATTCAGTGGTTTGGTTTGGTATGGTATAATATGGAATGGTATGGTATGGTACGGTATGGTACAGTCTGGTATGGCATGGTTTGGTATGGTCTGGTGTGGTATGGTATGGTATGGAACGGTATGGTACAGTCTGGTATGCTATGGTTTGGTATAGTCTGGTGTGGTATGGTATGGTATGGTTCAGTCTGGTAAGGTAAGGTTTGGTATGGTATGGTATGGTATGGTATGGCACAGTATGGTATCGTACAGTACAGTCTGGTATGGTATGGTATGATATGTTTTTGTATGGTTTGGAATGGTATCATATGACATTGTATTCTGTTATTTTGTATTGCATTGTTTGGGATTATATCATATCCTTATCATATTGTATCTCTATAGTATTGCTATCGTTATCATATTGTATGTTATGCTATGGTTTGCTCTGGTATAGTATCAGACAATATCCTATAGTATTGTATCATTTCATATTGTGTATCATTTTATTGCACTGTATCATATTATAATGTATGATATTTTACCGTAACGTATTATAGCCAGATGTTACTTACTCTACGCAACATATCTTCCATTGTATTATATCATATCACATTGCCTGCTTTCATACTCTATGGAGTTGCAAATCTCACAGATTCAGATCACAGATACAGATCAGATTCTCTCGGTTTCTTACAATTTATCTATTTATCCATTTATATATTTATATTTATCCTATGCACACCTTTATTCACTTTATTCATGGATCTTCTCATTTTCTTTCAAGTATCTTTTCTATAGAGCCGATTGGAATATAAATCTATACCGTTCTCAGCAGCAGACAGAAAAGTGCAGATTCACGGATGATATGTCTTCTCTCTGTCTCGCCTACAGGCACAGTTTCTCCCCTGCTATATTTTTGTATTCCCTGAACAGGGGAGGAAGCTTTTCATTTTCTTGCAAGGTCATGAAGCCTGCAGAAACTTCTTCACAACTTTGGTCATATTTTATTCTCATTGTTCTTGGAATGCGCATGAAGAGAGAGGGTGTGTTTTCTTCCTCCTTCCTGTGATAGGGTAGCATCAGTAAATCTTGCAGACTGCTGTGTCAACGTTTTGATACATACAGTCCTTATATGTAAGGCCCCATGTTAGCAGACAAGCTTTTTGTTTTTGACTACAATTACTGAGTAGATATTAATTTTTCCTCCCTTAAGGACAGCTTGTGGTTCCCTTGTGCCTGTCTGGTACTCAGACATTTAATAATAATCTTTAACAACTTACTGAGCTCAAACTTTCTTCTCCCCTGCCTCTAAGGGCCAGATTTATGTGCATGAAAGCACAGCTCAAATTTCATTCAATTTGGGCACGCAATCTGTCTGTAATTAGCTTCTGATTTACTAAGGCAGAAGATAATTACACAATCAGTGACTGACGCTGCCTTCTAGGCGCTTTCTTTGACTGAAGGAGGATCAACTTTTAGCTTCAGTTCAGATGAAACGAGAAACAGAAGTTTTTTCGGGGGGGGGGGGCATTTCTGTGGGATATAGCATGTGTGATAAGTCATACAATTGTCTTTTTTCCTGTGATGGTCTTGATTAGACCCAAAGCCAACTTATCTGTGAAATCGGCCAGTACATCTAGTTTTACTCTATTTTTCTGAGTGCTCCATTAGCTTCAAAAGCTACCATTAAATTTCAAAGTAAAGACACCACTATGCATGAGTCAGGACCTCATCTCCATTGAGCCGAGTCCCTCTCACCAGCAATAAACTTGAATAACTTAATGTGTTTCCATGCTGGTTCAAAAGGCCTATTTCTGCCCCAGTTGTGGTCCAACCTCAGTTCCTTCTCCTTTATGTGTATCCACCACAACTGCATGTGTGAGTCAGGTCCATTTATCCTTTTTCAACCTCAGCAGACAGTCACACATAAATGTCTGCGTTTGTCTCCACCCTTTGGCAAATATCTTACAGCAGGGGCTTGAAACTCTTGTGAAGTTTGGATCTTATCATTAAAGCAGGTCAGTGAAATATTTATCATAGAAGGAAAGTAATAATCTTCTTTATGTTCTTTCTCTTTCTTATGCTATCTCATATCTACAGACGTGACAAGTGCAAACATGCTGCAATGGTCCAACAATTTCCATGGGGAGAAAGGGGCTTGAAATCAGAAAAGATGCAAATTCAAAAACAGAATTATAAGAAATGTAAGTATAGCCTCCAGCATCCTCAATTGAGGACATTACATTTTGTTTTCCCTGCACCATTACTCTTAATTTTGCTGATTTTACACCTGTTGGCCTCATTTGTGGATACTATGTCTGCCATCTTGTGATCACAAATATAGCTTAGGCAGATCTTGGAAAGAAACCAACACTTTACAAGTATAAATGAGAACAAATACTTATTGTATGTGGTACAAATTGTTTATTTTTATTAGGATATATTTCCAGGTCAGGTTTCTTCATTTAGAGGCAAATTGCTAAATGCAACAGATGAGAAAACTCTGAGGTCTCTCATTCAGGAGATATGCCGCATTGTTACCTTTTATTTTGTGGCATAGCCTTGTTCAGGTATTTGAATAAAGTTGATGGTGGGACATTCCACCAAAATGGTGCAATATATGGTCAAAAAATAAAACAAATCATAAAAAGTTAGGAAAATTAAGAAGAAACACATTTATTTCATAGTTTTTTTTTCTTTTATGGTAACACTGTTGTCACAACCAAGAAAGTACTGTCAACGCCGCAACATGGCATTATTTATCAGAAATGAAAAATATTGATCCATAAATTATGACTTTTAGATGTTTATCAATTGTCATCAGCTGACGGCCAGCTGATTTGTTCTAAGCCCGCAATTGGTTAGTTGCTCTCATGCTGCCTTATTTAACCTGCTCTTGACAGGCCGTTCTGCAAGCTGCTGTTGCAACCCTCCTCCACCCCAGCTCCTCTTTTACTCTGCTTCTGACATAATCAATACCATTCTGTTGTCATTGATGCCTGCTCTGCTCTGTTTTGTTTTTTTTTCCGCTTCTCTCCCTGCCTTATGCTTTCGTTATTGACTAGGAAGAGTGAGAGCGTTTACTGTTGGATGGTGGAAGGGCAGGGGGATCCCAGAACAGTCACACCACCAAACATAAAATCAGCAATAAGTGTTATTTAATAACTGCTAATAAAGAAAAAATATTTATAGCTACAAATCATGTTGTTTTTTTTGACAAAGTGGTCCTGAATGAAATATGGTAACATAGAAAAATGCCCAAGAAATAAAACATGAAAAAATGTTTGATGACAAAATGGCTTTGACTGAATTTTTCTGATGATCAATGATGTATTTTCTGTGTTCTACAGTCATACAGGCATACAGTCAAACAGCAAATGCATGGCAAATACATGACTTTTGAAAGCCATAAAGCAACAAGTCAAGACAAAAAAGGTTCAGTGTTTCTCTTGTTTGTCCTAGTTTGGCCCCTTGTGCAAGAGTTTCCATTATCAGCAGCATGTTTCCATTATTTTCCTCCCTGAATTTCCTGCCCATTACTCTTTTGAATGGCTGCAGCAGGCTTGTACTTGTCGTCCACTATGTGCATCTCCCTCATTGTCCCTAACTGACTCTCTGTCTCGGTGTTTGCAGAGGTGATAACTCTCCATGACTCAGGCCTTCTAGTATGTTTGGTCAGGATTTTTTTTTCTCTCTGTCTCTCACTCACTTTCTGTCAGGTCATTTATAGTAGACAGTGACACTGACAGACGATGCGCATGAATGATGAATGATGACTGGAGGTCTGTCTGATGCCAACAGAATGCATAATACAGCACCAATACAGCATTTTCAGTCCTCCACATGAGACACATGCTGCTGCTACTGGATAACTTCATCGGCAGATGTGACCTAAGCAGAAAAGTGTAACTGCTTCACTTAATAAGCAGCAAGTGCTTTTGACCCCTTTGTAATAGTTTTAGTGTGAAAGAAACTTCACATCAATTGCTTCACAACCTTGGTATTAATTATGAATATGTTTTTACTTAAAGTTTATCTGCTATGAAGGATTTGAAAGAACATTTTTGACCTCACAGAGAAGAAGTAAGACTTCATTTGTGACTGTGTATGTTTAGTGGAGTGGGCGGACACAGACACACAACAAGTAGACATGTTTACACGCCTGCATGTCTGTCTCTGTGTGTTCCTGATTGTGTGGGCTAAATTATTCCCCCACTGTACAGGCATGTTTCTGTGCCTGTGTCTGCATGCATGTATCCGCTACAGATGCCTACTGTTGATGTCTGAGCTCTAGTATAGAAGCATGTGCAGTCATGGTAATGTGTGTGCGTCTCAGTGTCTGTGTGTTTCTACTGTAGTATGTAGGTCACCAATATATTCCTGATGAGGTCTGGTCCTCTGGAGAACTCTACAGATATGAGGGCCTAAATTAGACACTATTATCTGTGCCTCTGTGTATGTGTGTTAATATGGAGAGAGGCTGAACGAGACACCATTATCAGACAAGGGCCCCACAGCCATGTGTGTGCAATTTTCTGCACATGCATGCTTTTACATGTAAAGAGCAGTATCATGAGTGTGTTTGTCCGTCAAGCACGTAGGCGTCAAATTGCATGCTATTTCCAACATAATGCATTTGTGTATTAGTGTGTCTGTGTGTGACATTGATACATTGGTATCATCTGACAGGCTCACTGCCTGTTATCACTGACCCGGGACTGTAAACCTCAACCTTCAGTTTTAACGAGTGTTGGCTCAGAAAGCCTGTCCATATTGCTGTTAGCAAGCCAAACTGCTAATAAGCCCCAAGCACCACTCCAAGAAAACAAGGGGCCCATTGGCAGAGCAGTGGTCATGTTTTAAGGTGTTATCAATTATGAGAAATGCAAATAACATCCAGAAAGGTTGCTTTTGTGGCATAATGTATGGGGAAATCTTTTCAAGTATGCAAAATGCATAACACTTAAGGTTTTCTAGCTTAAAAAACATATTAGGATTGTGTTTCTGGAAGAAACTCAGGTAGCTGAATGTTTATTAATATAGTAATATGGACAAGGTATCTCTGTATCCTTTTATAGTACAAAAGTGAAGCCAAAATACAAACTCTGTAGCTGCTGACCTGTTGTCTAGGTGATGCAATTAAGAGCTGCAAATGCACAGAACGGACCTGGGAGTTTGAACCACTGAGTTGATGCCTCTTCTGCTAATCACAGCACACAAGAAACTTCAACCTCTCAAAGCCAGTGGATTTGCCATATTCCATGTTTGTCATCAGTAAGATTCATCTTGCAAAACTTGATCCTGAAACACTTGTTCTTGATGAGAATATGCCCAGATTAATCAGTGTCATTTGAAGAGAGAGAGAGGCAGTAGCTTTGTGATGGTTAGTTAGCTCCAAATCTGTGAAAATGACGACTGGTAAGGTGATTCATGTGGATGGAGCAGTTTTACAAGAACTGGGCAACATTTCATTATCAGAAGCAGAGCAGAGAACCATAATGAAAGCTTTTATTTTGTAAGAACAACATGATTTTGCTCTTTGTTTGACTAGTTTTGGCAAGAGTTTGATTTACCAACTATCCTCACTGATAGTGAACAATGATAAGGGCTGCCACTTAAGCTTGTGCATGACTAATACATTACATGCTTAGTTTCTCTGATTGGCCCATTAAGACTGTGACAGACAGACGGTTGTTCTGTTACCCTACAAGTTTGACAGACAAGTTCATCTTAATGGATAAATATTTGCATTTCTTATTGAACAAAAAACTCATTTGATGAATGCAATTTGAGAACGTTTGAAAGTGTGAACTCACCAGGAGGCAGCCATGTTTTAGTCTGCTGGGTAGTATGATGTCATCGGGCTTTAGCGGTCCTCTGCCCATACTATTTCTATGCATTAGTCACTCACCAAATCTTTGTATTGTTAACATGTTTGCACTGCTAGAGAAGAAAAAATCTTGAAGACTTTACTCTTGGTGTACATCAAAGTGAATATAGTCATAGAGGCAAAACAATGGTGAGTGGAGCTGATTTTCAACACCTGCTGAGAGAGACAGACACACAGAGAGAGAGAGAGAGAGAGAGAGAGACTACCTTGGTTAGCAGTAAGTCTGGGTTGTTGACACCCATACAGCTCAAAGTACAACTATTCACACCAGGTCTGATCCTCATCATATCCCAGTGTCTCAGTGATCAACTAAAAACTGTCTTTTTTCATATGCAAATAAACATGGAGCCTCATTCACCTTCAATAGCATTTAAAACAATTAACAGTGACGACATACCATGAACACTATCTGTGCTCCACTTGCTGTCTGTTTGCCTCTGTGACTACATTCACTTTAATTTACACTGAGAGTGATGTACTTATGATTTTCTCTTGACTAACAGTATGATTATGTTCACAATATAAACATTTGATGGCCAACTAATACGGGCAGAGGCACACTGAAGCCTTGTGACGTCACACACCTTTTATCTAAATATTTCTCAAAATGTAGTTATCTACTAAGTTTTTTTGTTCAATTTACATTTGAGAGATACAAAAATCTTTCCCAGATAGATGTGAAACATGTCCTATATACCATGGAGATGTAAAACAGTCTATCTGGTGTGTCAGGTTAGCTAATCATGCTGATACATGGCAAAGAGCTGTCATTTATGATGCTACATATGCTCTTCTATTGATCATATAACTAATAAAAAAAACAAATTGCTTATGAAAATCCACACCTGGGCATAAATCATTTTTATGATAATTATTACAAAAAAATTCAGTTTCTACATAAATGTGTTTGATGTGTACTTTAACTTTAAGATTGAGTCATATCCCACCTGTTAACATGGAGGAGGCAGGGTTTATGACCTCATCTGCAGACAACCAGCAGGGGACACTCTCTCCACTCCCAGGTGGCTATTTCTCTGTCCATCTGAAAATACCATCTATGAACCACACAAAAATGATTCCATGCATAGCTTGTACTCTTATTAAGAACTTTTACATGGCTACCCTTAAAGAACCAAGGGCAACCATAATGAGGTTTCTTTTAAGCCTATAATTACACATCTTATGTCACTTCCTCCATTAAAATGTGGCCTTGTGGACAGCTGCTGATCGAGGACAGTCTGTTGAAACACTACATGTAATTCCCCTTTATTTCAGGATGTCTACATTTCCAGCCAGCCTTCTGTCTGTAAGTCACAGGGACAATACCACATGCAGTCAATCTGTCAAACCAATTCGGGGAATTTTGCCGGAGCTGAGCCGAAAAAAAAGTTATATTCAACCCGAGAGGGAGATGAATGGGAGTGCGAATGTCTACCTTTGAAAAGCTTCATGCTTTGACCAAATCATATGCTGTCACTCCTAAGCTTTAGAAGGCCTGCACTTTTCATCAAAGCCCTTGATGGCTACCTTTCACAGCACTGTCGAATACACCCTCAAAAGCTTCCCTCCCTCCTTTTCCTCCCTTCCCCTCCCAAATCTCTTTCTTCTTCTTCTTCCCCCCCAATGTCGACTACCCCTCTTCCCTGCCTCTCCTTCTCCCCCTTCCTCCTCCTCCTCCTCCTCCTCCCTCAATCCTTCTATTCCCCTTGTCCTTAATCCATCCCTCCCTCCTCAATCAAAACCTCAAATCCCTCCAGGTTTTTCCCCCCTCTGTGTATGTGCGACTTCAGTACTGTCAAGGTAGATGAAACAGGAGGAATTCAGATTCATCACAGTCATAACCTGCGATGATTATAATCTACTACTATTCCTCCCATGTGGCGGTATAGGCTGATGTTACTGGCCTTTTCCAGGGGATTTATTTGCATATTTGTTTCCCCTTTGTTTCTTTTTTTTGATGAATTATTTACTGCAGAGTGAAATGACAGCAGAGATCATGGATGATTGTTGTCGCGGGTGGATGGGTGCCTTTCTCCCGATTGTAATTATTCCTTTTTTCCTGATTTTCAATCAAGTTTTTCCACTCATTCTCCCAGATGAAAACAGACGAGAAGCAGAAAAAGCCACGTACATTTTAGTAATGCTACTGAACCTTTCCACTGTGTAGCTGAAGTGTAGCTTCCTTTGTTGTTGTAATGATAACAGAGTAGGAAACAGAAGGGAAAAGAGGAGAGAGGGGAGATAAATGGAAAAATACTGCTAATACAAATATGCAGGGAGGGAAAAAAGACTAACACGTTCTGAAGTTCATCATTTGTAAAATCATAATGCTTGTTTGACATAAGATAAACTAATAATCAATGATTGTTAGGATTTTGAGACTTTCATGCTGGGACTGAATGATAGACTTTATATTAGAGGGATAATTCTATGTTTTAAGAATGTCAGCATGGAAACCTGGTTAAAGAAAAATGAACCAAAAAATATGAAGAGGTAAATGTAAAGACAAAAATTAAGAGAGGTCTGGTTGCAGACCATTCATCTCTGAATGCCACTCTCACAGATCGTTCATATGAGACACTGAATATTTCTGAAAGGAAATGCTGTTTGGTAGTTACATCCATGAAATAACCACAGTGTAAACATTGCAGACTGAGAGACATTTCTTAAAGAAAACTGTGAAAAAGGTCAAAGGTCTAATCCAGGATTAAGTTATGAACATACCTGTTTTAGAATTAGTTACATGAACAATGGCTCACTTTAGCTTTGTTAGATTTAGCTAAAGCCAACATAGCAACACTAGCAACATAGTTAAATTGCTACATAAGCCAGTGTAGCTAGCTAAAGCTCAGCTTTAGTACAAGAGCTTTAGATAAGTGAGCTTTAGCAAACGTAGCTAGGGCTTACTTAGCTACGTAGACAACAAGATAGTTAGCTTATGTGGCTGCTTTGTGAGCTTAGATTCAGCTATGTTTCTTTCACAGCTTTTTTCATGTTAGCAGAGCTAAGTTATCTTTAGCAAGGTGAGCTTTAGCAAATGTCGCCAAAGCTAATGCAGTGATGTAGAAAACATCTGCACAGCTTAAATACTGCTTTGTGAGCTTAGGTTTAGATGCATTAGCTGCGTGAGCTCTGTTATCCATAGTTAAGTTAGCTTTGATAACATGAGCTTTAGTTAACATCACTGAAGCTAACGTAGCTGCATAGAAAAGGGTAGATGTGTAGCTTACATACTGGTTTGGGAGCATAGGTTTAGCTACATTATATTAACCTAAGCTACATAGCTACGTAGCTGACACACCACTATCTATAGCTAAGTTAGCTTAAGCAACATGAGCTTAACTTACTTACACAGGTACCAGATATATAGCAAGCTGCTTTTTGGGCTCAGCATGCCTTGTGTCTCTTTCCCTTTTAATTCTCCGTTTGACACTCCCACTTAGCTGTCTCCCTGATTTCTCCATTTTGGCATTCTTTCACTGCATAGTATACCTGACGTAGTTCGCTGACCAACACCTAGTTGATTGGCTTTCCTTGTTCACCTTTGACCCACCCCATGCCCCCTGGCCAACGAGGAGGGGTATGCCAGCTCACAGTGCCACTAGTGCCATTGTGTGAAACAGTGATACTATTGAACAGGATTATGTAAAGCACTAGGTAATCATATTCCTGCAGTTGGAAGGCTGTGGCATTGTTATGCAGCTACTGCTGTTGGCCCCCTGGGCAATTGCCCAGTTGCCCTTATGGTCAATCCGGCCTTGCTCAGAATATTGAAAGGGCAAAGTTGAAGTAGTAAGGGCACCCATTTCAGCAACTACTTGATCGCCTTCCTTTGGAGTTCTTCTGGGGACATCCAACTGGGAGAAGATCTTGGGATGGACCCAGAACTTGCTGGAGAGATTATATCTTCCTTTGTTCCCAGAACACCTCAGAGTCCTCCTGGAGCAGCTAGAAAGCACAACTAGGAAGAGGGGTCTCTGAGTCAACTTGCTTAGCCCGCTGCTACTGCTCGAGATAAGTGAAAGAAATTGGATGGATGGAATGATGAATAGATGGAGACTGAGAAGTGCTGTCCATATTGATATACAGAACAAAAAGCCAAAATGAGCTTTTCACTGTGTAACGTCTTGCACATAAATCAATGTCTTAAGCGTTGTAATCACAGCGAGCTGTGTCCACATAACTGCGCTGATTGTAAACCCCAGAAGCTGCATTCACTGTGTGTACTTGGGATTTACCACATGCACACAAACTCATACACACAACACACACCGCCACCCTGTCCCTGTATTGCCCTATCCAGGAATAACAATCCATAATTCATGTCCCGAAGTCTCGTCTACAGACAAAAGTCAGCGTTTGCATTTATTATTTATTGAAAACAGCTCACATGATGAATCCTTTAACAAACAGAGCTTCCAGTAAGCACCGTACTTTTCTCTCCTTTTTTTCTTCTGTTCTTGCTGTTTGTGTTTTGGCAGAGATTTAAGTGGGCTCATTAGGAGAGATGAGGATGTAGGGAAAGGAGAGGAATGGCAACGGAGAGACACAGAGAGAGTGAGACAGAGGGAAATGAGGCCAAAGGATAAAGGAATCATTTTTGTAAAGGTAAGAATTAATGAGGGGCTTGTGCATGGAAAGCTAATTAATTTAACAATGAAAGGCTTTGGGGACTAAGTTATAACTTTTAGGACTTTATCACATTTATAAAGTAAAAGTTTACAATTCCTTTTCAGTGGGGATTTAAAGTTACTTAACTGCAGTTTAAAACCTGGAGGAAATGGATTCATGCCAATGTGTGATATACAGAATTCACTTGTTGTGCTGACTGTTTGCCTTGAGGATGGCAGGCAATTTATCGCAAAGTGAAAGCAACATTCGCCATCGTATGCTAATGAAGTCATCATTTATTCCAGAGCACTTTTCTTTTTTCCATCTTCTACTCCTCCTCTTCATCGTCCATCAATCATCGAAGAAATGAGGTATTATCTTTGCGGTCATTTTATATTCAGTCTCCTCTTAGATGGGCGGACGCACACACATACACACATGCAGTCATTTTAGTTAAATCAAAAAAATCAAATCTGGTCTAGTGCAGGTTGAATAATTGATGTGTTATGTTAAAAAAGGAATGAAATAATCATAGCCTGTTGGATGTTGGAGGAACATCAAACCCGGGGTTGGAGCTTGGCAGACGAGGCAGAGCCGGGTAGGGGCCTTATGTATTTGGGACGGCTGCCCTGTGAAATAATGAATAGCAAAGAGTTGGTGGATTAGGAGATTTTTGTTCTGCACTGTACCTGACACTTTGTGCGTGCCCACCCATGCTTTTTACAGCATTACCCTGGTACATCTATCCTCCATTAATACGGTGAGACTGGTTGGAAATAGTTGGGTTTTGAGGGCTGGGGAAACATTCAAGCAGGTCTGAAAAAATAGAGACATGGCTGCAGAGAATGAAATAAGGTTCATGGAGAGAAGTGCTGATCTAATGTGAAGATATTGATGCAACTCAGCAAGAAACCCATTGGCTATTGATGTTAAAGGCTGTGGGGGGTACTGCCAACTTTCAGGGGTTTCCAGAAGTGATTAGACAGCTAGTCAAGCTCCACGTTAAATATGCTCATCATTGTGTACAGTATGATCATCAAATTGAAATGAAAGAAATTAGTGGCATAAGAGATGTTATCTGCAATGCTGATGACAGGTGTCAGCTTCCAATCTGTCTATACTGCACTGTACATAGACAGTTTTCATGCACAGGCAAACCTAAGTTATCAATATTAATCAGACTGCAAACAAGAATCAGAATTCTCCTTTAAATTGTGAAAGACAATAACCAATCATTTACTTGTGAAAATTTTGATATTAATTTGGAGTCAATGATATGGGTGGTTTGCTAACTAGCCTTTAGTTAAACATCATTAAGTTTACTTTTCCACTTCCTTTTTTGACTATCTATATATTAGCTTCTTTATCTTTTAAAAATTGTATTACTTCTAAATACCTCTGCCACTTAATAACATTTGTATTTTGTTACTGTACTTGTATTTCTATTTTGTGACTTCTCCAGTGAATGGAGACGTAACGACATTGGAACTGCAATGACACTGTTTTGTATACATGTACTCAAAACTCAACTGTATAGACTTGGCCCCCCCTTTTGCTACTATAACAGCCTCCACTCTTCTTGAGAGGTTTTGCACAAGATTTTGGAGTGTGTCTGTGTAAATTTGTGTCCCATTTATTCTGTAGAGCATTTATGAGGTCAGGCACTGGTGTTGGACATGAAGGCCTGGCTTGCAATCTCCGCTCCAATTCATCCAAAAGGTGCTGGATTGGGTTGAGGTAAAGTTTTTCCACATCAAACTCATCAAACCATGTCTATAAAGTCCTCACTTTGCACAGGTACACATTTATGTTGGAATAAAAAAGAGTCTTCTCCAAACTGTTGCCACAAAGTTGGAAGCATAGCAGTGTCAAAAATTTGTACGTACTAAAGCATTAAGATTGCCGTTCACTGGAGATAACAGGCCTAGCCTAAACCCTGAGCTGCATACCATTTCCGTGTCCACCAGATTTCACAGTTGGCACAATGCTATCAGGCAGGTAATGTTCTCCTGGCATCTGCTATGCCCAGACTCATGCATCTGACTGCCAAATAAAGAAGTTGGATTAATCACTCCACAGAACATGTTTCCACTGCTCCACAGTCCAGTGTCAGTGTGCTTTGCATCACTCCATCTGACCCTTACCATTGGACTTGGTTATGTGATACTGCTCAGCCATAGAAACCCATTCCATGGAGCTCCTGCTGCACAATTTTTGTGCTTACATTAAAGCCAGTAGAAGTTCAGAGCTCTTCAGCTATGGTGACTTTCATAATATCAACAATCATAGTATTTTGTGTCACAAATGTTTTCAGATGGAGACTGCATGGCTAGGTGATTGCTTTGATACAGTTTAAATGGGTCTGAGTGATCAGTGTACTAAATATTATTTTCTTACAGTATTTCTCATTATATCTGAACAAGTATATTTTTTTCCCAAAATGGTGTTGCATATGAAGACATACCAGTGTACAAGACAACGTTACTCAAAGCAGACCAGTTGATTTTGAATCTAAAGTACAATGGTGTGTAAGAAATCCACAGGTTGTGATAACAACTGGTACCAATTTCTAGTGTAAGCACAAATGGCCAGTTTTTTCACCTGAACTTTGCCCAGAATTTTTCCTGCAACAAAACTTCTGCTTTAAGTGGGTGAAGAAATCCAAGAATGCAGCAGATAGTATTCAAGAAAATTTATGCGGGCAACCTTTTGGGTGGGCTGAGATGATAATGTTATTATCACTGATAAGCAGTCAGAGGGGTGGTTTTTCTGGTACTGAAATGGGTTCATGCTCTTTTCTATCAACTATGCTTTATTCACTTGTTTGATGATACTGTGTCGGGTAATACAGTGCATTCAGAAATTCTCCGAGACAAAACCGACACATCACATTAATATATGTAAGTATTTAGATCCTATACTCAGTACTTAGTTGATCAACTTTGGCAGCGTTTACAGCCTCCAGTCTTTTTGAATGTGATGCAACAAGCATTGCACAATGCAACAGGGGGAATTTTTTTTTTTCTTACCATTCTTCTTTGTAAATTCTATCAAGCTTTCAGATTGGATGGGGACCACCAGTGGACAGACATTTTCAAGTCTCTCCAGACATGTCTGATAGGGTTCAAGTAGGGGCTCTGGCTGGGCCACTCTAGGACATTCACAAAGTTGCCCATAAGCCACTCCTGTGTTGTCTTGGCTGTGTGCTTAGGGTCATTGTTATGTAGGAAGGTAAACTTTTGGCCAAGTCTGAGGTCTTGAGCACTGTTGAATAGGTTTTCACTAAGTCTGTACTTTGCTTCATTCAGCTTTACTAGTCCCTGCTGCTTTAAAACACCCCCACAGCATGATGTTGCCACCACCATGCTTCACTGTTTGGATGGTATCGTGGTATCGGGCAGGTGATGAGCAGTGCCTGGTTCCCTCCAGACATGTTTAATACTGAAACCAAGCAGTTTAATCTTGGTTTCATCAGACCAGAGAATCTTGTTTCTCACAGTTAGAGTTTTATTAAGGCCCTCCTCCCCTGATTGCTCATTTTGACCAGGCATCCAGCTCTTGGAAGAATCCTGATTGTGTCAAACTTCTTTAATTTGAGGATAATGAAGGCCACTTACTCTTGGGAACCTTCAGTGCAGCAGAACTGTTTTGCAGCTTTTCACAGAGCTGTGCCTTACAAAAATCCTGTCTTTTAACTCTGCAGGCAGTTCCTTTGATTCATGGCTTTGTTTTTGCTCTTATATGCATTGTCAGCCATGAGGCCCTCTGTAGAGAGGAGTGTGCCTTTCTCAATCATGTCCAATCAATTTAATTTACCACAGATGGACTCCAGTTAAGGTGAAGAAATACTTTCTGAATGCATTGCATGTATCATTGATATAAAGGCTCATACTGTCATCAAAGTGTTGGAATCTGTTGCTTTGTCTACCCTTCCATGTAATCCTTTTGTCTCCTGCTGTTAGTTGAATATATGAGCAAAGAAGTCAGGAAGATTCCAGGGGGTGCCTGTCCTCAAATTTCCTAGAACTTTTAATGACTTCATGAGTGAAGAGGGCAAAAGAGTTCCTCATGGCCAGGCCACTGCAGACAAATCTGTTTTTGGTGTTTAGCTCTGAACACATGTTGTTGACTTGGCTGTTTCTTTATAATAAAACAGAACCATTAGGGTTTACTGTGCTATGAGCTCACAGTGATGCTGAAATAGATTCATATCTGTTTTGTTTGCTTTTGTAGACCACTGGGCCTCATTTTCAAGGCTATGAAAGTCAGCAAGGAATATGTATGTTCTGTCAACTCTTAGATGTGTGTGTGTGCCCAAACACAAATTATGCATCATGGTTTCAAATGTAAGTGTTGTTATGTTTAGGACTGCCTTTTAAGATTGTCCCCATTTGGGAAGCAACAATGTGATGAATTCATTCATTCTGAACTCCTGAGAGAGCTGTTCAGCCATGCATCTCTGACCAATAGATTTTCATGATTGTGTGCAGGCTCTATGGTATAGATTTTCCCATACTGCAGCAGAGGGATATAAATGTTTATTATTATCACTCTTTCATTCTCCCATTCGCCATCTGCATTTTTTGCCCAGCAGTTCCAATTTGCCTTTAACGAATGATCTGAGGGAATGGGAAGCGGAGGGGTCAAAAGATGCATTTGCTCTCTTTTTCCAATGTGGGAGTTGGAATTAGGATTTTATAGATACTTAGAGAGACACATACATACAAATAAAGGACACAGTGTGACCCACATGATAAGAGAGAGAGGAAGAGTAATGACAAAAGAAATGTCTCGGAAACCAAATTGCTCTGAAATCAGAAAGCTGATAGTGAGGCAGTGTTGTTTTTACATTCGCATGGAGAAGAAGCTTATTTAGGGTCATGACTCCAAATAATCCCTCCGTATAATTGTGGGACAAAGTGGGGAACAAACAGACAAAACTTGAAAGAAAATGTCTGATTCATTAAAAGATAATGGAGAGAAATTTAGTCAGCTTGCATCAAGCTTTTGAGCACCAAACCTTTAATTGATGGCTTAGGGTTTAACACTTGCAAATTTGGCACATTATCTTCAGTCCCTCCTTAGCTTTATCCATTAAAAACTCCCCCCACCACCCCGTCTCTGAGCCCTTGGACTAAATAGTGTTCGACTCAGGGGGCTTATTTTATTAATTCACTGTTTCCTCTGTTACAGGCCCCCTTCTCTGTAGACCACATTGCGGGAAGACCACCTTACAGGGATTTTCCCCTTCAGCAGGTAAGCATAAAAGAAGAAAAGAAGCACATTATCCACATGTACGACAAACCTTCCAACACACACACTCACACAAAGTCGGTGCGCTTCACAATGCTGACCACCAGCACAGAAAGAAACACGCACACGTAGACACACACAGCATTTTATCTTTATGAGGTGTTATACACGAGTGACCACCAACACAGGGTCTCAGTGTTCTCTAATCCACACTCAGGCTGAAAAGGCCGCTCCGTGCTATGGAGGGATTACACTGACGGATTAATGGGACTTTTAATTTGAGTCATTGTAAGTGCCCTTGATAATAAGAATAGGTACAGGAAAGAATATCACTGTCTCTATATGATACTGTTAAATGTGTTTCTACTGTACATTTAATGTGCTGCACTTACTGCAGTGGCACTTACTCCATATTTGGTGGACTAAGACAACTTAAAAAGATCTTAAGAGTCCAGGAAACTCATATCTGGTTTAACACAACATTTAATTGGGTCAAGGCAACTAAACTTAAGTTAAGAGAACACTCAGAAAACAGAGAAAATTTAAGCTAGGATCCCAGCATCAGGTGTAGACAATGTTACTGCCTCTACAGTTACTGTCATCACTAAAGTTACAATAGTGTGAAGTCTTTTACCAGCCGTGTTTGTTTTAGCTCCTTTAGTATTTAGAAGTATTGCTCACTCAAAGTAGATGATTTAGCCTAAGTCCTGCAAACTTAAATTAACATTTTAATCTGTTTTGAACACCTAAAATAATGGATTTTAAACTTGTAGTGAATAGTTAAATAGTTCATGTAGAACAAGTACTGTGCACTAAAAATAAAGACCTTTTTTTTACTCACAAAAATCAAGTGTAGTTTGCTTGTTATCTCTGAGGCAACAAGTTTCCATGATTTTTTTTAAGCTCAACTAATTTTGTCTTTCAGTGTATGTTTGTGGTGATGTGCAATGTTTGGTTCCCAGAAATAAATAGTGTCTTGTCTGGTGGCCAAAAAGCACCATTTTGGTCTGCACAGACCAAAATAACTTTCTTCCACTTGACCATGGAGTCTCCTACACGCCTTTTTACGAACTCCAGTCAAGATTTAATATGAGTTTTCTTCAGCGGTGGCTTTCTCTTTACAACTCTCTTTGCATGGCCTCTCTGCTTGTGAGGACAGCTTGATATAAACAGATTTACATACATTTACATGCTATATCCCTTGCATTTCTTGATGATGGATTTAAATGAACTCAGGGGGATGTTCAGTGCCTTGAAAAATTTGCATATCAATCCCCTGACATATTTTTTAATGACCTTTTCTTTGAGTTGCTTGGAGTGTTCTTTTTTCTTAATGGTGTAATGGTTGCCAGGAATACCGATTAACCAGTGACTGGACCTTCCAGACACAGGAGCCTTTATACTACAATCACTTGAGACACATTCACTGCACTCAGGTGATCCCCATTTTACTAAATGTGAGACTGCTGGACCTCTCTTGAATTAGATCAGTCACTTTAAAGGGTGTGAATATTTATGTACTTTAAATTACATGTTTTTGTTTAATTGACATTGCTTTTTCAACTCTGTTTTCATTTGACATTGAAAAAAAAAAACAAAAGTCTTATAGTTTTATTAAATAGAAAAAGGTTAAACATCACAGGGGTGCAGCAGTGAAAACCCATCTTCTTAAAGTCAGGCTGAATTACATCTACTTTTTTAAATGAAATTAGTCTGATATCTAATATAAGCTAGCAAAAATGTAAACCAATGAACAAAAACTATCAAAAATCTAACATTAAAAGCAAAATACCTACCGACATGCTGCCCCCTTAACTCCTTTTCTCTCCATTTCAGAATTTTTAATTCAATTAATGTTAAGGTAAATTGCTGCCTTGCTGTTTACCTCTAAATGCTGCTTAGATTCTTTGCTCAATGAGTGAACAAACAACAGCTGCCAACAAATATGGCAGAGAAGCCCCTCAAATACTCAGTGTGCACTATGCTTAATGTTGATTCATATCCTCCAGTGCTAAAGTGTTCCTATTGCTGCCACTCTTATGAAACTGAATATAAAAATGCTCATAAATGAGGTCATGATAGTTCAGGTGTGGATCATAATTTTTAATTATCGGGAAAGTCATTCATAAAAAAACATCTTTAAAAACATACTTTCCAATTGATTTTAACAGTGCGTGGTTGTAATTCAGTTTTCTGCCATATGGTGGCTTTAGTGCACCTGAAAGGTGTTTGATGGTAAAGGAAACATTAATGCCAGATTACGCAACTATCTAAGTGCTAAGTCTGTTAGCAAGCAAATAGCAATTTCCATTACGTGTCATCTTAAAGCTAACATACTAACATGAAGGCCGATATCCTTCCATCTGTGATGACACGAGTTAAATGTAAAACGTCCAATTTTATTCTATTTATTGTAAGTCAGTGCAGTTTCTTTGAAAATGCACAACCTTTAAACAGAATATAAAGTATATGTTTGCAGATTATGTTGATGTGTGTTGGAAATATTAAAGAACTATATGATGGGAAGAGACCTAAAGGCAGGTGGAAAAAAACAGAGGGATTGGCTCAATGAACTGTAGCAAAGTGAAGAAAGCTTGATGAATGGATGGATGACTGGAAAGAAAGAGAGAGGGAAAGGAAAAGAAAGCTGTTTACCATTCCTAAAGGCAACAATAAAACCATGGATTGAAGCATAAACAAGGGCAAACAAAGGCTGGCTTACAGAATAACACTCTATTTTCTCTGAGTCATTCTCTTCTCCTCTGTTCTTCCTCCATAAGCCAGATAGCTGTTCTGATTACATTCACCTCTTTATGTTAGGAAGTAAGAGGCACTGTAAAAGCACATAGTAAAAAAGAAAAGAATTGGATGTTAATTAAATCAAGTTGGATTAATGAAATTATGCACAAGGTCAGTGTGGTGCGTCCTGATCTCCCTGGGAAAGAGAATAAAACAACCAAACCTGAAACCTCAGAAGTTGTTGATCCACTTTACTTATTAAAACCACCCTGTTGAACTTGCCCTTCAAAACCCTGAAAAGCTTTTTTTGAAACTGCCAGTTGGAATTTTAATCAATCCCTGTCTTCAGAATTAAAATTGAAAAGCCAACACACATCTCAAACAACAGAGAAGAACGTGAACATTGATCATTTCGAAGCCCTGTGTGTTTTTAGCCTGAAAACCAGATGAATTTGTGAATTCATACTTTTTTTCTCTCCTCTGCCAGATTTCTCTCGTCCCCTCCTGTTCAGACAGATTTCCATCCAGGCAGTCCTTAGTCTTCACAACCATTACTGCGAATCTATTATTATGCAGGTTTTATATGAAGACTTGCTGTGAAGAGCACAAGATGCAATATTAACTTTTAGATTCATGGAACCAAGATGGCAGTCACTAAGGCTCTGCTTTTGGAGTTCAAAAAACATTTAGTCAATGAAGAAAGACTTAGTCAGCCAAATTCTAAACAGGTGGAAGACAACATTTCTACAAAATCTCACATGAAATCTCCACCATTTAGTTAGCTAGTTAGCAGTCAGGAGCCAAGCCAAAATCATCTGAATTGAACCAAAGAAACCACAAGTTTGATTTAGAGAACCAAAACATGGTTAGGAATATCTTCTGATAAGTTAAAATGAAGCCATAATGTGAGAATCGTAAATGTGCAGCTTTTGACTTTACACTGGGGTAACTGGGCACATACTTTAAGATAATTATGCCATTTTTACACCATGTTCCCCTCTTCTGACCAAAGTCAGCAAAGGCCCGACTGTAAGATTGCTTCAAAGTTTCTGTTGCCAGATTTTCCTGTGATATGAGGTGCGACCCATCAATCTGCTAGGAAGACAATCAGAGCTGCTCTGGCCAGAGATCATAAATATTAAACATGTTAATTATTCACGATTGCTACTGCCACTGCAACAATAATAAATGTAATGCATAAAGTGAAGTGAATTTCAGAAATTGGGGACCAACTTTCTGTTATGTGGCAAGTGTTTCTTCAGAGTGTCCTGTAAAACTGAGGTTCTTAAGCTTTCAAGCCCGTAACCCCCAAAATAAAGGTGCCAGAGACTGGGGACTTCCACTGGGTGAAGCATCATTGAACAAAGCTGTGCATAGCCAAGAATAGTCATGTGAAGACTTACATTTTATGTTTTTTTAAGCATTACTTTAATTTCATAAAAAATCTCACCAAATGACCATGCTTGTATTTTACAATTGACCAATTTTATACATGTATATTTTTTTCAATAAAAATTGGTTAATTATACAATTTGAAATCATTTAAAAACATTCTTTGTTTTTTGGAAGCATCTGGCGACCCCCTCTCAGTGTTTCATGTCCATATGGGGGTCCCAATCCCCACATTGAGAATCACTGCTGCAAAATAGACCACATTTGAACTGACAAATATAGGAGCTGGACCAAAAGTGCTACAGCAATGGATGTAGCAGGTAGCCAACCACTAGAAGAGAGGGCATAATACAAT